>NC_135239.1:93213397-94457897 GCF_051348905.1 Ranitomeya variabilis | reverse complement strand
AAGTAAGCAGATTATGTGCGGTTGGTACCCAGGGTGGAGGAGAGGAGACTCTCCTCCACGGACTGGGCACCATATAATTGGTCAAAAAAAAGAATTAAAATAAAAAATAGTCATATACTCACCTTCGATGTCTTCCCGCCTCTCCGCTGCATGCTGCCGCTTCGGTTTCTATAGCTGGTGTGCAGTGAAGGACCTGCGATGACGTCGCGGTCTTGTGATTGGTCGAGACCAGTCATGTGACCGCTCACGTGACCGCGACGTCATGGAAGGTCCTGAACCACACCGGCATCTATAGCAACGGACGCCTGCAGGTGAGTATAACCATTTTTTTTTTTTTTATTATTTTTAAACATTCTAACTTTTACTATAGATGCTGCATAGGCAGCATCTATAGTAAAAAGATGGTCACACTTGTCAAACGCTATGTTTGACAAGTGTGACCAATCTGTCATTCAGTTTTCCAAGCGATGCTACAGATCGCTTGGAAAACTTTAGCATTCTGCTAGCTAATTACGCTTGCAGAATGCTAAAAAAACGCAAAAAAAACGGAAAAAAAATGCAAAAAAAAAAATGCGGATTTCTTGCAGAAAATTTCCGGTTTTCTTCAGGAAATTTCTGCAAGAAATCCGGACGTGTGAACATACCCTAAGCCCTTAGTACTTTTCTGCTTATCTTTATCAGTCAACCAAGATGAAGAGGGCAGGGAGTAAGGCACGTGGGCGTGGGCGCGGAGCAGGGAGAGGACGTGGGGATTCTGTGCCTGCTGCGGGCACCGGTGACTCATCATCACCCAGTTTCAGCAGGGAACAGTCCTTCATGCGCAGCTTTGTAGGAGATCGCCGTACACCACTGCTGCGTGAAGAACAAATTGAAGCCGTTGTCGGATGGATGGCAGCTAACGCATCGATTTCAATTAGTGCCACATCCTCTCAGGCACAGAGCACTGGAGAGCACCCATCTGCCTCTTCACCACCTGCCAAATTGCCCAGGCAGTCAGAGAGCCCAGGACAGGAGCCATCTCTACTTCTGTTCTCTGAATCTCTTGGCTTGGAAACATGGGGCCAGCCAAGCAGCATTGGAGAAATGGAAGAAGAGGCAGTGTGCAGTGATGCCCAACAGCTTTGTCTCTCTGACTCTGAAGAGGGCCAGTGCCTCCGGTCACCACACCGCAGTACACATCTGATGATGAGACTCAGGTGCCACTTTCTGGTGCGTACTGTGCTGCCGAGACTACCCAGGAGGAGCAGTTGGTGGCAGAGGGTAGTGTAGATGATGAGTGTCATGATATGGTATGAAATATCATATAAGTTTAGTTCTCTTGCTAGCATGCTGTGGGCTAAGCCCCCCTTCTTGGAGTGTCTCTGCAACAGCTTGTAGCTGCAAATTCCTGACTTTCAGCTCACAAGCTTTCATCCCCCTCACCAAGGTATTTAAGACCGGCATTTCCTGTAGTGGAAAGTGACCAGCTTTAACTGGATTTGAAACTTCTAGAATCTTGAAAGTCTTTTGTTCTGTTTTTGGAAGATATTAGGCAAATCGTTTAAGTTAAGACCACGAAAACATATATTTGTAATCTCCATCGAAGGATCTACCCATCACTCTAAACATGAGCTTTTAACTCCATCAGGTGAAGAAGTAGGGATTTCTCTGTAAATATACATCCCAAATAGGACATATTTGATCTCACTAGAATGCCAGCGATAATACGAGATGAATGCTGGGTATGGTACGATTATGACATGTTCTGTAGCGAAGTTACGGGCATCAGATATATTTCATGCCCTGTTAGTAAAAAGGAAGAGGTATGAGGGTTTTTAATTTGCAGCAGATGGACACCCAACCAGCAGTGTTCACATTTAAAGAAATGAGGGCCTTACACCACAGAAACTGACATCAATTTCACCACAGAAGAAATAGTATAATAGGGACTGATAGGTTTTCCACTACACCCAATCCAGCAGTGGACACCCAACCAGGAGTGTTCACATTTCCAAAAATTATTGGCAGACATCACCAAAGTGGCATCAATTTCACAACAATAGGAATAGTATAATAGGGACCAACAGGTCTTTCCCTACACCCAATCCAGCAGTGGACACCCTACAAGGAGTGCTCTCATTTTAAGAAATGAGAGTCTTACACCACAGAAGTGGCATCAATTTCACCACAGTAGAAATAGTATAAAAGGACCGACAGGTCTTCCACTGCACCCAATCCAGCAGATGCACACCCTACATGGTGTGTTCACATTTAAAGAAAAATGAAAGTTAAGTGGTCTACAATTACAGGGGGTAGCCGGATGTGCTTATCCATTTGGACACCACCAGTAGCGCTGAAGACACGTTCTGAGAGAGCGTTGGCTGCAGGGCATGATAGAACCTCCAAGGCATGTGAGGCGAGCACAAACCACTCCTCCATTTTGGAAGATCAAAATGTGAAAGGATCCAAACCCTCCCTGATGGTATTGATATTTAGTTCTAGATACTCCTGCCCCATCCTCTCCATTCATTCACCACATGTAAGACTTGGACTCTGTTGAGCTGCTGCATAAGTTGGTCTAAAAAAGTATCAAAGGACTCACAGAAATTGCTTATTCCACATCCACCACTGCTGCTGCTGCTAATGTTTTGGCATTGATGAATTGGAAGTCTACAGCTGTGTTGCAAACTGTGTGCTTCACTGCCGCCTTAGGGAAACGCTCTCATTAGGCTGAGTCACACATAACGATATCGTTAACGATATCGTTGCAACGTCACGCTTTTGGTGATGTAAGCAACGATCCCGCTAACGATCTCTTTATGTGTGACAGCGACCAACGATCAAGCCCCTGCTGGGAGATCGTTGGTCGATGGGAATGATCAGGACCTTTTTTGTGGCCTCCTGACTGAACCCCAGTATTAGGCTAAACTATTTGGATTAGCAAATTATGCCTCCTGACTCCTGACTGCAGAACAGTTTTATCTCAAACAATTTTAATTAGCAAGTGGGTCCTCCTGTCTGAATGTTAATATTAAGTCTAATGATTTTGATTACCAAATGGGGCCTCCTGATTCCTGACTGCAGCATAGTTTTAGCCCAAACGATTGTGATTAGGAAATGTGGATTCCTACATGCTCAACACTATTAGCACAAACTAGCTAGATGCACGAAGATCAATTCCACATATTACAGGATCTTTTCTTACTAAATTACGAGTTCATTTGCAGTAGCAGCAAGAGCTGCCTCTCTGCGCTGTAAGGGTATGTACACACGTTGCGGATTTGCCTGTGGAATTTTCTGTGCGGATTCTGCATCTCTTGGCAGAAAACGCAGGTCAAAATCTGCATGTTTTTTATGCGGCTTTTGTGCGTTTTTGTTGCGGATTTACTGCGGATTCTGTGCGGATTTCATGCGTTTTTACCCCTTCGGATTTCTATTATGGAAAATGTGCAGAAACTCTGCAGATCCGCACAAAGAATTGACATGCTCCTTCTTTAATACCCCTGCATTTTCCCTGCGGAATTTTCCGCACCATTAGCACAGCATTTTCTTTTCCATTGATTTACATTGTACTGTAAATCCCTTGCTGATCTGCAGCGTTTCTGCGTGGAAAAAAACACAGAGGATCTGCAGGAAATTTGCAGCATGTGCACATAACCTTACACTGAGAAAATGGTGCCAACATAGCAAGATGTCAGACTTTTATATGGAGAGGGACGTTTGACTTTGGCAGCCTATCACAGAAGCCCTTGTGTCATGACGCTGAGGATGGTTTCTGCTCGCTGATTGACTGCAGGAATGTAAACACATTAAGTTATTAAAAAAAAAAATACACTCCACCGCTCCTCTGACCTATACACACCCCCTCCCCTCAACAAAATGTACCCAAGAAGCTGTAATATGTTTTGGATGAGCAATATAGTACCAAAAAATTTGAACACTTGTTTTAGGATTATATACCAACAAAATGTACTCAAGGCTAGAGATGAGCGCATATTTCAGTATTTGGTTCGGATTACGTTTGCCAAATTTGCAATATTCACCGATTAATTTGCAGCAGATGGACACCCAACCAGGAGTGTTCACATTTAAAGAAATGAGGGCCTTACACCACAGAAACTGACATCAATTTCACCACAGAAGAAATAGTATAATAGGGACTGATAGGTTTTCCACTACACCCAATCCAGCAGTGGACACCCAACCAGGAGTGTTCACATTTCCAAAAATTATTGGCAGACATCACCAAAGTGGCATCAATTTCACAACAATAGGAATAGTATAATAGGGACCAACAGGTCTTTCCCTACACCCAATCCAGCAGTGGACACCCTACAAGGAGTGCTCTCATTTTAAGAAATGAGTCTTACACCACAGAAGTGGCATCAATTTCACCACAGTAGAAATAGTATAAAAGGACCGACAGGTCTTCCACTGCACCCAATCCAGCAGATGCACACCCTACAAGGTGTGTTCACATTTAAAGAAAAATGAAAGTTAAGTGGTCTACAATTACAGGGGGTAGCCGGATGTGCTTATCCATTTGGACACCACCAGTAGCGCTGAAGACACGTTCTGAGAGAGCGTTGGCTGCTGGGCATGATAGAACCTCCAAGGCATGTGAGGCGAGCACAAACCACTCCTCCATTTTGGAAGACCAAAATGTGAAAGGATCCAAACCCTCCCTGATGGTATTGATATTTAGTTCTAGATACTCCTGCACCATCCTCTCCATTCATTCACCACATGTAAGACTTGGACTCTGTTGAGCTGCTGCATAAGTTGGTCTAAAAAAGTGTCAAAGGACTCACAGAAATTGCTTATTCCACATCCACCACTGCTGCTGCTGCTAATGTTTTGGCATTGATGAATTGGAAGTCTACAGCTGTGTTGCAAACTGTGTGCTTCACTGCCGCCTTAGGGAAACGCTCTCATTAGGCTGAGTCACACATAACGATATCGTTAACGATATCGTTGCAACGTCACGCTTTTGGTGATGTAAGCAACGATCCCACTAACGATCTCTTTATGTGTGACAGCGACCAACAATCAAGCCCCTGCTGGGAGATCGTTGGTCGATGGGAATGATCAGGACCTTTTTTTGGTGGCTGATCACCCGCTGTCATCGCTGGATCGGCGTCACACACGTGACACAATGTGTTCACTTGTAACCAGGGTAAATATCGGGTTACTAAGTGCAGGGCCGCGCTTAGTAACCCGATATTTACCCTGGTTACCATTGTAAAAGTAAAAAAAAAACCAATACATACTCACATTCTGATGTCTGTCACGTCCCGCGGCGTCCACAGGGTTGACTGTGTCAGCGCCGGCCGTAAAGCAGAGCACAGCGGTGACGTCACCGCTGTTACTGCCGGCGCTGACACATTCAGTGCAGGGAAGCTCTCGGCAGCAGCGCATGCATATTAGCAGCGCTCCTGCCGAAAGCAGTTTTAACCCTGTGGACGCCGGGGGAAGTGACAGACATCAGAATGTGAGTATGTACTGTTTTTTTTTTTAACTTTTACAATGGTAACCAGGGTAAATATCGGGTTACTAAGCACGGCCCTGTACTTAGTAACCCGATGTTTACCCTGGTTACCCGGGTGCTGCAGGGGGACTTCGGCATCGTTGAAGACAGTTTCAATGATGCCGAAGTCGTTCCCCTGATCGTTGGTCGCTGGAGAGAGCTGTCTGTGTGACAGCTCCCCAGCGACCACACAACGACTTACCAACGATCACGGCCAGGTCGTATCGCTGGTCGTGATCGTTGGTAAGTTGTTTAGTGTAACGGTACCTTTAGGCTTTGTGCCCACATTGAGAAATATAACCTACAGATGAGGCAGTCAAACGCCAAAATGTTGAATCAAATAAACAATTTTATTCCAATATTTATTACATACAACATTAAAATACAAATAAAAGGGAACACAGACAAAGACTGCCAACACTAGCATGTATCAAAAAGTTATATATGTATGTCAGCACCTTTATAATTATATATTGATGTTCAATACACAAAAAACAGCCCACTGTATGATAAATCACGGTGATAGGCTTGTGATACCGCTTGTCTGCGACCCATCGCCACTTTGCTTAACCGGTCTGCCAATCGTGCATGCGCCGACATATTCTCATGGTTCCTTTTATTTTATTTTTACCCTAGTGGTCCATTTACTTCCAGACTTTTTCAGTATGGGAACACCATCCCTATGTTCGGCCTCCGGACATGCGCGTTAGCCATTCTGGGGTAGTTCTCATTGCGCAAGCGCTGATACATTCTTCTGGCCCCTTTTTCTTACCCATAGCGGTCCATTCCTCTAGGCTGTTCAGTATAGGAACACTATTTCTATGTTCGGTATCCGGACATGCGCGTTAGCAATTCTGTGGCAGCTTTCATTGCGCATGCGCAGGCTACTCCATTCCTTCATATTGTAAAGGAACCGTTACTTTTACCTTACTTACTTTTTTCACGCTTGTGCAATGCTCCCCTCTTAAACTTCGCAGCGCTTATCTACGGATGTATTTGAATATCCATAGCAATGCTGTGGACGGAAATGACTATTTCTCGGGTCCTCCTCCGGTACTTTTACCTCCTATCAGCACAGGTCCACCGTGTATATAAACTGGCTTTCCCCCTGCCTAGATACGCCTCCTGAAGAAGCAGTCAGTGAAACGCGCGTCGGGGCAGAGGGACGCCGAGGATAACCACGCTACATCACTCTGGTAATGTGTCATTGTTCATTTGGTTCATTTTGAGCTTTGTTTGTACAATAATCATTTCTGATTATCAAGATTTGTCCGTACATTTCACCACATGCCGCAACTGCCTTAACACAAGATAGTCTTAGTTTCAGACATCAGTTAATTACTTGGTCAGTATAGGCAATGGCACTTTTTCTACCGGACCCAGAATGAGGTCATTCAGTGTGGTAATTAGCTCTTTTTGTATTTTTTGTACTAAGTTATACCACAGTGTAACAGGAAACTGGTGGTTTTCCTATGGTTGGTTTGTCCCTCTTTTTATGGATTTTGCACTTTTTTGTTAATTTTTGTTGTATGTCTATTTAAATTTTAATTCATGTTTAATAAATGACATTTTATTCAGAAAGCACCACCTGTTTTGGAATTTACTAAATAGTTTAATTACCAAAAAATGTGATCTATGTATCAGATATCTAGTGGTACTTGTTTCCCCGGTTAAGGGGGCATTATATTTTGGGCAATTTTTTGAGAGTTATATTACATTTCACTGTTGTTTGAACAGAGTCCATCCACATGGATTTCAGAGCCAAAGAGAGTTCTTGGCAGGCGAAAGCAACCAATATTTTTTAAAAAAGTACTGGTCCTGGTACTACTTGCACTTCCAGCAATAATCAAGAGATCATCAGAAAATATAAAAATTTATACATAAGAAGACCAAAATCTGGTGGACTAAAATTACCTTAGAAAACTACATAGCTCAGAAGATCATCCCTAGGGGATTGAGAATCAATTTATTTCCAACACTTGATTTAGATGATGATAATCTAGTTCAGAAGTGGATTAAAGCAGCAAACACTTGTTCCTTTGAGTTTATCAACATTATAATTGA
Source organism: Ranitomeya variabilis (assembly GCF_051348905.1). NCBI lineage: Eukaryota > Metazoa > Chordata > Amphibia > Anura > Dendrobatidae > Ranitomeya > Ranitomeya variabilis. Next base: position 94,450,327 of record NC_135239.1, on the reverse strand, counting down.
GAAAAATGCCTCCACTTTAAAAACTATAGGGACAGAAATTATATTAATACAAAAATCTCTACAGCAGGAGCTCACAGTGGAGTCATTCCAGACCATGATATCCAATCTGGAAAAGGATATTGAGAAGTGGGAGGAAATCATTAGCCTCAACAAACAAAAGAAATACAATAGGGACATGACGGATTTTGAAACAAATAAGATTTTCCGATGGCAAATAAGAAATGTCCATATACCCAGAGAGGCATCAAGAAGCTCATCCATTACATCACTCTCCTCTATGAGTGAAGGAGGAGAATCCAACTGTCGGGGTCCTCGTACTAGGCAATTTTTCCACAAGAAATCAGCTCAAAATGACATGAACTACAGAGGAGATGGAGTTAAGGTAATTAATTTATCTTTACATACCCTTACTGATCCCCAAATGAGAGTATTGCAGAAAGGACTAACTTTCTCTCCCACATCCCCCCTGGATCCATTTGTGGCAATTAAAGATCTACATTTATTTTCTAGGAAAATAGTGTTGAAAAAATTTCACCACAAAGAGGACATGGGAAAAAATACTACAAATAGAGAGGAACAGGAAGCATTGGAAGCATTGGAATCTTTGTTGGATGAAAATGAATCAGAAGTGAGTAGGTTCCCAATGCACATTATCAACAAGTCACACAAGTTTCCCCCTCTGGCCTCAGTGCCAGTGGTTGAAACTTTTACTAAAATGGTGGCGGCGGACATTGAGAAAATCAGACGAACCAGAAAACGTTTGAGAAACAACTTAACGATAGCAGAGAGAAAAGCGCTTGTTGAATTAACAACGTGGGATGATGTCATTTTCAAAATGGCTGACAAAGGAGATAAAATTGTCATTTGGCCCAATTCACAGTACGAAGCTCAGGCCAACAAATTGTTAAACAACGTCAAAGAATACAAACAGCTTACTTTTAATCCCACCACAAAATATAAATCTGAATTGGTGGATATCCTCACAGAGGCCTTTGAAAACGGCATCATCCCCAAAAAACTGGTTGAAATACATAAAAAATTGGATCCCAGATTGGCCACATTATATTTGGTCCCAAAGGTGCATAAAAATCAGTTTGATCCGCCGGGTAGGCCCATCATAGCAGCCAATGAAGGTGTGTGAAATCATTTGTAATGTCATCGAGTATTTTCTCCAACCGTTGGTCACACAATTACCATCTCATGTGAAAGACACTACTGCAGTCCTTGGACATTTGGAAAATATCCAATTAACAGAAAATATGGTCTTAGTGACCGCAGATGTCAAGGCTCTCTACTCCTCCATAAGGCATACCGATGGACTAAGAGCCATTAGTAGATACCTAACACATAGTAACATCAATAAGGATATGGCCACCCTGGTTCTCACATTGCTTGAATTTGTCCTTACACATAATGTGTTCACTTTCAACGGCAAAGTGTTCCTGCAATTACAAGGCACGACTATGGGGACGACTTGTGCCCCCTCTTATGCCAATCTATTTATGGGAGCTTGGGAGTGGTCAATTTTTCAGGGGGAAGAAATTCTGGGAGTTGAACGAATCCATCATTGGGTTCGTTATATTGATGACATTATGTTCATCTGGGAGGGTCCATTAAGTGACTTAGAAATTTTGATGCAGCAACTCAATAATAATGATCAAAATATCAAATTAACATATAAATTTGGACATCAAATAGAATTCTTGGACCTTTCCATTACAGCTCAACCCAATGGACGCCTTTCCACCACGGTTTTTCGAAAACCAACAGCCACCAATTCATTACTCCATGCGTCCTCTTCACACCTCAAATCCACCATCAATGGAATACCGATAGGACAATTTCTTCATGTAAAGAGAATATGTTCTGAACAATCTGATTTCGAAATCCAATCAGAAGCTCTGAAACGAAGATTTCAAGATCGCGGATATAACAAAAAGACTATTGAAAAAGGATATAGGAGAGCCAGGGACACCCCAAGAGGAAAACTGTTGCACAAAAATCAACCGATTCCCATCGGTGATAAGTATGACCACCAGGTAAGATTCATTACAAACTATAGTGATGGATGGTATGATTTAAAAACCGCCATTTTAAAACACTGGCAAATTTTACGAACTGATACCACTCTCAATAAGATCTTACCAGAACGCCCCTCATTTGTGGCAAAAAGGACTCCAAATTTACGCGATATGTTGGTACATAGCACCTATGATACCAAAAGACAGGATATCAACAAGAAATTGGGGGAACGCAAAGGTTTTTTCCCTTGCGGATTGTGTAAAGGGTGTGCTAACATGCACAAAAGTCTTTCTTTTTTCAATCATGATGGTACTAGAAAATTCGAAATCAGGACCAATATTACATGCACCACAAAAGGGGTGATCTATTATGCACAATGCCCGTGTAAGAAAATATATATTGGCATGACTAGTCGTGAGTTAAAATTAAGAGTACGAGAACATTGTCTTGATATTGAGAAAGCTAAAACAATTAAAGATGATAGCATGCTCAAAACCCTTCCCAGACACTTCAAGAGATTCCATCAAAGTAATTCTAGATTACTCAGGATTAAGGGTATAGATTCTATTTATTTGGGAATCAGAGGGGGGGATCTCGGTAAGAGGCTAGCCAAAAAGGAGTGCCAATGGATATACAGATTGGGCACACTCACACCACAGGGACTCAATGAGAGTTCTGGCTTTGGAGCATTTCTATAAATAAACAGTCCACCATTATTCTTGGTTGTTGCGGGAAGTTTTAGGTAGGGGTTTTTAGTATGTATGTTAGTTTTAGTATGTTCATTAATTATTTGTTTTTTATCCTAGTTGTTCCACCTCATTATCCATACTATCCATATATATATGGACACCTTGGCTGATATTGAACATTAACAGGAAAAGTGAAAGTTTTTGGAGGTGAAGGACTACCATTATCCCAATAAAGCCTGAACATCCTCCACAGGAGTGGTCAAATGGAAGCAAGAAGTTTTGTGTGACACACATTTCTCGGACTACCCATGGATTTTACATAGGTTCTAATGTTCACATTTTTTACACGTTTATTATATCTTTTAACACCTAATGAAGGAGTTCCTTTTCACTATGTCTATTCACTGTACGGGTTTTAATATGTATATTAATATTTGTTGATATTCCCTCACTTTGTACTTTATATGAAGAAATGTATGTATTTTATATTGGATTGACATAACTTTTAAAGTAAGGCACTGCTATCATTGTCATTTTAATGTTATTCATTATAATCTCTTCACAGTAGCACTAACCACTTTAATGTTTTTTGCCTAATGGCCATATATAACTCTCATAGGTCACCATCACACAAAAAAAATCACATTTTTTCACATTTTTCATTCTCACCTTTTTCCACCACCATGAGTGGTGCGCATGCCCTTTTGTGTGGACCTGGTTGGTGATGGGGGACGGACAACAGCGCAGCCGCAGGCATATCTATCAGCAATGATGATAGGCTTGTGATACCGCTTGTCTGCGACCCATCGCCACTTTGCTTAACCGGTCTGCCAATCGTGCATGCGCCGACATATTCTCTTGGTTCCTTTTATTTTATTTTTCCCCTAGTGGTCCATTTACTTCCAGACTTTTTCAGTATGGGAACACCATCCCTATGTTCGGCCTCCGGACATGCGCGTTAGCCATTCTGGGGTAGTTCTCATTGCGCAAGCGCTGATACATTCTTCTGGCCCCTTTTTCTTACCCATAGCGGTCCATTCCTCTAGGCTGTTCAGTATAGGAACACTATTTCTATGTTCGGTATCCGGACATGCGCGTTAGCAATTCTGTGGCAGCTTTCATTGCGCATGCGCAGGCTACTCCGTTCCTTTATATTGTAATGGAACCGTTACTTTTACCTTACTTACTTTTTTCACGCTTGCGCAATGCTCCCCTCTTACACTTCGCAGCGCTTATCTATGGATGTATTCGAATATCCATAGCAATGCTGTGGACGGAAATGACTATTTCTCGGGTCCTCCTCCGGTACTTTTACCTCCTATCAGCACAGGTCCTCCTTGTATATAAACCGGCTTTCCCCCTGCCTAGACACGCCTCCTGAAGAAGCGGTCAGTGAAACGCGCGTCGGGGCAGAGGGACGCCGAGGATAACCACGCTACATCACTCTGGTAATGTGTCATTGTTCATTTGGTTCATTTTGAGCTTTGTTTGTACAATAATCATTTCTGATTATCAAGATTTGTCCGTACATTTCACCACATGCCGCAACTGCCTTAACACAAGATAGTCTTAGTTTCAGACATCAGTTAATTACTTGGTCAATATAGGCAATGGCACTTTTTCTACTGGACCCAGAATGAGGTCATTCGGTGTGGTAATTAGCTCTTTTTGTATTTTTTGTACTAAGTTATACCACAGTGTAACAGGAAACTGGTGGTTTTCCTATGGTTGGTTTGTCCCTCTTTTTATGGATTTTGCACTTTTTTGTTAATTTTTGTTGTATGTCTATTTAAATTTTAATTCATGTTTAATAAATGACATTTTATTCAGAAAGCACCACCTGTTTTGGAATTTACTAAATAGTTTAATTACCAAAACATGTGATCTATGTATCAGATATCTAGTGGTACTTGTTTCCCCGGTTAAGGGGGCATTATATTTTGGGCAATTTTTTGTGAGTTATATTACATTTCACTGTTGTTTGAACAGAGCCCATCCACATGGATTTCAGAGTCAAAGAGATTTCTTGGCAGGCGAAAGCAACCAATATTTTTTTTAAAAAAGTGCTGGTCCTGGTACTACTTGCACTTACAGCAATAATCAAGAGATCATCAGAAAATATAAAAATGTACTACATAAGAAGACCAAAATCTGGTGGATTAAAATTACCTTAGAAAACTACATAGCTCAGAAGATCATCCCTAGGGGATTGAGAATCAATTTATTTCCAACATTTGATTTAGATGATGATAATCTAGTTCAGAAGTGGATTAAAGCAGCAAACACTTGTTCCTTTGAGTTTATCAACATTACAATTGAGAAAAATGCCTCCACTTTAAAAACTATAGAGACAGAAATTGAATTAATACAAAAATCTCTACAGCAGGAGCTCACAGTGGAGTCATTCCAGACCATGATATCCAATCTGGATAAGGATATTGAGAAGTGGGAGGAAATCATTAGCCTCAACAAACAAAAGAAATGCAATAGGGACATGACGGATTTTGAAACAAATAAGATTTTCCAATGGCAAATAAGAAATGTCCATATACCCAGAGAGGCATCAAGAAGCTCATCCATTACATCACTCTCCTCTATGAGTGAAGGAGGAGAATCCAGCTATCGGGGTCCTCGTACTAGGCAATTTTTCCACAAGAAATCAGCTCAAAATGACATGAACTACAGAGGAGATGGAGTTAAGGTAATTAATTTATCTTTACATACCCTTACTGAACTCCAAATGAGAGTATTGCAGAAAGGACTAACTTTCTCTCCCACATCCCCCCTGGATCCATTTGTGGCAATTAAAAATCTACATTTATTTTCTAGGAAAATAGTGTTGAAAAAATTGTACCACAAAGAGGACATGGGAAAAAATACTACAAATAGAGAGGAACAGGAAGCATTGGAAGCATTGGAATCTTTGTTGGATGAAAATGAATCAGAAATGAGTAGGTTCCCAATGCACATTATCAACAAGTCACACAAGTTTCCCCCTCTGGCCTCAGTGCCAGTGGTTGAAACTTTTACTAAAATGGTGGCGGCGGACATTGAGAAAATCAGACGAACCAGAAAACGTTTGAGAAACAACTTAACGATAGCAGAGAGAAAAGCGCTTGTTGAATTAACAACGTGGGATGATGTCGTTTTCAAAATGGCTGACAAAGGAGGTAATATTGTCATTTGGACCAATTTACAGTACGAAACTCAGGCCAACAAATTGTTAAACAACGTCAAAGAATACAAACAGCTTACTTTTAATCCCACCACAAAATACAAATCTGAATTGGTGGATATCCTCACAGAGGCCTTTGAAAACGGCATCATCCCCAAAAAACTGGTTGAAACACATCAAAAATTGGATCCCAGATTGGCCACATTATATTTGGTCCCAAAGGTGCATAAAAATCAGTTTGATCCGCCGGGTAGGCCCATCATAGCAGCCAATGAAGGTTTGTGTGAAATCATTTGTAATGTCATCGAGTATTTTCTCCAACCGTTGGTCACACAATTACCATCTCATGTGAAAGACACTACTGCAGTCCTTGGACATTTGGAAAATATCCAATTAACAGAAAACATGGTCTTAGTGACCACAGATGTCGAGGCTCTCTACTCCTCCATAAGGCATACCGATGGACTAAGAGCCATTAGTAGATACCTAACACATAGTAACATCAATAAGGATATGGCCACCCTGGTTCTCACATTGCTTGAATTTGTCCTTACACATAATGTGTTCACTTTCAACGGCAAAGTGTTCCTGCAATTACAAGGCACGGCTATGGGGGCGACTTGTGCCCCCTCTTATGCCAATCTATTTATGGGAGCTTGGGATTGGTCAATTTTTCAGGGGGAAGAAATTCTGGGAGTTGAACGAATCCATCATTGGGTTCGTTATATTGATGACATTATGTTCATCTGCGAGGGTCCATCAAGTGACTTAGAAATTTTGATGCAGGAACTCAATAATAATGATCAAAATATCAAATTAACATATAAATTTGGACATCAAATAGAATTCTTGGACCTTTCCATTACAGCTCAACCCAATGGACGCCTTTCCACCACGGTTTTTCGAAAACCAACAGCCACCAATTCATTACTCCATGCGTGCTCTTCACACCTCAAATCCACCATCAATGGAATACCGATAGGACAATTTCTTCGTGTAAAGAGAATATGTTCTGAACAATCTGATTGTGAAATCCAATCAGAAGCTCTGAAACGAAGATTTCAAGATCGCGGATATAACAAAAAGACTATTGAAAAAGGATATAGGAGAGCCAGGGACACCCCAAGAGGAAAACTGTTGCACAAAAATCAACCGATTCCCATCGGTGATAAGTATGACCACCAGGTAAGATTCATTACAAACTATAGTGATGGATGGTATGATTTAAAAACCGCCATTTTAAAACACTGGCAAATTTTACGAACTGATACCACTCTCAATAAGATCTTACCAGAACGCCCCTCATTTGTGGCAAAAAGGGCTCCAAATTTACGCGATATGTTGGTACATAGCACCTATGATCCCAAAAGACAGGATATCAACAAGAAATTGGGGGAACGCAAGGGTTTTTACCCTTGCAGACTGTGTAAAGGGTGTGCTAACATGCACAAAAGTCTTTCTTTTTTCAATCATGATGGAACTAGAAAATTCGAAACCAGGACCAACATTACATGCACCACAAAAGGGGTGATCTATTATGCACAATGCCCGTGTAAAAAAATATATATTGGCATGACTAGTCGTGAGTTAAAAATAAGAGTACGAGAACATTGTCTTGATATTGAGAAAGCTAAAACAATTAAAGATGATAGCATGCTCAAAACCCTTCCCAGACAACTTCAAGAGATTCCATCAAAGTAATTCTAGATTACTCAGGATTAAGGGTATAGATTCTATTTATTTGGGAATCAGAGGGGGGATCTCGGTAAGAGGCTAGCCAAAAAGGAGTGCCAATGGATATACAGATTGGGCACACTCACACCACAGGGACTCAATGAGAGTTCTGGCTTTGGAGCATTTCTATAAATAAACAGTCCACCATTATTCTTGGTTGTTGCGGGAAGTTTTAGGTAGGGGTTTTTAGTATGTATGTTAGTTTTAGTATGTTCATTGATTATTTGCTTTTTATCCTAGTTGTTCCACCTCATTATCCATACTATCCATATATACAGTGGGGCAAAAAAGTATTTAGTCAGTCAGCAATAGTGCAAGTTCCACCACTTAAAAAGATGAGAGGCGTCTGTAATTTACATCATAGGTAGACCTCAACTATGGGAGACAAATTGAGAAAAAAAATCCAGAAAATCACATTGTCTGTTTTTTTATCATTTTATTTGCATATTATGGTGGGAAATAAGTATTTGGTCAGAAACAAACAATCAAGATTTCTGGCTCTCACAGACCTGTAACTTCTTCTTTAAGAGTCTCCTCTTTCCTCCACTCATTACCTGTAGTAATGGCACCTGTTTAAACTTGTTATCAGTATAAAAAGACACCTGTGCACACCCACAAACAGTCTGACTCCAAACTCCACTATGGTGAAGACCAAAGAGCTGTCAAAGGACACCAGAAACAAAATTGTAGCCCTGCACCAGGCTGGGAAGACTGAATCTGCAATAGCCAACCAGCTTGGAGTGAAGAAATCAACAGTGGGAGCAATAATTAGAAAATGGAAGACATTCAAGACCACTGATAATCTCCCTCGATCTGGGGCTCCACGCAAAATCCCACCCCGTGGGGTCAGAATGATCACAAGAACGGTGAGCAAAAATCCCAGAACCACGCGGGGGGACCTAATGAATGAACTGCAGAGAGCTGGGACCAATGTAACAAGGCCTACCATAAGTAACACACTACGCCACCATGGACTCAGATCCTGCAGTGCCAGACGTGTCCCACTGCTTAAGCCAGTACATGTCCGGGCCCGTCTGAAGTTTGCTAGAGAGCATTTGGATGATCCAGAGGAGTTTTGGGAGAATGTCCTATGGTCTGATGAAACCAAACTGGAACTCTTTGGTAGAAACACAACTTGTCGTGTTTGGAGGAAAAAGAATACTGAGTTGCATCCATCAAACACCATACCTACTGTAAAGCATGGTGGTGGAAACATCATGCTTTGGGGCTGTTTCTCTGCAAAGGGGCCAGGACGACTGATCCGGGTACATGAAAGAATGAATGGGGCCATGTATCGTGAGATTTTGAGTGCAAACCTCCTTCCATCAGCAAGGGCATTGAAGATGAAACGTGGCTGGGTCTTTCAACATGACAATGATCCAAAGCACACCGCCAGGGCAACGAAGGAGTGGCTTCGTAAGAAGCATTTCAAGGTCCTGGAGTGGCCTAGCCAGTCTCCAGATCTCAACCCTATAGAAAACCTTTGGAGGGAGTTGAAAGTCCGTGTTGCCAAGCGAAAAGCCAAAAACATCACTGCTCTAGAGGAGATCTGCATGGAGGAATGGGCCAACATACCAACAACAGTGTGTGGCAACCTTGTGAAGACTTACAGAAAACGTTTGACCTCTGTCATTGCCAACAAAGGATAGATTACAAAGTATTCAGATGAAATTTTGTTTCTGACCAAATACTTATTTTCCACCATAAAATGCAAATAAAATGATAAAAAAACAGACAATGTGATTTTCTGGATTTTTTTTTCTCAGTTTGTCTCCCATAGTTGAGGTCTACCCATGATGTAAATTACAGACGCCTCTCATCTTTTTAAGTGGTGGAACTTGCACTATTGCTGACTGACTAAATACTTTTTTGCCCCACTGTATATGGACACCTTGGCTGATATTGAACATTAACAGGAAGAGTGAAAGTTTTTGGAGGTGAAGGACTACCATTATCCCAATAAAGCCTGAACATCCTCCACAGGAGTGGTCAAATGGAAGCAAGAAGTTTTGTGTGACACACATTTCTCGGACTACCCATGGATTTTACATAGGTTCTAATGTTCACATTTTTTACACGTTTATTATATCTTTTAACACCTAATGAAGGAGTTCCTTTTCACTATGTCTATTCACTGTACGGGTTTTAATATGTATATTAATATTTGTTGATATTCCCTCACTTTGTACTTTATATGAAGAAATGTATGTATTTTATATTGGATTGGCATAACTTTTAAAGTAAGGCACTGCTATCATTGTCATTTTAATGTTATTCATTATAAGCTCTTCACAGTAGCACTAACCACTTTAATGTTTTTTGTCTAATGGCCATATATAATTCTCATAGGTCACCATCACACACAAAAAAAAATCACATTTTTTCACATTTTTCATACTCACCTTTTTCCACCACCATGAGTGGTGTGCATGCCCTTTTGTGTGGACCTGGTTGGTGATGGGGGACGGACAACAGCGCTGCCGCAGGCATATCTATCAGCAATGATCATAGGCTTGTGATACCGCTTGTCTGCGACCCATCGCCACTTTGCTTAACCGGTCTGCCAATCGTGCATGCACCGACATATTCTCTTGGTTCCTTTTATTTCATTTTTACCCTAGTGGTCCATTTACTTCCTGACTTTTTCAGTATGGGAACACCATCCCTATGTTCGGCCTCCGGACATGCGCGTTAACCATTCTGGGGTAGTTCTCATTGCGCAAGCGCTGATACATTCTTCTGGCCCCTTTTTCTTACCCATAGCGGTCCATTCCTCTAGGCTGTTCAGTATAGGAACACTATTTCTATGTTCGGTATCCGGACATGAGCGTTAGCAATTCTGTGGCAGTTTTCATTGCGCATGCAAAGGCTACTCCGTTCCTTTATATTGTAATGGAACCGTTACTTTTACCTTACTTACTTTTTTCACGCTTGCGCAATGCTCCCCTCTTAAACTTCGCAGCGCTTATCTACGGATGTATTCGAATATCCATAGCAACGCTGTGGACGGAAATGACTATTTCTCAGGTCCTCCTCCGGTACTTTTACCTCCTATCAGCACAGGTCCTCCGTGTATATAAACCGGCTTTCCCCCTGCCTAGACACGCCTCCTGAAGAAGCGGTCAGTGAAACGCGCGTCGGGGCAGAGGGACGCCGAGGATAACCACGCTACATCACTCTGGTAATGTGTCATTGTTAATTTGTTTCATTTTGAGCTTTGTTTGTGCAATAATCATTTCTGATTATCAAAATTTGTCCGTACATTTCACCACATGCCGCAACTGCCTTAACACAAGATAGTCTTAGTTTCAGACATCAGTTAATTACTTGGTCAGTATCGGCAATGGCACTTTTTCTACCGGACCCAGAATGAGGTCATTCGGTGTGGTAATTAGCTCTTTTTGTATTTTTTGTACTAAGTTATACCACAGTGTTACAGGAAACTGGTGGTTTTCCTATGGTTGGTTTGTCCCTCTCTTTATGGGTTTTGCACTTTTTTGTTAATTTTTGTTGTATGTCTATTTAAATTTTAATTCATGTTTAATAAATGACATTTTATTCAGAAAGCACCACCTGTTTTGGAATTTACTAAATAGTTTAATTACCAAAAAATCTGATCTTTATATTTGAAGATGGTGGTTTTTCATGGAATCTGGTAGCACTATATGCACTTTGTTGTCTCATACTCCTATTCAATAGATAGTGTGGTAGATATATTTATCATAAAGTGGGCTGTTTTTTGTGTACTGAACATAAATATATAATTATAAAGGTGCTGACATACATATATAACTTTTTGATACATGCTAGTGTTGTCAGTCTTTGTCTGTGTTTCCTTTTATTTGTATTTTAACATTGTATGTAATAAATATTGGAATAAAATTTTTATTTGATTCAACATTTTGGCGTTTGACTTCCTTATGAATCTGTAGGTTATAATGACATTGGAAGTGCCATTCATCTAGGCTAGTGGCTTATTTGATATTCCACATTGAGAAATGCTGCAGAAATGTCAGCATCATTTCCACAACTCCCTGTCACGGGTAAAACGCATGAGGAATTCGCATGCGTTTCCCGCAAAACACAAGCATTTTTATCTTGTAGAATGCTTGCTTTTTTCCAAGCAATTTGAAGCATCGCTTGGAAAAGTGATTGACAGGTTGGTCACACTTGTCAAGCATAGTGCTTGACAAGTGTGACCAACTTTTTACTATTGATGCTGTCTATGCAGCAGCAATAGTAAAAGATGGAATGTTAAAAATTATTAAAAAATAAAAATATGGTTATTCTCACCTTCAAACGGCCCCCGATCTCCTCAGCAGCACTCCCAGAATGTTCTGTTCCCAGGGATGCTTTGCGCAAAGGACTTTTGTGATGTCACGGTCGCATGACCGTGATGTCATCTCAGCTGATTCGCGCAGTGCATCACTGGCAACAGAAACAGCCACGCGCACCGCTGAGTGCGGGAAGGACTCCGGGGGCCATCAGAAGGTAAGTATATCCCTATTTTTTATTTTAATTCTTTTTTTTACAGGAATATGGTACACAGGGCCTGGAGGAAAGTTTCCTCTCCTCCAGACCCTGGGTACTATCCGCAAATGAAGCGGTCACTTTACACATGGTGGGCATAGCCACATGGGTAAAGTGAGTAAAGTGGGTAAAGTGAAAAAATCCGCAGCATGTTCATTATTATAAGATTACATTGAAACATGTAATCCTATAATAATGAACATGCTGCGGATTTTTTCACTATGTGATTCTACAGCGGGAAAATTCGCAGCATGGGCACAGCAACTGCGGCATCCCGTAGGATTGCATGGGAATGGCAAAAACGGTGGCGGAAATGCATAAAAACGCAACGTGGGCACACAGCCTTAAGTTTGTATAAAAGTGTGTTTTGATACTCCAGCATTCTCGGGTTCCTTTCTATAGCGGGAATCATCTGGCCAAATTTGATTTTATAACGTAGATCTAATAAAGTGTCAACCCAGTTGTCCGCATTACTCCTAATCATAACAATACGGGGAACATGTTGCAGATAATGCAGTAAGAAGGCACTCATATGTCAGGCACTACCATGAGGTCTGAGACCATGCTGTGCTGGTGACTGGGTAACAATGAGGCTTGTTTCCTCCATCCCCTCCCGCCAACCACGAACAACAGAGAGGGGAGTATTATCCTCTTCATCTGACAGTTGCTCATACATCTCTTCCTCCTCCATTTTTTCCTCGGATCTTGCACTTTTGATAACTGTTGATCTGTTATCACCAGGCCCCCTTGATCGCAGTAATCCACCCTCCCTTGGCACTCGCCTGTGTGATGACAGTCTTGAACTTAGAGACAATGTTATCCCTTCTGCAGTCTCCTCTGCTTCTTCCTCTTCTCCTGGGACCATCATCTCCTCCCACAGTCTATTCAAAGTCTGCTCCAGCATATAGATGACTCGAATACTGATGCTGATGACTGCGTCATCAGCGCTAACCATCTTAGCAGCCATTTCAAATATGTGCAGAAGGGCGCAGAGGTCCTTAATCTGTGCCCACTCTGTAAACGTGATATGTGACATACTGCGCCAGGGCTCGTTGCTGCTGGCACAGTCACTGCAACATATACAGAGTGGAATTCCACCATGTTGGCACATCACATATCACTCAGTTAACTGGCATGTACAAAGACCTCTGTCTCGATGCAAGTAGATGAGCAGAAGGGTGCGAACAGCAGAAATGAACACACAGCTTACGTGCTTTCTGGAGCAGCTCATCCAGGTCAGGATAGTGGCTGAGAAAATGCTGTACCACCAGGTAAAGGATATGAGCCATGCAAGGCATGTGTGTGAGCTTGCCTCGTTGGAGGGCTGCCATCAGGTTTGCACTGTTATCAGACATGGCCTTCCCTGGATGCAAGTTCAGTGGAGCCATTGATCAAATTCAGCCTGGAGAGCTGTCCACAACTCTTCAGCTGTATAACTGCAATCTCAAAGGCATATAAATTTTGAAACTGCCTGATTGTGGTGAGCCCTGGCTGTGCAGTATAGAGGTGGTAGGGGTTCGCTATGTACTGTTGGAATGCATATCTCGTGAAGGCAGAGGTTGAGGGTGCAGGTAGAGGCCCTAGAAGAGATAGATAAGGCAGAAGCAGTGGAGGTAGTGTTAAATGTAGAGGTTTGGCCTGCAAGCCTTGGAGATTCCAAGACTTCTGGAGCAGCACCTGTCCCCACAGCCACCAGAGTCACCCAGTGCCCAGTCAGTTAGATGTAACACCCTTGGCAATGCTTACTCATCCAAGTGTCTGTGGTAAAATGCACGGGTAATGTTGTCTGCGACATGCTGGTGTAGCGCAGGCACAGCTTTCTTAGAAAAGTAATGGTGACTGGATAATTGGTACTGGAGGACTGTGACGCCATCAGCTTTCGGAAACTGTCTGTATCCACCAGGCGTAAAGGCAGCATTTCCGTGGCCAACAAATTGGAGATGGTGGAGTTCAACCTCTTAGCTTTGTCATGCATAGGAGGAAACAATCCTTTCTGTGACCACAACTGTGGAACAGTGGGCTGGCTGCAGTGCTGTGAGAGGGTGGAGTACAGTGAACTGGACACACTGCTGGACCATGAGAGAGGTGCAGGCGGAGATGTTACTGTGGATTGAGAAACTTGTGGTGTGATCTTTCTCTGAGATCAGTCAAAAACAGCAGGCATGTCCACTTCCGTAACAGCTGAAGGCGGCCTCTAAGTCAGCGTCACTCGATTGGGTAAAGAACCCAAGGTTCTGCTGTCAAAGACCTGCATCTCAATAGTTGGCACGGTAACAGAAGAGGAGGAAGAAGCACCAGATGCAATTGATGGGGCCGCTAATGGTTGTTGAGGTCCGTTGGTCTGCATTTTTGCGCAGTGGAATTCCCACAGTAAAGCATGTTGATTGTACATGTGAAGGTTCCTACATGTAGTAGTCAAATTTTTGCACTTTTTACCTCAATATAAGCTATTATTTTGCAAAGTTGCAGATTACGTGAGTTGACTCATCCTTTGCAGTGTCAAAAAAGGCCCAGGCTACGCAACCCTTGACCCATGTACGCTGCTCATCAGAGGCACAATTGTGGCTGAGGATGCATCTCTCATTGTGGCTGCATCACTACGTGTCTGCAATGGACAGTGCAACATAACCTCCTCATCTTCCTCCTCTGATGACCTACTTAGCCTTGTGCCTTTATGTTTTTCGCTAACTGGGATCTAACGCCTCATCATCATCCTCTGTGTTATCACATTCCTCACCATTGGACTTACCCTCCTCCTCTTCTTGCCCTGACAGCACAGTACAGTTTGCATGAGCCTCAGATATTTGAGCCTCAATATTTAATCTTGAATATTACAAACACTATATGTGCTGCTGTCATTTTTTATTTACAAGTGAAAGCGTCTGTCTGTTATGTCAACTAAAAACCTGCTCAGGCAAGACTCCAGTGGCAGGGTAGCACAACACCTCCAAGGCACAGAGAGACATCTCATGCCAGGTGTCCAGCTTTGAGACCCAACAGTTGAAAGATGCCCAGGATTTAGGGATTAGGGAGTACTCTGGTTTTATCAGCCAGGTATTGCTTGACCATCTTAAAATACTTTTCCCTCCTTGTCAAAAATACCGGTTCCCTAGGCCCTGACAGGTGTCATGAAATTGTCCCACGTCTTTCATATTGTACCCCTGCCTCTCCTGTGTGTCTCCCTGGCCTCTCCTCCTTGGTTGATCAAGGATGTTTGCCCCCTGCTGCTAGCTTTATCTGATGGGAATTTTTAAAACAATTTTTCCACAGTGGCCTTCTGGTATAGTACCATTTTAGAAGACCTCTCCACCTCAGAAAGAAAAGAGGCAAAATTCTAGCAGGTATAGCAGGGTGAACAACCAGTACTCTTTTTTGGCCAAGATGATTGTAACGCAATGGTCATGGAAAAAAGGCAGCGGTACATAAAACCATCCATTTGTGCCAAGCTCTTTACAGCCAACAACTCCCTGTCTTCACCATGATGACCACTCTCCATCTCCTCCTACTCCCTTTCTTCCTCTTCACTGCCATCCTCGTAGGAGAGATGGGACAAAGGTTATGTGGATATTAGCATCTGTTGTGCTAGCCAACAGCTCCTGTTCCAACTCTTCCTCCTTAGTGTTTACTTCCTCATTGTTACTCAATTCGCCCTGAACACATGAGAAAATGCTGAGCTGGCTGAAATCTCTCTGTGTTATGTATTCCTCCATCCTAGCCTGGTCTGTATGCAAAGCTTCATGTTCAATTGTGAGCAGCGACTGTTTTAAGTAGGCACAGAAGAGAGATAGTTGCGCTGACTATTGTGACATCACCACTCACACTCTTGTGGAGTCCTGAAGGTGTATGAGAACAACAAAAGTGTCAAACATCCATGCCCACTCTTCAGTTGTTATGTGTGGAGGCTGACCAGAATACCAATGGGTGTGTTGGAGCTGATACTCAACCACTGGCCTCTTATGCTCACAAACCTTGACGTGGCATACCTTTTCTAAAAGCACTGGTAAATCTGAGTATGCTTTCAGAAACTCTTGATGTACCAAGTTTAGCAAGTGTCAAACATGGTACATGTATGAGTTTGATGAGCTTCACATCCTGTACCAGGTTATGCCCATTTTCATACACTACCATGCATGGTTGAAGATTTAGCGTCAAAAACCACAGACCTGTCTGTTCTGTTATTCCTTTAAGTAACTTTGCCACAGTGTGCAGTTTGTCTCATAGACAAATTAGCTGATGTGAATGACATGTTCTGAGATAGCACATCAGAGATGGAGAATGAGTAGGAGCAGGAGGGGGTGCAGAAACTGCTGTAAGAGGTGGAGGAAACTCTGATATAAGTAGGGCCACCAATCCTTGGTGTCAGGAGCATATTCTCTATGCCAGGGTGTAACTCGGCTCCAGCCTCCACAATGTTCGCCCAGTGTGCTGTGAGAAAAATGCAGCATCATTTGCCACAAGCACTTGACCACGTGTTGGTTTTAAAGTAGACAATGCCAGTAAGTGCGATAGTAAGGACACGGGTGATGTTCCTGGACATGTGCTGTGCAAGGCGGGGATGCCACACTTGAAGAAAAAGTAGTGGCTGGGGACTGAGTACTGAAGGACTGCTGCTGCCATGAGTCAAGGGAAACCATCCTTGTCTACCAGTCTAAATGGCAACATTTCAACGACAAGCAACCTGGAAATGTGCCCATTTAGCATTTGGGCCTCCGGGTAGGTGGCTGGGAACTTTCTTTTCATTTCAAGAATTGGAGTGGGGACAGCTGAAGGCAGGGCCAGGACAAGGATTTGGCAGTCCCTGAGAATAGTAAGTCAGAATGTGCAAGGAAAGGACCCCGGGCAGGAGGCATCTACACCAATGTTTTGGACAGGGGATTGGAAAGCACCTAGCACAATTGAAAAGGCAGTGGCATCACCTGATGGCACCAATCGTGAACCAAGCCATTCCACCCACAAAGTCAGGTGCTTACATGACATGTACCTGATCATGCTGGTGGTGTTTAAGTTCTTAGTGGTCATGACCCTGATGATTTTGGCATGGCACTGGTTGCAAATGGTCATTTTGATAATCTCAGAACTCTCTTTAAAGGAGTACCAAACTGAGGGAACACTTAACTCTTTGACAAAGAACTGCATGAGTGTATGTGCTCTATTAAACAGTTTCCCGCCTTGTCCCTCTGGTCACCACATTGCTGTAGAAACCTCTTGCTGCAGCTCCTCTCCGCATTCCTTGCGGTTCCGCTCTGCTTAGATTCTGTTGCTGCTCCATCTCCTGCTGCTCTACCATTCCTATCTGCAGCCTTGCGGTTCTCTTCCTGTGTGAGCAGGTCTCAACCTGTTCCTTCACACTCCATTTCTTCCTGCTTGTTTCCGTACCTGCATCTCCTGTGTGAACAGGTCCAACCTGTTCCTTCATACTTCATTCCTTTCTGCTTGTCTCCTTACCTGCACCTCCTGTGTGAATGGTCCCTAACTGTTCCTTCATACTATACATCCATACCTGCACCTCCTGTGTGAACAGGTCCCTACCTGTTCCTTCATACACCACACCAACCAGCCCTGTGTCTCTGCCGTTCCTGCCAGCCCTGAGTCTCTGCCGTACCTGCCAGCCCTTTGGCTCTGCCATGCCTGCCAGCCCTGTGTCTCTGCCATGCCTGCCAGCCATGTGTCTCTGCCATGCCTGCCAGCCCTGTGTTCTCTGCCGTGCCTGCCAGCCCTGTGTTCTCTGCTGTGCCTGCCAGCCCTGTGCTCTCTGCCGTGCCTGCCAGCCCTGTGTTCTCTGTCGTGCCTGCCAGCCCTGTGTTCTCTGCCGTGCCTGCCAGCCCTGTGTTCTCTGCTGTGCCTGCCAGCCCTGTGTTCTCTGTCGTGCCTACCAGCCCTGTCTCTGCTGTACCTGCCAGCCCTGTGTCTCTGTTGTTCCTGCCAGTCCTGTGTCTCTGCCAGCTCTGTGTCTCAGCCGTGCCAGCCTACTCGTCTGAATATCATCCGTGCTCATCTGCTAGTCCTGCCTGATGCCTGCACCAATCCTGGTGTTCCTGATTCCCAAGTGGGATCAGCAGCCACAGCCAGACACCACCCTGGAGTAGCACCTGGCAGCTGCCTGCTGCACAAGCCTGACCTCACCATCAGAGGCTCCAGTGAAGACCAAGGCAGCTGTCATAGTTACGCCCCTTCCAGGGTAGTCTAGTTCATGGCACAGTGGGGCCACAACCCCCCCGAGCTCATGCCCAGCAGTCAGGGCGTGAGCGTGACATCCTGAAGTTTTAAAAGGAAACCCTCCAGTAGTTAATGGAGCTGCACTAAGTGAACTAAATTAGAATAGAGATGGTAGATATGGTAGACATGAGTGGTCTGAGACCCACCCCCTGTAGATGTGGAGAGGAAAGAGACCCCAATGCGCGTTTCACCCACTGCTTCTTCATGCCCCCCATTTCTCTTTGGTTTTGTTATCTAGTTATATCGCTGAGCGCATCTACCTTATGGCCCCTTCTTTGGTTTACACAACCAAGATGGCTACAACATTACAGTGACTCACTGGAAATCCCTGCATGCTTGTTGGCTGCATAACAGAGGCCAAAGATGCAGAGCAGGCATTCAAGTTTAAACCCAAGCACTGCCCATTGCTAGTCAAGTAACCAGCACATCTAAGCACCATGATACTCAAGTGATAAGCGAGTATCACCAAGCATGTTCTCTCATCCTTAGTGTTTAGACTTTCACTTCTGACTCCATGGCTGAACAGACGTCATAAAGATTTTCATTGTCTGTCAGGCAATTAAGGGCTGGAGAAGAAGTCGTGAGGAGTGCAAAGCGTCCATCTCTTTCAATTTGATTATGCCTATCATTTCATGCACTCCTTCCCTCTCTTCTTCTCCTGAGTCTGATCTCTTTTCCACTGCCTTTGGTCACCCATTTTTAGAGCCTTACAAGCTAGTCAGTTGGTTTCCTTTTTAAAACACTCTTTGGGGGCACTTGCTATGATGATGTTACCCTCTGTGATGGAGGCCTGCGTATCCACTTTTGAAGATCAAAGACTGATCTGTCCAGGAATGGTTCTTTGGTATCTCTTTCTCCCTTCATAATCCAATTTTCCCTCTGACTCTTGTTAATAATTACTTATCTTTTTGTCATCTCGGGTATTCATTTCTATCTAATGAAGATGGTCCCCCTCTGATGAGATTTCAGATTCAATCAACCCCTTCTTCATAAGTGCCTGTTGTCTCTATGACCCCCGCCCAAGGAATTTGGTACCTGCTCATTTGTGATCGAGGCTGCTGCAGAAACTGATCGTGTCGGTTTGCATAATTCTGAAATACAGGGTTTTGGTGTATGGCATTCTACTTTTTTTCAGGTATATCAGACTGGAGTTGGATACTGAGTTACTCGTGCATATGATGGGCATCCCAAAGAGCGGAGAGTCGACCAGGCAGATGAGGACTCTGTTTTCGTGGATTATATGTTGTATGGAAAGGTGTTATAGGTCTGACCAGATATCAGGTCTTGCCAGAAGTCATCAGGATCGCCTCTTCTCTTGTCATTTGGAAGCAAATTACCTTTGTTATTTCCATTTGTCAGAGATGCTCACTATGATGCAGTCTGGTGTTGATATGTTCCATGGCTTCTTTACAGAGCTGTCATTGGTCATTTTCAGAAGTCCTTCAGAAGTTCCTCAGATCACATAAAAAGTCACCAGGAATGTGGCAGCTGTTCAATGTCATGCTTCATACCTTTTAAAGCTGGAGTTGTTGTCAGGCACCGGCAACATGAAGGAGACAATTTCTGGCTAATTTTGCCTGACAGTCTATCTCAATGTAATTGGATTCAATTGTTCCTTTCTGACCTGCAAGATGGAATTGAACAGGCCTTAATGTTGACTGGTGGGGTTTAGAGCGCAGTTTAGACATTGCACTCCTTCTTGGTGGTCATTTAACAACTGTGTTGCTTTTTTGTACATAGTCTGACTTCCAACAGTAGTCCAGCGGTTTTCATAATGCTTCATACCACTATAACCAGGCCAATTATGCCTTACCTCTGAGAGTTTCCTCTATATTTATGCTGTGATCAACTTCCATCCATTTAAGATCATTTTGTTTCATACATGTGCATTCCTTATTCCATGGGAACATTAGCTGTGTTGCAGGGTCTCAGCAGTCTTAAGGGCATTCCAGTCATTGTTGGTATGCATCTGACTGCTGTCCTCAGATTAAAGGGTTAATATTTGTGTTCCCATGTACTGTTCTCCTATCTCTTCTTCCCAGCCAATGATTCCTCCTTTTCTCCACCTTTTTCTCCCTCCAGAAGTGTAATCCCTGCCTTTTTCTGGTCTCTCGTCACTGAATGGGACCTGGAGGCTTTTGTCCCACCCTTCCTCCTTCTTGTCTTCTGTTTTGTTTGTCTATTATGGTTTATGCTTTATCAAGAAACAGCAGTGGTCTATTTACACCTGTGTTGTTTTTTTGTACGTAGGTTGACTTGTGTCAGGAGTCTGGCTGCTTGGATAGCGCTTTGTACCAGTTTTACCAGTCCACTCATGCCTTTCCTCTGAAACTTACCTCACAATTTATGCTGTGACTGACCTCTATCCATTAACCCACTCAAGACTTATGACATATAGGTATGTCATAGGTCGTGTATTTATTATTATTATTATTATTATACATTTTTATGGCGCCATTTATTCTATGGTGCTTTACATGTGAAAAATGGGGCAAATATAGACAAATGCATTAAACATGAGCAAAAAACAAGGCACACAGGTACAAAAGAAGGGAGGACCCTGCCCGCGAGGGCTCACAGTCTGCAGGGGATGGGTGAGGATACACTAGGAGAGGGTAGAGCTGGTTGTGTGGCGGTTCAGTAGGTTGAGGATCACTGTAGGCTGTAGGCTTGTCGGAAGAAGTGAGTCTTCAGGTTCTTTTTGAAGGTTTCTATTGTAGGCGAGAGTCTGATGTGTTGTGGTAGAGAGTTCCAGAGTATGGAGGAAGCACGGGAGAAGTCTTGGATGCGGTTGTGGGAAGAAGAGATGAGAGGGGAGTAGAGAAGGAGATCTTGAGAGGGTCGGAGCTTGCATGTAGGTAAGTACCGGAAGACCATTCCACAGATGTATGGATGAGACAGGTTGTGGATGGCTTTGTATGTCATTGTAAGGGTTTTGAACTGGAGTCTCTGGGCGATAGGAAGCCACTGAAGGGCTTGACATAGGGGAGATGCTGGGGAGTAGCAGGGAGAAAGGAGGTAGATTAGTCAGGCAGCAGAGTATAGGATGGATTGGAGTAGTGCCAGAGTGCTAGAGGGGAGGCCAGAGAGTTGGAGGTTGCAGTAGTCAAGGCCGGAGATGATAAGGGCATGCACTAGTGTTTTTGTGGTGTCACGGTCAAGGAATGCACGGATCCTGGAAATATTTTTGAGTTTGAGATGGCAGGAGGAGGCAAGGGCTTGGATATATGGCTTGAAAGAGAGGGCAGAGTCAAGGATCAACCTGAGGCACCAGGCGTGTGGGACTGGTGAAAGTGAGCAGCCATTGACATTGATGGATAGGTCTGGTGGAGGGGTAGAGTGAGATGGAGGAAAGATGATGAATTCCATTTTGTCCATGTTTAGTTTTAGAAAGCGAGCAGAAAAGATGGCCAAGATAGCAGATAGGCAGTGTAGGATTTTGTTAAGTAAGGAGGTGAGGTTAGGTCCGGATAGGTAGATCTGCATGTCATCGGCGTAGAGATGATACTGCATACCGTGGGTTACTATGAGCTGCCCCAGGCCGAAGATGTAGATGGAGAAGAGTAGGGGACCTAGAACAGAGCCTTGAGGAACACTGACAGACAATGGGCGAAGTGAGGAGGTGGTGTGGGGGAGGGAGACACTGAATGTTCGGTCTGTCAAATATGACGAGATCCAGGATAGGGAAAAGTCTGTGATGCCAAGAGATAAGAGGATCTGTAGAAGAAGGGAGTGGTCCACTGTGTCAAAGGCAGAAGACAGGTCCAAGAGAAGGAGGACAGACTAGTGTTGCTTGCTCTTGGCAGTTAGTAGGTCTTTGGTGACTTTAGTTAGGGCAGTTTCAGTTGCGGGATGGGGTTGGAAGCCAGATTGTAACCGGTCAAAGAGGGAGCAGTAGGAGAGGTGGGAGGACAGTTCAAGATGGACATGTTGTTCCAGTAATTTTGAGGCATAAGGGAGAAGAGATATTGGGCGATAGCTATATACAGAGGATGGGTCGAGGGAGGGCTTTTTGAGGATGTTGTGATCTTGGCATGTTTGAAGGCTGAGGGGAAGACACCTGTTGTGAGTGAGAGGTTGAAGAGGTGTGTTAGGGTTGGGATGAAGACTGTGGCAAGGTTAGGAATGAGGTGGGATGGGAGATGGTCAAGCGTGCAGGTGGAGAGCTGATCTTCTGCCATGGTTGAGAAGTTGGTGTTGGAGGAACAGGGTTGAGCAGCTAAGAGGGTTGATGAGTTGATTGCAGCTTCAAGTTTACTAAGGAGATTATCCAAGCAAGTAAAAAGTAGAAACTAAATGTTTTTACAAATATCAAAAAAAATGTACACAACTCAAAAGAAAGGGAACACTAAAATACTATCGAAGATATCTCTGAATGAAATATTCCAGTTGCAAATCTTTATTCATTACATAGTGGAATGCATTGAGAACAATAAAACAAAATTTATCAATGTAAATCAAAATTAACATACCATGGAGGTCAAGATTTATGGAATTTTTGGAAATTGCAGGCTTAACTAACTTCAGTGGAAATGCATCAAGAAAAGGTAATGATGCTCAGTAGTGTGTGTGGTCTCCATGTGCCTGTATGACCTCCATACAATGCCTGGCCATGGATCTGATGAGGTGTCAGACGTTCTATTGAGGGATCTCCTCCCAGACCTGGATCAAAGCATTAGTCAATGCCTGGATAGTCTGTGGTGCAACATAGTGTTGTTGGATGGAGCAAGGCATGATGTCTCATTGTTGAGGGAGGATCTAAAGTGATCCTTCACGGTTAACTCAGTGATTTCCAAATTAATCTACAAGGCGTTGCCGGCAACTGAAAATGACCAGACGGAGACGTGTGTCTCTGTTTGGGGGGGATCAAGCTGATCTCTCTGGCCCCCGTTTATTGTGTATGACTTTTCATAGTCATAGAAATTATACTTCAACCAATCAGCATAAGAACACGCTCACAGTTCTTAACCTATAAGAATGCAGGAACAGTGTGTGCGTCAAAGCTTCGCAGAACAATACACCCTCAGTCTCATGTTCTGTTTAGATTGCAACAATCAAGGTCTCATCAAGGTCTCACAACAGCTGTAAACTTTAGCCTACTAACAAAATTTATCTTAGAACAGCAAAATGGAGTCGAAAAGCACAAAATGGAGAATCTTTCTTAATTTGTCCCTTCACATCATATGTCCATATCATCAATGCCTTCAACATGAAGGAACTGGTGACATGCTTCAGCCACATGAGGCCTAGCATTGTCAAGCATCAGGAGGAACCCAGGGCCCATCGCACCTACATATGGTCTTGCAACAGGTCTGAGTATCTCATCCCGCTGCCTAATGGCAGTCAGAGTACCTCTGGCTAGCACATGGAGGGCTGTACAGCCCTTCAAGGAAATGCCTCCCCACACCATAACTGATCCACTGCTCAACTGGTCATGGTGGAGGATATTGCGCAATCACGTAATCTCCGGTCCTCCCAAGACCTCCTCCTCTCCTCCACGGTTATTCGCTCCTCATCCGATGGCCTCCAAGACTTCTCCTGAATATCACCCATCCTCTGGAATTCAGTGCCCCAGCACGTCCGGTTATCCACTACTTTAGGATCCTTCAAAGGAAACCTGAAAACCCACCTCTTCAAATAAGTTTACAGCCTGTAAAGATCAAATGGCCACCTCAACACCATTAGAGCTACTGCAATCCTCAACCTGCTATCTCCTTCCCCATAATCCTGTAGAATGTAAGCCCGCAAGGGCAGGGTCCTCTTCCTTCTGTACCATTCTGTTATTGTTAGTTTTGTTTACTGTAAGTGATGTTTGTATTTTGATGTAACCCCTTCTCATGTACAGCACCATGGAATCAATGGTGCTATATAAATAATAATAATAATAATAATAATATTGCAGGCATCAGAACTTTCACCACAGCATCTCCTTATTCTGTCACGTCTGTCACGTGTTCAGTGTGAACCTGATCTAATCCGTGAAGATCACAAGGCACCAATGTCAAATCTGCCAATCTTGGTGTTCTTTAACAAATGCTAATTGCCCTTCACAGTGGTGGGCTATACGCTCAGCACCCACTTGTGGAGTCAAACCCTCATACCACTCTCATGGAGTCTGTTTCTGACAGTTTAAGCAGATGTATGATGTTAGTGGCCTGCTGGATGTCGTTTTGCAAGGCTCTGGCGGTGCTCTTCCTGTTCCTCCTTACACAAAGGAGGAGGTAGTGGTCCTGCTGCTGGGTTGTTGCCCTCCTATGGCCCCACGCACTGGCCTGTCTACTAGTATCTGCTCCATGCTCTGGACACTGTGGTGATATACATAGCTACCCCTCTATCCATAGCTCGCATTGATGTGCCATCCTGGATGAGCTGCACTACCTGAGAAAATTCTGTGGGTTGTAGACACTGCCTCATGCTACTGTACCTTTAGGGGTGAGAGCAATGACAAAATGCAAAATTGACCAAACCAACAGCAAAAAAGGATGAGAACAGAGAAATGGTCTGTGGTCACCACCTGCAGATCCACTACTTTATAGGGGTTGTTTTGATAATTGCATATAATTTCTATCTGTTGTCTGTTCCATTTGCAAAACAGCAGGAGAAACTGATTCACATTCAATGTTGCTTCATAACTAGTGTTGAGCGATACCGTCCGATACTTGAAAGCATCGGTATCGGATAGTATCGGCCGATACCCGAAAAGTATCGGATATCGCCGATACCGATACCCGATACCAATACAAGTCAATGTGACACCAAGTATCGGAAAGTATCCTGATGGTTCCCAGGGTCTGAAGGAGAGGAAACTCCCCTTCAGGCCCTGGGATCCATATTAATATATTAATGTGTAAAATAAAAATAAAAATAAAAAATATTGATATACTCACCCTCTGGTGCGCCCTGGTTGTAACCGCCAGCCTCCGTTCATAAGAATGAGCGCTTGAAAGTCCTTAGATGACGTCGCGGCCTGTGATTGGTCGCGGAGATGTCACGTGACCGCAACGCGACCCATCACAAGCCGTGACGTCATCTAAGGTCTTTCAAGCGCTTGAAAGACCTTAGATGATGTCGCGGCCTGTGATTGGTCGCGGAGCGGTCACGTGACCGCAACGCGACCAATCACAAGCTGTGACGTCATCTAAGGTCTTTCAAGCGCTCATTCTTAGGAACGGAAGCTGGCGGTTACATCGGTAAGGTCCAGGCTGCGTCGGAGAGGTGAGTATATCAATATTTTTTATTTTTATTCTTTATTTTACACATTAATATCGATCCCGATACCGATTCCCGATATCACAAAAGTATCGGATCTCGGTATCAGAATTCCGATACAGCAAATATCGGCCGATACCCGATACTTGCGGTATCGGAATGCTCAACACTATTCATAACTAGACAGGTTGATTTCACAGAAGTGTGACTGATTTGGAGTTAAGTGTTACATTTATTTTTTTGAGCAGTGTATAGAAAAGTTCAAATCACCCCCATTTTACTCCATTCAAAATAAATAATACATAATACACATATTTGGTATAAAATAACAAAATATTTAATCAGATTGGTAAGTAACGAGAGAAAAAATCAGAACACCAGAATTATGGTTTTTGGTTGCCGCAACATTGCAATAAAGTGCAATAACAGGTGATCAAAACATGGTATCTACCCAAAAATGGTATCAATGAAACATCAGCTCGGCGCATAAAAAACAAGCCCCTACAAAGCCCCAGAACCCTAAAAATGGAGACGCTACAAGTCTAGGAATATAGCGCCTTTTTTTTTTTTTTATACAAACTTTGATTTTTTTTTCACCACTTAAAGGGAACCTATCACCCCGTTTTTTTCGGTATGAGATAAAAATACTGTTAAATAGGGCCTGAGCTGTGCATTACAATAGTGTAGTTTGTGGACCCCGATTCCCCACCTATGCTGCCGAAATACGTTACCAAAGTAGTCATTTTCGCCTGTCAATCAGGCTGGTCAGGTCGGATGGGCGTGGCTTCTTCCCCCAGATATTGCGTAGTTTTCCGTTGGTGGCGTAGTGGTGTGCGCATGTCCAAGGTCCCCAATCCTGCACGGGGGGGTGAAAATAGCAGCGATGTCCGTTATTCCATTGGTGGTCGGTGGGCGCGGCCATCTTCCTTTGGCCGCGCGTGCGCAGAAGCGGCGCTCTGCTGGCCGCGGCTTCAGGAAAATGGCCGCCGCGATCTCCATCTGCGCACGCGCGGCATCCCGCGGCCATTTTCCTGAAGCCGCGGCCAGCAGAGCGCCGCTTCTGCGCACGCGCGGCCAAAGGAAGATGGCCGCGCCCACCGACCACCAATGGAATAACGGACATCGCTGCTATTTTCACCCCCCCGTGCAGGATTGGGGACCTTGGACATGCGCACACCACTACGCCACCAACGGAAAACTACGCAATATCTGGGGGAAGACACCACGCCCATCCGACCTGACCAGCCTGATTGACAGGCGAAAATGACTACTTTGGTAACGTATTTCGGCAGCATAGGTGGGGAATCGGGGTCCACAAACTACACTATTGTAATGCACAGCTCAGGCCATATTTAACAGTATTTTTATCTCATACCGAAAAAAACGGGGTGATAGGTTCCCTTTAAATAAAAAAAGAACCTATACACATGTTTGGTATCTGCAAACTCATAATGACAGGTCAGTTTTAGCACTTAGTGAACATGGTTAAAAAAATGCAAAAAACAATTGTGGAATTGCCCTTTCTTTGGAATTCACTGCGCTTGGACTTTTCTTCCTGTTTTCCAGTACACTATATGATAAAATCAATGGTATCTTTCAAAAGGGCATTTCTTCCCTCGAAAAAACAAGCCCTTAGACTATTACAGAAAAATAAAGAAGTTATGGCTCTGGGGAGAAGGGGAGCAAAAAACAAAAACTAGAAAATGGAAAATCCCAAGGTCGTGAAAGGGTCAAAGAGAATTTTGTTTTATTAATATCCGTGTACGATTGTTATTCTATGGAACCGTTTGCGGTTAGGTATTGCTTGGTCTCAGAAGTCAAAGTAGGAGTGTTAAAAGCTGTTTGGTAATTTATTTCCATGCTTACAAGTGAAATAACAAACTTACCGTACATACTCGAGTATAAGCCGAGACCCCTAATTTTGCCACAAAAAACTGGGAAAACTTAATGACTCGAGTATAAGCCTAGGTTGGAAAATGCAGCAGCTACCGGTAAATGTCAAAAATAAAAATAGATACCAATAAAAGTAAAATTGATCGAGACTTCAGTAGGTTAAGTGTTTTTGAACATCCATATTGAATCAGGAGCCCCATATAATCCATACAGTTTATGATGGGCCCCATAAGATGCTCCATATTAAAATATGCCCCATATAACGCTGCACAAATGTTGATTATGACCCCATAAGATGCTCCATACAGACATTTGACCCATATAATGCTGCACAAATGCTGATTATGGCCCCAAAGATGCTCCACACAGACATTTGCCCCATATAATGCTGCACAAATGCTGATTATGACCCCATAAGATGCTCCATACAGATATTTGTCCCATATAATGCTCCATACAGTTCATGATGGGCCCCATAAGATGCTCCATACAAAATATGCCCCATATAATGCTCCATTCAGTTTATAATTGGCCCCATAAGATGCTCCATATTAAGATATGCCCCATATAATGCTCCACAAAGCTGATTATGGCCCCATAAGATGCTCCATAGACACATTTGCCCCATTTAATACTGCATAAATGCTGATTATGGCCCCATAAGATGCTCCATAGGCACATTTGCCCCATATAGGGTTGAGCGAAACGGATCGGACAAATTCAAAAATCGCCGACTTTTGGGCAAAGTTGGGTTTCATGAAACCCGACCCGATCCTAGTGTGGGATCGGCCATGAGGTCGGCGATCTTCGCGCCAAAGTCGCGTTTCATATGACGCATTCAGCGCCATTTTTCAGCCAATGAAGGAGGACGCAGAGTGTGGGCAGTGTGATGACATAGGTCTTGGTCCCCACCATCTTAGAGAAGGGCATGACAGTGATTGGCTTGTTTTCTGCGGCGTCACAGGGGGTATAAAGGGGCGTGCATGCCGACCGCCATCTTACTTCTGCCGATCTTAGCATAGGGAGAGGTTGCTGCAGCTTCATCAGAAGAAGGGATATAGTTAGGGAGGGAAGATTAACCCCCAAACCGCTTGTGCTGTAGCGATTTCCACTGTCCAACACCACCTTTTTTTTGCAGGGACAGTGGAGGGTATATTTTTGTGCATCAGCTGTGTAGCTTATTAGGCTGGCTTATAAGGCTCCCTGATTGCTGTTTGCACGCTGCTTTGCAAACCAACTGTTTTTTTTTAAAGCAAAAATCCTGTTGCTCCTTTCTGCACAGTTATCTTGTTTATTTGTCCACACTTTTGTGTGCAGCAGTGCTTTTTATTGCTGCCATACTTGTCCTGAGATCATTGTAGGGAGATTGAAATTGTACTACAGTCCTTGTATTTTTTCATGTATCTTCCAGCCACTTTCTGCCACTTACATTGTGTTGTGTTATACACTGGGCCTGAGTTTTGGTGCAGTCTCCCCCCCAAAAAAGGGAGATTCAAATTGTCACAAAGTGGATATATGTCAGTTCTGTTAGTTTGTCGTATATCAGCCAGCCACGTTCTGCCACTTACATTGTGTTGAGTTATACACTGGGCCTGAGTTTTGGTGCAGTCTCCCCCCAAAAAAAAGGAGATTCAAATTGTCACAAAGTGGATATATGTCAGTTCTGTTAGTTTGTCGTATATCAGCTAGCCACTTTCTGCCACTTACATTTTGTTGTTTTATGTACAGGGCCTGAGTTTTGGTTCAGTCTCCCCCCAAAATAAGGGAGATTTAAATTCTCAACAAGTTTATATACACCTTCTACCTTGTTTTACAGTACCATATAACGGTTGTTATTTTGGTTAGATTTTCCAAAAAATGAGGAAGTCTGGTGGAAGAGCCCGTGGGCAGTGGTTGCCAGCTGGTACTGATGGTGGTGGTGGTGCATCTGGTGGTAGCGGCAAAAGCACAATAGCACCTAAGGCTGGAGGTGTTGAGTCAGCATCATCGTCTGGCTACACAAAATGTTGTTGATCTAACCTTCATTAAAATGAACCAATCATGGATTTCAAATGATTTTGCCCCACCTTCCCCTGCTGACACGTAGCTTGCCTGAAAAATGTCTTGCTTTTGGCCTCCTCTTACTGACTTCTCCAATTCCTCCATTTGCAGCTGCTGAATGTCCACCATAGGCCATTTTTATACCTCCCTAAATGGGCTGACTCCCCCCACAGGGCCGTGGTCACCACCTGGCACAAGGTGTTTGCCTGGACAGGTGGGTGGGCCCACTCTTGGGCGATGACACTGGCACAGGGTCCCTCATAGTACAATGAAGTGTCTCTGATGGTGGTGGTGCACAACCAATGTCAGACACACCGTTGTAATATGAGGGGCCCTGTGCCAGTACCACCGCCCACGAGAGAGTGTTCCCCCCAGCTCGAACAGTGCTCTACCACTTGCAATACTTACTGCAACTCTCCCTGCTCCACCACTGTGTAGTCTGTGCTGTTAAATCCTTCAATGGCACTGCCAATACAAATTTGTTGAAATGATAGATGATAGTTAAAATACACAGGGGCCCTGGCCTCCATGTAGACCAGATATAATAATAATAATACTTTGCGCCTACTACCACTGTCTGCTGCTCAGCAGAGGAGCCCACCCCTGTACCTAGCTATGCCACCTGTTTATTTATGAACAATTTTTTTGGCAGACATTTAGCCTACTTTATTATTAGGGCCTACTAACTGTGTCTGCCGCTCATTACAGTTGTACTCCACTGAACAAAGCAATGCCGCCTGGTTAGTCCTGTTACCAATTTTGAACTGCATTTTGCCCACTTAATTATTTGGGCCTACTAACTTTGTCTGCCACTCCTTACAGTTGTCCTCCGCTGAAGAATGCAATGCCGCCAGTTTAGTCTTGTTACCAATTTTGAACTGCATTAAGCCTACTTAATTATTTGGGCCTACTAACTGTGTCTGCCACTCCTTACAGTTGTCCTGCGCTGAATAAAGCAATGCCACCTGTTTAGTCCTGTTACCAATTTTGAACTGCATTTTGCCCACTTAATTATTTGGGCCTACTAACTTTGTCTGCCACTCCTTACAGTTGTCCTCCGCTGAAGAATGCAATGCCGCCAGTTTAGTCTTGTTATCAATTTTGAACTGCATTTAGCCTACTTAATTATTTGGGCCTACTAACTGTGTCAGCCACTCATTACAGCTGTCCTCCGCTGAACAAAGCAATGCTGCCTGTTTAGCCCTGTTACCAATTTTGAACTGCATTTAGCCTACTTAATTATTTGGGCCTACTAACTGTGTCTGCCGCTCATTACAGTTGTCCTCAACTGAAAAAAGCAATGCCGCCAGTTTAGTCCTGTTACCAATTTTGAACTGCATTTTGCCTACTTAATTATTTGGGCCTACTAACTGTATCTGCCCCTCATTACAGTTGTCCTCCACTGAACAAAGCAATGCCGCCAGTTTAGTCCTGTTACCAATTTTGAACTGCATTTAGCCCACTTTATTATTTTGGCCTACTAACTGTGTCTGCCACTCCTTACAGTTGTCCTCCGCTGAACAAAGCAATGCCGCCTGGTTAGTCCTGTTACCAATTTTGAACTGCATTTAGCCTACTTAATTATTTGGGCCTACTAACTGTGTCTGCCGCTCATTACAGTTGTCCTCAACTGAAAAAAGCAATGCCGCCAGTTTAGTCCTGTTACCAATTTTGAACTGCATTTTGCCTACTTAATTATTTGGGCCTACTAACTGTATCTGCCCCTCATTACAGTTGTCCTCCACTGAACAAAGCAATGCCGCCAGTTTAGTCCTGTTACCAATTTTGAACTGCATTTAGCCCACTTTATTATTTGGGCCTACTAACTGTGTCTGCCACTCCTTACAGTTGTCCTCCGCTGAACAAAGCAATGCCGCCTGGTTAGTCCTGTTACCAATTTTGAACTGCATTTAGCCTACTTTATTATTTGGGCCTATATCTGTGTTTCCTCCTCATCCTGCCCATTGCCCAGCCACTGCTAGATGAGTCTGCTCGTACATTGACCCAGACCACTACATTCCCCTTGCACTCTACACAGCCAGAATCTGACCCTGCTGAAAGTCAGGTTCGCCTTCCCGCATACTATATCACCTTACACAGGGACAAAGAGGAAGGTGCAGATGAAAGTGCAAGTTCCTTCATCAGGTGGGGGGCATACTCGTTGGCAACGTCACTGGCACAGGGCCCCTCATAGTATGCAAAAGTGTCTCTGCTGGTGGGAGGCGCCACCCGCCGCCAAAGACACCGCCATACTATGAGGGGCCCTGTGCCAGTGCCAATGCCAATGAGTGGGCCCCCCTGCTTGCTCAGGATCACAGCACTTGCAAAGTTGAAATACTTACCTCTCCCTGCTCCACCGCCGTGACGTATTCCACATTTCCTGGGCCCACGAAAATCTTGAGCCAGCCCTACCCCCCACAACTTTAGCCGAATGACCCCCAGTTTTCAATGCCTAACTATTATTAAAAAGTAAATTAAGATTGACAAGCTTCAGTAATAAATATTGATGTTTTTGGCATTAAAATGGGCACTGTAGGTGTTTTCCTGTCCTCCACTCACTGCCGACTTTGATTCCCCATTGACTTGCATTGGGTTTCGTGTTTCAGTCAGCCCCCGACTTTTCGCAATAATCGTCTGATTTCATCCGACCCGACTTTTGACAAAGTCGGGTTTCGCAAAACCCGACTCGATCCGAAAAAAGTAAAAGTCGCTCAACTCTAGCCCCGTATAATGCTCCACAAATGCTGATTATGGCCCCATAAGATGCTCCATAGACACATTTTCCCCATATGCTATTGCTGCGATTAAAAAAAAAAATCACATACTCACCTTTCGTCGATCAAGCCCCCATCACTTGCTATAGTCCACCGCTGGACGCCACTACGTCTTCCTCTGCACTGATGTTCAGATGGAGGGCAGCGCGCACACTAATCATGTCATCGCGCCCTCTGAGTCCTGAGCGTCACTGCAAAGAAAGACAGCGGCGCCCAGCGGTGGAACCTGGACCGGTGAATATAGCGTAATGCCCCCATACTCACCTGCTCCTAGCGCGGTCCCTGCATATCCCTGGTTCTCCGGGCACTGACAGCTTCTTCCTGTATTGAGCGGTCACATGGTACCGCTCATTACAGTAATGAATATGCGGCTCCATCCCTATGGGAGTGGAGTCGGGTCCATAGTCATTACTGTAATGAGCGGTACCATGTGACCGCTCAATACAGGAAGAAGCTGTCAGCGCCCGGAGAACCAGGGATGTGCAGGGACCGCGCCAGGAGCAGGTGAGCATGATTAGACAGCTGCCGCTCCCCCTCCTGTTATGATCCGGTGACCTTGGAGCCGCATGAGAGACTTTCTCAGGAGTAGGTGGTACCTGTGCTGACCGCAAACCCTAAACTAACACCGCAACTAGAAGTAGCCGTGGGATGTACCTAACACGTCCTAGACACCTCGACACAGCCGGAGGACTAAATACCCCTATAGATGGAAATGGGAATTCTATCTTGCCTCAGAGCAGAACCCCAAAGGATAGGCAGCCCCCCACAAATATTGACTGTGAGTATAAGAGGAAAGACACACACAGGCAGAAAAACAGGATTTAGCAAAAGAGGCACTTCTAGCTAAATAGAAAAGGATAGGACAGAATTCTAAGCGGTCAGTATTAAAATCCTAAAAAATATCCACAGCAGATAATATGAATATTCTACATCTAACTAAAGACATAGAAAGTATATCTGCATCTCCTGAGAATCCAGCATGACTGAAAAATCCAAACAAAGTCAAAGCTGGACAAAAACACAATGAATTGCACTGAATTGCAAAGCACACTGCATGTGTGCACAGAGACAAAAAACCAGACACTTATCTTAGTTGAATTGGCAGCAGGGCATGAGGAACCAGAGCGAGATGCAATCCCTCCAAGTACAATGGACAACTGGCATGGACTCATGGATCCTGCACACCTAAATACCTAATAGAGCTGCAATCAGCAGAAACACCTGCCCGGATTACAACCCCAAGACAACTGCACTACCACCAACAACCACCAGAGGGAGCCCAAGAGCAGAATTCACAACAGTACCCCCCCCCCCGAAGAGGGGTCACCGAACCCTCACCAGAGCCCCCAGGCCGATCAGGACGAGCCAGATGAAAGGCACGGACCAAATCAGCAGCATGGACATCAGAGGCAAAAACCCAAGAATTATCCTCCTGGCCATAACCCTTCCATTTGACAAGGTACTGAAGCCTCCGCCTCGAAAAGCGAGAATCCAAAATCTTCTCAACCACATACTCCAACTCCCCATTAACCAACACAGGAGCAGGAGGATCAACAGAGGGAACAACGGGCACCACATATTTCTGCAATAAAGATCTATGGAAAACATTATGGATGGCAAAAGAGGCCGGAAGGGCCAATCGAAAAGACACCGGATTGATAATCTCAGAAATCCTATAAGGACCAATAAACCGAGGCTTAAACTTAGGGGAAGAAACCTTCATAGGAACATGACGGGAAGACAACTAGACCAAATCCCCAACCCGAAGCCGGGAACCAACACACCGACGACGGTTAGCAAAACGCTGAGCCTCTTCCTGAGACAACACCAAATTGTCCACCACATGAGCCCAAATCTGCTGCAACCTGTCAACCACAGAATCCACACCAGGACAAAATTACAAAAGAAGGGCAAAACCAAGGTAGCCGAACTAGCCCGATTATTAAGGGCAAACTCGGCCAATGGCAAGAAAGCCACCCAATCATCCTGATCAGCAGACACAAAGCATCTCAAATAAATTTCCAAAGTCTGATTAGTTCGCTCGGTCTGGCC
The DNA here is from genome assembly GCF_051348905.1 of Ranitomeya variabilis. Taxonomy (NCBI): domain Eukaryota; kingdom Metazoa; phylum Chordata; class Amphibia; order Anura; family Dendrobatidae; genus Ranitomeya; species Ranitomeya variabilis. Next base: position 94,415,993 of record NC_135239.1, on the reverse strand, counting down.
ATTTGTCTGAGGATGAAATGCGGAAGAAAAAGACAAATCAATGCCCAGCCTAGCACAAAAGGCCCGCCAAAACCTAGAAACAAACTGGGAACCTCTATCGGACACAATATTCTCCGGAATACCATGCAAACGAACCACATGCTGAAAAAACAACGGAACCAAATCAGAAGAGGAAGGCAATTTAGGCAAAGGCACCAAATGAACCATCTTAGAAAACCGGTCACAAACCACCCAGATAACCGACATCCTCTGGGAAACCGGAAGATCTGAAATAAAATCCATAGAAATATGCGTCCAGGGCCTCTCAAGGACCGGCAAAGGCAAAAGCAACCCACTAGCACGGGAACAACAAGGCTTGGCCCGCGCACAAGTCCCACAGGACTGCACAAAAGAACGCACATCACGCGACAAAGAAGGCCACCAAAAGGACCTACCAACCAAATCTCTGGTACCAAAAATACCAGGATGGCCAGCCAACACAGAACAATGAACCTCAGAAATCACTCTACTAGTCCATCTATCAGGAACAAACAGTTTCCCCTGTCATGATCTCCATGGCCAGAGAACTAGCATAAGCCTCAATAGGAACAAGCTCTTGGAAGATGTAACTGTACTGACCATGAACTAAACCTACCGCATCATCTAGAAGTAGCCAGGTAGCATGTCCTACTTTTTATCCCTATATGCCCAGCGCCGGCCGGAGAACTAAATAATGCTAGCAGAGGAAAATATAAGACCTGACTCACCTCTAGAGAAATGCCCAAAAAGGAGACAGAAGCCCCCCACATATATTGGCGGTGATATGAGATGAAACAAAAAACGCAGCAGGAAAATAGTTTTAGCAAATTTGAGGTCCGCTTTCTAGATAGCAGAAGACAGAAAGCATACTTTCATGGTCAGTAGAAAACCCTAACAAAACACATCCAGAAATTACTTTAGGACTCTGGCATTAACTCATAATACCAGAGTGGCAATTCCTGATCAACAAGAGCTTTCCAGACACAGTAACGAAACTGCAGCTGTGAACTGGAACCAAAATACAAAAACAAAACATGGACGAATGTCCAACTTATCTAGTAGATGTCTGGGAGCAGGAACAAGCACAGAGAGGCTTCTGATAACATTGTTGACCGGCAAGCATCTAACAGAGAAGCCAGGTTATATAGCGACACCCAGATCTAATCAGAACAGGTGAACAGGGAAGATGATGTCACAAGTTCAATTCCACCAGTAGCCACCGGGGGAGCCCAGAATCCAAATTCACAACAGTACCCCCCCCTCAAGGAGGGGGCACCGAACCCTCACCAGAACCACCAGGGCGATCAGGATGGGCCCTATGAAAGGCACGAACCAGATCAGAGGCATGAACATCAGATGCAGTGACCCAAGAATTATCCTCCTGGCCGTATCCCTTCCACTTGACCAGATACTGGAGTCTCCGTCTGGAAACACGGGAGTCTAGGATTTTTTCCACAACGTACTCCAACTCACCCTCAACCAACACCGGAGCTGGAGGCTCAACGGAAGGCACAACCGGTGCCTCATACCTGCGCAATAACGACCGATGAAAAACGTTATGAATAGAAAAGGATGCAGGGAGGTCCAAACGGAAGGAAACAGGGTTAAGAATCTCCAATATTTTATACGGACCGATGAACCGAGGCTTAAACTTAGGAGATGAGACCCTCATAGGGACAAAACGAGAAGACAACCACACCAAATCTCCAACACAAAGCCGAGGACCAACACGACGGTGACGGTTGGCAAAAAGCTGAGTCTTCTCCTGGGACAACTTTAAATTGTCCATCACCTGCCCCCAGATATGATGCAATCTCTCCACCACCGCATCCACTCCAGGACAATCCGAGGATTCCATCTGACCGGAGGAAAATCGAGGGTGGAACCCCGAATTACAGAAAAACGGGGACACCAAAGTGGCAGAGCTGGCCCGATTATTGAGGGCGAACTCCGCCAATGGCAAAAAAGCAACCCAATCATCCTGGTCAGCAGACACAAAACACCTCAGATATGTCTCCAGGGTCTGATTAGTCCGCTCGGTCTGGCCATTAGTCTGAGGGTGAAAAGCAGACGAAAAAGACAAATCTATGCCCATCCTAGCACAGAATGCCCGCCAAAATCTAGACACAAATTGGGTTCCTCTGTCAGAAACGATATTCTCAGGAATACCATGCAAACGAACAACATTTTGAAAAAACAGGGGCACCAACTCGGAAGAAGAAGGCAATTTGGGCAGGGGAACCAAATGGACCATCTTAGAAAAACGGTCACACACCACCCAGATGACAGACATCTTCTGAGAAACAGGCAGATCTGAAATAAAATCCATCGAGATGTGTGTCCAAGGCCTCTTAGGAATAGGCAAGGGCAACAATAATCCACTAGCCCGAGAACAACAAGGCTTGGCCCGAGCACAAACGTCACAAGACTGCACAAAGCCTCGCACATCTCGTGACAGGGAAGGCCACCAGAAGGATCTTGCCACCAAATCCCTGGTACCAAAAATTCCAGGATGACCTGCCAATGCAGAAGAATGTACCTCAGAGATGACTCTACTGGTCCAATCATCAGGAACAAACAACCTATCAGGCGGACAACGATCCGGTCTATCCGCCTGAAACTCCTGCAAGGCCCGCCGCAGGTCTGGAGAAACGGCTGACAAGATAACTCCCTCCTTAAGAATACCTGTGGGGTCAGAGTTGCCGGGTGAATCAGGCTCAAAACTCCTAGAAAGGGCATCCGCCTTAACATTCTTAGAACCCGGTAGGTACGATACCACAAAATTAAACCGAGAGAAAAATAATGACCAGCGCGCCTGTCTAGGATTCAGGCGCCTGGCGGTCTCAAGATAGATCAAATTTTTGTGGTCAGTCAATACCACCACCTGATGTCTGGCCCCCTCGAGCCAATGGCGCCACTCCTCAAACGCCCACTTCATGGCCAAAAGCTCCCGATTCCCAACATCATAATTCCGCTCAGCGGGCGAAAATTTACGGGAAAAGAAGGCACAAGGCCTCATCACGGCGCAGTCAGAACTTTTCTGCGACAACACTGCCCCAGCCCCGATCTCAGAAGCGTCGACCTCAACCTGAAAAGGAAGAGTCACATCAGGCTGACGCAACACAGGGGCAGAAGAAAAACGGCGCTTAAGCTCCTGAAAGGCCTCCACAGCATCAGGGGACCAATTAGCAACATCAGCACCCTGTCTAGTCAAATCGGTCAATGGCTTAACGACATCCGAAAAACCAGAAATAAATCGACGATAAAAGTTGGCAAAGCCCAAAAATTTCTGAAGACTTTTAAGAGAAGAGGGCTGCGTCCAATCACAAATAGCTTGAACCTTGACAGGATCCATCTCAATGGAAGAGGGAGAAAAAATATATCCCAAAAAGGAAATTCTCTGAACCCCAAAAACGCACTTAGAACCCTTGACACACAGAGAATTAGACCGCAAAACCTGAAAAACCCTCTTAACTTGCCGGACATGAGAGTCCCAGTCATCCGAAAAAATCAGAATATCATCCAGATACACTATCATAAATTTATCCAAAAAATCGCGGAAAATATCATGCATAAAGGACTGGAAGACTGAAGGGGCATTAGAAAGACCAAAAGGCATCACCAAATACTCAAAGTGGCCCTCGGGCGTATTAAATGCGGTTTTCCACTCATCCCCCTGCCTGATCCGCACCAAATTATACGCCCCACGGAGATCAATCTTAGAGAACCACTTGGCCCCCTTTATGCGAGCAAACAAATCAGTCAGCAACGGCAATGGGTATTGATATTTAACCGTGATTTTATTCAAAAGCCGATAATCAATACATGGTCTCAAAGAGCCGTCTTTTTTTGACACAAAGAAAAAACCGGCTCCTAAGGGAGATGACGATGGACGAATATGTCCCTTTTCCAAGGACTCCTTTATATATTCTCGCATAGCAGTATGTTCAGGCACAGACAGATTAAATAAACGACCCTTTGGGTATTTACTACCCGGAATTAAATCTATAGCACAATCGCACTCCCGGTGCGGAGGTAATGAACCCAGCTTGGGTTCTTCAAAGACGTCACGATAATCAGACAGGAACTCAGGGATTTCAGAGGGAATAGATGATGAAATGGACACCAAAGGTACGTCCCCATGAGTCCCCTTACATCCCCAGCTCAATACAGACATAGCTCTCCAGTCAAGGACTGGGTTGTGAGACTGCAGCCATGGCAATCCCAGCACCAAATCATCATGTAGATTATACAGCACCAGAAAACGAATAGTCTCCTGGTGATCCGGATTAATACACATAGTCACTTGTGTCCAGTATTGTGGTTTATTATTAGCCAATGGGGTGGAGTCAATCCCCTTCAGAGGAATAAGAGTCTCCAAAGGCTCTAAATCATACCCACAACGATTGGCAAAGGACCAATCCATAAGACTCAACGCGGCGCCAGAGTCGATATAGGCGTCCGTAGTAATAGATGACAAAGAGCAAATCAGGGTCACAGACAAAATAAATTTAGACTGTAAAGTGCCAATGGGAACGGATTTATCAAGCTTTTTAGTACGCTTAGAGCATGCTGATATAACATGAGTAGAATCTCCACAATAGAAACACAACCCATTTTTCCGTCTAAAATTCTGCCGCTCGCTTCTGGACAGAATTCTATCACACTGCATGTTTTCTGGCGTCTTCTCAGTGGACACCGCCAGATGGTGCACTGGTTTGCGCTCCCGCAGACGCCTATCGATCTGAATGGCCATTGTCATGGACTCATTCAGACTTGCAGGCACAGGGAACCCCACCATAACATCCTTAATGGCATCAGAAAGACCCTCTCTGAAAGTAGCCGCCAAGGCGCACTCATTCCACTGAGTAAACACAGACCATTTACGGAATCTTTGGCAGTAAATTTCAGCTTCATCTTGCCCCTGCGATAGGGACATCAAAGTTTTTTCTGCCTGAAGTTCCAAATGAGGTTCCTCATAAAGCAAGCCCAAGGCCAGAAAAAACGCATCCACATTGCGCAACGCAGGATCCCCTGGTGCCAATGCAAAAGCCCAATCTTGAGGGTCGCCGCGGAGCAAGGAAATCACAATCCCAACCTGCTGTGCAGGGTCTCCAGCAGAACGAGATTTCAGGGACAAAAATAACTTACAATTATTTCTAAAATTCTGAAAGCTAGATCTATTCCCTGAGAAGAATTCCGGCAAAGGAATTCTCGGCTCTGATACCGGAGCATGAACAACAAAATCTTGCAAACTTTGTACTTTCGTGGCGAGATTATTCAAACCTGCAGTTACACTCTGTAGATCCATTATAGACAGGTGAACATAGAGCCATTCAAAGATTAGAAGGAGAGAGAAAAAAAAGAAAGACTGCAGCATAGACAGACTGGCAAGTGATCCAATTAAGAGCACACTCACAACTAGAGAAAAAAAAAAAAAAAAAAATTCTCAGCAGACTTCTTATTTCTCTCCTTTCTCAGCCAAGGATTTTAACCCTTTAGTGGGCCGGTCAAACTGTCATGATCTCCATGGCCAGAGAACTAGCATAAGCCTCAATAGGAACAAGCTCTTGGAAGATGTAACTGTACTGACCATGAACTAAACCTACCGCATCATCTAGAAGTAGCCAGGTAGCATGTCCTACTTTTTATCCCTATATGCCCAGCGCCGGCCGGAGAACTAAATAATGCTAGCAGAGGAAAATATAAGACCTGACTCACCTCTAGAGAAATGCCCAAAAAGGAGACAGAAGCCCCCCACATATATTGGCGGTGATATGAGATGAAACAAAAAACGCAGCAGGAAAATAGTTTTAGCAAATTTGAGGTCCGCTTTCTAGATAGCAGAAGACAGAAAGCATACTTTCATGGTCAGTAGAAAACCCTAACAAAACACATCCAGAAATTACTTTAGGACTCTGGCATTAACTCATAATACCAGAGTGGCAATTCCTGATCAACAAGAGCTTTCCAGACACAGTAACGAAACTGCAGCTGTGAACTGGAACCAAAATACAAAAACAAAACATGGACGAATGTCCAACTTATCTAGTAGATGTCTGGGAGCAGGAACAAGCACAGAGAGGCTTCTGATAACATTGTTGACCGGCAAGCATCTAACAGAGAAGCCAGGTTATATAGCGACACCCAGATCTAATCAGAACAGGTGAACAGGGAAGATGATGTCACAAGTTCAATTCCACCAGTAGCCACCGGGGGAGCCCAGAATCCAAATTCACAACATTCCCCACTGGACAGCGGTCAGCTTTGTCAGCCTGAAACTCCTGCAGAACCCGTCGCAAATCAGGGGAAATGGCAGAAAGGACCACCCCTTCCTTCAGAATGCCGACCGGCTCAAATACCTCAGGAGAATCAGGCAAAAAACTCCTAGAGAGGGCATTCAGCCTTAACATTCTTAGAACCCGGAAGATACGAGACCACGAAATCAAAACGGGAGAAAAACAGGGACCATCGAGCCTGTCTAGGATTCAGCCGCTTGGCAGATTCGAGGTAAATCAGATTTTTATGATCGGTCAAGACCACAATACGGTGCTTGGCTCCCTCAAGCTAATGTCGCCATTCCTCAAACGCCCACTTCATAGCCAACAACTCCCGATTGCCGACATCATAATTGTGTTCAGCAGGCGAAAACTTACGGGAAAAGAAGGCACACGGTTTCATCAAGGAACCATCAGAATTCCTCTGAGACAAAATGGCCCCTGCCCCAATCTCAGAAGCGTCAACCTCAACCTGAAACGGAAGAGAAACATCTGGCTGACGCAACACCGGGGCAGAAGTAAATCGGCATTTAAGCTCCTGAAAGGCAGAGACAGCCACAGGGGACCAATTCGTTACATCAGCGCCTTTCTTCGTCAAATCGGTCAGGGGTTTAACCACACTGGAGAAGTTAGCAATGAAACGGCGATAAAAATTAGCAAAGCCCAAAAATTTCTGAAAGCCCTTCACGGATGTGGGCTGAATCCAATCATGAATGGCCTGAACCTTAACCGGATCCATCTCTATAGATAAGGGAGAAAAAATAAAGCCCAAAAAAGAAACCTTCTGCACTCTAAAGAGACACTTAGACCCCTTCACAAACAAAGCATTATCACGAAGGATCTGAAATACCATCCTGACCTGTTTCACATGAGACTCCCAATCATCGGAAAAAATTAAGATGTCATCCAAATATACAATCATGAATTTATCAAGATAATTCCGGAAGATATCATGCATGAAGGACTGAAAAACAGGTGGAGCATTAGAGAGCCCGAATGGCATCACAAGGTATTCAAAATGGCCTTCGGGCGTATTAAACGCAGTTTTCCATTCGTCACCCTGCTCAATACGAACAAGATTATATGCCCCCCGAAGGTCAATTTTAGTAAACCAACTAGCCCCCTTTAGTATACCATCCTGACCTGTTTCACATGAGACTCCCAATCATCGGAAAAAATTAAAATGTCGTCCAAATATACAATCATGAATTTATCAAGATAAGTCCGGAAGATGTCGTGCATGAAGGACTGAAAAACAGATGGAGCATTAGAGAACCCGAATGGCATCACAAGGTATTCAAAATGGCCTTCGGGCATATTAAACGCAGTTTTCCATTCATCACCCTGCTTAATACGAACAAGATTATATGCCCCCCCGAAGGTCAATCTTAGTAAACCAACTAGCCTCCTTAATCCTGGCAAACAAATCGGAAAGCAAAGGTAAAGGGTATTGAAACTTGACCGTGATCCTATTCAAGAGGCGATAATCAATACAGGGTCACAAGGAGTCATCCTTCTTAGCAACAAAAAAAATCCCGCTCCCAACGGTGAAGAAGATGGCCGAATATGCCCTTTCTCCAAAGACTCCTTAACATAACTCCGCATGGCGATATGTTCCGGCACAGACAGGTTGAAAAGTCGGCCCTTAGGAAACTTACAGCCTGGAATTAAGTCAATAGCACAATCACAGTTCCTATGCGGTGGAAGGGAGCTGGACTTGGGCTCATCGAATACATCCTGAAAATCAGACAAAAACTCTGGAACTTCAGAAGAGGAGGAAGAGGAGATTGACATCACAGGAACGTCATTATGAACCCCCTGACAACCCCAACTAGTCACAGACATAGACTTCCAATCCAACACAGGATTATGTATCTGCAACCATGGAAAACCCAGCACAATAGCATCATGCAAATTATGCAACACCAGAAATCGACAATCTTCCTTATGGGCTGGCGCCATGCACATGGTCACCTGTGTCCAAAACTGGGGTTTATTTTTAGCCAAAGGTGTAGCATCGATGCCCCTTAAAGGAATAGGGTTCTGCAAAGACTGCAAGGGGAAACCACAATGCCTGGCAAATTCAAAGTCCATTAAGTTCAAAGCGGCGCCTGAATCCACAAACGCCATGACAGAAAATGACGACAATGAGCAGATCAAGGTCACAGATAACAGAAATTTAGGTTGTACAGTTCCGATGGTAACTGAACTAGCGATTCTCTTTGTACGCTTTGGGCAGACTGAAATGACATGAGAAGCATCGCCACAATAAAAACACAACCTATTCTGACATCTGAATCCTTGTTGTTCCATTCTAGACAGAATCCTATCACACTGCATAGGCTCAGGCATCTGCTCTGAGGACAACGCCACAGCGCGCACAGTTCTGCGCTCCCGCAAGCGCCGATCAATCTGAATGGCCAGAGACATAGAATCACTCAGACCAACAGGCGTGGGAAACCCCACCATAACATCTTTAACAGATTCAGAAAGACCCTTTCTGAAAATTGCTGCCAAAGCATCCTCATTCCATTTAGTCAGCACAGACCATTTTCTAAATTTCTGACAATACAATTCTACCGCTTCTTGACCCTGAGACAGGGCCAACAAGGTCTTCTCCGCTTGATCGACAGAATTTAGTTCATCATATAATAATCCTAGTACCTGAAAAAAGGCATCTACATTAAGCAAGGCCGGATTCCCAGATTCCAGGGAAAATGCCCAATCCTGAGGGTCGCCACGCAGCAGGGAGATGACAATTTTAACCTGCTGAATGGGATCACCAGAGGAACGAGGCTTCAGAGCAAAAACAGTTTACAATTGTTTTTAAAACTCAAAAATTTGGACCTGTCCCCAAAAAACAAATCAGGAATAGGAATCCTAGGCTCTAAAAGCGGAGTCTGAACAATGTAATCAGAAATACCCTGTATCCTAGCAGCAAGCTGGTCTACACGAGAAACTAATCCCTGAACATCCATGCTAGCACAAGACTCCTCAGTCACCCAGAGGAAAAGATGGAAGAAAAGACAAAGCAGGCTACAGAAAAAAAAATGGCTCTTTCTTCCCTTCTTCTGAGATGCATTTAACTCATTGTTGGCCAGTTGTACTGTTATGATCCGGTGACCTTGGAGCCACATGAGAGACTTTCTCAGGAGTAGGTGGTACCTGTACCGACCGCAAACCCTAAACTAACACCTCAACTAGAAGTAGCCGTGGGATGTACCTAACAAGTCCTAGACACCTCGACAGAGCCAGAGGACTAAATACCCCTATAGATGGAAATGGGAATTCTATCTTGCCTCAGAGCAGAACCCCAAAGGATAGGCAGCCCCCCACAAATATTGACTGTGAGTATAAGAGGAAAGACACACGCAGGCAGTAAAACAGGATTTAGCAAAAGAGGCACTTCTAGCTAAATAGAAAAGGATAGGACATAATTCTAAGCAGTCAGTATTAAAATCCTAAAAAATATCCACAGCAGATAATACAAATATTCTACATCTAACTAAAGACATACAAAGTATATCTGCATCTCCTGAGAATCCAGCATGACTGAAAAATCCAAACAAAGTCTAAACTGGACAAAAACACAATGAATTGCACTGAATTGCAAAGCACACTGCATGTGTGCGCAGAGACAAAAAAACAGACACTTATCTTAGTTGAATTGGCAGCAGGGAATGAGGAACCAGAGAGAGATGCAATCCCTCCAAGTACAATGGACAACTGGCATGGACTCATGGATCCTGCACACCTAAATACCTAATAGAGCTGCAATCAGCAGAAACACCTGCCTGGATTACAACCCCAAGACAACTGCACTACCACCAACAACCACCGGAAGGAGCCCAAGAGCAGAATTCACAACACCCTCCCCTGCCGACCCCTGGGAATGACTCGAGTATAAGCCGAGAGGGGCAATTTCACCCTAAAAAAATGGGCTGAAATTCTTGGTTTATACTCGAATATATACGGTATATAAAAAGCATAAAGCACCTTCTAATAAGAGAAGTTCATGGCATTTATGTGGAACACAAGCACTTGCTAAAGTAGACATAACGTACTGTATGTCAGGAGAACAGATTGATCCTCTGAATACAAAACAATATATAGTTTGTCTATGTTTTTCCTGTAATTGCTGTGACCCGAATCTATTAATACTAGAATGCATTCTGCTATAAATATCCACTACTGGTTAGCTTTGCCCTGTGGCTAATTTCTAATATGAATGCTTGAATTATTCTATTGTATTCATTACTGCATCTACAGAGTGTAACAGAAATCTCAAGCTCACCTTCCCCAGATGTACAGATGAGTATGAGGCTACCGTCACACTAGCAGTATTTGGTCAGTATTTTACATCAGTATTTGTAAGCCAAAACCAGGAGTGGAACAATTAGAGGAAAAGTATAGTAGAAACATATGCACCACTTCTGCATTTATCACCCACTCCTGGTTTTGGCTTACACATACTCATGTAAAATACTGACCAAATACTGCTAGTGTGACGGCAGCCTCAGCCACATTTGTACTTGTAGAGAAGACAAAGTGATAAGCAGCGGGCGTAATATAGCTGACACCCTGTTACATCAGACATAATCGCATCTGAAACACAATACACAGAATCCATGCAACGCAAAAGAAAAAGAAGAAAAATCCCAAACAAGTTGAAGACTCCAATATATGTTAAATGTGCATAAAGTATAAATAAAAATAAGAATATAGGAAAGAAAAGAAAAGTATATACAGTGGTATGTAAAAATGTATGCACCCCTGGTCAATATTAATGATGCGGTGAACAGTTAAGCAAATTGAAGATGAAATGATCTCTAAGAAGGCCTAAAGTTAAAGATGACACATTTCCTTTGTATTTTAGGCAAAAATATATACCGGTATATATGCTTTCATCTTATCAATTTTAAAAATTACTTTTGCAAGTCATTGCATTTGTGATAGTATTCAATTTTTCATTAGCACATTGACTGTTGCACTATACTATGGGCCAACACATTACAATATTGACTGGCATGTTACACTCCATTACCTGCATTATAAATATGCTATATATATATATATATATATATATATATATATATATATATATATATATATTATACAAAAAGGGAAACAGCACAAAAAGAAGTAAAAAAAAAAGAGGACTTTAATGCCCTGTGGCGTGGCAACATTTTGGATAAAACAAATCCTTTCTCAAGGCTTGAGAAAAGATTTGTTTTATCCAAAACATTGCCATGCCGCAGGGAATTAAAGTCCTCTTTTTTACTGTTTCTCTTTTTGTTTACTGTCTGGAAGGCCATTGGAATGCTGGTCAGGGAAGTGGCACGCTTTAAGGTATTTCTTCTGGTGCTGTTCCTCTTTTTCTACACATATATATATATAAATCAGCGTTTTTTATTGGCCTCTTACCTAGCACGTGATCATGATTCATAGAGAAGCACTAGGACATGCGCAGTAGCCGTCCTGGTACGCTGACAACATGCTGCCTCCTCCATGAACGCTATGTCTCCCCAAGGGTATGTTAAATTAATAAATAGATGGTCACTGTATTAGGGAGTTGTCCTATGTAGTTATAATGGTACACCGCTGGCACTTATACACTTTATGATGTAAAGTAATCATTTGTAAATTTATGAAGTTCACTGATTGGATGCACTTAGGGGATGATAGGGTCATGTCCCTCTATATATATATATATGCTGTAATAAGGTCTGTTTGTTGCTTGAGAAAGGCTCAGTTGGGGCCGAAACGTTGAGTGGAGATGTGGGCTCAATAAAGACCTGCAAATTGTCTTAAAGAACATTGAGTGTTGCCTGCTTTTGTGATATATATGGACTGAAAGCAACCAAGGGACGGGTTGTTTGGGCTTTGCACCCGAAGATAAGTAAAGGATGTGTGCTGTTCCAATTTTTTTCAGGGAATTAAAGTCCTCTTTTTTACTGTTTCTCTTTTTGTTTACTGTCTGGAAGGCCATTGGAATGCTGGTCAGGGAAGTGGCACGCTTTAAGGTATTTCTTCTGGTGCTGTTCCTCTTTTTCTACACATATATATATATAAATATATATATATATAATGTGTATAGCACAAACCTACCGGCAATTTCTTTTTAATCCTATCAGCACTCCCCGATCACAGATTCCTATTGCTTTCATGGCAACCCTAGCCCAAATAATGGCCACAGGAAATGATGGCTGTGTCAGAATAAGGGCCCTGGCAGACAAGCTTATGAAAAATGAGTTTCATTAAGAAAATTTGAATGATTTTTGTTCTTAATTTCATCCCATTTTTATCTAGGTATCCATTTTTCACATCCATGTAACATGGTTTGATGTTTGAGAAACATCCATGGGCAAATCTGTTTTTTGTACTTCTACACTAAAAATGTGCACAAGCAAACATAGTTACCTAGGTTTATAATAGAAAAACAACTGTAAAAATAGGAAGTCACTAAAATGTTCTGTGTGTGATCCAATTTTTTTATGCACCCAAAGACTTAAACTAGTGAGTCTCATCCTAGACTAAGAAAAAAAAAAGGTAGTGCATGCTGCGATTTATTTCTCACACAGTCGGGCCATCCATAGCCATATATTCAAGGCTATGGATGCACAAGAAAGAAATCAGATCTCACACGGACCCTCAGAGTGGAGGCCAATGTCTATGAATTGATTGCTATTATAAGGCTAGTGAACTGTATGCAATCATTTGTTTATGAACTTGTATGAAAACTGATCGCACGATGAAATTTGGACCATATTTCAAGCACTCATCTGCAGGCACTCTCATACTGACAAGTGTCATGCACAACAGTACAGGAATATTGCAGTGTATGAGAACAGCTACCCAAGTAAAAAATATAGATATCACATAGTAGAAGTTAGCAAAAATGGTAAAAAAAAGTCCAATAAAATTTGTAAAAATGTAACACAGGAAAAGCAGAAAATAATTGTGCAAAACTATTTTGCCTGTAAAATTACAGTATTTAGTTGAACAGAAAAAAGGTTAAAAAAAATACAAATGCATTGATATTGTCATGTCCATAACCATCTGAAGAATAAAACTGTCACATTAATTATCCCATATGGTGAACAGTGAAACTGCAAAATGTTGAATAAAAAGTAGTCCAAAAATGTAGTTTTTTTCTTCAAAATGATATGAAATAGAAAGTGATTAAAAAGTAATTTGTAAAAAAAATGGCATAACTCAGAATATCGACATGTCCCTCAAAGAACAAGCCCTCACTCAGTTCTGTCAGACAAAAAATATAAAAGTTGCAGCTCTCAGAATATGGTGATGCAACAACACATGATTTGATGCAAAATGCTGTTTTTATTGTGCAAAAATAGCAAAGCATAAAAATAACCTAAATAAATCCGGTATTACTGTAATCATAATGAACCAAATAAAAAAAGAACAGTTTTACTGCATGGTGAATGGTGTTAAAAATATCAAACAATTTGTGAATTGCTGGATTCTTTTCTTTTTGTGTTTGAAAAATCTGAAAAAGCGATCATAAAACGTTAGATACCTACAGGGCTCACTCACACTACTGCAATGTGAGAAAAACTTGGATTGTACTTGAACCAATGTTATTCAATGAGGAGGTGCAGATCTGCATATTTTTTCTCAGATCTATTCGGCACGAGAAAAAAATGGCAGCATTTTTTTTTTAAATAACAATTAGTTATTAGTATGCAAAAGTAGCAAAACTAAAAATCTATATTAATCTGGTACAGGTGCTTCTCACAAAATTAGAATATCCTCAAAAAGTTAACGTATTTCAGTTCTTCAATACAAAAAGTGAAACTCATATATTATATAGAGTCATTACAGACAGAGTGATCGATAATGATGTTTGAGTTTTCATTGGCTGTGAGCCTTAATCATCAACATTAACAGAAATAAGCACTTGAAATAGATCACTCTGTTTGTAATGTCGCTATATAATATGAGTTTCGCTTTTTGAATTAAAGAACTGAAATAAATTAACTTTTTGATGATATTCTAATTTTCTGAGATGCACCTGTATCCCTGTAATCATACTGACCCAAAGAATAAAGGTGTTTTATCACTTCAACTGCACAGCAATTCCTTAATTGCTGTTTGTTTGTTCATTCTGCATCCCAAAATTCAGAAAAAGGGTATGTGCAGACGGCATCATTTGGACACTGACGCAATCACTGAGTTTTCCAAGCTCCCATAGTTTTCCTGAAGTGTCTTTCCTTTCCACTTTGCTGTGATTCTTCTGATGGCAGCTCTGGCAGCGGCTTTCATTTTATGCTGATAGGCATAACAAGTCGCTCAAAGAATGAACTTGTCACTTCTTTTAGCGACATAAAAGTGGATTGGAGAAAGGTCAGGTTCTGGTACTCTGTTGTGAATTCTGCTCTTGGGTTCCCTCCGGTGGTTGTTGGTAGTAATGCAGTTGTCCCTGGGTTGCAATCCTGGGCAGGTGTCCCTGCTGATTGCAGCTCTGACTGGGTTATTTAGGTGTGCAGGATTCTTTAGCCTTTGCCAGTTGTCCATTGTTCTTGGAGGTTTTGCATCTCTGTCTGGTTCCTCCTGCCCTGCTGCCAAATCAGCTAAGATAAGTGTCTGGTTTTGTTTCTACAGCACTAGTGTTGAGCGATACCGTCCGATACTTGAAAGTATTGGTATCGGAAAGTATCGGCCGATACCGGCAAAGTATCGGATCTGATCCGATACCGATACCCGATACCAATACAAGTCAATGGGACTCAAGTATCGGAAGGTATCCCTGATGGTTTCCAGGGTCTGAAGGAGAGGAAACTCTCCTTCAGGCCCTGGGATCCATATTAATGTGTAAAATAAAGAATTAAAATAAAAAATATTGATATACTCACCTCTCCGACGCAGCCTGGACCTTACCGCTGTGAACCGGCAGCCTTCTTTGCTTAAAATGAGCGCGTTCAGCACCTTCCATGACGTCACGGCTTCTGATTGGTCGCGTGCTGCTCATGTGACCGCCACGCGACCAATCAGAAGCCGTGACGTCATCCCTCAGGTCCTAAATTCCTAGAACGGAATTTAGGACCTGAGGGATGACGTTGCGGCATGTGATTGGTTGCGTGGCGGTCACATGAGCGGCACGCGACCAATCAGAAGCTGTGACGTCATGGAAGGTGCTGAACGCGCTCATTTTAAACAAAGAAGGCTGCCGGTTACCAGCGGTGATGTCCAGGGGCCTCCGGACAGGTGAGTATATCAATATTTTTTATTTTAATTCTTTATTTTACACATTCATATGGATCCCAGGGCCTGAAGGAGAGTTTCCTCTCCTTCAGACCCTGGGAACCATACACTGGAAACTTCAGATTCCGATTCCCGATACCACAAAAGTATCGGATCTCGGTATCGGAATTCCGATACCGCAAGTATCGTCCGACACCCGATACTTGCGGTATCGGAATGCTCAACACTATACAGCACACATTCTGTGTGCTTTACAATTTAGTACTATTCAATATTTTTTCTTGTCCAGCTTAGACTGAGTTTGGATATTTCAGTCTAGTTGGATTCTCAGGAGATGCAGATATACATTCCATGTCTTTAGTTAGATGGTGGAATTTTTGTATTATCTGCTGTGGATATTTTTAGGGTTTTAATACTGACCGCTTAGTATTCTGTCCTATCCTTTCCTATTTAGCTAGTGTGGCCTCTTTTGCTAAATCCTGATTTCTGCCTGCGTGTGTCTTTCCTCTAATACTCACAGTCAATATTTGTGGGGGGCTGCCTATCCTTTGGGGTTCTGCTCTGAGGCAAGATAGAATTCCCATTTCCATCTATAGGGGTATTTAGTCCTCCGGCTGTGTCGAGGTGCCAATGATGTGTTAGGTACACCCCACAGCTACTTCTAGTTGCGGTGTCAGTTTAGGGTTTGCAGTCAGTACAGGTTCCACCTACTCCGAGAAAGTCCATGCGGCTCCAAGGTCACCGGATCATAACAGTACAACTAGCCCGCAATCAGTTAAATGCATCTCAGAAGAAGGGAAGAAAGAGCCATTTTTTTTTCTGTAGCCTGCTTTGTCTTTTCTTCCCTCTTTTTCTCTGGGTGGCTGAGGAGTCTTGTGCTAGCATGGATGTTCAGGGATTAGCTTCTCGTATAGACCAGCTTGCTGCTAGGGTACAGGGTATTTCTGATTATATTGTTCAGACTCCAGTTTTAGAGCCTAAGATTCCTACTCCTGATTTGTTTTTAGGGGACAGGTCCAAATTTTTGAGTTTTAAAAACAACTGTAAACTGTTTTTTGCTCTGAGACCTCGATCCTCTGGTGATTCCATTCAGCAGGTTAAAATTGTCATCTCCCTGCTGCGTGGCGATCCTCAGGACTGGGCATTTTCCCTGGAATCTGGTAATCCGGCCTTGCTTAATGTAGACGCCTTTTTTCAGGCTTTAGGATTCTTACATGATGAACCAAATTCTGTGGATCAAGCGGAGAAGACCTTGTTGGTCCTGTCTCAGGGTCAAAAAGCGGCAGAATTGTATTGTCAGAAATTTAGATAATGGTCTGTGTTGACTAAATGGAATGATGATGCTTTGGCGGCAATTTTCAGAAAGGGTCTTTCTGAATCCGTTAAAGATGTTATGGTGGGGTTTCCCACGCCTTTCGGTCTGAGTGATTCTATGTCTCTGGCCATTCAGATTGATCGGCGTTTGCGGGAGCGCAGAACTGTGCGCGCTGTGGCGTTGCCCTCAGAGCAGATGCCTGAGTCAATGCAGTGTGATAGGATTCTGTCTAGAAGGGAACAACAGGGATTCAGACGTCAGAATAGGTTGTGTTTTTATTGTGGCAATGCTTCTCATGTCATTTCAGTCTGTCCTAGGCGTACACGAGGATCGCTAGTTCAATTACCATCAGTACCGTACAACCTAAATTTTTACTATCTGTGTCCTTGATCTGCTCATTATCATAATTTTCTGTCATGGCGTTTGTGGATTCAGGTGCCGCCTTGAACTTAATGGACTTTGAGTTTGCCAGGCGTTGTGGTTTTCCCTTGCAGTCTTTGCAGAACCCTATTCCTTTAAGGGGCATTGATGCTACACCTTTGGCTAAAAATAAGCCCCAGTTCTGGACACAGGTGACCATGTGCATGGCGCCAGCCCATCAGGAAGATTGTCGATTTCTGGTGTTGCATAATTTACATGATGCTATCGTGCTGGGTTTTCCGTGGTTGCAGGCACATAATCCTGTGTTGGATTGGAAGTCTATGTCTGTGACTAGTTGGGGATGTCAGGGGGTTCATAATGATGTTTCTTTGATGTCAATCTCTTCTTCTTCCACTTCTGAAATTCCAGAGTTTTTGTCTGATTTTCAGGATGTATTCGATGAGCCCAAGTCCAGTTCCCTTTCACCGCATAGGGACTGTGATTGTGCGATTGACTTGATTCCAGGCTGTAAGTTTCATAAGGGACTTTTTAACCTGTCTGTGCCTGAACATACCGCCATGCGGAGTTATGTTAAGGAATCTTTGGAGAAAGGACATATTCGGCCATCTTCTTCACCGTTGGGAGCAGGTTTTTTTTTTTGTTGCTAAGAAGGATGGCTCCTTGAGACCCTGTATTGATTATCGCCTCTTGAATAAGATCACGGTCAAGTTTCAATACCCTTTACCTCTGCTTTCCAATTTGTTTGCTAGGATTAAGGGGGCTAGTTGGTTTACTAAGATTGACCTTCGGGGGGCATATAATCTTGTTCGTATTAAGCAGGGTGATGAATGGAAAACTGCGTTTAATATGCCCGAAGGCCATTTTGAATACCTTGTGATGCCATTCGGGTTCTCTAATGCTCCATCTGTTTTTCAGTCCTTCATGCACGACATCTTCCGGACTTATCTTGATAAATTCATGATTGTATATTTGGACGACATTTTAATTTTTTCCGATGATTGGGAGTCTCATGTGAAACAGGTCAGGATGGTATTTCAGATCCTTCGTGATAATGCTTTGTTTGTGAAGGGGTCTAAGTGTCTCTTTGGATTGCAGAAGGTTTCTTTTTGGGCTTTATTTTTTCTCCCTCATCTATAGAGATGGATCCGGTTAAGGTTCAGGCCATTCATGATTGGATTCAACCCACATCTGTGAAGAGCCTTCAGAAATTTTTGGGCTTTGTTAATTTTTATCGCCGTTTCATTGCTAACTTCTCCAGTGTGGTTAAACCCTTGACCGATTTGATGAAGAAAGGCGCTGATGTGACGAATTGGTCCTCTGCGGCTGTCTCTGCCTTTCAGGAGCTTAAACGCCGATTTACTTATGCCCCGGTGTTGCGTCAACCAGATGTTTCTCTTCCGTTTCAGGTTGAGGTTGATGCTTCTGAGATTGGGGCAGGGGCCGTTTTGTCTCAGAGGGATCCTATTGGTTCCTTGATGAAACCGTGTGCCTTCTTATCCCTTAAGTTTTCGCCCACTGACCGCAATTATGATGTCGGCAATCGGGAGTTGTTGGCTATGAAGTGGGCGTTTGAGGAGTGTCGACATTGGCTCAAGGGAGCTAAGCACCGTATTGTGGTCTTGACCGATCATAAAAATCTGATTTACCTCGAGTCTGCCAGGCGGCTGAATCCTAGACAGGCTCGATGGTCCTTGTTTTTTTCCCGTTTTGATTTTGTGGTCTCGTATCTTCCGGGTTCTAAGAATATTAAGGCTGATGCCCTCTCTAGGAGTTTTTTGCCTGATTCTCCTGAGGTCCTTGAACCGGTCAGCATTCTGAAAGAAGGGGTGGTTCTTTCTGCCATTTCCCCTGATTTACGATGGGTTCTTCAGGAATTTCAGGCTGACAAACCTGACCACTGTCCAGTGGGGAAACTGTTTGTTCCTGATAGATGGACTAGTAGAGTGATTTCTGAGGTTCATTGTTCTGTGTTGGCTGGCCATCCTGGTATTTTTGGTACCAGAGATTTGGTTGGTAGGTCCTTTTGGTGGCCTTCTTTGTCGCGTGATGTGCGTTCTTTTGTGCAGTCCTGTGGGACTTGTGCGCGGGCCAAGCCTTGTTGTTTCCATGCTAGTGGGTTGCTTTTGCCTTTGCCGGTCCCTGAGAGGCCTTGAACACATATTTCTATGGATTTTATTTCTGATCTTCTGGTTTCCCAGAAGATGTCTGTCATCTGGGTTGTTTGTGACCGGTTCTCTAAGATGGTCCATTTGGTGCCTTTTCCTAAATTGCCTTCCTCTTCTGATTTGGTTCCGTTGTTATTTCAGCATGTGGTTCGTTTGCATGGTATTCCGGAGAATATTGTGTCCGACAGAGGGTCCCAGTTTGTTTCTCGGTTTTGGCGGGCCTTTTGTGCTAAGCTGGGCATTGATTTGTCTTTTTCTTCTGCATTTCATCCTCAGACAAATGGCCAGACCGAGCGAACTAATCAGACTTTAGAAACTTATCTGAGATGCTTTGTGTCTGCTGATCAGGATGATTGGGTGGCTTTCTTGCCATTGGCCGAGTTTGCCCTTAATAATCGGGCTAGATCGGCTACCATGGTTTCGCCCTTCTTTTGTAATTTTGGTTTTCATCCTCGTTTTTCTTCGGGGCAGGTTAAGCCTTCTGACTGTCCTGGCGTGGATTCTGTGGTTGACAGGTTGCAGCAGATTTGGGCTCATGTGGTGGACAATTTGGTATTGTCTCAGGAGGAGGCTTAACGTTTTGCTAACCGTCGTCGGTGTGTTGGTTCCCGGCTTCGGGTTGGGGATCTGGTCTGGTTGTCTTCCCGTCATGTTCCTATGAAGGTTTCTTCCCCTAAGTTTAAGCCTCGCTTTATTGGTCCTTATAGGATTTCTGAGATTATTAATCCGGTGTCTTTTCGATTGACCCTTCCAGCTTCTTTTGCTATCCATAATGTCTTCCATAGATCTTTATTGCGGAAATATGTGGTGCCCGTTGTTCCCTCTGTTGATCCTCCGGCCCCTGTGTTGGTTGATGTGGAGTTGGAGTATGTGGTTGAGAAGATTTTGGATTCTCGCTTTTCGAGGCGGAGGCTTCAGTACCTTGTTAAATGGAAGGGTTATGGCCAGGAGGATAATTCTTGGGTTTTTGCCTCTGATGTCCATGCTGCTGATTTGGTCCGTGCCTTTCATCTGGCTTGTCCTGATCGGCCTGGGGGCTCTGGTGAGGGTTCGGTGACCCCTCTTCAAGGGGGGGTACTGTTGTGAATTCTGCTCTTGGGTTCCCTCCGGTGGTTGTTGGTAGTAATGCAGTTGTCCCTGGGTTGCAATCCTGGGCAGGTGTCCCTGCTGATTGCAGCTCTGACGGGGATATTTAGGTGTGCAGGATTCTTTAGCCTTTGCCAGTTGTTCATTGTTCTTGGAGGTTTTGCATCCCTGTCTGGTTCCTCCTGCCCTGCTGCCAAATCAGCTAAGATAAGTGTCTGGTTTTGTTTCTACAGCACACATGCTGTGTGCTTTACAATTCAGTACTATTCAATGTTTTTTCTTGTCCAGCTTAGACTGAGTTTGGATATTTCAGTCTAGTTGCATTCTCAGGAGATGCAGATATACATTTCATGTCTTTAGTTAGATGGTGGAATTTTTGTATTATCTGCTGTGGATATTTTTAGGGTTTTAATACTGACCGCTTAGTATTCTGTCCTATCCTTTCCTATTTAGCTAGTGTGGCCTCTTTTGCTAAATCCTGATTTCTGCCTGCGTGTGTCTTTCCTCTAATACTCACAGTCAATATTTGTGGGGGGCTGCCTATCCTTTGGGGTTCTGCTCTGAGGCAAGATAGAATTCCCATTTCCATCTATAGGGGTATTTAGTCCTCCGGCTGTGTCGAGGTGTCTAGGATGTGTTAGGTACACCCCATGGCTACTTCTAGTTGCGGTGTCAGTTTAGGGTTTGCAGTCAGTACAGGTTCCACCTACTCCGAGAAAGTCCTTGCGGCTCCAAGGTCACCGGATCATAACTGTACTCTACATGAACTTTAGTCCAAAGTTCGGTTGTGATACGAGAACCCAAACCCCATTTAAAACAATGAGGACTACAGTTTTTAAGCTGGAAAATTCTATCTCTCTGTCTGTCTCTGCAATGGACTTCTCCATCTCCAGGAATTCCGAACATTGCAATGGACTTCCAGGAAAAGTCTGTGTTCAGCGTTTAGTACTGGACACTAATTGTCCGATGCGAACAACAAACTTTTAAGTTCTGGTTCTTTCATCTCTAAATATGAGCACATCAATATTGATTTAAAATTATTGAACATTATATTCACTTTGTGTGGTGCTTTTGTGGTGCTTTTTCTAGGAGATTTTGAGTGGAATCAGCTTGAAAAAAAAGATTGTGTGCCCATACCCAAGGCTGGATTACATTTGTCCTTTCCTCTACACAAAGCACTTACCACTTTACTAAGTGGGAAGTAAGTGGATTACTAAGCACTTACTCACTTCAGATGGATTTCCATTAAAAAAATCCAAATCAGAGCGATTCACCATAATGGGGTACGTGGAGTCACTTTGTCAGGCCTGTTTTTGCGATGTCCATCTTCTAAGGCATCTTTTTAGCTCACAAAAGTGTGGTCGACCATATTTGTGTGTATGCCTAAAAATATATTGACACTCCTGAAAGAGAAAAAAGACAGCTGCCTGATTATAGTGAATGGTTCAGTGAGTAGTTTCATCTGAATCCTATTTTTCAGCATTTACATGGAAGCTCTGGTGTAAGTGCTCAGCTAAAAAACCAGAGTAATTGTGAAACTAGCCCCTTACAGTGATCAAAATGTTACGTAATTCCAAACTGTCTGAATAAACATCAAATCATCCCACAAAAAAGCCCCCTCTCTGGCCATCATTTGTCAATGGAAGTGAAGTAGTTTCCATAACAAAGGTAGCTCAAGCTCTGGAAAAGTGAAATGGCTACTCCAATAAATAAAATCCAGCTAAATCTGTGCTCCTAAGTCCAAATGCTTTTCCCTGAGCCCCACGGTGTGTGTACAGTACAGTTGGCATCTGCCCCATATGAAAATACTAATATAAATGACTTGTGTTAGTTGGGGGCTTTGTTGCATATTTTGCATTGGGGCTCACAAGCTTCAAGTCTCGTCATAGTCTATTTGTAAGGCATTGCTGTAGTGGAAGAAGCCACTTTAGAATTTATATGGTGCTTGTCTCTAAGAACACAAGTGGGGCACAAAATATTGGGCACTAAGCTGGCACACTTACGATTTTCACTTTGCAACATACATGCCATGTTTATTTTTCTGGAAAACACATATAGGGCCAAAATAGACACTGCACCTTTAGATAAATCCATAGAGGGATTACATTTCCAAAGTGTGGTCATTTGGGGGGGGGGGCAGTTCTACTGTTCTGGCACCTAAAATGCCTTACAAATTGTGACCCAAACTATGCCATCAAATCCTGAATTCCAAAAGTAAAATGCTCTCTTTCCTTCTAAGCACTGGTTGTGTATCTAAACAGTAGTTTCTGATTACGTATAGAGTATCATCATATTCTGGAGAAATTACTTAGCAAACTGTGGAGTTCAGTTTATCTACTACCATTGTCAAATTGAAAAAAAATGACTTTAATATAACATTTCAGTGGTAAAAAATGTTTTTTTTATTATCTTGCACAATATTTTATAACATGATGTGATACCACTGTATATTGACTTTAAGGGGGGCATGTCCAGCAGCACAGGGAGGCAGACGTGTAGCTAATCAACTCCGATGCTCCTTGGCTTTAAAGCAGCTCAAATTGGCACATATCAGCCTCAAACTACAAATACAAAGTTAAAGTCCAGGAAGTCCATTGTAATGTTCAGTGTTCGGGGGAAGTCCACTGAAGTGAGAATTTTCTGCCTCAAAAGTCGGGGTTCCCAATGGGGTTTGGATTCTGGTTCAAGTTTGGCTACAGTTCTGGTACCCCAACCGAACTTTGGAGTAAAGTTTGGGTTGATTACCAGAACCCGAACTTCTGCTCGTCCACTCATTCCCACTCTTAAACATACAAAGTTTTTCCTAGCATCTGAGGAAACCCAAAATGGTGCCAGCAGAACATACCAAGATGCTCCTTCACTTTCAAGCAAAGCGTAGTCTAGCATCTCCAATGAAGTAAATGACTCCTTCTCTGTCACACACCCACTACTGATGCTGGCAAACTCTGCAGGCAGCTGAACTTCCATCTCATTAATGGGAGGGTATGCAGACTAAGCCTTCAACACCACCGAAGGTATGCCAGAGACAGGGACAGGCCATGACATCCCATCTCTCCTGCTGACCTGATAGACCTGGAATACTCAAGCACGTAGCAATGAGTGCTCAAAATTACACAAATTACCCAATCAGGTCCTATAACAGAATCCATCACACGGATCCTCATAGCAAAACTACAGTCCTCAATTTTTAAAAAAATATGCAATATGCCTTTAATGGTTTACCAAAAGAAATCTCTTCTTTAGGAGAACGCACAACTCATGTGGAAACAAAATGTCGGAGATAAGATCTGTGTATGGTCGACTTTGTTACTGCCACAGAGGAGGAAATTAACACCGTTAACCATTTCCCTGCATACGCCATACATGTACTGCTCTGAGGTATCTGCATTCCCGCAAACAGCAGTACAGGTACAGCATCACGATCATGCACCCTCACGCTGAGTCCCTTGGCGATTTGGTGCAGATGTCAGCTCTGTGTCACAGCTGACACCCCGCAGCAATGCCCACGATCGGTGCCTGCACAGATCATGGGCAATAAACCCTTCTGATGCCGCTGTCAGTAGTGACAGTGACATAGAGGAGAAACGTGCAGCGAAAGAGTTCCCGGCATGCTTCCATCAGGAAAACGCAATGCAATCACATTGTCCTGATGCTCTCCATGGAGATCACCGTCCGTAAGATGGCTGCAGGGACCTTCAGGGAAGGTGGCGTGTCTGCCTGATCAGAGCAGGACCTGAGACGCCTCCTTCCGTGCCTGTCAGACACTGATGTGATATTCTGCATTGTAGATGCATTGCAGAACATCAGATCAGTGATCTGATGATATACAATAATGTCCCATGTATGGGACAATGTAAAAAAAAGTAAAAAAAAAAATAAAAAAGTGTAAAAATATTTTTTTTATAAATCCCCAAATGATGAAATAAAAGAAACAAATGTTTTTTCGAATGAATACATTTCTTTATGCAAATAAAAAAAAAACAATAAAAGAACACATATTTGGTATTGCAACGTCCGTAACAACCCGCTCTATAAAACTGTCCCACTAGTTAACCCCTTTAGTGAAAATCGTAAAAAAAAATAAAAAATGATGCAAAAACAATGCTTTATCGTCATACTGCTGAACAAAAAGTGCAAAAAACGTGATCAAAAAGGCAAAAGTAAATAAAAATGGCACTGCTGAAAATGCCATCCTGTGCCACAAAAGCAAAAGCCATCATACAGCTCCATCAGCAGAAAAATAAAAAGTTATAGCTCTCAGAATAAAGAGATGCAAAAATAATTATTTTTTTAATAAAATAGTTTTTGTTGTGTAAAATCGCCAAATAATAAAATAAATATAGCATGGTTATCACTGTAATCATATTGAGCCAAAGATTAAAGCTGCCTGAACAATATGACAACACCTGGAACGGTATAAAAAAAAAAGCAATTTCTGAAATGATGGTTTTTGTTCATTCTGTCTCCCATAAATCCGAATAGAAAGCGATCAATAAATGTCATGTGCCTGAAAATGGTACCAATAAAAATGTCAGCTCGACCTGCAAAAAGCAAAGCCATAACATGACTCTGTCAGCCAAAATATGGAAAAAGCATAGCTCTCACAATATGGTGATGCAAAAACTAGGTTTCACAATAAAATGAATCTTTTAGTGTGTAACAGCAGCCAAAAATAAAAACCAGAAGAATAAAGTCCTCTAATCACTTCGCATGAGCAATGGCATAACAAATTGATAAAACCTACTCTTCACATGCTGTTGATTTTTTTCATTCTGCCTCCCAAAGATCGCAGTAAGGCTTGGCGCACATTTATCCTGTGCTCTGTGCTGAGCGCTTCCATCGGAGTTTCCGTGTAAATCTTTGAAATACATGATTCAGACGGAACCCCTGGTGGAAGATTCCCTATAGTGAGGCAGATGGAGGCACTATGGATACCATTGAACCTGTGATCCAGCGGTGTCCATCTTTTTAGGATTGCATAAAAGTGCTGTCGGCCAGTTTTGTGCACTTCTGAAGAACACAGCTGAACAGAAGCCAGATGGAGTCCAGAGTAAAGGTACCTTCACACGAAGTGACGCTGCAGCGATAGCGACAACGATGCCGATCGCTGCAGCGTCGCTGTTTGATCGCTGGAGAGCTGTCACACAGACCGCTCTCCAGCAACCAACAATGCCGAGGTCCCCGGGTAACCAGGGTAAACATTGGGTTGCTAAGCGCAGAGCCGCGCTTAGTAACCCGATGTTTACCCTGGTTACCAGCGTAAAAGTAAAAAAAACAAACAGTACATGCTCACCTGCGCGTCCCCCAGCATCTGCTTCCTGACACTGACTGAGCTCCGGCCCTAACAGCACAGCGGTGACGTCACCGCTGTGCTTTCACTTTCACTTTAGGGCCGGCGCTCAGTAAGTGTCAGGAAGCAGAGGCTGGGGGACGCGCAGGTGAGCATGTACTGTTTGTTTTTTTTACTTTTACACTGGTAACCAGGGTAAACATCGGGTTACTAAGCGCGGCCCTGCGCTTGGTAACCCGATGTTTACCCTGGTTACCAGTGTAAAACATCGCTGGTATCGTTGCTTTTGCTTTCAAACACAACGATACACAGCGATCGGACGACCAAATAAAGTTCTGGACTTTATTCAGCGACCAGCGACATCACAGCAGGATCCTGATCGCTGCTGCGTGTCAAACGAAACGATATCGCTAGCCAGGACGCTGCAACGTCACGGATCGCTAGCGATGTCGTTTCGTGTGAAGGTACCTTAACTCTACTGCCTTATTATAGTGAATGGATCCCTTGGGGTTTCATCTGATTCATTTCACTCGGAGATTTAGATGGAAACTCCGATGTAAGTGCTCAGCGTTGAGCACCGGATAAATGTAATCCAAAATGTTATGTAAAATGTTCCCCAAAAAAGCTTCAACTCAATCCACAAAAAAAGCAAACCCTCACTACTCAGGTCAATTATCTGTTAACGGCAATATAAGGGCTTCCACGTTACTGATAGCACAAAGGCTCTGGAAAAGCGAAATGGCTTCTCACCCCCAAAAGAAATTCAGCAAATTCTCCCAAATCCAAATGCCCCCCTCCCTTCTCAGTCCCAGTGTGCCTAAACCACATTTAGCACTCACATATTTGGCATTTATGCATTGATGAGAGCCCTCCTAATTTACAGGTGCGTGTCTCCAGAAGCATGAGCTGGGCATAATGTACTGGTCAATACAACGGCAGTTTGCAATTTTTACTCAGCAACATCTACTGCTGCTTGTTTTTGGAAAACGCCCATAGAGTCAAAATTGTCACTACATCTGTAGATAAATTCTCAAAGAGTTAATATTTCCAAATTGCGTTCCCTTTTGTGGACGAATTCTGCTTTTTTAACACTTAGGGACTCTTTTTGTATGGAATCCGGAAACTTCGAAAATCTGCGTTCCAGGACGAAAATAGCACTCCGTCCCTCCTGAGTCTCTCTGCATGGCTAAGTACTATTATACAGCAACATATGGGTTATTGCCATGTTCATTAGAAATTGTGGGACAAATATTGACGACGTTAATACCCATTTCGCAGTATGAAAATGTAAAACTTAAGGCTAAAACACAATCTTGGTGGTAAAAATGTAAATTATTTTATCTTCACTGCTTAATGGTATAAAAGTCTGTGGCACACCTGTGGTGTCAATATAATCATTGCACCCCTAGATGAATTCATTGAGAGGTTTACATTGTAAAATGGGGTCACTTATGGGGGGTTCTGCTGTGTTGGCACCTCAGCGGTACTGCCAAAGTAACATGACACCATCAAACAAGTGCAGCAAAGTCTGCACTTTTATATGGCGCTTCTTCTCTTCTGAGCTCTGCACTGTGCCTCAAAAGTAGTTTTTGATGACATATGGGCTATGTCTCAGGAGAAGTTGCACAAAATTTTGGGGTCCATTTTCTCCTTTTACCCTTGTGAAAATAAAAAAAAAATTGGAGCTAAAAAAGTTTTTTTTATTTTTGTGGCTTAACGTTATAAACATCTGTGAAGCACCTGGGGGTTCAACATGTTCAATACACATTTTGATAAGTTCCCAAAGAGGTCTAATTTCCATAATGGTGTCACATGTTGGGGTTTTCCACTGTTTAGGCACTTTAGGGGGTCTCCAAACTCGACATGGCATTTGCTAATTATTCCAGCAAATTTTTCATTTAAAAAGTCATATGCTTCTCTTTCCCTTCTAATCCCTACCATGCACCCAAACAGTTGTTTTTATCCACATTTTGGGTATCTGCACACTCAGCAGAAATTGCACAACAAGTTGCATGGAGCAATTTCTCTTGTTACCCTTATGGAAATGCAAAATTAGGAGCTTAAAAATGTATCTGGGAAAAATGTGATTTTTTTATTTTCACGGCTTAACGCTATAAACTTCTGTGAAGCACCTGTGGGTTCAAGGTGCTCAATACACATCTAGATAAGTTTCCTATGAGGTATAGTTTCCAAAATGAAGTCACTTGTTGAGGGTGTCCACTGTTTAGGTACATCAGGGGCTCTCCAAACATTACATGGCATTCGCTAATTATGCCAGCAAATTTTCCAATCAAAAAGCGAAATGGGGCTCCTTCTCTTCTGAGCCCTGCTGTGTGCCCAAACAGTAAATTTCCCTCACATATCAGGTATAGGTATGCTCAAGAGAAATTGCACAACAAATTGTATGGTCCAATTTCTCCTATTACCCTTGCGAAAATACAAACCTTGTAGCTTAAAAAGATTTTTGCTTGAAAAATGATTTTTTCTTATTGTCACCGCTTAACATTATAAACTTCTGTGAAGCAACTGGGGGTTCAATACACATCTAGATAGGTTCCCTAAGGGGTATAGTTTTCAAAATGGTGTCACTTGTTGGAGGTTTCCGCTGTGTTTAGGCACATCAGGGGCTCTCCATACAAGACATGGCATCCGCTAATATGCCAGCAAATTTTCCATTAAAAAAATGGAATGGCGCTTCTTCCCTTCCGAGCCCTGTCGTGTGCCCAAACAGTAGATTTTTACCACATATGGGGTATTGGCATGTTCAGGAGACATTGCACAAAAAATGGCATGGTCCATTTTCTCCTGTTACCCTTGCAAAACTAAAAAAAATGGTCTAAAGGACAATTTGTGTGAAAGAAAAGTAAAGGTCCCTAAAAATAATGGTTTTGCAAATTTTGTTGTAAAATGAGAAATCGCTGGTCAAATTTTAACCCTTATACCATCCTAACAAAAAAAAAAATATGCTTAAAAAATTGTTCTGATGTAAATTAAACATGTGGTAAATGTTATGTATTAACTATTTTGTGCGATATGACTCGCACAAAGGGCATAAAAACTAAAAGTTTGAAAATAGCAAAATGCTTTAAATTTTTGCCATGTCACATAAATTTTACCACTAACATGAATTACAATATGTCATGATTCAGTGGGATCAAGTGAAGCGTTCCAGAGTTATGACATCATAAAGTAACAGAGGTATGAATTGTAAAAATTGGCCTGGTCAGGAAGGTGAAAACAGGCTTTGGGTCAGAGTGGTTAAGCTGAAATTGGCAGATATTGAAGACAGATCACATAGTAATAGCATTCACCTAAGGGTCTGTTAAAACAAATAAGACGTATAATTTTCTTGTGGGCTTCTTCTCTAGCCTCTGCCATGATGTATCTCAATAAGACTTGGTAATCAATTGTGCTCACAGGTTACCAAAACCTAGGACTGTTCCATCCTCAACACCCAGGGATGTTATTGTGAAAATATACTTTTTTCATGTCAAGGAGAACATAATGGAAATAACTTGTATTCCTCCCTCTCCCAGATTGTTTCAACAACATGACACTGTTTACTGATCTGTCAGATCCTTTGCCAACAGCAAAAAGGGCTCAGGGAGCCATGTGTGAAGTATAAATGGGAATTCCTAGTAAAAATGCTAATAAATAACTAAAATTGGATCCAAACATGGTGGGTTAACTCAAGAAGAGGCAATCAAATATAGTAAAGACTAGAACTGGATCTGTCGTGTTAGGGCTGGCGGAATGCACCAAATAAATAAATTCCAAGAGGACCAATCAGAGCAGCTTGAGGACCTGGGCATGTGGCCTCTGACCACCAATGAGCGGTGCTCTCACCAGTATGCTCAGATGGAGAAAAGCAGGACTTAGTCCCAGGAATGTCTGCTCACCGCTGTCTAATGCTGGTTACTATAGCTGGACCAGAGATGGCAGCAACAACCAAATGCACAGTATTATCCTGAGCAAGATGCTGGGACCGATGTCTCTGCTGAGCAGGATCCTTTGCGGCTGAGGAAGAATGGGAGACCATAGAGGACATGGCTCGAGATTCTTCCTGTGCAGTGGTGGGAACTCGATGCCTACCATCTAGCACCCACAACAACCAGCCAAAAAGACCTCCTCAACGCAAGAATGGTCAATTGCTCCTAGACACAATACCTGATGCTGCTCATTTTTTGCTTTATTTTTTTCTCCTCTCAGGCATAAGAAGAAGCATAAAAACACATTGTTCATAGTATACCGCGGTTGCAGGGGTCGCAGCTGTGACTGGGCCCAGAGTGCTTAGGGGCCCGCCCAGTACAGCAAAGACTGGGTGGGCCCCTAAGCACTGAGCTACAAAATTGTCCACTGGCCCTTTAAATCAGGGGGTGGCTTTTCATGCAGCCCGCAGCCAGGTCCGCAATGCTCCGGCGGCAGCCTGCTGTATCGTGCCGGCTGCCGACCCGTTAACCCCCGAGTGCAGGGTAAGCAGTGTTCATTACAGAACGCTGCCTGTCCTGCACAGGAGTTATGTCATAGGGGTGAGCGGGGTTACCGGGTGGGCGGGGTTACCGCCCAATGCTTTCCTGTCCCGAAATAGGAGCTGCTGCCCGACACAGAGACTGCAGAGCGAACTCTGTGCTGGCAGCTTTGTGCCTCTCTGCAGGTGATCTGTGCCCCTCAGCTCTGTGCCACCCCCCACTGTTAGCCCCAATATGATCTCTGTGCCCCCCGCTGAGTGCCCCAATATGATCTCTGCCCCCCACGCTGTGTGCCCCAATATGATCTCTGCACCCCATGCTGTGTGCCCCAATAAGATCTCTGGCCCCCACTGAGTGCCCCAATATGATCTCTGCCTGCCACGCTGTGTGCCCCAGTATGATCTCTGCCCCCTACGCTTTATGCCCAATATGATCTCTGCCCCATGCTGTGTGCCCCAATATGATCTCCTTGTGCCAACTATAAGCCCCCTGTGATCTCTGTACCTCTCAGCTATGTGATCTCTGTGCCCCCCAGCTATGTGCCCCCTGTGATTTTTGTGCCCTTTGTGAGCACGGCCCTCGTTCGTGCTTGGGTGTGAGTCTGCAGCCCTGGTCAGTGTGGGCAAACAGGAGAGCATGTGCACACCAGGGCCTGTGCGGAAGTGTGAAAAGGCCACACATACGCCTGAGCCTCACTCTGAACAGCGCTATCCTCACCAATCCCCGGGCAGCATCCGCTCCAAGTCCTCAGCACCTCCGACGGTGGCTGGACAGTGGACCTTCCTCATCCTCCTCCATCTCAGGTGAGTACCAGGATGAAAGCTTTTTACGTATATGCAGCATTTGCAGTCTGAACTGTATACTGTGTATAGACTGCTGTATGTACAATATATAGGTGACACTGCTGTATATAATCACCATATCACCTATATAATGCATGTTCAGCAGTCTATATTCATTATATAGGTGACACTCTGACTAATGTGTACATATACGTGATACTGCTGTGTGTGTGTGTGTGTGTATATATATATATATATATATATATATATATACTGTGACTATACACTGCAATACAGTATCACCTATATAATGTATGTACAGTACAGCAGTCTATATACATTGTATAGGTGAAACTGCGACATGTACGTTATATAGGCTATACCACTGTGTGTAATATACTGTGCAACACACACACTGCGGTTGGCCTATATGAGCTATACACAGGGGGCACAGTATATTACACACAGTGGTATAACCTATATAACGTACATACCGCAGTCGCAGTTTCACCTATATAATGTATGTGTGTGTATGTGTCTATATATTACACACACAGTGCTCTGATTGATTGTGATAAAAGTGTCAGACTCTTTATTGGCCCATGTGGCAACATTTCGGATCAATAACTGAACAAGTCTCTGATATGAAACTGAAATGTTGCCACATGGGCTAATAAAGGCTCCACTGCTTAAAGGGATTGTCTCCCACTAGGACAACCTCTTCTTAAACTGAATGTTCGGCCCCAATAAATTAATAAAGCCTATACTCACCTCCTGTGCCGGTGCCGTTCCCACAGTGGCTGGGATGACCCCCCTCGGGGCTGTAATGTGCTGTTGTGATTCCCGGCACCAATCAGCGCTGGTGTCGCTGTCTCCATCTTCGGACAAACTGAACGTGAAGAGGAAGTCCAGGATGAGGGTGTGAGTTTGGATCACTATACCCTCCACGAGGCTGGAGGTTGTGGTCTGTATACAGACCATGAACTTCACTCTTGTGAACACAGCCTACAACTAATTCTGTAATGGTGCATGTATACTAACAGATCGTGTTCGTTCGTGCGTGTCGCCATTTCTAATTCACCTATATATTTTGGCATGGTGGGGGGGGGCCCCATTTGAAAGTTCGCACCGGGGCCCATAACTTTGTAGTTACGCCACTGATAGTATACATACTCTGCTTTAAGTTTAGGCTTATTTATACCATTTATACCTAGCCGACTCTGGCACGTTTTCTTTTGTTCCAGGTTTTTTTCCCACTTCAATTTAATTTACTTTTACAGCAGGAGCTCATCACTCCTTAGTCAACTCTAACTTCTTGGACACTCCCAGTAGAATGTTTGCACTTGTTACTGTTCTTATGTTCAGTTTTATTATACTCTGTAACAACGTGTCATCCTCATACTTAATCCATATGCAAGAGTCCATCTGGTTTCACATTTAACATTCATATATATGTCTATCCAAATCACAGCCACCCTGTAACAATCTATTTTTCTCACAGCCTTTATCTGGTTTATAATTATGGTATTTTAAATGATTTCTATCAATACTAAAGGTCTTAACTCGCCCTACAAAACATCATTGCTTTGCAGGCAATTCATATGAATTTATCATCACTTGCGTCCTGGCATTGACCACCAGAGAGACCATGCTGGAGCTGTAGGTGCTTCCACAGGTAGGTAACTCATATTTTTTCATAATTACTTTTCTCTAGCCACTTTTAAAAAGAATGGTTATCCCCTTAAAGGCATTTACTTCTTTTTGAATAATCTAAATGAATGTAACATTATACATACTTATACTATACACTTCATCAAATAAAGTAAGCACTTCAAGGCTTAAAGAAATCTTTTAATGAAGTTTATTTTATCCTAGAACCTCCTTAAATGAATAAAATTGCCTAATTGACCACAGTGTACAACTGTGCAGCAATTGAAAGTTTCCCCATTACACATGAATTTCGGGGTAATATTTATTCTAAGAATTAATGCATATGCACAGGATAGAATTACAGGCGCACACCTCTGAAGCTGTCTAGATTAGACCTGTTTGTAAGCTATAATGTCAGCATGCCACTATATAATAATTTAAACTTTTTTAAAGAAACTTTGAATTTCTAAAAAAATTAAGTATCAGAAAATTGGCAATTTAATTTTATTTTCTGCAAGATCTGTATACCTAAACACATATAGATGAAAAATATAAATAGGAAATAATGTAAATGACATTATTATATAAGCTTTTTGAAGATCACAATGAATCCAGTAATGTTTTATAGGGATCTTGTTGTGTTGGATGATGCTATTTACCTGCAGATATAGAGTTAAGTTTCAGGTAAACAGTGTTCCAAATTAACCTCCATAGGTGTGAGCTTGCAGTTTATACTTGCCAATATTAGGAAAAACATGTATTAGCATATATGTTTAATCACTAAACAAAACTTAAAAATAACTTAAAATATTTTATGGAATATGGTGTAATTCATTTATTAATTAATTGAAACCAGCAGTCACCTAATATCTATAATATAACGCAGGGAGCGTCACTCTGTCCAAAGCCTTTACAGACTGCGTAAGCGCAAGCACCTGTGCAGTCTGGACCACAAAGAGTGACGCATAAGGGGATAAGAATTGTGGCCCATGAGATCACGGTATGCGTAAGCACTGAACACATACCGCGATCTCCGACAGAGAAGCAGGGATGTGCCAGGAGGGTAAGTATGCAATATTCACATGTCCTCGTTCCACCTCCGCGCCCCACTCTGTCTTCTGGGTCCTGTAGCTGTGACTGTTTAGTCAGAGGGCGCGCACTAAGCATGTCATTGCGCCCTTTGACTGAACAGTCACAGCCAAAGGACCCGAAAGACAGAGCGGCGCGTGGCAGTGGAACGAGGACAGGTGAATATCGCAAGTGCCGGGGGCCTGAGCCAGTGGTGACTCTGGCACATGACCTCCATAGTGCGCCAGTGTCCCCGCCTGCTCAGTCCCCTGGCACTCGGCGCCCAGGAACGAGAGGTGAGTATGTCATTTTTTTATAATCACAGCAGCAGCATATGGGGCATATTATGCTATGGATCATCTTATATGCCATCAACCTTTATAGGGCAGCTTACAGGGCATATTATGCTATGGATCATCTTATGGGGCCATCAACCTTTATAGAGCAGCATACAGGGCATATTATGCTATGGAGCATCTTATGGGGGCCATCAACCTTTATCTAGCGGCATACGGGGCATATGGATGGAAGCAGCACATGACAGGATGGAGGCGCAGGATGAGGGCAGCACATGACAGGATTGGGTCGCAGGATGGGAGCAGCACATGTCAAGATGGGGGTGCAAGATGGGAGCAGCACATGACAGGATGGGCGCAGGATGGGAGCAACACATGATGGAATGGGTGCTCAGAATGGGAGCAGAACATGACAGGATGGGGCGTAGGATGAGAGCAGCACAGGACAGGATAGGGTGCAGGATGGGAGCAGCACATGTTAAGATGGGGTGCAGGATGGGAGCAGCACATGACAGGATGGAGGCGCAGGATGGATGCAGCACATGACAGAATGGGGGCGCAGGATGGGAGCAGCACATGACAGAATGGGGGCGCAGGATAGGAGCAGCACATGACAGCATGGGGGCGCAGGATGGGAGCACATGATAGGATTAGGTTACAAGAAGAGAATAGCGCATGAAAAGAAGGGGGCACAGGATGGCAGCAGTATATAACAGGATGGGAGCACAAGATAGTAGCAGCACATAACAAGATTAGGGCGCAGGATGGAAGCAGCACATACCAGGATGGAGACTGTGACAACCCAGGGTTGTGGTTGTCACAGTGGCAATGCTTTCCTCACGGGGAGAGTGATGTCATGCTTGGAAGCGAATAAAGATCTCTTTCATCAGGTAAACACAAGCATACAACATGTTCACACTCCAGGCCAGAAGGGGGAGTTCTGATCCAGCTTTTGGGTGCCTCCCCTAGATATATATTCTTTTTTGGAGGTAAAGTCAGTCAGAGAGTGGGGGATGGCTAGAGAGGAGCTTGTCAAGGAACATCAGCTCAGGCAGAGCTGGTAAGGAAGGAGTATAGCTGAGCAGATGTCGGGGTCTGCAGCTCTTGGCAGAAAGAGAGATAAAGGACTGAGGGGCCGTGCAGCTACGAGAAAGAGCTGCAGGTCCTGGACAGAAATAACACAGACAAACAGATTTGTAGTGAGTGTGCAGGAGAGTGAAGCACAGGCGAGCAACAACTGGGGAGGACAGCTGCGATTAGCCTATCTTCCTGTGAAGCGCAGATACCGGTAGCCGAAAGACCGAGGTTGTGAGGGACTTCAAGACTTACAGCAGAAACTGACAGGACAGCTGAACTACATGTAACGTGTCCCCAGTTAGTGTCCCACCTTTATGGAGGACAGAGAGAACTGTGAGGACCATGCCAGAAGCCATAGGCAGTAAGGGACTACAACCCCACCACGCTAGTAGGAAGGCTTCTAACTCCACTTGGTAAAGGGGACTCTGAACTCGCTTCCAAGCCGGTCGGACCCTGCCTGTGATCTGATGCCCTGGACTGTGGCTGCCTGAAGTCTTCAGTAAACCAGGTAAAGAGACTGCAAAATAAAAGGGGAGAAGCCAGCGCTGCTTGTGGTCAGAACGCAATACAAAAGTGCACAGGCACATATTAATTTCTAGCTGTATATCAAAATGAGACATTTAGCAAACAATTGATCAATTCTTTGAGCCACCCCGCCATGCCAAGGCATTCTCATAATGGGGCAGTCCTACTCTGTGATTTTTATATTTGCTGTGCTATTATGGCCTCCTAAATGTGTTGGAAGCAAGACCAGCTGCCATAACATCACCTTAGCGGACCCCTTTATGCAGCATCGGTCCCCCACTGACCAAATACCACAGGTGGCGCTTCGAACACAAACTTTATCTCAAACCCCTTTAATGACTTTCCCTTTTACATTGGCACCCAGGGCC
Organism: Ranitomeya variabilis; assembly: GCF_051348905.1. NCBI lineage: Eukaryota > Metazoa > Chordata > Amphibia > Anura > Dendrobatidae > Ranitomeya > Ranitomeya variabilis. The sequence continues at coordinate 94,380,000 of NC_135239.1, read as the reverse complement.
ACGGACCTGGTCGCCGCCACCGTGACACATCCCCTTAAGTACCGGACCCAGTACGGAGTACCCCACGGCCTTGGCGGGTGACTCATTCTCATATACCAATATAAATGCTCGCCACCCGGGCGTAGAACGGGTTCAATAGCCAGTATATATATAATGTATATAGAGCACAACATATGTGCCCCTGCACATTTATTCAATATTATCAGCTTGCTGGCCTTGTCCTTGTAGATTTTCGCATTGTGCATTGGGTGGTGTTTGTGTCCCCTGGACTGTGTACCCTTATCTTCCCATCATTCCCAGACAGGCTTTATTTAGAGCTAAGCCAGATCTTATTTATTTCCCTTATTTATTTGAAAACTTGTTGGGCACATAAAAGATGGATACTAATCACAGTTGGGGGTCCATTCATTTGCGGTCACCTTGTCGCTGGTGCATGGCTGATATGTCGTTTATACAGAAAATGCTACTTAAGTTGCTTTTCATGTTTTGAGTGTGCAACAGTGGTGGAATTCATGCACATTGAAAACAATGTTTTGATATAGTGTATGCATATATGTTATATTTTGGCTGTGGTATTGCATCTGCACGTTAATTTAATATTAAATGAGTGCTGGCCTTGTCCTTATATCATTTTATAGTAGTATATTAGTCCTAGTCTAGCAAAATATTAGCAATGACAAAGAGAGAGAGTGTTTGGGGGAAATAGAGGCTGGGACCTGTGTTAGGACACAGAATCTGCACAGTGACGTGGAAAATAATGGTCTTTGCATATTAAGTGGATGTTTTTTCTTAAATTGGGTGTGTGCATTTTATATCAGCTTAAGTAGGATACATAATCTTATGTGCAGGGTTAGACATTTCTCTATGTGCAGTCTACATTCTTTACATTTTCTATTTATTTTCACTAAGCGCATTTTGTCAATCTGGTGAATTATGTTGACAAGTTAATCTGTGGACAATCCCTAATATATCTGATATAGAAGGGTGTATTCATGCACAATTAGATGACATCACATTACACTTGCTTGTAGTAAGGAATATATTGTGAAAATAGCTTCACTGTAGTTTCTCAGGTTCTCCTCCCATGCCTTCAGTTTCAGAAACGTTTTGGGTTTGTCATGGATCTCTTTAGAGGGGTGATTTTATCAGTAAATTGTATAGTAAAGAAACAAATGAGTCTGTATATCACTCTCCTATGGGTCTACTAAGAGAGCAGAGACGAACATTAGTCACATGCACACTTCAGCATCAACATAACAGTGACTGTGAGGGTCTCAGCAACCGGACCCCATAGATAAGAACCTTACATATGTCACACTGACTTGTGAAAAGTTTTCAGAAACTGGAAATACGCATCAAGAAAAATTATTGGTGCTGAATTGACCATGAAAGATGAAAAGGCTAATATATGTTCATATAAAATTTTGCTCTTCCATAGAGTATGATGTCCCCAACATACCCCTCACATAGCATAATACCTTACACAAAGAATTCCTCAATACACTTTCCCTATCACGTACTGTATGATGATTGTACACTACCCCAAGCAAAGAAAGATGCATCATTGTATCCTGAATACAGTGACCTCTGCAGCTTGGTTGCAACCTAAAGTTCTAACTTAGAGTGAACATGCTGGGAGATGCAGATTGCGATGGGTAAGAAAAACATTGGTCAATGTCCACTTGAATAATTTTCCTCATCTCATACTGTAGTTGTGAACCTCTTTATTTTCCAACATCTTATTAACCCTGCCCCAACTCTTTTTTTTAAATGTGTTTGTGACCTAAATTTTTTAAACGATTTAATGTACTGTACTTAAATGAAATGGAAAAATGTCTAACTTTCAATTTGTGATCTGTGTTCAATATTCTATTTTGAATCAAACCTGGCTATAAGAGATTTCCAAAATATTGCATTCTTGTTTTCTTTACATTTTACAGTGTCCCAATTTTTTTTTTCAAATTTGAGCTGTGTTATTTTTATTGCAATTTTCATATGTACAGTTGTGCTCAAAAGTTTACATACCCCGGCAGAATGTTTGCTTTGTTGGCCTTTTTAAGAGAATATGAATGATCACACCAAAACTTTTTCTCCATTCATGGTTAGTGGTTGGGTGACATTTCCACACAATTAGCGATGGTTTTGGTAGCCATGTCATCTCCTGGTGTAGGTCCATTGTGTGTGTGTGTGTATATATATATATATATATATAACCAAAAACAAAGAGGGAAAAAAAGAACGGCACTAGATCCAACAGCAGAAAATATATAATGCCAAGTCCAATTTCCAATAAAAGGGTGGTGCTTTGCACGCTCATTGTGGTGTTCAGCATCATGTAGCAGTCTATTAGCAGCATATATAAAGAAAGAAGGAGAGATGTGGCACTCACCGAATTGTGTTGTAATAAAAGTCCTTTATTACTCCGTCACAAAGATAAAGCCATCACAAGGATTTCTTAAAGTAATGATGGCTACTCGTTATTCTTTACTTAGCTGCTTTTTTCTTGCCATAATACAAATTCTAACAGTCTATTCAGTAGGACTATCAGCTGTGTATCCACCAGACTTCTGCACAACACAACTGATGGTCCCAACCCCATTTATAAGGCAAGAAATCCCTCTTATTAAACCTGACAGGGCACACCTGTGAAGTGACTAACTCTTGAAGCTCATCAAGAGAATGCCAAGAGTATGCAAAGCAGTCATCCAAGCTAAAGGTGGCTACTTTGAAGAACCTAGAATATAAGACATAATTTCAGTTGTTTCACACTTTTTTGTTAAGTATATAATTCCACATGTGTTAATTCATAGTTCTGATGCCTTCAGTGTGAATTTACAATTTTCGTAGTCATGAAAATACAGAAAAATCTTTAAATGAGAAGGTGTGTCCAAACTTTTGGTCTGTACTGTATATGATGTCACAAAATTAAATATAGGTTATAACTCAAAAAGCATATTATATACACAAGAATACCCTATCAAAGGTATTAAATCAATGAGAGAGTGAGAGAGTATATTCAACAATAAAATATTTTTTTTATTAGAGTCCATTAAAAATAACAACATTGATAAACAAAGTAACATAACCAAAAAGAAAAGCATGATATTATATGGGGTAATAAGATAGGAATATAGCCAAAAAATCTAGTTTAATCTCTAACAGCAGCATAATGACAAAGTGCAAGTGCATAATAGGAAAAACATATGAAAAAGTCCATTGTGCACATAAGACCATACTGAAAGAATCAAAGAAAAATGACATTGCCAATGTAAACAAAGGAAATCCAATGTGGACTCCAAATCTCCAAAGTAGCAAAGTACATAATCATGTGAGGTGGAGATTATTGATGATATGCAGCATTTAAAAAATAAAGTGCCCGCTGTGCAAACAGAGAATTAAACATATAATAAAGTGGGCTATTACCTACATGATATGGAGAGTGGATGGACCCCAGCCCTATGCCGGTTTTGCCATGTCTTCATCAGGAGGCATGGTCTGGAGTCATTTCAGGGCCAGTATATGTATAGTAGGAGGACCAATCTGGTCCTCTGTTGATAAGCGAAGCAAAGTCAGTCATCGGCGCATCACGTAAGCGAACTTCCTCTTGCGCCCGTGAGACACAAGCAATCCACCGCTGCTAGGCAACAGAGATCGCTTGCGAACACACCGTGGCACATCGGGAAGTCCCATGTGAAGCCAGATCCAGGTATGCGCACAGGCAAGTGGGTGAGTTATACAGAGCAGGAGCCAATTACCTAATGGAGCCATAAAACAGGATGGATACGCTCCAAATCAGAATGAAATTGTGCTTGGGTTGAAGTCTCGATGTATATGCATAAAATACATATACATATTTAAAGGGAATTAAGTGTGAAGGAAAAATTCACAATAAGTGATATCAAGTGAATGAGTGAAAACAAATAAGTGTGAAAATAATGCACCTGAGTAATATAACCCAAGTGATGAAGGGAAGGGAAAGTAGTGGGCCTACTCAAAGAGGTTTTCTATAAGAGGACCATGTTGCAAACATGATATAATGAAAAACAATGAAAGGAAAAATAATATGATAAAAGAATAGAAGATTGTACAGTGAGTACAGTGAATAGGTACATATTAATTAATGCACTGATATGAAAAAACAAGATATTGAAAAATTGAATATGTAGAACAATATAACAATAATTTACAGATTACATCACAGCACTTAGATATAATCAAATGACAATAGAAATAATATTCCCCCCAAAATACATAAAATAAAAATGGCAGCCTTGAGAGAGTAAAGTCCAGATGAATATCATCAGGAAGGCAAATGGGCAGAAATTACACCAAATCCTGGACTTCGCAGATCCATATACTGATCCTAGCTCAGTAGTCCCAAGATAAAGGAATGGATAGAAATACAAATATCTATCAAAAATAAAAAAGAACATAATTAAAAAAAAATAAAAACGTATACTAACATAAAAACTTGTACACATAGGATAGAAGAAAATTTATAAGAAGGACCCAAAACCATGATTTTCATTTAACCCCTCAGGTATCAAGGTTTTGAGCCTGAAGATCTATTGGCTCTCAACCTGAGACAACATCTTGAACAGATTCCCACCCCTCACTCCCAAGGATACCTGGTCAATGGCCATGAAACGGAGCCTACTTGCATCAGAGACATGCACTTCCTTGAATATATATATATATATATATATATATATATATATATATATATATATATATACATATATATATATATATATATATATATATATATATATATATATATATATATATATATATATACTGTATTGCCCAAGTTGGTAGCAGGTATAAGGAGCAGGCTCACAGGTTGAGTCTGACACAAAGCCAGAACCTGCTACTAAGAGCCATGGGTGGACAAACACTCCACTAAGAGCTAACCTGTTAAATGCTGCTATCAAACTCTGTTAGCAGCATTAACAGCGCACTGCCATGAGGGCCCATCATTCTATCATGGGCTGCTATGACTGCTGGTGGTCTGCTGAAGATGTCAGTGCCTGCCATTATGGAGCTCCACCAAAATCCAGCTTGTGGCTGAGCTTTAAAGGATTTCATGATTCTCTGGCCGGTGACTCTCTACTAGGGACTTCATCGGAACCTTGACCTCACCTTATGCTACAGGCGCACACCTTAATCTTCTTTAACACATTTTTCAAGTAATGGGTGGTAGTTGTTTACCAATTCAGGCAGTGGGTAGTTTTTCATAATGTGCAGCGCTAGTTCTTATTAACTCTGGGAAAATAAAGAAAATGCATAAGTTTGAATAAAGCCCTTTCCCCTTCCCTTGCAAGCTAAATATAACAAAAAATTTAAAAATTCCAAAGAAGTTTAAAGTTCGATCTATCAAAATATAAAAATAATTGACCTGATTTTAAACAGAAAAAAAATCCATGTGCCGCAATACCGCAAAAAAAAATGTAAATAATATAAGAAATCCCAAAATAATATTATTGGTCTGGGGCAACACACGTGTGTTGTCTACAACCAGACCCATCAATTAGCTCCAAATGGCATAGGAAAGAATATGAGAAACCGGAGCATGATTATATAGAAAAGATACTTTATTATAACAAAATCATTAATTAAAACTAGCAATAACATTTAGAGGTGTACAGTAAATACCATGATATACACATGGGGGGGCACCCACCTCTCTCAATGCTCCTATAACAGTTTCAAAGGGAAAACCCTTCCATATCATAAAACCAGGGCAAGTGGCTAATGGGTAATCAGATATTGGTTACAGGAATAGAGTATGTAATAAATAAGATCAAGTCCGCTTACCAGGATACTAAAAGAGGAGGATAGAGAGGTAGGGTCCCGCCAGAGTACCGGCTCCCGACACGTGTTTCGCGGCTACAGGACGCCGCTTTTTCCTTGAAAAAGCGGCGTCCTGTAGCCGCGAAACATGTGTCGGGAGCCGGTACTCTGGCGGGACCCTACCTCTCTATCCTCCTCTTTTAGTATCCTGGTAAGCGGACTTGATCTTATTTATTACATACTCTATTCCTGTAACCAATATCTGATTACCCATTAGCCACTTGCCCTGGTTTTATGATATGGAAGGGTTTTCCCTCTGAAACTGTTATAGGAGCATTGAGAGAGGTGGGTGCCCCCCATGTGTATATCATGGTATTTACTGTACACCTCTAAATGTTATTGCTAGTTTTAATTAATGATTTTGTTATAATAAAGTATCTTTTCTATATAATCATGCTCCGGTTTCTCATATTCTTTCCTAAAAAAAAATGTAAGTAGCAAAATGTCATATCTATTCAAAAATGGTATAAGGAAAAATTATATAAATATAAATAAGCTCTCATACAGCTTTATTGAGCAAAAAATGAAAACGTTGCAGGTTTCAAAAGATAGTGGTATAATAAAAACATTTATTTTATTTTTTTTACACATTTCTGATTTTTTAAAATTACTAAAGTAATATAAAAAAAACTGTTTGGTATTGCTGTATTTGTACTAATGAGGATAATCATATTGTCAGGTAATTTTTCCCACACAATATATGCCGTAAAAAGAATTGAAAAAAAAGTCAGAATTACGTTTTTTTTCACAATTTCACCACACTTGGCTTTTACACTGTACGATGTGTGGTAAAGGTAAAATGAATGGTGTCATTCAAAAGAGCAATTCATCTCGCAAAAAAGAAGCCCTCATATGTCATTGTGGACAGAAAAGTAAAAATAAGTTATGGCTCCTGGAAGAAAGGAGAGGAAAAAACAATAATAGAAATGGATATTGACAATGTCAGGAAGAGGTTTAAGAACATAATTATTTTAAACAAAAGGAAAGCTATAAAATCACAGATGAAAACACTTTCAGTACCACAACAATAGTACAATAGTAAGAAACCTAAAAGTTTACAGTTCTTACTGTAGTTCTTTGACAGAGAATCCCGAACTACCAGAAAGTAACTTTACACGTTTTGCAATGTTCTACTTTAGACTGCTGACCAGGAAAGGTGTGGTGAACACATATTGTATTGTATTCTTATTCACCTGCAAGCTTTGAGGGAAGCTGGTCACATCCTTGCTGCTCTCTTCTAATGCACATCAGACAGGTATGGGATATGAGCTATATGTACAAGTGACTGGTAAACCACCTGAAATCCTGTGTAGAGTATAGATCGCTGTATGATTTATTAATGTTATATACTGTTCATGTTCTTTGTTTTATTTTACAAATGAACAAAGAAAGCAGTTTATACAGGATGGATAGATTATTAGATTATTGGACCTTTCTGAATTCTAATGTCAGGGTTCAGTTTGCTTTTGGTTCATTACTTAATTTATGATGTCACCATTAACATGGTATTTATTGAGTCAGTAGTGTATCGTACAGGGACGTAGAGCTCTTTGCAATTATTTAATGCAGACATATATCTATAAGGATAGTCAGATATACATTAACAATCCACCTGTCAAGCTCTTCTTTTATCATTTAATAGTAGTTTTAAAGCTTGAGCTGAAAGCAATCCCTGATCTTAGCTGATTCAGAATCATTGAGGGTGTTCACATATTACTCACATTCGATGTACTTCAGATTTCACAAAAACTTGAAAACAGCTGTAGTGACCTTGATCCCTTTTCCATCCACATGCTCACATTTATTCAGTTAAATGGGTTATCCAGGACTTTATCTACTATGGAACTAAAGACTTATTGGCAGGTAGTTGCCAACTAGCTGCTTGTTCTGCCAAGTGCCAATCTCTCCAGGCAAAGATCGGTCACTGACTGGTTCTGGCGGTTAGTTGCCTTTGAGGTTTTAACATGGCCAGGAGTAGATGCCATGCGCTAGGTTCTCATTTTCCACACCCCACCCCAATACATTACATGAAAATGAGGGTTCTGGCTAGGTGCATGTGCTGTCAATCCCTGGGTGATACACTTCTGCAGACTGTATGCTGATATTGAGTTGGGAAGCCAGGACCAAATGGTATGAAGATGAAGAAAGGAGAACAAAGTCCAAACATAAACTTTTATTTACTGCTCATGAACTTGATAAAGATCACATACATCAAATAGAAGGCAAAACACTTTATTAAAGCTTCATTTGAAGTATACAGAGATAGGCACTTCATGGTTACAGTTGGTGGTGCTTTACTTTCTTCACAGCACTCAACCGTTCAGCCCACTAAAATGGAATGCACCATCTTCCCTTGTGAGGGCCCCATGGGTCGAGGTGTAACTCTACTGCCCCTCACAGCTACTCCCAGTTTACAACCGACTAATGAGGACCCCACTTGCTGAGGTACGTTGGTACAACTTCTTAATAATACTTTGAAAGTCCACTGCTCTTCATAGGAGAATTCATGCCCCATTAAGGTGACCATAGCTTCCTTCCAATACAGACAACTGTCAACTTATGTTTGAGTACTTCCACTCTCATTCCACCTTTAGTGGGTCATCTGATTCCCATGGGCAAAGTTCTGTACCTTTTAGATAGCCTTCCTAACCTGACCCAAGGCTCTCATACTGCCTCTCTCCTGAGCTCTGTTCTTTCTCTTTAAGAAGCCCTCCATGGCTTGGACTTCAAACTCATGGTACCTTAAATAGCCTCCTTTCTATTGTCTCACCACTGCTGGATGAAGCATTTCCCTGTGAAATGTGCATCGGTTGTGGTAGGCCCCTGGATATTTGTCTATCAGGTAATTATGTGCAATATCAATGAAGTTTGCTTACTTGGTTTATTTTGTATATTCTGTATATGTCTTTGATAATTTATGTCTGATATCAAAGCATGATGCTTTGTTTGATCCACCTGCCTACCTGGCTGCGATATTGGCGAATCTATACTTTATATGCATATAAGTCTAAGCTTTCTCTTACAGTTGTTCTCAAAAGTTTACATACCCAGGCAGAATTTTTGTTCTCGTGTCCTTTTTCAGAGAATATGAATGATAACACCAACATTTTTTCTCCACTCATGCTTAGTGGTTGGGTGAAGCCATTTATTGTCAAACTACTGTGTTTTCTTTTTTAAATCATAATGACAACCAAAACATCCAAATGACCCTGATCAAAAGTTCACATACCCTGGTGATTTTGGCCTGAGAACATGCACCGAAGTTGACACAAATCGATTATAGATAAGTATATTCTGTGTGCATCCTTAAGTTTCCAGAAATAATAATGTTTAAAAGAAGTGATAACATTTTTATGCAATATCTACTCAATTTACTTAGTAGTAAAATGAATGATCTGTGTCAAAGAAGCAAAAGCCAGATGACACCTTGTCTGGCAGTGATAATCTGTTGCTGATGAAATACTGAGTGCAATGAAACCACAGTAAACAGAACAAGTGACACATCCCTGGAATTAGGCTTTCTGTCCCTAAACTATGCTGCTCTCAATTTAATTTAAAAAAAACAGCTAAGAGATTCCCTTCAAATCTCAAAACAATGATTAAGTATTAAATGGTAGTTTGATTATTTTCCCTTTTTTATATTGTCAGGCATTTTACTTTCATAGCATTCAATTATAACTTTAACCCCTTTCCGACACTGGGCGTGCATTTATGCAGATGTCGGACTCCCTCCCTTTGATGTGGGCTCTGGCAGTAATCCAACCTCTTTCCCTGCACATGTCAGCTGTTTTGATCAGCTGACATGTGCCCAGAACATACGCTGGTGGAATTTTGCACCATTCAAAATAAAACAATAAAAAAATCAAGCCTACACATATTTGGTATCGCTGTTATGATCCCAGTGGCTGGGGATCACAGGAAATACTAGCTAAGTAACTAAACATAGACACGAGCTCTAGGGAGATGGTAACTGGACTGACCGCAAAACCTGATCCTATCCAAACACACTAAAGGTAGCCGGTGAACGTGCCTAAAATCCTGGACGTCTCGACGCAGCCTGAGAAACTGACTACCCCTAAAGAGAAAGCAAGACCTCACTTGCCTCAAGAGAAATAACCCCAAAGATATAGGAAGCCCCCAACAAATAATAACGGTGAGGTAAGGAGAAAAGACACACGTAGGAATGAAAACAGATTCAGCAAATGAGGCCCGCTAATACTAGATAGCAGAAGACAGATAGCGAACTGTGCGGTCAGCAAAAAACCCTACCAAAATATCCACGCTGAGAATTCAAGAACCCCCACACCAACTAACGGTGTGGGGGGAGAAACTCAGCCCCCTGGAGCTACCAGCAAGCTGGGAAATCACATATTAGCAAGCTGGACAAGAAACAAATAGAACACTGATGATCAAAAAATGAACAAAACGGAAACTTAGCTTCTCTTGAAGAGACTGGGAGAAAGGTAGTCAGAAGGAATCAGAATAGCACTGAATAAATTGACAGTAGGCATAGACTGAGAGTCCAAGTGAGCTTAAATAGAAAACCAGCCCACAGATAACGAGACAGCTGATGCCAGTCACAAACCTGCAGAAAGACAGCACTCACACAGTACCACTTGTGACCACAAGAGGGAGCCCAGAAATAGAGTTCACAACATATCGCCATGTTCAGAATCGCTCAATCTATCAAAATAAATGGAGTAACCTTATCGCTAAACGTCGTAGCGAGAAAAAAGTCAAAATGCCAGAATTGGCGATCCAAAGAACATATGTGCACCAAAATTGTATCATTAAAAAGGTAAGCTTGGTACGCAAAAAGTAAGCCCTCACCCAACCAGAGATGACGAAAAATGGAGACTTTAGGGGTATCAGAAAATGGTGCAATTTTTTTTTCACAAAATTTGGAATTCCTTTTCACCACTTAGATAAAAAATAACCTAGACATGTTTGGTGTCGATGAACTCATAATGACCTGTAGAATCATAATGGCCGGTCAGTTTAAGCATTTAGTGAACCTAGTAATAAAGCCAAACAAAAACAACTGTGGGATTGCACTTTTTTTTTGCAGTTTCTCCGCACTTGGAATTTTTTTCCCGTTTTCTAGTACGTGACATGGTAAAATCAATAGTGTTGTTCAAAAGCACAACTTGTCCCACAAAAAACAAGCCCTAACATGAACATATTGATGAAAAAAAATAAAAAAGTTATGGCTCTGGGAAGAAGGGGAGTGAAAAATGAAAACGCAAAACCGAAAAAAGCTCCGGGGATAAGGGGTTAATATACAAAAGAGTCATGTGTCATGAATTGTTAGAAAAAGAGAGAATTTATTATATTATTCCATTACAGCATTTTCCATACAGTTTCACAAGTATATTTATACTGTTATGAAAATTATCAAATAAATCGTAACGAAAGGTTTGTGAAAATTTGTCAAATATAATATAGCGTAAAAATCTGTATCTGTAAATTTCTGCTATTACATTGCACTTTTTTTATAATTGGAATTTTTATTGAAGAATTTTCATATTTCACAGAATACAATTTAAAAAAATAAAAAGGCAAATGTGTGAACATATAACAAGGTTTCAATGAAAACAGATTAAGCCAGATACAGAATAGAGATATGCAGTGGATTATGGTGGTAATCAAAAATTATAATTTTTAACAGTCTGAAAAGCGGGGAAGACATACAGGACTTACAATGGATGGAAGTGAGAAAGAATAAAAACATGCATTAGGGAGTAAAGATGAGGAGAGGAATAAGTGTGTCCAAACTCAATTATTCATGGGAATCCAGAAAGTGTCCCATGGCGAACATATTGCATTACTTTTCTCAACCCTATTTTCATTCATAGCAGTGCAATATTCATGATTTCCAAAGTCTTTGATCCTAGTATATAGGTCTAGTAAAGACACGGGAGTTACATTGCACTTAAATCACATACATTGTTGTCCTTCTGAATTTCATGAAAAGGGGTTTTCACTGGTGAATAAATAACCCAGTCAATACAAAATAAAACATTGAAAGGTCATTAAATAGACATGAGCAGATCGATCTGTGGAGATGAGTTTCCTGAATTTCACTGTTCTATGCAAATTCAGAAATTTTTAGAATTGTTTAACAAAAAAACCTTGCAAGCTAATGTAATTTTGCGTGGCTGTACTAGCTTCCCCATAACTCTCTGCAGCTGTGATATCTATCAAATTATCACACTTTGTACATTGATTGTCAGTTAGACATCCGTGTTCCCAGTGGAGCAAGGTCGGCCACCAGCCTGTCACTTTCAAATGGCAGAGTAGGTTGCCATCTCCAGATTACGCTAGATATACATGTCATATTAAATGTCATCAGATGTCCCTCATTCTCTACTTCTCTCATTATCTGCTTCTCACCACTCTTTTTCTTCTCTTTCTTTCTTCTACTTTCACCCTATATTAAGATTCGTTCAGTGACATATTTTGAGAAAATTTGGTGAAGCCAGAGAATTTAAATTTTTGTTGATCCCCATATCTCTCCCATTAAGGATTCTTAATTCCTGGGATCTCCAGCTACTGAGGTGTCCCAAATACTTTTAATTTTTTCACAGCAGACATGCTTTGCCTTTACCCACTCTTTATCTGCAAGCTCCTCTATTCAGATTCATTCTCTCCATAAATGATGGTTCTATTTTTTTTATAGAGGACCTGTCACCAATCTTGCTTTAGAAAATACTAATATGAAATAACAATATTGGAAAAGCTTTTTTCATACCCAAGTCACTATGAAAGAAGCTTTACAATGGACCATGATTGCACGCTGTGGGAATATAATATGACCATTTTATAGGCAACACATAATAGATAGAGTTTAAGAAACTATTTTTCCTGAAAAAAGGTTGTCTGATAAGAAAGTGTTCTGTATAAATATCTATTTTTAAACCCTTGCCATTTTTGCAGTTTGCTTTATTTGAAAATGCCTTACTTTTCTCTCTAAACAGCTATTCTGTATATCTGTTTTCTAACTTTACTTCCTTTGATGTTTCTTTCAAGTCCAAGCATTTACTGGAGGTTCACAAATGGGACATCATCAGGAAGATGGCCCTGCAGTCACTCCTCCATAGCCAGGGAGCAGTGATGATAGAAGCAAGGGGAGTGAACGCAGCACTGTTGTCTGATGACGATCCATTTATGGGCGGTGACAGAAGCTGTGGGGCAATGCTGTGGTCACTTCTTCCTGCTTCTTTCACTGCAATTTAGAATATCATCATCAAGAGCTGTGTGAAAGAAGCTATGGTAAGTTACAAATACCTGCCTCTTTCACTGTGATTGATTTGGGATGTCATTAGGAGGCGTGATGAAAGTAGTTATGGTAAGTCACAAGTGCTTGCTTTCACTGTAATTTATTTGTGATGTCTTCAGGGGCTGGTGATGAAAGAAGCTGTTGTAAGTAGGGTTGAGCGAAACGGGTCGATCATTTTCAAAAGTCGCCGACTTTTGGCTAAGTCGGCGTCTCATGAAACCCGATCCGACCCCTGTGCTTGTCGGCCATGCGGTACGCGACTTTCGCGCCAAAGTCGCGTTTCAATGACGCGAAAAGCGCCATTTCTCAGCCAATGAAGGTGAACGCAGAGTGTGGGCAGCGTGATGACATAGATCCTGGTCCCCACCATCTTAGAGAAGGGCATTGCAGTGATTGGCTTGCTGTCTGCGGCGTCACAGGGGCTATAAAGGGGCGTTCCCGCCGACCGCCATCTTACTGCTGCTGATCTGAGCTTAGGGACAGGTTGCTGCCGCTTCATCAGAAGCAGGGAGAGCGTTAGGCAGGGTCCACTAACCACCAAACCGCTTGTGCTGCAGCGATTTCCACTGTCCAACACCACCTTCGGTGTGCAGGAACAGTGGAAGCTATTTTTTTTTTTTTTTCCCCTCAGCGCTGTAGCTCATTGGGCTGCCCTAGAAGGCTCCGTGATAGCTGTATTGCTGTGTGTACGCCACTGTGGAAACCAACTGCTTTTTTCAAAGCACATATCCTCTTGTTCCTTCCTTTCTGCACAGCTATCTTTTTTGTTTGTCCACACTTTTTATTTAATTTGTGCATCAGTCCACTCCTATTGCTGCCTGCCATACCTGGCTTACATTACTGCAGGGAGATAGTAATTGTAGGACAGTTTTTTTTTTTTTTTTGTTTTTTTTTTGTGGGAGATTAAGATTGGCATTTCTGCTACAGTGCCATCCCTGTGTGTGCCATCTCTCACTGAGTGGGCCATAGAAAGCCTATTTATTTTTTCCGTGATTTGTGTTCTAAAATCTACCTCAACACAGAAACACTACATCAATCAGTGGGAGAAAAATATTGGCCTCAGTCAGGGCTTGTGTGCCACTGCTGTGTGTGCGCTATCTCTCATTCAGTGGGCTATAGCAAGCCTATATTTTTTTTTTTTTTTTTTTTTAATATTATTTGGTTTCAAAAGTCTCCCTGAAAAAAAAAAAAAACCTAAAAAAACAGTGGGAGAGTAATATTGCCCTTTCAGCTTGTGTGCCAGTCTTGACTCCTGGGTGTGCCACCTCTCTCCCTCTCATTCAGTGGGCCATAGAAAGCCTATTTATTTTTTTTTTTAAATATTATTGGGTTTCTAAAGTCTCCCTGAAAAAACAAAAAATACATAAAAAAACAGTGGGAGAGTAATATTGCCCTTTCAGCTTGTGTGCCAGTCTTGACTCCTGGGTGTGCCACCTCTCTCCCTTTCATTCAGTGGGCCATAGAAAGCCTATTTTTTTTTTTTTTAATATTATTTGGTTTCTAATTCTCCCTGAAAAAAAAAAAAAAACCTAAAAAAACAGTGGGAGAGTAATATTGCCCTTTCAGCTTGTGTGCCAGTCTTGACTCCTGGGTGTGCCACCTCTCTCCCTCTCATTCAGTGGGCCATAGAAAGCCTATTTATTTTTTTTTTTAAATATTATTGGGTTTCTAAAGTCTCCCTGAAAAAAACAAAAAATACATAAAAAAACAGTGGGAGAGTAATATTGCCCTTTCAGCTTGTGTGCCAGTCTTGACTCCTGGGTGTGCCACCTCTCTCCCTTTCATTCAGTGGGCCATAGAAAGCCTATTTATTTTTTTTTTTAAATATTATTGGGTTTCTAAAGTCTCCCTGAAAAAACAAAAAAAACCTAAAAAAACAGTGGGAGAGTAATATTGCCCTTTCAGCTTGTGTGCCAGTCTTGACTCCTGGGTGTGCCACCTCTCTCCCTCTCATTCAGTGGGCCATAGAAAGCCTATTTATTTTTTTTTTTAAATATTATTGGGTTTCTAAAGTCTCCCTGAAAAAACAAAAAATACATAAAAAAACAGTGGGAGAGTAATATTGCCCTTTCAGCTTGTGTGCCAGTCTTGACTCCTGGGTGTGCCACCTCTCTCCCTTTCATTCAGTGGGCCATAGAAAGCCTATTTTTTTTTTTTTTAATATTATTTGGTTTCTAATTCTCCCTGAAAAAAAAAAAAAAACCTAAAAAAACAGTGGGAGAGTAATATTGCCCTTTCAGCTTGTGTGCCAGTCTTGACTCCTGGGTGTGCCACCTCTCTCCCTCTCATTCAGTGGGCCATAGAAAGCCTATTTATTTTTTTTTTAAAATATTATTGGGTTTCTAAAGTCTCCCTGAAAAAAAAAAAAAAAACTAAAAAAACAGTGGGAGAGTAATATTGCCCTTTCAGCTTGTGTGCCAGTCTTGACTCCTGGGTGTGCCACCTCTCTCCCTCTCATTCAGTGGGCCATAGAAAGCCTATTTATTTTTTTTTTAAAATATTATTGGGTTTCTAAAGTCTCCCTGAAAAAAACAAAAAATACATAAAAAAACAGTGGGAGAGTAATATTGCCCTTTCAGCTTGTGTGCCAGTCTTGACTCCTGGGTGTGCCACCTCTCTCCCTTTCATTCAGTGGGCCATAGAAAGCCTATTTATTTTTTTTTTTAAATATTATTGGGTTTCTAAAGTCTCCCTGAAAAAACAAAAAAAACCTAAAAAAACAGTGGGAGAGTAATATTGCCCTTTCAGCTTGTGTGCCAGTCTTGACTCCTGGGTGTGCCACCTCTCTCCCTCTCATTCAGTGGGCCATAGAAAGCCTATTTATTTTTTTTTTTAAATATTATTGGGTTTCTAAAGTCTCCCTGAAAAAAACAAAAAATACATAAAAAACAGTGGGAGAGTAATATTGCCCTTTCAGCTTGTGTGCCAGTCTTGACTCCTGGGTGTGCCACCTCTCTCCCTCTCATTCAGTGGGCCATAGAAAGCCTTTTTTTTTTTTGGTTTTTTTAATATTATTTGGTTTCTAAAGTCTCCCTGAAAAAAACAAAAAAAACATAAAAAACAGTGGGAGAGTAATATTGCCCTTTCAGCTTGTGCGCCAGTCTTGACTCCTGGTTGTGCCACCTCTCTCTCTCTAATTGTGGGCCATAGAAAGCCTTTTTTTTTTTTTAAAATATTATTGGGTTTCTAAAGTCTCCCTGAAAAAACAAAAAATACATAAAAAAACAGTGGGAGAGTAATATTGCCCTTTCAGCTTGTGTGCCAGTCTTGACTCCTGGGTGTGCCACCTCTCTCCCTCTCATTCAGTGGGCCATAGAAAGCCTTTTTTTTTTTTGGTTTTTTTAATATTATTTGGTTTCTAAAGTCTCCCTGAAAAAAACAAAAAAAACATAAAAAACAGTGGGAGAGTAATATTGCCCTTTCAGCTTGTGCGCCAGTCTTGACTCCTGGTTGTGCCACCTCTCTCTCTCTAATTGTGGGCCATAGAAAGCCTTTTTTTTTTTTTTTTTTAATATTATTTGGTTTCTAAAGTCTCCCTGAGAAAAAAAAATAAATAAATTAGGTGGGAGATTAATATTGACATTAGTGCTTGAGTGACAGTCCTGCGTGTGTGTCATCTCTGTGATTTTGTGCCACAGAAAACAGAGTGTGTAACATTGTGCCTGATTTTCCTTGTGGTCTCACCAACCTGTTAAGGGATATTGAAATCATACTGAAGTTATAGCTCACCGTGTAAGTTGTTTGATAGCAACAAATAAAGTTACTTTGGTTAAGATTTTAAAACAATGAGGAAGTCTGGTGCAAGAGGTCGTCGTGGGCGTTCATTGTCAGCTGGTAATGATGGTAGTGGTAGTGGAGCATCAGGTGGTCGTGGGGATAAAAATATTCCACCTAAGTCTGGAGCTGTGGAGCCAGTTTCGTCGTCAGGCTACACAAGGCCTCGAACGCTCTCTTTTCTGGGAGTAGGAAAACCGCTTTTAAAGGCGGAGCAGCAACAGCAAGTTTTGGCTTACATTGCAGACTCAGCCTCTAGCTCTTTTGCCTCCTCTTCCGAAACTGGTAAATGTAAAAGCAGCGCGTCGCTTGTGGATGTTCACGGTCAGGGACAAGTCGCTTCCTTGTCCTCCTCAGCAAAAACTACAACAAGAGAGAAGGATGCAGCAGGCGACACAACGGGTCACTCCATGGAGCTCTTTACACATACCGTCCCTGGCTTAGAAAGTGAAACATTTAACAGGCCATGCCCATTACAAGTATATTCTGACATGGAGTGCACTGATGCACAGCCACAGCCAGAGTACTATGCTGCTCCTTTGACTCAGACCACCACATTGCCCTCTCAGGGTACAGATCCACAATCAGACCCTGATGAGACTATGTTGCCCCGCCACGAACGCTATACCACCGACCGACACAGTGACACAGACGAAGTTGCACACGAGCTCGAAGAGGAGGTAATAGATGACCCAGTTATTGACCCCGATTGGCAGCCATTGGGGGAACAGGGTGCAGGCGGCAGTAGTTCAGAAGCGGAGGTGGAGGAGGGGCCGCAGCAGGCATCAACATCGCAACAGGTTCCATCTGCCGGGCCCGTATCTGGACCAAAACGCGTGTCAAAGCCAAAACCTGTTGGAGCACAGCGTTGCCATCCGGTTAAAGCTCAGTCTGCAATCCCTGAAAAGGGATCAGAGTCTAGGAAGAGTGCAGTCTGGCATTTTTTTAAACAACATCCAACTGATCAGCGCAAAGTCATCTGTCAAAAATGTTCAACTAGCTTAAGCAGAGGTCAGAATCTGAAAAGTCTAAATACTAGTTGCATGCATAGACACTTAACCACCATGCATTCTCAAGCCTGGACTAACTACCAAACGTCCCTCAAGGTTGTAGCACCCTCGGCCAATGAAGCTAGTCAGCAACGCAACATCCCTTCCGTCACTGTAAGGCCACCATTTTCCGCACCACCGGCAGTATCTGTGCAGGTTTCTTTGCCAGCCAAAAGCAGTCAGGGTCAGGGAATCACCAGTTTTGTAGGAGGAAATATTGCATGTAGGGCACCGGCGGAAACAATACCGTCTCCAACCGTCTCTCAGTCTGCCATGTCCACCGGCACACCCGAAAGTTCCACGATCTACAGCTCTCCAGTCCAGCTCACCCTACATGAGACTCTGGTTAGAAAAAGGAAGTACTTATCCTCGCATCCGCGTACACAGGGTTTTAACGCCCACATAGCTAGACTAATCTCGTTAGAGATGATGCCCTACCGGTTAGTTGAAAGCGAAGCTTTCAAAGCCCTGATGGAGTACGCTGAACCACGATACGAGCTACCCAGTCGACACTTTTTTTCCAGAAAAGCCATCCCAGCCCTGCACCAGCATGTTAAACAGCGCATCGTCCATGCACTCAGGCAATCTGTGAGTACAAAGGTGCACCTGACTACAGATGCATGGACCAGTAGGCATGGCCAGGGACGTTATGTGTCCATCACGGCACACTGGGTGAATGTGGTGGATGCAGGGTCCACAGGCGACATCAATTTAGGGACAGTTGTGCCTAGCCCACGGTCTAGGAAACAGTTGGCTGTAGGCGTTCGCACCCCCTCCTCCTCCTCCTCGTCCTCCTGCAGAAGCTACAGCTCTTCCACAGAACGCAGTCGGCCAACCACTCCATCGGCAGATGACACTGTTGCACACCAGTTGTCCCATTATGGGCCAGCTACTGCCAAGCGTCAGCAGGCTGTATTGGCTATGAAGTGTTTGGGCGACAACAGACACACCGCGGAAGTTCTGTCCGAGTTCTTGCAACAAGAAACGCAGTCGTGGCTGGGCACAGTAGATCTTGAGGCAGGCAAGGTAGTGAGTGATAACGGAAGGAATTTCATGGCTGCCATCTCCCTTTCCCAACTGAAACACATTCCTTGCCTGGCTCACACCTTAAACCTGGTGGTGCAGTGCTTATTGAAAACTTATCCTGGGTTCTCCGACCTGCTCCTCAAAGTGCGTGCACTTTGCTCACATATCCGACGTTCGCCTGTACACGCCAGCCGTATGCAAACCTATCAGCGGTCTTTGAACCTTCCCCAGCATCGCCTAATCATAGACGTTGCAACAAGGTGGAACTCAACACTGCACATGCTTCAGAGACTGTGCGAACAGAGGCGTGCTGTTATTTATTTGTGGGAGGATACACGGGCAGGCAGTAGGATGGCAGACATGGAGTTGTCAGGTGTGCAGTGGTCGAAGATACAAGACATGTGTCAAGTCCTTCAGTGTTTTGAGGAATGCACACGGCTGGTTAGTGCAGACAACGCCGTAATAAGCATGAGCATCCCCCTAATGCGTCTGCTGATGCAAAGTTTGACGCACATAAAGGAGCAGGCGTCTGCACCAGAGGAAGAGGGAAGCCTTGATGACAGTCAGCCATTGTCTGGTCAGGGCAGTGTACAGGACGAGGTAGCGGGCGAAGAGGAGGTGGAGGACGAGGAGGATGATGGGGATGAGTATATTTTTAATGCGGAAACTTTCACGGGGGCACAGGAAATTGGTTGCGTGTCACGGCCGGGTTCTGGTTTTTTGAGGGACACAAGTGACGTAGATTTGCCTGCAACTGCCCCTCAACCAATCACAACCGGAGATTTGACAACTGGAACTTTGGCCCACATGGCGGATTATGCCTTACGTATCCTAAAAAGGGACACACGCATTACGAAAATGATGAACGATGACGATTACTGGTTGGCCTGCCTCCTTGATCCACGCTATAAAGGCAAATTGCAAAATATTATGCCACATGAGAACTTGGAACTAATATTAGCAACCAAACAATCAACTCTTGTTGACCGTTTGCTTCAGGCATTCCCAGCACACAGCGCACGTGATCGTTCTCACACGAGCTCCAGGGGGCAGCAGACTAGGAGTGTTAGGGGTGCACACATCAGAAGTGGCGTTGGACAGAGGGGTTTTCTGACCAGGTTGTGGAGTGATTTTGCTATGACCGCAGACAGGACAGGTACTGCTGCATCAATTGAAAGTGACAGGAGACAACATTTGTCCAGTATGGTTACTAACTATTTTTCATCCCTTATCGATGTTCTCCCTCAACCGTCATTCCCATTTGATTACTGGGCCTCCAAATTAGACACCTGGCCAGAATTGGCAGAATATGCATTGCAGGAGCTTGCTTGCCCGGCAGCAAGTGTCCTATCAGAAAGAGTATTCAGTGCTGCAGGGTCAATATTAACCGAAAAAAGGACTCGTCTGGCTACCCAAAATGTTGACGATCTAACATTCATTAAAATGAACCACAACTGGATTTCAAAATCTTTTGCCCCACCTTGCCCGGCCGACACCTAGCTTTCCTATGAAAAGCTCTTGCCTGTGAATTACTTTTCTAATGTCTAATTTGCTGCTGCAGATTGTACAGCATACGACATGTTTACACCTCCCTAAATGGCCAAACTCCCCACACGGGGCCGTGGTATCGCGACTTGGCGCAAGCACCCGTGAGACTGCTGTTTGTCTGAAGAGGTGGGTGTGCTCGCTTTTGGTTGACGGCATTGCTACTGGGTCCCTCATAGTACAATGTAGTGTCTCTGGCGGTGGTGGTGCGCACCCAACGTCAGACACACCGTTGTAACATGAGTGGCCCTGGGGCGGTCCCGCCGGCCTCAAGAGAGTTCCCCCCTACCCCAGCTCAAACTGGGCTCTACTACGTGCAAAATTATGTCGCACAGCTCCACCAATCTTTAGTCTATTCGCTGACATCATTCAATGTCTGGCACTGACAATACAAATTTGTAGACATCTATGATGCAACTTAAAGTAGTCTGTGTCTGTGTCCTATATTGGCACCATTAAATAGTTACTGCCAAATTACTATGTCAGAAACACAGCAGATGAGCCCACCCCTGTACCTAAGTATGCCATCTTTTTTTTTGTTTTGGTTGTTTTGCGAGACATTAACATCTATTTATATTTTGGGAGTACTGGGACAGACACTCCTTGCACTACTCCTCCACTCAGCACCAAGCTGCCTGCCCGTGTATCCATGTAACCGCTGTAAAACTGCCATGAGCCTATTGTTTGTTATTTTAGGCCTTTGATAGCCTGTCTGCGGTCCCTACTCCTCCACTGACCACCAAGCTGCCTGCCCGTGTATCCATGTAACCGCTGTAAAACTGCCATGAGCCTATTGTTTGTTATTTTAGGCCTTTGAAGCCTTTCTGCGCTCCCTCCTTCCACTAGTCCTCCACTGACCAGACCACTGCTGCCCGTGTACCCCTGGAACCAATTTTAAAGTGCCTACAGCCAGCCCATTTTATTGTGTTAGGCCTTCGAAGCCTGTCTGCGGTCCATACTTCCACTAGTCCTCCACTGACCAGACCACTGCTGCCCGTGTACCCCTGGAACCAATTTTAAAGTGCCTACAGCCAGCCCATTTTATTGTGTTAGGCCTTCGAAGCCTGTCTGCGGTCCATACTTTAAATACTCCTCCACTCACCACCAAGCTGCCTGCCCGTGTATCCATGTAACCGCTGTAAAACTGCCATGAGCCTATTGTTTGTTATGTTAGGCCTTTGATAGCCTGTCTGCGGTCCCTACTTTAAATACTCCTCCACTCACCACCAAGCTGCCTGTGTATCCATGTAACCGCTGTAAAACTGCCATGAGCCTATTGTTTGTTATTTTAGGCCTTTGATAGCCTGTCTGCGGTCCCTACTTTAAATACTCCTCCACTCACCACCAAGCTGCCTGTGTATCCATGTAACCGCTGTAAAACTGCCATGAGCCTATTGTTTGTTATTTTAGGCCTTTGATAGCCTGTCTGCGGTCCCTACTTTAAATACTCCTCCACTCATCACCAGCTGCCTGCCCGTGTATCCATGTAACCGCTGTAAAACTGCCATGAGCCTATTGTTTGTTATGTTAGGCCTTTGATAGCCTGTCTGCGGTCCCTACTTTAAATACTCCTCCACTCACCACCACCAAGCTGCCTGCCCGTGTATCCATGTAACCGCTGTGAAACTGCCATGAGCCTATTGTTTTTTTATGTTAGGCCTTTGATAGCCTGTCTGCGGTCCCTACTTTAAATACTCCTCCACTCACCACCACCAAGCTGCCTGCCCGTGTATCCATGTAACCGCTGTAAAACTGCCATGAGCCTATTGTTTGTTATTTTAGGCCTTTGATAGCCTGTCTGCGGTCCCTACTTTAAATACTCCTCCACTCACCACCAAGCTGCCTGTGTATCCATGTAACCGCTGTAAAACTGCCATGAGCCTACTGTTTGTTATTTTAGGCCTTTGATAGCCTGTCTGCGGTCCCTACTTTAAATACTCCTCCACTCATCACCAGCTGCCTGCCCGTGTATCCATGTAACCGCTGTAAAACTGCCATGAGCCTATTGTTTGTTATTTTAGGCCTTTGATAGCCTGTCTGTGGTCCCTACTTTAAATACTCCTCCACTCACCACCAAGCTGCCTGTGTATCCATGTAACCGCTGTAAAACTGCCATGAGCCTATTGTTTGTTATTTTAGGCCTTTGATAGCCTGTCTGCGGTCCCTACTTTAAATACTCCTCCACTCACCACCAAGCTGCCTGTGTATCCATGTAACCGCTGTAAAACTGCCATGAGCCTATTGTTTGTTATTTTAGGCCTTTGATAGCCTGTCTGCGGTCCCTACTTTAAATACTCCTCCACTCACCACCAAGCTGCCTGTGTATCCATGTAACCGCTGTAAAACTGCCATGAGCCTATTGTTTGTTATTTTAGGCCTTTGATAGCCTGTCTGCGGTCCCTACTTTAAATACTCCTCCACTCATCACCAGCTGCCTGCCCGTGTATCCATGTAACCGCTGTAAAACTGCCATGAGCCTATTGTTTGTTATTTTAGGCCTTTGAAGCCTTTCTGCGCTCCCTCCTTCCACTAGTCCTCCACTGACCAGACCACTGCTGCCCGTGTACCCCTGGAACCAATTTTAAAGTGCCTACAGCCAGCCCATTTTATTGTGTTAGGCCTTCGAAGCCTGTCTGCGGTCCATACTTCCACTAGGCCTCCACTGACCAGACCACTGCTGCCCGTGTACCCCTGGAACCAATTTTAAAGTGCCTACAGCCAGCCCATTTTATTGTGTTAGGCCTTCGAAGCCTGTCTGCGGTCCATACTTCCACTAGGCCTCCACTGACCAGACCACTGCTGCCCGTGTACCCCTGGAACCAATTTTAAAGTGCCTACAGCCAGCCCATTTTATTGTGTTAGGCCTTCGAAGCCTGTCTGCGGTCCCTCCTTCCACTAGGCCTCCACTGACCAGACCACTGCTGCCCGTGTACCCCTGGAACCAATTTTAAAGTGCCTACAGCCAGCCCATTTTATTGTGTTAGGCCTTCGAAGCCTGTCTGCGGTCCATACTTTAAATACTCCTCCACTCACCACCAAGCTGCCTGCCCGTGTATCCATGTAACCGCTGTAAAACTGCCATGAGCCTATTGTTTGTTATGTTAGGCCTTTGATAGCCTGTCTGCGGTCCCTACTTTAAATACTCCTCCACTCACCACCACCAAGCTGCCTGCCCGTGTATCCATGTAACCGCTGTAAAACTGCCATGAGCCTATTGTTTGTTATGTTAGGCCTTTGATAGCCTGTCTGCGGTCCTTACTTTAAATACTCCTCCACTCACCACCTAGCTGCCTGTGTATCCATGTAACCGATGTAAAACTGCCATGACTGCCTACTGTTTGTTATTTTAGGCCTTTGATAGCCTGTCTGCGGCCCCTACTTGCAATACTCCTCCACTGACCACAATGCTGCCTGGAGTGCCTGCCTGTGTATCCATGTAACCGATGTAAAACTGCCATGACTGCCTACTGTTTGTTATTTTAGGCCTTTGATAGCCTGTCTGCGGCCCCTACTTGCAATACTCCTCCACTGAGCACAATGCTGCCTGGAGTGCCTGCCTGTGTATCCATGTAACCGATGTAAAACTGCCATGACTGCCTACTGTTTGTTATTTTAGGCCTTTGATAGCCTGTCTGCAGCCCCTACTTGCAATACTCCTCCACTGACCACACCAATGCTGCCCGTGTACCCCTGGAACCTATTTAAAAGTTCATAGAGCCTAGTTATATATTTTATTTACTATTAATAAGGCCATGATGGACTACGCTGTACCACGCTACAAGCTAACCAGTCGACACTTCTTTTGCGAGAAAAGCCATCCCAACCCTCCACCAGCATGTAGAAGACCGCATTGTCCATGCACTCTGGCAATCTGTGAGTACAAAGGTGCACCTGACAACAGACGCATGGACCTGTAGGCATGGCCACGGAAGATTACGTGTCCATTACGGCGCAATGGGTTAATGTGGTGGATGCATGGTCCACAGGGGACAGCCTACTAAGTCTGTCTGCAGTCCCTAATTCAAATTGTCCTCCACTGTCTAAATCGGAACTTCCACCTTCTGGCTTTCGGCCTATAGTATCAGAAATTAAACTGCATTTGGCCTTCAACTTTGGTTAGGGCCTACTAACGGCTTCTGCCCCTCCCTGGTGTTGTCCTCAACTAAATAAAGCTGAGCTTCAACCTTCCGGCTCTCATTATGTGGTTTAAAAAAAAAAAATGGTGGTTAGGGCCTACTAACGGCTTCTGCCCCTCCCTGGTGTTGTCCTCAACTAAATAAAGCTGAGCTTCAACCTTCCGGCTCTCATTAAGTGGTTTTAAAAAAAAAATGGTGGTTAGGGCCTACTAACGGCTTCTGCCCCTCCCTGGTGTTGTCCTCAACTAAATAAAGCTGAGCTTCAACCTTCCGGCTCTCATTAAGTGGTTTTAAAAAAAAAAAAAATGGTGGTTAGGGCCTACTAACGGCTTCTGCCCCTCCCTGGTGTTGTCCTCAACTAAATAAAGCTGAGCTTCAACCTTCCGGCTCTCATTAAGTGGTTTTAAAAAAAAAAAAAATGGTGGTTAGGGCCTACTAACGGCTTCTGCCCCTCCCTGGTGTTGTCCTCAACTAAATAAAGCTGAGCTTCAACCTTCCGGCTCTCATTATGTGGTTTAAAAAAAAAAAATGGTGGTTAGGGCCTACTAACGGCTTCTGCCCCTCCCTGGTGTTGTCCTCAACTAAATAAAGCTGAGCTTCAACCTTCCGGCTCTCATTAAGTGGTTTTAAAAAAAAAATGGTGGTTAGGGCCTACTAACGGCTTCTGCCCCTCCCTGGTGTTGTCCTCAACTAAATAAAGCTGAGCTTCAACCTTCCGGCTCTCATTAAGTGGTTTTAAAAAAAAAAAAAATGGTGGTTAGGGCCTACTAACGGCTTCTGCCCCTCCCTGGTGTTGTCCTCAACTAAATAAAGCTGAGCTTCAACCTTCCGGCTCTCATTAAGTGGTTTTAAAAAAAAAATGGTGGTTAGGGCCTACTAACGGCTTCTGCCCCTCCCTGGTGTTGTCCTCAACTAAATAAAGCTGAGCTTCAACCTTCCGGCTCTCATTAAGTGGTTTTTAAAAAAAAATGGTGGTTAGGGCCTACTAACGGCTTCTGCCCCTCCCTGGTGTTGTCCTCAACTAAATAAAGCTGAGCTTCAACCTTCCGGCTCTCATTAAGTGGTTTTAAAAAAAAAAAAAATGGTGGTTAGGGCCTACTAACGGCTTCTGCCCCTCCCTGGTGTTGTCCTCAACTAAATAAAGCTGAGCTTCAACCTTCCGGCTCTCATTATGTGGTTTAAAAAAAAAAAATGGTGGTTAGGGCCTACTAACGGCTTCTGCCCCTCCCTGGTGTTGTCCTCAACTAAATAAAGCTGAGCTTCAACCTTCCGGCTCTCATTAAGTGGTTTTAAAAAAAAAAAAAATGGTGGTTAGGGCCTACTAACGGCTTCTGCCCCTCCCTGGTGTTGCCCTCAACTAAATAAAGCTGAGCTTCAACCTTCTGCTCCAAATTACCATTTTAAAAAATGCAATAGGCTTTTCCGGCCTACTAAAGGTGTCTGCCCCTCCCTGGTGTTGTCCTCAACTGAACAAAGCTGAGCTTCCACATTCTGGCTTTCGCCCTATACTATCAGATATTAAACTGCATTTGGCCTACTAGTGTGGTTAGGCCCTTGAAACAGTGTCTGCTGCTCTTGGGTTTGCTACTCCACTGAACAAAGCAATGCCGCCTGTTTAGTCCTGTTACCAATTTTGAACTGCATGTAGCCTACTTTATTCTTTGGCCCTATATCTGTTTCCTCCTCATCCTGCCCATTGCCCAGCCACTGCTAAATGAGTCTGCTGGTACATTGACCTAGACCACTACATTCCCCTTGTACTCTACACAGCCAGAATCTGTCCCTGCTGAAAGTAAGGTTCCCCTTCCCGCATGTTATACCACCTTACACAGGGACAAAGAGGAAGGTGCAGATGAAAGTGCAGGTTCCTTCATCAGGTGGGGGGGCATACTCGTTGGCGACGTCACTGGCACAGGGCCCCTCAGAGTACGCAAAAGTGTCGCTGCTGGTGGGAGGCGCCCCCGCCATGCAAACACACCGCCGTACTTTGAGGGGCCCTGTGCCAGTGGCAATGCGAACGAGTGGGCCCCCCCTGCTTGCTCAGGATCACAGCACTTGCAACTTTTAAATACTTACCTTTCCCTGCAACACCGCCGTGACGTAGTCCGCATTTCCTGGGCCCACGAAAAACTTGAGCCAGCCCTACTCCCCCCACAACTTTCCCCCAATTCCCTATGCCCAACTATTATTATACAGTTAATTAAGATTGGCAAGCTTCAGAAACAAGAATGGATGTTTTTGGCATTAAAATGGGCACTGTAGGTGTTTTCCTGGCCTCCACTCACTGCCGACTATGCTTCCCCATTGACTTGCATTGGGTTTCGTGTTTCGGTCGATCCCCGACTTTTAGCGATAATCGGCCGACTGCACTCGACTCGACTCTGGACAAAATCGGGTTTCCCAAAACCCTACTCGATCTTAAAAAAATGAAAGTCGCTCAACCCTAGTTGTAAGTGATCATGGTTCCACCCCTTGATGACATCCTTTTTCTGGGTGTGTGATTAAAGCTGTGGGAAAGTAACTGCAGTGCCCTCCTCCTGATGATCTATCATTTGACAATCCCCAGTGACTGCCACAATAACTGAATACTTGACTGTGCATAACTATTCATGCACCCTAAAGTAAGTTATTTGCAATGCCTCTTTTTTGTGGCAAATAAAGCTTCAAGTCACTTTAAATAAGTCTCTATGAGTTTTCCCCATCTTGCCACTAGATTTGTGCCTACTCCTGAAGGTAAAACTGCTCCAGCTTCAAGTTAGATGATTTCCTTTGGAGAACAGCAAACTTCACGTTTGACCACAGATTCTCAATTGGATTAAGGTCTGGGCTTTGACTGGGCCACTCCAAAACATTTACACATTTCCCTCAAACCACTTGAGTCTTGCTTTAGCAGTATGCTTTGGGTCATTGTCTTGTTGAACGGTAAACCTCCATCCAAGTCTCAAATCACTGACAGACTGAAACAGGTTTTGCTAAAGAATATTTATGTATTTCACACTATCCATCTTCCCCTCAACTCGCACTATTTTCCCTGGCTCTGCTGCCGAAAACATCCTCATAGCATGATGTTGCCTCCACTATGTTTCACTATGGGAATGGTGTTCTTGGCTTGATGAGCTGTGTTGGTTTAGCGCCAGACACAGAATTTACCTTGGTGGCCAGAAGTTCAGTTTTGATCTCATCTGGCCATAGCACCTTAATCCATACATTTGGGGTGTCTCATACATGTCTTTTGGCAAATTCAAAATGTGCCTTACAATTTTCATCTGTAAATAAAGGATTTTTTTCTGCCCACTCTTCCATAAAGGCTATCTTTATGGATATAGCTTATTGTGGTTATATGGAGAGATACTCCAGTTTCTGTTTGAACACTCTGCAGCACCTTCAGGTTTAGCTTTAGACTCTGTACTAACTCTCTGATTAATGCCCTTCTTGCTCTGGCCTGAGAGTTTTGGTGGGTGGCCTCTTTCTTGGCAGGTTTGTTTTGGTACCATGTTTGTTCCATTATATAATAATGGATTTGATGGTGCTTCGGGGGATCATCAGAGATTGAGATTTTTTTTATGACCCAACCCTGACTAGTACTTCTCAATAATTTGTTCCCTGACTTGTTTGGAGATCTCCTTCATCATGGTGATGTGTGATTTGTGGTGGTGCTTCTTGATTAATGATGCTACAGCCTCTGTGGTCATTCAGAATAGTTGTATATATACTGACAGACCATGTGACACTTAGATTGCCCACAGGTGGACTTGCTTTTACTAAGCACGTGACTTATGAAGGTAATTACTTGCACGAGAAATTTTTAGAGGCTTCATTGCAAAAAGGGTGAATACATATATGCACATGTTAGGGCTGGCGGAACGCACCAAGTAAATATAGAGATGTTATTTGGTGCGTTCACAGCCCGGGGTCCACCGTGCAGGAAAAGAACCTACTGCTGGCAAACAGCAGCACTATATGGCGGTAGAAGCGATCTCTGTTGCTTCACAGAGTCGCTACAAAGAAAGAGCTGTGTCCTGTTAAACTCCACAGGAATACACAGTAACTGCTGAGCAGAAAGCAGCTTGTGGTCACGCAGTCAAGGAGGTAAACATACAATCTCCTCACCAGAGGAGCCGGTATTCTAGGTGGCTTATTTCAGCCGTGGCCCTGAAACCGTACACACAATCTCCTCACCGGAGGAGCCGGTATACTAGGTGGCTTATTTCAGCCGGGTCCCTGAATCCACACATGCGTGACCAAATTGGTGCAAAACACATAACTTGCATTGATACTAGCGCATGGCCGTGCGGCTATGCGAACCTTATATGGCTGCAGCAAGTACAAGACCTTCCTAGAAGGACCAATAAGAGGCTGCCACAGAGCCTGAGCACCTTCAGGACCTTCCTGGTGAACCAATGGGCTTTGCTGCAGTATCCAAGCATGTGACCCTCGATCTCCAATGAGAGATCTTACCCTGGGCATGCTCAGAAGGAGAAAAGCAGGACTTAGTCCCAAAAGCGTCTGCTTGCCACTACCCAGCACTGGCTTCAATGGCAGAAGCTGGAAAAGCAGCAGTAACCCTTTGTCAGACTGAGCGAGATGCTGGGACCGATGTCTCCACTGAGCAGGCTCCACTGCGGCAGGAGAATGGGAGACTGCAGCGGAGATGGCCCGAGATTCCCCCTGTGCAGAGGCAGGAACTCGACCCCTAACATTACCCCCCTCCTAGGGCCCCCCTCCCTTGACCTCGCTACACTCAAAGGCAGTAATGAGCTGCGGAGCCCGAATGTGCACTGCAGGCTCCCAGGACCTGTCCTCAGGACCATAACCCTTCCAGTCCACCAAATAATTTTTTTTGCCACGTACCGCCTTGCACCCCAAAATAGCATTCACCTCGTAATCATCCGTAGACAAACCCGATGTCCCGGCAAATGACTCGGAAAACCGAGACATGTTTACGGGTTTCAAGAGGGACACATAAAAGGTGTCGGTGATACCCAGGCGTGGTGGAAGGGCTAAACGGTAGACCACAGGGTTAACCTGTTCGAGAACCTTGAAAGGGCCCAAGTAGTGAGGTGCAAACTTAGTGGACTCATCTCGCAGCCTGATGTTACGGGCAGAGAGCCACACTAAATCGCCAGGAGCAAAGGTCGGAGCGGGGCGCCGATGTGCATCGGCGGAGGACCTCATTCTCTCCTTGGAGGCCCGAATGGCATCCTGAGTGCGGTCCCAAATATCCCATGTCTCCACAGCCCAGTCTGCCACCCTGGAGTCAGCGGAAGACACGGGCATAGGCACAGGTACCCACGGATGCTGACCATAGTTAAGAAGGAATGGGGTTTGTCCAGTGCAGTCGGCTATGGCATTGTTCAGTGCAAACTCCACCCACGGTAGCAGGGAAGCCCAGTCATCCTGCCTGGCTGAGACAAAATATCGCAGATATGTGACCAAGGTCTGGTTGGCCCTCTCTACCAACCCATTCGTCTCGGGATGATATGCGGAAGAGAGATTCAACTCAATGCTGAGAAGACGACAAAGCTCTCTCCAGAACCGAGACACAAACTGGGGACCCCGGTCACTGACAATTTTGTCCGGCATACCGTGTAGGCGGAAGATGTGTTTTATGAACAACGCTGCCAAGGCCCGTGCAGAAGGTAGTCGTGGAAGCGGCACCAAATGCACCTTTTTAGAAAAATGATCGGTGATAACTAGTGTTGAGCATTCCGATACCGCAAGTATCGGGTATCGACCGATACTTGCGGGTATCGGAATTCCGATTCCGAGATCCGATACTTTTGTGGTATCGGGTATCGGTATCGAAACAACATTAATGTGTAAAATAAAGAATTAAAATAAAAAATATTGCTATACTCACCTCTCTGACGCAGCTTGGACCTCACCGAGGGAACCGGCAGCGTTGTTTACTTAAAATGCGCGCTTTTACTTCCTTCCGTGACGTCACGGCTTGTGATTGGTCACGTGCCGCCCATGTGGCCGCGACGCGACCAATCACACCAAGCCGTGACGTAATTTTCAGGTCCTCAATGCCTAATTCTAGGCATTCATGATTTTAAAATTACGTTCCGGCTTGTGATTGGTCGCGTCGCGGTCACATGGGCGACGCGACCAATCACAAGCCGTGACGTCACGGGAGGCAGGAGACGCACGCATTTTTAAAATTACGTCACGGCTTGTGATTGGTTGCGTGCCGCCCATGTGACCGCGACGCGACCAATCACAGCAAGCCGTGACGTAATTTCAGGTCCTGATGCCTATTTCTGCATTCAGGACCTGAAATTACGTCACGGCTTGCTGTGATTGGTCGCGTCGCGGTCACATGGGCGGCACGCAACCAATCACAAGCCGTGACGTATTTTAAAAAATGCGTGCGTCTCCTGCCTCCCATGACGTCACGGCTTGTGATTGGTCGCGTCGCCCATGTGACCGCGACGCGACCAATCACAAGCTGGAACGTAATTTTAAAATCATGAATGCCTAGAATTAGGCATTGAGGACCTGAAAATTACGTCACGGCTTGCTGTGATTGGTCGCGTCGCGGCCACATGGGCGGCACGCGACCAATCATAAGCCGTGACGTCACGGAAGGCAGTAAACGCGCGCATTTTAAGCAAACAACGCTGCCGGTTCCCTCGGTGAGGTCCAGGCTGCGTCGGAGAGGTGAGTATAGCAATATTTTTTATTTTAATTCTTTATTTTACACATTAATATGGATCCCAGGGCCTGAAGGAGAGTTTCCTCTCCTTCAGACCCTGGGAACCATCAGGAATACCGTCCGATACTTGAGTCCGATTGACTTGTATTGGTATCGGGTATCGGTATCGGATTAGATCCGATACTTTGCCGGTATCGGCCGATACTTTCCGATACCGATACTTTCAAGTATCGGACGGTATCGCTCAACACTAGTGATAACCCAAATAATGGTACAGCCACGAGACTTGGGCAAACCCACCACAAAGTCCATCCTGACCATTTTCCAGGGCCTGTCTGCCACTGGCAAGGGATAGAGTAACCCAGCTGGCCGTTGTCGAGGAGACTTATTTTTGGCGCAGGAGACACATGCCCGAATATAATCTCCGATGTCACAGACCATATGTGGCCACCAGTACGTCCTCGCCAGCAGTTCAGATGTCCTCTTTGTCCCAAAGTGTCCACCCACTCTGGACAAATGAGCCCAAGAGAGAACCTCCGTTCGCAAATTAATGGGTACAAAAGTCTTGCCCGGAGGCACAGACTCTAGCAAAACCGGAGCTACGGTTCTCAAGCTCTCAGAAGGGACAATAAGCCGAGGCTCCCCTTCCTCTTCCTCAGATGACACAACAGAGCGAGAGAGGGCATCAGCACGAATGTTCTCCCCAGCGAGATAATGGAGGGTGAAGTGGAACCGGGAGAAGAACAAGGACCATCTGGCCTGATGAGAATTTATCCGCTGGGCTGTTAGTAAATTAACCAAATTTTTGTGGTCCGTGAAGACCTGGGAGGGAAAGCGAGCCCCCTCCAAAAGATGTCTCCACTCCGAGAAGGCTAACTTCATTGCTAGCAACTCCCTGTCCCCGATGGAATAATTCCTCTCCGCTGGTGTGAAGGTCTTGGAGAAGAAGAAGCAAGGATGCTTCCAACCTTGAGCATCCTTTTGGAAGAGGACTGCTCCTGCACCAATGGATGAGGCATCATCTCCATTATAAATGGCTTATCAACATCGGGACAATGTAGGATGGGAGCGCTAGCAAAATGAGACTTAATAGAAGAAAAAGCCTTGGAGACCTCTTCAGACCACAATTTGGGATTTGCTCCCTTCTTGGTGAGGGCTACCAAGGGAGCTACCAAAGTTGAGAAGTGGGGAATGAACTGACGATACTAATTTGTGAACCCCATAAAGCGCTGCACCGCTTTAAGAGAATGGGGTTCTTGCCAGTCCATCACAGCCTGTAGTTTGGAGTATCCATAGCCAATCCCTGGGCAGAGATGATATAGCCCAGGAAAGGTAAAGACTCCTGCTCAAACATACACTTCTCCAACTTTGCATAGAGGGAGTTTGCCCATAAGAGGTCTAAGACTCTGCCAACATCTCTCCGGTGGGAGTCAATATCTGGAGAGAAGATGAGAATATCATCCAGATAGACTACGACCGAGGTGGGAAGCATATCCCGGAAGATAACATTGACAAAGTCTTGGAAAATGGCTGGGGCATTACAGAGCCCGAAGGGCATCACCAGATACTCATAGTGCCCATCCCTGGTATTAAACGCCGTCTTCCATTCGTCCCCCTCACGGATGCGAATCAGGTTATAAGCACCCCGCAGATCTAATTTGGTAAATACCCTTGCTCCCCGTAGCCTATCAAAGAGCTCAGAAATCAGGGGCAACGGGTATTTATTCTTAATGGTGATGGCGTTAAGACCCCTGTAATCTATGCAAGGACGTAATTCTCCATTCTTCTTCTGCACGAAGAAGAACCCCGCCCCTGCAGGTGACACTGACTTCCAAATGAACCCTTTTGCCAAATTCTCCTGGATGTATTTGGACATAGCCTCCGTTTCTGGGAGAGAGAGGGGGTAGACCCGTCCCCGAGGAGGTTCTGCTCCAGGCAAGAGATCAATAAGACAGTCATAGGGACGGTGAGCTGGAAGGGTCTCTGCAGCCTTTTTGGAGAAGACGTCTGCATAGGACCAATAGCACTTGGGAAGGGAAGAGAGATCTGCGGGTATCTCAGTTGAGGAAACCTGAACGCACTCCCTCACACATCTGCCCTTACATGAATCACTCCAACCCAATATCCTCCCAGAGGTCCACTCAATATGTGGGGAGTGGAAACGGAGCCAGGGTATTCCCAGCAGAATCTTGTCCATTCCCTCGGGAAGAACAAGAAGGGAAATAATCTCCTGGTGGGAAGGGGACATAGATAACGTGAACGGGACAGTCTGGTGTGTGATTTGTGAGGGAAGTGTTGACCCATTCACTACTCTAACAGTCACCGGTTTGGCGAGCATCACCAGAGGTATTGCATGGCACAGAGCAAAAGCAGAGGACTTGAAATTCCCCTCTGCTCCAGAGTCCACACAAAGCTCAACTGTTAGAGAGGATGAGCCTAACATGATTGTCCCTTTGAAGGACAGCTTAGAGGAAAACGCCGCTGTGTCTAGTGAACCTCCTCCAATGGTTACTAGATGCGATCGTTTACCCGACCGCTGTGGACATTTATTTGCATAATGTCCTTGTTGTTGGCAATTTCTACAAACCATGGGTACTCGAGCGGTCCGAGACTTAGGTTCCGCTCGAGAAACCTCCATGGCCTCATGGGAGTCGGATGCCTGAACGGAAGATTCTAGAGTCTGGCGAAGGTGGGAGCCAGCCGAAACCTCTGCCTACACTGGGTCCGCTCTAACCTCCGCTCATTAAATCAGAGGTCGATGCAGGTAGATATAGAAATGAGCTCCTCCAGTGTGGCGGGAATCTCCCTGGTGGCCAAGGCGTCCTTCACATGGTCTGCCAGTCCTTTCCAGAACACCAGAATAAGAACTTTATCCAGCCATTCTAACTTTGAGGCTAGAGTCCGGAATTTGACGGCAAACTAGCTGACCATGGACGAACCCTGTGCTATTGCCAACAATTGGAGCGCGGTATCGTGGGTGACACGAGGTCCCAAAAAGACCTGTTTCAGAGCGTCCAGGAAGAGAGGAGCACTCTGCACCACACGATCATTACGCTTCCATAGCAGCGTTGCCCACTCCAACACCCTGCCCGACAAAAGGATAAAATAAATCCCACTTTCGCCCCTGTTCCATAGGAAAACATGCAGTCAGGAGCTCAAGATGTATGGAGCACTGACTCACGAATCCTGACATAGCTTACTGTCACCAGCAAACTTGTCTGGAAGCGGGAGACAGGATAAAGTCGGAGCAGGGGTGGCAGAGGACAAACTGGCTGCAGCTACACTGGCAGCCTGAGCAGTGACTGCGGTAACATCCACAGCTGAGGTTGTGCGCTCAAGAGCCGCCAACCTACCCTCCAGTTGCTGGATGTACCGCTGTAGACGCTGATCGTCCACTGTTTACCAGCCAGACCCTGGCGCTAGTATACTGTTAGGTCTGGTGGAATGCACCGAGTAAATATAGAGATGTTATTTGGTGCGTTCACAGCCCGGGGTCCACCGTGCAGGAAAAGAACCTGCTGCTGGCAAACGGTGGCACTATATGGCGGTAGAAGCGATCTCTGTTGCTTCACAGAGTCGCCACAAAGAAAGAGCTGTGTCCTGTTAAACTCCACAGGAATACACAGTAACTGCTGAGCGGAAAGCAGCTTGCGGTCACGCAGTCAAGGAGGCAAAAAAACAATCTCCTCACCGGAGGAGCCGGTATTCTAGGTGGCTTATTTCAGCCGTGGCCCTGAAACCATACACACAATCTCCTCACCGGAGGAGCCGGTATTCTAGGTAGCTTATTTCAGCCGGGTCCCTGAATCCACACAAGCGTGACCACATTGGTGCAAAACACATAACTTGCATTGATACTAGCGCATGGCCGTGCGGCCATGCGAACCTTATATAGCTGCAGCAAGTACAAGACCTTCCTAGAAGGACCAATAAGAGGCTGCCACAGAGCCTGAGCACCTTCAGGACCTTCCTAATGAACCAATGGGCTTTGCTGCAGTATCCAAGCATGTGACCCTCGATCTCCAATGAGAGGTCTTACCCTGGGCATGCTCAGAAG
The DNA here is from genome assembly GCF_051348905.1 of Ranitomeya variabilis. Lineage (NCBI taxonomy): Eukaryota > Metazoa > Chordata > Amphibia > Anura > Dendrobatidae > Ranitomeya > Ranitomeya variabilis. Next base: position 94,344,623 of record NC_135239.1, on the reverse strand, counting down.
GAGAAAAGCAGGACTTAGTCCCAAAAGCATCTGCTCGCCGCTGCCCAGCACTGGCTTCAATGGCAGAAGCTGGAAAAGCAGCAGTAACCCTTTGCACAGAGTCAGACTGAGCGAGACGCTGGGACCGACGTGTCCTCTGAACAGGCTCCACTGCGGCAGGAGAAGAATGGGAGACCGCAGCGGAGATGGCCCAAGATTCCCCCTGTGAAGAGGCGGGAACTCGACCCCTAAGATGCACATGCCAATTTTTATTTATTTGATCCAATTAATTTAATCTGTGCCAATATTTTTATCACTTCACTTCACCAACTTATACTATTTAGTGCTGATGCATCACGCACAAATCAGATTACAAACATATTTAAATACTGGTTGCAATGTAACAAAATAGTTAAAAAGCCGAGAGTGAATATTTTCACAAGCCACTGTATGCATTGGGCAACCCCTTTGACAATATATAGATTTTTCGTTATATTTTATCCACTTAATATGATACACTTTTATAGGCCTAAGGGTCATATTTTTTTATCAAATTTACTATGATTTTGACAAATAGTTATGATCTTTTCTTTTAAGGCTTTGAGATGCTAAGTAATAAAGGAAGGTTTTCGACCTAACATTTTTTAGATTTAGCTGCAAAAGAGTAGAAGAAAAAGCGGGCACTCACCATCCAGGTAAAATCCAAACTTTATTCTGACAACATGTCAAATGCAGGACAGGCAGGGAAAAACGGGCTTCCACAAGACGACGGCCGTTTCTCGCAAATGCGCTTCCATGGGTCAAGACCCGTGGAAGAGCATTTGCGAGAAACGGCCGCCGTCTTGTGGAAGCCCATTTTTCCCTGCCTGTCCTGCATTTGACATGTTGTCAGAATAAAGTTTGGATTTTACCTGGATGGTGAGTGCCCGCTTTTTCTTCTACTCATTTGCAGCGGTGTTTTGGACTCATTTCAAGCGTGAGCACCGGCCATCCGTTTTTTGCTTCTTGGTATCAGAGTCACACGCAGATAGCTCAGGTGATAGAACCAGCAGGTAGTGCGGTTTCTTTTTTCTGTTTTTTGGATTTTTTAGATTTAGCTTAAGATATCACAAAAGTTTGTGGAGAGAATATGTACTAACTCTTGTGCTGTGAGCACATAGCAGACCCTATCAGAACTGACATACAGGTCCTTCTCAAAAAATTAGCATATAGTGTTAAATTTCATTATTTACCATAATGTAATGATTACAATTAAACTTTCATATATTATAGATTCATTATCCACCAACTGAAATTTGTCAGGTCTTTTATTGTTTTAATACTGATGATTTTGGCCTACAACTCCTGATAACCCAAAAAACCTGTCTCAATAAATTAGCATATCAAGAAAAGGTTCTCTAAATGACCTATTACCCTAATCTTCTGAATCAACTAATTAACTCTAAACACATGCAAAAGATACCTGAGGCTTTTAAAAACTCCCTGCCTGGTTCATTACTCAAAACCCCCATCATGGGTAAGACTAGCGACCTGACAGATGTCAAGAAGGCCATCATTGACACCCTCAAGCAAGAGGGTAAGACCCAGAAAGAAATTTCTCAACAAATAGGCTGTTCCCAGAGTGCTGTATCAAGGCACCTCAATGGTAAGTCTGTTGGAAGGAAACAATGTGGCAGAAAACGCTGTACAACGAGAAGAGGTGACCGGACCCTGAGGAAGATTGTGGAGAAGGACCGATTCCAGACCTTGGGGAACCTGAGGAAGCAGTGGACTGAGTCTGGTGTGGAAAGGCGTGTGCAGGAAATGGGCTACAGGTGCCGCATTCCCCAGGTAAAGCCACTTTTGAACCATAAACAGCGGCAGAAGCGCCTGACCTGGGCTACAGAGAAGCAGCACTGGACTGTTGCTAAGTGGTCCCAAGTACTTTTTTCTGATGAAAGCAAATTTTGCATGTCATTCGGAAATCAAGGTGCCAGAGTCTGGAGGAAGACTGGGGAGAAGGAAATGCCAAAATGCCTGAAGTCCAGTGTCAAGTACCCACAGTCAGTGATGGTGTGGGGTGCCATGTCAGCTGCTGGTGTTGGTCCACTGTGTTTCATCAAGGGCAGGGTCAATGCAGCTAGCTATCAGGAGATTTTGGAGCACTTCATGCTTCCATCGGCTGAAATGCTTTATGGAGATGAAGATTTCATTTTTCAGCACGACCTGGCACCTGCTCACAGTGCCAAAACCACTGGTAAATGGTTTACTGACCATGGTATTACTGTGCTCAATTGGCCAGCCAACTCTCCTGACCTGAACCCCATAGAGAATCTCTGGGATATTGTGAAGAGAAAGTTGAGAGACGCAAGACCCAACACTCTGGATGAGCTTAAGGCCGCTATTGAAGCATCCTGGGCCTCCATAACATCTCAGCAGTGTCACAGGCTGATTGCCTCCATGCCACGCCGCATTGAAGCATTCATTTCTGCCAAAGGATTCCCGACAAAGTATTGAGTGCATAACTGAACATTATTATTTGATGGTTTTTTTGTTTGTTATTAAAAAACACTTTTATTTGATTGGACGGGTGAAATATGCTAATTTATTGAGACAGGTTTTTTGGGTTATCAGGAGTTGTAGGCCAAAATCATCAGTATTAAAACAATAAAAGACCTGACAAATTTCAGTTGGTGGATAATGAATCTATAATATATGAAAGTTTAATTGTAATCATTACATTATGGTAAATAATGAAATTTAACACTATATGCTATTTTTTTGAGAAGGACCTGTAACTCCTTTAAGTATCTTGGTTGCTGGTAGTGAACGGTCACTACTACTAAAACTAATGATACTTAATAATCTGTTTCTATTATATTGGGATCACATGTAATTCTCTGCTATAATTTGCAATGTCCAATTATATAAAGATCTGAACACCAGTTCATTGAGAAAAACTTGCAAATATCAGACCTATTAAACAGATGGAAAGATTAGATAATAAAGGGTGAAGATGCTGTAGGACATTCTATAGGCTGCTTTCACAGCTGGTATCATTAGGAGGTATGAGGGAAGTGATGTGTAGTTGTGCCGTACTGTTAGATTGCTGAGGGAAATTTCAGATCATTTACCAGACTGTTTAAACACTTAACTAATGTGCATATGTCTTTTTTGCGCCATAGTTATGCATTTTAATTTCCAGAGATCTCATGAAAGGGAATTAGAGTATATTACCAAATGTATCGTGAGACAGTATTGATGAAGTAATGCTATGTTAAGATTAAGAACTAATTATTTATGATTAGGTAAATGAAGCTAATAATTGCAATGGTGGTGGAGGAATTGACATAAAAAAGTTTTAAAATTAATTTTTATTATACTCAATATGCTGCAATTCATACAAACAGAATAATTGCCTTAGATGTTCTTAAGGATTTAAACTACATTACAGCACTGGGATCTTTCGGATGTTCTGTTTTCTTCTGTACGCGTAACAGTAATCTCCATCCACCATAGCAGAAAGGGTTCAAAAGTCTTATCATACACTGAGGTCTACTCATTGTAAGTCAATGAAAAAGATTGTTCCACTAATTTTCCTTCTATACAAACACGTGAATCTCCTTTCTCTTGTCTGATGTTGACATTTTACAAGGTGTCTTCAATCCAGTTTGCAATGATCTTTGTTTCATAGGTGAGATGTTCAAGCTTTGATACTTGTGCCTAAAAACACAAATGACCTGAATGACATGGCTCAGGCAGCATGTATGTGTGTCAGGTTCCCTTTAAAGCTTGGAAACTGCTTTACTGGTCCCAAGATAACAAACAAATGCTCCAGAACTTACTTTATGTGTATGTATCTAGCAATTTCTGCATATTATTTAGCACTGAGGAATTTTTGTAAAGGGAGAAAGGGGAAATTAAAAAAATATATCTATAAAACAAAAGCCCCAGATGGTTAATTTTTGTATAACTTTTTTACTAATACAATATAACAAGTGTATGTGCCACAAAAATGCTGCAATCATTGCCTCAAGTTCCTTTCACTTGCCAAACTAGCATTCTAGATTGCAGTGTTTAGTTGATGGGGGGGTAATGTTTCAAAAAATAATTATTTGCAGACATTATAAACATATTTTATTTGTTACATAAATGTTTTAATTTTTCAATTTGACACCTGTATCCCTCCCCTACAAATATAATGTAGGCTATTGCAGAATTTTTAGGCTGTGCTCATACCTACTGGCAGGGGTGGACACAGACAGCTTGGGGCCCCTGTGCAGGAAATGTGTCTGGGCCCCCCTCCTTTTAAGGTGACAAGGCTATATATATATATATATATATATATATATATATATATATATATATATATATATATATATATATATATATATATATATATATATATATATATATATATATATATATATATATATATATCCACACACACATACATATATTATGTATATTGCCATCTCTTATTATACAGTGCCTGCCCTCTCTTGTTATATACAGCACCGTCCCTGACATATTGGATTTTATAGAGCCCTGTTTTTCATTACATACCATCCTGTCTTGTTAGCTGTATAATTGAATGATGGCTTATCGAGCATGAGAAGGCTTCTTTTATAAAGGAGGAGCTGATGGACTGGTCGTCTGGTCACCGGCTCCTCCACCTATCTAACAAGAGAGGGGACTATGTAATAAAAGATGGCACTGTGAATAACAAAAATAACAAGAATACACTGTGTAAGAGACATCACTGTACATAACAGCAGAGGAAGCTATATAATAAAGGAGGGCATCATATATAACAAGAGAGGATGATACATAATAAGGGACTGTGTTATACATAACAAAAGAGGAAACCATGTAACTAAGGATGGTGTTATACATAATAAGTGAGTGCACTATAATCTAAGGGACTGTGCTATACATAATAAGTGATTACACTATATACTAAGGGACTGTGCTCTACATAATAAGTGAGTACACTTTATACTAAGGGACTGTGTTACACATAATAATGGACAATAATGTCTTCTTCCACCTCCTCTTGTTCCTAAATCCATTATAAATTCCCTTTCCCCATCCCAATCCCTCACACCCCTCATTGCCCTCTCTCCCACCCCCGTGATTGCCCTGTTCACCACCTCCATCATTGCTTTCTCCCCACCACCCATCATTGCCTCCTCCCCACCACCCCATCATTGTCCTTTCCACAGCCACCATCATTGCCTTCTCCCCACCACCGCATCATTACCCATTCCACCACCTCCATCATGTCCTCCTCCCCATCATCCCCATCATTGCCCTTTCCACCACCACCATCATTGTCTTTTCCCCACCACCCGATCATTACCCATTCCACCACCTCCATCATTACCCATTCCACCACCTCCATCATTGCCTCCTCCCCATCACCCCTTCATTGTCCTTTCCACTGCCATCATCGTCTTCTCCCCCACCACCCCATCATTTCCCATTCCACAACCTCCATCATTTCTTCCTCCCCACCACCCCCATTATTGCCCTTTCCTCCACCCCATCATTGCTTTCTCCCCCCACCCCTATCATTGCCCTCTCCATCAACCCAATCATTGCCTTCTGCCCCATCACCCCATCATTGCCTTCTGCCCCATCATTGCCCTCTCCTCCACCTACACACACACACAGACAGACACAGCACCATTCACCTTTCTGGATACACACACACACCTTACCTCACCTCTGTGCATGGTATCCTAAAGCCACACCATCGCTGGCAGCATCTTGTCTCACACAGCCATGGTGCTGAATGATGTCATTCAGCTGCTGCTGTATCAGAAAGGAAGCATGGGCAAGAAGCAGGATCCCTGCAGCTCCGCTCCACTGCCATTTTCTCTTGCAGGCAGCGGAGCTGCAGGGATTGCTCCCTGCCTGCCGCACATGAGGGCAATTTGGCCAGGGGCCCCCCAGAGCCTCAAGGCCAGATAAACTGGCCAGATTTCCCTCATTATGAGCCACCCTGCAGGGTCCCCTGGAGCCTCTGGGCCCTGGTGCAGTCTCACCGGTTGAACAGGTTTTATGTCCGCCCATGCCTACTGGCATTTATCTTTATGTGTTCCTTTTTTTGCAAGGACAATTTATCTGCTTTAACAAAAAATTATAAAACAAATTATTACAGTAAATTGAGACATTTAGCTCTACAGGTCTGCTTTGGCGCTCTTTTATAAATTGTCAAATTGCAAATTGGAGATACATATACTGCACACCAATATTACGAGCATTGTATTGTTGCTTTAGCCTTTTTGGACATTAAATGGAGGTTGCCAGTCCCTAGTATTTCTAATTGACTCCAAATTTTCCTAGGGTTGTCTAAGTGGTCAAATACTTCTGTAAACTTAAATGTTGTATTTATGTCCATAATGTATGTTAAAGAAAATAGTGGCTCTGGCAACAGATGTGGTAGCAAGCAAGAAAAAAAATAGAGACGACATAAAAATGTGGAATCTGTTAACAGCAGCAACACCACCGGCACTGTTGGCAGCTGCTGTCCAGTAGTAGTAGTAGAGAAATAAAGGTATTATATAGCAACATTGTCAACGTTTTACATAGATATTAACATTGCCTCTACTGGATATGTCAACACCCAGCCGTACAACCTTGAATACAAATGGGAATGTGGAAAACCACATGAAAAACGACCAAAATGGGTATAAATGTAACCAAATCTTTATTAAATATAACCACAAATAAGTAACACACTTAATAGGGCTCAGGACAAAAGATAGAACAAGGTGCTAAAAAATGGTGGCTGTGCACCTATAGAATGGCCACCATGTAATAGAAACCGTGCGGATACAAGCCCAACAGCTACCTACTCCAATAAACATCAAATGAATATAATATATATTGTAAACCCCTTGATCATTTTAGACCATGCGATACCGAAGATATCATGCCTGGAAACCAGGACTAATCACCGCCTAAGCGGTCGGAAGTGTACCTGTGAGCAGGGGGAGATGAAGGAGGAAGCCAGGACCGGTCACCGCACGGGCACCCACGGGTGCCCGTGCGGTGACCGGTCCTGGCTTCCTCCTTCATCTCCCCCTGCTCACAGGTACACTTCCGACCGCTTAGGCGGTGATTAGTCCTGGTTTCCAGGCATGATATCTTCGGTATCGCATGGTCTAAAATGATCAAGGGGGTTACAATATATATTATATTCATTTGATGTTTATTGGAGTAGGTAGCTGTTGGGCTTGTATCCGCACGGTTTCTATTACATGGTGGCCATTCTATAGGTGCACAGCCACCATTTTTTAGCACCTTGTTCTATCTTTTGTCCTGAGCCCTATTAAGTGTGTTACTTATTTGTGGTTATATTTAATAAAGATTTGGTTACATTTATACCCATTTTGGTCGTTTTTCATGTGGTTTTCCACATTCCCATTTGTATTCAGTAGTAGTAGTAGTATGAAACATGGGTCACACTTGTCCTTCTTTGCATCTTTCAAGAGTTAAAGTGGAGGACATCATGGAATTTTTGTCACATTACTGTATGTTTAATAGAAGGGAGAAAATGAGATGGTAATGGAGTACATTCCCCATCATAAATACCAATCACAGCAGGATGATATAGCGTCTTACAGAAATCAGCTCAGTATTCTACTCAATCCACCTCCTCTCCCGCCATAACATTTAACGTTATACATCAAAGAATTTCCTTTCCATCAATGACACCTCTTTTTACCCTATAGTCTTCTTACCTACAGGACCCCATTGGCTAAGGCACATACAACACCACAGGATATTTTTTCAAGTTGATTTATTGAAAAACCTGAACAATCTGCTATTGTGCTTGCATAATATGTGGGTAGAGATGTAGGGCATTATTCTAAGGGCAAGCTGTTTTGCTGTCTCTGCGAGCCATGGTGGTAGAAGCAGTGGCAGTGGTACTAGCACTCTAGTGCCAAAGTAAATGTTGATGTAGGAATTAAGATTTTATTCTATTTCTACACAGAGGGAACTGTTAACCAAATGAAGAGTGATGATGATTCTGTGATGGACAATACCTGGAAACCAGACCGGGGTGACAAGGATGTGATGTCATTAGAGGAGGAGGGTATTGGCTTTGGCAATACATGAGGGAAAATCTGCTCTTCTGATGTGAGCTCTGTAGAGGGTGAAGAAAAAGGTGATGCCACAAATGTTGTTGATGTACTAGGACCTGAAAGGTTTGTTCACAGTGGTGGTTTTATGTCTTGAAATCTCATGTGTAGAAGTATCTTTGCTAGTTTTTGACAGATGATTTGTTTACAGACTACAGGCTCTGCATGAGGAATATAATATTTGTGCATGCCGTCTCTTATAGACTATGAACTACAAGTCCCCATCAACACATAAAATGACATCATATGCTTATTTAGGAAAAGCTGGATCGCAATCAAGGCAAGCATCAAATTGTCCTCCTCCCCCTTCTCACTGTACTCATTTTTCTCTCAGCGAAGCCACATCCTCAAGTAGTACTTGGTTGGTGTCATCATCACTATCATCAATGTCATCATCCACCACTACTGCTTGTCGTATTCCATGTACAACTTTCCTTCTGTGCTGTATCTGCAAAATTCCATCCTTGATTGTGTGTAGATTAAACAAGTGTACAAGTCATCTGTTGGTTTGCCAACTAAACTGCAATCTGATAAAGTTGCTGGTAGTACAACCACTGCCATACCACCGTGTGGAGTCAATTGCCTTTCAAGAAATGATGAGTTGTTTTCAGTCTCACTGGAAGATACCAAGCTGACAGGATATTTTCAAAAAAGATACTCCTTTTCAGTTCTCATGTGCAGGAGAACTTATGATTGATTTACTTTAAACTCCAAAATGCCCACCAAAAACACTCAGAGCAGAAACTATGGGCACGGAAAATATATTAGTTTCATGGGCCACTGAATGAAAGTTTTAAGGGGCAATAATCCACGCAATGATTGCAGGCAGCAGAACTACAATCAGGGCAGTATTATAAGTAATTCTGTAAGAAGCCCAGATCAAATGTACAAAAGGAGGCCCATTATTATTCACCATTGTCTGACACACACTGAGGGACAAAATATCAAAATTCACCGCACTCGCTATAGATTAGTTATGCAAAGTTTGGTGTCAATTTATTATATACAAACAGGGAGCGTAACAGAATATTACAGCATATGCGATCTTTATACTTATACTTATTATATGTATAAAGATCGCATATGCTGTAATATTCTGTTACGCTCCCAGTTTGTATATAATACATTGACACCAAACTTTGCATAACTAATCTATAGAGAGTGCTGTGAATTTTGATATTTTGATATTATTTAGGGCCATTGGTCCATTACACCTGCACCTCGCCTCATTTTGGGCTGAGTGCACACTAAAACCCTTTCTTACAGACTGAGGGACAACTGTCTCCTTCCTTCAATTAGTCAAAGGTCCTGCTGTTACCCACTACTGTTTTATGCACTGAAAGGAGGTGGGGCGTCTGTGCAATCAATAACAGTGAAAATGTCCTCGGACCGTGACCCTTCCACTCCAAGCAAGAATTCTCACATTAATGCTCTTAATGCTAACAACACAGCTGGCCTGGCTCCTCTTTTGCTCCTCTCTCCTAATCTAGCAACATAACCTTCATAGTCTTGTGTAATGTGAGAAAGAGTTGAGAAAGTGAGATTTTCATAACTTGTTACTCAGAATTAAAGCCAGGCTAGCCTATAAGTGGACAGCCAGTAGCTAGATATGAGGTAGCAGCAGCTCCAGCGACTTCAGACACAGTGAATAATCACACAGAAGAGGTCAGAGAGTTTTTTTTTTTAAATGAACATATAAAGTTTATTAATTACACACATAAGATCCATATTAATTCAGAGTAAAGCTACCATTGCAAGACAATGGGGAAATAAAAATAAACAAGAGTACAACTGTGGTATATCATTCAAACTCAAATGGGAGTACAGCTGTGGTACATTATTCAATCTCAATAGTTATTATGCATAAAAGCACTGAACAAAAAATATTTTACCTCATATGCATTTAAACAAGTAGCAATATTAGGACTAATATGTGCTGGAAAAAAAAAACATACAAAGATCAGATTTACTTAAACATACCAATAGACCTATAAAGGTGTCATGCTTAAATAAGAGGTGCTTAAGAGGCAATGATCCTGGTTTTAGAAAGTGCTATGGTGCATAGTGAGATGGCACATAGAATGTAATAATCCTGATATAAAGTGTTCTAATGCATAATGTGCAAATTAAGCAGTAAATCAAATAAAGTTCCTGTGCCCAGCTGCAACTCACATGGTGTTTAGTAGAGTAGGTCCCAGCCTGCAGCTGAGATCTGACATTGGCAGCTAATGAGGGGTAGATGTTGCTTACTGTAGCTCTTTGAAAAAGTGAAATTTGTGAGTGACATCTGTGGAATTAATAATTAAATTCTGCTAATAGTTATCCTGGAAAAAAAAAACATTTTCCAGCATGCAAGAGGGCATGGAAGATGAGCATCAATTTGCTGCTGTTTAGCCCCGTATTGACTGTTGGGGAGTCTTGGGGACAATTATAGTCCATGTCAGCTACTGAAAGATTTAGGGGATGAAGAGTAGACGTGAGCGGAGCAACATGTGAAATCAGAGAAGAACATAGACTTGGTGCAGGCTGGGAACGAGGCAGACAGGCAAAGCCAATATGATCATTAATACAACATGGGCCAGGACAACATATTGTCGCAGTGGGGTGATGGCAATGAAACAGCTAGGAGCTTGGTTTTGCTGGCATGCATGGCAAGTTTTATAATGCACTGCTTGTGGAAGGACAAGCATATTGTGAACATGTAGCAAAGTGATGACTATTGGATGACCACACTTTTACACCCTCGATGCAAAAGCAAAGTGGGGGAATTTTTACCCAGCTTTTGAAAGGGAGTCTAAATTGACTCCCTTTCAAGATAAGCTAAGTTACCTGCTCTGCTAAGCATTCATTGAGCAATCGCCTGCTGCCCTCATGGCTAACCAGCAAAACCCTCTTCGATCCATGCAGAAAGAACATCAACATTCCCCCTTTTTTCCAGAGTTACAGCTAAAACATGTAGCTGAGGGACAAGCAACACTTGCACTATGTTTAACCTGATGGACAGGTTTTTTTTGCCATTGGGACAACCTAGGGCTATTCAGAAAACATGCACTGCCTGAACAGCAAGGTTTAGTCACACTTAAACTGTGTCCTTTCTCATTTAAATATCTTGACCTTCTATGTTATGGATTTCTGGGTCAACAAATTGGACCAGTGGAAAAAACTGGCCCAGTTTGACAACAGAATACTGTCATGTCCAGATTCCAGTGTCAATTCAGCGAGGGTATAAAGTGCGGCCAGTGGATTTGTCACAGCAAAGAGAATCAGGCTATCTGCCACCAGTTTGGAAAACCAAACATCTGTTAACATGAACCAGGCATGGATTAGTGCAGGCTGCAATGCTCTGACCGCTGATGACAATGATTAAATCAGCTTTACCATCTGTCTGACTGTCCGCTGACCATCATTTACACCATTCTGCTGCCACCAGTGCCGATGGACCATACTCTGCTGGGCATCTATTCCCTTCACATCATGTCATTTGTATTGTAGTACTGCTGCTGCCAGGGCTTCCATTGCTGGTCCTGACATGCCAAGCATCTCCTTGCCTTCCCCATCTTAATTTTCTACCATGTTGATCCTGTTGCAGCCACTGCATAGCCAGCCAAACACCATCTAACTACCCAATATTATTCATAGAGCTAGATTTTACAGCTGCTACTTTGTTTTCCATTGTTAGTCCTAAAGTGACAAGCATGGCATAGTCAGCACAGAGCGAAGACCTGGGAAGGGACACAAGAAAAAGAGTCTCGGAAAAGTGCACCCAAATTACCTGAGAGCTGGCTGGACCTCCGACCCAGAGGACACAGCACCCAGCTGGTGACTGTAACCTAAGAACTGTGAGTAAAGAGTGAAAACTGCACCCTGCTGTGTCCTCAGAATTATTACTGTGTCACCTGCCCTGCATTACACCAGTTCGTCATTGACCTTAACACTTTAACTGCCCTGGGGCATAACTCTACCCGTGGAGAGCTGTAACATCTCAAGTGCATCATCAACCACCCCAGTGGACCTGAATCGCAGCATCAGCCATATTCTTACTGCTGAGCACCACTGGTGGCATCACGAACTATCCTCCCTTGCATCATCATATCTGATTATTTAATTGGATGCCTAGGGCAACGGACCGGGTCACTGCTACTGTGACAACCCCTGAAGAACCGTCAGACCCGGTCCTTAGTACCCCATGGTCCTGGTGTGCATCGCAACTTGGCATCATGAACAGGATTTTTCAGCCTGGTACCACCAGGCCCTGTGTGCCATAAACTTTATTGAACTGTTTAGTAACCACCATTATCACGCCACACGGCATGTGAGAAGCAGAAAGAGCATGAAGAGTAGCCCTATCCTGCACTGTGAGGTCAGACAATGGGAAACAGGAGGCCCTACCTGGGAACCCAAGTGTGATTGATTGATCCAGTCTGGAGAGTGGCTAACTGAAGGGGCCAGCAGAGGCTCAGGACCTGGCTATAGTTCACGAGGGCGAAAGAAGCACAAGTGGATGCGTGGAAAAGTGGGCAGGGGGAGAGGCGGCACAGAACCCAGTGAGCACCATGGCAAGTAGTGGATGGAGAGCTCCAGAGCATGAGGTGGAAGCGTGGACATCCCCAGCTGACAGGAGGGCTCAGAACAGCTGTCCGCAGTGGACCCAGATGCTACACCAGTCCCTGCAGGTTCAGCAAAAGTGGCAGTGCGGACACAGGCCACTCAGACCTCGGCTGCAGACTCTAGACAGTTTGTGTCACCCGGTGTGATGCCTGGCAAAGAACTTTGCCAATCAGAAGGTTGAAGGCACCAAATACAGACTTGGAAAAGGAGGTAGAATATGACTACTAGGCAAGCTTGAGTGTTTGTGCAGTTTAAAGACAATGTGGTCATGGATGGTGAATGGCCAGAACTCTTATTGTAAATAGCACTTAATGTCCTCCTTGTTGGGATCTCACTGAAACCTGCTACACTTAATTGAAAAAGGTTTATAAAGAGTAATACTCTGTTTTATGTTTTGTTATTTAATGCAACATTCAAGTATAAAATGCCTCCCATAAAGGGAAGAGTTTTATCTGTTAATTGTTTGACCTGTTTAAATGTAGAAAATTGGTTGCCTGTTTTAACATCTATTATGCTCTGTTCCAGCCTGTGGACATGCTCTGTTTAACAGGGGGTTATGTGGCACCCCTGAGGGTCCAGTCGCCACAGAGGTACTGCATCTCAGCCAGAGGTGTGGTACTCCGCTCTCGGGTAAGGAGGAGGCACTACCTGGGACTCGCACAACACGACACTGCTCCAGGCTAGGGGGGAGGGGCCCCAGCCCTGGTAGGGAGTGGTGTGACAGTTGGAGGGAAAGCAGTGAGTTGGTGGGGAGGAGTTGATCGAAGCAGACATGAAGAAAGGAGCTCCGGTGAGAAAAGAGTTCCTAGGGGCCAGGGAAGTGAGAAATCCACCCGTAGCATCCGAATCCACGACGACCGTAGTCAGGTGGAAGGACCAGGTCACAGTGGGGGACTGGCCCCAGTGTCATGGTTCTCAACACACAGAGAACATAGTTGAGCATACAAAAAGGACTAGCTCTTGGAAGATGGGAACTCGAGCTGACCGTGAGCTAAACCTATCACAACAACTGAAAGTGGCCGGGTAGCGTGCCTACGTTTTATCCCTAGACGCCCAGCGCCAGCCGGAGAACTGACTGACCCTAGCAGAGGAAAATACAGACCTGGCTCACCTCTAGAGAAATTTTCCCCAAAAGGCGGACAGTAGCCCCCACAAATATTGGCGGTGATATTAGAGGAAATTGACATACGAAGTATGAAAATAGGTTTAGCAAAATTGAGGTCCGCTTACTAGATAGAAGGAAGACAGAAAAGGGGACTTCACGGCCAGCTGAAAACCCTATTCAAAATTCCATCCTGAAATTACTTTAGAACTCTAATATCAACTCATGACACCAGAGTGGCAATTTCAGTTCACAAGAGCTTCCAGTCTCAGAAATATTCAAACACAGAGAACTGGAACAAAAATGCAAACAAACTTAGGACAAAAATCCAACTTAGCTGAAAGTAGTCTAGGAGCAGGAACATGCAACAGAAATGCTTCTGGTAACATTGTTGGCCGGCATAGAAATGACTGAGGAGCAAGGCTAAATAGAAACTCCCACATCCTGATGGAAACAGGTGAACAGAGGAGAAGACAAACCCACGTTCAGTACCACCAGTGACCACCGGGGGAGCCCAGAAACCAAATTCACAACACCCCAGACTACTGGAGGGACTGTAGGACTCAGCTAACAAATGGGAGGCTGTGGTATCTGTATGTGTCACACCCAAATCTACACACATTCACTGAAAAGGCAGCCATATAGTATCAAGGGGACCAGGAGAGGTTCGCCTGACAGGACTCGAGGCTGCTGACTTCAGAAACTTTGTGTGAGGCACAGGGCAGGAGGGTGAAGCCAGCGCAGAGAGATGGCCTGGGAAGTGACACAAGAAAGGGAGTCTCGGAAAAGTGCACCCAAATTACCTGAGAGTTGGCTGGACCTGGAGGACACAGCACCTGGCTGGTGACTGTAACCTAAGAACTGTGAGTAAACAATGAAAACTGCACCCTGCTGTGTCCTCAGAATCATTACTGCATCACCTGCCCTGCAGTTCACCAGTTCATCATTGACTCTAACACTTTATCTGCCCTGGAGCCTATCTCTACCCATAGAGAGCTGTAACATCTCAGCTGCGTCACAATTTTTTTATTGCCGAACAGCGTGAGTGGCATCATGAGCTATCCCCCCTTGCATCGTCATATACCATTATTTCTTTGGACGCCCAGGGCCACGGACTGGGTCAATGCTGCTGTGACAGCCCCTAAAGAACCGTCAGACATGGCCCGAGTACACCACGTCCCTTGCGCACGCTCCACACATCCTTAGTGAAAAGTATCTAATAACACCCATTTGAAGTTAACCTCACTAAAGTTAACTCATAGGTACCAAATATTTTGATTGCTCTCTGCAAACGAGAGGCACTGTTAACTGTGTGTCCAGCTCAACCTAAAAATTTAATGGAAGGTCCTTTTTATCTCTATAACATGGTGTACCTGCCATTGTCGTTGCACAACCATGCCAGCCAAATGTGTCCTGGTCGCCCCACTGTATAATGCTAAACAGTACTACTGATGGTTGGAAATAATAATATTATATTAATGTTAGCTTAAATTATGTTTTTGCACCCACAAGACACAGCTTTCAAAATAGAGCAAATTTTTTAAAAGGCTTGCCAGATTTCTTAATGTTTAAAACAGTACTGAAATATTATCTCCAGAAAGAAGAGGATAATTTTTAGAATGCTTGATAAAAAGCTTTTATATTAGCTCATTAATTTTGATATTAGTAAACCAGTCATGTACCACAAAAAAGGGATTTTTTTTGAAATTTCTATTTAATAATCCATTACTTCTTCACATTCAGAACAATATAGTACACCTGCTATGTCTATCTAATGCAAGGGATCAATGTTGGACATGATAATTGAAAAGCTTTTGCTTCTTTAAGAAAGAGCAAAGCTCTTTAAATTCTCCTAAAAGGGATAATTGCTGCACACAACTATGTGAAAGTGACATGTCTTCTTTACTTTCCACTAACTGCCTATAAACAACAAGGCATGCTTCTGCCCCTCGACAATGGTACTTTTTTAGACAGTTTATAGAATTTAGGTAGCTTAAAAACTCTGCAATGTTTTAAGTACGCTGTTGGTTACCTTTTGTTACTACCTTCTTCCTTTTTTACTCAGTTAAGGTTTTGTAGCCCATGCCAACTTTGTGCAGGTCTATGATCTTGTCCCTGACATCCTTAGAAAGCTCTTTGGTCTTGCCCATGTTGAAGAGGTTAGAGTCTGATTAATTGTGTCTGTGGACAGGAGTCTTTTATAAAGATGCAGGTAACGAGCTGATTAGGAGCATCTAACTTGTCTGTAGGAACCAAAACTCTTAATGGTTGGTAGGGGATCAAACACTTATTTCTCACTGCAAAATGCAAATTAGTTTACATAATTTATACAATCTGATTTTCTGGATTTTATTTTTTGATATTCTTTCTATCAATGTTAAAATATACCTTCTCTTAAAATTATAGATTGTTCATGTCTTTGTCATTGGGCAAACTTACAAAATCAGCAAGGAATCAAATACGTATTTCCTCCACTGTAGATTGGTTGAAGTCTGTATATTAAAAAGCTGTGTTTGCTTTACAGAGCTCAAAGCATTTTCAATTATTATTATTATTATTATTATTATTATTATTATTGTTATTATTATTATTTATTTACACAGCACCATTAATTCCATGGTGATGTACATGAGAAAGGGGTTACGTACAGGGTTCTAGATATCGGTAACAGTAAACAAATTTACATTGACAGACTGGTACAGAGGGGAGAGGACCCTGTCCTCTTACATTCTATGGGATAATGGGGACTCCACGTAGAACTGCTAGTGTTTTACACATAATTTCCATGCAATTAGAGCATTTTTTGCTCATTTATGCCAGTCATGTAAATATATTGTGTGAAACTCAGATCTTGAGGAAAACTTTCAAACTATCAACTCATCTCTTTAGAACAGGTATGCAAGATTGCCCATAGTCACAGGTAAATGTCTGGATTTTTGTTTTCACTTATTTAGCACAATTGGCCCCTTCTCCTAAATGTCTGAATATGACATTCTAGGCACATGGTTGAAAAGCCAGATGTCAAATTTGACTACTAAACAGTTGCACAAAAAATACAGTTTCTGCTAATATAAAAGTTAAATATCTGGATTTTTGTTCATTTTCTTTTGTACTTTTTAGCACAATTATGGCTTCCATCCCATAAAGTTACACAATATTATAGTATGATCGATTAAATTGTTACTGCTGTTACCAGCTCTCTATTCTCTTTCACCTTCTCTCTCTATCTCTTCTGTATTAATCGCTGACAAGTACATAAATCTTTAGTTTGAGTTTTATAATACACAATGTATGTAATTGTGAGAGTATGCAAATTGTTTTATGACTTTCTTTCCTTATTGCCATCGCTAAGTTATGAACTTAGATGAGCTTAGATATCCCATTACTATCTAGATACACCCTAAAATATCTGCTGCATTCTCTGTCTCAGCTTTTATAGAGGCCACAGTGACCCCTCCTGAATGACTGAGAAATGTCAGGTATTCTTGGAAAGCCTTCCTAGCTTTATCCAAAGTCATGAAAGCCTTCTCTAACTGAAGCAATCTTCTGCAATGTGTAAAATGGTAATGGGGACTTTTCTGACGATTAAGTCCAATCAAATTGCAAATTGTTCAAATTTGGTAAGTCTACTTGCATCATATTGGTTTGCTCACTTTTAATAATGATGGTTATCTAGAAGAGATTAAATTATGCTGAGTCTACAGTAATTAGTAATAGCGGCATTTTGTATTGAATTAGGAGTAACCACTCCTCAGATGTTTGTAAATGTTGCTAATAAACATATCTTGCAAGTGGGATTGATTGAATAACCCCTTAATGACCGCCAATATGCCTTTTAATGGCGGCAGTTAAGGGTACTTATGCCTCGGCGCCGTTTTTTAACAGTGCTGAGAAAAAATTGCATAGCGCTCCCCAGAGTCGAAATTTCTCCAGAGTTTTGGATACCGGGGGTAGCTGAGACCCCAGAGAACATGATTTGGGTCGGTGTTTACCAACCCCAGTGTTGCAATTGCCGTTATTAATGGAATAACGGCAAATACAAAAAAAGTCCAATTTAATTTCTCTATCCTCTGATGTGATTTCACATCGGAGGAGAGAGAAATGGGAACACCCAATTCCCCCTGGAACCTCTGGTTTCCCTGCAATCCCCTGTGATGTCCCCTAGGAGAAAACGGCGGGCACATGCACAGTGCGCCAACCGACACCCGGCAACAATAGGAAATTTTTCCTATTGGGTCATTTTGATCACTGTGATAGACCTTATCACAGTGATCAAAATGAAAAAAAAATAGTAAATCAAACCCCTTTATCACTCCCTTAGGTAAAAATAATAAAAGGGTTAGGGTTGGGCTAAAGATAGGGTTGGGTTAAAGTTAGGGTTGGGCTAGGGTTAGGTTTGTCGTTATGGTTGGGATTACGGCTGGGGTTGGGATTAGGGTTAGAGATGTATTAGGGTTAGGTTTGTGGTTAGGGTTATGGTTAGGGTTGGGATTAGGGTTTGGGGTGTTTTGGGGTTAGGGTTGTGGTTAAGGTTATGGTTAGGGTTGGGATTAGGGTTAGGGGTGTGTTGGGTTACAGTTGGAGTTAGAATTGGGGGGTTCCACTGTTTAAAGAAAAAAATGGTCAGCTTACCGTTCTGCGATGAAATCCCTAAAGCTGCCAACACCCAGCACAAATCGGGGTGAGCACCCTCGCCAAATGAGAACAAGAGGAGAAATGATCCAGCTTGATGCGCAGGTGGCTCAAACTTTGTAAAGCTTTATTGGACAACGAGTTGATCGTCCTCACTGGTGTGCCAGGTGTTTGCTATGCTTATTTTTTGAAGAACTTGATACATTTTTAAGTTGTCCAATAAAGCTTTACAAAGTTTGAGCCACCTCCGCCTCAAGCTGGATCATTTCTCCTCTTGTTTCGCTGTTTAGGTATATCAGGAGGTCTCCAAGCACGACATGGTGCCACCATTGAATCCAGTCAATTTTGCATTCGAAAAGTCAAATGGTGCTCCCTTCTGAGCCCTGCCATGTGCCCAAACAGTGGCTTTCCCCCACATACAGGGTATCAACGTATTCAGGAGAAATTGAACAACAAATTTTGTCATCCATTTTCTCCTGGTACTATTCTAAAAATAAAAAAATGGTCCCAAATTAAATTTTTAGTGAAAAAAGTAATTTGTTAATTTTTTCATTCCACATTTCTTTAGATCTTGTGAAGCACCTGAAGGGTTAATAAACTTCTTGAATGTGATTTTCCGCACCTTCACAGTGCAGTTTTTAGAAGGCTGTCACTATTGGTTATTTTCTGTTATATTGACCCTGAAACTCACTTTAAATTTGAGGTGGTCCATGAAAAAAATGGTTTTGTAAATTTTGTTGAAAAAATGAGAAATCGCTGGTCAATTTTTAACCCTTATAACATCCTAACAAAAAAAATATGTTTCCAAAATTGTACTGATGTAAAGTAGACATGTGGGAATTGTTATTTATTATCTATTTTGTGTGACACCACTCTCTGATTTAAGTGTATTAAAAGTTTGAAAGTTGCAAAATTTTCAACATTTTTGCCAAATTTCCATTTTTCTTCAAAAGTAAATGCAAGATATATAGAAGAAAGTTTACCACTGACATGAAGTACAATATGTCACGAAAAAACAATTTCAGAATCAGTGGGATACGTTGAAGCGTTCCAGAGCTGCAACCTCATAAAGTGACAGTGGTCAGAATTGTAAAAATTGTCTTTGTCATTAAGGGGATAATGTTCACTGCAACTGTAACTGGTAGGAATATTCTGAAACATATTCTAAATTATTCATAGAAAAGCAGGATAAATCCTGAAACATTGAAATTTTATTTATTCATACCCTTGATAATGTCTTTTGAAAACACCTTAAGGTGTCACTGAAAATTCTGATGATTTACTGTGATGACACAAATTACTGTCTTTTGATCTGACATATTTTTATTATATCTTCTTTAGGTGAAGAAGAAATTTTATAACTAGAAAAAATAATCCCATTGTGATACAGAATAATATCTACATTATTACCATCACTTTCTGCATGATAGAAATCTACGAATTACAATGGTGTTACATACAAAAGTATCATTGATTTCTGTAACAGTATTACTTTGGACTTTGATTTACATATTTGTTGTCAGTAGCCTATTTGCTGCGTATCGATTTTACCAAGAAGGATATTTAACTTATCAAGACATTACAAGAAACAAAAGTTATTATTTAAGTAATCGAGAAACGTTGGAAAAAAATGAACATGGATTTCTGTGGATTGAAAAAGCGCAATCCAAAACACCATCTAATCCTCCATCATCCTCCACTTTGGGGTACATAGATATTAAGTCTTATCCATATATCATAAATGAACCAAATAAATGCAAGGTTAAAAGTCCCTTCTTAATATTTTTAATAGCAACAATTGCAAGTGAAAATGAAAACCGTAAAGTCATAAGGAGAACATTTGGAAATGAGGTTTTAAAAAAGGGAACATCTATCATGTGTTTGTTTTTGTTGGGTAAAAGCAGCCAGCAGGACCCCATTGCCCTCTTAGAGGAAAGCGAGAAGTATCATGATATAATCCAAAAGGACTTTCAGGATACATATACAAACTTGACTTTCAAGACATTGATGGGAATAGAATGGGTCTCCAACTATTGCCCTATGGCTAAATATGTCATGAAGACCGACAGTGATATGTTCGTTAATACAGAACGTTTATTAGATCTACTGGGACCTGACCAACCTCAAAAACAAAACTATTTTACAGGTCAATTAATGTTAAATCATCGCCCACACAGAAACCAAAATAGTAAATGGTACATGCCTCATTCCCTCTATCCTGGTGAACTTTATCCCAGCTTTTGCTCAGGGACAGGCTATGTATTCTCTGGAGATGTAGCACCGAAGATTTTAAGATCATCGTTGAAAGTTGAATATGTTTATCTAGAAGATGTGTTTGTAGGAATCTGCCTTGATAGGGAAGGTATAAAAATAACACATCCTCCAACAAGTTATTTGTTCAATAATTTTCGTGTTCCATTCAGTCCATGCGTCTACAACAGCATTATTACCTCTCATTATATGACTCCAACGGACCTTTTACATTTTTGGATAATTGTTCAGCAAAATAAATGGACATGTTAACAGTCACTTCTAGTGAATGTATAATACCGTTCATGTACAGAATGTATACACAATGTATAATAATATGTAGATGTAAATATGCTTTGCTGATTTATTTATTTTATGAACCATGTCAGTGCTGCATACAAAATTGGTTTACAACACTTTTGTAACTGTGACTAGTGGAAAACTAGTAATTGGTTCAAAGAGCCGAAGCTGATAACTCAAAATAATAAAAAAACCTTCTTTCCAGTCTTGTATAGTACTCATAATCAAAGATATTCTGTTGGAGTGCATATTAAACGTGTGCCTTGACATCCACCATCTTGGAGATCAAAGAGACCTTTATATAGCTCACCCTTCTTGATGTCCATTCAGCAATTATATCCAGTACGAAGAATGAATGTCTATGTCTTTCTTTTGAATCTTATGGATGCCATTGGCTTCATTTATCTCCATAACTGCATAGGTTTGTATGCATAAAACCACAAATATACACATCCTGCTCCCCTGTATTTGAATGCACTAAGGGTACGTGTCCACGTTCAAGATGGCCGGCGCTTTGGACGGAGCGGAAAACCTGCTCCGCCCAAAGCTCCGCCCCCTTATGTAGACATGATGATGCCGGATGTGTTCATTGCACACATCTGGCACCATCGCACACCACACATAGGGCCCTGTGTTTTACCTTGCGGCGGCGCAGCGTCGCCGCAAGGTAAACGGACATGCTGCGTTCTAAAAAGACGCACCGCATGTCCGGAATCACAGGGCAGCCAGATGCGTGTTATCACGCATAGTGGAGACGGGATTTCATAAAATCCCCTCCACTATGCTGTAACATCTGGACGCTGGGTGTTTGATGCTGCGGCTCTACGTAGCGTCAAACACGCAGCGTTTCCTGAACGTGGAAACATACTCTAAGAGATTCCAAAAGTGATTTTTACACAAGGGATTCAACTGACTTTGATTGAATCTTGCACATTAACCCCTTCATAAGCTTGAATATACTCAGTACATCTTAGACAGCTGGTAGTTACCGACCTTGGAAGTACTGAATACGTCCATGCATTTTGCTCACTGCAGCTGTGCATACCCAATCAATGCCAGGTGTCAACTGGTTCTGATAGCTGACACCAGACACCCAGTGCTCCCAGCACTTCAACTCCCTAAATCCTGTATTCACTTGCGATCGAAGCGTTTAAGAGGCATGCTGAGGGAAGGAGACCCCTCTGCACTCTGATTGGTGCCCCTGTGATGTCATTGCGGGGGCTCAATCATTGTCATGCTGTCCCAATGTCATTATAATGATATCCAGGTCACCAGGCTATGGTAAGCCCCTCAGACCATGCACAGAACACGGTCTAAGGGGCCTATGTCAGTGCACCACTGACAATTATAATCCATTGTAGTTCTTGTGCATTATAATGGATTATAACTGCGACCAGGCTGCTGAAACTGAAAATATCATAATGGGACAAAGTAAAAAAGTTTCAAAAGTTTTAAAAATGTTATAAATATGTATTATTTAAAATCAGAATATAATAACACAAAATATAAATATATTGTATAGATAAATTTCTATTTTTCTTTAAACAAAAAAGTATACGTTTGGTATTGCCACATTTTGGATGACCTGCCCCATAAAACTTTCCCACTAGTTAACTCCTTCAGTGATCACCATAACAAAATTAAAAACGGGGCAAAAAACTACGCTTTATCATCATACCACTGAACAAAAAGTGGAATAAAAAGTAACTAAAAAGATGAAAGTAAAAAACATGATATCACTGAAAAAGTCACCTTGTCCCTCCAAAAATAAGCCACCTTACAACTCCATCACCAGAAAAATAAAAAAGTTATTGCTCTGAGAATACAGCAATGCAAAAATACTTATTTTTTCTATAAAATGGTTTTTATTGTGTAAAAGCAGCAAAGCATAAAAACAATATAAATGGGGTATCTCTGTAATCGTACTGACACGAAGAATAAAGCTGCCTTATCAATTTTACCACAGGTGGAACAGTATTAAAAATAAAACAAAAAACTATTCCTGAATTGCTGGGTTTTGCTCATTCTGCCTCCCAAAAATCAGAATAGAAAGTGATCAAAAAACATTATGTGACCGAAAATGCTAGCAATAAAAATGTCAACTCGCTCCACAAAAAACAAGCTGTCACATGACTCTGTTGGCAGAAACAAGGAAAAATTTTAGCTCTCAAAATGTGCCTATGCAGAAACTAGTTTTTGCAATAAAAAGTGTTTTTTGAATGTGTGACAGCATCCAAGCATAAAAAAAACAGTATAAATCTGGCATCTCTGTAATAGCACTGATTCGAAGAATAAAGTTGTCTTATCACTTATGCCGCACAAGGAGTGGCGTAAAAAGTAAATATAATCAATTTCTCACCTGATGTCAATTTCTTCATTCTGCTTCTCAAAGATTGTAGTAAGGCTCAGCCAACATTTATCCTGCACTCTGTGCTGAGCACTTACTTTGGGGTTTCCATGAATATGTCACGCTCGCACCCAGACTGGTTGGCACGGGCTTGCAGGGATGTGGCCCCACTGGACCACAGACTAGACTACCCTGGAAGGGCATAACTAAGTAGCTTCTTTGGTCTTCGCTGGAGCCTCTGATGGTGAGGTCAGACTTGTGCGGCAGGAAGCTACCAGGTACCACTCCAGGGTGGTGTCTGGCTGTGGCTGCTGATCCCACTGGGGAATGGAACATTGACAGGCAAGTGGGCATGGCTGGCACTCTGGCAGACAGGCAGGCATGGCTGGGACACAGGCAGGCAGAGCGGGGACAACAGAGACACTGGCAGGCGGGCACGGCTGGCTCTCTGGCAGGCAGGTACTGGTACTACAGAGACACTGGCAGGTGGGCACGGCTGGCTCTCTGGTTGGCAGGCAGGTATGGGTGGCTCTCTGGCAGGACAGGTGGACTAGGCTGGTCCACTGGAAGAACCGGTAGGGACCGGTCTGCAGGCAGGTATATTAAACAGGTAAGAACCTGTTCAGACAGGAGGACTTGAGAATAGGTAGAGAAAGACCACAAGAGCGGATGCAGAGTGAAAGCACAGCGAAAGCACAGGAGCTAAAGCCAAGAACAGAGACGCAGGTGGTGGAGCCAAGAGCAGGAGGCAGAGCCAAGTGCGGAAATGCAGGAGGCGGAGCCAAGTGAAGAAACCCAGGAGGCGGAGCCATGTGCAGAAACACAGGAGGCAGAGCCAAGAGCAAGTGACGTAGAACCGCAAGGAGCGGAGCCAGGTAGAACCACAAGGAGCGGAGCCACAAAGCGAGAGCTGAGCAGAGCCACAGAGCAAAGCCACAGAGTGCAGAGCAAAGTTACAGAGAGATGAGAGCAAAGCCAGAGAGTGAAGAGCTGAGAGCAGAGCAAAGTCAGAGTGCAGAGCAGACATAGAGTGCAGAGCTGAGAGCAAAGCCACAGAGTGCAGAGCTGAAGGCAGAGCAAAGTCAGAGTGCAGAGCAAGACACAGAGTGCAGAGCTCAGAGCAAAACCACAGAGAGCAGAGCAAGGTCACAGAATGCAGAGCAAGGAGCAAACAAAGGTCACAGAGAGCAGAGCCAAAAGCAGAGCAATGCAAAACACAGAGTACGCACAGCAGGGAAAGGAAACCAAGCCAGCGATATAA
Organism: Ranitomeya variabilis; assembly: GCF_051348905.1. NCBI lineage: Eukaryota > Metazoa > Chordata > Amphibia > Anura > Dendrobatidae > Ranitomeya > Ranitomeya variabilis. The sequence goes on along the minus strand of NC_135239.1, from coordinate 94,320,012 downwards.
ACAATCACAGGAACAGGACTAGGCTAAGACAAAGTAAGGAACAGGACAAGGCACAGAGACATGGACACAAGCCAGGGTATGACGCCCCTCTGGGTGGCGGACATAGGCCAGGGTACAAGGCCTCACTGGATGGCAATCCCAGGACACAGAACAGGTTACCACGCCCCCCTGGGTGGCGGACATAAGAGTAACAGAGACAGGGCCTGGCACCTCAGCAGCTATGAACTGACTGAGGGAGTAAGTTGCACAGGCCCCCACCAATGGGTGGAGAAGTCTTAAACACAGGAAGCCTCATGGCAATTGGCCGGGGACACCTTAGCAAGGTGCACACAGTCTCAATAAGACACAGGATTTGCCGGCACCGCCCCCCTGTGCACACAGACAGAGCATGCACAGAGCAAGCAGCAGACATGAGGAACACAGCATGGAGCTGGCAGCAGAGAGAAGTCACAACAAGGCCCAGAGAAGTAAGTGAGTTTGAGTGTAATGCAGGTGGGGGATGGGAGGCCATGCAGTGATGCCAGCAGGGTTCTTACAGTATATTTCTAAAATACGTGATTCATATGGAAGCCCCAGTGGAAGATTCCCTATAATGAGGGAGATGGAGGCACTGTGGACGCTGTCTGGCCTGTGATCAGGCAGTGACTGTCCTTTTAGGCATGCATAAAAATGCAGTACACGACAGTTTTGTGCACATCTGAAAATAAAGAAACCGCTAAACAGAGGTCAGACACAGAATCCAGAGTAACTCTACTGCCTTATTATAGTGAGTGGCACCCTTGAGGGTTTCATCTGAATCATGTCACTTGGCAACTTAGATGGAAACCCCAAAGTAAGAGCTCAGTGGAGAGCGCCGGATAAATGTGATCCCAAACGTTATGTAAAATGTTCCCAACAAAAGCTTCAACTCAGTGCAAGAAAATAGAAAGTGCCCACTCGGGTCTGTCTCCTGTCAATGGACATATTGGGGGCTTCCACGTTCCTGGTAGTACAAAGGTTCTGGAAAAGTGCTATGGATCCTCACACCCCAAAAGAAATCCTGCAAATTATACGCTCTCAAGTCCAAATGTCCTTCTCCCTTCAAAGGCCCAGTGTGTATAAACCACATTTAGCGTCCACGTGTTTGGCAATTCTGCAAGGATGAGAGCTGGCCTAATTTATGGGTGTGTGTCTCTTGAAGCATGAGCTGGGCATAACCAGTCACTACAACTTACTGGACACTACAATGCCAGTTTGCAATTTAGTCAGTAAAATACACTGCTTCTTGGTTCTGGAAAACAGTCATGGAGTCAAAATCATCAGTACACCTGAAGAAGAATGGCCAAAGAGGTATAATTTCCAAGGTGGGGTCACTTGAAGGAGGATTATGTTGTTCTCATACCAAGGGGCTCTGTATATGGAGTTTGCAAACTAGTCTACGAAAATCTGCACTCCAGGAAGCAAATAGCACTTCGTCGCTCCCGAGTTTCTCTGTATGGCTAAGCAGTACTGTACAACCACATATGGGGTATTTCTACATTCAGCAGAAATTGTGGGACACATTTTGGTGCTAATTTTACCATTTTTGCCACTTCTCTTTTTGAAAATGTAAAATCTGGGGCTAAAATTAAATTTTGCTGGTTAAAATGAAATTATTTTTTCTTCACTCCCCAATAGTATAAAATTCTGTGAAACATCTGTAGTGTCAATATGATCACTGCAATCCTAGATAAATTTATCAAGAGGTATAGTTTTCACTGTGTATCAAAATTATTTCCCATTTACATGTAGGATATTGCTGAACTCAGGATAAATATTTTCAACAAACAGGTCAATTTTTTAATATCAGTTTTTAGAAAAAGTAAAAACTTTAGGCTAAAAAAATTTAGTGATAAAAATGTACCATAATTATTCTTTCTTCACCTCTCAACAGTATAAAATTCTGAGAAGCACATGTGGTGTCAATAAGTTAACAGCACCCCTAAATCAATAGCTTGACTACTGCGGTGGCAGAGGGGGCAGTTGCCATGGGCCACGTGCTCTGCTGCACCCACCAAGAGTTACGCTTCTGTAAACCCCTTTCAGACATAGGGCCGAATTGTATGTCGATGTTGGACATTCTCCCTTTGATGTGGGCTCTGGCAGTTATCCCACATCTTTCCTGGCACATGTCAGCTGTTTGGAACAGCTGACATGTTCCCAGAACAGCCATGGGTGGAATTTCGATCCACGCGCTGCTATTAATCCTTTAAATGCCGCTGTCAAAAGCTGACAGCAGCATTTAACATGCACTTCCAGCAATTGTGCAGGAAGTCCGCCCATCTTTGACCAGGGTCACCGATGGGTTGGCATGACAACCAGAGGTCTCCTGCAAACCTCTATAGTTGTCACTGCCAGATTTCTATGAATGCCACCCGGTGGTCGGTGCTCATAGCAAGTGAGTAATTTTTCTACATACAGGCGATCTGTTTGTTTCAGAGCTTACTGAGTTATGGAAGCTCCTAGGCTCCCATGGAGACAATTGAAGCATGCCAAGAGAAAAAAAATGTTTTTAAAAATATAAAAAATATATATAAAAGTTGAAATCACTCCCCCTTTGACTCCATTCAAAATAAAACAATTAAAAAAAATTCATACACATATTTGGTATCACCGCATTCAAAATTGCCCGATCTATCAAAGAATAAAAGGATTAACCTGATTGCTAAATGACAAAGCGAGAAAAAAAGTCAAAACACCAGAATTACTTTTTTTGGTTACCACGACATTGCATTAAAATGCAATAACGGGCGATCAAAATATTGTATCTGGACCAAAATGGTATATTTAAAAATGTCAGCTCGGCGCACAAAAAATAAGTCCTCATCCAACCCAATGTCATGAAAAATGGAGATGCTACGGGTATAGGAAAATATCAAATTTTTGTTTAAAGCAAAAGTTTGGAACTTTTTTCCCCACCTAGATAAAAAAGAACCTAGACATATTTGGAGTCTATTAACTTGTAATGACATGGAGAATCAGAATGGCAGGTCAGTTTTAACATTTAGTGAACACAGTAAAAAAGTATAACAGAAAACAACTGTGGGAGTGCACTTATCTTGCAATGTCTTCGCACTTAGAATTTTTCCCGTTTTCCGGTGCAAGCTATGTTAAAACTAATGGTGTTGTTTAAAAATACAACTCATCCTGCAAAAAAACAAGCCCTCACATGGCCATATTGACAGAAAAAGTTATGGCTCTGGGAAGAAGGGGAGCAAAAGACGAAAATGCAAAAATGTAAATGCCTCCAGGGTTTACGGTGTTAAGTGTATGGGCGTGCACAGCTACACAGTTACATTCTGTGCCAGAGCAGGGCATTTTGATCTCCCTGCACTTTCACCTTGCCGCTATGGGGCCCTTGAGGAGGAGGAGGCCCCCAGCTCATCATCACAAATTCAACTGTATTGGCTGGATGAGACAGGAAGCGTCATGCTCCATCATGTCTGCCTATGGGGATGCTTATATCATATAGAGTCTGACTATGGGGGTGCATTAAATTATATAGAGTCAGACTATGTGGGTGCATTATACTATATGGAGTCTACCTACGGGGAGTGCATTACACTATATTAAGTCTGCCTATGGGGGTGCATTATACTATATATATATATATATATATATATATATATATATATATATATAGTTTGCCTATGGGGAGTTCATTATACTATAGAGTCTGGCTATGGGGGATGCATTATACTATATTACTATATAGAGTCTTCCTATGGGGAGTGCATTATACTATATAGAGTCTGCTTATGGGGAGTGTGAAAGAAATAGTTAATTTCTGTTCTGAATAAAATACCAGAAAATAGCTTGACTCATGATATACACAGGAAAAGCCATGTATTTCATGAAAGAGGGTTATCTTGCAGACCTGAGTAACAGGATAGGATTAGCTAGGGCAAGGTAGATCAGATGATAAAAGAGGGGAGTTGTGAAAGAAATAGTTAATTTATGTTCCGAAGAAAATACCAGAAAATAGCTTGACCTATGTACACACTTATCATATGTCAACGTGTGGATATTCCATATGGCCAGTGGTCAGTTTTTAGTTCCCAGAAATTGTCAAGGGCATGTTGTTGTTTGTCAAATTTAGCAACATGGTCTGTAACCACACCAAAATTCTATGTGTTCAGCCAAATTCTCTTGAGAATTTTAACTTTTGAAACAGAACATATTGACATGCAGGAAGTACCCGCACATTTTCTCATGTAATCTATCTTGTATCCCAGGATGTGTTTGACAACCCATTGCATAACCTATATTTTTGCTATTTTTGCCATGTTACTGTGTAGCACTTTATTTCCTTTGATCTTGTGCTATAAAAGATAGCCCGGATGAATAAGGATCAGAATATTTTGGAAAGGCAATGAGCAGTCTGTCTTTCTGATTTATTTCTCCCATCTCTAGGTGCCTGAGAATAGATGTACCTGAAGTTGGTTCTACAGAGAAAATCCTGTCTTCAACAACTTGGAGGCCTCAGCGAGATATAATATTCCCTTTCGACTTTCATCTCAGACTGAGCAATTGATTGCCTCTCTCCTGAGCAGAAAACCAGATCCCGGGTGAGTAGATTTATTACTCATACAGTTTTCTCTCCAGGAAAGGAGGCTTTCTAGCATCATTCTTTGGGGATTTCTAGTGGAAAAACCCTCAGGTAAAAGAAAGTATCTGTTATTTGTTGTCTCTTGTTTGTCTGCTTTTTAAGTGCTGTTAACAATTGTTTTTGTTTCATTATGTAGTGAGATGATTTTCCATCATTTGTTTTGTCTGTATCCATAACATGTGTTCCGGTCTGTCTGTTTGTAACTATGTCAATTGCTAATACTGTAAATATTGTAATTGTATTGTCTTGATCCTGCTCTGCTATGTTCCTGCTATACTTGTCCTATGCTTGTTCTATGTCTCTTTCCTTTATTACTTTTATTCTGCTTTGGTTAACTAATTATCTTAGTTCAGTTTATTGGTGTCTTGTCAGTTGTTAATTGCTAAGTACTGATAGTGTTCTGATTATACTTTGGTCCTGATACATTGCTGCATCTGTGTTGTAGGGTACTGAGCAGCGCTGGTGATGTGTGGAGACTAAATGACGTGTGCTCAGTATATAAATAGCCTTCTCATTAAAAGCAGTGAGCAAGATAAAACTATCCGGTTAGTTGCTACTCGAAAAAGCTTACAGGAAGGTCCCAGGTGGATGTTTGTAGTGAAGTGGGAAAAAGCACATGAAGACAATCTATGTGAACATAAATGCTCATTTTTGTATGCAACCCAGTACTCAGATGGGACATGAACTAGAGGATATAGTGAACAAAGCAAGAGATTCCACAATAGATGTGATTTATGTTTTTATCCATTGGCACTAGAGCATTTTTGATAAGATATGGGGAGCGAGAAAGTACAGAAGTACTGTGTGTATGGATGTGATTGAAATGTCAGACAAATGATTACCATGTGTGTACGATATGCTGTGGGAAAAGTGTCTATGTTCAGTTCACCAGTATAGGAGTAGAGTATACTCTTGTCATATAGTAACTCACCCCTGTTAGGTGTCGAGTTCCTGTCGCTGCACAGTGTTAATCTCGAACCATGTCCGCTGCGGTCTCCCATTCTTCTCCAGCCATAGTGGAACCTGCTCAGCGGAGACATCGGTCTCAGCATCTGGCTCGGACAGATACTGCACGTTTGTTTACTGCTGCCCTTCCAGGTTCAGCCATTATAACCAGCACTGTTCGGTGGCGAGCAGGAGCTCCTGGGACTAAGTCCTGCTTTTCTCCTTCTGAGCATGCCCAAAGGGAAGACCTCTCATTGGAGGCCGGGGGTCACACGCTCAGATACTGTAGCAGCTCCTATTGATCCACTAGGAACGTCCTGGAGAGCTACAACTATAAAAGGTTTGCATGGCCGCACGGCCATTCGCTAGTATCATTTGTGTTTAGCTGTTGCCAGTGGATACTCTACCACTCAGTATATATAAAGTGTGAGTCTGTTTAGCTTTGGGGCTGTACCCTCAGGCAGGCAGCTAGGGTCAGTGTAGGCAATTAGCCTTGGCTTAGCATCTGGTTTCTTCATAAGTGCAGTTAGCACAGAAGAGTTCCAGAGCAAGCACAACCCTAGTTAGGGTATTAATCTCTGTGTACAGCGCCACTCTGTGAGGCAACAGAGGTCGCTTACATTTCACATGGGGTGAAGTTTAACCCACATGTGAGTTCAGTGTCCATCCGCCACTACTTGCAGCAGGTATCTGCACGGTGGACCCCGGGCTGCGAATGCACCTCGTATCATTCTCTCTACTGTATTTCTTGGTGCGTTCCACTAGCCCTAACAGTATACTAGCACCAGGGTCTGGCTAGTAATGGTGGACGAACAGCAAATGCTGTGGTACATCCAGCAGCTGGAGGGCAGGTTGGCGGCTCTCGAGCACACAAACTCAGCTGTGGATGTTACCACCGTAGCTGTTCAGGCTGCTAGCGTGGCTGCAGCAAGTTTGTCCACTGCCATCCCTGTTCTGACCTTATCTTACTTCCCGCTGCCAGATAAATACTCTGCTGATAGTAAATCTTGTAGGGGTTTCGTGAGCCAGTGCGCAATACACCTCAAGCTCCTGGCTGTATTTTTTCCCACAGAGCGGGCAAAGGGTGGAATTCATTATATCTCTCCTGTTGGACAGGGCATTGGAGTGGGCTATGCCGCTGTGGGAGCGTGGCCATCATGTGGTGCAGAGTGCTCTGCTGTTCTTGAGCACTCTGAAACAGGTCTTTTTAGGACCTCGAGTCACCCATGATATGGTGCTCCAACTGTTGGTATTGACTCAGGGCTCGTCCATGTTCAGTTATTTTGCCATCCACTTCCGGACTTTAGCATCTGAGCTGGAGTGGTTCGATAAATCCCTCATCCCTGTATTTTGGAGGAGGCTGGTTGACCATGTGAAGGACACTTTGGCCACTAGGGAGATTCCCACCACACTGGTGGAGCTAATAGCTGTATCTACTTGCATAGATATTTGCTTTAAAGAACAAAGGTTGGAGCGAGCCCAGTGTAGGCAGAGGTTTCGGTTGGTTCCCAACTTCGTCAAACATTTGGAATCTCCGGTCCAGGCACCTGAGTCACATGAGGCCATGGAGGTGTCACAAGGGGGATCTAAGTCCCGGACCACTCGTGCACTCAAGGTCTGTCATGTCTGCTGGCAGTCAGGACATCTTGCCTCCAGATGTTCCCAGCGGTCGGGAAAACATCAGCGTCTAGTGGTTGTAGGAGGAGGTACACTAGACACGGCGACATTTTCCTCCAAACTGTCCTTTAAGGGGACAATTACCATAGGCTCATCCACTCATTCGGGAGAGCTTTGCGTGGATTCCGGGGCGGAGGGCATTTTTATGTCATCTGCCTTCGCCCAACGACACACAATACCCCTGATGATGCTTGCCAAACCAGTGACCGTACGAGTGGTGAATGGGTCGACACTGCCCTCACAGATAGCACACCTGACCATCCCATTTACTCTATCTATGTCACCATCTCATCAGGAGATTATTTCTTTACTCGTCAATAGTGTTGAGCATTCCGATGCTGCAAGTATCGGGTATCGGCCGATACTTGCTGTATCGGAATTCCGATACCGGGATTCCGATACTCTTGTGGTATCGGGTATCGGGTATCGCAACAACATTAATGTTAAAATGTGTAAAAGAGAGAATTAAAATAAAAAATATCGCTATACTCACCTGTCCGACGCAGCCGGGACTTCAGCGAGGGAACCGGCAGCGTTGTTTGTTTAAAATTCGCGCTATTACTTGGTTACGTGAATTCCCGGCTTGTGATTGGTCAGGTCGGCCACGTTGCCGGGACGCGGACCAATCACAGCAAGCCGTGACGAAATTACGTCACGGCTTGCTGTGATTGGTCCGCGTCCCGGCAATATGGCCGCCCTGACCAATCACAAGCCGTGACGTCACGGGAGGCTGGACACGCGCCCATTTTAAAATGAGCGCGTCCAGCCTCCCGGCTTGTGATTGGTTGACCGCGGCGCAACCAATCACAAGCCGTGACGTCACGGGAGGCTGGACACGCGCCCATTTTAAAATGAGCGCGTCCAGCCTCCCGGCTTGTGATTGGTTGACCGCGGCGCAACCAATCACAAGCCGTGACGTCACGGGAGGCTGGACACGCGCCCATTTTAAAATGAGCGCGTCCAGCCTCCCGGCTTGTGATTGGTTGACCGCGGCGCAACCAATCACAAGCCGTGACGTCACGGGAGGCTGGACACGCGCCCATTTTAAAATGAGCGCGTGTCCAGCCTCCCGTGACGTCACGGCTTGTGATTGGTCAGGGCGGCCATATTGCCGGGACGCGGACCAATCACAGCAAGCCGTGACGTAATTTCGTCACGGCTTGCTGTGATTGGTCCGCGTCCCGGCAACATGGCCGACCTGACCAATCACAAGCCGGGAATTCACGTAACCAAGTAATAGCGCGAATTTTAAACAAACAACGCTGCCGGTTCCCTCGCTGAAGTCCCGGCTGCGTCGGAGAGGTGAGTATAGCGATATTTTTTATTTTAATTCTTTCTTTTACACATTTATATGGTTCCCAGGGCCTGAAGGAGAGTTTCCTCTCCTTCAGACCCTGGGAACCATCAGGAATACCGTCCGATACATGAGTCCCATTGACTTGTATTGGTATCGGGTATCGGTATCGGATTGGATCCGATATTTTGCCGGTATCGGCCGATACTTTCCGATACCGATACTTTCAAGTATCGGACGGTATCGCTCAACACTACTCGTCATTCCTGAGGGAATTGATGAGGTCATGTTAGGGATACCTTCGCTACGGTACCACTCCCCTCATATAGAGTGTTTCACAGGCAGAATTTTGGGATGGAGTGAATCTTGTGAGGGTAGATGTCAGAGGGAGTGCGTTCAGGTTTCTACTACTGAGGTACCCACAGATCTTTCCTCTCTCCCCAAGCAATATTGTCCCTATGTGGATGTGAAAAAGGGCTGTGGAGACCCTTCCGTCTCACCGTCCCTATGACTGTCCTATTGACCTCTTGCCTGGTTCTGAGCCTCCCCGGGGTCGAGTCTACCCGTTATCTCTCTTGGAGATGGAGGAAATGTCTCAGTACATCCAGGAAAATCTGGCAAGAGGATTGATTAGGAAGTCAGTGTCACCTGCAGGGGCTGGGTTCTTCTTCGTGCAGAAGAAGAACAGAGAATTACGTCCATGCATAGATTACAGGGGTCTTAATGCCATCACCGTTAAGAACAAGTACCCACTGCCCCTGATATCTGAGCTCTTTGATAGGCTTCTGGGAGCAAGGGTATTTACTAAACTGGATCTGCGGGGTGCTTACAACTTGATTCGCATCTGTGAGGAGGACAAATGGAAGACGGCTTTTAACACCAGGGATGGGCCCTATGAATACCTGGTGATGCTCTTTGTGCTCTGTAATGCCCCAGCCATTGTACAAGACTTTGTGAATGATATCTTCCGGGATATGCTCTCCACCTTGGTTGTAGTCTATCTGGATGATATTCTCATCTACTCTCCAGATATAGACTCCCACTGGAGAGATGCTTGCAAAGTCTTCGACCTCCTACGAGCAAACTCCCTCTATGCCAAGATGGAGAAGCCAACCTCTATGCCAAGTTGTGTTTGAGCAGCAGTCCTTGCCTTTTCTGGGCTATATTATCTCAGCCCAAGGATTGGCTATGGATCCCGCCAAGCTACAGGCTGTTATTGGCTGCCAGGAACCCCATTATCTCAAAGCGGCGCAGCGCTCGTATCATTATCTCTATTACTTGGTGCATTCCACTAGCCCTAACAACCCCTATGCATTGTTCAAAATCTGGGTAGATATATTAGACTCAAGATGGAATATGCCAAGGTGGCAAGATAATATCACGCATGAATATCATCTTATTGAACCCGGAGTGAATTCAGGAATAGACCTTGCATATTCAGAGACTAGTGAGGATTCAGATCCAGATGTATGAGGAGTATATAGTGCTTGTGGTTGAAACTGTGTTGTTCATAGTGATCAACTTTTTCAGGAGAGTCTGCATCAGCATCAAGACAGAACAGAGGACTGTGGTTTAGCTTATTGCTTTCGAAGCAGGATTGCTGACTATCATAGTAGACCAGTGGAATCCAGCTTATACATAACAGGGCTGGAGATAGGGGTCACTAACTTTGAAAGCTGTTATGGGTGCTAGGCTCACCATGTAAGGACAGACTACGGATCCCAGATATAAGATGAAGGACTTGGTGCCTCTTGAGCAGGGTCATAAAACAGATAAGAATACTGCTAATAATTCTACAAAAGGCAGGAATGCCAAGGAATGGATGTTTGGTTGCTGAAAGATGGAAGCATTTAAGTAAGGAGCATGCGGCATGGATTTATAAATATGACTATGGGGTGCAAGTTGCAACATTGATCTGAACCTCTGAAAGACATGGTCCATTTTTAAATACTGAGAATGAAAAATGTGATGAAGTTAGACTGAGAGAATGTATGGGAGGCAATCTTCAGCATCTCCACACACAGACAGGCAGCTGCCCCCCCTCACAAAGTCAGTCTGTGTTTCCAAAGCTCTCTCCGCCTCTGTACCAGCGGGGCATGAGACAGCCCCACTTCTGAAAGCAGCCAAAAGAGGGATTAAGCTGGGCAGACAGGAAATTTCTATTGTGTCTGCAGCCTCGGCATCTGCCTGCCTGACTCATATAGCCTTATCTCCACCCCATCACTGTCATCCCTGATGGGACTTCCAGCACTTGGAGTCTGCTATGTGCAGACCCCGGTGAGATACCAAAAGCCAGGTCCCCATGGGTGCCGGTCACAGGAGAGGGCTGATCCCCATGTCTCCACAGATGCAAACTAGCTCACTTATATATGATGTTTCCCCAGTCCCTGATGCTTCTCCTCCTCTATACTCATTACCCTGGATTGCCACAGGGGTCCACAGACAGCTTCTCCACTCCGGTAAGGAAACGATCCTTTCCCTTGTTTAGGGGGAAAGAGGACCAGATTCACAGTAGGAAATCATAGAAGCAGCAAAAGCCAACTTCTGTTATGGTGAATATACCTCCGTATGCATTTAATAATGCTGTGAAAACTATGGTGCAGGCGACAGGTACTGTATATATATCACAGGAGAACAGGGGGGAGGAAAAAAAAGGAAAGATGGGATAGTTGACCAAGAGATGCATAAACAAAAATACTGGTTCCCCTATGGGATTGCTATCACTATCACACAAATAAAACATCCTAATGGAAAAACAATTAAAATGCCTGATTAAAATGGGGGCAAGCCGTACTATTGTAAGAAAAAGGATATATCCAACAATTTATGACAGGGAAAACCGTCCAGGGTGTAGGAGCAGATGGAACTGTCCATCCCTTGCATGAAACAGAACCCAGCAATGTGTGAACAGCACATACCACAGACTTGTGTGCCCAATTGCTAGTCGCAGATAAATGTCATCTAAAGGTACCTTCACATTAAGCGATGCTGCAGCGATAGCGATAACGATGCCGATCGCTGCAGCGTCGCTGTTTGATCGCTGGAGAGCTGTCACACAGACCGCTCTCCAGCGACCAACGATGCCGAGGTCCCCGGGTAACCAGGGTAAACATCGGGTTACTAAGCGCAGGGCCGCGCTTAGTAACCCGATGTTTACCCTGGTTACCAGCGTAAAATGTAAAAAAAACAAACACTACATACTTACATTCGCGTCCCCCGGCGTCCGCTTCCTGCACTGACTGAGCGCCAGCCCTAACAGCAGAGCGGTGACGTCACCACTGTGCTGTACTTTCACTTTCACTTTACGGCGCTCAGTCAGTGTGGGAAGCGGACGCCGGGGGACGCGAAGGTGAGTATGTAGTTTGTTTTTTTTACATTTTACACTGGTAACCAGGGTAAACATCGGGTTACTAAGTGCGGCCCTGCGCTTAGTAACCCGATGTTTACCCTGGTTACCAGTGTAAAACATCGCTGAGGAACAACTGCTGACGCACTACTCAGTAAATAACAATGCTACTAAGATGGGGGTGCTTAACTAGTGGCCGAATGATAGTCTAGCACAAAAAAAGGAGAACAGAAGCCACTAAACAAATGTTAGCACACCACCTGTTGCATATCAAAAAGGGAACAACTTTAATGGGTAACACATGACAATAAAACCATTTAAAAACAATACAAAACAACACCCCCCGTCAGGCCCATATTGCTCATACATGTATATTGTGACATGCTACGTAAAGCCGGCTGTATGACCACGTGGGGTACCATAAATGTCTCCTGAGATGATAAAGGACTGGTCATGCAAGAAATCTGGGTACAAATAACCCACTCAACATCACACAGAGGGGAGAGGGAGAAGAAGAGCAATACGACCGACCCACTCAAATATAGTCCCCTAAAGAACCTGTGCCCCTGGAATATCCCAAATGTGAGCGCCTGAGATATGCAATATTATCCTGCAAGGAATCAAGGTCCGGGCGCACTCAGCAGGAAATACCTGCGGCTCACCTGTGTGGAAAAACAACAGCCAAATAGTCACCTACAAATAGAGTCACATGAGAGCTGGACCGACACGGGGGAGAAGAACCCAACGCGTGTCGCGGTTACTCGGACCGCTTCGTCAGGGGATGTAAAACATCGCTGGTATCGTTGCTTTTGGTGTCAAACACGACGATACACGCCGGTCTGATGACCAAATAAAGTTCTGAACTTTGTTCAACGACCAGCGATATCACAGCAGGATCCTGATCGCTGCTGCGTGTCAAACTAAACGATATCGCTATCCAGGACGCTGCAACGTCACGGATCGCTAGCGATATTGTTTAGTGTGAAGGTACCTTAAGCTTGATAGGTGCTGATATCCTGAGTGCTATGAATGCAGTTATTAATTAGGTTGGAAGAAAGGTATTACTGTTACAGGCCCATTGTCCGAAGCAACCCTCTGCACTATGATGTTGCTAATTCAGCTAGATGACGAAAAACTGCAAATTAACCAAGATGAAGACATTCAGCAAATGCTCAAGTAAATATCCGCTACAGTATGTGTAAAGGATAAGAGAGATGTTGGTTTTACAAACAGATTCCTTGCTAATCTTTTGGCACCACAAAGGATGTAAGGTTTCAAGAAATAAACAGCAAAAAAACAAAGCAAAAGACTGTTTTCTTAGGTCACCGCATTTCACCTCAGCTGAAACACATAACACCAGAAAGGAAAAAAGCTGTAAGCCAAGCAATTATGTCCACTTCCTTCATGCACTGAGAACATTCCTAGGGCTGATTGTCTACTGTAGAGAATGGATTCCCTCCGCATTACAGATCATGTAGCCTCTCTTTGATGTGTTGTCAATGTGTAACAAGGGTCAGCCATACCAACTGACCACAGAAGCAAAAGAGGGGTTCAAGGACTTGAAGGAAGCCATTCTCTCAGCCCCAGCACTAGGAATCCAAATAATGACCTCCCTTTCTGTTTCTACTGTCATGAATCGGGGGTACATGCTAAGGGTGTACTGTTTTTAACACAACTATTTGCCAATATGCAAGAGACACCAATCTCTAATGCAGATCTAGAGCTTTATGTAGATGGGTCATGGTTTTAAAAAGTTAAAGTACCTCATACAGATTATGCAATAGTTGATCAACATGAGGTGTCAAAAAAGTGAAGCTTTTCTGGAGCGCCCCCACTGTCGCAGGGCCGAGGGGTACCCGGTACCGGGCCTCTCTGTCTCGGTTCTGGGATTGTCACGGTGGCTAGACCCGGTCCGTGGCCCTGCTGAGGGGCATCCAGTAGAAGTTGAGAGTGATGATGTGTGGTGCAGGGTGCGATGAATAACGAGGACACAAGGTTGCAGTCTCTTTACCTCTTTACTGAAGGCTTCGGAATCCTCAATCCGGAGTATGGTTAACAGGGCTGTCTGAGACCGGCCGGTCCGATGGCACCTCCAGAGTTCCCTTTGCAGGTGGAAATCTGTGCTTTCCTTCTAGCGCTTGTGTGTTGTAGTCCTTCCCTGCTGAGCACCACGGGATAGTCCTCACAACTGTTGTGTCTGTTTCTGATGTTCCCTCACAACTGATTCTGATGTTCTTCTCCGTCCCCCAGATGATATGGCTAGGACACACCCGTATGACGGGTATGCCTGGAGTTCTTCCGGGACCCTAGAGTCGCCCCTCTCCCACTGTTGCTCCCTATGTCTGCTTAGGTGATTTAGGTGAGACAGCCCGCCTATAACTGACTGTCCTGCCGTTGGTTTGAAGTAAGGCTTGGAGCTCAATACTTCCTCGGCGTTCCGGCCACCGGCTAAGCGCCTCAGTAGGATGTTGCCTCGGTCTTACAGCACGACTCCTACTGGCGTTATCTCCTTGTTGCGTTGATCTCGTTTCTCACTCTTCACAATAAACCTCACTTCTTGTCCTTTCTTGGGGTACCGCCGCAATGAAGTGCAGGCGCGGTCCCGTAACGTTCCTTCTGTTCGCTAGGCCTCTGTCAGGATCCCACCCCTGACAGGGACCCCCTGAATCTTCTCCTGCAAGACCCTCTGCCACAGGATGTTGCCTGGTTCCAACCCAGTCAGCTTTCTGTCTAACTTCCTATCTAACCCCCAGTTTTACCAGACTGTGAGGAGTGGCCTAATACATAGCACCCTTAGCTCCCCCTGGAGGCCAGACTGTGAAGTGTATTGGTGACTGTGATACCTGGTCAGGTGAACTCCTTCAGTGCCATCAGACTTACCAACACTCCCCTTAGCGGCGGAGCATCAGTACTGCAATGACCAGGACTCTGGGGCGCTGCATTTCCTTCTAGGATGTCTGCTTTGGAAGCTAAATTGAAAGCACTTGTTAGGCATGTATAATGTTAGAGCATTTACCAATAGTGCCATGGCATTAGGCATTTTCCATGATTGCGGTCCCATATGCAAGAGCAGAAAGTTTATTGGTTCTTCTGGTAAACCTGTTAAAAATGCAGACTTGATGGCTCAATTTCAAGTTGCTATAGTCAAGGTGCAAGCTCATACTAAGGAGCGCACTAGAGAAGCCGAAGGCAATAGCCGAGCTGACGTTGCAGCAAAATCCACCCCTCATAAATATACACTGTGCAGGTGTCCGGGGAAAAGGACCTACAACTACCTCAGAGCCTGCAAGATCAAGCCTCTGCACCAGAAAAAGAAAAATGGCAGAATCACTCAGGTGCAAAACAAGAGGATGGATTTTGGAGAGCGGACAGTAGGTACTGCTTGCCAAGAGCACTGTTCCCCATGATGTGTGCTCTCTCCCATGGACCGGCCTATCAGTACAAAGACACAATGGCAAGTCAGGTAAAAGCTAGCTGGGTTGCACCAGGGTTCCACTATGCTGCTGCAATATTCATACAGGGATGTGTGATCTGAGCATGCCACAATGTCAGAAAAATGGTGAAGGTGCCGCCAAAGTGCACCCCCAGACGATTGTACCCCTTTTAGCTACCTCAAATTAATTTCATGCAGCTTCCAAAGGTAGGCATCTATGAATATGTGTTGGTATGCATCGATTAGGTGACATTGTTGATAGTATAACTGATTATTTGATGCTCTAAATGTTGAATCAGCCTACATAAAACAGCTTATAGTTATTATTAATCAGCATTCCATAGTACATAATTATCTCACAGCTTCTCAAGGAACTTTCTGTCAGGTGGAAGGACTTGCCCATTGCCACTATATAGATCCTTCAGGTCTAATGAGAGTTACTCATGATATAGAGAAAGCTAAATTGATAAAGGAAGGGGTGCGAAAAGCTAATTCCCTTGATGATTTACCCCTCCCCGTATGGCTTTCATGGTTAAATCCCTTGAGCCTGTTCAAAGAAATAAGTACATGGATATCGGGTGTAATTAATTTCTAATTCAATCAGTTTTTGTGATACTTATCATTGCAATGATGATAAAGTTATTTGTTATGCTTTTAAAGAAAATTCTCAGTTCTAATTGCAAATGTTTTCCAGGTAAAAGTAAATCTAAAATTGATACTGACTCTGAGATAAAGCAGACTCAAGTGATAAAGCAGACCCAAGTGATGGCTACCCTGATAACTGCATTTCAGCGTGAATGCTCTGCAACAAGCAAACTTCAGTAGATTTGGCTGATTGCATGTATTGCAGAAGACCAATGGTCTGATAAAAGACAAAGAACCCACACAGAACTTACAAAGACTCATTGACAACATGGACAATATGACTTATACTAACAAATAAAAACTATATTCTATTTTCTAACACAGGGGGCGATCCAAAAGTAATGATAATCAATACTAAACACAATATTCAAATGAATGTAGCTCCTGGGAATCGTGGTCTATTTAAGTGATTTTGTTTCCTGGACTAGTGGGTACCTAAGAGAGAAGAAAACATTTTATTTTAATTTCTGTGTGCAATAGAAATAACCGATTATCATTACTTTTGGATCGCCCCTCGTATTTTAATATATTAATAAAACAGACTATTACATATGAATACGTAATCTTGCCTGAAGAAGGAGCCACTGTGCTCTGAAAGCTTGCAAACATATTATTTTCTAGTTAGCCAATAAAGGTATCACTCCTAGAATACTTCTGTCATCATTGGGCAGAAAAGTATTCACATCGATTTTTCTGGCTAACACGGTACCACAATACAATTTGTTATTGTACATCATTATGACATAGAAATACAGTTTACATATATATAGTGTGGGGATTGCAGTGAGGGGGCCATCATACACTGTGGGAGTTAATTTGGGGTATTTGTATAGTGTTGGATCATCAAACAGTTTGGATACTACTAATGGGCAAGTATACTGTGTCGGAGAACTATACATTATGGTGGAATTATACAATGTATAAGAGAGTATCATACTGTGTACAGGGAAGCTGTACAGGTGGACACTCAGGACATTATTGAATGTTATGTACAAATTGTTATAGGGGAACTCAAGTTATTGTGACTGTCAAAGGGGCACAAAGGGCATTATTACTTTCTAGGAGAAAAAAATGTGGGCACTGTTTTCTAGGGAACTTGCACACGGCATTACTATATTCTAGAGATTTGTTTTACCATATAAAGGGCACACAGTAAGTACAGTAATAGGGACACATACCGAAGCAGCAGCTCAGCATTGAGGAATCAACAGGATGAGCAGTTTGTGTAGGTTAGAGATAGATGGGGACGGTGCAGGAAATGTGAACAAATGTGTCTTTGTTGTGATTTCTACAGCTGAGTCCTGGCTGGAGAACTTGTGTCGGTCTGTGTCAGATGGAAAAGTGAATGACTCCACCAGAAAAAATGTCAGCTGTAAGTCACTATTTGTAACTGTACTGTAATCTATTACATGTTCTGCAATTCTTGTATCTAGGAAAAATAATTAAATGATAATCCAAAATTAGTATTAACAAAAAATTTTTTTGTTAATTCTTGTATCTACCAGTATTTGGTCACCATATGGCAGTAATATCAGTGTTGGTCTTTGTATAGAGATTTGTATTAGTTACAATGTGGTGATCTGCTGATGTTCACTTACGACAACTATTTACATAGTTTACATCAGGGTTACATGATTAGGGAACCACTCAGAAGTTTCCCCCCCCTAAACCAAAACCCTAGCTAAGCAGCTGCCCTTAATGATTTCATTGGCTAGTGAAGTTTGTAAAATGAGGTTATTTATGGGAGGTTTCTGCTGTTTGACACTCGGGGGTTCTGTCAATATGACATGGCACCCTCAAATCATTCCAGTTAAATCTGAACTCCGATATGGTGCTTCTTCCCTTCTGAGCTTTGCAATGTTCCTCAAAAGTAGTTTTCAACCACTTATGGGGTATCGGCGTACTCAGGAGACATTGCACTACAAATTTTAGGGTCTATTATTTCCTGCTATCCTTGTGACAATAAAAAAAATTGGGGGCTTAAACAAAGGTTTTGTGGGAAAAATTTTATTTTTTGTTTTCACGACTCAACGTTATAAATTTCTGCGTCCGACCTTGAGCATCCTTTTGGAAAAGGACTGCTCCAGCATCAACGGATGAGGCATCCACCTCCATGATAAATGGCTTATCTACATCGGGGCGATGTAGAATGGGAGCGCTAGCGAAGTGTGACTTAAGCGAGAGGAAGGCCTTGAAGACATCCTCTGACCACAACTTGGGATTTGCTCCCTTCTTGGTGAGGGCAACCAAGGGAGCTACCAAAGTTGAGAAGTGTGGGATGAACTGACGATAGTTCTTAATGAACCCCATAAAGCGCTGCACCGCTTTAAGTGAATGGGGTTCCTGCCAGTCTATCGCAGCCTGTAGCTTGGCAGGATCCATAGCCAAACCCTGGGCAGAGATGATATAACCAAGGAAAGGCAAGGACTCCTGCTCAAACACACACTTCTCCAACTTGGCATAGAGGGAGTTTGCCCGTAAGAGGTCGAAGACTTTGCGAACATCTCTCCGATGGGAGTCAATATCTGGAAAGTAGATGAGAATATCATCCAGATAGACTACGAATGAGGTGGTGAGCATATCCCGGAAGATGTCGTTCACAAAGTCTTGGAAAATGGCTGGGGCATTACAAGATATTCATTCATCGTCCCCCTCACGGATGCGAATCAGGTTCTAAGCACCCCGCAGATCTAATTTTGTAAATACCCTTGCTCCCCGTAGCCTATCAAAAAGCTCAGATATCAGGGGTAATGGATACTTGTTCTTAACGGTGATGGCGATAAGACCCCTGTAGTCTATGCATGGACGTAAGTCTCCACTCTTCTGCTGTACGAAGAAGAACCCAGCCCCTGCAGGTGACACTGACTTCCTAATGAATCATCTTGCCAGATTCTCTTGGATGTACTGAGACATTGCCTCCATCTCCGGGAGAGATAACGGATAGACTCGACCCCGGGGAGGCTCAGCACCTGGCAAGAGGTCAATAGGACAGTCATAGGGGCGGTGAGGCAGAAGGGTCTCCGCAGCCCATTTGGAGAACACGTCCGCATAGGGCCAATAGTGCTTGGAGAGAGAGGAAAGATCTGTGGGTACCTCTGTTGTAGTAACCTGAACGCACTCCCTCTGACATTTACCCTCACAGGATTTACTCCATCCCAATATTCTCCCTGAGGACCACCCTATATGAGGAGATTGATTGCGTAGCCATGGTATCCCCAACAGGACCTCATCAATTCCCTGAGGAATGACTAATAGGGAGATAATCTTTTGATGTGATGGAGACATAGAAAGAGTGAAAGGAATGGTTTGGTGGGTAATCTGTGAGGGTAGTGTCGACCCATTTACCACTCGAACGGTTACTGGTTTGGCGAGCATCACCAGGGGTATTGCGTGACGCTGGGTGAAAGCGGATGACATAAAATTACCCTCCGCCCCAGAGTACATGCATAGCTCTACCATAAGAGTGGATGGGCCTATGGTAATTGTCCCCTTGAAGGACAACTTAGAGGCAAACGTCTCCATGTCTATTGTACCTCCTCCAACTGCCACTAGACGCTGACGTTTCCCTGACCGCTGAGGACACTTGGAGGCAAGATGTCCTGACTGCCGGCAAACATGACAGACCTTAAGTGCTCGAGCGGACTGGGACTTGGATCCCGCTCGTGTCACCTCTATGGCCTCATGTGACTCGGACGCCTGGACTGGAGATTCCAAAGGTCTGGCGAAGGTGGGAGCCAGCCGAAACCTCTGCCTACCCTGGGCTCGCTCCAACCTTCACTCGTGAAAACAAAGGTCTATGCGAGTTTATATAGCTATGAGCTCCTCCAGTGTGGCGGGCATCTCCCTAGTGGCCAAAGCGTCCTTCACATGGTCAGCCAGCCCCCTCCAAAATATGGGAATGAGGGTTTTATCTGACCATTCCAAATCAGATGCTTATGTCCGGAAGCGAACGGCAAAATGGCTGACCATGGTTGAACCCTGAGTCAAAGCCAGCAGTTGGAGCGCTGTATCATGGGTGACATGAGGTCCTACAAAGACCTGTTTCAGAGTGTACAGAAACCGAGGAACACTCCGTACCACATGATCGTTGCGCTCCCACAGCGGTGTAGCCCACTCCAATGCTCTGTCCAACAGGAGAGAGATTAAGAATCCCACCTTTGCCCGCTCTGTGGGAAAACGTGCAGCCAGGAGCTCGAGGTGTATACCACACTGGCTCACGAAACCCCTACAGGACTTACTGTCCCCAGAGTATTTCTCAGGCAATGGGAGGTGAGATAAAGTCAGTACAGAGGTGGCAGTGGGTAAAGCTGCTGCAGCCATGCTTGCAGCCTGAACAGCTATTGCGGTAACATCCACCGCCAAGGTTGCACTCTCAAGAGACACCAACCGTCCCTCCAGCAGCTGGATGTACTCCTGAAATCGCTGTTCATCCGCCATTACTTAGCAAGGTCCTGGTACTAGTGCACTGTTAGGGTTGGCGGAACGCACCGAATATATTTATTAGATGGGATAGGTGCGTTCGCAACCCGGGATCCACCGTGCAGGAAAGAACCCCCTGCTAAGTAAGGCGGCGAAGCAATATAGAATAAATGAACTCTGTTACTTCACAGAGCCCGTAGTAAAGAGAATGCGGTGCCCTGTTTAGCTCACAGGGAACACAGCTACTATGTAGAGCCGACAGTGGTCATGCAGTCAAACCAACACGCAGCTCCTCTCCGGTGGAGCCGGAATTCTATCGGCTATTAGCCAGCCCTGAATTCACACATAAACTCCTCGCCGGAGGTGCCAGCATTCTAGGGGCTTATTTCAGCTGGGTCCCTGACCACACACGACCAGACTGGTGCTGAGCTGGTACATATTTGAATCTAGTGCATGGCCGTGCAGTCATAAGAACCTTATATAGCTGCAGCACCTACAGGACCTTCCAAGAAGGACCAATGGAAGGCTGCCACAGAACTTGATCAGGTACAGGACCTTCCTGGAGGACCAATGGAAGTTGCTGCAGTACCTGAGCATGTGACCCTTGATCTCCATTGAGAGATCTTACCCTGGGCATGCTCAGTGTGTGCAAAGCAGGACTTAGTCCCAGAAAAGCCTGCTCGCTGCAGACCAGTGCAGGGTACAATAGCAGAGCCTGGAGAAGCAGCAGTAACCCTTTGCACAATATCAGACTCAGTGAGTCTCTGGGACCGATGTCTCCGCTGAGCAGGCTCCACTGCGGCCCAAGCAGAATGGGGACCGCAGCAGACACAGCTCGTGATTCTTCTTGTGCAGCAGCAGGAACTTGACTCCTAACATGGGGGGGAGGGTTGTCTCCAATGAATGGAGATTAGGTGCTTAGCAGCTGCTAACAAGAGGGGCAGTAGGTTACGCTTCTTGGGCTTAAACTCGCTAATATGTAGCGATAGAAGGACTTCTTGAGGGGTTAGGTTCCATTTAGTTAATCTTTATTGGTGGAGGGACCTGTTAATTCCTGACCAGTATGCGGAAATAGCAGGGCATGTCGAAAAGATGTGAGTCAATATTCCGATTGAACCAGAGCATCTCCAACATAGGGGAGAGGAAACCAATCAATGATTTTTTGAAGTGCTATATAACACAAAAAAATTCACAAATTACATAATACTCGATGGATCAAATTATATTTCTTATATACACTTTTTCAACCCCCCCAAAAAAAGTTGCAGCTATATATTTGTCAACAAACTGCACAGCCCTAATCACTGTGTATAGACTGGATTCTCTCACTCTCCCTGCTTTTGCAACTCTCTCTTTCTCTCTCTAGGCTAAATGCAAATTGCATGTGATACAAACAGCATAGCAAATGATTAGCCCTTAGAAGGGCTGTTAGTATGATGTCTCAGCTTTAGCATCAGTATCAACACTACAGGCCACTGATTTGTTATACTGTGCACGCAGGCCTAGACGTGAACTTTCTCCCTCCAATACGAAGTGTCACAGAGTTGTGCAATGTTGTCAATGTGCCAAGCAAGGCAGCAGCAATTCTAACAAATGGGTAGACAATCACAGAAATGCCACAACCATAATAGCAATGGCTACGGCAATAGAGTGAGCTGTGTAACAGGGGGTGGAGATTTGAGTTTTACATAGAGCTCAACCCATTTCTAACAAGAACATCTGTGCACTGTGATACTCGAATGATAAACGAGTCTCACCTAGCATGTTCTATCATCCCTAGTTACTATTTTGCTCATGCATTGACTATTTTGTAGTCCAGAGTGCATTTTGTTGGCATATAACTCTCAAAAAATGTGTTTCAAAATGTATCAGTATTATATTGCTGATCATAGGGTATTACATATTCTTGGGTGCATTTAGGTGGTATTTAACCCTCCAAAAAATTGTTCAAAATTTTTTCAGTATTATATTGCTCATCAATAGAGTATTACATGTTCTTGGCTACATTTCGTTAGTATGAAACGCACCAAAAACTGGGTAAAAAATGTATTGGTATTATTTTGCTCATCCACACAGTATAACGTGTTCTTGGGTACATTTTGTTGCTGTAAAAGCCTCTAAAAACATTTTAAAAAATATATCAATATTAATTAGCTTATCTACACAGTATAACGTGTTTTTGGGTACGTTTCGTTGCTATATAAACCTCAAAAAAACTTGTTAAAATATGTATTGGTATTATATTGCTTATCAATGGGTATAAGAACTTGTTCAATAATGACAAAACTGCAGTACATTGTGCCTCTCACAATGAGCTGCCTGTGGGAACCACAGTTTAAGTGACCTGCAGTAACCTCAATCACGACACCATAGGTGTCAGCTCAGTGTCTCCTGGATGCCAGGCTGAACAGTTGGTTTATGCCACCATTCAGCAAGGCATCCAGATGAAGCAGAGAGGATTACAGCCTGGGACAAATTAATTGTTATTGGACAGGTGAGGAATATGGTGTGTTTTTTTTTTTCATTTTATACAGATAGGTAAAAGAGGGTGGAGAGAATTTTTTCAACTGAAGGAGTGTGTGTCTTTCTTTTAATTAAAGGACTTCATTCTGGCTGTGTATATTTTACAATATGACTATGGGGTAAGCAATGGGGGCATCTTATAGATGCTTCTCCATTAGTAACACCGGGGCTTTATGTCAGCACCCATAAAAAGCTGACATCAACCCCAACCCTATTACCCCACTTGTCACTGCATGTCCCATGTTATTAATATCAGCTTATAACTGTCTGTTTAGCCTTTGCTGATTGCAATTTTTAGGGAGATCCTATGTAATTTTTTGTCTGGGGTACCCCTGTAAACTAACCAGTAAAGGCTGAGCAAGCAACTGTAAGCTGTTGTTAATAGCCTGGGAACATTTGGGACTGATGGCCCCTTTCTTAGATTATTAACATCAGCCACCAACAGTTAGCTTTTCGTCTGCTGGTTTTGAAAAACATGCAGGAGCACACGCTGGATTTTTATATAAATGTGTTTGTTTATTTATCCAATAAATTCAAGTATAGGGGGAAAAACACAATTCCTTTAACCCCTTCACCCCAAAGCCTGTTTTCACCTAAGTGACACGGCCAATTTTTACAATTCTGACCACTGTCACTTTATGAGGTCATAACTCTGAAACGCTTCAACGGATCCTGGTGATTCTGACATTGTTTTCTCGTGACATATTGTACTTTATGATAGTGGTAAAATTTCTTCGATATGACTTGCATTTATTTGTGAAAAAAACAGAAATTTGTCGAAAATTATGAAAATTTAGCAATTTTCAAATTTTTCGTTTTTATGCCCTTAAATTAGAGAGTTATATCACATAATATAGTTAATAAACAACATTTCCCACATGTCTGCTTTACATCAGCACAATTTTGGAAACATAATTTTTTTTTGTTAGGGAGTTATAAGGGTTAAAAGTTGACCAGCGATTTCTCATTTTTGCAACAAAATTTGCAAAACCATTTTTTTTACGGACCACCTCACACTTGAAGTGACTTTGAGGGGTCTATATGACAGAAAATGTCCAAAAGTGACACCATTCTAAAAACTGCACCCCTCAAGGTACTCTAAACCACATTCAAAAAGTTTATTAACCCTTCAGGTGCTTCACAGGAATTTTTGGAATGTTTAAAAAAAATTGAACATTTAACTTTTTTTTCACAAAATTTTTACTTCAGATCCAATTTGTTTTATTTTACCAAGGGTAACAGGAGAAATTGGACCAAAAAAGTTGTTGTACAATTTGTCCTGAGTACGCCGATACCCCACATGTTGGGGTAAACCATTGATTGGGCACATGGCAGAGCTCGGAAGGGAAGGAGCGCCATTTGACTTTTCAATGCAAAAGTGGCTGGAATTGAGATCGGAACCCATGTCGTGTTTGGAGAGCCCCTGACGTGCCTAAACAGTGGAAACCCCCACAAGTGACACCATTTTGGAAAGTAGACCCTCTAAGGAACTAATCTAGATGTGTGGTGAGCACTTTGAACCTCCAAGTGCTTCACAGAAGTTTATAATGTGGAGCCGTAAAAAAAATTAATATTAATTTTCACAAAAAATGATCTTTTTGCCCCAAATTTTTTATTTTCCCAAGGGTAGCAGGATAAATTGGACCCCAAAAGTTGTTGTGCAATTTGTCCTGAGTACGCTGATACTTCATATATGGGGATAAACCACTGTTTGGGCGCATGGCAGAGCTCGGAAGGGAAGGAGCGCCATTTGACTTTTCAATGCAAAAGTGGCTGGAATTGAGATCGGAACCCATGTCGTGTTTGGAGAGCCCCTGATGTGCCTAAACAGTGGAAACCCCCACAAGTGACACCATTTTGGAAAGTAGACCCTCTAAGGAACTAATCTAGATGTGTGGTGAGCACTTTGAACCTCCAAGTGCTTCACAGAAGTTTATAATGTGGAGCCGTAAAAAAATTTAATATTAATTTTCACAAAAAATGATATTTTTGCCCCAAATTTTTTATTTTCCCAAGGGTAGCAGGATAAATTGGACCCCAAAAGTTGTTGTGCAATTTGTCCTGAGTACGCTGATACTTCATATATGGGGATAAACCACTGTTTGGGCGCATGGCAGAGCTCGGAAGGGAAGGAGCGCCATTTGACTTTTCAATGCAAAATTGGCTGGAATTGAGATCGGAACCCATGTCGTGTTTGGAGAGCCCCTGACGTGCCTAAACAGTGGAAACCCCCACAAGTGACACCATTTTGGAAAGAAGACCCCCTAAGGAACTTATTTAGATGTGTGGTGAGCACTTTTAACCCCCAGTTGTTTCACTAAAGTTTAGAATGTAGCGCTGTGAAAATCAAAAAATCATTTTTTCTTTCCACAAAATGATGTTTTAGCCCGCAATTTTTTTTTCCCCAAGGGTAACAGGAGAAATTGGACCACAAAAGTTATTGTCCAATTTGTCCTGAGTACGCTGATACCCCATACATTGGGGGGAACCACTGTTTGGGCGCACGGCAGAGCTCGGAAGGGAAGGAGCGCCGTTTGAAATGCAGACTTAGATGGATTGGTCTGCAGGTGTCATGTTGCATTTGCAGAGCCCCTGATGTACCTAAACAGTAGAAACCCCCCACAAGTGACCCCATATTGGAAACTAGACCCCCCACGGAACTTATCTAGATGTGTTGTGAGAACTTTGAACCAACAAGTGTTTCACTACAGTTTATCACGCAGAGCCATGAAAATAAAAAATATTTTTTTTTCCACGAAAATTATATTTTAGCCCCCACATTTTTATTTTCCCAAGGGTAACAGGAGAAATTGGACAACAAAAGTTGTTGTCCAATTTGTCCTGAGTACGCTGATGCTTCATATATGGGGATAAACCACTGTTTGGGCGCACGGCAGAGCTCGGAAGGGAAGGAGCGCCGTTTGAAATGCAGACTTAGATGGATTGGTCTGCAGGTGTCATGTTGCATTTGCAGAGCCCCTGATGTACCTAAACAGTAGAAACCCCCCACAAGTGACCCCATATTGGAAACTAGACCCCCCACGGAACTTATCTAGATGTGTTGTGAGAACTTTGAACCAACAAGTGTTTCACTACAGTTTATCACGCAGAGCCATGAAAATAAAAAATATTTTTTTTTCCACGAAAATTATATTTTAGCCCCCACATTTTTATTTTCCCAAGGGTAACAGGAGAAATTGGACAACAAAAGTTGTTGTCCAATTTGTCCTGAGTACGCTGATACTTCATATATGGGGATAAACCACTGTTTGGGCGCACGGCAGAGCTCGGAAGGGAAGGAGCGCCGTTTGAAATGCAGACTTAGATGGATTGGTCTGCAGGTGTCATGTTGCATTTGCAGAGCCCCTGATGTACCTAAACAGTAGAAACCCCCCACAAGTGACCCCATATTGGAAACTAGACCCCCCACGGAACTTATCTAGATGTGTTGTGAGAACTTTGAACCAACAAGTGTTTCACTACAGTTTATCACGCAGAGCCATGAAAATAAAAAATATTTTTTTTTCCACGAAAATTATATTTTAGCCCCCACATTTTTATTTTCCCAAGGGTAACAGGAGAAATTGGACAACAAAAGTTGTTGTCCAATTTGTCCTGAGTACGCTGATACTTCATATATGGGGATAAACCACTGTTTGGGCGCACGGCAGAGCTCGGAAGGGAAGGAGCGCCGTTTGAAATGCAGACTTAGATGGATTGGTCTGCAGGTGTCATGTTGCATTTGCAGAGCCCCTGATGTACCTAAACAGTAGAAACCCCCCACAAGTGACCCCATATTGGAAACTAGACCCCCCACGGAACTTATCTAGATGTGTTGTGAGAACTTTGAACCAACAAGTGTTTCACTACAGTTTATCACGCAGAGCCATGAAAATAAAAAATATTTTTTTTTCCACGAAAATTATATTTTAGCCCCCACATTTTTATTTTCCCAAGGGTAACAGGAGAAATTGGACAACAAAAGTTGTTGTCCAATTTGTCCTGAGTACGCTGATACTTCATATATGGGGATAAACCACTGTTTGGGCGCACGGCAGAGCTCGGAAGGGAAGGAGCGCCGTTTGAAATGCAGACTTAGATGGATTGGTCTGCAGGTGTCATGTTGCATTTGCAGAGCCCCTGATGTACCTAAACAGTAGAAACCCCCCACAAGTGACCCCATATTGGAAACTAGACCCCCCACGGAACTTATCTAGATGTGTTGTGAGAACTTTGAACCCCCAAGTGCTTCACTACAGTTTATAACGCAGAGCCGCGAAAATAAAAAATATATTTTTTTCCACGAAAATTATATTTTAGCCCCCATGTTTTTATTTTCCCAAGGGTAAGGCTGGTTTCACACTTGCGTTTTTTTTAAAAAACGCATGTGTGAAAAAACACATGTAATCGCGGTAAAACGCATGCGTTTTTTTAGACGCATGCGTTTTTATAGAAAAACACAAGAAAACAAGAAAAAACCAAAAAACCCTAACCCTACCCCTAACCCTACCCCTACCCCTAACCTGAAATACGTGGCACTGAAATACGTGGCACTGAAATACGTTTATATACGTATATACGTATATAAGTGCCACGATATTTCAGTGGCCACGTATATAAGTGCCACGTATTTAAGTGCCACGTATTTAAGTGCCACGTATTTAAGTGCCACGTATTTAAGTGCCACGTATTTCACGTAAATGCCACGATATTTCAGTGCCACGTATTTCACTGAAATACCGTGGCACTTAAATACGTGGCACTGAAATATCGTGGCACTGAAATATCGTGGCACTGAAATAACGTGGCATTGAAATACGTGGCACTGAAATACGTGGCACTGAAATACGTGGCACTATGACTGTCAGAAAATGTTCATTAAACGGTTAGGGATGAGTTTAGGGGTAGGGTTAGGGTTAGGGTTTGGATCCCTTTATCACCTTGATGGTGGTGGGTGACTTTTCAGTGTGTGTTCTGTTTTTTTTCTATAAAAACGCATGCGTTTTTAACGCAAACAAACGCGTTGAGATCGGACGCCATGTCGCGTTTGGAGAGCCCCTGATGTGTCTAAACAGTGAAAACTCCCCAATTCTAACTGAAACCCTAACCCCAACCCTAACCCTAGTCCTAACCCTAGCGCTACTTTCACACTAGCGTTTTTTTGCATACGTCGCAATGCGTCGTTTTGGCGAAAAAACGCATCCTGCAAAGTCATCTGCAGGATGCGTTTTTTCCCCATAGACTAACATTAGCGACGTATTGACACACGTCGCAAGCGTCGTGCGACGGTTGCGTCGTGTTGTGGCGGACCGCCGGCAGCAAAAAACATTACATGTAACTTTTTTTGTGCTGACGGTCCACCATTTCCGACCGCGCATGCGCAGCTGGAACTCCGCCCCCACCTCCCCGCACCTCACAATGGGGCAGCGGATGCGTGGAAAAACAGCATCCGCTGCCCCCGTTGTGCGGCGCTTGCACAGTATGCGTCGGTATGTCGGGCCGACGCAGCGCGACGGCCCCGTACCGACGCTAGTGTGAAAGTAGCCTAACGGGAAAATGGAAATAAATATATTTTTTTAAATTTTATTATTTTTCCTAACTAAGGGGGTGATGAAGGGGGATTTGATTTACTTATATAGCGTTTTTTGGGCGGATTTTTATGGTTGGCAGCCGTCACACACTAAAAGACGCTTTTTATTGCAAACAATAGTTTTTGCATCACCACATTTTGAGAGCTATAATTTTTCCATATTTTGGTCCACAGAGTCATGTGAGATCTTGTTTTTTGCGGGACGAGTTGACGTTTTTGCTGGTACCATTTTTGGGTACATGACATTTTTTGATCGCTTTTTATTCCGATTTTTGGGAGGCGGAATGAACAAAAACCAGCAATTCCTGAAATTCTTTTAGGGGGTGCGTTTATACCGTTCCGCGTTTGGTAAAAAGGATAAAGCAGTTTTATTCTTCGGGTCAGTATGATTACAGCGATAACTCATTTATATAATTTTTTTATGTTTTGGCGCTTTTACACAATAAAAACTATTTTATATAAAAAATAATTGTTTTTGCATCGCTTTATTCTGAGAGCTATAACTTTTTTATTTTTCTGCTGATGATGCTGTATGGCGGCTTTTTTTTTGCGGGACAAGATGACGTTTTCAGCGGTACCATGGTTATTTATATCCGTCTTTTTGATCGCGTGTTATTCCACTTTTTGTTTGGTGGTATGAGAATAAAGCGTTGTTTTTTGCCTCGTTTTTTTTTTTTTTTTTTTACGGTGTTCACTGAAGGGGTTAACTAGTGATATAGTTTTATAGGTGGGGTTGTTACGGACGCGGCGATACTAAATATGTGTACTTTTATTGTGTGGTGTTTTTTTTATTTAGATAAAGAAATGTATTTATGGGAATATATTTATTTTTTTTTCTTTATTTAGGAATTTTTTTTTTTTTTTTTTTTACACATGTGGAAAAATTTTTTTTTTACTTTTTTACTTTGTCCCAGGAGGGGACATCACAGATCGGTGATCAGACCGTGTGCATAGCACTCGGTCTGATCACCGATGTGCCAGGCACATTGCAGGGGCTTGCCGGCACATTGCAGGGGCTTGCCGGCGCCTGCTATGAGGATTCTCAGCAGACGCCGGCAAGCAGGGTCATCTTATGACCCGGAAGGAGTCCTGCGGCCATCTTGGATCCGGGGACTCCTTCCAGGTCACCGGAGCAGCGCGATCTCATCGCGCTGCTCCGGTGGGAGAGCGCAGGGAGCCCCCGTCCCTGCGCGATCCCCCTCTATGCCGCTGTCACTATTGACAGCGGCATCAGAGGGGTTAAATGCCCGCGATCGGCGACAGCGCCGATCGTGGGCATTGCTGCGGGGTGTCAGCTGTCATATACAGCTGACACCCGCACCCGATCACCGCGGCGCTCAGCGTGAGACCGCGGTGATCGGGGCGCCGTACTAGTACTGCGGCTGTCAGTAATGCAGTGCCGGCAGCGCAGTACTAGTACGGCGCATGTCGGGAAGGGGTTAATTAACTGGTTTAAAAAGGAACCTTGGCAATTTTCCTCCCCTTACACAAATTAATCAATTGTTTAACTATCAGACATTTTTTTCCAGGAAAAAACATTGACGTTGCTCACACGGATGCGGACATATGGTCACACAGATGCTACACAGATGCACAGAGGGCACACGGATGTTGCACATGGTCATACAGGTGTCACATGGACATATGGACACACAGATGTAGAACAAAGCCACATGGATGTCACATGGATTGTCATAGCTGTTTGCGTTCTGACCCAATGTCAGACATGCCATATCACCAGTGAGACCAAATCAGGAGATTATGTCCTTCATTGACAAGCGCGCTTGGAGAAAAAGTAAACTGCACATGTGCTGTGAGCAAAGTCACTTTATCTGATCTAATGGAGCAAGAGGCAGTATTTTATACCATTTACAACAAATGTAACTCTCAATGTAATTCATATAGCCCTCCCCCTGTTACCCCAGGTCATGCTGACCTTTATTTCCCACCGACCCAGAACATGCTGTTTGCTGACTCTTGAAAACATATAAGATAAGAAGTATACAATCCTTGAAGAGGAGACCGTCAGACTACAGCATCATGAGAATACATTCTAGCAATTCTAGCTATTAAAGGCAAAAGGCAATTAAAGGCAAAACATTAACCCTTCTAAATCCATTTCCCCCTTTTGTAAATGGTATAACCTCTGCCACAGGGTCAGCTGATGTCCACAAAGGAGCTACTGTCTCTTGGGTCTGGTACCCATAAGGGGCCTTTCTACCTGCTTCACCAATCCACCCTCAGAGTGGACACTCACTTCCCCCATCAGCAGTGGTTATCCGGGGCCTATGATACACTATGGAAGGCTCAGCCTTCCTTGCACATACAGTACAGACCAAAAGTTTGGACACACCTTCTCATTTAAAGATTTTTCTGTATTTTCATGACTATGAAAATTGTAAAAGAAAAAAAAAAAAGAGAAGCCAGCACTGCTAATGGTCAGAACGCGATACAAATGGTGCACATGCACCTACTGAATTCTAACTGTAGCTCAAATATGAGACATTTAGCAAATAATTGATCAATTTTTTGAGCTACCCCGCCACTTCACGGCAATCTCATAATGGGGCAGTCCTACGCTACGTTTTTTATTAACGTTGTGCCATTACGGCCTCCTAGATGTATAAAAAGAGCATAAAAAGAAAGACACCATTACTAATACTATGACATGCAAGCTGTACCTGGAGACATTTTCAGAATCACCCCCTTGGTGCCAGGAAGGACAAGCGTAGGTGAAGGCCGATCAGGTCCAGTGCGGACATGTCAGATCTGGCCTCCAAGCCAGCACCAAGGCTTGCATGTCATAGTATAGTAATGGTGTCTTTCTTTTTATGCTCTTTTTATACATCTAGGAGGCCGTAATGGCACAACGTTAATAAAAAACTTAGCGTAGGACTGCCCCATTATGAGATTGCCGTGAAGTGGCGGGGTAGCTCAAAAAATTGATCAATTATTTGCTAAATGTCTCATATTTGAACTACAGTTAGAATTCAGTAGGTGCATGTGCACCACTTGTATTGCGTTCTGACCATTAGCAGTGCTGGCTTCTCCCTTTTTTTTTTTCTTTTATGAAAATTGTACATCCACACTGAAGGCATCAAAACTATGAATTAACACATGTCAAATTATATACTTAACAAAAAAGTGTGAAACAACTGAAATTATGTCTTACATTCTAGGTTCTTCAAAGTAGGCACCTTTTGCTTTGATGACTGCTTTGCACACTCTTGGCATTCTTTTGATGAGCTTCAAGAGGTAGTCACCGGGAATGGTCTTCCAACAATCTTGAAGGACTTCCCAGAGATGTTTAGCACCTGTTGGCCCATTTGCCTTCACTCTGCGGTCCAGCTCACCCCAAACCATCTCGATTGGGTTTAGGTCTGGTGAGTGTGGAGGCCAGGTCATCAGGCGTAGCATCCCATCACTCTCCTTCTTAGTCTAATAGCCCTTACACAGCCTGGAGGTATGTTTGGGGTAATTGTCCTGTTGAAAAATAAATGATGGTCCAACTAAAGGCAAACTGGATGGAATAGCATGCCGCTGCAAGACGTTGTGGTAGACATGCTGTTTCAGTATGCCTTCAGTTTTGAAAAAATCCCCAACAGTGTCACCAGCAAAGCACCCCAACACCATCACACCTCCTCCTCCATGCTTCACGGTGGGAACCAGACATGTAGAGTCCATCTGTTCACCTTTTCTGTGTCGCACAAAGAGACGGTGCTTGGAACCAAAGATCTCAAATTTGGACTCAACAGACCAAAGCACAGATTTCCACTGGTCTAATGTCCATTCCTTGTGTTCTTTAGCCCAAACAAGTCTCTTCTGCTTGTTGCCTGTCCTTAGCAGTGGTTTCCTAGCAGTTATTTTACCATGAAGGCCTGCTGCACAAAGTCTCCTCTTAAAAGTTGTTGTAGAGATGTGTCTGCTGCTAGAACTCTTTGTGGCATTGACCTGGTCTCTAATCTGAGCTGCTGTTAACCTGTGATTTCTGAGGCAGGTGATTCAGATAAACTTATCCTCAGGAGCAGAGGTGACTCTTGGTCTTCCTTTCCTGGGGCGATCCTCATGTGAGCTAGTTTCTTTGTAGCGCTTGATTGTTTTTGCCATTGAACTTGGGGACACTTTCAAATTTTTCCCAATTTTTCGGACTGACTGACCTTCATTTCTTAAAGGAATGATGGCCACTCGTTGTTCTTTACTTAGCTGCTTTTTTGTTGCCATAATACAAATTCTAACAGTCTATTCAGTAGGACTATCAGCTGGCTATCCACCAGACTTCTGCACAACACAACTGATGGTCCCAACCCCATTTATAGGGCAAGAAATCCCACTTATTAAACCTGACAGGGCACACCTGTGAAGTGAAAACCATTCCTGGTGACTACCTCTTGAAGCTCATCAAGAGAATGCCAAGAGTGCGCAAAGCAGTCATCAAAGCAAAAGGTGGCTACTTGGGTGAACCTTGAATATAAAACATAATTTCAGTTGTTTCACACTTTTTTGTTAAGTATATAATTCCACATGTGTTAATTCATATGCCCTCAGTGTGAATGTATAATTTTTATAGTCATGAAAACACAGAAAAATCTTTAAATGAGGTGTGTCCAAACTTTTGGTCTGTACTGTACATTATTCAATAGCTTATGTAATGCATATATTAGCACTTTTACAGCTATATAAAGCAATAAACAAAGCAATAAAATTTGCATGCAAGTCTGTAAAATACCAAAAAATCCATCCCACTAGTCCACTAAACCAATTGGCTGGATTTGAAAAGGAGTCTCTGTATTGTATAAGTCTCATTAAGAACCTCAAGGAAACTAGAAAATCTGAGTCCAAGTCTCATTGTGTATGTAGTGTGGTGTTAATACCTTCCTTGGCTTCGGGGGTAAGGCTAAGTACAGCATAGTCCTTGCAAGATACTGGGCTGTGTATACATATACAACAGTCCAACAGTTTTTGTCCTTACCCGTCCTTTATAAGAAGAGCATGATGTGGAATAAGTATGTTGTCCCTGTCAACATTGAAAAAGTTTATCCAGTGTCTCTGTAGAGTGCAATAATCTTGCTACTGCCAGCAAGGTGATTAGGAGAACAGTCATTCTACTTGTGAAAATATCTTTTTGCAGTGACTGGCATGGATCCAGGTGTGCTTTCCCTCAAGTTTCACTGAGGTGAATGTGGTCAGCTGGACTTTAAACTGGGCCGTCAAACCGTGGATCTAGGCTCCTTCTCATGTGTCTGTGTATGACCACCCAATCACCTGGATTCAGCTGATGTACATCTGCACTGGCATTAGGACCTGGAATGGAAGAGAATACATGTTTATACACCACATTAAGTCTTTTCTGCAAAGCCTGGACATAGGCTCTCATAGCACTGTGTTTTTATTTGTAGCACCTGTGGGAAGTACAGACCAGTCTTTGGTGCACTACCAAACAGGACTTCAAAAGGAGACAAGCTTATCCTCCTATTTAGAGTTTGTCTGACCAAAAAGAGTGCAAGAGGCAAGTACTCTACTCAGTCCTTTCCTGTGTCTTCCATGGCCTTTGAATTTTCAGTTTGTGCCCCATTTATTCTTTCCACTTTCCCACTACTTTGTGGTCTATATGGTGTATGAAATGATAGCTGTACTCCCGGGGCCTGCATGACTTCCCTCATTATTTCTCCTGTGAAGTGTGTATGGAACACCATACCTGCAGATCAGTTATTTCATCAATTTGTCTGCAGTCGTTTTAGCATTTGCACATTTTACCGGATAGGCTTCCGGTCAACCAGAGAAAAGATCTACACATACTAGGACATTTTCATACACTCCTACCTTGGTAGCTGTATGTAGTCAGTCTGCAGTCTCTGAAATGGGTAGAGAGGCCTAGGTGTTGCTTTCTTAGGGACTTTTATTGTTTTTCCTGGGTTGTGCTGTGCACAGATGAGGCATGACTGTAAGAGTTTTGCGGCTGCGTAACTGAAACCAGGAGTGATCCAGAAGGCATTTACCATGGTACACATGTGATATTTTTAGGTGTGAGTAGGGCCATGAGTTGCTTTCATCATTATTGGGAACAGGGACCTTGGTATATACAATTCATCCTTATTCTCTCATATTCCGTTTGAGTTCAGCTCAGCTCCCATTCTCCCCCAGTGCTCTTTCTCTGTTTGGGCAGCTGGAGGGATGCCACTGCTCTCTAGGCTGCCTTGCTGCTACTTTAGCAGCCTCGTCTGCCTTTCTGTTGCCCTTTACCTCCACAGAGTCACCGTTTGTGTGTGCTTTCACCTTGATTATGCCAACCTGGACTGGTAACATCAATGCCTCCATTAGTTGTTTCACCAGCTTTGCATTTTTAATAGGCTTACCGGCTGATGAAAGAAACGCTCTGCTTCTCCAGATAGGGCCATAATCATCGGATATTCTACATGCATAATTCGAATCTGTGTAAATATTAGCGACTTTACCTGCAGCAGCTCTACACACCTCAGTGAGTGCCTTCAACTTTGCCTCCTGCACCAACATATGAGGAAGGAGTGGTCCAGCTTGGATTATCTCATGTGAGGATACTACAGTACCACTGCATATCCTGGTGGTATCTGGAGCCATCTACAAAGATAAAAACCCCAAAATGTGCATTAGGAACAGGTTTTTTTCATGAACATATGTAAAACCCACTGTCTCCTGACTCATCAGTTCCTATGCAGTTATGTTTGTGCGTCATGTCAGAGTACTCTTCCTCACATGCCAACACCGCCACTAATTCCCCCTTTTCTGAATCCACAGGCAGATGAGTGGCTGGATTCAGAACATTATATCTTTTGAGGGTGACGTATCAAGGAATCAGTATTAGAGCACATTCAAGTCTAAGCTGTCTGGCCATAGATAGGTGTTTTGTTTGAACAGGTACGAGTGTGGCATGGATGTCATGTGGGGAATAAATTGTCAAAGGAAAAAGCCTGTTTTCTGTCTTCAGTCAGGAGTCTTGTACCTTCAGCAATACAATGTCCTAAAAATGTCACCTTTTGTTTGCAATACTGTAATTTGTCACGTGAGACCTGGCAACCCTTTTCTGCCAAAAATCATAGCAAAGAAACTGCAGCTTCCTTGCAGGACATCTGGTCTGGGCAGCAGAGCAGGAGGTCATCCACGTACTGTAATAGTGAAATCTGTGGATGAGGTGAAGAATGCATTTGCCAAATCAGTGATTGTGAAACATTTTGATGTTGCTGGGATCTGTGACAGTAAGGTGTGAGGATTAGGGACAATTGAGGTCACACTCTCTGTAACATTATTAATAGCCCTTAAGTCACGAACCATTCTGTGTCAGGGGAACCCTTGGGTCCTCTTTTTTTTCTTGATGGGATGCAAAGGGGTGTAGCAGGGGGAAGATCTTTGCACCAGAACCCCTGCCTTAACATACTCTTTAATATCCCTGCTCAGGGCCCTAGGCTTAAGAGGCACCGCGCCAAACAAGGAGGAGTGGCTCCCTCTTTTAATTTTATCATGACACGGATAGGGACATATGGTCACACAGATGCCACACAGATACACAGAGGGCACACGGATGTTGCACATGGACATACAGATGCCACATGGACATATGGACACACAGATTTAGCACAAAGCCACATGGATGTCACATGGATACAGACCATGGATCAAACCAGTGCTGGTTTTTACTTTACAGGAATCACCAGGATGTGTGAAGGGGGCCTTATGGTGACATAGTTGCAAAACTAATTTTTATTTCTTGCTATCACTTTATTATACAAATATGGGTTGGTTAGTTTTTTATAATTTTTTTTTATAATTTATTTTTATTTTATCTTTCTTAATGAGAGATTTAGAAATGATTAATAATTTTACATAGTAATGTACTTGCAGAACATTACCTTTTGGAACTTATGATCATACCTAGGCATGCCCTAATAATAGGAATCCTGAGCTGATAGCCTTAGGGCCCTTGGCCTTCTTTTTCTATGTAATTATCAGCTTTTACTGCAGCATGCATTGTGGTTGAATGATGGGAATCAAAGGTTCTCTGTGTGCATTACAGAAGTGATTTTGCTTCTGATCATGTAGCCACTGTGGCATCCCATGGAATTACCAAGCTGAGTACTCCTGATTTTGATGTAAAATTACGGCATGGGCTGACAGTGGGTTAATAAATGTTAATTCAGGGTGGATGTGCTGCAGATTTTCCTTCCAGATTTTCTGATTTTGTACTGCAATTAGTTTTCAATCTGCTGTAAGTTAATTGTTTCTGTAGATTGTCACTGCTGATTTCACCCTGACAATGAATAGGATAAAATCCACTGCAATTTTGTAATAAAGTCTGTAACAAAATTTGCACCATAAACATAAAATTTCACCCCAATTTTAAGCGTCAAATTGCAATAAAATCCACAACTGCACTTCTGACTTAATTATGATCTATATAAATATTTCTTTACTCAAATAGAGCAGAAAAGCAATGGAATGAAAGTGGTAAAAAAGTGATAATGCACCACGACAGAACTTGAGTTACATTACTTTAGGCACAGACTGTGTATTCCCTTAAAGGAATTGTCCATCACTTTGACACAGATTGCCTATGCTCAGGCTTGGGTTATCAATATTAGATCAGTGGATATTTGACAAATGGCATCACACTGATCAACTGTAATCAGCTTCGGCAGCGGCTGGATGCAAACACTGTACAGAGCAGTTCAGACTATCATTAGGGTATCAATGATGACCTAACCTAAGAATACATCTTGATCTTCCAAAAAATGTCTTCTCCTTGTCTCTGATTAGGTATTCAACCCTGAAATTCACATTAGTGTGATTTTACAACAGGGGCGAACATACCGCCTCTGCAACCGGGGCACCTGCACCGGAACCTGGAGGTAGAGGTGGGCCTTTGCTTGTCGGCTAATAATGAGGGCAATGTGGCCTGTTTTTCAGAGCCTGAGACTCCTTGGGGCTCATGGATACATTGCCCTCATGATGTGTAGTGTGCGGGTCAGGAGGAGCAATCCTGCAGCTCCTCTGCCTACAAGGGAAAATTTCAGTAGAGCTGCAGGATTTCATATTCAGCTTCCTCTCTGAAGATTTCTCAGTGACTCAGGAGCACGGCTTGATAGCGTAAGCAGGCAGCAAATGCCTGTGTCATTTATAAAGTTGCCAATGATGAAAAAAAGAAGAAATGCCTCAGGACAGACTATTGAACTTGTTTTTTAACCAATACACTAGGGAGAGGACCACGAGAGGTGGTGATTACAAGGGTGACATCACTTTGTACCTCTTAGGAGCACCAACCACTGTGGATCTCCTCAGATATCTTGAAACACAAGGGATTTTATAAGCAAGGAGACACTTTGTTATCTTGTTTTAGAACAATCTGGCCTTTTCCTAGCTGTTGCCTTTTCCAATAGCAAGTACACTCTCCTGATCACTTCTAATGAAGAAAGAAACACATCGGGAGGGTTTTGCATTTAAAATAAGGAATACTTGGGTACTGTCCTTGTTAGTGCAGGAGTCGATGCAGATGGCAAGACAGGGCAGATTGAGGAAAGTTTCATCTGAAGGCCTCAACTGAGGAAGTAACCCGGATGCCAGTAAGCATGTGATTTGGGTGAGATCTTTTACCTATCTTTGCACTTTTTTGCACAAAGGCATATCTATATTTCTAGCCCTATTACAAAATATTCAGGTATTAATTAATTCTAATTGTATGTCTTTTGACAACTTATCACCCTTAGTGAAGAGATCAATATATTACTGCATTCTGACAACATTATAAGGGTCACTTTTTGGGACATACAAGAATATCCAGCCAGAAACAGAAACTCAGTAAATCTGCAGCATATCCGCAAACATTTTTATACCTGCGATTTTGCTACAGCTTTGACTGACTTAATGGAAGTCAAAGGGTGAAAAACACTGCAGAATCACACAAAGAATGGGCATTCTGCAGAAAAAAAAGGAAATTTACTGATCATGCGGACAATACTTCAGAATTGTCATTGAATCAGCTTTCATAAGGTTTCCATATCATTTTTCACCATAATAATTAATATTTGCCAAATGCCAGAATAATGAGAGATATAATGTTAAGTAGTGTTGAGCGATACCGTCCGATACTTGAAAGTATCGGTATCAGATAGTATCGGCCGATACCCGAAAAGTATCGGATATCGCCGATACCGATACCCGATACCAATACAAGTCAATGGGACACCAAGTATCGGAAGGTATCCTGTATGGTTCCCAGGGTATGAAGGAGAGGAAACTCTCCTTCAGGCCCTGGGATCCATATTAATGTGTAAAATAAAGAATAAAAATAAAAAATATTGATATACTCACCTCTCCGACGCAGCCTGGACCTTACCGATATAACCGGCAGCTTCCGTTCCTAAGAATGAGCGCTTGAAAGACGTTAGATGACGTCGCAGCTTGTGATTGGTCACGTGAGCGGTCACGTGACCGCCACGCAACCAATCACAAGCCGCGACGTCATCTAAGGTCTTTCAAGCGCTCATTCTTAGGAACGGAAGCTGCCGGTTATATCGGTAAGGTCCAGGCTGCGTCAGAGAGGTGAGTATATCAATATTTTTTATTTT
Organism: Ranitomeya variabilis; assembly: GCF_051348905.1. Lineage (NCBI taxonomy): Eukaryota > Metazoa > Chordata > Amphibia > Anura > Dendrobatidae > Ranitomeya > Ranitomeya variabilis. The sequence continues at coordinate 94,280,921 of NC_135239.1, read as the reverse complement.
TATTCTTTATTTTACACATTAATATCGATCCCGATACCGATTCCCGATATCACAAAAGTATCGGATCTCGGTATCGGAATTCCGATACCGCAAATATCGGCCGATACCCGATACTTGCGGTATTGGAATGCTCAACACTAATGTTAAGGCATTATAGTTTACATTCACTTCATTAGTATTTGGTACCATTGCCCATAAACTGAATGACTTGGGTCTAACATTTGGGATATCCTTCCAAAAGCTTCTCACAATAGTTGCTCGGGAATTTGGGCCCATCGCTCCTGACAAAACTGGTGTAACTGATCCAGGTTTGTAGGTCGCCTAGCACGCAGTTGCCTTTTCAGCTTTGCCCATAAATTGTCAATAGGATTACGATCAGGGATTTGAAATTGCCACTCCAATACATTTACTTTGTTATCTTTAAGCCACTTTGTTACCATTTTGGCAGTATGCTTGTCCATTTGGAAGACCCATTTCCTCCCAAGCTTTAACTTTCTGGCTGATGTCTTGAGATGTTGCTTCAGTATTGTCACACAATTTTCTTTTCTCATGATGCCATCTGTTTTGTGAAGTGCACCAGTCCCTCCTGCAGCAAAACAACCCCACAGCATGATGCTGCCTCCCCCCCCCCCCGTGTTTCACAGTTGGGATGGTATTCTTATGCTTCCAAGCGTCTCCCTTTTTCCTCCAAACCTAACCATGATCATTATGCCCTAAAAGTTCAATTTTAGTTTCATCACACCACAGGACATGTCTCCAAAATTCAAGGTCTGTGTTCTTGTGTGAATTTGCAAAACTTTATATGGCTTTTTTATGTTTATTTTGGAGTAATGGCTTCTTCCTGGTGGGGTGGCCTTTCAGCCCATGTTGATACAGTACTCGTTTCACTGTTGATGTTGACACAATCTTACCAGCTTCCATCATCATCTTCACAAGGTCTTTTGCTTTTGTCCTTGGGTTGATATGTACATGTTGAACCAAAGTACATTTATCTCTGGGACACAGAACCCGTTTACTTCCTGAGTGGTATAATGGCTGGAGCAGTGTGTCAGGTGTGCATTAAAATACATCCACAGGAAGCTTCCAAGCACATTACATCATATGGGCAAATTTAAAAAAACTGTCCGTCACATCCAACCATAGATCAAGTGTGAACAGGTGCTGAACCTAGAGTCACCAACTCGTACACAGTCAAACAAACAAGGCAGCACACTGTAGCGCCAAAACATGCAAACATGAAACATGAAAGTTGAACTGCATTACTGCATTAGAAATATGAAAAAATGAGAGTGTTTAGTGCATAAATTGGCCAATTTACGTGTACCTGGTAGCCACTTTACGGCATCTCTCGTATACCTGGTCCTACACTTTCCTTTCCTTGCTGAGAATAAACGTCTTCATCTGAATGGGTACCTGTGAAACATCTTCTTAGACTAAATTTCTCTCTCTCTGTGGAGGTGTAATGGACCTGCTGCGATTAAAACACCTGTGGCTAAGAGGCAGAGTGCTCGGTCAGAAGGCTAGTAAATACAAATTTAAAAAACTGACCGCCACATCCAAACATAGATCAAGTGTGAACAGGTGCTGAACCTAGAGTCACCAATTCTTACACAGTCAAACAAACAAGGCAACACACTGCAGCGCCAAAACATGCAAACATGAAACATGAAAGTTGAACTGCATTACTGCACTAGAAATATGAAAAAATGAGAGCGTTTAGAGCATAAGTTGGCCAATTTATGTGTACCTGGTGGCCACATTAGGCCATCTCTCGTATACCAGGTCCTACACTTTCCTTTCCTCGCTGAGAATAAACGTCTTCATCTGAATGGGTACCTGTGAAACCTCTTCTTAGACTAAATTTATCTCTCTCTTTCTCTCTAAGTTTCACAGGTACCCATTCAGATGAAGACGTTTATTCTCAGCAAGGAAAGGAAAGTGTAGGACCTGGTATATGAGAGATACCATAAAGTGGCTACCAGGTACACGTAAACTGGCCAATTTATGCACTAAACGCTCTCATTTTTTCATATTTATAGTGCTGTAATGCAGTTCAACTTTCATGTTTGCATGTTTTGGCGCAACAGTGTGCTGCCTTGTTTGTTTGATCATCACATGGGCAGTCCAGAATTGTTTAAAGGTAAAGCTGTGACAAAAAAAGCGAAAATAGGGTCTTATCTGGTAGACTCAGTATGTGTCCGTTAGTTAAGCATCAAATATGGATGACAGCTGATATATACATATATATATATATATATATATATATATATATATATATATATATATACACTCACCGGCCACTTTATTAGGTACACCTGTCCAACTTCTTGTTAACACTTAATTTCTAATCAGCCAATCACATGGCGGCAACTCAGTGCATTTAGGCATGTAGACATGGTCAAGACAATCTCCTGCAGTTCAAACCGAGCATCAGTATGGGGAAGAAAGGTGATTTGAGTGCCTTTGAACGTGGCATGGTTGTTGGTGCCAGAAGGGCTGGTCTGAGTATTTCAGAAACTGCTGATCTACTGGGATTTTCACGCACAACCATCTCTAGGGTTTACAGAGAATGGTCCGAAAAAGAAAAAAAATCCAGTGAGCGGCAGTTCTGTGGGCGGAAATGCCTTGTTGATGCCAGAGGTCAGAGGAGAATGGGCAGACTGGTTCAAGCTGATAGAAAGGCAACAGTGACTCAAATCGCCACCCGTTACAACCAAGGTAGGCCTAAGAGCATCTCTGAACGCACAGTGCGTCGAACTTTGAGGCAGATGGGCTACAGCAGCAGAAGACCACACCGGGTACCACTCCTTTCAGCTAAGAACAGGAAACTGAGGCTACAATTTGTACAAGCTCATCGAAATTGGACAGTAGAAGATTGGAAAAACGTTGCTTGGTCTGATGAGTCTCGATTTCTGCTGCAACATTCGGATGGTAGGGTCAGAATTTGGCGTAAACAACATGAAAGCATGGATCCATCCTGCCTTGTATGGAGCATCTTTGGGATGTGCAGCCGACAAATCTGCGGCAACTGTGTGATGCCATCATGTCAATATGGACCAAAATCTCTGAGGAATGCTTCCAGCACCTTGTTGAATCTATGCCACGAAGAATTGAGGCAGTTCTGAAGGCAAAAGGGGGTCCAACCCGTTACTAGCATGGTGTACCTAATAAAGTGGCCGGTGAGTGTATATATATATATATATATATAGAAAAAGAAAACAAAAAGCAGCACCAAAAGAAAACAAAGGGTGCAAGAACAAGTAACCACAAATGACGACGGTAAAACACAAAAGGTGTGCACACATGCCGGAACCTACTCAAGATGAGATACTAATACAAATTAGTCTCCTCGTCAAAATATGGCGGTGTAGGAGAAGGTGCCTACGTGCACACATCCCAGGAACCTCTACTCTGGTGCCGCTCACAATAAGGTATAGTTATCATTATGCATGTTATTTATCTGCTGATTTGTGAGGTTGCTCTGTTTTTCAGAGCACTATTCACTTTGTGAGCTGATTCGTATATATCTCTCTAGGCACCTTCTCCTACACCGCCATATTTTGATGGGGAGACTAATTTGTATTAGTATCTCATTTTGAGTAGGTTCCGGCATGTGTGCACACCTTTTGTGTTTTACCGTCGTCATTTTTGGTTACTTGTGTTGCATGCCATTTCATTGTCTGATGGCTGTCTGTCCTTATTATGCATTAATAAAGTATTTTCACTTTTATACGTACATGGACTGCATTTGGTCGTCTTTTTTGGCTTGCTAGCCATGTGTTTTCTCCTGACTTTCAAAATGTAGAAGGTGCCCTACGTATACACACTTCAACTAAACATGCTGTGTAAATTTAACTAGCTTTTTTTTTATTCAAAAAATATACATAGATATGGAAATATGGAAATCATGCATATAGTTATAATTTGAGATTCCATGTGAAAAAGGTATTCACTAAGACAAGATTTTTTGGAATGAAGGAAAACATCAAGTAGACCTTTACATACGTTGATAATTGAAATGCAGCTCGATAAGAACTAGCATGTTTAATATGTATCCATACACAGCTCCATACATGATGACTGAGTTCCAAGAACAGTAATGTGCTGTACATCAATAATCAATTTTGCAATTCTAAACCACTATAATTGCATATTAATGTCTTTAACTGATGACCTTGAGTTAATGGCTAATGGTGGGTGATATCAATATAGTAAATGATGCAATAGTGAATATATAATAGCAGGCAAAGGAAATTACTGGTATGTGACAGAATACTCTGATGGACAGAATGGATTTTCTAGGTTTAGGGATAAAATATACTTTTGACAAAATTAGATTTTTATCGGCTACTTTGTGTATTGATGTGGAAGAGCTGGTAAACAGACTGCAGAAAGCCGAGGAAAGTACGCCGGGCAAGAAATGTCTAAATGGAATTCAAGGAAAGGTGATTATGATAATTTATACAGGAGTAATCCATACAGCCGTCCATAGGGCACCCAACAAGTACATGAAACAAGAGCAACATAGTTGCATAGTTAGCAAGGCCGAAAAAAGACATTTGTCCATCCAATTCATCCTATATTTCGTCAGAATAAATCCCTAGATCTACGTCCTTCTAAAGAACCAAATAACTGTAAGATACTATATTGTTACTCTGCAGGAAGACATCCAGGCCTCTCTTGAACCCCTTGAATGAGTTCGCCATCACCACCTCAAACTTCACAATATTACATACACAGTGTATGCACGATCATATTGGTTTACTTATTGTCATTTGATATTTGTAACCACCACCTATTATTCAGTAGCAGCACTGCTCTTTCAGTATAACACTCACACAGGAGCTTTATTAAAAAATGTCTCTGACTTTCCAAAATATTTAAATGGGTTTGCCGGAATCTATGGTCACATTGCAGAAATACACCCTGATTTTCAATTGGTTACAGTTATTCATTTTTTTTTTTAGATTTGTAAATTTTTGCTTGAAAATTAATAAAACTATATTTGCAAATTACATATTACATTATAATCCAGAATAGATACGTTTTTGCTGGTTATTAATTTATCATTTTTGAACCATTGATACAGTTTGTTCCCTTCATGATTTGAAAATATCACAATACACACTTCATCATAACATAACATAAATACCGCACACACATATTCTTTAAAAAGAGGTTCTGCAACAGCTTAGCAGAAAATTATAATAATATACTCCCTACTATGAATTCTAAATAATTAAGAGGTCAAACTCATAAAAGCTTTGATACCACGTACCCTCAAGAGGGTACCATCACAATTGTGAAAGTCCTTGAAGTGCCGTGGTATCGTTTTGAGGGTGGAAGTGTCCGCGTGACCAACTGCCGCCTGAGTACCCAATACGTGCTCACGGATCCGAACCTTTAATTGACGTGTGGTTAATCTGACATAGATTAGGTTGCATGGGCACGTAGCATAGTATATCACATATGTAGTAGTGCACGTGATCCTTTGACGGATAATAAAAGATCTTTAACCATCAGAATTAACAAAACTACTACACCATTCAACATTGGGACAGGCGACACATTTGCCACACGGCACACAACCACCTCTACGACTGAAATTATCCAAAAATGCCTGTTGAGAATAATGACTCGAGACAAGGTGATCTCTCAAATTTTTGGCCCGTCTGAAGGACATGGAGGGTGTAGGGGGATCAATCTCTTTAAAACAGGATCCACCCTTAAAATCGGCCATGCCTTTTGTAAGATGGAATGAACCCTATCGGAACGAGAGCTAAATGTAGTAACAAATCTCATTGTATCATCCACCCTAGATTTCCGTTTAGACTCAATATTGTACAATAGGTTATGTCGGGAGGCATGTTTAGCTCAATGGTATGCCGCCTTAATCATCCTGTAACTATCACCTCGTGCAAAAAAACGCTGTCTAAGCTCCTCAGCCCTGGACTCAAAGTCACCATCAGACGAGCATATTCTATGGAGACGAAGAAACTGTCCCACTGGCACTGAGCGAATCATGTGCCTAGGATGACCAGAAGAAGCAAGAAGCAATGTATTGGTAGCCGTCTCCTTTCTAAATATATCCATTTGTAGAAAGCCAGATACATCTCGCCTGATGGTGACATCCAAATGTTCCAACGACCTACTATCAAAAGAAAAAGTCAAATGTACATTCAGGTCATTGTTGTTCAGGGTACTGCCGTGACAATTGGGTACTATGTGCAGTCTCCCACCATTTATGCTGTGATATGGTTCACCACTACTTGTCCTAGTTCTACCCCTGTCTTTTGCCTTTATGTATTATTAATAAAATTGTTTGTGACATTTGTAAACTAGTGTGGACATTTTTCCACTGATCTTTCTGTGGTGTTTCTTGAATGATGGAAGAATGAAATTGATTTTCTACAACATATCTTCTGCATGTAATATTACCTTCAAAGAAGATCTGGAGAGACCCCAGAGAATAACAAGTAACATTCAATTTGCATCAAAGAACTTTGGTGCAAATTTCGTTTCCTGGCCAAATTCCAATTTTAGCTGTTTTTTTTCATTACTACTTTAAATGTTATGGTACTTAAAAGCATTTACAAAAAAAATATACACTACGTTAGTGAACAGGTTCTTGTTAACACCTTTTTGATAACAAGAAAGTTCTATTCCCCCAAGGGGGTTGAAAAAACATGGAAAATATAGTTAACAAACATAGGTAAAATGAAAAACCTAAAAGTCAATCACTTTTTCCAAATTCAAAAATAATATAAAAAAAGCATATTTGCTATCATTGCAATTAGAAAAGTCTGCTCAATCAAAAAACATATATATATCAATCAAATATATACAGTAGGTACGGAAAGTATTCAGACGCCTTTAAAATTTTCACTCTTTGTTTCATTGCAGCCATTTGGTAAATTCAAAAAAAGTTCATTTTTTTAACATTAATGTAATCTCTGCACCCCATCTTGACTGAAAGAAAACAGAAATGTAGTAATTTTTGCAAATTTATTAAAAAAGAAAAATTTAAATATCACATGGTCATAAGTATTCAGACTCTTTGCTCAGACACTCATACAGCTCTGGCAAAAATTAAGAGACCACTGCAAAATGTTCAGTTTGTCTGATTTTTCTCTTTATAGCTAGATTTTTGAGTAAAATGTAAATTGTTCTTTTATTCTATAAACGTCTGATAACTAGTGTTGAGCATTCCGATACCGCAAGTATCGGGTATCGGCCGATACTTGCTGGTATCGGAATTCCGATACCGAGATCCGATACTTTTGTGGTATCGGGTATCGGTATCGAAACAACATTAATGTGTAAAATAAAGAATTAAAATAAAAAATATTGCTATACTCACCTCTCCGACGCAGCCTGGACCTCACCGAGGGAACCGGCAGCGTTCCTTGCTTAAAATGCGCGCGTTTACTTCCTTCCGTGACGTCACGGCTTGTGATTGGTCGCGTGCCGCCCATGTGGCCGTGACGCGACCAATCACAGCAAGCCGTGACGTAATTTTCAGGTCCTCAATGCCTAATTCTAGGCATTCAGGATTTTAAAATTACGATCCGGCTTGTGATTGGTCGCGTCGCGGTCACATGGGCGACGCGAACAATCACAAGCCGTGACGTCACGGGAGGCAGGGAACGCGCGCATTTTAAAATTACGTCACGGCTTGTGATTGGTTGCGTGCCGCCCATGTGACCGCGACGCGACCAATCACAGCAAGCCGTGACGTAATTTCAGGTCCTGAATGCAGAATTAGGCAACTAGTGCTGCTGCGCTCTGCTCTCACTGTACGGCTGCACTCAGAGCAGGAAGCAGACGGCAAGGGACCTGAAGGACACCGACGGGTGAGTATGTACTGTTTGTTTTTTTACATTTACGCTGGTAACCAGGGTAAACATCGGGTTACTAAGCGCGGCCCTGCGCTTAGTTACCCGATGTTTACCCTGGTTACCCGGGGACTTCGGCATCGCTCCAGCGCCGTGATTGCAACGTGTGACCGCAGTCTACGACGCTGGAGCGATGATTATACGACGCTGCGACGTCACGAATCGTGCCGTCGCAGCGATGAAAATTTCAATGTGTGATGGTACCCTAAGACCTCACAGCTCACAGTGCATGTCAGACCAAATGAGAATCATCAAGTCAAAGGAATTGGCCAAGAACCTCAGAGACAGAATTGTGGCAAGGCACAGATCTGGCAAAGGTTACAACAGAATTTCTGCAGTACTCAAGGTTCCTAAGAGCACAGTGGCCTCCAAAATCATTAAATGGAAGAAGTTTGGGACCACCAGAAGTGTCTTCCTAGACCTGGTCATCCAGCCAAACTGAGCAATCGTGGGAGAAGAGCCTTGATGTGAAAGGTAAAGAAGAACCCCAACATCACTGTGGCTGAGCTCCAGTGATACAGTAGGGAGATGGGAGAAATTTTCACAAAGTTATCTACCACTGCAGCCCTCCACCAGTCAGGCCTTTATGGAAGAGTGGCCCGACGGAAGCCTCTCCTCAGTGCAAGACATATGAAAGCCTGCATAGACTTTGCTAAAAAACACATGAAGGACTCCCAGACTATGAGAAATAATATACTCTGGTCAGATGAGATGAAGATAGACCTTTTTGATGATCCTTCTAATAGGTATATGTGGAGAAAACCAGGCACTGCTCATCTCCTGCCCAATACAATCCCAACAGTGAAACATGGTGGTAGCAGAATCTTGCTATGGGGTGTTTTTCAGCTGCAGGGACGGGGCGACTGGTTGTCATTGAAGAAAACATGAATGCAGTCAAGTACAGAGATATCTTAGATGAAAACCTCTTCCAGAGTGCTCTGGACCTGAGACTTGGCCAAAGGTTCACCATCCATTAAGACAATGACCCTAAGCACACAGCTAAAATAACAAAGGAGTGGCTTTAGAACAAATCTGTGACCATTCTTGACTGGCCCAGCCAGAGCCCTGACCTAAACCCAATTGAGCATCTCTGGGGAGACCTGAAAATGGCTGTCTACCAATGTTCACCATCCAACCTGACGGAACTGGAGAGGATCTGCAAGAAAGAATGGCAGAGCATCCCCAAATTCAGATGTGAAAAACTTGTTGCATCATTCAAATGAAGACTTATGGCTGTACTAGCTCAAAAGGTGCTTCTACTCATTACTGAGCAAAGGGTCTGAATACTTATGACCATGTGATTTTTCAGTTTTTACTTTTTAATACATTTCCAAAAATTACTACATTTCTGGGGGGTTTTCGGTCAAGATGGGGTGCAGAGTGTATATTAATGAGAAAAAAATATGAACTTTTTTTAATTTACCAAACGGCTGCAATGAAACAAAGAGTGAACAATTTAAAGGGGTCTCAATACTTCCTGCACCCACTGTATATAAATAATATAAATGGAAAATATTTGACATTTCAGTAAAACATGGTGGCTTTACTGAATACACACAGTACAAGTATAGCAAAAAATACAAAATATTATGCAGAAGAAAAATATGGTTCTACCGTGAAGAATAAATGTAAAGCAGGGTATATTCACATGTATGTTATTGCTGCAGAAATAAATCCATAAACAATGGCAGATTTGTGGTTATTCTCCCCATTTTACTTTTCAATTTTTACTGTTTTCAGCTTATTATATAGTAAATTAAGTGGCATCATTCAAAACGGCAAACTCATCCCACAAGAAAACAAGCTTTCCTAAGGCTATGTTGCTGTAGAACAAAAAAGGGAAGGAAAAAATGATCACAGATATGAAGATGTTTACAATCTTCAATAAATGTATTTTGAATTCTTCTGTCAATATGAAAGTGAACCCTAAATATAATTTAATTGATATAATTATGGTAAAAACACTGTTTTTTCTTCTGCTAAATTCTACAGTAATTTTTTGATTATAGAGGAGATGCTGCACAGTTGTGACATGTGAACATTCTCCTCAGCTTTTAGTCTAACTTTCATCCTTTTTTTATCTAGTTTTTGCTTAATAAATATATTTTTATCATTTTTTAAATTTTCCTAGCTCAGTTTTTTCGGATTCAGAGATCATTTTTATTCTCACCTGCCTAACTACAGAACTGGATCACAGCAACAACATTGCAGATTCAGCAGGGGATTTATATGGATAGTACATTACCTTGAAGGTTAAATAAAAACCGTTGGCCGATACAGACAGAAATGCATGTGCGTAAAATTCATAATATAAATGTAAATATATTTTTGAGGAATTGCTCTACGCTCTAAAAAAGTAGTGTATAAAAAGAGTATAGCAGATTACTGCTGATTCCCGAGTTGCTCTTATTAATATGTAGAGTAGGACCCCTGAAGTGCATCCTGAAGACCCCTATGACCTCTTAATCTACATTGTGATGGAATGTCCTTTTCATTTCCGTAGAATCTGCTGTTTTTACATTGCTTTTAGCAAACACAAGGTTCTGTGTTTCTCAGGCACGGCCACAATATTCATTGTTAAAGACGAATTACACGAAGCCAGACAATTTAGCAGCACCATTACATTCGCTTTGACTGTGGATAACTTGGTAACAAATCCCTTTGACACTTGTTATGCGATTCAAGCTTCTGGTAAGATAAAAAACTGTATACCTTACATATGAATGCAAATAAATACAACCACTGATTAAAAATGTAGAAGCCTTGAGCGCATTGATTACATTTTTCAGCATGGAATGGTACCCAGAATCCTCTAACACTGTGCTCTGGCAGATTCTGAATGAATGCTGCCATCTAGTGTTTTATATACCAGACACACTATTAGCAGGATGTTTTCCTTGAACTGTCTATAGACATGTACAATAGAATATTCCATTATTTAAAAATGCACTTTTCCCATTTTGCAAAGCTGTTTTCTTCCAGCCTGTGCCTGTCTCTCCATTGACATGAATATAAAACACCAGGAAATCAAGTGTTAATAGCGTCTTCAATGAAGGGGCAATCTTTACACTATACTTGCATAGCATTGACAGCAGAGAGACATAACTATGGGAATGCGTGAGGAAGATTGACAGATATGGTTTACATGCATTAAAGTAATGGAGTGTGACTGATACATTTGGTTTTACTGATGTAGATCTACATTTACTTAAAATGTAACCGCACTTTCAAGTACGGTTTCAGAATAAGCTTTCCTGTGCATATATGAGGAATAACACTATGTCTGACAATTATGACTTGCACCAGGGGTGAACATTTGGTTTCCTTTTTTTTGTGTGCAGCAAACAACAAATAGGACAAAATAACTGAAAACTTCAGGGTACATACCAATTCACCCAACTAAAGTCAGTACTTTGTAGAGCCTCCTTTTGTGGCAATTACAACTGCAAGTCTCTTTGGAGCTCTATGAGCTTTCCACATCTTGCTACAGGGATTTTTGCATATATCTCAATGCAAAACTGTTCCAGCTCTTAAAACTTAGATGGTTTCCTCTGCTGATCAGCAATCTTCAAGTCTGATCACAGATTCTCATTTGGATTAAGGTCTGGGCTTTGACTAGGACACTCCAAAAGATTTACATATTTCCCCTTAGACCAGTCGAGTGTTGCTTTAGCAGTATGCTGTGGGTTACTGTCTTGTTGAAAGGTGAATCTCAGTTCCAGTCTCAAATCACTGACAGAGTGAAGAATATGCTGAAGAATATCCATGTATTTTGCACCATCCATCTGCAAGCAGGTTGCAGGATGCAGTGACTCAAGAAAGGCAGAGCAAGGGTTAACAATTTAATTTAACAGTAAAGATGAGCAGTTAAAGAGCAAATGATTGAGAAATAGACAACAACAATGTGATAACAGTCCACTCAATAAACTTATCGTGTTCGTGGCTTCCTCAGCCACGGATGATCCGATGAGGGTTGTAGCCCCAGTAGCGGCCGGTGCAATGTGTTCTGGCACCCTCAACTTTGTGCTTAAGAAAAGCGAGTTGACAGACAGCTAAACTCTTTCCTATCGATGCATTGAGGCAGACGCAGTGGGTCCTTTACAACTTTTATTAATAGGATAGTGTAAAACTATAGGAAAAAATGAAAGTACTCAGTACAAGGCATACAACATATCTAAATACATAGCATTATGTATGGTACAGGACATTCATAGTGTAATTGCACAACATGGCGGTAGTATAAACATCTGTAATATCAAAAGACTACTTTGATATAAAACATATAGATCAGAGTAGCTACATAATACAATATGGTGAGCTCTAACAAGGGGAAAGTAACTCACCAACTGTGCTATGTGGAGGTAAACAACCGGATGGGCTGAAAATGAGGGAGAGATCATCAGCATGTCAGTATCCTTGAGGCCAAAATGGCTGCTGGAGAAGAAAGGGGCAAGGCTTATGCAGAGGCTGATGGGGAACTACGGAAGCCTTGATGAGCATTAAATATTAAATTGCACAGTAAGCAATGAAACAGAAAGTAAACTGTAATTGGAATATTGTCAATAGATGGTGCTGTTGGATAAGTTATCACAATACACCACAGTTCAATACAAGCATAGCAAAACTGATTATATGCATTTATATAAATGCATGACACAGTGTCCTCAGAGAAGATTCCACAGTTTACAGTACCATGATGAGTTTACAGTACCACGTAAACCTATGGAAAACAAAATCCGCAGTGCACATCCTGTGGAAAAAAACACGCGGAAACATAGCGTTGTTTATTCCGCAGCATGTCAATTCTTAGTGCGGATTCCACAGCGGTTTACACCTGCTCCATAATAGGAATCCACAGGTGTAAAACCGCATGTGAAATCCACACAAAATATGCCCAAAAATGTGGTAAATCCGCGGTAATTCCACAGGTAATCAGCAGTTTGTTTACCTGTTGATTTACAAAAACAGGTGCGGAAAAATCCGCAGAAATCCCACCTACGTGTGCACATACCCTTAAGGTACCGTTACACTTAACGATTTACCAACGATCACGGCCAGCGATACGACCTGGCCGTGATCGTTGGTAAGTCGTTGTGTGGTCGCTGGAGAGCTGTCATACAGACAGCTCTCCAGCGACCAACGATGCCGAAGTCCCGGGGTAACCAGGGTAAACATCGGGTTACTAAGCGCAGGGCCGCGCTTAGTAACCCGATGTTTACCCTGGTTACCATTGTAAATGTAAAAAAAAAAAACACTACATACTTACATTCTGGTGTCTGTCACGTCCCCCGCCATCAGCTTCCCACACTGACTGTGTCAGCGCCGGCCGTAAAGCACAGCACAGCGGTGACGTCACCGCTGTGCTTTACGGCCGGCGCTCACAGTCAGTGCGGGAAGCTGACAGCGGGGGACGTGACAGACACCAGAATGTAAGTATGTAGTGTTTTTTTTTTTTACATTTACAATGGTAACCAGGGTAAACATCGGGTTACTAAGCGCGGCCCTGCACTTAGTAACCCGATATTTACCCTGGTTACCAGTGAAGACATCGCTGGATAGGCGTCACACACGCCGATGCAGCGATGACAGCGGGTGATCAGCGACCAAAAAAATGTCCTGATCATTCGCAGCGACCAACGATCTCCCAGCAGGGGCCTGATCGTTGGTCGCTGTCACGCATAAAGATTTCGTTAACAATATCGTTGCTACGTCACAAAAAGCAACAATATCGTTAACAAAATCGTTATGTGTGACGGTACCTTTAGGCTATGTTCACACTTTGCGGCTTTTGCTGCGGATCCGCAGCGGTTTTGATGCTGCGGATCCGCAGCAGTTTTCCATGCAGGGTACAGTACAATGTTATCCTATGGAAAACAAAAACCGCTGTGCCCACATTGCGGAAAATCCCGGAAAAAAACGCACGGAATTGCTGCGGAAAAAAAGAAGTAGCATGTCACTTCTTTCTGCGGATTCCGCAGCGGTTTTCAACATGCACCAATAGGAAAGTGCTGTTGAAAACCCGCAGAGGAATCCGCAGAAGAAACCGCAGGAAAATCCGCAGTGAAAACCGCAGCGGTTTTGCACTGCGGTTTTTCCAAATCCCCAGCGGAAAAATCCGCACCAAAATCCGCAAAGTGTGAACAAGGCCTTACTGTGCTACATGTTGCAGTTTTGATAAAACCACAATTTTATCTGCTAGAGATATACCAGTTGTATGAATGCTGATAGTGTCAGACTGATGTGCAAGCGGTCCACTGTTAACAATGATAAGGGGGTGAACAGTTCAGCAACAAACAACATTTTCTGATCGTTCACAAATGCGCCTATGCTTTTATATAATAATAAAAAGGTGGTTAGTCAATTGAATGATAGGATGTGTACATTTTCATTTAAAAAAAAAAATTCAATCTTTTTCAACATTTTCGTTAAGTGTACTGTGCCAAACACTGCCGTTTAATCTGTGATATTATCAAGAATACTGATTTTATATGTTAGACTGATCCAGAGAATAGATAAAACATGGTCATATTTACTGTATGTGTTTGTGATCTAAAGCAATTTTCAAATATACTGTGATGCATTTGTGGCTGCAGTAGACTGCCGGCTTTTCACTAGGATTTTTTCGTTGAAACATGTGAAATGTGTGTTTTTAAATATTTAATTACACTAAATTGTGATATTTTGTTATAAGTTTATGGACTTTTGGTTTTCCTTTTTCTATAAACTTTTGAGTCGCTATTAGTGATGGGTGCTCGGTGATACTCGGATATCACTCAAGTATCTGGGTGCTCGGAAGTGCTCATTACCTGGCGAGCATTAGCCACTGCTCGATTGCAAACTGGAATCCCTAACCCATGTTTGGCACCTGTTACACACCCAATAAACAAGCAGGGATTGCCTGCATGTAATTGTAGTGCCGCAGTCATCTTGGTAGTGACATTACTGTGATTGACTGGCTATGTGAGATCATCAGGGATTATAAAAGGACAGGCGCTGGCTGGCTCGACACACTGACACCATTGCATAGCTCTGACAGTTGTTATTGGAGGGAGAGAGTGCTTGTCTTGGCATGTATGTGCAAAGTATAATGAATCAGAGGCCTGCAGTGTTGATACTGATGCTGATGTTGAGCCATCATACTAACAATTCTTGAAAGGGCAAATTTTGTGCTTTGCTGTTTGTATCACATACAGGGTGGGCCATTTATATGGATACACCTAAATAAAATGGGAATGGTTGGCGATATCAACTTGCTGTTTGTGGCACATTAGTATATGGGAGGGGGGAAACTTTTCAAGATGGGTGGTGACCATGGCGGCCATTTTAAAGTCAGCCTTTTTGGATCCAACTTTATTTTTTTCAATGGGAAGAGGGTCATGTGACACATAAAACTTATTGAGAATTTCACAAGAAAAACAATGGTGTGCTTGGTTTTAAGGTAACTTTATTCTTCCATTAGTTATTTACAAGTTTCTCTTTGTTTACAGCCATTGACATGTCACAGAGGTTAACACGTGAGGAGCAGATAGAAATGGTGATGATGTCTGGTGAGCGTAGTACCTGGGTCATTGCAGCAAATTTCAATGCAAGACACCCTGAGAGACCACCCATCTCCCATGCTACAGTTAGCAAACTGCTTGCCAAATTTCGTGAAACAGGTTCAGTGTTGGATTTGCCAAAATGTGAACGCAAGAAAACTGTCACTAATGAAGAAACATCATTGGCTGTCCTAGCTTCATTCAGCAAGAGCCCACAGCGCATCCCTTCAGCGGATATTAGCTACTCACAAATGGCACCCTTACAAAATCCAGCTGCTGCAGCACCTCAACGAGGATGACCCAGATTCCTACATGAACAGTTTCCTGGAAAGTGGATTGGTCATCATGGGCCAGTTGAATGGCCACTAAGGTCTCCCGATCTGATCCCTTAGACTTTTATCTTTGGGGTCATCTGAAGGCAATTGTCTATGCTGTGAAGATACGAGATGTGCAGCATCTGAATCAAAGGATACTGGAAGCCTTTGCTTTCATTTCTTCTGCGTTGTTGCTATCAGTGTGTCAAGAGTGGGAGAAGAGGGCAAGACACCCTGCGAGACCACCCATCTCCTATGCTAAAGTTATCAAACTGCTTGCCAAATTTCATGAAACAGGTTCAATGTTGGATTTGCCAAAATGTGAACTCAAGAATACTGTCACCAATGAAGAAACATCAGTGGCTGTCCTAGCTTCATTCAGCAAGTGCCCACAGCGCAGCACTCGCCGCATGTCACTGGAGAGTGGCATCACTCAAACATCCCTTCGGCGGACATTAGCTACTCACAAATGGCACCCTTACAAAATCCAGCTGCTGCAGCACCTCAACGAGGATGACCCAGATTGGCGCGCTGAATTTGCAGAATGGGCAAATTCTATGAGTTTTTCTAGCAAGATGGTGCACCACCACATTATGGGTGTCAGGTCCAAGCATTCCTACATGAACAGTTTCCTGGAAAGTGGATTGGTCATCATGGGCCAGTTGAATGGCCAGCAAGGTCTCCTGATCTGAACCCTTAGACTTTTATTTTTGAGGTCATGTGAAGGCAATTGTCTATGCTGTGAAGATACTAGATATGCAGCATCTGAAACAATGGATACTGAAAGCCTGTGCTCGCATTTCTTTTGCGGTGTTGCTATCAGTGTGTCAAGAGTGGGAGAAGTGGGCAAGACACCCTGCGAGACCAGTCATCTCCCATGCTACAGTCAGCAAACTGCTTACCAAATTTTGTGAAACAGGTTCAGTGTTGGATTTGCCAAAATATGAACACAAGAAAACTGTCACTAATGAAGAAACATCAGTGGCTATCCTAGCTTCATTCAGCAAGAGCCCACAGCGCAGCACTCGCCGCATGTCACTGGAGAGTGGCATCACTCGAACATCCTTCTGCGGATATTAGCTACTCACAAATGGCAAGCTTGTGCTCGCATTTCTTCTGCGGTGTTGCTATCAGTGTGTCAAGAGTGGGAGAAGGGGGTTGCATTGACAATCCAACACAATGGTCAGCACTTTGAACACATTTTATAAGTGGTCATAAACTTGTAAATAACTAATGAAGTAATAAAGATATGTTAAAACCAAGCACACCATTGTTTTTCTTGAGAAATTCTCAATAAGTTTGATGTGTCACATGACCCTCTTCATCAAATTTTTATTTTGTGGGTGGAAAAAATGTACTATATTGTCATCCATATTAAGTATTAGGTACTTTGTGGAACATTTCTGTGATGTATAACTCTACAAAAAAATCCTTAAAACATTTTTCTGTATTCAGTTACTCATCCACATTCTATTACGTTGTCTGTGGTACATTTCAATGTTACATAACAGTCCAAAAAAGCATTGAAACATTTTTCTGTGTTTAGTTACTTATCCATATACTATTATGTGTTTTGTGGTACATTTCTGTGCTACATAAATGTCCAAAAAAACATTGAGTTTTTTTTTCTGTACTCAATTACCCATCCATATACTATTACATGGTCTGTGGTACATTTTATTAGCATATAACACTTCAAAAACATATATAAATATAACTGCGGCAGTTGACCACATTTTTATTTTTGTGTGAAAAAAATGACTACATTGTCATCCATAGAATATTAGGTGGTTTGTGGAACATTTCTGTGTTATGTAAGTCTCCAAAAAAATCCTTGAAACATTTTAAAAGTCAAAAAAAGCATTGAAAATGTTTTATGTATTCAATTACTCTTCCATACAATATTACATAGTCTGTGCTACATTTTGAAGTTACATAACAGTCCAAAAAAGCATTGAAACATTATTATGGATTCAATTACTCATCCATAGAGTAATAGCGTATTACAGTATTTGTGTTACATAACAGTGGTATTAAACTCCAAAAAAAAAATGCTTTGACAGCTGCAGGTGACATATATATATATTTTTTCTAATTGAAGATATATGGTTTCAAGAGACCTAGCAATTAGAAAATGTGTAAGGCATGGTGATGCATTAAGGGTATGTGCACGCGTTCAGGTTTTTTCACATTTTTTTCGCATTTTTTCACGATAAAAACGCTATAAAAACTCATTAAAAATGCATACATTATGCATCCTATCATTTAGAATGCATTCTGCATGTTTTGTGCACATGATGCGTTTTTTTCCGCGAAAAAAACGCATTGCGGTAAAAAAAGCAGCATGTTCATTCATTTTGCGGATTTTCTGCGTTTTTCCTGCTATTCTATGCATTTGGAAAAAAACGCACAAAAAACGCACCAAGAACGTGTCAAAAACGCATGAAAAATTTGGTAAAATCGCGGTAAAACCGCATGCGGATTTCTGGCAGAAATGTCTGGTTTTTGTCAGGAAAATTTCTGCAAGAAATTCTGACGTGTGCACATACCCTAAGACATTTAGGACATGAGGCAGATGGGACTACTTCAGTTGCTGGAGCACATGAAACCCGACCATCCAAGACACATAACTTCCTGTCCCACTTTGCAGGGAGGCACAGGGCACCACTTCTGAAGCTAGAGCAGTGCATACAGGTGGCCAGTTAGATAGCAGATAATGTTTCCAGCATGCTTGGCAGCACCACCCAGTCCTCACACAGTCCAGTCTCACCAGCCAACAGTGTGGATCACTTATTCATGTCCTTGATCCTCCTCCCTCCCACCATATTGAGTCCTAGGAGACTAGTGATCCCATACTAGGACACTCTGAAGAGCTCCTTACAACATCACTTCTTGATTTTGGACTGTCACTTTGCATATTCCAAGAGGGTCAGATGCGATTTGATGATACACAGAACTTAGAGTAGCCATGGCAACAAGAAAATGACAGTGGGGAAAGGTACATTTTGTGTAAGGAGGAAGATGTTGATGAGACACAGTTGCCGATAAGTCGGGTTGTTGTTAAGTAAACAAGTCAGGAGAACCAGGGTGCAACGCTGGAAGACAAGATGGTGAATGACGAAGTTATTGGGAAGCTAGCATGCTGAGCTAGGCCAGCAGCTCTGAGGGGTAGAGATCGACAGCACCAAAACAGACCAGAAGAGGCAGTGGGGTGACAAGAGGAAGAAGACAAGCAACTGTGCCTGAAAGCACTGACTTTCCTGAAATTCTCCATCAAAGAGTAAGGTGTTCCCCAGTCTGGGACTTTTTTAAATAGAGTTCTGAGACACACAAAATGGCCATTTGCAACCTGTGCCATGCAAATATCAGCAGGGCCTGACTTCTAAAAATCTTACCACCACCAGCATGATAAGGCATATGTCATCTAAGCACCCAACTCGGTGGGCAAAACACCTGGGTACATAATAGGTGCAATCGGGAGACACCACTGCCTCTTCCCCTATGCTTTCATCATTGTATTACTCTGTATTTTGTTGTCTGGATTACATTTTGTAGGTACATAGCTCTCTAAAAAACTTTTCAAAATGTATCAATATTATATTGGTCATCCATAGGGTAATACATCTTCTTGGGTTAATTTTCTCACTATATAAGCCTAAAAAAAACTTGCTCAAAATGTATCAATATTATATTGATCACTTATAGACTATTCTGACTTTTTCCTCCATTTGAATATTTTCACTGCAAGCTAGACCTCTTTGTACGGTCTGCTTGAAAAAAACCTCAGATTTCCCTTTAACTCTCATTATACTTGAAGCAAGCCCACGAATAATAGGAATTGCTCCGTTCGAGCAATGAGCACTTGAAAATTTTAGTGCTCACTCATCCTTAATAACCTAGCCTCCAATTTTGAAATAACGTGTGGTTCTATAGTTAACCCTAACACTTTGTGAAATGCAAAAAAAAAAAAATCATGAGGAAATTTTGATTCAAGCATATGCACAAGCAAAATGGCCTGCAGCGAAAGAAGCTTCTGACACACTTCATAAAATATAAAAAATGGAAATGCTAAATAAAGAATCTCTTTTTATTGTGAGATCCCAAAGCTTCAAGCTCTAAAAGACACTAGCTAAAGTCTATGCTTCTGTCCAAATAAAACTAATGCTTAAAAAGCATCAAGTAAACTTCAACATACAGTATATGCCTAAAACTTGGATTTGTGCTGGCAAAGCAGCATAATAAAGTCATTGACAAAAATTTAAATGAAGAATGATGATGGTGAAAAAAATATTAAAATTTGAGAGTTTTCAGTGGTTGATACCTTTTAAAGCCTAACAACTTCTTTCAAACTGGAGAAAGAGCCAGCCATCATTTATATGGGTGAAAATAAAAACCCATAAGATACAGTGGGTACGGAAAGTATTGAGACCCCTTTCAAATTTTCACTCTTTGTTTCATTGCAGTCATTTGGTAAATTCAAGAAAGTTCATTTTTTTCTCATTATTGTACACTCTGCACCCCATCTTGACTGAAAAAAAGACATTTAGAAATGTTTGCAAATTTATTAAAAAAGAAAAACTGAAATATCACATTGTTATAAGTATTCAGACCCTTCGCTCAGTATTGTGTAGAAGAACCCTTTTGAGCTAGTAAAGCCATGAATCTTCTTGGGAATGATGTAACAAGTTTTTCACAACTGGATTTGAGGATCCCCTGCTATTCTTCCTTGCAATTCCTCTCCAGTTATGTCAGGTTGGATGGTGAATGTTGGTGGACAGCCATTTTTAAGTCTCTCCAGAGATGCTCAATTGGGTTTAGGTCAGGTTTCTGGATGGGCCAGTCAAGGATGGCCACAGAGCTGTTCGGAAACCACTCTTTTGTTACTTTAGCTGTGTGCTTACGGTCATTGTCTTGCTGGAAGGTGAACCTTCGGCCAAGTCTGAGTTCCAGAGCACTCTGGAAGAGGTTTTCATCTTAGATATCTCTGTACTTGGCTGCATTCATGTTTTCTTCAATGACAACCAGTTGTCCTGTCCCTGCAGTGGAAAAATACCCCCATAGAATGAAGCTGCCACCACCATGTTTCACTGTTGTGATTGTATTAGGCAGGTGATGAGCAGTGCCTGGTTTTCTGCATACATACCGCTTAGAATTAGCACCAAAAAGGTCTATCTTTGTCTCATCAGATCAGAGAATCTTATTTCTCATAGTCTGGGAGTCCTTCATGTGGTTTTTAGCAAAGTCTATGCGGGCTTTCATATGTCTTGCACTGAGGAGAGGCTTCTGTCAGGCCACTCTGCCATAAAGGCCAGACAGGAGGAGGGGTGCAGTGATAGTTGACTTTGTGGAACTTTCTCCCATGTCCCTACTGCATCTCTGGAGCTCAGCCACAGTGATCTTGGGGTTCTTCTTTACCTCTCTCACCAAGCTCTTCTCTCACGATTGCTCAGTTTGGATGGACGGTCAGGTCTAGGAAGACTTCTGGTGGTCCCAAACTTCTTCCATTTAAGGATTATGGAAGTCACTATGGTCTTAGGAACCTTGAGAACTGCAGAAATTATTTTGTAACCTTGGCCAGATCAGTGCCTTGCCTCAATTCTCTGAGCTCCTTAGTCATTTCCTTTGACTTCATGGTTCTCATTTGGTCTGACATGCACTGTGAGCTGTGAGGTCTTACTGTATATAGACAGGTGTGTGCCTTTCCAAATCAAGTCCTTACAGTTTTATTAAACACAGCTGGCCTCCAATAAAGTAATAGAACCATCTCAAGGAGGATCACAAGGAAATGGACAGCATGTGACTTAAATATGAGTGTTTGAGCAGAGTTTGAATACTTATGATCATATGATATTTCATTTTTTCTTTTTTATTAAATTTACAAAAATGTCTCTATTTTTGTTTTTTTTCAGTCAAGATAGTGTGCCGAGTGTACATTAATGAGAAAAAAAAATAACTTTTTTGAATTTACCAAATGGCTGCAATAAAACAAAGAGTGAAAAATTTAAAGTGGTCTGAATACTTTCCGCACCCACTGAATCTAATATAATGATGCATTAGATTGCAGTAATTCACATATGTCAAACTCGGACCCATGGACCACATCTGGCATGCAGGGTGTGTATATTTGGCTCGCGATACCGGGCGAGTCCCCCAAGTATATTTAGCCCATGATGCCGGGTAGGTGTTTGGTCCCACCTTGCATCGCATTTACAGCTATATTGGTATCCTAGATGCCAATACAGTGGAAAGCTATAAGGGAGGAAGCAGCATCAGCTGACGCTCCCTCTCCCATCGTTCCACCTCTGCATCTGATGGTTAAGCACAGAGGGTGCGATGACATCATTATAATGTGCACACTGCACCAAGATATGCAGAAGATCTAAAGACACCATGAATAGACTGGGGCAGAGGTGAGTAGTTATTTTTTTTTTAATGAGGAGTCTATTACACTGTATGGAGCACTATATGGGTCCTTTATACTATATAGAACACTATATGAGACCATTATACTGTACGGACTGTAAGAGGAGATGATGGTACTTCTGAAGTGCCCTGAATGATGTGCCATTAGTGCTGGAAGTCTGCTATCCGTTGGCTAGACGGGACAATGCAGAACCTGTTCAACTGCTGGACCAAGTCAGGTACCTTGGATGACGGAGTTCCTGAATATAAGAACCCTGAGCGCCAAGCCGCAGGGGGTTTTGGCATCTAGAGAGTGGAAGGTGCAGACGTGCACAGGAAAAGATGAGCATCAGCCAGAATGACAGGCCACAGCAGGATCAGTGTGTAGGTGGAGTGTTGGTCACTTGCAGATGACACCAAATCAGATCCAGACTCCAATTATGCCAGTCAAGAACCAAGGACCCAATCTATTCTAGTCAAGACTACAAGTCCGTGCTGCTCTGGTCAAGGCCCGAATCACAGACCTGTGCCGGTCAAGATACCATAGCCCGACAATGCCAGTAAAGATCTGGAGCCCAGCTCTTTTCTCTCCAAATCGGGGGGACAACTATCATTTCTTGGAATAATGTATGGTACAGGGGTCGGCCTGGGTTAAGACAACAGGAAGGGTGGTACACGGGAAACAACGTTCCTTGATAGACTTTGTAAGAAGGACTTGCAGCCTAGCAAGACAATCTGGTGAGCCCCGCTAGGACTATTGCTGCAGGAAGAGCTAACATAGTAGCTCCTCAGGAACAGGTATACCACTCTTTAAATAAGGACACAAGTATATTCCCTGAGGGACATTTTTGCTATTTAAATTGTATTCTGAACTCTATTGTATGTTTACTGTCTTATGGCTTACTGTTGTTTGCACTGATTAGTAGTATTAACTGGTCCCTGACGAATGCTAATTTCCACTATATAGGGAGGAAGTAAATAGTTCATATAAACTGTTCCCACCTCGTGTCTTCTGTGCGTTGCATTCGGTCAACTACATTACAGAATAACTATATATGGACCATTATACTGTATGTAGCACTATGCGGGGCTTATTATACTGTATGGAGCACTATGAATGACCATTATACTCTATGGATTATTATGTGAGGCCATTATACTATATGGAAGGCAATGCAGGGCCCTGTTATACTGTTGAAGACTATGAGGGGAACATTATACTATATGAAGCACTTTTGTTACCATTATACTGTACAGAGCGCTGTGTGGGGACTACAGTTAGAGAATCATACTGTAAGTGGGTCAACATTCTTTGTCAGGGAGGGGGATTGAGGGAGGGTGGGTACAGTAGCGTCTTCATACTGTTCATGTGGAGAGTAATGGGGAGGAATTCCCTGTGGGCATATCATACTGTGTTTGGGGGCACAATTCTTTGTATGGTGATTGAGGGAGGTACAGTAGGGTCAATATACAGTGCATGTGAAGGGTACTTTGGGAGAATTTATTGTTTGAGAACATTGTTTGGGGGCACTAATTTTTGCATTATACTTAACACAGATTTCAGAAATGTGTCACTTATTAGGCTGTATGCTGTTGTTTCCATACGAGGAATGTTTTATCACCAGGAGATTACCACTTCCCAAACAAAGTGTGCCAAGTGGACTGACTACACCCTCGTCTCTGAAAAGTAGCTCACTGTCAATAGACAATGTACACAGAGCCTGGTGTGAGTGGGGTTAGCTTTCTGAGCTCCGCTACATGCTACATCCAAAAACTGATTGTTTTACAACTGCTTTACCCAGTAAAATAAGCGATACATCATTGAAATCAGGGTCTCTTTCCCTACATAACGCTGCTCAATGTTAGCAAAAACATGGTGACAAATTTCCTTTAAGTCCTTTTGTGGAAAGGAGTTAAAGGGAATCTGTCACCCCCAAAATCAACGGTGAGCTAAGCCCACTGGCATCAGGGGCTTATCTACAGCATTCTGTAATGCTGTAGATAAGCCCCCGATGTATCTTGAAAGATGAGAAAAAAAGGTTAGATTATACTCACCTGGGCGGGCCATCCGATCCGATGGGCATCGCAGTCTGGGTCCGGGGCCTCCAATCTTCTTATGAAGACATCCTCTTCTGGTCTTCACGCTGCAGCTCCGGCGCAGACGTACTGATTTGCCCTGTTGAGGGTAGAGCAAAGTACTGCAGTGTGCAGGCGCCGGGAAAGTTCAGAGTGGCCCGGCACCTGCGCACTGCAGTACTTTGCTCTGCCCTCAACAGGGCAGACAAAGTACGCCTACGCAGGAGCAGCAGCCTGAAGACAAGAAGAGGACGTCATCTGATGAAGATAGGAGGCGCCGGACCGGACCAGCAGTGGGACCGCCCCTGGGTGAGTATAATATAACCTCTTTTTCTCATCTTTTAGGATACGTTGGGGGCTTATCTACAGCTTTACAGAATGCTGTAGATAAGCCCCTGATGCCGGTGGGCTTACCTCACCCTCGATTTTGGGGATGACAGATTACCTTTAATAAACCATAAGAAAATGTTTACAAATGCTTAAAACT
The DNA here is from genome assembly GCF_051348905.1 of Ranitomeya variabilis. NCBI lineage: Eukaryota > Metazoa > Chordata > Amphibia > Anura > Dendrobatidae > Ranitomeya > Ranitomeya variabilis. The sequence continues at coordinate 94,256,209 of NC_135239.1, read as the reverse complement.
TAAAACAATCCATATGGCAATACATACACACAGTTCATCTGATTGGTTTTAATTAGTGTTGAGCGATACCGTCCGATACTTGAAAGTATCGGTATCGGATAGCATCGGCAGATACCCGAAAAGTATCAGATATCGCCGATACCGATACCCGATACCAATACAAGTCAATGGGACACCAAGTATCGGAAGGTATCCTGATGGTTCCCAGGGTCTGAAGGAGAGGAAACTCCCCTTCAGGCCCTGGGATCCATATTAATGTGTAAAATAAAGAATAAAAATAAAAAATATTGATATACTCACCCTCTGACGCGCCCTGGTAGTAACCGCCAGCCTCCGTTCATAAGAATGAGCGCTTGAAAGTCCTTAGATGACGTCGTGGCCTGTGATTGGTCGCGGAGCGGTCACGTGACCGCCACGCGACCAATCACAGGCCGCGACGTCATCTAAGGACTTTCACGCGCTCATTCTTATGAGCGGAAGCTGCCGGTTACTTCGGTAAGGTACAGGCTGCGCCGGAGAGGTGAGTATATCAATATTTTTTATTTTTATTCTTGATTTTACACATTAATATCGATCCCGATACCGATTCCCGATATCACAAAAGTATCGGATCTCGGTATCGGAATTCCGATACCCGATACTTACGGTATCGGAATGCTCAACACTAGTTTTAATAGATAAATAAGTAATGAATAAATGCTCTCTGTATAAAGAAAACATTGATAGTTTGCTGTGGTTAATCATTAGATGATTTGATATGTTTATTAGGTTGTTATAAATATCTAACCACTGTTGGGAACTATTTGAATCGCAAAAAAAACATTTCATACTTACCAATACCTGATTACAATACCAATACAATGCAGGATGCAGTATGGCTCCAATGATATATGGTGGAGGTAACTCAGGGCAAAAAATGCTGATAAACAATCATTCATTCACATATCACCTATATGTGGCTGTATACTTATATGCTCCTACAACAAACATAATAACTACAGTGAATTAACTACACTGAAATTGCTTTCTTTTTCCAAAAAGATTATTTTTGGAATTTATTCAGTTATTTACAAAATGCAACAAACCAGTTGAACTGTTTGTACGTATTCACACATGTACTGGTTTTCGAAATTAATTTTCTGAAATTATAATCCTATTCTAATAGTATAGTAGTGACCGGATCTATTTTCACTCATTGATATCATTTTATGCTTTTGTCATCTATCCATCTTTAGATGTATAACAATGTTTACTATGGTTTATTGTCATGACAAAGGGATCAGTTTCCTCCTAAAACACATTGTTATTTCACCAATGGAAATAAAACTTGTTTCCATTTCCTTGGATCAAGATCTGAATTATTTCAAGGGCATCAAGAGACAACACTTTTTTTTACCTTTATCTGCTTGATATTACATCAGTATATCATCTGTAATACTTTGATATTTCAAAAGGGGTGAATACTGTATTTATTTCTTTATTCTTTTGTACTTTAAATCAAAAAGCAATTCCGATGATATACTCATGACATACTAACACAATATTGTCAAACAACACAATACAGTGTGGGCCATTTATATGGATACACCTGGGTAGGCAATGTATATGGATACACCAAAATAAAATGGGAATGGTTGGTGATATCAACTTCCAATTTGTGGCACATTAGTATATGGGAGGGGGAAAACTTTTCAAGATGGGTGGTGACCATGGCGGCCATTTTGAAGTCAGCCATTTTTGAATGCAACTTTATAAATGTCTCACCCAGGTGTATCCTTATAAATGGCCCACCCTGTGTTAGGGCTAGCGGAACGCACCGAGTAATGAGAGATAGATACGAGGTGCGTTCGCAGCCCAGGGAACCCTGTGCAGAGATACCTGCTGCTAAGTAATGGCGGATGGACACTGAGCTCACACGTGGGTTAACCTCACCCCATGTGAAAAGTAAGTGACCTCTGTTGCCTCACAGAGTCGCGCTGTACACAGAAAACTATTACCCTAACTAGGGTTGTGCTTGCTCTGGAACTCTTCTGTGCTAACCGCACACATGAAGGAACCAGATGCTAACCCAAGGCTAATTGCTCCCAGTGATGCTAGCTGCCTGCCTGAGTATACAGTCCCAGAGCTAAACAGACTCTCCACATATGACTGAGTGGTAGAGTATCCACTGGCAACAGCCAAACACAATTGATACTAGCGCATGGCTGTGTGGCCATGCGAACCTTTTATACTTGCAGCTTCTTCAGGACCTTCTTAGTGGACCAATAGGAGCTGCTACAGGACCTGAGCATGTGACCCCCGACCTCCAATGAGAGGTCTTCCCTTGGGCATGCTCAGAAGGAGAAAAGCAGGATTTAGTCCCAGAAGCGTCTGCTCGCTGCTGACCAATACTTGCTACAATGGCTGAGCCTGGTAGGGCAGCAGTAACCAAGCGCACAGTATCTGCCTGAGCCAGATGCTGGAACCGACGTCTCCGCAAAGCAGACCTAACATTACCCCCCCTCCTAGGACCCCCCTCTTTGGACCTCGTTACGCTCGAAGGCAGCAATGAGCTGCGGAGCTTGAATATGCTCAGCAGGCTCCCAGGACCTGTCCCCTGGGCCATAACCCTTCCAATCCACCAAATAAATTTTTTTGCCACGTACCACCTTACACCCCAAGATAGTGTTCACCTCGTAATCATCCGTAGACGAACCTGATGTCCCCGCAGATGACTCAGAAAACCGGGACATGTGTACATGCTTTAATAGCATGACATGAAAAGTGTCGGTGATACCTAGGCGTGGAGGAAGGGCCAGACGGTAGACCACAGGGTTATCCTGTTCCAGGGCCATGAAGGGACCCAAGTAGTGAGGTTCAAACTTAGTGGACTCAACTCGCAGCCTGATGTTACGGGCGGTGAGCTACACTAAATCACCAGGAGCAAAGGTCGGAGCGGGGCGCCGATGTGCATCGGCGGAGGACCTCATTCTCTCATTGGAGGCCTAGATGGCATCCTTAGTGCAGTGCCAAATGTCCTGCGCCTCCTCAGCCCAGTCTGCCATCCTGGAGTCGGTGAAAGACATGAACATAGGCACAGGAACCCGCGGATGCTGACCATAGTTAAGGAGAAATGGGGTCTGCCCAGTGGAGTCGGCTATGGCGTTGTTCAGTGCAAACTCCGCCCATGGTATCAAGGATGCCCAGTCATCCTGCCTGGCTGAAACAAAATGTCACAGATATGTAACCAAGGTCTGGTTGGCCCTCTTTACCAACCCCTTCATCTCGGGACTCGATGCTGAGTAGACGACAAAGCTCTCTCCAGAACCGAGATGCAAACTGGGGACCCCGGTCACTGACAATTTTGTCCGACATACCGTGTAGGCGGAAAATGTGTTTTATAAACAACGCTGCCAAGGCCCATGCAGAAGGTAGCCATGGAAGCGACACCAAGTGCACCATTTTAGAAAAATGGTCAGTGATTACCCAAATGATGGAGCAGCCAAGGGACTTGGGTAAGCCTACTACAAAGTCCATCCCAACCATCTCCCAGGGCCTGTCTGCCACCGGCAGGGGATAAAGTAACCCAGCTGGCCATTGTCGAGGAGACTTATTCTTGGTGCAGGAGACACATGCCCGAATATAGTCTCCAACGTCACGGGCCATATGCGGCCACCAGTACGTCCTCGCCAGAAGCTCAGATGTCCTTTTGGTCCCAAAGTGTCCGCCCACCCTGGACGAGTGAGCCCAAGAGAGAACCTCAGGTTGCAAATTTGATGGCACAAAATTCTTGCCCGGGGGCACAAACTTTAATGAAACTGGAGCCATGGTCCTCAGGCTCTCAGAAAGGACAATAAGCCGAGGTTACTCTTCCTCCGCTGATGACACTACAGAGGGGGAGAGAGCATCGGCATGAATGATCTTCTCCCCAGAGAGAAAGTGGATGGTGAAATGGAAACAGGAGAAGAACAGGGACCATCTGGCCTGGCGAGAATTTAGCCGCTGGTCAGTCTGTATACAGACCAAATTCTTGCAGTCGGTGTAAACTTGGAAGGGAAAGTGAGCACCTTCCAGGAGGTGTCTCCACTCCGAGAAAGCCAACTTCATGACTAGCAACTCCCTGTCCCCGATGGAATAATTCCTCTCCACCGGTGTGAAGGTCTTAGAGAAAAAAAAGCAAGGATTATTCCGACCTTGAGCATCCTTTTGGAATAGGACAGCTCCAGCACTGACAGATGAGGCATCCACTTCCATTATGAAAGGTTTATCTACATCGGGGTGATGTAGAATGGAAGCTCTAGAAAAGTTGGACTTAATAGAGAGGAAGGCCTTGGAGACCTCCTCCGACCACAATTTGGGATTTGCTCCCTTTTTGGTGAGGGCAACCAAGGGAGCTACCAAAGTTGAGAAGTGGGGAATAAACTGGTTATAGTTATTAATGAACCCCAAAAAGCGTTGCACCGCTTTGAGAGAATGGGGTTCCTGCCAGTCCATCACAGCCAGTAGCTTGGCAGGATCCATAGCCAATCCCTGGGCGGAGATGATATAGCCAAGGAAAGGCAAGGACTCCTGCTCAAACACACACTTTTCCAACTTGGCGTAGAGGGAGTTTGCCCATAGGAGGTCGAAGACTTTGCAAACATCTCTCCGGTGGGAGTCTATATCTGGATATTAGATGACAATATAATCCAGATAGACTACAACCAAGGTGGAGAACATATCCCGGAAGATATCATTCACAAAGTCTTGGAAAACGGCAGGCGCATTACAGAGCCCGAAGGGCATCTCCAGGTATTCATAGTGCCCATCCCTGGTGTTAAATGCCGTCTTCCATTTGTCCCCCTCACAGATGCTAATCAGGTTGTAAGCACCCCGCAGATCTAGTTTGGTAAATACCCTTGCTCCCCGAAGTCTATAAAAGAGCCCAGATATCATTGGTAGTGGGTATTGTTCTTAACCGTGATAGCGTTAAGACCCCTGTAATCTATGCATGGACGCAATTCTCTGTTTTTCTGCATGAAGAAGAACCCAGCCCCTGCAAGTGACACTGACTTCCTAATGAATCCTCTTGCCAGACTCTCCTGAATGTATTGAGACATTGCCTCCATTTCCGGGAGAGATAACGGATAGACTCAACCCCGAAGAGGCTCAGCACCAGGCAAGAGGTCAATAGGACAGTCATAGGGGTGGTGAGGCATAAGGGTCTCTGCAGCCCATTTGGAGAACACGTCCGCATAGGGCCAATAATGCTTGGGGAGAGAGGAAAGATCTGCGGGTACCTCAATAGTAGCAATCTGAATGCACTCCCTCTGACATCTACCCTCACAGGATTCACTCCATCCCAAAATTCTGCCTGTGAAACACTCTATATGAGGGGAGTGGTACCACAACCAAGGTATCCCTAACAGGACCTCATCAATTCCCTCAGGAATGACGAGTAAGGAAATAATCTCCTGATGAGATGGCGACATAGATAGAGTAAATGGGTTGGTCTGGTGTGCTATCTGTGAGGGCAGTGTCGACCCATTCACCACTCATACGGTCACAGGTTTGGCGAGCATCACCAGGGGTATTGCATGTCGTTGGGCGAAATCAGATTACATAAAATTGCCCTCCACCCCAGAATCCACGCAAAGCTCTACCGTGTGAGTGGATGGGCCTATGGTAATTGTCCCCTTAAAGGACAGTTTGGAGGAAAACATCGCCGTGTCTAGTGTAGCTCCTCCTACAACCACTAGACGCTGACGTTTTCCCGACCACTGGGAACATCTGGAGGCAAGATGTCCTGATTGCCAGCAGACATGACAGACCTTGAGTGCACGAGCGGTCCGGGACTTAGATCCCGCTCATGACACCTCCATGGCCTCATGTGATTCGGACGCCTGGACTGGAGATTCACAAGGTTTGGTGAAGGTGGGTGCCAGCCGAAACCTTTGCCTACACTGGGCTCACTGCAACCTTCGGTCGTTAAAATTAAGGTCTATGCGAGTTGATACTGCTATTAGCTCCTCCAGGGTGGCGGCAATCTCCCTAGTGGCCAAAGCGTACTTCACATGGTCAGCAAGCCCTCTCCAAAATACAGGGATGAGGGCTTTATCCTACCACTCCAGCTCAGATGCTAAGGTGCAGAAGTGGACGGCAAAATGGCTGACAAAGGACGAGCCCTGTGTCAATGCCAACTGTTGGCGCACCGAATCATGGGTGACTCGATGTCCTAAAAAGTCCTGTTTCTGAGTGCTCAGGAACAGCGGAGCACTCTGCACCATATGATTGCCATGCTCCCACAGCAGCATAGCCCACTCCAATGCCCTGTCCGACAGGAGACATAATGAATCCCACCTTTGCTGGCTCTGTGGGGAAACGTGCAGCCAGGAGCTCGAGGTGTATAGAGCAGTGGCTCATGAAACCCCTACAAGATTTGCTATCAGCAGAGTATTTATCTGGCAGCGGGAGGTGGGATAAGGTCGGAACTGGGGTGGCAGTGGACAAAATTGCTGCAGCCACGCTAGCAGCCTGAACAGCTACTGCGGGAACATCCACAGCTGAGGTTGTGCGCTCATGTCACCAACCTGCCATCCAGCTGCTGGATGTACCGCAAGGGTTGCTATTCGTCCACCATTACTAGCCAGACCCTGGCGCTAGTATGCTGTTAGGGCTAGCAGAATGCACCATGTAATGGGAGATAGATACGAGGTGCGTTCGCAGAGCGGGGTCCACCATGCAGAGATACCTGCTGCTAAGTAATGGTGGATGGACACTGAGCTCACACGTGGGTTAACCTCACCCCATGTGAAATGTAAGTGACCTCTGTTGCTTCACAGAGTCTCGCTGAACACAGAAAACTATTAACCTAACTAGGGTTGTGCTTGCTCCGGAACTCTTCTGTGCTAACCACACACATGAAGGAACCAGATGCTAAGCCAAGGCTAATTGTCCCCACTGATGCTAGCTGCCTGCCTGAGTATACAGCCCCAGAGCTAAACAGACTCTCCACATATGACTGAGTGGTAAAGTATCCACTGGCAACAGCCAAACACAATTGATACCGTGTGGCTACGCGAACCTTTTATAGTTGGAGCTTCTTCAGGACATTCCTAGTGGACCAAAAGGAGCTGCTACAGGACCTGAGCATGTGACCCCTGACCTCCAATGAGAGGTCTTCCCTTGGGCATGCTCAGAAGGAGAAAAGCAGGATTTAGTCCCAGAAGCGTCTGCTCGCCGCTGACCAGTACTGACTACAATAGCTGAGCCTGGAAGGGCAGCAGTAACCAAGTGCACAGTATCTGCCTGAGCCAGCCGCTGGGACTGACGTCTCTGCTGAGCAGGCTCCACTGTGGCTGGAGAAGAATGGGAGACCGCAACGGAGGTGGTTCGAGATTCCCCCTGTGCAGCGGCAGGAACTCGAGACCTAACACCCTGTACACATGTTGTTAACCTGTCACTTTTACCATTAAAAAATCACTAGAACGAAATCCATATTTCACTTCTAAATGATTAAATATAAACAATCAATATCAATAATGGCTACAAAAAAATCTTCATAAAGGAATAGCCAAAAAATCCTTCAGTCTAAGGCCGTCGTCACACTTGCGCGTGCAATGCGAGAAACTTGCGTGAGTCTCTCGTCTCAATATATAGCACTGCCCCCGGCACTCGGGACCGGAATGTGTGGCTGCATGTCTTTCTATGCAGCTGAACTCTCCGCTCCGAGTGCCGGGTATTGAGGCGAGAGACACGTGCGAGTTTCTCGCATTGCACTCGCAAGTGTGACCCTGGCCTAATAGTGAATTAAAAGTAGAGGCAGCACGCTAAAGGATAGCAGTAAAATGATAGTGGATATATTCACAAAAAAATGGTTTTGGTGAACAAATCCTCATTCTTTTCAGCTCAATCTTGTGGAGTGCTGCCTCGGCATTTTAGTTAATTTATAAATGAAATATGTATACTTTATATGAAGCTCTCTTGGAAACATTGAAATGCCTTGAGTATTGTTGATAGCTATAATACTTACATGACTAATTAATATATTAATAATACTTTGATAAGAAACACAACATTCTATATCTCTATAATATTCTACTCTTACAGAAAAATGGCACACAAAACGTATGATCCATCAATTTCCTAAATTATCAATAAAATTACATGGCACTGATTTTTTATTTTTCATTTCTGTCACCTCTACTGGATTGTGACTTCATTCTGGAAAATTAGTCACAAGCAAAATAGATATTTAACACAGTAAATGAAAATTATGTCAAATGAGGAAGCGTGACGTGCTTGAAGCTTCATTAATTTATCACACGGTATAAATAGAATGTATTAATATCTGAAAATTATGTGAAAATAAGCAAAAACAGTGTATAGGAGTCGTCTGCTGATGAGAACACTCATGTGTGTGTCCTGAGTGTTAATGTCACCTGCACCGTCACACATTACAAGGAACTGTTTAGCCAATAGACCAGGGTCTGCTTATGTCTTTTAAAAACAATTAAATTATTTGATCACTTTAACCCCTGAATGATGAAGCCTGAAGGTTTGTCCGGCTCTGCTCAGTTCCATATTGGAAGATGAACTGGGAAGATGACATCCTGATACCTGCTGGACTGGATTAGAAACTCACTTTTATTTCCTACCTGTAGTATTCTAATAAACTATACCCACAGAATGCACATACATCCCAGCAGGCATCAAGAGATGACACCTGCCACTAACCTCCAGATATACAAGTGATCGAACCAGAACTCTTTTATGACCAATCATTATTATGTGTTTTTTGTTATTTTGTACTCTTAATGTTGCTCTGAGGTTTTGTTTTATTTCTTTATTCATCATGAAATGTCATATTTTTTTTACATATTCCTTTATTTTTTTTTATATTGATTATATTTCTCACTAAATATATTGTTAAATTAATTCTTCAGATTATTATTGCCATGTAGATACTTAATATGTGCAGCTTTTTGTTTTATGTAATATATGCAAAATAAAAAATATTTTTTTCTTTGTAATTACTTTTTTTGTATTCCTGGGGGTGGGACATTTTTGTCAGCAATTTTTTCATTTTTTTAATGCGTTTTCATGGTATGTCTCTCATGGTGTGATAATAGATGTCTGTATGATATTGCATATTCATTTTTATTCTTAAGTTTATCACTGGCTTTCTATATGAGCCACAGTTATGGGAAATGCGGCCCATTACAGTGACTGAAGTCATTGGCAGTGCTGGTCCAGGTCTGCTGAGCCCCGACAGTTTTGCTATGTGGTGCAGATGAGTCACCCATCAGGGCAGTGGGGTACTCAGTACTGGGTCCGGTACTTAAAGGGGATGTCACGGTGGCTGCGACCCGGTCCGTGGCCCTGGACACCCAATAAGAAGGGAAAAGTCTTTTAAGGGGATTTGGTAATAAAGTTTGTGTTCGTGGCGCCACCTGTGATCTTCGGTCAGAGGGGACCGACGCTGCTTAAAGGGGTCCACTAGGCTGATGTTACTGCAGCATAACATAGATGGTGATGGTTCCCACAGGTGAAGTGGGGTCGCCAGGGCTCCCGGTGTGCTGGGCAGAGATGGTGTATGCCAGCAAATAAATGGAGGACACAGAGTTGTAACGTCTTTACCTGGTTTACTGGTTGTAAGCAGTCCACAGTCCAGGGTACCAGGAACCAGGGCCGTATTTGCCACTAGGCACTCGAGGGCACGTGCCTAGGGCGGCGACATTGCGGGGGGCGGCACCTGAGAAAGTTTTTTTTTTTTTTAAAGTCCCGGGTCACAAACGCGACCTCCCGCCCTGCCCCCCCACCTCCCGCCCCTGCCCCTGGCCGCCTCCGAGTCCCACCCACCCTCCTTGAAGACGATACTCACCCTGCTCCAGCGATGCCTGGTCTCAGCGTCTGTAGCGTGTCCTGAGTGAGCGGTCACGTGGTACCGCTGATTAGGGTCATGAATATGCGCACATGACCTTAATCAGCGGTACCACATGACCGCTCACTCAGGAAGAAGGCGCTGCGGCGGGACAGAGCCAGAGGGAGGATGTTGGCGCAGCTGCGCGGTGTGTGGGACAGCTGACAGGTGAGTATGAGGGGCGGGGGGATGAAGGAGTAAGGTAAGCCGCCCGAGCCATGCAAGATGGGAGAAGGAGCGGGGGAGGGGGTGGAGAGATGAGCCATGCATACCGGGGAGTATAAGCCATCAGCCATGCATACGGGGGGGGGGAATTATGAGCCATCACCCATGCATACAGGGGGGAATTATGAGCCATGCATACAGGGGAATATGAGCCATCAGCCATGCATACGGGGGGGAATTATGAGCCATCAGCCATGCATACAGGGGGGGAATTATGAGCCATCAGACATACATACAGGGGGGGGAATTATGAGCCATGCATACGGGGGAATATGAGCCATCGGCCATGCATACAGGGGGGGGAATTATGAGCCATGCATACGGGGGAATATGAGCCATCAGCCATGCATACAGGGGGGGGATTATGAGCCATGCTTACGGGGGAATATGAGCCATCAGACGTACATACAGGGGGGGGAATTATGAGCCATGCATACGGGGAAATATGAGCCATCAGCCATACATACAGGGGGAGAATTATGAGCCATGCATACAGGGGGGGTGGAGAGATGAGCCATGCATACAGGGGGGTGGAGAGAAGAGCCATGCATGCAGGGGGGAGGTGGAATATGAGCCATGCATACAGGGGGGAATATGAGCCATGCATACAGGAGGGGGGTCATTATACAGTATGGAGAACTGTGTGTGGCCATTATACAGTATCGAGCATCATGTGTGGCCGTTATACAGTATGGAGCATCATGTGTTGCCGTTATACAGTATGGAGCACTGTGTGGCCAATGGCCATTATACAGTATGGAGCATCATGTGTGGCCATTATACAGTATTGAGCATCATTTGTGGCCATTATACAGTATGGAGCATCATGTGTGGTCATTATACAGTATGGAGCATCATGTGTGGCCATTATACAGTATGGAGCACTGTGGCCATATTGTTTCGTTTATAATTATTGTATATAAAACAGTGTGATCAGCAGTGCTAAATGGCTGTGGTTGGGACGTGGATATGGGTGTGACTAGTTGTGAAATGGGTGTGGTCAGAGGCGTGGCCTCCTTCCCTTCTTCAAAAGTTGGGAGGTATGGTACCGCATTTGCCAGATCATGGCAAGTGCCGCAAATCCCATAGGGAATGAATGAGGCCGAACGCAGTGTTGCTGTAAGTGATCCGTTACGTGGCACATGCAGAAAAACTGACGGATCTGCTGCAAAAGGCGACTTTCACATCAGCGATTCTTGCTAAAGTCACTGCCGATAGTGTCATACTCACCAAAGGGGGAGGCAGCACTAAAAGTGCCTAGGGCAGCAGAAACCCTAAATACGGCCCTGCCAGGAACAGGTGGTGATGTGGTCCGGCTGGCCTGGAGGCAATGGGGGATGCATCTCTAAGGTGAGGTCCGTAAGCCTTCCTACTCATGCTCGTATTTGAGGTCCCTGCTGCCTGTAGCTTGCTGGCAAAGTCCTCTCTCTGCTGTCCAGAGACAGTTACCCGTATGATGGGCAGTGTGAGCATTTTTATAAGGTCTCTATCACGACCCAGGCTCTTAGTGTACTGCTGCACCTTCAGGTGTGAATGAGGGTAAATTACATAAAGTCCTATGCCCTCCGGTTCTGCCGTGCGACCTAGAGTACAACACAGCCTCGGGCTCCCGGTGCCCGGTTCCTGCGCTTCGGCTCTGAGGGTGACTGGTCACAGTTCCCCTCTGAGCCCCTTTCCTTCTCCTGTTGCTTGTTTCCTCTGATGCTTCACTACATTCAACCCCTCGGGTTCACATCTTTTCCTGGAGCTGCAGCTCAGTCCTGGCTGCATGGCTCCGTGGTCTGCTCTCCATTCCTCTCCCTTCACTGTCTGCTCCAGACTGATCTAACTCCTCCTCCAGACCAGAACACTTAAAGCTGGAGAAGCTCCCCTGAATCTGGGTTCAGAGCTCCCCCATCTGGCATGGATTCAGAATGTGTTGTATGTAGGTGCGTTACCAGATAAAGGGAATCCTCCTTGCCCCCAAGCATGATACCGCCCTCCCCAAAAGGAAGACAACATCACTGTAACAACCGGTTACCTGGGGTGTTACACAGACATTAGATGGTCATGTAAGTGCTCGGTCCTGTTGAAGCATTGGCATTGCTTATGCTTCTTGTTTCTATATAGCGTTCATTAACTGCTATGTAGATAGTTGGTGAATATAAAATGTAGGAGCACCAAAGCAGTGTTCTCAACAGACATCACAATAGACACGACACCAGCACAGCCTGTTGGCAAAAGAGAGGGCTATGTAAACTAGAGATCAGAGCAGTCAGATCGCTTTGCATATGAAGATCCTTCCTTTTATTTCCATTTTTCTTTCTTCATGTTGCTAGGCGTAGGGATTCTCCTGCTGCATTGGATAGGTCCCAAGCCTCATTTGCCACTTCGGTCTCCATTCAGGTTCGGCCACTGCAGGTGCTGCTGAGCATAGATGTCAGTCCCAGTGTCTTGTGCAGGCTCGTGGTGTATGCTTGGTTACTGCTGGCTCTCCAGCCCAGCCCTTAGTAACCAGTAATATTCAGGGACACTGCGGCACTCTGGAGTCTAAGTCCAGAGATCATCGTACTGAGCATGTCCGTGACGTGGCCTCTTCTCATTGGTGGTCGGACGACAGCTGCTCTGGTGATGTGGCAGTGCCAGATTGGTCCACGGGCAAGGTACTGTCCAACTGGGCATGAGCCTACTGTCTAAGAGGTTCTCAGAGGTGCACGCCAGTGCGCTAGTATCATTTGTGTGTGGCTATGTGACTGTAGACCCTTCCACTCTGTCTGCAAGTGTTGTATGTCTGTCTAAGGCTACTTTCACACTAGCGTCGTGCACTGCACGTCGCTATGCGTCGTTTTGTAGAAAAAACGCATCCTGCAAAAGTGCTTGCAGGATGCGTTTTTTCTCCATTGACTTGCATTAGCAACGCAGTGCAACGCATTGCCACACGTCGCAACCGTCGTGCGACGGTTGCGTTGTGTTGTGTTGGACCGTCGCCACCAAAAAACATTGCATGTAACGTTTTTTGGTGCGTCGTGTCCAGCATTTCCGACCGCGCATGTGCGGCCGGAACTCCGCCCCCTCCTCCCCGCACCTCACAATGGGGCAGCGGATGCATTGAAAAACAGCATCCGCTGCCCCCGTTGTGCGGCGCATCCACAGTATGCATCGGTGCGCCGCAACGTCGCATTGCGACGTGCAGTGCACAACGCTAATATGAAAGTAGCCTAAGCTTCTGGACTGTACATGTATGCAGGCAGCTAGCGTCAGTTGGGGAAATTAGCCACTTGGCTTAGCATCTGTTACCTACTCGTGTGCGGTTAGCACAGTAGAGTTTCAGAGCAAGCTCAACCCTAGTCAGGGTATTATGCTCAAAGCATCTGTTTTGTCTCTGTGTGCGGATGACACAGCTCAGTCACAGAACATCTGTTCCGTTTCTGTGTGCAAGTGATACAGCTCTGTTGCAGAGCATCTGTTTCGTTTCTGTGTGCAAGTTCAGTTCACAGGCTTGTCCTGTGCCGTTTAACATGACAAAGCACTTAGAACTCATTTGTACTGTTCCTTCCTGTGGATTAACAGAGTGTGGAACTCAGTGTCCTGTTCACACTGAGTGACGTTAACCCAGTGTGTACGGATAATCGCTCGCCGTGGTTCCGTCATTATTCACTAGCAGCAGTTTTCCATCTCTGCACGGTGGACCCCGGGGTGCGATTGTGCTTTATTATCTATTTTATTTAGCGCAATCCGCCAACCCTAACACATCTTCTTTTATTGCCACAGCGGGTGGTCTACTTTGACGGGATAGTTTAAGTTGCAACTTTTCCATCCTTGCAAGTGCTTTAGTGGCATTTTGATTAAAGGAATGCTTGTGGAAAGTGCTGCAGAGCGGTAGTTATGATCGAATTGCTGTCCAGTTACCCTTTGGTACTATAAATTGTCCCAGTCCTAGTGTGATGTCAGGTGCAGGGTACATCAAATTTACTCCTAAGCCCCAGGCCTCCACTGCCTCAAGGCTTCCGCCCTCAGGAGCCACCACACAATTCAGGGGACGCCAAGTTCCTTAAAACAGGCAAATGTTTCCTGGTCAATTCAAGTTCACCAGGTGGTGACATGAGGGATAGTAGCTTGCAATTCACGTTTCTTCCTTCCTAAGTACAGTACCTCTTCAGCCCTGCCACTCATTTGTTCTTGACAACCCCTAAGCCTGCAGACTCCATCAACCTCAAGGATCTCCTGTCCACTTCAGCAGTGCACCTGGGTGAGGTCACCTGCCCCCCACATAATTCCCCATCCACTGACCTCAAGATGTCAGAAGACTAGGCTTACACCTTGGTACCTGGCCCAAGCCCAGGGCTCCAGACTTTACTGGAATGTCCATCAGGGATATCAATACGGCCTCCCACTGCCTCAACCATTGGCCCATGCTTCCCCTAGCATAACTGCACCTGAACTTGATCTTGTCACTGCAATTCTCTAACCACACACTATCAGAATGTGCCCCCTTTTTATCAACACTAGTTCCCACTCACTTAGCTAGTTCTATCATTAACTATTTCTTATCCTATAGACTAAACCCATTGTTCTTATCCAATGTCCTATACTGTTAGGCCATGTGCACACGTTCAGTATTTTTCGCGTTTTTTCGCGTTTTTTCGCTATAAAAACGTGATAAAAACGCGAAAAAAACGCTTACATATGCCTCCCATTATTTTCAGTGTATTCCGCATTTTTTGTGCAAATGTAGCCTTTTTTTCCGCGAAAAAATCGCATCGCGGAAAAAAAAGCAACATGTTCATTAAAATGCGGAATTGCAGGGGATTCCGCACACCTAGGGGTCCATTGATCTGCTTACTTCCCGCACGGGGCTGTGCCCACGATGCGGGAAGTAAGCAGATTATGTGCGGTTGGTACCCAGGGTGGAGGAGAGGAGACTCCTCCACGCACTGGGCACCATATAATTGGTAAAAAAATAAGAATTAAAATAAAAAATAGTCCTATACTCACCCTCTGATGGCCCCCGAAGTGTTCCCGCCTCTGTGCTGCACGCTGGCTTCGGTTCCTGTAGCAGCAGCTGGTGTGCGGTGAAGGACCTTGCCGAATGACGTCACTGTCCTGTGATTGGTCGAGACCGCTCACGTGACCGTGACGTCATGGAAGGCCCTGCGCGCACACATCAGCTATAGGAATGGACGCCGGTGAGGAGATCTGCTGTCTGCGGGTGAGTATAAGCATTTTTTTTATTTTTTTTATTATTTTTAAACGTTCTATCTTTTACTATAGATGCTGCAAAAGCAGCATCTATAGTAACAAGTTGGTCACACTTGTCAAACGCTATGTTTGACAAGTGTGACCAACCTGTCAGTCAGTTTTCCAAGCGATGCTACAGATCGCTTGGAAAACTTTAGCATTCTGCAAGCTAATTACGCTTGCAGAATGCTAAAAAAACGCAAAAAAAACGGGAAAAAAACGCAAAAAAAAAAATGCGGATTTCTTGCAGAAAATTTCCGGTTTTCTTCAGGAAATTTCTGCAAGAAATCCGCAACGTGTGCACATACCCTTACTAAACCACTTACTATATAAACCGTACTGATGCTATCCTAAACTAATCCTGTGCTTATCCTGCAATATTCTCTATTCATATTATACATTAACACTTTATATGACACATATGCTGCATATTACCATAATACATTACATCACTATCGCATGAAAAACTGCATGACACTATACATATAGCACAATTATTTGTCTTCAAGGGCAGGAGCAGGGTAAGACTCCATCTCTACACTTGTGGAAATAAAATCTCTTTTCGTTAGATTTATTATTTAATCTGTGCTATTTCCAATAACTAGCATTATCCCATCTCAGTTGATAGTGTTTTCATTTCATTTTGAGTAATAGTGGGTTTAAAGTTTAAGGGTTATCACTTTCATTGTGTAAGAAATAATTCATGGCAGTATAGATGTGGGTCTCTCAGTATTTTTAGAATAGGTCTCATTATTGCTTGTACTTGCACAGTATTGCCTGCACAAGAATGTTTCAAAATTGTCTTCATTTATTTTATAATGAGCTTGTAGAACGTTTAGATGAGCAATGATCTTGATATGTTGATGCAGCTAAAGGTCTTTGCAACATAATCAATACTGTCAAAACTGCTTCACCTGTTGCACCTTACGAAGAACTAGGGGGTACTTCACAATGAAAGTCATCCTCAATAGGGGTGCCCCACAATGAAAGCCATCCTCACTAGGGGGTGCCCCACAATGAAAGCCATCCTCACTAAGGGGTGCCCCACAATGAAAGCCATCCTCACCAGGGGGTGTCCCACAATGAAAGACATCTTCACTAGGGGTGCCCCACAATGAAAGCCATCATCACTAGGGGGTGTTCCACAATGAAAGCCATCCTCACTAGGGGTGCCCCACAATGAAAGCCATCCTCACTAGGGGGTGCCCCACAATGAAAGCTATCCTCACCAGGGGGTGTCCCACAATGAAAGACATCTTCACTAGGGGTGCCCAACAATGAAAGCCATCATCACTAGGGGGTGTTCCACAATGAAAGCCATCATCACTAGGTGGTGCCCCACAATGAAAGCCAGCCTAATAGTCCAAGAAGCACTGCTCTATTAAAACAAAAGAAAAGCCCTCCAGTATGCAGTTGTTATTTGTATGCAACACAAAATACAATGTGTAAGGTTTATAATAGTTATCTTTAATAAACTGCAACATAAACAGCATAGAAAATAATAAAAACATAGAAATTCAGATTGTGTTATCAACAACATATTGTAATGACAGTCTTAAATAAGGAACACTGATGATGGTAAAAGTCAAATAGACATTACAAATTTGTAAATGGTGGCACAGTTTTTATAAATCAGAATGAACCATCATCTAAGCATTATTTGTCCTATTTGATCAGTAAAGTAACTGAAATCTCTGATAGAAAGCAGCATTCCAGCATTTTCAATTGCTCATATGGTGCAGTATAGGCTATTATTAGACAATAAAGGAGAGGTTTTAGTGTATTCTTATTATAGTTGATGTGCCACATGTGAGTCGTCTACCAATTTAATACTTTCTTCCCTCTGATATGGTTCCCCTAAAGCAGACTATGTTTTCCATTATGAAGACCATCCTGATTGGATACACCTTGTCGCGGTGTGTTGGCCTTTACGCTCGCTTGATCAAGTTGGTGTTAACTAAGTACCATAGCTAATTCACTTGTACTATAACTATTTACTTTTTTACTTACTGCAGAGTATTTTCTCATTGTTGTAATCTATGTTTTGTCTCTGGTAAATGGCCACAGTGTGAATGTTCACCTACACATTGCACTTATTCCAATATGTTTGTTGGGTATTTCGGCTAAAATACAAACAAATTCCTTATATATTCTTCAACCCTGTAGTGTTGGTGGAGAAAACAGAGGTGTCAGTGCTTGTGGGGTGCACTTATATAGTGCGGGTCAGCCCGCCTGATTTAATAGTATGGGTGTCACTGATAGGCTATAAGCCAGACACTGCACACTACACATATCTGTTTGTGTGGATGATCACCATCTTTTTGCACCTGTGCTACCTCTGACATTTATCATGGGGCAAGCTACATCCTGCAGAGATATCCTTGTTGGTGTATTGCTGATAATTTTAGTGTAGTGGCTCACAAGACCATGATGACCATTGTCATAGGTTGTAAGCGTCCATACTTGGGCCAAAGTGTGAAACTAACATGTTAAGTAATTTTCATGCTTGCAAGCTGCAGCCAGGCCTTGTAGTGGGTGGGGAGAAATGTGGTGTCTCTACCTGTGGGGTGTACTTCTAGAGTGCTGGGTAGTCCACCTGATCTAATATTATGGGTGCTGCCATAGGTTGTTAGCCGGCATGGTGCACTACACGTATCTGTGTGACTCACAGCTTTTGTAACTCTATGTGCATTTGTAATACCAAGCAGTCAGCCCTTGCCTGGATGATAGGTGTCAGCGTATCCTACATGATGTAGCCTGTCACCTGCTATAACACAACTCTCACATATCAATCAGAAATAATAGGCCAGGTAAATGAAACTGTCTAAAAGAAAAACTGTCTTTGCTGCTCATAACAACCAAACACAGTGCAGCTTTCATTTCATCAGAGCAGAATGCAAAATGAAAGCTGCTCTATGATTGGCTGCTTTGTGCAACTAAGACACTTTCGGAAGTCTTTACCCATTTGTTTAGTAGCATAGATGGATAATAAGATGGACAGGAAATGTGGAGCTGGGAGGGGAGAGGAAGTGTCTGAGAGCGGCCAGGAGGGATATATAGGCAATGATGTCATCCTGAAGTTCACAGGAAATCAGAGACTGACTTCCTGTCTACACATTGGAGCATGTACTGGTCTGGTTTTCAGACTGGAAATCACATGGTCCAACTTATTATAATGGAAGGGGGATGATTTCGGTAACAGAGAGAGAAAATTGATGGTGAGTATGCATTATATGTGCAAAGAAATTTGTTGAGCCACTTCTATAATTGTAAACTATCAGAAACATTTCCAGTATAATAACAATAGTCTATAAAACCCTTAGGTGAGGCAGGTTGATGCTTTAATATAATCTAATATCTCTCAAAAATGACATTCAATTGTTAGAACGAAAACACAAAACAATGTCACATTAGGAAGCTACAGTAAAAGACATGAGAACATTCATTTCCAGTACAAGACGCCCGCAGCTCTTACAAAAATGGCAGTTTCCTTCGAAAGATCCTACACGAAGGACCAGACCTTTCCAGCCTGGTAATCTATGCCAGAAAATAGAGAAAGAACACTGATACAACAGCTTACAGACATTAGCCAGAGCGAAATGTACAGTCCAAGGTATATATTATTGGACAGGTGTTGACTTGCACCTCTCAGCAATAGATTTACTATTTTCATGGCTGCATGATGTTACCGTCACAAATCAGTTCTTAATTCAATGAAGCTGATGAAATATCAAAGCTGCGTGTCGTCCCTGGAGTCTTGCCCGCTTGTGTTACAAAAGCTGCTTTTCCGGCTGGATGCATTGGCTGGAACATATGATAGAGGGTCTGGTCTGATCAGGTAGCTACAAAGGACAGAAAGAAGCAAAATGATTTTCTTATATTTAGAATGTATTGATATAAACAGAAAACTAAACCAAATTCCTAGGGGATACCAGAGCTGAAAAATATAGGAGGAATAACAGTAAAAAGTTATATTTCGGAGAAAAAACTAAATAGGATAACATCTGCTTTTCTAAAAAATAAAAAAAATTAAATAATTCAATAACAAAGATACTGTTCATAAAATGTTACTTAAAGTGCTAAAGATTGAAATAAATATTCAATATTGTCAGCAGCTTGTAGCCAGGGTCTGCTGTGAAAATGGATGTGAACATAAGTATTGGCTATAAATTCTGCATTATTTGACAGTTTATGCTCAATTCCAGAACCCTGATTTGAGAAATCAGTGTAAAACTGGGGGTCCCACACTATGACATCACAAACTTGAACTTAGTGTTTTGTTTGTGGCTCTGAGCCTGACTGTGGCCACCCATTATTCCCACACTAAATATAAGATAGGGTATTACAGATGTTCCACCATGCTTCAAAAACAGACTGGTCACCGAGAGTGGTCATTTGGCTTTGATCTCTTGAACAATAGCAGGTTATAAGATGCTGGCCTATTTTTAGTAGAATGCTAGTAAACTAAGGTTATAACAGTAAATGCATGCTTTAAATCCACTCTCAAACAGTCACAATGGGCCGTGAGAAAATGGCAGTGCTACAGTCTAAGATTAATGAATATAGCCCATAGGCTTCAGTGAGATGCTTTTCTAGAGCTATTTCACATTACCTAATTAGAACCTTAATACAATTTCACAGTTCGCTGAGTGAGTTTTACCACTTTTCCTTCACCTGCATTACCAGGTCAAGCTTAATGGATGCAGGCACGGCACAACCTGACATTTTACTAGTTGCTAGAAACTCTAGGACGAAGAGATTCATTTAGGTTAATTTCGCACATCCAACATTGAAAGACCAAGTGCAGGTCATGATGTTTGAACTGACTTCAGGCCTCCTGATCCAAACAAAACAGCCTCATATATGCCTTGTGAGGATGGACTGGCTTTGGGTCTTCTGAACCACACTGAACAGACATTGCAGTCCCTACTCAGAGTACAGGCAGTCAGAAGACAATGGTGCAGCCTGAGAAGAGCCACTTCAGTAAGGGATCCTCCCCTTACTGATATTCAGGAGACTTTTATAAGATTAAATTGGGACTCACTAAGAGCCACTGGCTCCTCCAACCTTCTCGCTTTCACTCTTACTCAGACAGGACTCTGATTGCCGTATGTGAAGTCGGCAAGGAATTTTTTTCCCCAATGGGGAGCTTACTCTTTGCCACATGTTTTTTTTTTGCCTTCCTCTGGATCAACATGTTAGGGCATGTTAGGTTAGGCTATGGGTTGAACTAGATGGACTTGAAATCTTCCTTCAACCTTAATAAGTATGTTACCATGTTACTATGTTACATACTAAGAGAACAAGTAAACTTATTTGGGGCGCCACAGAGAACACATCACAATTGACATCAGACATGCTAGGGACTTTTTTAAATTGGTATGAACACCATATCACTCATATATGCTATCAAGTCAAAGGCTCTACCAAAATGCAAGGTTGCTTCTGGTAGTTCATCTCTTCTCTTCATTTTTTTTTAGGATTTTGTATGTAGAAGTTTTGCATACTGTATGTCATACATTCTTTAAAAGGAAAACACTTTTGTGAGTTTTTGGCCAGCTTCATTAGCCAAAGCTTGAAGTGGACTACGAAACTAAAAAAAATAAATATTACTGATAGACAAATATACACACTAATACCTTAAAAACACATCAATTTTTGATCAATGTTTATAAACCTCAAACAGTAGTTACTACACAATACTGGAGAGATGCAAATCTCTCAATTATCGATTTCTATATGTGGTTCTATTCTTTTTCTGAGACACACTACCACTTTAAACCCTCAGCCGCTACTTCTAGTTGCCAGTTATTAATGTAACTTACCCAGGTTTGCATTCCTGTTACCTATTTACATAGTTTTCTTGCATATCTCCTGCTATTCCGTTAGCTTGATTACTGTTACTGATCTTGGCATTCTCCTGACCACATGCCAGCTGTCCAATTTTGTCCCTGACTTTGACAGCCCGGATACAATCTGGTTTGCTAACCCTTCTATCTGCAACTTGCTCCATCAGCCAAAAGCCACACTTTAAATCTAACCAAGGGGTCCCTGAGTAAGTTCAGATTTATGTAAAAAGATTAAAAGGGAAATGCCAGTGTTCTCTTGGGTCCTGCTACACGTAGTGGCTAGTACAAACTGTAGATAGAAGCCCAATTAAGAGCTGCTAGCCTTCCTCTAAAAGTGGATATTACATACCCCTAGAGCTTTTCCCGGTGTTTATTAGAAGACTGACACATACTTGATCCTTTTTTAAACTAGAGAGGTTTGAAGAGCTTAATATGATTATGATTTCATCATATAAAGGTATAAAATCTGACCCATATTTGGATTTCTGCCATGAGTATGCAGATCTGCATAAAAACTAGCAACATTAATATTCAATAGGGCTAATCCTTGGGCTTTCTACACAGAATTGACAGAAAAATGACTATTCTACTTTTTTTCTCTGCTATTTATTGAATGGCAACAAAAAAAATACCAGATTTTTTCACTGTATGTGAGCATGGTTGTAGAGAACCCATACATATTTTGAACCTGATTCCTAAAATGTTGGCTACAGTGTACCCTAATATCAGGATCTGAGAAGTATCACCATGTGTAGTTGCTAAGAACTCCAGGACTCCCGAGCCTATTGTAAAAATAAAATTCATAGCAACTGAGTAATAACCACATTACTTCCTCCCTTTTGTGCTGTAAATTAATTTAAAATTTTGCAAAAAATGTTTCGTTGAATATCATATTGGATAATGAACTCTATGACTGCAGATATAGTTTTCGTCTATCCACTGGACTATAAAACATGAAGAATTTAAGCATATTGAAATTTGTGAAACAGCTATTAAAAATATTAAGGTGTCACATAGTTAGGAGCCGACCTCGCTTTCCACTTTACATTTTAATGGCTTTTAATTCACTCTGGCTTGAAATGTTCAGCCATGCTGAATAAGTGCTTTTTTAACAGCCGCTGGAGAACTGCACTTTGTGGAAGTGTTTAAATACTTGCTTTGCTAACTCAGTCCTGAGAACACTCTTCACCGTTCAGGAAATAACTGTCAGCGTGCACCAAATTAGCGGTAAATGATGACCCGCCACCAATTTACATTGAGAAATAACAAACAGGTTAACATCTATCTGCAAAGCTTTTAAACCTTGTACTGGAGCATGTAGGCAGGAATATTGCTTACCCCATTAAGGAGAGATTTTTTTACTTTATTAAATAAAGGTATCGTGAATAGTGAAATTGCAATTCCAGGTTTCTTGTCTAGACTTTAGAAAACTTCAAAGCACGATTCTAGCATTTTTTTTAATTTCAGCTCTGGAGTGGTGCCACTATTGTAAGTTTTTTGGACCCTCGTAAAATACTTACCAGCTGCGATCCTCAGCTCCTTGAGGTGCTGCTCACATCCTGATCCACCATCTTGTGACCAAAACTTCTGACTTATGGTAAGTCAGAAATATTGGTCACAATCTCTCAGTGTAAGTCTTTGAAAGCCTTGTTCTAGCTCTCATAGACTTACATTGAGTTGTGGCTTTTCAGTTTTCCAGCAAACACTGGAGCAATCTGTCAGGTCACAACTTGCAGAAAACAACCGTAATGATGCGTAGAACAGATGGAGTCCGTGGCTGGTAGGTGTGATACTAGGTGCAGGGAGCTTAGATAAGTGGCAACACCCCAGAGGAAAAATTTAAAAACACTTCAATGGTTCTTTGATAGTATAAATATGAAAATAATCGGTTCTACCAAACCAAAGATGAAGCGCAAGATGGTCATGACAAGGAAATATTATTCAATGAATGTGTATCAGAAATGCTTCATCTGTCAACAACTGATGACCACAGATATTGGTTGAGATTTAGTAATACTAACATACTCACATGCAAGAAACTCGGATGAGTCTCGCACATCAATACCCCGCACTGCACCCGGCACTCAGCGTGCGGCTGCATGTATTGCTACACGGCCACACGCTCCGATCTGAGTGCCTGGTGCAGTGCCGGGTATTGACGTGCGAGACTCATCCGAGTTTCTCGCATGTGAGTATGAGCCCTAAAGCTCAAGCTAAGCTATGTTTAGGAATAAATGGCAGATGAGCCTAAATGCCACATCTTATAGACAGCTTGTAGGCTTTGATAAATCTGCTCTATAGTTTTAATTGCATATAATGAGAACATGGCCATGAGTTGTTCCCCGAACTGAACAACATCATTACTAAAACAAGCTACCTTAAATATTAGCTAATTACTGCACATCATTTTGGGTACTGCTAGGAAATTATAAATTAAACTAGATGGTGGCCCGATTCTAACGCATCGGGTATTCTAGAATATATATGCGTAGGTAATAGCACAGCCCACGTATTTTATTGCACAGCCCACGTAGTATATTGCCCAGCCCACGCAGTACATTGCGCAGCCACGCAGTAGATTGCGCAGCCCCAGCAGTACATTGCGCAGCCCCAGCAGTACATTGCGCAGCCCACGCAGTACATTGCGCAGCCCACGCAGTACATTGCACAGCCAACGCAGTACATTGCGCAGCCCACGTAGTACATTGCGCAGCCCACATAGTACATTGCGCAGCCCACATAGTATATTGCACAGCTCACGTTGTATATTGCGCTGCCCACGTAGTATATTGCGCAGTCCACGTTGTATATTGCGCAGCCCACGTAGTATATTGCGCAGCCCATGTAGTATATTGCGCAGCCCATGTAGTATATTGCGCAGCCCACGTTGTATAGTCACGTAGTATATTGCACAGCCCACGTTGTATATTGTGCAGGCGACGAAGTATATTGCCCAGCCACGTAGTATATTGCGCAGCCCACGTTGTATAGTCACGTAGTATATTGCCCAGCCACGCAGTATATAGCACAGTCCATGTAGTATATTGCCCAGCCATGTAGTATATTGCCCAGCCACGTAGTATATTGCCCAGTCCACGTAGTATATTGCCCAGCCACGTAGTATATTGCCCAGTCCATGTAGTATATTGCCCAGCCCATGTAGTATATTGCCCAGCCACGTAGTATATAGCACAGCCCACGGAGTATATTGCCCAGCCACGTAGTATATAGCACAGCCCACGTATTATATTGCCCAGCCACATAGTATATTGCCCAGTCCATGTAGTATATTGGCCAGCCCATGCAGTATATAGCAATGTGGGCATCATATCCCTGCTAAAAAAAATAAAATAAAAAATAGTTATATACTCACCTTCCGGCGAAGCGGTTACCGACGCGACGCTGCTGGTGCGCTCCGGTCCCAAGAGTGCATTGCAGTCTCGCGAGATGATGACGTAGCGGTCTGGCGAGACCAGAACGTCATCATCTCGCGAGACCACAGCATGGAGCAGTTACCGGAGCGTCGCAAGCGGGAAAGTCCGGTTGTGGATCCGAGGGGCCGACGGATGGTGAGTAGGGTTGAGCGACTTTCATTTTTTTAAGATCGAGTAGGGTTTTGGGAAACCCGATTTTGTCCAGAGTCGAGTCGAGTGCAGTCGGCCGATTATCGCTAAAAGTCGGGGATCGACCGAAACACGAAACCCAATGCAAGTCAATGGGGAAGCATAGTCGGCAGTGAGTGGAGGCCAGGAAAACACCTACAGTGCCCATTTTAATGCCAAAAACATCCATTCTTGTTTCTGAAGCTTGTCAATCTTAATTAACTTTATAATAATAGTTGGGCATAGGGAATTGGGGGTCATTTGGCAAAAGTTGTGGGGGGAGTAGGGCCGGCTCAAGTTTTTCGTGGGCCCAGGAAATGCGGACTACGTCACGGCGGTGTTGCAGGGAAAGGTAAGTATTTAAAAGTTGCAAGTGCTGTGATCCTGAGCAAGCAGGGGGGGGGCCCACTCGTTCGCATTGCCACTGGCACAGGGCCCCTCAAAGTACGGCGGTGTGTTTGCATGGCGGGGGCGCCTCCCACCAGCAGCGACACTTTTGCGTACTCTGAGGGGCCCTGTGCCAGTGACGTCGCCAACGAGTATGCCCCCCCACCTGATGAAGGAACCTGCACTTTCATCTGCACCTTCCTCTTTGTCCCTGTGTAAGGTGGTATAACATGCGGGAAGGGGAACCTTACTTTCAGCAGGGACAGATTCTGGCTGTGTAGAGTACAAGGGGAATGTAGTGGTCTAGGTCAATGTACCAGCAGACTCATTTAGCAGTGGCTGGGCAATGGGCAGGATGAGGAGGAAACAGATATAGGGCCAAAGAATAAAGTAGGCTACATGCAGTTCAAAATTGGTAACAGGACTAAACAGGCGGCATTGCTTTGTTCAGTGGAGTAGCAAACCCAAGAGCAGCAGACACTGTTTCAAGGGCCTAACCACACTAGTAGGCCAAATGCAGTTTAATATCTGATAGTATAGGGCGAAAGCCAGAATGTGGAAGCTCAGCTTTGTTCAGTTGAGGACAACACCAGGGAGTGGCAGACACCTTTAGTAGGCCGGAAAAGCCTATTGCATTTTTTAAAATGGTAATTTGGAGCAGAAGGTTGAAGCTCAGCTTTATTTAGTTGAGGGCAACACCAGGGAGGGGCAGAAGCCGTTAGTAGGCCCTAACCACCATTTTTTTTTTAAAACCACTTAATGAGAGCCGGAAGGTTGAAGCTCAGCTTTATTTAGTTGAGGACAACACCAGGGAGGGGCAGAAGCCGTTAGTAGGCCCTAACCACCATTTTTTTTTTTAAAACCACATAATGAGAGCCGGAAGGTTGAAGCTCAGCTTTATTTAGTTGAGGACAACACCAGGGAGGGGCAGAAGCCGTTAGTAGGCCCTAACCACCATTTTTGTTTTAAAACCACTTAATGAGAGCCGGAAGGTTGAAGCTCAGCTTTATTTAGTTGAGGACAACACCAGGGAGGGGCAGAAGCCGTTAGTAGGCCCTAACCACCATTTTTTTTTTTAAAACCACATAATGAGAGCCGGAAGGTTGAAGCTCAGCTTTATTTAGTTGAGGACAACACCAGGGAGGGGCAGAAGCCGTTAGTAGGCCCTAACCACCATTTTTGTTTTAAAACCACTTAATGAGAGCCGGAAGGTTGAAGCTCAGCTTTATTTAGTTGAGGACAACACCAGGGAGGGGCAGAAGCCGTTAGTAGGCCCTAACCACCATTTTTTTTTTTAAAACCACATAATGAGAGCCGGAAGGTTGAAGCTCAGCTTTATTTAGTTGAGGACAACACCAGGGAGGGGCAGAAGCCGTTAGTAGGCCCTAACCACCATTTTTTTTTTAAAACCACTTAATGAGAGCCGGAAGGTTGAAGCTCAGCTTTATTTAGTTGAGGACAACACCAGGGAGGGGCAGAAGCCGTTAGTAGGCCCTAACCACCATTTTTTTTTTTAAAACCACATAATGAGAGCCGGAAGGTTGAAGCTCAGCTTTATTTAGTTGAGGACAACACCAGGGAGGGGCAGAAGCCGTTAGTAGGCCCTAACCAAAGTTGAAGGCCAAATGCAGTTTAATTTCTGATACTATAGGCCGAAAGCCAGAAGGTGGAAGTTCCGATTTAGACAGTGGAGGACAATTTGAATTAGGGACTGCAGACAGACTTAGTAGGCTGTCCCCTGTGGACCATGCATCCACCACATTAACCCATTGCGCCGTAATGGACACGTAATCTTCCGTGGCCATGCCTACAGGTCCATGCGTCTGTTGTCAGGTGCACCTTTGTACTCACAGATTGCCAGAGTGCATGGACAATGCGGTCTTCTACATGCTGGTGGAGGGTTGGGATGGCTTTTCTCGCAAAAGAAGTGTCGACTGGTTAGCTTGTAGCGTGGTACAGCGTAGTCCATCATGGCCTTATTAATAGTAAATAAAATATATAACTAGGCTCTATGAACTTTTAAATAGGTTCCAGGGGTACACGGGCAGCATTGGTGTGGTCAGTGGAGGAGTATTGCAAGTAGGGGCTGCAGACAGGCTATCAAAGGCCTAAAATAACAAACAGTAGGCAGTCATGGCAGTTTTACATCGGTTACATGGATACACAGGCAGGCACTCCAGGCAGCATTGTGGTCAGTGGAGGAGTATTGCAAGTAGGGGCCGCAGACAGGCTATCAAAGGCCTAAAATAACAAACAATAGGCTCATGGCAGTTTCACAGCGGTTACATGGATACACGGGCAGGCAGCTTGGTGGTGGTGAGTGGAGGAGTATTTAAAGTAGGGACCGCAGACAGGCTTCAAAGGCCTAACATCAGAAAATGGGCTGGCTGTAGGCACTTTATAATTGGTTCCAGGGGTACACGGGCAGCAGTGGTCTGGCCAGTGGAGGACTAGTGGAAGGAGGGACCGCAGACAGGCTTCAAAGGCCTAACATAAAAAAATGGGCTGGCTGTAGGCACTTTATAATTGGTTCCAGGGGTACACGGGCAGCAGTGGTCTGGCCAGTGGAGGACTAGTGGAAGGAGGGACCGCAGACAGGCTTCAAAGGCCTAACATAAAAAAATGGGCTGGCTGTAGGCACTTTATAATTGGTTCCAGGGGTACACGGGCAGCAGTGGTCTGGCCAGTGGAGGACTAGTGGAAGGAGGGACCGCAGACAGGCTTCAAAGGCCTAACATAAAAAAATGGGCTGGCTGTAGGCACTTTATAATTGGTTCCAGGGGTACACGGGCAGCAGTGGTCTGGCCAGTGGAGGACTAGTGGAAGGAGGGACCGCAGACAGGCTTCAAAGGCCTAACATAAAAAAATGGGCTGGCTGTAGGCACTTTATAATTGGTTCCAGGGGTACACGGGCAGCAGTGGTCTGGCCAGTGGAGGACTAGTGGAAGGAGGGACCGCAGACAGGCTTCAAAGGCCTAACATAAAAAAATGGGCTGGCTGTAGGCACTTTATAATTGGTTCCAGGGGTACACGGGCAGCAGTGGTCTGGCCAGTGGAGGACTAGTGGAAGGAGGGACTGCAGACAGGCTTCAAAGGCCTAACATAAAAAAATGGGCTGGCTGTAGGCACTTTATAATTGGTTCCAGGGGTACACGGGCAGCAGTGGTCTGGCCAGTGGAGGACTAGTGGAAGGAGGGACCGCAGACAGGCTTCAAAGGCCTAACATAAGAAAATGGGCTGGCTGTAGGCACTTTATAATTGGTTCCAGGGGTACACGGGCAGCAGTGGTCTGGTCAGTGGAGGAGTATTTAAAGTAGGGACCGCAGACAGGCTTCAAAGGCCTAACATAAGAAAATGGGCTGGCTGTAGGCACTTTATAATTGGTTCCAGGGGTACACGGGCAGCAGTGGTCTGGTCAGTGGAGGAGTATTTAAAGTAGGGACCGCAGACAGGCTTCAAAGGCCTAACATAAGAAAATGGGCTGGCTGTAGGCACTTTATAATTGGTTCCAGGGGTACACGGGCAGCAGTGGTCTGGTCAGTGGAGGAGTATTTAAAGTAGGGACCGCAGACAGGCTATCAAAGGCCTAACATAACAAACAATAGGCTCATGGCAGTTTCACAGCGGTTACATGGATACACGGGCAGGCAGCTTGGTGGTGAGTGGAGGAGTATTTAAAGTAGGGACCGCAGACAGGCTATCAAAGGCCTAAAATAACAAACAATAGGCTCATGGCAGTTTTACAGCGGTTACATGGATACACAGGCAGCTTGGTGGTGAGTGGAGGAGTATTTAAAGTAGGGACCGCAGACAGGCTATCAAAGGCCTAAAATAACAAACAATAGGCTCATGGCAGTTTCACAGCGGTTACATGGATACACGGGCAGGCAGCTTGGTGGTGGTGAGTGGAGGAGTATTTAAAGTAGGGACCGCAGACAGGCTTCAAAGGCCTAACATAAGAAAATGGGCTGGCTGTAGGCACTTTATAATTGGTTCCAGGGGTAC
The DNA here is from genome assembly GCF_051348905.1 of Ranitomeya variabilis. NCBI lineage: Eukaryota > Metazoa > Chordata > Amphibia > Anura > Dendrobatidae > Ranitomeya > Ranitomeya variabilis. The sequence goes on along the minus strand of NC_135239.1, from coordinate 94,227,044 downwards.
ACGGGCAGCAGTGGTCTGGTCAGTGGAGGAGTATTTAAAGTAGGGACCGCAGACAGGCTATCAAAGGCCTAACATAACAAACAATAGGCTCATGGCAGTTTCACAGCGGTTACATGGATACACGGGCAGGCAGCTTGGTGGTGGTGAGTGGAGGAGTATTTAAAGTAGGGACCGCAGACAGGCTTCAAAGGCCTAACATAAGAAAATGGGCTGGCTGTAGGCACTTTATAATTGGTTCCAGGGGTACACGGGCAGCAGTGGTCTGGTCAGTGGAGGAGTATTTAAAGTAGGGACCGCAGACAGGCTTCAAAGGCCTAACATAAGAAAATGGGCTGGCTGTAGGCACTTTATAATTGGTTCCAGGGGTACACGGGCAGCAGTGGTCTGGTCAGTGGAGGAGTATTTAAAGTAGGGACCGCAGACAGGCTATCAAAGGCCTAACATAACAAACAATAGGCTCATGGCAGTTTCACAGCGGTTACATGGATACACGGGCAGGCAGCTTGGTGGTCAGTGGAGGAGTATTTAAAGTAGGGACCGCAGACAGGCTATCAAAGGCCTAAAATAACAAACAATAGGCTCATGGCAGTTTTACAGCGGTTACATGGATACACAGGCAGCTTGGTGGTGAGTGGAGGAGTAGTGCAAGGAGTGTCTGTCCCAGTACTCCCAAAATATAAATAGATGTTAATGTCTCGCAAAACAACCAAAACAAAAAAAAAAGGTGGCATACTTAGGTACAGGGGTGGGCTCATCTACTGAGTTTCTGACATAGTAATTTGGCAGTAACTATTTAATGGTGCCAATATAGGACACAGACACAGACTACTTTAAGTTGCATCATAGATGTCTACAAATTTGTATTGTCAGTGCCAGACATTGAATGATGTCAGCGAATAGACTAAAGATTGGTGGAGCTGTGCGACATAATTTTGCACGTGGTAGAGCACATTTTGAGCTGGGGTAGGGGGGAACTCTCTTGAGGCCGGCGGGACCGCCCCAGGGCCCCTCATGTTACAACGGTGTGTCTGACGTTGGGTGCGCACCACCACCGCCAGAGATACTACATTGTACTATGAGGGACCCAGTAGCAATGCCGTCAACCAAAAGCGAGCACACCCACCTCTTCAGACAAACAGCAGTCTCACGGGTGCTTGCGCCAAGTCGCGATACCACGGCCCCGTGTGGGGAGTTTTGCCATTTAGGGAGGTGTAAACATGTCGTATGCTGTACAATCAGCTGCAGCAAATTAGACATTAGAAAAGTAATTCACAGGCAAGAGCTTTTCATAGGAAAGCTAGGTGTCGGCCGGGCAAGGTGGGGCAAAAGATTTCGAAATCCAGTTGTGGTTCATTTTAATGAATGTTAGATCGTCAACATTTTGGGTAGCCAGACGAGTCCTTTTTTCGGTTAATATTGAACCTGCAGCACTGAATACTCTTTCTGATAGGACACTTGCTGCCGGGCAAGCAAGCTCCTGCAATGCATATTCTGCCAATTCTGGCCAGGTGTCTAATTTGGAGGCCCAGTAATCAAATGGGAATGACGGTTGAGGGAGAACATCGATAAGGGATGAAAAATAGTTAGTAACCATACTGGACAAATGTTGTCTCCTGTCACTTTCAATTGATGCAGCAGTACCTGTCCTGTCTGCGGTCATAGCAAAATCACTCCACAACCTGGTCAGAAAACCCCTCTGTCCAACGCCACTTCTGATGTGTGCACCCCTAACACTCCTAGTCTGCTGCCCCCTGGAGCTTGTGTGAGAACGATCACGTGCGCTGTGTGCTGGGAATGCCTGAAGCAAACGGTCAACAAGAGTTGATTGTTTGGTTGCTAATATTAGTTCCAAGTTCTCATGTGGCATAATATTTTGCAATTTGCCTTTATAGCGTGGATCAAGGAGGCAGGCCAACCAGTAATCGTCATCGTTCATCATTTTCGTAATGCGTGTGTCCCTTTTTAGGATACGTAAGGCATAATCCGCCATGTGGGCCAAAGTTCCAGTTGTCAAATCTCCGGTTGTGATTGGTTGAGGGGCAGTTGCAGGCAAATCTACGTCACTTGTGTCCCTCAAAAAACCAGAACCCGGCCGTGACACGCAACCAATTTCCTGTGCCCCCGTGAAAGTTTCCGCATTAAAAATATACTCATCCCCATCATCCTCCTCGTCCTCCACCTCCTCTTCGCCCGCTACCTCGTCCTGTACACTGCCCTGACCAGACAATGGCTGACTGTCATCAAGGCTTCCCTCTTCCTCTGGTGCAGACGCCTGCTCCTTTATGTGCGTCAAACTTTGCATCAGCAGACGCATTAGGGGGATGCTCATGCTTATTACGGCGTTGTCTGCACTAACCAGCCGTGTGCATTCCTCAAAACACTGAAGGACTTGACACATGTCTTGTATCTTCGACCACTGCACACCTGACAACTCCATGTCTGCCATCCTACTGCCTGCCCGTGTATCCTCCCACAAATAAATAACAGCACGCCTCTGTTCGCACAGTCTCTGAAGCATGTGCAGTGTTGAGTTCCACCTTGTTGCAACGTCTATGATTAGGCGATGCTGGGGAAGGTTCAAAGACCGCTGATAGGTCTGCATACGGCTGGCGTGTACAGGCGAACGTCGGATATGTGAGCAAAGTGCACGCACTTTGAGGAGCAGGTCGGAGAACCCAGGATAAGTTTTCAATAAGCACTGCACCACCAGGTTTAAGGTGTGAGCCAGGCAAGGAATGTGTTTCAGTTGGGAAAGGGAGATGGCAGCCATGAAATTCCTTCCGTTATCACTCACTACCTTGCCTGCCTCAAGATCTACTGTGCCCAGCCACGACTGCGTTTCTTGTTGCAAGAACTCGGACAGAACTTCCGCGGTGTGTCTGTTGTCGCCCAAACACTTCATAGCCAATACAGCCTGCTGACGCTTGGCAGTAGCTGGCCCATAATGGGACAACTGGTGTGCAACAGTGTCATCTGCCGATGGAGTGGTTGGCCGACTGCGTTCTGTGGAAGAGCTGTAGCTTCTGCAGGAGGACGAGGAGGAGGAGGAGGGGGTGCGAACGCCTACAGCCAACTGTTTCCTAGACCGTGGGCTAGGCACAACTGTCCCTAAATTGATGTCGCCTGTGGACCCTGCATCCACCACATTCACCCAGTGTGCCGTGATGGACACATAACGTCCCTGGCCATGCCTACTGGTCCATGCATCTGTAGTCAGGTGCACCTTTGTACTCACAGATTGCCTAAGTGCATGGACGATGCGCTGTTTAACATGCTGGTGCAGGGCTGGGATGGCTTTTCTGGAAAAAAAGTGTCGACTAGGTAGCTCGTATCGTGGTTCAGCGTACTCCATCAGGGCTTTAAAAGCTTCGCTTTCAACTAAACGGTAGGGCATCATCTCTAACGAGATTAGTCTAGCTATGTGGGCGTTAAAACCCTGTGTACGCGGATGCGAGGATAAGTACTTCCTTTTTCTAACCAGAGTCTCATGTAGGGTGAGCTGGACTGGAGAGCAGGAGATCGTGGAACTTTCGGGTGTGCCGGTGTACATGGCAGACTGAGAGACGGTTGGAGACGGTATTGTTTCCGCCGGTGCCCTAGATGCAATATTTCCTCCTACTAAACTGGTGATTCCCTGACCCTGACTGCTTTTGGCTGGCAAAGAAACCTGCACAGATACTGCCGGTGGTGCGGAAAATGGTGGCCTTACAGTGACGGAAGGGATGTTGCGTTGCTGACTAGCTTCATTGGCCGAGGGTGCTACAACCTTAAGGGACGTTTGGTAGTTAGTCCAGGCTTGAAAATGCATGGTGGTTAAGTGTCTATGCATGCAACTAGTATTTAGACTTTTCAGATTCTGACCTCTGCTTAAGCTAGTTGAACATTTTTGACAGATGACTTTGCGCTGATCAGTTGGATGTTGTTTAAAAAAATGCCAGACTGCACTCTTCCTAGACTCGGATCCCTTTTCAGGGATTGCAGACTGAGCTTTAACCGGATGGCCACGCTGTCCTCCAACAGGTTTTGGCTTTGACACGCGTTTTGGGCCAGATACGGGCCCGGCAGATGGAACCTGTTGCGATGTTGATGCCTGCTGCGGCCCCTCCTCCACCTCCGCTTCTGAACTACTGCCGCCTGCACCCTGTTCCCCCAATGGCTGCCAATCGGGGTCAATAACTGGGTCATCTATTACCTCCTCTTCGAGCTCGTGTGCAACTTCGTCTGTGTCACTGTGTCGGTCGGTGGTATAGCGTTCGTGGCGGGGCAACATAGTCTCATCAGGGTCTGATTGTGGATCTGTACCCTGAGAGGGCAATGTGGTGGTCTGAGTCAAAGGAGCAGCATAGTACTCTGGCTGTGGCTGTGCATCAGTGCACTCCATGTCAGAATCTACTTGTAATGGGCATGGCCTGTTAAATGTTTCACTTTCTAAGCCAGGGACGGTATGTGTAAAGAGCTCCATGGAGTGACCCGTTGTGTCGCCTGCTGCATCCTTCTCTCTTGTTGTAGTTTTTGCTGAGGAGGACAAGGAAGCGACTTGTCCCTGACCGTGAACATCCACAAGCGACGCGCTGCTTTTACATTTACCAGTTTCGGAAGAGGAGGCAAAAGAGCTAGAGGCTGAGTCTGCAATGTAAGCCAAAACTTGCTGTTGCTGATCAGCCTTTAAAAGCGGTTTTCCTACTCCCAGAAAAGAGAGCGTTCGAGGCCTTGTGTAGCCTGACGACGAAACTGGCTCCACAGCTCCAGACTTAGGTGGAATATTTTTATCCCCACGACCACCTGATGCTCCACTACCACTACCATCATTACCAGCTGACAATGAACGCCCACGACGACCTCTTGCACCAGACTTCCTCATTGTTTAAAAATCGTAACCAAACTAACTTTATTTGTTGCTGTCAAACAACTTACACGGTGAGCTATAACTTCAGTATGATTTCAATATCCCTTAACAGGTTGGTGAGACCACAAGGAAAATCAGGCACAATGTTACACACTCTGTTTTCTGTGACACCAAATCACAGAGATGACACACACGCAGGACTGTCACTCAAGCACTAATGTCAATATTAATCTCCCACCTAATTTTTTTTTTTTTTTTTCTCTGTGAGACTTTAGAAACCAAATAATATTTAAAAAAAAACAAAAAAACAAGGCTTTCTATGGCCCACTGAATGAGAGATGGCACGCACAGGAGTGGCACACAAGCCCTGACTGAGGCCAATATTTTTCTCCCACTGATTGATGTAGTGTTTTTGTGTTGAGGTTGATTTTAAAACACAAATGAAGGAAAAAAATAAAAAGGCTTTCTATGGCCCACAATTAGAGAGAGAGGTGGCACACCCAGGAGTCAAGACTGGCACACAAGCTGAAATGGCAATATTACTCTCCCACTGTTTTTTTATGTATTTTTTTTTTATTTTCAGGGAGACTTTAGAAACCAAATAATATTAAAAAAAAAACAAAAAAACAAGGCTTTCTATGGCCCACTGAATGAGAGGGACAGAGGTGGCACACCCAGGAGTCAAGACTGGCACACAAGCTGAAATGGCAATATTACTCTCCCACTGTTTTTTTATGTATTTTTTTTTTATTTTCAGGGAGACTTTAGAAACCAAATAATATTAAAAAAAAAAAAAAAAACAAGGCTTTCTATGGCCCACTGAATGAGAGGGACAGAGGTGGCACACCCAGGAGTCAAGACTGGCACACAAGCTGAAAGGGCAATATTACTCTCCCACTGTTTTTTTATGTTTTTTTTTTTTTTATTTTCAGGGAGACTTTAGAAACCAAATAATATTAAAAAAAAACAAAAAAACAAGGCTTTCTATGGCCCACTGAATGAGAGGGACAGAGGTGGCACACCCAGGAGTCAAGACTGGCACACAAGCTGAAATGGCAATATTACTCTCCCACTGTTTTTTTATGTATTTTTTTTTTATTTTCAGGGAGACTTTAGAAACCAAATAATATTAAAAAAAAAAAAAAAACAAGGCTTTCTATGGCCCACTGAATGAGAGGGACAGAGGTGGCACACCCAGGAGTCAAGACTGGCACACAAGCTGAAAGGGCAATATTACTCTCCCACTGTTTTTTTAGGTTTTTTTTTTTTTTTTCAGGGAGAATTAGAAACCCAATAATATTAAAAAAAAAAATAAATAGGCTTTCTATGGCCCACTGAATGAAAGGGAGAGAGGTGGCACACCCAGGAGTCAAGACTGGCACACAAGCTGAAAGGGCAATATTACTCTCCCACTGTTTTTTTATGTATTTTTTGTTTTTTCAGGGAGACTTTAGAAACCCAATAATATTTAAAAAAAAAAATAAATAGGCTTTCTATGGCCCACTGAATGAGAGGGAGAGAGGTGGCACACCCAGGAGTCAAGACTGGCACACAAGCTGAAAGGGCAATATTACTCTCCCACTGTTTTTTTAGGTTTTTTTTTTTTTTCAGGGAGACTTTAGAAACCAAATAATATTAAAAAAAAAAAAAAAAAAAAAAAAATAGGCTTGCTATAGCCCACTGAATGAGAGATAGCACACACAGCAGTGGCACACAAGCCCTGACTGAGGCCAATATTTTTCTCCCACTGATTGATGTAGTGTTTTTGTGTTGAGGTAGATTTTAGAACACAAATCACGGAAAAAATAAATAGGCTTTCTATGGCCCACTGAATGAAAGGGAGAGAGGTGGCACACCCAGGAGTCAAGACTGGCACACAAGCTGAAAGGGCAATATTACTCTCCCACTGTTTTTTTATGTATTTTTTGTTTTTTCAGGGAGACTTTAGAAACCCAATAATATTTAAAAAAAAAATAAATAGGCTTTCTATGGCCCACTGAATGAGAGGGAGAGAGGTGGCACACCCAGGAGTCAAGACTGGCACACAAGCTGAAAGGGCAATATTATTCTCCCACTGTTTTTTTAGGTTTTTTTTTTTTTTTTCAGGGAGAATTAGAAACCAAATAATATTAAAAAAAAAAAATAAATAGGCTTTCTATGGCCCACTGAATGAAAGGGAGAGAGGTGGCACACCCAGGAGTCAAGACTGGCACACAAGCTGAAAGGGCAATATTACTCTCCCACTGTTTTTTTATGTATTTTTTGTTTTTTCAGGGAGACTTTAGAAACCCAATAATATTTAAAAAAAAAAAATAAATAGGCTTTCTATGGCCCACTGAATGAGAGGGAGAGAGGTGGCACACCCAGGAGTCAAGACTGGCACACAAGCTGAAAGGGCAATATTACTCTCCCACTGTTTTTTTATGTATTTTTTGTTTTTTCAGGGAGACTTTAGAAACCCAATAATATTAAAAAAAAAAAATAAATAGGCTTTCTATGGCCCACTGAATGAGAGGGAGAGAGGTGGCACACCCAGGAGTCAAGACTGGCACACAAGCTGAAAGGGCAATATTATTCTCCCACTGTTTTTTTAGGTTTTTTTTTTTTTTTTCAGGGAGAATTAGAAACCAAATAATATTAAAAAAAAAAAAAAAAAAAAAATAGGCTTGCTATAGCCCACTGAATGAGAGATAGCACACACAGCAGTGGCACACAAGCCCTGACTGAGGCCAATATTTTTCTCCCACTGATTGATGTAGTGTTTTTGTGTTGAGGTAGATTTTAGAACACAAATCACGGAAAAAATAAATAGGCTTTCTATGGCCCACTCAGTGAGAGATGGCACACACAGGGATGGCACTGTAGCAGAAATGCCAATCTTAATCTCCCACAAAAAACAAACAAAAAAAAAAAAAAAACTGTCCTACAATTACTATCTCCCTGCAGTAATGTAAGCCAGGTATGGCAGGCAGCAATAGGAGTGGACTGATGCACAAATTAAATAAAAAGTGTGGACAAACAGAAAAGATAGCTGTGCAGAAAGGAAGGAACAAGAGGATATGTGCTTTGAAAAAAGCAGTTGGTTTCCACAGTGGCGTACACACAGCAATACAGCTATCACGGAGCCTTCTAGGGCAGCCCAATGAGCTACAGCGCTGAGGGGAAAAAAAAAAAAAAAATAGCTTCCACAGTCCCTGCACACCGAAGGTGGTGTTGGACAGTGGAAATCGCTGCAGCACAAGCGGTTTGGTGGTTAGTGGACCCTGCCTAACGCTCTCCCTGCTTCTGATGAAGCGGCAGCAACCTGTCCCTAAGCTCAGATCAGCAGCAGTAAGATGGCGGTCGGCGGGAACGCCCCTTTATAGCCCCTGTGACGCCGCAGACAGCAAGCCAATCACTGCAATGCCCTTCTCTAAGATGGTGGGGACCAGGATCTATGTCATCACGCTGCCCACACTCTGCGTTCACCTTCATTGGCTGAGAAATGGCGCTTTTCGCGTCATTGAAACGCGACTTTGGCGCGAAAGTCGCGTACCGCATGGCCGACAAGCACAGGGGTCGGATCGGGTTTCATGAGACGCCGACTTAGCCAAAAGTCGGCGACTTTTGAAAATGATCGACCCGTTTCGCTCAACCCTAATGGTGAGTATATAACGATTTTTTATTTTTTTATTATTTTTAACATTACATCGTTTTACTATTCATGCCGCGTAGGCAGCATGAATAGTGAAAAGTTGGTCACACAGGGTTAATAGCAGCGGTAACGGAGTGCGTTACCCACGGCATAACGCGGTCTGTTACCGCCGCCATTAACCCTGTGTGAGCGGTGAGCGGAGGGGTGTATGCGGGCGCCGGGCAGTGAGTGCGGGGAGTAAGGAGTGGCCATTTTCTTCCGGACTGTACGCGTCACTGATTGGTCGCGGCAGCCATGACAGGCAGCTGCCGAGACCAATCAGCGAACAAATAACCGTAACAGACAGACAGACAGACAGAAGGACAGACAGAAGTGACCCTTAGACAATTATATAGTAGATGGTGTAATTTCAAATGGATGGTTACCCCTAAAGCATTAGTCACTTCTTCTCTATATCATTCTTGTAAAACCTTTTCAGTGAGTGTGGATGAATCTAAATTACCATACACAACAATATCCAAATCAAACTAAATGTTATGCCTGTTTTAAAGATTAATTATATTTTTTTAATTATATATCCTCCTGTTTACTTGAAATTTAGGGAGATAGGGTATTTATAATGTCATAGTGTCATCACTCAGTTTTTTGCTAACTTTCCACCTGTGATGACATGTTGAACATGCCTTGAGACCCAGTTGACTAACGATCATATTTTGGAAAATGTGAAAGTCATACAGATCCTGCCACTTGCCCATTTTCCTGTTTCCAGCACACTAACCTAAGATATGAATACTTGCATATACAGGGTGGGCGATGTACATGGATACACCTAAATAAAATGGGAATGGTTGGTGACATCAACTTCCTGTTTGTGGCACGTTAGTATATGGGAGGGGGAAAGTTTTTCAAGATGGGTGGTGACCATGGCAGCCATTTTGAAGTCAGCCATTTTGGATCCAACTTTATTTTATCCAATGGGAAGATGGTCACGTGACACTTCAAACTTATTGAGGATTTTGCAAGAAAAACAATGGTGTGCTTGGTTTTAACGTAACTTTATTCTTTCATGAGTTATTTACAAGTTTCTCTTTGTTTACAGCCATTGACATGTCGCAGTGGTTAATGCGTGAGGAGCTGATAGAAATTGTGTTGATGTCTGGTGAAAGCAGTACTCGGGTCATTGCAGCAGATTTCAATTCAAGATACCCTACGCAAGAAAACTGTCACCATTCCCATTTTATTTAGATATATCCATATAAATGGCCCGCCCAAAAAAGTTTGCCTCAACACTGAACATAATGCTCTGTGTAAACTGAGGGTCCCGTAACAATTTTTGTTTTGCCCATTCTGCAAATTCAGTGCACCGATCTGGCATCAGTCGAACATCCCTTTGGTGGATATTAGCTACTCACAAATGGCACCCTGACAAAATGCAGGATGACCCAGATCAGCACTCTGAATTTGCAGAATGGGCAAAACAAAAATTGTAACATGACCCTCAGTTTGCACAGAACATTATGTTCAATGATGAGGTAAACATTTTTGGGTGGGCCATTTATATGGATACACCTAAATGACATGTAAATGGTTGGTGATATCAACTTCCTGTTTGTGGCACATTAGTATATGGGAAGGGGAAAACTTTTCTAGATAGGTGATGACCATGGCGGCCATTTTAAAGTTGACCATTTTGGATCCAACTTTATTTTTTCCAATGGGAAGAGGGTCATGTGACACATCAAACTTATTGAAAATTTCAAAAGAAAAACAATGGTGTGCTTGGTTTTAACGTATCTTTATTACTTCATTAGTTATTTACAAGTTTATTACCGCTTATAAAATGTGTTCAAAGTGCTGCCCATTGTGTTGGATTGTCAATGCAACCCCCTTCTCCCACTCTTGACACACTGATAGCAACACCGCAGAAGAAATGCGAGCACAGGCTTCTAGTATCCATTGTTTCAGATGCTGCACATCTTGTATCTTCCCAGCATAGAAAATGGCCTTCAGATGACCCCAAAGATAAAAGTCTAAGGGGGTCAGATTGGGAGACCTTGGTGGCCATTCAACTGGTCCACAACAACCAATCCACTTTCCAGGAAATTGTTCATGTACGAATGCTCGGACCTGACACCCATAATGTGGTGGTGCACCATCTTGCTGGAAAAAATCGGGGAACTTGCCATCTTCAGTGCATAAAGAGGGAAACACATCATCATGATGGTTGTCATGGGCCAGTTGAATGGCCACCAAGGTCTCCTGATCTGACCTCCTTAGACTTTTATCTTTGGGGTCAACTGAAGGCAATTGTCTATGCTGTGAAGATACAATATGTGCAGCATCTGAAACAATAGATACTGGGAGCCTGTGCTAGCATTTCTCCTGCGGTGTTGCTATCAGTGTGTCAAGAGTGGGAGAAGACAATTGCTTAAACAATCCAACACAATTGGCAGCACTTTGAACTCATTTTACCAGTGGTCATAAACTTGTAAATAACTCATGAAAGAATAGAGTTACCGTATATACTCGAGTATAAGCCGAGATTTTCAGCCCACTTTTTTGGGCTGAAAGTGACCCTCTCGGCTTATACTCGAGTCATTGTCGGTGTGGGGTCGGCAGGTGAGGGGGAGTGGCAGCTGTGATATACTTACCTACTCCTGGCGCTGTCCCTGCATGTCTCATGGTCTCCGGGCAGCACTTCCTGTGTTCAGCGGCCACGTGGTACTGCTCATTAAAGTAATGAATATGCACGCATATTCATTACTCTAATGAGTGGTACGTGACCGCTGAACACAGGAAGATACCGCCGGCTCCCGGAGACCATCTGACAGTGAGACGCTGCCAGGGGACCACGCCGGGAGCAGGTGAGTATATCAGGGGAGGGGGAGCCTTGCACGATAGTCACCTTCCACGTTCCATCGCTGCGCGTTGCTCTGTCTTCCGTCCTCTGGCTGTGACTGTTCAGGTCAGAGGGCGCGATGACGCGATTAGTGTGCGCGCTGCCCTCTGCCTGAACAGTCAGTGCAGTGATGGAACGTGGAAGGTGACTATCGCAAGTGCCAGGGGCCTGAGCGAAGAGAGGTGAGTATGTGATTTTTTTTAATTTTAATCGCAGCAACAGCAAATGGGGCAAATGTATGGAGCATCTTATGGGGCATATATGAGGAGCATCTTATGGGGCATATATGAGGAGCATCTTATGGGGCATATATGAGGAGCATCTCATGGGGCCCCTAATGTGTGCACCATCTCATGGGGCCCCTAATGTGTGGAGCATCTCATGGGGCCACAATGTAAGGAGCATCGTATGGGGCATAATGTGTGGAGCATCTCATGGGGCCCCTAATGTGTGGAGCCTCTCATGGGGCCACAATGTATGGGTCCATAATGTGTGGAGCATCTCATGGGGCCATAATGTGTGGAGCATCTTATGGGGCCATAATGTGTGGAGCATCTCATGGGGCCATAATGTATGGAGCATCTCATGGGGCCATAATGTGTGGAGCATCTTATGGGGCCATAATATGTGGAGCATCTTACGGGGCCATAATGTGTGGAGCATCTCATGGGGCCATAATGTATGGAGCATCTCATGGGGCCCCTAATGTGTGGAGCATCTTATGGGGCCATAATGTGTGGAGCATCTTATGGGGCCATAAACCTTTATGCAGCATTGTATGGGGCAAATGTTTCTATGGAGCATCTTATGGGGCCATTATTAACCATTGTGCAGCATTATATGGGGTATATTTTAATATGGAGCATCTTATGGGGCCCATCATGAACTGTATGGAGAATTATATGGGGCTCCTGATTCAATATGGATATTCAAAAACACTTAACCTACTGATGTCTCAATTAATTTTACTTTTATTGGTATATATTTTTATTTTTGACATTAACCGGTAGCTGCTGCATTTCCCACCTTAGGCTTATACTCGAGTCAATAAGTTTTCCCAGTTTTTTGTGGCAAAATTAGGGGGGTCGGCTTATACTCGGGTCGGCTTATCCTCGAGTATATACGGTATGTTAAAACCAAGCACACCGTTGTTCGTCTTGTGAAATTCTCAATAAGTTTGATGTGTCACATGACCCTCTTCCCAATGGAATAAATAAAGTTAGATCCAAAATGGCCGACTTCAAAATGGCTGCAATGGTTACCACCCATGTTGAAAAGTTTTCCCCCTCCCATATACTAATGTGCCACAAACAGGAAGTTGATATCACCAACCATTCCCATTTTATTTAGGTGTATCCATATAAATGGCTCACCCTGTATATACCACAGTTTAACATTTGTCAATGTAACAAGATATTCTATTAGTCTCTTCACAACGTCAGTGATTTTAATGTTACCGCTGATTGGTGTACATCACCATCCTAATTTGTGATCCTGCAGAACACCTCTCTCCACCCCAGTCTCCTTCTCTATATTTTATTAGAGAACAAGAGAGGTAGGATGAGAAACCTTCACAGCTGGTGCCAGACCAAAGACATTGGGTACAGAAAAAATGACGTTTGTGCTCAGTATCCTATGTAAGCTGCTTCTGAAAGTGCATTCTGATATTGGGTGTAGATTCTTGTCACACAGTTTAACAAGGCAAATATATACAGTAAAACGTACATATATATAGAAAAGTACTACATTTTAAGTTGAAAATGAAAATGGAATTTTATTTGCTCATTTATACAATGTTTCAGTCCAGCATACTTGAAGATAGATAGATAGAAGATAGATGCTAGATCGATATCGGATAGATAGATAGATAGATAGATAGATAGATAGATAGATAGACTATATATTGAGACTAAGTTATACATGTACAAAGGACTATTCTGAAGCCAAGAAGTCTGCACATACTGTTGTCCTTAACTTGCATCCTTCTTGCTGTATGTACAATCTCTCTTAATGATCTGATGGCCCCTTTCTTCTCTACTGCTCATGTAATAAAATGTGTTTCCTTTGTTATTGAGCTTATGTCTAGTCACAAGCAATGATTACTACAAGACTCAAGGATGTGAAAATTAACCTGCTCTGTAATGCCGTCTCCTTACAAACCCTGAATGCGGACAGTATTATATACCTAACCACTCCTGAGTGAAGTGTTGCATGAATAAAGAAAAATATAGTGGATGAGATCTCTGCGTTCTCCTCTTGACTTACACAACATCATTCAGTTCCAGTCTGGTGTCCGGGGAAGGATTGATGAGGATGTAGGACAGGGTGTTCTGATGATCATTCATTTCATCTAGAGAAGAAAGTGAAAGGCAAGATTATTCCCAGAAATACTGTGTAATTTCACTGTGTACCATGGAGAAACAGCAGTTTTAAGAAACAAAGATAAATGGTAAAAATTATGATAAAAGACACATGAGAATAAGAAGGATTTTGGTCATTTATTTCTGGAAACAAAATGAATTAACCCTTTCGCACCACAGCCTGTTTTTGCCTTCGTGACCAAGCCAATTTTTACAATTCTGACCACTATCACTTTATGTGATTATAACTCTGCAGCACTTCAACATATCCCGCTGATTCTGAGAATGTTTTTTCATGACATATTGTACTTCATGATAGTGGTAAAATTTGTTCAATATGACATGCATTTATTTCTGAAAATATCAGAAATTTGGCGAAACTTTGGAAAATGTCCCAATTTTCAAAATTTTAATCTTTACGCCCTTATACCAGAGAGATACAGTATGTCACACAAAATAGTTAATAAATAAAAATTTTCAAATGTCGTCTACTTTATATCAGCACAATTTTTGAAATATAATTTTTTTTGTTACGAAGTTATAAGGGTTAAAGTTGACCAGCGATTTCTAATTTTTTCATAAAATTTACCAAAACCATTTTTTTTAGGGACTACATCACATTTGAAGTGACTTTGAGAGGCCTATATGAAAGAAACTACCCAAAAGTGACACCATTCTAAAATCTGCACCTCAAGGTGCTCAAAACCACATTCAAGAAGTTTATTAACCTTTCACATGCTTCATAAGAATTAATAGAACGTGGAAGGAAAAAATGAGCATGTAGCTTTTTACCACAAAAATGTTATTTTGGAGCCATAGTTTCCATTTTCACAAGGCTAACAGAAGAAAATGCACTATAAAATTTGTTGTGTGATTTCTCCTGAGTACACCGATACCCCATATATAGAGGAAAACTTTTTTGGGCGCACTGCAGGGCTTGGAAGGCAAGGAGCACCATTTGACTTTTGGAACACAAAATTGGCTTGAATCAATAGCCGACACTATGTCACATTTGGAGAGCCCCTGAGGTGCCTAAACAGCAGAAACACCCCACAAATGACCCCATTTTAGAAACTAGACCCTTCAAAGAATTTATCTAGATGTGTGGTAAGCACCTTGAAACCTCAGGGGCTTCACAAAATTTTATAATGTTGAGTGGTGAAAATCAAAGAGCACATTTTCCCAGCAAAAATGTTGTTTCAGCCCCATTTTTTAAAATTTTCACAAAAATAACAGGAGAAAAGGGATACCAAAATTTGTTCTGCAATTTTCCCAAAGTACAATGGTACCCCATATTTGCTGAAAAATGACTTGTTGGGTGAATGGTAGGGCTGGAAAGAGAATGACCGCTATTTTGGCTGCAATATGTTGCTGATGCCATGTCACATTTGATCTGCCCCTGACATGCCAAAACAGCAGAAACCCTGACACGTGATCCCATTTTGTAAACTACGCCTCTCAAGGAATTCATGTAGGGGTGTATTGAGTATGTTTAACCCTCAGGCGATTCACAAACGTGTATAAAATTGGGCAGAGTAAAAGAAATATTACTATTTTTTTCACTAAAATATTGCTTTGACCCCAAGTTTGCAATTTTCAAAAGGGGTAATAGGAGAAAACTAACAGTACAATTTGTTATGTAATTTCTCTTGAGTACATCAAAACCCCATAGGTGTCGAAAACTACTTTTGAGGCACAGTGCAAAGCTTAAAAGGGAAGGAATGCCATATTGCAGTGCAGGTTTTGCTGCACTGGTTTGAGGGGGTCATGTCACATTGGCAGAGCCCCTGAGGGGCCTGAACAGAAGAAACCCCTGTAAGTGACCACATTTTACAAACTACACCTCTGAATGAGTTCATCTAGGAGTGCAGTGATCATACTGACACCAGAGCTGTGTCACAGAATTTTATACCATTGTGCAGTGAAGAAAAAATAATTACATTTTTACCACAAAACAATTGTTTTAGCCCCACATTTACATTTTCATACTTGGAAATGGGTAAAAATGTGTCACACAATTTCTGCTGAATGTGGCAATACCCCATATGTGGCTGTACAGTACTGCTTAGCCTGACAGCGAGACTCGGGAGGGATGGAGCGCTATTTGACACTTGGAGAACAAATTATTATAGAATAGTTTCCAGACTCTATATAAAGAGCCCCTAAATGCCAGAAAAGCAGAATCCCCCCTCAAGTGACCCCAGTTTGGAAATTACACCCCTTTGGGAATGTATCTACTGGTGTAGCGATGATTTTGACTCCACAAGTGTTTTCCAGAAACAAGCAGCAGTGGATGTTGCTGAGTGAAAATTGCAAACTGCCGTTGCAGGGACCAGTATGCTGTAGTCACCAGTATGTTGCAGTCACCACCGCAATATGCCCAGCTCATGCTTCTGGATACATCTACCCATGAATTAGGCGGGCTCTCATCACTATAGAAATGACAAACATGTGGATGCTATATGTGGTTTAGACACACTTGGGCTCAGAAGGGAGGGGGGCATTTGAATTTGGGAGTGCAGAATTTTTTTTAAGGAGGTAAGGAGCCATTTCGCTTTTCCAGAGCCTTTTTACTAGCAATAACATGAAATCTCACTACATTTCCATTAACAGATGACGGACCTGAGTTAGGACTTGCTTTTTTTGTGGATTGAGTTGAAGATTTTATTGTGAAACATTTTGCATAATGTTAAGGGATTTTATTTATCTGGCGGTCTACGCTGAGCACTTACTTTGGGGTTTCCATCTAAATCATTGATATCCCAAGGGATATATTCACTATAATGATGCAGCAGAGTTACGCTGGACTCCATATGGCCTCTGCTAAGTGGTGTCCTTTTCAGAGGTGCCCAAAACTTTCGGACTGCGTTTTTATGTATGACTAAAAAGACGGACACCGCCGGATCACATGTCCTTTGGCATTCACAGTGCCTCCATCTTCCTCACAATAGGGAATATTCCACCGGGGGTTCCATCTGAATCATGTATTTCAGAGGTTTACACGGAAACCCCGATGTACGGGCTCAGTGCAGAGCGCCGGATAAATGTGTACCGAGCCTTGCTGCGATCTTTGGGAGGCAGAATGAAAAAAATCAACAGCAGGTAAAGAATTGGTTTTATTTATTTTTTACGCTATTCCTCGTATAAGTGAATAGGAGGCGTTATTCATTGGGTCGGTGCGATTACAGCGATACCATATGTATATCGAGTTTTTATGTTTAGCTGCTGTCACACCCTAAAAGACACTTTTTATTGCGAAAACAAGTATTTGCATCACCATATTTTGTGAGCTATAAATTTTTCCATATTTCGTCCCACAGTCACATGAGGGCTTGTTTTTTGTTGGTCGAACTGATGTTTTTATTGGTACCATTTTTGGGTACATGACATGTTTTGATCGATTTCTATTTGCTTCCTATTCTGATTTTTGGGAGACAGAATGATCAGACACCAGGAATTCAGAAATTGTATTTAGGAGTTTTTTTATTGCCGTTCTGTGTGTGATAAAATTGATAAGGCAGCTTTATTCTTTGGGTCAGTACGATTACAGTGACACCACATTTATATCTTTTTTTTATGTTTTGCCATTTTTTTGTGTCGCTTTATTCTGAGAGCTATAACTTTTTATTTTTCTGCTGTTGGAGCTGTACGGCAGCTCGTTTTCATAGCTACCATTTTTATTTTTATTTTACTTTTGATTGTGTTTTATTCTACTTTTTATTTGGCAGCATGATGAGTAAGCAAAGATTTTTGCTCCTTTTTTTCTGGGGTTTTTTTACGGTGTGCACTGAAGGAGTTTATAAGTGTGACATTTTTATAGGTCAGCTCATTCCGGACGCGGCAATTCCAAATATATGTACTTTTTTGTTTTTACATAAATAAATGTTTTTATTAGTTTACTATTTCTTCTTCTTTTTTTCTAATTTATTTTGTGATTTTTTTTTAATAGTTTATTTTTATTTTATTTTTACTTTTCACTTTTTTATTTAGTCTCTGTGTGGAACTTCAGCTTTTATTTGTCTGATCACTGGTCTCATACAATGCAATACACATTCTGATGTTCTGGTTCTGATGTGTCTTCGATCGCCATCGCTCCAAGAGAAAGAATACGGCAGCGATGGTGAGAGAAGTAGACGTCTCCTGGTGGAGATGTGACAATAAGAAAACAAATATTTTTTCACATTTGTGTCTGAAAAATGCTCAAGCCCCTATTCCTCAATTTATTAGACCCACCTTACAGCTTACTCATATTAAGTGGTTTTGCAACACATCCTTGTGAAAAAGATGGTAAATGAATAACATTATAAGCAAAAAAACCTAAAATATTCTTATCATAAATTTGCACAGATGTGGGTAAAAACTGTTAGGCCAGAGTCACACTAGCGTTGAATACGGACGAGTTCTATGCGAGAAAACCTCACATAGCACTCAGGCCAGTGTTAATCTATGGGGCTGCTCACATCACTGTAGTTTTTCTCAGTCGTACTGTATGTGCGTGTAAAATCGCATTGTACGTGTATATCGCCAATGCAAGCCTATGGGTGCAAGAAAAACTTGGGCACCACATGGACCATCCGTCTAGCTTGCCACAGATACGCACACATTTCCCTCATTTCAGCCCATTGAGCCATTAAATTTAATGGGGAAAAGCAGTGAGAAATGTAAAGCCATAAGCATATTATACGGATGCCATACGGATACATAGGTGCGAGAAAATTGCATCATCGCATTGCAAATGCATTACACATGGCTGATCATATGGAGAACACTTGTGCGACTCTCGGCAGGGAGGCTTGGAACGATTTTCCATATGTTAAGTGTGACCCCGGCCAAATATTGCAATTCCATAGAGCAACTGTGCTTCATGCAACACTTAAATGCACAGAGAAAGCAAAGCATGCTGTACATTAATGGGAGACCTGCCTCTGCTATTGAAATAGGAAAGCATTAAAGTAGAAGGGACTGATGAAGATAAGCTTGTGCTCTGCTGCACTATTCCTGCCATACTCTCAGGCCATGTGCACACGTTGCGGTTTTTACTGTGGATCCGCAGTGTTTTTGACACTGCGGATCTGCAGCAGTTTTCCATGCGGTGTACAGTACCATGTTAACCTATGGAAAATAAAAACCGCTGTGCACATGCTGCAGAAAAAAATGTGCGGAAACGCAGCGGTTTATTTTCCACAGCATGTCAATTCTTTGTGCGGATTCCGCAGCGGTTGTACACCTGCTCCATATTAGAAAACTGCAGGTGTAAAACCGCAGTAGAATCCGCACAAAAACCCCAGTAAATCCGCAGTAAATCCGCGATAAATCCGCAGGAAAAACGCAGTGTTTTTGCCCTGTGGATTTATCAAAATGAGTGCGGAAATACCCTCCTACCTTCAATAATGAAAAGTCAGTGCACAGCTTCATTAAAATGGAAGACAGCTCAATTGGGGCAACATTTAGAAGTTACCAACAATTGAGCAGTTATTACTTATTCTGTAAAATACTCTTTAATTTCTGTGCAGAGGATATTAAGCAATACAAGGTTTCATTTGAGATCAATATTAGGCCTTCTACATATTATTTTTGCAACTACTCTCTGCTGCAGAAAATTGTCTGAGATCTGTTATGATCTGGTGGCCTAAGAGCAACATGAGACGTACTCTGGAGAAGGTGGTACCTGTACTGACCGCAGACCCTGAACCTAAAACCGCAACTAGAAGTAGCCGTGGAATGTACCTAGCGCTCCCTAGACATCTCGTCACAGCCGGAGGACTAATTACCCCTAGAGATAGAAAAGGGAAAACTATCTTGCCTCTGAGAAAATCCCCAAAGGATAGGCAGCCCCCCACAAATATTGACTGTGAGAGGAGAGGGAAAAAACATACACAGACTGAAATGAGAATTTAGCAAAGGAGGCCACTACTAGCTAAATAGAAAGGATAGGACAGAGTACTATGCGGTCAGTATTAAAACACTAGAAAATATCCACCACAGAAAATACAAAAACTCCACAGCTAACTAAAGATATGGAGGGTACATCTGCATCTCCAGAGATACCAGCTTGGCTAAACAAATCCTTATACAGACCAAGCTGGACAAGACAAAACATAGAAAAAAACTGAACAGTAAGGCCACAGCATGTGGACAGCAAAATCAAGGCCAGAACTTATCTTTGTTGAAAAAGAACTGCAAAGCAGAAGAGACCAGGCAGGGATGTGAATCCTCCAGGAACAATGGACAACTGGCACTGACTAAAGGGTGAAGCAAGACTAAATAGCCCAGTCAAAATTGCAAAAAGTGAACACACCTGACAAATGCTGCAACTCAGAGACAGCAGCGCTACCACTTACTACCACTGGAGGGAGCCCAAGAGCAGAATTCACAACAGTACCCCCCCCTTGAGGAGGGGTCACCGAACCCTCACCAGAGCCCCCAGGCCGATCCGGACGAGCCAAATGGAAGGCACAAACCAAACCATCAGCATGAACATCGGAGGCAACAACCCAAGAATTATCCTCCTGGCCATAACCCTTCCATTTGACAACATACTGAAGCCTCAGCCTCGAAAAACGAGAATCCAAAATCTTCTCAACCACATACTCCAACTCCCCATCAATCAACACTGGGGCAGGAGGATCAACAGAGGGAACAACGGGCACCACATATTTCCGCAACAAAGATCTATGAAAAACATTATGGATGGAAAAAGAGGCTGGAAGGGCCAAACGAAAAGACACTGGATTGATAATCTCAGAAATCCTATAAGGGCCAATAAAACGAGGCTTAAACTTAGGGGAAGAAACCTTCATAGGGACATGACGGGAAGACAACCAGACCAAATCCCCAACTTGAAGCCGGGAACCAACACACCGACGACGGTTAGCAAAACGCTGAGCCACCTCCTGAGACAACACCAAATTGTCAACAACATGAGCCCAAATTTGCTGCAACCTGTCAACCACAGAGTCCACCCCAGGACAATCAGAAGGCTCAACCTGCCCTGAAGAAAAACGAGGATGAAAACCAGAGTTACAAAAGAAGGGTGAAACCAAGGTAGCAGAACTAGCCCGATTATTAAGGGCAAACTCGGCCAATGGCAAGAAAGCCACCCAATCATCCTGATCAGCAGACACAAAGCATCTCAAATAAGTTTCCAAAGTCTGATTAGTTTGCTCGGTTTGGCCATTTGTCTGAGGATGAAATGCGAAAGAAAAAGACAAATCAATGCCCAGCCTAGCACAAAAGGCCCGCCAAAACCTAGAAACAAACTGGGAACCTCTATGCTGAAAAAACAACGGAACCAAATCAGAAGAGGAAGGCAACTTAGGCAAAGGTACCAAATGAACCATCTTAGAAAACCGGTCATAAACCAACCAGATAACTGACATCCTCTGGGAAACCGGAAGATCCGAAATAAAATCCATAGAAATATGCGTCCAAGGCCTCTCAGGGACCGGCAAAGGCAAAAGCAACCCACTAGCGCAGGAACAGCAAGGCTTGGCCCGCGCACAAGTCCCACAGGACTGCACAAAAGAACGCACATCCCGTGACAAAGAAGGCCACCAAAAGGACCTACGAACCAAATCTCTGGTACCAAAAATCCCAGGATGACCGGCTAACACAGAACAATGAACCTCCAAAATCACTTTACTAGTCCATCTGTCAGGAACAAACAATTTCCCCACTGGACAGCGGTCAGGTTTATCAGCCTGAAATTTCTGAAGAACCCGTCGTAAATCAGGGGAGATGGCAGAAAGAATCACCCCTTCCTTCAGAATACCGACCGGCTCAAGGACCCCAGGAGAATCAGGCAAAAAGCTCCTAGAGAGGGCATCAGCCTTAACATTCTTAGAACCCGGAAGATACGAGACCACAAAATCAAAATGGGAGAAAAACAGGGACCATCGGGCCTGTCTAGGATTCAGCCGTTTGGCAGACTCGAGATAAATCAGATTCTTATGACCGGTCAAGACCACCTTACGGTGCTTGGCCCCCTCAAGCCAATGTCGCCACTCCTCAAATGCCCACTTCATAGCCAACAACTCACGATTGCCGACATCATAATTGCGTTCCGCAGGCGAAAACTTTCGAGAAAAGAAGGCACACGGTTTCATCAAGGAACCATCAGAATTCCTCTGAGACAAAACGGCCCCTGCCCCAATCTCAGAAGCGTCAAACTCAACCTGAAAAGGAAGAGAAACATCCGGCTGATGCAACACAGGGGCAGAAGTAAATCGGCGTTTAAGCTCCTGAAAGGCAGAAAGAGCCGCAGAGGACCAATTCGTCACATCAGCACCTTTCTTTGTCAAATCGGTCAGGGGTTTAACCACACTGGAGAAGTTGGCAATGAAACGGCGATAAAAATTAGCAAAGCCCAAAAATTTCTGAAGGCTCTTCACGGATGTGGGCTGGATCCAATCATGAATGGCCTGAACCTTAACTGGATCCATTTCTATAGATGAGGGAGAAAAAATGAAGCCCAAAAAAGAAATCTTCTGTACTCCAAAGAGGCACTTAGACCCCTTCACAAACAAGGCATTATCACGAAGGATCTGAAATACCATCCTGACTTGTTTCACATGAGACTCCCAATCATCAATCAAAAATCAAAATATCATCCAAATATACAATCATGAATTTATAAAGATAATTCCGAAATATATCATGCATGAAGGACTGAAACACAGATGGAGCATTAGAGAGTCAGAATGGCATCACAAGGTATTCAAAATTGCATTCGGGCGTATTAAACGCAGTTTTCCATTCGTCACCCTGCTTAATACGAACAAGATTATATGCCCCTCGAAGGTCAATCTTAGTAAACCAACTAGCCCCCTTAATCGTAGCAAAGAGATCAGAAAGCAAAGGCAAAGGGTATTGGAATTTGACCGTGATCTTATTCAAGAGGCGATAATCAATACAGGGTCTCAAGGAGCCATCTTTTTTGGCAACAAAAAAAAAACCTGCTCCCAATGGTGAAGAAGATGGCCAAATATGCCCCTTTTCCAAGGACTCCTTAACATAGCTGCTCATGGCGGTATGTTCTGGCATAGACAGGTTGAAAAGTCGGCCCTTAGGGAACTTACAGCCTGGAATCAAGTCAATAGCACAATCACAGTCCCTATGCGGTGGAAGGGAACTGGACTTGGGCTCATTGAATACATCCTGGAAATCTGACAAAAACTCAGGAATTTCCGAAGAGGGGGAGGAGGCTATTGACATCAAAGGAACGTCACCATGAACCCCCTGACAACCCCAACTAGTCACAGACATAGATTTCCAATCTAATACCGGATTATGCACCTGTAACCATGGGAAACCCAGCACAATAGCATCATGCAAATTATGCAACACCAGAAAACGACAATCTTCCTGATGGGCTGGCGCCATACACATGGTCAGCTGTGTCCAAAACTGAGGTTTACTTTTAGCCAATGGTGTAGCATCAATGCCCCTCAAAGGAATAGGACTCTGCAAAGGCTGCAAGGGGAAACCACAACATCTGGCAAATTCTAAGTCCATTAAGTTTAGTGCGGCGCCTGAATCCACAAATGCCATGACAGAAAATTACGATAATGAGCAGATCAGGGTCACAGATAACAGAAATTTAGGTTGTACAGTACTGATGGTAACAGAACTAGCGATTCTCTTGGTACGCTTAGGGCAATCAGAAATAACATGAGCAGAATCGCCACAGTAAAAACACAACCTATTCTGACGTCTGAATCCTTGTCGTTCGGCTCTAGGCACAATCCTATCACACTGCTCAGGACTCCGCTCGGAAGACAATGCCATAGTGTGCGCAACTCTGCGCTCGCGCAAGCGCCGATCAATCTGAATGGCCAGAGACATAGAATCACTCAGACTAGCAGGCGTGGGGAACCCCACCTGTTATGACCCCAGTGGACAGGGTCTCAGAGGAACGTGTAAGTCTGCAAGATACAAAAATCCAGCTCATAGGGCTGTGGTAACTGGGTTGACCAAATAGCTACTCATAACGCCAACACTAGAAGTAGCCGGGGATCATGCCTACGGTGATCGCTAGATGACTCGCGCCAGCCGGAGAATCTAACTACCCCTAGGAGAAGAAAACAAAGACCTCTCTTGCCTCCAGAGAAAGGGACTCCAAAGCAAGATACAAGCCCCCCACAAATAATAACGGTGAGGTAAGAGGAAATGACAAACACAGAAATGAACCAGGTTCAGCAAAGAGAGGCCAGCTTACTAATAGCAGAATATAGCAAGATAACTTATCTGGTCAACAAAAACCCTATAAAAATCCACGCTGGAGATTCAAGAACCCCCGAACCGTCTAACGGTCCGGGGGGAGAACACCAGCCCCCTAGAGCTTCCAGCAAAGGTCAGGATACAGACAGGAACAAGCTGGACAAAAATACCAAACAAAACAAAAGCAAAAAGCAAAGAAGCAGACTTAGCTTGAAAAACAGGAACCAGGATCAGAGGACAAGAGCACAACAGATTAGCTCTGATTTCAACGATGCCAGGCATTGAACTGAAGGTCCAGGGAGCTTATATAGCAATGCCCCTGAACTAACGGCCCAGGTGAGGATATAGGAAAAGACAGACGCTCCAGAGTCAAATCACTAATGACCACTAGAGGGAGCAAAAAGCAAAATCACAACAGTACCCCCCCCTTAGTGAGGGGTCACCGAACCCTCACCACGACCACCAGGGCGATCAGGATGAGCGGCGTGAAAGGCACGAACTAAATCGGCCGCATGAACATCAGAGGCGACCACCCAGGAATTATCTTCCTGACCATAGCCCTTCCACTTGACCAGGTACTGAAGCCTCCGCCTGGAGAGACGAGAATCCAAGATCTTCTCCACCACGTACTCCAACTCGCCCTCAACCAACACCGGAGCAGGAGGCTCAGCAGAAGGAACCACAGGCACAACGTACCGCCGCAACAAGGACCTATGAAACACGTTGTGGATAGCAAACGACACAGGTAGATCCAGGCGAAAGGATACAGGATTAAGAATTTCCAATATCTTGTAAGGACCAATAAAACGAGGTTTAAATTTGGGAGAGGAAACCTTCATAGGAACAAAGCGGGAAGAAAGCCACACCAAATCCCCAACACGTAGTCGGGGACCCACACCGCGGCGGCGGTTGGCAAAGCGCTGAGCCCTCTCCTGTGACAACTTCAAGTTGTCCACCACAAGATTCCAGATCCGCTGCAACCTATCCACCACAGAATCCACCCCAGGGCAGTCAGAAGGTTCCACATGACCCGAAGAAAAACGAGGGTGGAAACCAGAGTTGCAGAAAAACGGCGAAACCAAGGTGGCGGAACTAGCCCGATTATTAAGGGCAAACTCAGCTAACGGCAAGAAGGTCACCCAATCGTCCTGATCAGCAGAGACAAAACACCTCAAATAAGCCTCCAAAGTCTGATTAGTTCGCTCCGTCTGTCCATTAGTCTGAGGATGGAAAGCAGACGAAAATGACAAGTCAATGCCCATCCTACTACAAAAGGATCGCCAGAATCTGGAAACGAACTGGGATCCTCTGTCTGACACAATATTCTCAGGGATGCCGTGCAAACGAACCACGTTCTGGAAAAACACAGGAACCAGATCGGAAGAGGAAGGCAGTTTAGGCAAAGGAACCAAATGGACCATCTTGGAGAAGCGATCACATATCACCCAGATAACAGACATGCCCTGAGACACCGGAAGATCAGAAATGAAATCCATGGAGATATGTGTCCAAGGTCTCTTAGGGACAGGCAAGGGCAAGAGCAACCCGCTGGCACGAGAACAGCAAGGCTTAGCTCGAGCACAAGTCCCACAGGACTGTACAAATGACCGCACATCCCTAGACAAGGAAGGCCACCAAAAGGATCTGGCCACCAGATCTCTGGTGCCAAAAATTCCTGGGTGACCTGCCAACACCGAGGAATGAACCTCGGAAATGACTCTGCTGGTCCACTTATCAGGCACAAACAGTCTGTCAGGTGGACAAGAATCAGGCCTATCAGCCTGAAATCTCTGCAACATACGTCGCAGATCAGGAGAAATAGCTGACAAGATAATACCATCCTTAAGAATACCAACAGGTTCAGCGACTCCAGGAGCATCAGGCACAAAGCTCCTGGAAAGAGCATCGGCCTTCACATTCTTTGAACCTGGTAAATACGAGACAACAAAGTCAAATCGGGAGAAAAACAATGACCAGCGGGCCTGTCTAGGATTCAGGCGTTTAGCAGACTCGAGATACATCAGATTTTTGTGATCAGTCAAGACCACCACACGATGCTTAGCACCCTCGAGCCAATGACGCCACTCCTCAAATGCCCATTTCATGGCCAACTCCCGATTGCCCACATAATAATTTCGCTCCGCAGGCGAAAACTTCCTAGAGAAAAAGGCGCAAGGTCTCATAACAGAGCAACCAGGGCCTCTCTGTGACAAAACGGCCCCTGCTCCAATCTCTGAAGCATCCACCTCAACTTGAAAGGGAAGCGAGACATCAGGCTGGCACAAAACAGGCGCCGAAGTAAACCGACGTTTCAACTCCTGGAAAGCCTCCACGGCAGCAGGAGCCCAATTAACCACATCGGAGCCCTTCTTGGTCATATCCGTCAAAGGTTTCACAATGCTAGAAAAGTTAGCGATAAAACGACGGTAGAAGTTAGCGAAACCCAAGAACTTCTGAAGACTCTTAACTGACGAGGGCTGAGTCCAATCAAGAATAGCTCGGACCTTGACTGGGTCCATCTCCACAGCAGAAGGGGAAAAAATGAACCCCAAAAAGGGAACCTTCTGTACACCAAAAAGACACTTTGAGCCCTTGACAAACAAAGAATTTTCACGCAAAATTTTAAAGATCATCCTGACCTGCTCCACATGCGAGTCCCAATTATCAGAAAAAACCAGAATATCATCCAGATAAACGATCAGAAATTTATCCAGATAGTTCCGGAAAATGTCATGCATAAAGGACTGAAAAACTGAAGGGGCATTAGAGAGCCCAAAAGGCATCACCAAGTACTCAAAATGACCTTCGGGCGTATTGAATGCGGTTTTCCATTCATCCCCTTGCTTAATGCGCACAAGGTTGTACGCACCACGAAGGTCTATCTTGGTAAACCACTTGGCACCTTTAATCCGGGCAAACAAGTCAGACAACAGCGGCAAAGGATACTGAAATTTGACAGTGATCTTATTTAAAAGCCGATAGTCAATACAAGGCCTCAAAGATCCGTCCTTTTTAGCCACAAAAAAGAATCCCGCACCAAGAGGGGAAGAAGACGGACGGATGTGTCCTTTCTCCAGAGACTCCTTGATATATGAACGCATAGCGGTATGTTCAGGTATCGACAGATTAAACAGTCTTCCCTTAGGAAATTTACTGCCTGGAATCAAATCTATTGCACAGTCACATTCCCTATGAGGAGGCAATGCACTGGACCTGGACTCGCTAAAGACATCCTGATAATCAGACAAGTACTCCGGAACTTCCGAAGGCGTAGAAGAAGCAATAGACACAGGCAGGGAATCCTCATGAATACCACGACAGCCCCAACTAGACACTGACATAGCCTTCCAGTCAAGGACTGGATTATGGGTCTGTAACCATGGCAGCCCCAAAACAACCAAATCATGCATTTTATGTAGAACGAGAAAACGTATCACCTCGCGGTGTTCAGGAGTCATGCACATGGTAACCTGTGTCCAATACTGCGGCTTATTTTCTGCCAATGGCGTAGCATCAATACCCCTAAGAGGGATAGGATTTTCTAATGGTTCAAGAATAAAACCACAGCGCTTAGCAAATGAGAGATCCATAAGACTCAGGGCAGCACCCGAATCTACAAACGCCATGACAGGATAGGATGACAGTTAGCAAATCAAAGTTACAGACAGAATAAACTTAGGATGCAAATTACCAACGGTGACAGGACTAACAACCTTAGATATACGTTTAGAGCATGCTGAGATAACATGTGTAGAATCACCACAGTAGTAGCACAAGCCATTCCGGTGTCTATGAATTTTCCTCTCATTTCTAGTCAGGATTCTATCACATTGCATCAAATCAGATGTCCGTTCAGACAACACCATGAGGGAATTTGCGGTTTTTCTATCACATTGCATCACATCAGGTGTCTGTTCAGACAACAACATGAGGGAATTTGCGGTTTTGCGCTCCCGCAACCGCCGGTCAATTTGAATAGCCAGGGACATGGTATCATTCAGACCTGTGGGAATGGGAAAACCCACCATAACATTCTTAATGGCCTCAGAAAGGCCATTTCTAAAATTAGCGGCCAGTGCACACTCGTTCCAATGTGTCAGCACGGACCATTTCCGAAATTTTTGGCAATACACCTCAGCCTCGTCCTGGCCCTGAGACATAGCCAGCAAGGCTTTCTCTGCCTGAATCTCAAGATTGGGTTCCTCATAAAGTAAACCGAGCGCCAGAAAAAACGCATCAATATCAGCCAATGCCGGATCTCCTGGCGCCAACGAAAAAGCCCAATCCTGAGGGTCACCCCGTAAGAATGAAATAACAATTTTTACATGTTGAGCAGAGTCTCCAGATGAACAAGGTTTCAGGGACAAAAATAATTTACAATTATTCCTGAAATTCCTAAACTTAAATCGGTCTCCTGAAAACAGTTCAGGAATCGGAATCTTGGGTTCAGACCTAGGATTTCTGGTAACATAATCTTGTATACCCTGCACATGAGCGGCAAGCTGGTCCACACTTGTAATCAAGGTCTGGACATTCATGTCTGCAGCAAGCTTAAGCCACTCTGAGGTAAAGGGGAAAAGAAAAAAAAAAATGAGAGAGGGAAAAAAAAAACTCAAAATTTTCTTTCTTATAATCCCACTTCTGCAATGCATTAAACATTTAATACTGGCCTGGCATACTGTTATGACCCCAGTGGACAGGGTCTCAGAGGAACGTGTAAGTCTGCAAGATACAAAAATCCAGCTCATAGGGCTGTGGTAACTGGGTTGACCAAATAGCTACTCCTAACGCCAACACTAGAAGTAGCCGGGGATCATGCCTACGGTGATCGCTAGATGACTCGCGCCAGCCGGAGAATCTAACTACCCCTAGGAGAAGAAAACAAAGACCTCTCTTGCCTCCAGAGAAAGGGACCCCAAAGCAAGATACAAGCCCCCCACAAATAATAACGGTGAGGTAAGAGGAAATGACAAACACAGAAATGAACCAGGTTCAGCAAAGAGAGGCCAGCTTACTAATAGCAGAATATAGCAAGATAACTTATCTGGTCAACAAAAACCCTATAAAAATCCACGCTGGAGATTCAAGAACCCCCGAACCGTCTAACGGTCCGGGGGGAGAACACCAGCCCCCTAGAGCTTCCAGCAAAGGTCAGGATACAGATAGGAACAAGCTGGACAAAAATACCAAACAAAACAAAAGCAAAAAGCAAAGAAGCAGACTTAGCTTGAAAAACAGGAACCAGGATCAGAGGACAAGAGCACAACAGATTAGCTCTGATTTCAACGATGCCAGGCATTGAACTGAAGGTCCAGGGAGCTTATATAGCAACGCCCCTGAACTAACGGCCCAGGTGAGGATATAGGAAAAGACAGACGCTCCAGAGTCAAATCACTAATGACCACTAGAGGGAGCAAAAAGCAAAATCACAACACCCACCATAACATCTTTAACGGATTCAGAGAGACCCTTTCTGAAGATTGCTGCCAAGGCATCCTCATTCCATTTAGTCAGTACAGACCATTTTCTAAACTTCTGGCAATATGATTCTGCCGCTTCTTGACCCTGAGACAGGGCCAACAAGGTCTTCTCAGCATGATCCACTGAATTAGGTTCGTCATATAATAACCCAAGCGCCTGAAAAAAGGTGTCTATATTAAACAACGCCGGATTCCCAGGTTCCAGGGCAAATGCTTAATCCTGGGGGTCACCACGCAGCAGAGATATAATAATTTTAACCTGCTGGATGGGATCACCAGAGGAACGGGATTTCAGAGCAAAAAACAGTTTACAGTTATATTTAAAGCTCAGAAATTTGGACCTATCCTCAAAAAACAAATCAGGAGTTGGAATTCTAGGCTCTAAAACTGGAGTCTGAACGATATAATCGGAAATACCCTGTACTCTAGCAGCAAGTTGATCCACACGAGAAGCCAATCCCTGAACATCCATATCAGCGCCGAACTCCTGAGCCACCCAGAGATAAAGAGGGAAGAAGAAAAAAAAAACACAACAGACTACAGAAAAAAAAATGGCTCAACACTTTCCTTCCCTTCTTCTGAGATGCGGTTAACTCATTGCGGGCCAGTTGTACTGTTATGATCTGGTGGCCTAAGAGCAGCATGAGACGTACTCTGGAGAAGGTGGTACCTGTACTGACCGCAGACCCTGAACCTAACACCGCAACTAGAAGTAGCCGTGGAATGTACCTAGCGCTCCCAAGACATCTTGTCACAGCCGGAGGACTAATTACCCCTAGAGATAGAAAAGGGAAAACTATCTTGCCTCAGAGAAAATCCCCAAAGGATAGGCAGCCCCCCACAAATATTGACTGTGAGAGGAGAGGGAAAAAACATACACAGACTGAAATGAGAATTTAGCAAAGGAGGCCACTACTAGCTAAATAGAAAGGATAGGACAGAGTACTATGCGGTCAGTATTAAAACACTAGAAAATATCCACCACAGAAAATACAAAAACTCCACAGCTAACTAAAGATATGGAGGGTACATCTGCATCTCCAGAGATACCAGCTTGGCTAAACAAATCCTTATACAGACCAAGCTGGACAAGACAAAACATAGAAAAAAACTGAACAATAAGGCCACAGCATGTGGACAGCAAAATCAAGGCCAGAACTTATCTTTGTTGAAAAAGAACTGCAAAGCAGAAGAGACCAGGCAGGGATGTGAATCCTCCAGGAACAATGGACAACTGGCACTGACTAAAGGGTGAAGCAAGACTAAATAGCCCAGTCAAAATTGCAAAAAGTGAACACACCTGACAAATGCTGCGACTCAGAGACAGCAGCACTACCACTTACAACCACCGGAGGGAGCCCAAGAGCAGAATTCATAACAGAGATCCCAATATAAGAGTATGAACCCGGAATGTCTTAAATCAGATCTATCACCAGATTCCAACATGCACACAGTAAATATGACTAAACAGATTTCTTAGACCAGATCAGACATGACTGCCCGTACCCATAAATCTTCCCCGCTCTCCCGATGCAGAGAAAGAAACACTACAAGATTTGGATGCAAAACTTTTATTTGAAGAATAACCATATAACAACTCTCTTCTTATCTATATAACACCCCTTTTTGTTGGAGGGATAAGGCTGCAGCTCATTTTATTAAATCACCGGAAGATGTGGGGATATGCCACCGGACTCCCGGCACATGTTACCCATCTTGCTCTTCTGCCAACCGCTGCGACTTGCGTAAACTCTCATAACCATATAATCAATTCCAACCGTGTAAAAGACACAAAATTAACATCAAATGGGAGGGTGGGGGGGAAGCTCAAAAGGATCCTTTCTTCAAAGGGGCCGAAAACACCTCAGGCACGCTTAATATACTGTGCCAACGGAAATAACCCCGCGCCAGAAGTGACGCAAGTAGCCACAGCAACAAGGAGGGGGGAAGGATATTGCAGCATTAACTCTCTCAATGCGTGCAGGAGGACGGGAATATAACACAACTTGCCAACAGTCCAGCCAGTCAGGGGGCCTCCGGCAAATAAAGCCGGTGTAACAGGCCAGATTATACCCCCAGGCCAGACTATACCCGGGGTTAAAGTGGCCTAGGCTAGATTATACCCCGGGTATACTTTGGCCTAGGCCAAACTATACCCCGGGGTATAAAATAGCCTAGGCCAAAGTATACCCCTCCAGGCCAGATTATACCCCCCAGGGTAAGCTGAGGGAAAGCTGCTCATTCTTCTAGGTCACAGCTCCCCCTCCCATCGGGCACTGCTCCTTTTCAAGCTCCTCCACCTCTGGTGACGCCAGGGATCTCCCTTTCTAAGCCCCACCCCCTCCCTATAGTCACATGTGACATGAAATCTTCAGCCCTGCTCGTGCCAGCTCGTTGTCTTGGCGCCTTGGATATGCTTGGAAAAGGGCTTTGTATACCTAGGGGGCACTGACGAGCACTGAGGGGTGGGTGGGGAACCCCTTTACTGGTTGCTATGGGATATAGCATGATCACTCTATCCTAGCAACACCTTGGATACGCTTGGAAAAGGGGTTTATCTATCTTGGGGGCACCATTGCAGCACTGCGGGTGGGTGGGGAAACCTTTTACTGGTTGCTATGGGATTTTACATGATCACTCTATCCTAGCAACGCCTTGAATACGCTTGAAAAAGGGGTTTATCTACCTTGGGGGCACTCTCGCAGCACTTAAGGATAGGTGGTTAACCCCTTAGGTGGTTGCTATGGGATTTTACATGACCACTTTATCCTAGCAACGGCTTGTATACGCTTGGAAAAGGGGTTTATCTACCTTGGGGGCACCCTTGCAGCACTGTGGGGAAGCCGGGGAACCCTTTTACTGGTTGCTATGGGATTTTACATGACCAATTTATCCTAGCAACGCCTTGTATACGCTTGGAAAAGGGGTTAATCTACCTTGGGGGCACCCTCACAGCACTGCGGGGTGGGTGGGGAACCCTTTTACTGGTTGCTATGGGATTTTACATGGCCATTCTATCCTAGCAACGCCTTGGATACGCTTAAAAAATGGGTTTATCTACCATGGGGGCACCCTCGCAGCACTGCGGGGAAGCCGGGGAACCCTTTTACTGAGGAAGGAAACAGCACAAAAATTCAAAAGCTGACTTAGGCCATAGTATACCCCCGGGGGATAAACTTTATACCAGGGGGTATAAAATAGTTTTTATAGTATTTCTCTAGGCCATAATGTTATCACTTCACTGTTTTTCTCACCCTATTGCTTATTTGTTGAAAAGTGTGCAGATCTGAACTGACAGTAGATGGCGCTGTCCTGTCAGTGCATAGTTAATGATAACTTGTTTTGTATGTTCTCTATGACACCTCTCTGCTCTCTATGACACCAAATCTTTTCCAATTTTGACAACCATGGAAGATCAATTGTATGACCAGCTTTTGAGATTCTACACTGCAACAGAACAAAGGTACCCTCAGTATACCTACGATCTACCTCCTGAGAAACGTGCAAATGCCAAGTCCCAGTTTAGACAAACAGCAAAGCCATATCGAGCCCAAGGAGGAATTGTTTATCATAGGGAAAAGGAGGTTCTTACTAAAAGTCGACTGCCAAATATCCTGAAGGCCTGTCATGACAACCCAATATCTGGGGGCCATTTTGGCAGAGATAAAACTTTAGCCAAAATCTCTGACCGGTTTTACTGGAAGGGAATGAAAAATGACGTTCACCAGTATGTGAAAGCCTGTCAAAAATGTTTTGTTATAAATCCCAAAATCACAAAGGAAGCTCCACCACTCAACAGTATATCAGTGCCTGGAAAAGTATGGAGCTTAGTTGGGATTGATATGATTGGCCCTCTTCAGGAAACATCAAATGGCAACAAATATATAGTTGCTGCCACTGATCATTTCTCCAAATGGACTGAAGCAACAGCTGTCCCAGATAAGAGTGCCAAGTCAGTGGCAAATTTTTTGTACTCCGTTATCTGTCGCCTTGGCTGTATGGAGACTCTGATTAGCGACCAGGGACGAGAGTTTGTAAACTCGATCATTGACAACCTGATGGAACATTTTCAAACAGATCACCGTATTTCATCTGCATACCACCCACAAACAAATGGCCAGCGGGAACGTGATAATCGGACACTTAAAGAAGCTCTTAGTAAGCTTGTCAATGACCAAGGAAACAACTGGGATCAATTCATCCCTGGTGTTCTGTTTGCCTATCACACATCTGTGCATGCTTCAACCAAGGTTACTCCATTTGAGGTCATGTATGGACGGAAGGCCAAGCTTCCCATGGACCTTAATCCCTCAAAAGATGATACGGTGGATCCCATGCCCATTTCAGATCATGCCACCCCTGATGTGCTAAATACACTGTCAAACATTCTTAAAAAGCTGCACTCAGACGTCAGTACCAACATCCACTCTGCTCAAGAACACCAGAAGTGTGCCTTTGATCGCCGACACAAAAGCAACAAAGAAATCACTGCTGGTACCATAGTTTATATCAAGAATCAGCGCCGTATTCAACGCATAGGTTCAAAGATGGAACCACGCTGGATTGGACCTTATTTAGTTGTGGAATCCTTGACCAAGGGACGAGTAAAACTTAAGAACAACAAAACTGGCAAGATATTAAGCAACACATACCACACCAGCAACCTAAAGATTTACCAGGATAAAGAGGCTTCTCCACCATCCGATGATGATTATTCCAGTGACTCTGCCACACAGAAAAATAAGCAAACTAAGGCTTTCAACCTACTACCAAGTTCAAGAAGGAAGTATCTTAGCACCACTCTTGGCCTTACGTTTAGTAAGGTTGTATACTGTGGATGCAGACGAGACCTTGAACAACCACGGCGTACATATAAAACCAAAGGTGATGGAAACTGCTTCTTCCGGGCCATCAGCTACATCTTGACAGGAACAGAGGACAACCATTCCCTTCTCAGAGATAAAGTCATCCACCATATGAAAACTGACTTGACAAAAAAACTACAGGACTACTTGAACCAAAATGTGAATGAATATGTGAACATCTCTGGAATCTCTCGTGATGGAGTCTGGGCAACTGATGCAGAGATCATGACCACGGCGAATCTGTTGAGTTGCGACATAATAATCTACACAAACGTCGGTGACTCCATGGATTGGTTGACATATCCTGCAAGCTTCAATCTGCAGTCAACAACTGAACATGCACTGTATCTTGAAAATAAGCACGATCATTTCAATGTTGTTATCAGTGTTTATCTTTAAACGTTAATTTGGTAGCAAGGACATGCTAGACTAAATGTCATAATACACAGAATGACTGTTGGGCGATTTGTTGCCCCAGATAATTGCATTGCATGATAAGTGACTTATAGCTAATGAGAAATTATTGCCCCCCCTCCCACCGCTAGGTGGTGCTGGCTCTGCTTCTACAAGCTCCAACGGCACTAGCCAGGTGCCGCTCTCCTCTATGGCGCCTGGCTGTGACGTCGGCGCATGGAGAGGCAGCGCCACCTAGCGGCAGGAGGGGGACCCCGTCTACCAGGAGACGGGCAGCGGCGGTTAGCGAGGGGGGGTAATCGGGCAGCCCCCCTAAGGTAACTATAAAATGGGGGGGTATTTGTAATGCATATGCATTACAAATACCCCCCTTTACAACTACTTTTGCCATGGGCAAAAGTTTTGTATAGTGGGAGGTACTCTTTAAGAATTGTCAGTTTGGTTTCTCAATAAAATGTTGAAGCATTAAGTAATTCTTGTGTATATCACTCAATGCAAATGATTTCATTGGGGTATAATATGAGCTGAGAGGTATAAATTGGGCTAGGCAACTTTAACCCCAGATTAGTTACATAATCTGGCCTGGAGGGGTATAGTTTGGCCTAGGCTATTTTACACCCCGGGGTATAGTTTGGCCTAGGCCAGTTTATGCCCGGGTATACTCTGGCATAGACCAAATTATACCCGGGGTTAATCTGGGACAGGGTTACTTTGGCCTGTTACACCGAGGAACCCTTTTACTGGTTGCTATGGGATTTTACATGACCACTTTATCCTAGCAATGCCTTGTATATGCTTGGAAAAGGGGTTTATCTACCTTGGGGGCACCCTGCTTGCTATAGGGTTTTACATGGTGTAAGTACCTTAGATTGATCATTTGAAATCGCTTAGCAACCAGGAAAAGAGTTCCCCAGCCTCCATGCAATGCTGCGACAGTGCCCCCAAGGTAGATAAGCCCCTTTTCCAAGCGTATCCAAGGCGTTGCTAGGATAAATTGGTCATGTAAAATCCCATAGCAACCAGTAAAAGGGTTCCCCGGCTTCCCCGCAGTGCTGTGAGGGTGCCCCCAAGGTAGATAAACCCCTTTTCCAACCGTATCCAGGGCGTTGCTAGGATAAAGTGGCCATGTAAAATCCCATAGCAACCAGTAAAAGGGATCCCCACCCACCCCGCAGTGCTGTGAGGGTGTCCTCCAAGGTAGATTAACCCCTTTTCCAAGCGTATCCAAGGCGTTGCTAGGATAAATTGGTCATGTAAAATCCCATAGCAACCAGTAAAAGGGTTCCCCGGCTTCCCCGCAGTGCTGTGAGGGTGCCCCCAAGGTAGATAAACCCCTTTTCCAACCGTATCCAGGGCGTTGCTAGGATAAAGTGGCCATGTAAAATCCCATAGCAACCAGTAAAAGGGATCCCCACCCACCCCGCAGTGCTGTGAGGGTGTCCTCCAAGGTAGATTAACCCCTTTTCCAAGCGTATACAAGGCGTTGCTAGGATAAATTGGTCATGTAAAATCCCATAGCAACCAGTAAAAGGGTTCCCCGGCTTCCCCGCAGTGCTGTGAGGGTGCCCCCAAGGTAGATAAACCCCTTTTCCAACCGTATCCAGGGCGTTGCTAGGATAAAGTGGCCATGTAAAATCCCATAGCAACCAGTAAAAGGGATCCCCACCCACCCCGCAGTGCTGTGAGGGTGCCCCCAAGGTAGATTAACCCCTTTTCCAAGCGTATACAAGGCGTTGCTAGGATAAATTGGTCATGTAAAATCCCATAGCAACCAGTAAAAGGGTTCCCCGGCTTCCCCGCAGTGCTGTGAGGGTGCCCCCCAAGGTAGATAAACCCCTTTTCCAACCGTATCCAGGGCGTTGCTAGGATAAAGTGGCCATGTAAAATCCCATAGCAACCAGTAAAAGGCTATAGTCTGGCCTGAGGGTATAGTGTGGCCTGTTATAGTTTGGCCTAGGCTGTTTTACATCCTTAGGTATAGTTTGGCCTAGGCCAAAATATACCCAGGGTTAAATGTAGCCTAGGCCACTTTAACCCTGGGGGGTATAATGTGGCCTGGAGGGGTATAGTTTGGCCTAGGCTATTTTACACCCCGGGGTATAGTTTGGCCTAGGCCATTTTATGCCTGGGTATAGTTTGGCCTAGGCCAGTTTATACCCCGGGGTATACTCTGGCCTAGGCCAAATTATACCCGGGGTTAATCTGGGACGGGGTTACTTTGGCCTGTTACACCGGGCCCCCGCAGTGTGTTTGTTTGAAAATTACATGTCAGAATGGTTGTAAAATCCTGATATTAGGAAGAACCTTTTATGAGTCCAGCTATAGAATGAAATAGCTCATGAATACTGTTGAGCATTCCGATACCGCAAGTATCGGGTATCGGCCGATACTTGCGGGTATCAGAATTCCGATACCGAGATCCGATACTTTTGTGGTATCGGGAATCGGTATCGGGATTAATATCAATGTGTAAAAGAAAGAATTAAAATAAAAAATAGGGATATACTCACCTCTCCGACGCAGCCTGGACTTTACCGCCGTAACCGGGAGCCGTTGTACCTAAAAATGCATGCTTGAAGGGCCTTAGATGAGGTCACTGCGCTCTGATTGGTCCGTAGCGGTCGCGTGACCGCTACGCGACCAATCACAAAGCAGTGACGTCACCTAAGGTCTTTCAAGCGCTTGAAAGACCTTAGGTGACGTCACTGCTTTGTGATTGGTCGTGTAGCGGTCACGCGACCGCTACGCGACCAATCAGAAGCTGCGGACGTCTTCTAAGGTATTTCAAGTGCTTGAAAGACCTTAGGTGACGTCATGGCTTTGTGATTGGTCGCGTAGTGGTCACACGACCGCTACGGACCAATCAGAGCGAAGTGACCTCATCTAAGGCCCTTCAAGCGCGCATTCTTAGATACAATGGCTCCCGGTTATGGTGGTAAAGTCCAGGGGCCGCCGGAGAGGTGAGTATATCCCTATTTTTTATTTTAATTCTTTATTTTACACATTGATATGGATCCCAGGGCCTGAAGGAGAGTTTCCTCTCCTTCAGACTCTGGGAACCATCAGGATACCATCCGATACTTGGTGTCCCATTGACTTGTATGGGTATCGGATATCGGTATCGGATTAGATCCGATACTTTGCCGGTATCGGCCGATACTTTCCGATACCGATACTTTCAAGTATCGGACGGTATCGCTCAACACTACTCATGAATCCAAGTGCATTCAATGTCAGCCCATTCAACCTGACTGCTGCAGTTTGTATTGAGCAGTGTGAGATCCCAACAGCAGCAAGGAGGAGGGGCACTGACGAAAAGGACAGGTGGGTGAACAATGAGTTAAACTTTCATAAAGGATGATACAGATTTTCAAAGTAAATACAACATCCTCATCAGGTGTCAGAGATTAATATAATATATGCAGTCTGTACTATGATTTCTGGTGACACATCCACTTTAAACACGTAATTGAAAATGAGTTTTTTAAACCAGACAATTCTATATTATTGCTTGTGTTTTACTAGTTATATTTAATATATAAAAAAAAATAGATTTCCAGTAGATCTACAAAATACTACTCATTAGTGACAAAAAAAACCAGTAGCATAATGATAAATGGGACCATACAGCACAAGGTGCCAAATAGTCACATTAGGAAAAAAACACTCCAATGCATAATATTCAAAACAGGAGCAGAATGTGGAGTATATTGGCTTAACACTTTGTATTTTTATTCATATTTATTTCAATCATAAATAGCCAATCAGTATAAAAAGTGAATACAAAAAAGACACACAGACATGAAACACAGTATGCTGATTAACTCTAATAGGGTAAAGTTCACAAAAACGGTGAACATGAATAGATCAATGTAAATTGGTGTGAGGGTAAATATGTGCAGCACAGGCCAATGTAATACAATAAAGGGGCTGAGCGCTAGTCTGGTCATAATGACTGGTTAAGTGTATTGACTATCCCCAATGGATCTTTCCTTGCTTTTACCCACCCCTTGAGAAAGCAAGAAAAGATCAACGCAAAACGCGCGTTGGGGTTGAAACCACCCACTTTTGTGCACTGCACTTTTTCCTCCTACATGGTAAGATGATTTGATATTTGCTTCATTAAGCAAGATATTTTGAAATGCAGCATTGGGATTAGTCAGTACACTTAACCAGTCATTATGACCAGACTAGAGCTCATGCATGTTTCCTACTCCACACTGATGAGGGGCAAATACCCCGAAACAGCTGTCTATGGATGGATACCATGTTTTGGCATAGGTGGTTTTCCTTTATTGGATGCTGCCCTTCCCGTGGTTGTTCCTTCTTGGTGAAAGACCTGGTTATTCATTGTTTGCGTTGAGAAACACATGATGGTGTCTCCGCGGCTTTTCTACATGCATTGCATATTTCCCTTTAGGGATGGGGGCAGTGTTCTGGATCACTGCGCTGAGAAACACGTGATGGTGTCTCCACGGTGTTGGATGTTTTGATCTCCCCAAGGTCATTCATCCTTATATTTACAAACTAGAGTTCAGCCCCTTGGTTGTCTTACATTGACCTGTGCTGCACATTTTACCTTCACACCAATTTACATTGATCTATTCATGATCACGGTTTTTGTGAACTTTACCCTATTAGAGTTAGTCAGCATACTGTGTTTCTTGTCTGTGTGTCCTTTTTTGTACCTACTTTTTATACTGACTGGCTATTTATGTTTTAAATAAATATGAATTAGGCTGCAGTCACACTATCAGTATTTGGTCAGTATTTTACATCAGTATTTGTAAGCCAAAACCAGGAGTGGGTGATAAATGCAGAAGTGGTGATGTGTTTCTATTATACTTTTCCTCTAATTGTTCCACTCCTGGTTTTGGCTTACAAATACTGATGTAAAATACTGACCAAATACTGCTAGTGTGACAGCAGCCTAAAAATGAAAACCGTTAAACCAATATACTCCGCATTCTTCTCCTGTTTTGAAAATACTACTCATGCAGTGTTGTACAATGCTTCCTTTAAAATCCCTCAAAAGTTTGTTACGGTCCACGTAATTCATTTAATAGAAGTTTCTGATTGACATTTATTAACGTAACTTTGCCATAAACTGGAGTAAAACAAAGTGACAGAACATGTTGCACACTTCTGTATGGCATAATTTATGACTTTTAAGCTTTTTTTGCAGCTCACAGCACTTTTCAAAAAAGTTGGTGAGTCTAAGTGAAAAGGTCACACACGGACAGGTCTGCAAATATACTATACTTTGTACCAGTAAGAGGCATTAACTAACATGCCAATCTACGTCAGTTCTTGGATGGTGTAGATTTATATTTCTGCTGTACACCATGTGTGCACCTTTTCAGAAGTCAGCTGCATCTTGCTCGAGAATACTTTTTATTTAGACTGGCATAAAGTACGCCAGTCTTATCAATTCTGCCCCTTTGTTAGGAATGCAGAAACCAATGGGGCTAGTTTTGCACAAGATCCACCTTTCGACCATATAATTCATCATATTCCCAAGAATGTTATTAGTATTTCATGAGTAAAAGAGATTTACACATCCATGAAGTCTCATACACATGAATGTGCGGATTTTGGCTTGTAATTTGATAGGCAAAATAGAACTGAATGTATGAGGTTTAATTCCACGGATGTGGTTTTCATTTAACCGAACTGAATGTGGTGCTTCTTGAAGAGATATTGCATGTAATGGAGCATGCTGCTATTTTATTTTTTCCTTTCAATGATTCTTCTTAACCCATTTTTTCTTTACCACCATTCTGATATGAATAGCACTGTACTCACATGGTATAAAAGAGTTTCCATCACAAACTGCATTATTTACCTCTGAATAATGAGCACCGTACGTGAATGGCTTTCAGTGGGAATTGGGGTATGGATTGGGCTCAGGATTTGAGGCAGATGATGGCTGTGCCTCTAACAGCAGCTAATGGATCTGAGCTCTGCTCATTGCTAACTTGTAAGGAAGCTCTCCTCCTCCCATCAAAGTTGTTATCATCTTAATAAATTGCAGTCATATTATATAAAATTGTTTACTTACAATTGCTCATTTTGCCTTTCCACCCAGTTAATTCTTTCTTGTCTCTGCTCTATGTAGATATAGGAAGTTTCTTGACCCTGCATTTAT
Source organism: Ranitomeya variabilis (assembly GCF_051348905.1). NCBI lineage: Eukaryota > Metazoa > Chordata > Amphibia > Anura > Dendrobatidae > Ranitomeya > Ranitomeya variabilis. The sequence continues at coordinate 94,186,180 of NC_135239.1, read as the reverse complement.
CTTTCCCTTCTCCAACTCCTGACCCAGCTGCTCCCTCCTCTCCCTGCCTAAGACCTATGACTCATACAGGGAAAACAGGCTTCATGTTTCTATAAAAAGCTTAGAGGGATTTAGCTAGCTATTTTTTTATTCATGCCATGTCATAAACCTTCCTTTGAAATAGAATCATAGAATGGTTGAGTTGAAAGGGTCCAACCCCTGCTCAATACAGGAATTACTAAATCTTTCCGAACAGATGCATGTCCAGCCTCTGTTTGAAAACTTCCAAAGAAATGGAATAATAGATTCCCAATGGAAAAAAAAGAATTAACTGGGTAGAAGGGTAAAATGAGCAATTGTAAGTAGACAGTGATACAGTATATATTATGATGACTGCAATATAATAAGAAGATAAGATTTTTTGAAGGGAGTTCTTGTTTAAATGTCACTGTCAGATTTACAGTGGCATTTACAGCTATCACGGTGTGGGTAGCCATAACATCCAGGTAGGGGTTCTGCTGAAATCCCATAGGTCTGCCATGGCATTGCTCCTATGAAGAAAAATTTGCAAGTGGGCTTAACCCCATTCACCCCGAAGCCTATTTTCACCTTCCTGACCAGGCCAAATGTCACAATTTTAACCTGTGTCATTTTATTGGAAAACTCTGGAACGCTTCAACAAATGTTCACCTCTTGTTAATAATAGACGTAGGTTGAAAATTACATTGTCACACAGGGAAATTGGTAAAAATATAACCAACATATGTCACATAAGTTCTACTGAATGTGGTAATACACCACATGTGGCTGTACAGTGCTACTTAGCCACACGGCGAGACTCTGGAGGGATGGAGCACTATTTGCCTCTTGGAAGGCAGATTTTCTTAGAACTTTTTGCAGACTCCATATATAGAGCCCCTAAGTGCTATAAGAGCAGAAGACCCCCCCTCACGTGACCCCATTTCGGAAATTACATCCCTCTGGGACCACAAAACTATGGTCCACCGAGCCTTTGTGTATGCTTAAAAAGACAGACACCAAGATTATAGACCAGACAATGTTTTACAAGTGTCACAGTCTGCCTCATTATAGGGAATCCTCCATCGAAGGTTCTGTCTGAATCACGCATTTCAGAGATGTACATTGTAACCCCTGGGTAAGCGCTCAACGTAGAGTGCAGGATAAATGTATGCTAAGCTTTACTGCAATCTTTAGAAAGAAAAAGGAACAAATTAATAGCAGGTGAAGAATTGGTTTTATTTACTTTTTACATCTTTCCTCATCCGGTATAAGTGATTAGATGACTATATTCTTTGGGTCGGTACAAATACAGCAATACCAGATTTATATTTTTTTTTTGTTTGGCTGCTGTCACACATTTAAAGATGCTTTTTTTTGCAAAACAAAGTTTTTGCATTTCCATATTTTGACAGCTATAATATTTCTATCAACAGGGTCATGTGAGGGCTTGTGTTAGGCGCTGGGATTCTTCCGCTGTGCGGGATGGATCCCAAGCGTTGTCCGCCTCTGCAGTCTCCTATTCAGGCCCATTCGCTGGTGTTGTTGCTTAGCATAGAATTTGGTCCCAGCATCTTGCACTGCTTTGTAGTGTCCATGTGGCTACTACTAGCTCTCCAGCCAAGTCTATTGTAACCAGTATATACAGTGGTATACAGAGGCAGCCCCACCCTCTGGAGTCTAAGTCCAGAAATTATCTTACTGAGCATGTCCATGATGTGGCACCTTTTCATTGGTGCTCAGACGCTGACTGCTCTGGTGATGTGGCAGCTCCGGATTGGCCCACGGGCGACGCCCCATCTGTCTGGGCGTGAGTGTTTGGGGTGGAGCCTAGTACATAAAGGGCTTCCTGCACCACACGCCGGTGTGCTAGTGTCGTGAGTGAGTGTGATTGAGAGTGTGAGTGTGTATGCATATGGTATCACTCTGTTTGCACGTTTCTGTGTGTGAGTGACACAGCTCAGTTGCAGAGCATCTCTTTCATTTCTGTGTGCGAGTGACAGTTCAGTTGTAGAGCTGCTTTTTTTCATTACTGTGAGTCTAGACAGACAGTTTGGGTGGGAAATACATGCTTAGCTTAGGGTCTGTCTCCAGTCGTGTGTGCGGTTAGCACAGCTGAGTTACATAGCTGAGCTTGGTACTCTGCGTCCCGCTCGCTCTGTGTGGTTTTCACTCAGTGCGTTCGTTACTTTTTTTATCTGTCATTACTCACACTAGCAGCAGTTATTCGTCACTGCACAGTGGACTCTGGGTTGTGAATGCACTTTATAGTTTAATTTAATTTAGTGCAATCCGGCAACCCTAACAGCTTGTTTGAGGTATGAGATGACGTTTTTATTGATACCGTTTTCTGTCATATAACAGTTTTGTTCACTTTCTTTTACAATTTTGGGTAGGCAGAATGAACAAAAACTAGCAATTCATGAATTGTTTTTTTATGCCATTCACCATGTGGTGAACATGCTAAGACAGCTTTATTCTTAATGACACTATGAGTACAGTGAAATCACATGTTTTTCCATTACTTTTTTGGGTGCTTTTACACAATTTTTTTTTTACAGAAAAAAATAATTGTTTTTGCATTGCACTATTCTGAGAGCTATAGTTTATAATTTGTTTTGCTGATGGAGCTGTGTAGCAGCTTATTTTTTGCGGGACAAGATGACATTTTTAGCAATTTAGCAATTGGCCAGGTCGTTCTGGATGCGGCAATACCAAATATGTGTTCTTTGTTTAAATGTATTTTTACATAAATATATGTATTTATTGGATTAATAATTTTTCATTTTTTTTGTTCTTATTTCTGTACATTTTTTAAAAATGTTTACAAATTTTAAAGCCTTTTTTTTTTTTGCTTGTTACCTTGTACCTTGCACCTTGCCCTGTTCGCTGATCAAATACTCTGCAATGCTTTTGCATTGCAGGACATTGGATCAGGCAATCACACACAGGGAGGAGGTGTGTCAGCTCCTGCTATGAGCCAAAGCTTACAGGCCACCATACATATGAGACTCCATGGCTATCTTTAGTCCCAGGGTCACCATAATGACCATTGTCAGAATGCGGTCGCAGTCACATTGTGTCAATCTGGAGCAGAGAGGGAGCTCCCTTCCCCTGCAATGGCAATTGATCTCACTGTCACTCTTGACACATGATCGGCGCTAGCACTGATCTTTTTGGATCGCCCCCAGGCGCAGGGCAGTGGGGTACTCGGTACTGGGTCCCTTCTGTCTCGGTTCTGGGGATGTCACGGTGGCCCGACCCAGTCTGTGGCCCTGCTAAGGGGTGTCCAATTAAAGGAGTTATGAGTTTGTCAAGTGTTCGTGATGCCACCTGTGGTACTCGGTCAGGATGACCGATGCTGCTAGGGGTCCACTGGGGTGATGGAATGGCAGCTAGATGGTGTACTGTTGTGATTTTGCTTTTTGCTCCCTCTAGTGGTCATTAGTGATTTGACTCTGGAGCGTCTGTCTTTTCCTTTATCCTCACCTGGGCCGTTAGTTCAGGGGCGTTGCTATATAAGCTCCCTGGACCTTCAGTTCAATGCCTGGCATCGTTGAAATCAGAGCTAATCTGTTGTGCTCTTGTCCTCTGATCCTGGTTCCTGTTTTTCAAGCTAAGTCTGCTTCTTTGCTTTTGCTTTTGTTTTGTTTGGTATTTTTGTCCAGCTTGTTCCTATCTGTATCCTGACCTTTGCTGGAAGCTCTAGGGGGCTGGTGTTCTCCCCCCGGACCGTTAGACGGTTCGGGGGTTCTTGAATCTCCAGCGTGGATTTTTATAGGGTTTTTGTTGACCAGATAAGTTATCTTGCTATATTCTGCTATTAGTAAGCTGGCCTCTCTTTGCTGAACCTGGTTCATTTCTGTGTTTGTCATTTCCTCTTACCTCACCGTTATTATTTGTGGGGGGCTTGTATCTTGCTTTGGGGTCCCTTTCTCTGGAGGCAAGAGAGGTCTTTGTTTTCTTCTCCTAGGGGTAGTTAGATTCTCCGGCTGGCGCGAGTCATCTAGCGATCACCGTAGGCATGATCCCCGGCTACTTCTAGTGTTGGCGTTAGGAGTAGCTATTTGGTCAACCCAGTTACCACAGCCCTATGAGCTGGATTTTTGTATCTTGCAGACTTACACGTTCCTCTGAGACCCTGTCCACTGGGGTCATAACAGTGTACCTTCCCACAGGTGAAGTATGTCCCCAGGGCTTCCCAGTAAGGTAGATGATGATGGTGTAGGTCATAGTAAATAACGAGGACACAGGGTTGCAGTCTCTTTACCTTTTACTGTAGACTTCAGCATCCACAATCCAGAGCACTGGTAACAGGGCTGGCTGAATCTGGCCTGTCCGAAGGCACATCCAAAGTTCCCTTTGCAGGTGGAAATCAGTAGCCTTCCTACTTGCACCTGTGTGTTGTAGTACCTCCCTGCTGAGCACCACGGGATAGTCCTCACAACTGTCGTGTATATTTCTGATCTTCTCTCTCTCCGTCCCCCAGATGGTATGGATAGGACGACCCGTATGATGGGGTAGGCCTGGAGCTATTTTATAGGGACCCTAGAGATGCCCCTCTCCCACAATTTGCCTCCGTTGTCTTCATTAGGTTAAAGGTTGGGCAGCCAACTTGAAATTAACTGTCCTGCCGTAGTTTGAAGTAATGCGTAGAGCCTATTACTCCCTCGGTATTCCGGCCACCGGCTACGCGCCTCAGAAGGATGTTGCCGATCTTAAGGCAGAACTCCTCCCGGTATTATCTACTTGTGCTGTGATCTTGTTTCTCACTTCTCCACAATATACTCTGCTTCTTGTCCTTTCTTAGGATCCTGCCGCAATGGGGTGCAGGCGCAGCTCTGTAACGTTCTATCTCTCTCTCAGTCTCTGCCAGGATCCCACCCCTGACAGGGACCTCTGTCTGCAGCTCAGATGTTCCTCCTTCTCTCCCTGTCTGCCTGACAGGTCTTTTCTGGGACTCACCCAGTAGCGTTTTCTCCTAACTTCCTATCCAACCCCCAGTTTTACCCGAGTGTGAGGAGTGGCCTAATACATAGAACCCTTTGATCCCCCTGGTGGTTGGAGTGTGAAGTGTAGTGTGTGACTGTGATACCTGGTCAGGTGAACTCCTTTAGTGCCATCAGACGTACCCTGACTCCCCCTGGTGGAAGAGCGACAATACTGCAAAGACCAGGACTCTGGGGCGCTGCATTTTCATTTGAACAGGGTGCCAGCTCTCATATACAGTTGTATGAAGAAGTGTTTGCCCCTTCCTGATTTCTTATTCCTTTGCAAGTTTGTCACACTTAAATGTTTCAGATCACAAAATAAATTTAAATATTAGACAAAGGTGCAGTTAAATGAAGGTCTTTATTATCAAGGGAAAATGAAATCCAAACCTACAGGGCCCTGTGAGAAAAAGTGATTGCCCCCTCCCTTAAAACATAAATTAACTGAGGTTTATCATAGCTTTAGGAACTGGAGTTCAAATTCCCTAGCCATACGAAGGCCTGATTACTGACACACCCAGGGCCGTATTTAGAGTTTCTGCTGCCCTAGGCACTTTTAGTGCTGCCTCCCCCATTGGCGAGTATGACACTATCTGCATAGACTTTTGGCGAGAATCGCTGTTGTGAAAGTCGCCTTTTGCAGCAGATCGGGCAGTTTTTCTGCATCTGCTGTGTAATCGATCACTTACGGCAAGACTGTGTTTGGTTTCGTTCATTCCCTATGGGATTTGCAGCACTTGCTGTGATCTGGGAAATGCGGTACCATACCTCCCAACTTTTGAAGAAGGGAAAAAGGTCTAAAGGTTGCGGCGCACGTAGTGCGCCACAGCAAATTTTAGGCCACGCCTCTGACCACGCCCATTTCACAACTAATCACACCCATATCCAAGTCCCAACCACAGCCATTTAGCACTTCTGATCACACTGTTTCCTATACAATAATTAAAACCCCCAAAAAATATGGCTACGCAGTGCTCCATACTGAATAATGGCTACGCAGGGCTCCACATACTGTATAATGGCCCTACATGATGTTCCATACTGTATAATGGCCACACAGTGCTCCATACTGTATAAGGGCCACACATGATGCTCCATACTGTAAAATGGCCACACATGATGCTCCATACTGTATAATGGCCATTGGCCATACATGATACTCCATACTCACCAGTCACATCTCTAGGTGAAGTCCTTCATCTTTCATCCAGCACAGACCGCCATCATTTCTTCCAGCCAGGACTCATTTCTGCAGGAAATAACACAGTTATCTCAAGCTCTGCTTGCAGAACACATTACTTAATTTTTCACAACTTCTACATTATACCACATGAAGAAAAAAAGGCGACATAGTGTCACTCTACACAGTAACAGGACACCCCGCCCCCCCATTTAAAACAGTATACTCAAAAAATAAAATAAATACATCACTGCAGTAATAATATCCCTTAATTAGCCCCTATGGTAATAATATTCCCCACCCTGGCCCCGTGTGTCTCATTCCTGGCTCCAGCCATATGTTCTCGCATCCTGCTATCATGAGTATCCATTCTACCCCATATGATCTCCCCATCCTGCCCCATCTGTCTCTATCATATCCATCCTGCCCCATGTCTTTTATTCTGCCCTGTGTCTCCAATCATGCCCCGTATCTACATTCTGTCCATGCCTCCAGTCCTGCCCCCAGTGTGTCCAGCAACCTGCCCCAGCATGTCAAGCATATTACCCCCAGTGTGTCCATCAATCTGCCCCAGTGTGTCCAGCAATCTGCCCCAGTGTGTCCAGCATATTGCCCCAGTGTGTCCAGCATATTGCCCCAGTGTGTCCAGCATATTGCCCCCGGACAGTGTGTCCGGCAATCTGCAATAGTTTGTCCAGCATATTACCCCCAGTGTGTCCAGCAATCTGCCCCAGTATGTCCAGCATTGCCCCCAGACAGTGTGTCCAGCAATCTGACCCAGTATGTCAAGCATATTGCCCCAGTGTGTCCAGCATATTACCCCCAGTGTGTCCAGCAATCTGCCCCAGTATGTCCAGCATTGCCCCCAGACAGTGTGTCCAGCAATCTGACCCAGTATGTCAAGCATATTGCCCCAGTGTGTCCAGCATATTGCCCCCAGTGTGTCCAGCAATCTGCCCCAGTGTGTCCAGCATATTACCCCCAGTGTGTCCAGCAATCTGCCCCAGTGTGTCCAGCATATTACCCCCAGTGTGTCCAGCAATCTGCCCCAGTGTGTCCAGCATATTGCCCCCAGTGTGTCCAGCAATCTGCCCTAGTGTGCAGCATTGCCCCCAGTGTGTGCAGCAATCTGCCCCAGTGTGTCCAGCATATTGCCCCCAGTGTGTCCAGCAATCTGCCCCAGTGTGTACAGCAATCTGCCCCAGTGTCCAGCATTGCCCCCAGTGTGTCCAGCAATCTGCTCCAGTGTCTAGCATTGCCCCAGTGTGCAGCATTGCCCCCAGTGTGTCCAGCAATCTGCCCCAGTGTGTCCAGCATTCTGCCACAGTGTGTCCAGCATTCTGCCCCAGTGTGTCCAGCATTCTGCCCCAGTGTGTCCAGCATTCTACCCCAGTGTGTCCAGCAATCTGCCCCAGTGTCCAGCATTGCCCCCAGTGTTTCCAGCAATCTGCCCCAGAGTCCAGCATTGCCCCAGTGTGCAGCATTGCCCCCAGTGTGTCCAGCATATTGCCCCAGTGTGTCCAGCATATTGCCCCCGTGTGTCCAGCATATTGCCCCCGTGTGTCCAGCATATTGCCCCCGTGTGTACAGCAATCTGCCCCAGTGTGTACAGCATTGCCCCAGTGTGCAGCATTGCCCCCAGTGTGTCCAGCAATCTGCCCCAGTGTGTCCAGCATTCTGCCCCAGTGTGTCCAGCATATTGCCCCCGTGTGTCCAGCAATCTGCCCCAGTGTACAGCATTGCCCCCAGTGTGTCCAGCAATCTGCCCCAGTGTGTCCAGCATATTGCCCTCAGTGTGTCCAGCATTCTGCCCCAGTGTGTCCAGCATATTGCCCCCAATGTGTCCAGCAATCTGCCCCAGTGTGTCCAGCATTGCCCCCACTGTGTCCAGCAATCTGCCCCAGTGTGCAGCATTGCCCCAGTGTGCAGCACTGCCCCAGGGTCTGTCAGACATAAAGAAAAGAAAAAGTAAAATCCTCACCTCTCCCGTTCCCAGCGCAGGTCTGGTGCACTCAGCGTCTCTCCGGCTCTGCAACGCTCAGGACAGAGAGGCTGAGCGCGCAGTAATGACGTAATCGCACCCTCTGCCCTGAGACATCGCAGAGTCAGAGAGTGGTGAAGACGCTGCAGCTGCTGCAGGAACCAGGAGAGGTGAGTATTAGAAGGGGGGGCCCATACTCACCTGTCAGCTGTCCCACACACCGCGCGGCCGCGCCGACATCCCTCTGGCTCTGTCCCGCCGCAGCGCCATCTTCCTGAGTGAGCGGTCAGGTGGTATCGCTAATTAAAGATCATGAATATGCGCATATTCATGAGCTTAATCAGCGGTACCACGTGACCGCTCACTCAGGACGCGCTACAGACGCTGAGACCAGGCATCGCTGGAGCAGGGTGAGTATCGTCTTCAAAGAGGGTGGGACTCGGAGGCGGGGGGGCGGGGCGGTCGGTCGTGTTTGTGACCTGGGACTTAAAAAAAAAAAAAAAAAACCTTGCTCAGGTGCCGCCCCCCGCAATGTCGCCGCCCTAGGCACGTGCCCTCGAGTGCCTAGTGGCAAATACGGCCCTGGACACACCTGTTCTTAATCAAGAAATCACTTAACTAGGACTTGCCTGACAAAGTGTAGTAGACCAAAAGTTCTCAAACGCTAAACATTATGCCGCGACCCAAAGAAATTCTGGAACAGATGAGAAAAAAAGTAATTTAGATCTATCAGTCTGGAAAAAGTTATAAAGCCATTTATAAAGCTTTGGGACTGCAAAAAAACCACAGTGATATGTTGTGAAATTGGATTTTGGGCTCCCCCGGTGGCCACTGGTGGAATTGAACTTGTGTGCATCATCCCCTCTGTTCACCTGTTCCCATCAGGATGTGGGAGTCGCTATTTAACCTTGCTCCTCTGTCACTTCCATGCCGGTCAACATTGTAATCAGAAGCCTTTCTGTGCATGTTCCTGCTACCAGACAACTTCCAGCCAAGTCGGACTTTTGTCCTTGTTTGTTTTTTGCATTTTGTTCCAGTTCACAGCTGCAGTTTCGTTTCTGTGTCTGGAAAGCTCTTGTGATCTGAAATTGCCACTCTGATGTTATGAGTTAATACTAGAGTCTTAAAGTAATTTCAGGATGGTGTATTGATAGGGTTTTCAGCTGACCATGAAAGTACCCTTTCTGTCTTCCGGCTATCTAGTAAGCGGACCTCGATTTTGCTAAACCTATTTTCATACTACGTTTGTCATTTTCATCTTAAATCACCGCCAATATATGTGGGGGCCTCTGTCTGCCTTTCGGGGAAATTTCTCTAGAGGTGAGCCAGGACTATATTTTCCTCTGCCAGGATTAGTTAGTCCTCCGGCCGGCGCTGGGCGTCTAGGGATAAAACGCAGGCTACGCTACCCGGCTACTGTTAGTTGTGCGGCAGGTTTAGTTCATGGTCAGTTTAAGTTTCCATCCTTCCAAGAGCTAGTTCCTATGTATGCTGGGCTATGTTCTCTTGCCATTGAGAACCATAACAGTTTGACCGGCCCACAAAGGGTTAAATTAATTGGCAGAGAAAGGAGAGAAAAAAGAAGTCTGCTGAAAAATTTTTTTTTTTTTTTTTCCTTCAGTTCTGAGTGTGCTTTCAATTGAATCACTTGCAAGTCTGCCTATATTGCAGCCTTCCTCTCTCTCTCTCCTTCTAATCCTGGAATGGCTCTGTGTTCACCTGTTTAAAATGGATATTCAGAGTTTAGCTGCAGGTTTGAATAATCTCACCACGAAAGTTCAAAATTTACAAGATTTTGTTGTTCATGTTCCTATATCTGAACCTAGAATTCCTTTGCCTGAATTTTTCTCGGGGAATAGATCTTGCTTTCAAAATTTCAAAAATAATTGCAAGTTGTTTTTGTCCCTGAAATCTCGCTCTGCTGGAGATCCTGCTCAGCAGGTCAGGATTGTGATTTCCTTGCTCCGGGGCGACCCTCAAGATTGGGCTTTTGCATTGGCTCCAGGGGATCCTGCGTTGCTCAATGTGGATGCGTTTTTTCTGGCCTTGGGGTTGCTTTATGAGGAACCTCATTTAGAGCTTCAGGCGGAAAAAGCCTTGATGTCCCTATCTCAGGGGCAAGATGAAGTTGAAATATACTGCCAAAAATTCCGTAAATGGTCTGTGCTTACTCAGTGGAATGAGTGCGCCCTGGCGGCGAATTTCAGAGAGGGTCTCTCTGATGCCGTTAAGGATGTTATGGTGGGGTTCCCTGTGCCTGCGGGTCTGAATGAGTCCATGACAATGGCTATCCAGATCGATAGACGTCTGCGGGAGCGCAAACCTGTGCACCATTTGGCGGTGTCTACTGAGAAGACGCCAGAGAATATGCAATGTGATAGAATTCTGTCCAGAAGCGAACGGCAGAATTTTAGACGAAAAAATGGGTTGTGCTTTTATTGTGGTGATTCAACTCATGTTATATCAGCATGCTCTAAGCGTACTAAGAAGCTTGATAAGTCAGTTTCAATTGGCACTTTTCAGTCTAAGTTTATTCTATCTGTGACCCTGATTTGTTCTTTATCATCTATTACCGCGGATGCCTATGTCGACTCTGGCGCCGCTTTGAGTCTTATGGATTGGTCCTTTGCCAAACGCTGTGGGTATGATTTAGAGCCTCTTGAAACTCCTATACCTCTGAAGGGGATTGACTCCACCCCATTGGCTAGTAATAAACCACAATACTGGACACAAGTAACTATGCGAATTAATCCGGATCATCAGGAGATTATTCGCTTTCTTGTGCTGTATAATCTACATGATGTGTTGGTGCTTGGATTGCCATGGCTGCAATCTCATAACCCAGTCCTCGACTGGAACGCTATGTCTGTGTTAAGCTGGGGATGTAAGGGGATGCATGGGGACGTACCTTTGGTTTCCATTTCGTCATCTATTCCCTCTGAGATTCCTGAATTCTTGTCTGACTATCGTGACGTTTTTGAAGAACCTAAGCTTGGTTCATTACCTCCGCACCGGGAGTGCGATTGTGCCATAGATTTGATTCCGGGTAGTAAATACCCTAAGGGTCGTTTATTTAATCTGTCTGTGCCTGAACATGCTGCTATGCGAGAATATATAAAGGAGTCCTTGGAAAAGGGACATATTCGTCCTTCGTCATCTCCCTTAGGAGCCGGTTTTTTCTTTGTGTCTAAGAAAGATGGCTCTTTGAGGCCGTGTATTGATTATCGGCTTTTGAATAAAATCACGGTTAAATATCAATATCCGTTGCCACTGCTGACTGATTTGTTTGCTCGCATAAAGGGGGCCAAGTGGTTCTCTAAGATAGATCTCCGTGGGGCGTATAATTTGGTGCGAATTAAGCAGGGGGATGAGTGGAAAACCGCATTTAATACGCCCGAGGGCCACTTTGAGTATTTGGTGATGCCTTTTGGCCTTTCAAATGCCCCTTCAGTCTTTCAGTCCTTTATGCATGACATTTTCCGTGATTATTTGGATAAATTTATGATCGTGTATCTGGATGATATTCTGATTTTTTCGGATGACTGGGACTCTCATGTCCAGCAGGTCAGGAGGGTTTTTCAGGTTTTGCGGTCTAATTCCTTGTGTGTGAAGGGTTCTAAGTGCGTTTTTGGGGTTCAAAAGATTTCCTTCTTGGGATACATTTTTTCCCCCTCTTCCATCGAGATGGATCCTGTCAAGGTTCGGGCTATTTGTGATTGGACGCAACCCTCTTCTCTTAAGAGTCTTCAGAAATTTTTGGGCTTTGCTAACTTTTATCGTCGATTTATTGCTGGTTTTTCTGATGTTGTTAAACCATTGACTGATTTGACTAAGAAGGGTGCTGATGTTGCTGATTGGTCCCCTGCTGCTGTGGAGGCCTTTCGGGAGCTTAAGCGCCGCTTTTCTTCCGCCCCTGTGTTGCGTCAGCCTGATGTTGCTCTTCCTTTTCAGGTTGAGGTCGACGCTTCTGAAATCGGAGCTGGGGCGGTTTTGTCGCAAAGAAGTTCCGACTGCTCCGTGATGAAACCTTGTGCTTTTTTTTCTCGTAAATTTTCGCCCGCCGAGCGGAATTATGATATTGGGAATCGGGAGCTTTTGGCCATGAAGTGGGCTTTTGAGGAGTGGCGTCATTGGCTTGAGGGGGCTAGACATCAGGTGGTGGTATTGACCAACCACAAAAATTTAATTTATCTTGAGTCCGCCAGACGCCTGAATCCTAGACAGGCGCGCTGGTCGCTGTTTTTCTCTCGGTTTAATTTTGTGGTGTCATACCTACCGGGTTCTAAGAATGTTAAGGCGGATGCCCTTTCTAGGAGTTTTGAGCCTGACTCCCCTGGTAATTCTGAACCTACAGGTATCCTTAAGGATGGAGTGATATTGTCTGCCGTTTCTCCAGACCTGCGGCGGGCCTTGCAGGATTTTCAGGCGGATAGACCTGATCGTTGCCCACCTGGTAGACTGTTTGTTCCTGATGATTGGACCAGTAAAGTCATTTCTGAGGTTCATTCTTCTGCGTTGGCAGGTCATCCTGGAATCTTTGGTACCAGGGATTTGGTGGCAAGGTCCTTCTGGTGGCCTTCCCTGTCACGAGATGTACGAGGCTTTGTGCAGTCTTGTGACGTTTGTGCTCGGGCCAAGCCTTGTTGTTCTCGGGCTAGTGGATTGTTGTTGCCCTTGCCTATCCTGAAGAGGCCTTGGACGCACATCTCGATGGATTTTATTTCGGATCTTCCTGTTTCTCAGAAGATGTCTGTCATCTGGGTGGTGTGTGACCGTTTCTCTAAGATGGTCCATTTGGTTCCCCTGCCTAAGTTGCCTTCTTCTTCCGAGTTGGTTCCTCTGTTTTTTCAAAATGTGGTTCGTTTGCATGGTATTCCGGAGAATATCGTTTCTGACAGAGGAACCCAATTCGTGTCTAGATTTTGGCGGGCATTCTGTGCTAGGATGGGCATAGATTTGTCTTTCTCGTCTGCTTTCCATCCTCAGACTAATGGCCAGACCGAGCGGACGAATCAGACTTTGGAGACATATTTGAGGTGTTTTGTGTCTGCAGATCAGGATGATTGGGTTGCTTTTTTGCCTTTAGCGGAGTTTGCCCTCAATAATCGGGCCAGCTCTGCCACCTTGGTGTCTCCTTTTTTCTGTAATTCGGGGTTTCATCCTCGATTTTCCTCCGGTCAGGTGGAATCTTCGGATTGTCCTGGAGTGGATGCTGTGGTGGAGAGGTTGCATCAGATTTGGGGGCAGGTGGTGGACAATTTGAAGTTGTCCCAGGAGAAGACTCAGCTTTTTGCCAACCGCCGGCGTCGGGTTGGTCCTCGGCTTTGTGTCGGGGACTTGGTGTGGTTGTCTTCTCGTTTTGTCCCTATGAGGGTTTCTTCTCCTAAGTTTAAGCCTCGGTTCATCGGCCCGTACAAGATATTGGAGATTCTTAACCCTGTGTCCTTCCGTTTGGACCTCCCTGCATCTTTTTCTATTCATAATGTTTTTCATCGGTCATTGTTGCGCAGGTATGAGGTACCGGTTGTGCCTTCTGTTGAGCCTCCTGCTCCGGTGTTGGTTGAGGGCGAGTTGGAGTACGTTGTGGAAAAAATCTTGGACTCCCGTGTTTCCAGACGGAAACTCCAGTATCTGGTCAAATGGAAGGGATACGGTCAGGAGGATAATTCTTGGGTGACTGCCTCTGATGTTCATGCCTCCGATCTGGTCCGTGCCTTTCATAGGGCTCATCCTGATCACCCTGGTGGTTCTGGTGAGGGTTCGGTGCCCCCTCCTTGAGGGGGGGGTACTGTTGTGAAATTGGATTTTGGGCTCCCCCGGTGGCCACTGGTGGAATTGAACTTGTGTGCATCATCCCCTCTGTTCACCTGTTCCCATCAGGATGTGGGAGTCGCTATTTAACCTTGCTCCTCTGTCACTTCCATGCCGGTCAACATTGTAATCAGAAGCCTTTCTGTGCATGTTCCTGCTACCAGACAACTTCCAGCTAAGTCGGACTTTTGTCCTTGTTTGTTTTTTGCATTTTGTTCCAGTTCACAGCTGCAGTTTCGTTTCTGTGTCTGGAAAGCTCTTGTGATCTGAAATTGCCACTCTGATGTTATGAGTTAATACTAGAGTCTTAAAGTAATTTCAGGATGGTGTATTGATAGGGTTTTCAGCTGACCATGAAAGTACCCTTTCTGTCTTCCGGCTATCTAGTAAGCGGACCTCGATTTTGCTAAACCTATTTTCATACTACGTTTGTCATTTTCATCTTAAATCACCGCCAATATATGTGGGGGCCTCTGTCTGCCTTTCGGGGAAATTTCTCTAGAGGTGAGCCAGGACTATATTTTCCTCTGCCAGGATTAGTTAGTCCTCCGGCCGGCGCTGGGCGTCTAGGGATAAAACGCAGGCTACGCTACCCGGCTACTGTTAGTTGTGCGGCAGGTTTAGTTCATGGTCAGTTTAAGTTTCCATCCTTCCAAGAGCTAGTTCCTATGTATGCTGGGCTATGTTCTCTTGCCATTGAGAACCATAACAGTGATAGCAATTATCCACAAATTATGAAAACACAGAACATCAGTGAACTTTCCCAGGCATGTCCAGGGACCAAAATTACCTTAAGAGTGAAGGACGACTCATCCAAGAGGTCACAAAAGACCCTCAACAACTTCCAAAGAACTACAGACCTCATTTGCTTCAGTTACTGTCAGTGTTCATGACTCTTCTATGAGAAAGAGACTGGGCAAAAATGACCTGCATGGCAATGTTCCAAGACAAAAACCAATGCTGAGCAAAAAGAACAAAGTTTCATCTCAGTTTTGCCAGAAAACATCTTGATAATCCCCAAGACTTTTGGGAGAATACTCTGAGGACTGACAAGACAAAAGTTGTATATTTTTTAAGGTACTGGTCCCATTCCATCTAGCATAGAAATAACCCAGCATTTCAGAAAAGGAACATCATACCAAAAGTAAAATATGATTGTGGTAGTGTGATGGTCTGGGGCTGTTTTGCTGCTTCAGGAACTGGAAGTCTTGCTGTGGTAAATGGAACCATAAATTCTGCTGTTTACCAAAAAATCCAGGACAATGGCGGACTGGCTGTTTGTGAACTAATCTGAAGTGCACTTGGGTTATGCAGCAGGTGAATGATCCAAAACACACCAGCAAGTCCATTTCTGAATGGCTTAAGAAAAAACAAAATTAAGATTTCGGAGTGACCTTGTCAAAGTCCTGAAATATATCATGGCACAGCTGTGTTGGTGCACAAGATAGGTTCCCCAAACCAGTAGATATATAGTAAATAAATAACTTGGCACTCAACTTGTTTATGGTGATGATTTTGAAATAGCTTTTTATTTTTGGTGGCAGTCCTAGATTAATAAACGTTTCGGTCAACACCAGACCTTCTTCAGTAAACCGACTGCTTATATGGTAAGTATGTTAGATGTCTTTGGACATTAAGTGGGTCCTTGAACATGGGATTAGAACATAGATGGACTTAACAGGAAAGATAGTTTCCCGGGTGTGGTTAAGGACCAATGTCACATTTGGGCCTAAAGCTTCAGGTTAGTAATCGACCGTGGCTAATACAAGTCGCTCAGTGTGAACAGAACATGAAGAGGCTATACATCCACTGTGGTTCCAAAATTTATGGATAGGGAGTCAGTGTGTTAGCTGCACATGTGGGAGGAGACTGTAACATGTACTGTATATTGTGGCATCAAGTCGCTAGAATACCAATTAATAATGGTGTAGGCGTCTAGTTTATGAAGTACATCAGACTGCCTAGTGTGCAGGGTGTAGTAGTTGGATCAGCGTGCCCATGTGCTGAGAACGTGTGATGTCACTCAACGCAGTGTCATCTAACATACTTACCATATAAGCAGTCGGTTTACTGAAGAAGGTCTGGTGTTGACCGAAACGTTTATTAATTTAGGACTGCCACCAAAAATAAAAAACTATTTCAAAATCATCACCATAAACAAGTTGAGTGCCAAGTTATTTATTTACTACTTGTCAAAGTCCTGACCTTGATACAATTGAGATGCTGTGGCATGACTTTCAAAAGGCGGTATCATGCTCGGAAACCATTCAATGTGGCTGAATCACAAGAATTCTGCAAAGATGAGTGGGCTAAAATTCCTCCAGAGCGTTGTAAAAGTTTCATTGAACTTTATGGCAACCGCATGATTGCAGTTGTTGCTGCTAACGGTGGTCCAACCTGTTATTAGGGTAAGGTGGCAATCACTTTTTCACACAGGGCCCTGTAGGTTTGGATTTCTTTTTCCCTTAGTAATAAAGAATTTTATTTAAAAACTTTTTTGTGTTTACTTGTGTTATCTTTGTCTGATATTTAAATTTGTTTGGTGATCTGAAACAGATGTGATGTTACAAACATTCAAAAGAATAGAAAATCAGGAAGGGTTCAAGCATTTTTTCACACAACTGAAGCTCTGACTCCTGTTTTTGATCGAGCTGTTGCTCGGAATGAGGCCGCACAATTGTCATGCCATACATGTTTGACGGTTTGCAGGGACGCATCTGCCACAGCCCCATACTACTATACAATTTAGAATCAAAGAGAGCTAAAGTATTGCCTTACGATATACCAATACAATACTTTCACTCTATTAATGTCCTAAATGCATTTCCTGAACTTGATCCTGTCTGACCATGGAGGTTGGCACCCTTATAATGATGCAAATAATGCCCTCACTCACCCGTGCTTGACCATATTAAGTCTTATCAAGACCATAATAGTATATATGCACACTTATTCCTTGATGTTTACTAAATGAGTTCCATATGCATGGCAGGCAAATTTGGACCACTACGCCATAAACTACAATATATATAATATGTGTTCCAAAGTACAAAACCATGAATCACTGCACAGAGATACAACCTCTCCATTGCTGGATTCTACCCACCGATATGTGGGATTAGTATTATACTGATTGATAAATAGCTACTTGTACCCTATCACTAAACAATATTCTAAAATCCTCTGTATCAATCCTATGATGTTAGTGTCCACTGTAAATAATGTGGCTGAAAAAGCATTCAGGATGTAAGTAAAAAATAATGCAGTAATGGTGGTTGTATAATGTACTTATCCAATCACATATTGCACCCATCCAGATAAAAGTTCTTTAGGAGGTTCATGGAGTACAATGAAGACGTCCATTTAAGTGTACAGATGAGAGTAAGGTAGTAACCCTGAAAGGTCCTTGGTTTAGATTAACCCAAAATATTGACATCATATTGATTGAGATGCATAGAGGACAGCTCCAGTTTGTCTCCCTTCCCACTCATTGTTCCCACGCATGTGCACATGCATATTGAAGCAATGGAGGTCCTAAAAAAGATGCACTATTTAGTGCATGCGTCAACATCCGGACACTTCCCATGTCCTCTGCAAATGTGCGGATGTTCCGACGTTATCCGATATTGATTCTGTCTCTTGCATTCACGTGATCATGTCATGATCATATGTATTGTGCATGCATGCCTTGTGAGTGCCTATATAGATACGTAACCTATGTAATAGACGCGTATCAGTTGCTGTATGTAGTCCTATCAGAAACCCTTCGATTGTTGGCTAGGCATATTATTCTTGGATTAAGATAAAAAAGGGGCTTTTTTAAAATGGGTTTATGAATAGGACCTTGATATATATATACGTTACTACTATGGTAGATAGGCTCACTCAGCTGCACACGGAGATAGACACAGGGACACTGTCTCTTTAAATCTTCTGCTGGTTTATGGTACAGGTGGCATAAACCATTATGAAGTAAAAATAAGCACAGCCCTTTGGTCAAAACAACAAAACAAAATGGGATGCAGTCTCTGCATCTGCTGGGGATCCACCCGCTCAGGATGACAACTATACAATAGTTCAGTTTTTTCTTCTCAGGACACAAAACACTGGAGGTCATCTCCCCAGCCCAACTGAACAATGACTGCCTCTGGAGGGCAGCTGTGTAAGCTCTATATCAATCCCTGGGGTGGTATTATGGGCACCACATAGTGCTCCATGCAGAATAATGAGTACCATACAGTACTATGGGTTCCACATTTTGCTCCATATATTGCTCCATACAGAATAATGGACCCCATATAATGTTCCATACCTTATAATGAGTCACATATAATGTTCCATACAGTATAATAAGCCACATAATTTGCTCCAAACAGTATTATGGGCACCATACAGAATAATGGGCCCAAATATATTGCTCCATACAGAATAATGGACCCCATATAATGCTCCATACAGTATAATGAGCCACATATATTGCACCATACAGTATAATGGGCCCCATATATTGCTCCATGCAGTATAATGAGTCCCATATAATGTTCCATACAGTATATGATGAACCCCATATATTGCTTCATATAGAATGGGCAACATTTAATGCTCCGTACAGAATAGTCCCCATATAATGCTCCATATACAATGGGCCCCATATAATACTCCATATATAATGGGCCCCATATGATGTTCCATGTACAATGGGCCCCATATATGATCTGCAGTATATTATGGTTCCCATATAATGCTCCAAACATAAAAAAACTGTAATCATCACCTCTCCTCGCTGGCTGCTTCTCTGCTCCAGACTCCTCACCGTTGGCATCTTCCGTCTCTCTGCACTGTGATTGTTCAGGCAGAGGGTGCACAGACATGACATCATCGCACCCTCTGACCTGAATGTCACAGTCAGAAGACGAGGAAGACGCCGACGCCGGGGCCCTGAGCAAGCAGGGGGCCCACTTGCTGGCACCGACACAGGCACTGAGCCCCCATAGTGTGTTGATGTCCCCAACTTGCCTAGGGGTGCCAGGTGCTGATGCTGGCCCTGATGACTCCCCACAGAGATGGATCTCTGCTCAGTTACTAAGCTAACACTAAGCGAGAAGCAGCAGCAGTGTGCCAGGCATTATATAGCATTACTGAGCAGTTTTGATAGTAATCCAGCACTTGGGAGAAGTAAATCAAAAATTGTTAGAAAGCTCAGCAAAATCTTCATGTGTCTCTCTGCTTGTTTTCTCACTATGCTCCTCACTCACTCTCCCTGTCCTCTCTCAACAGAGCAAAATAACAGGTGGCGCTATAGAGTTTAAGTCCTCTTTTTCTCTGAAGAGGCAATCTGCAGAGTAAAATAAGGACGTGTAACCTCACTGGGCTCGCAGTCAGCATTGCCTTGAGAAAGACAGGGTTGAGCTGTTTTTTTTCACAGTGAATTATGAGTTTGTGAGGCACAAGGAAGGAAACAAATGGCTCAAAATTGGAAAAAGAAAAAGATTTACCTGAAAAGATATATTACAAAGTTTCTTAAATATGCTTGTACTATTTAAATGTGCAAAGTTTTCTGAAAGTACAGTTCCATTGAAACTATAAGGCTATTAGTTCTGATTAGGGGACATTTTCATGCTGGGAACGGTGTCCATAATTTAGATTTTAAAATAAGTCACTATACAGTCATCTGAATATCTTCTAGCTGGAGAATGAATTATATGAGCCGGTTTTACATATTTTGTTTAGGTTTTTTTTGCATACAATTCTTTAAGCCAAATAAAGTGGTTCATAGAAAAAAAACCTATAGTGCAAAGATTTACACCTTTTAGGTTTTGTATTAATTCCAAGATTTGTGTCATAAATACTAATCCAAAACTGACTTAAAAAACACAAATGTGAATAAGCCCTTAGTATAACTCAACAAGCCAAGTATTTACATATATATTACATATATAATTGTTCATTGCTCATCTTCTAAGTGCTCTTAGCTAGAGATGACCAACAACAAACTACAGTTTGGCTACAGTTTGGGGTTCACACCTAGGTGTCCGATGCTGAACTCCGAACACGGACTACTCTCGGAAGTTCGTTTTAAGAAAAAGAGAAAGACTATGCTTCCTTTGGCAGCCCCCTAGGCTGTACTATAGCCATTTTACAGTACCAAAGTTTGGGTTCCCATTGACTTCTATTGCTTTCGGGTTCTGGTTGAAGCTTAAGTACAGTTCTAGTGTCCGTACCGAGCTTACAGAACATACAAAGGTCCGCACATCCCTACTCTTAGCCTGTTTTTTCCTTCATACAGATGGTAAACAGTTACATACCTTACATTTTTCTAAACAATAAAAATATATATTTCTGTACACAGAAAAATAATGCATTTAAATTTCCATAAAAATGTGTCGTTGGATAAAGGACGGGGCAACAAAAGTGGAATAAATGGTTAATAGCATAATTGAAGTCTGAGTTTTACAACCGTGAATGTTATTACCTGTGGTTGCACTAGCCAATTTTCCAAAATAACTCTCCCACATGTTGTTTACTCTGTGGTGAATAATTTGTAATCTATATTTATTCTGGGCAGGATGGATTTCATATTACAGAAGCCCTGAGGTTACTTGGTATAAAATAGACAAAATGAGATAGAATTGATAGGCTTTTTGTCATAGTGAGGAAAAACTGGAGTTGAAGGCAAAATGCGCCACTTAATGACTAAAGCTGAATCTAAAATGAGAAATGTTCACGTATGAATGATTCTGTGCAGAAGCTATTCTCAGTTATATTTTCACTGTCTTTTGCATATCAAAGTACAAATTATGACATTTTTATGATCAGTTTTATAGTGACAACCAAAAGCAACCGAAATAAATCTGATATAAACACAGATATCACTATCACACAGATTAGTGATATGTTCACACATTGTGGATTTTTTTGTAGACACGCTCTCCAGTAAATTCCCAAGTATCCACAGGGAAGTCTGAAGTGGTAGATCCACATTAAGTAGTTTTTCTGTGGACAGGTCACATTTTTTTCTTTAAAAAAAAATGAAAATACTTACCTCTACTGCTGACTCCTTCAGCCGAAGAAGGGCATCCATGCCAGCCTCCAATCATACCACGTTTCCAGTGATGACTTTCTGTCCTATGTGATAACTGTAGTTTTCAATGTAGCAGTAACTGCTGCATCAAGGTCAATGATAACATGAATACTGCAACATAAAGGACAAATACAGTTATATGAAAAAGTTTGGGCACCCCTATTAATCTTAAGCTTAATGTTTTATAAAAATTGGTTTTTTTGCAACAGCTATTTCAGTTTCATATATCTAATAACTGTTGGACACAGTAATGTTTCTGCCTTGAAATGAGGTTTATTGTACTAACAGAAAATGTGCAATCTGCATTCAAACAAAATTTGACAGGTGCATAAGTATGGGCACCCTTATCATTTTCTTGTTTTAGATACTCCTACCTACTTTTTACTGACTTACTAAAGCACTTTTTTTGGTTTTGTAACCTCATTGAGCTTTGAACTTCATAGCCAGGTGTATGCAATCATGAGAAAAGCTACTTAAAGTGGCCACTTGCAAGTTGTTCTCCTGTTTGAATCTCCTCTGAAGAGTGGCATCATGGGCTCCTCAAAACAACTGTCAAATGATCTGAAAACAAAGATTATTCAACATAGTTGTTCAGGGGAAGGATACAAAAAGCTGTCTAAGAGATTTAACCTGTCAATTTCCACTGTGAGGAACATAGTAAGGAAATGGAAGAACACAGGTACAGTTCTTGTTAAGGCCAGAAGTGGCAGGCCAAGAAAAACATAAGAAAGGCAGAGAAGAAGAATGTTGAGATCAGTCAAGGACAATCCTCAGACCACCTCCAGAGAGCTGCAGCATCAACTTGCTGCAGATGGTGTCACTGTGCATCAGTCAACTATACAACGCACTTTGCACAAGGAGAAGCTGTATGGGAGAGTGATGCGAAAGAAGCTGTTTCTGCAAGCACACCACAAACTGAGTCGGCTGAGGTATGCAAAAGCACATTTGGAAAAGCCAATTTCTTTTTGGAAGAAAGTCCTGTGGACTGATGAAACCAAGATTGAGTTGTTTGGTCATACAAAAAGGCGTTATGCATGGCGGCAAAAAAACACAGCATTCCAAGAAAAACACTTGCTACCCACAGTAAAATTGGGTGGAGGTTCCATCATGCTTTGGGGCTGTGTGGCCAATGCCGGCACCGGGAATCTTGTTAAAGTTGAGGGACGCATGGATTCCTCTCAGTATCAGCAGATTCTTGACAATAATGTTCATGAATCAGTGACAAAGTTGAAGTTACGCAGGGGATGAATCTTTCAGCAAGACAATAATCCAAAACACCGCTCCAAATCTACTCAGGCATTCATGCAGAGGAACAATTATACTGTTCTGGAATGGCCATCCCAGTCCCCAGACCTGAATATCATTGAACATCTGTGGGATCATTTGAAGAGGGCTGTCCATGCTCGGCGACCATCAAACTTAACTGAACTGGAATTGTTTTGTAAAGAGGAATGGTCAAAAATACCTTCATCCAGGATCCAGGAACTCATTAAAAGCTACAGGAAGCGACTAGAGACTGTTATTTTTGCAAAAGGAGGATCTACTAAATATTAATGTCAATTTCTGGTGAGGTGCCCATACTTATGCACCTGTCAAATTTTGTTTGAATGCAGATTGCACATTTTCTGTTAGTACAATAAACCTCATTTCAAGGCAGAAACATTACTGTGTCCAACAGTTATTAGATATATGAAACTGAAATAGCTGTTGCAAAAAAAACAATTTTTATAAAACATTAAGCTTAAGATTAATAGGGGTGCCCAAACTTTTTCATATAACTGTAATACCGCCAGGCCATAACCATTTATTATCAGCATGCATAGTAGTGACTGGATATCCCCACTAATGATGAGCGAACATGCATGCTCGAGTGTTATCTGAGTATCTTGGGCTTGCTCATATATTATGTTTGAGTCCCCGAGCCTGCACAATTTGTGGCTGTAAGACTCAAAAGGTGTGAGGATTGCCTAACAAGCAGGCAATATTATTCATTATTCATTATTTGCCAAGCTGTCATCTGCATGACAGAACGGCAAACACTGCCTCTAATAGGCAGTAAGATTATTACCTGCTGTCAGAGAGCTGCGGTTCCCACACTGTCATAAGACAGCATGAGCCAGCAGCTGTGACCAGCGGTACCTTCGCTCCGGTAACAGAGACATTGGCTAATGAGAGCGTACTACTGCCATCAGCCTACGCCTGCTGCCACTAAGAACAGCGACAGCAGGGAGTTTTCTTCAGCTGGTTCCCGCACTATAAATACATTTTTAAAAAATGACGTGGGGTCTTTCTATTTTTGATAACCAGCATGGCAAAACTGAAAGACACCGCTCCATTACTAACCGCATAGTAATATTGTCAATAAAAAACACCCAGAATAAAGTCTGTTATTTGAATTAAAAAGGCACATGTTTTTCAAATTTATGCAAAAATAGCAAACACAATGTGAGGGATCGACTCTGTGGAAGATGTTGGTTTACACGTGGGACTTTGTTGATTCAAAACAAACAGACGGTTTATTAAAAATTCATTATTCTTCAGGGTTATCAAAAGTAAGACAGCCTCTTCTAGCTAAACAAAAGGTATAACAGAATGGAAAATAAACAGTCCATATACAGCACGGGCTCACCCGTCTAAGGGTATGTGCACACGTCAGGATATCTTCCGGAATTTTTGTGGTTTTTTTGCGGATTTCCCTGATAAAAACGCTATAATACCGCATAAAAAACGCTTACATTATGCATCCTATCATTTAGAATGCATTCCGCATTTTTTGTGCAAATGTTGCGTTTTTTTCCGCAAAAAAAAACGCATTCCGGAAAAAGAAGCAACATGTTCATTATTTTTCTGGATTTTTTGTGCGGATTTCCCATTAAATTGGGGTGTCAGAAAAAAAACGAAGAAAATCCACATAAAATCCGCAAAAAAAAAAACCGCACAAAACCGCATAAAAAATGCAAAAAAACCCGCATGCAGATTTCTGGCAGAAATGTCCGGATTTTGTCAGGAAAATTTCTGCAAGAAATCCTGACGTGTACACATACCCTTAATGTGAGTCTTTTCCTTTCAGACTCCAGCAGCACATGCAAGGCCCATCTCACCTTGCAAAACACACAGATCAAGGGAGACAGCCTCAGCTACCTTAAGGGTATGTGCACACGTCCGGATTTCTTGCAGAAATTTCCTGAAGAAAACCAGAAATTTTCTGCAAGAAATCCGCATTTTTTTTTTTGCGTTTTTTTTTCGCGTTTTTTTAGCATTCTGCAAGCGTAATTAGCTTGCAGAATGCTAAAGTTTTCCAAGCGATCTGTAGCATCGCTTGGAAAACTGACTGACAGGTTGGTCACACTTGTCAAACATAGCGTTTGACAAGTGTGACCATATTTTTACTATAGATGCAGCCTATGCAGCATCTATAGTAAAAGATAGAATGTTTAAAAATAATAAAAAAAATAAAAAAAATGGTTATGCTCACCTGCAGGTGTCCGTTCCTATAGATGCCGGTATGGTTCAGGACCTTCCATGACGTCGCGGTCACGTGAGCGGTCACATGACCGGTCTCGACCAATCACAAGACCGCGACGTCATTGCAGGTCCTTCACCGCACACCAGCTATAGAAACCGAAGCGGCAGCATGCAGCGAAGAGGCAGGAAGACATTGAATGTGAGTATATGACTATTTTTTATTTTAATTCTTTTTTTTTGACCAATTATATGGTGCCCAGTCCGTGGAGGAGAGTCTCCTCTCCTCCACCCTGGGTACCGACCGCACATAATCTGCTTACTTCCCGCATGGTGTGCACAGCTCAGTGCGGGAAGTAAGCAGATCAATGCACTCCTAGGTGTGTGGAATCCCCTGCAATTCCGCATTTTAATGAACATGTTGCTTTTTTTTCCGCAATGCGATTTTTTCGCGGAAAAAAAGGCTACATTTGCACAAAAAATGCGGAATACACTGAAAATAATGGGAGGCATATGTTAGCGTTTTTTTCGCGTTTTTATCATGTTTTTATAGCGAAAAAAAGCGAAAAAAATGCGAAAAATACCGAACGTGTGCACATGGCCTAAATCAGGCATTCCAAGACCTGAGCTTGAGCTTGAGCCAAGTGAGCAGCAGATCCCTCCCAGCTCATTCAGCTGCTGATAAAACCCACATAAAACTTCACACCAGACCTTGGAAATCAAGGTCCCAGAGCATGGCGGTAGAGTGGAGATACACACAATTCAAACTGCTTAAGGTCTAGTGTGAAGTTTCCGCAATCAGTGATGGTTTGGGGAGCCATGTCATCTGCTGGTGTAGGACCTCTGTGTTTTATCAAGACCAAAGTCAGGGCAGCCATCTACCAGGACATTTTAGAACATTTCATGATTCCCTCTGCCAACAAGCTTTTTGGAGTTGGAAATTTCATTCTCCAGCAGGACTTGTCACCTGTTCACACTGCCAAAAGTACCAATAACTGGTTTAAAAGCAACAGTATCACTGTGCTTGATTGGCCAGCAAACTTGCCTGAACTTAACCCCATAGAGTATCTATGCGGAATTGTAAAGAGGAAGATGAGAGACACCAGACCCAACAATGCAGACAAGATGAATGCTGCTATCAAAGCAACCTGGGCTTCCATAACACCTCAGCAGTGCCACAGGCTGATCGCCTGCATGCCATGCCGCATTGAAGCAGTAATTGATGCCAAAGGAGCCCAGACCAAATATTGAGTGCATTTACTGAATATATATTGCAGTAAGCCAACATTTTGGATTTTAAAATCATTTTTTCAAGCTGGTGTTATAAAGTATTCTAATTTACTGAGATAATGACGTTTGAGTTTTCATTGGCTGTAAGCAATCAAATCAACATTAACAGAAATAAACACTTGAAATACATCACTCTGTTGTAATGACTATACAATATATGAGTTTCACTTTTTGTATTGAAGAACTAAAATAAATTAACTTTTTGATGATATTCCAATTTTGTGAGATGCACCTGTAGCTGTGAAGCATTATGAGAAAGCCTACAATGTCTTGCCAAAAGTCATGTTAGCCTCCTGTTGTAACTGATATCATTTTCTTCAATGGGTAAAAATGGTGACAAATTTTTTTTGGGTGATTAGTGCGAATCGAATTGATAATTGTTCAAATTTACCAGGACCTGCAAATTTAATAGAATTTGACTTAAATCTGATTTGCATGAAATTAATTTGATTATGTCAAGTCATCTATGATATGTGTATTTGCTACAATGTAAAAAAAAACTGAGTGAACAGCTTAGAATTACAGTCATTTCTTTTCTTCTCAGGTTTTTGGTCTTTAAAAAATGAAAGTAGAGATTCATTCACTTTCACTATGTAATTCACTGTACAGAAAATAATACTAAGAACAAGGTGACTGGGAATAAAGCAATGAGCATGACAGCCCGATATTACAATAGAAATGCATTTCTAAGTGAAAGTTTTGAATAGTAGTCTATTTTACATAAACTCTAGCTGACATTCCATTTAGCATTGCACATTAGTGGCAGTTTAGCCATCAAAACTCAATTTATGAAGCTCATAATAAATAATTATTGCACTAATGTGCTTCCAGGGGCATTTTGGAAACTTGTATTGGGCACTGAAATGCGCAGAGATTTGTTTGTGTTATTTGCTTTAGGACTTGCCAATGTCAATCTGTAAGCTTGTTAGATTACCACGTCGGCTTTTGTTGTTCCTAACAATGCTAATTTCATAATAACAGCTATATAGTGACAACATTATGGAAAATTAGTTTGTTGGACAGATGCCATCCAATGACAATGACATGATAATAGTTACTAAGTTCATTAGTAACATTTGTTTTTTTAGTTGCATACCTACTGTATATATTTGATATAATACACAACAAAGAAAGTTTTCATGCCTAATAGAACCTCGTGTTTATGCAAAGATAAAGTATGCTACAAAGGAACTACCATAGCTATCTATTACTATCTAAGGTCCTGCTACTGTGACAGGCAGTTGTTGTCCAAGTAGAGCTGCGAATGAGTAGCATACAACAGAACTGAGGCAAATCAAGTGATTGTGTTATGGACTGACCTGAGTAGGAGCAGTGATATTACAACCATTAGGGGCAGCAACGACAGGTAGCGTCATCAGTAGTGTTGAGCATTCCGATACTGCAAATATCGGGTATCGGCCAATATTCGCTGTATCGGAATTCCGATACAGAGTTCTGATATTTTTGTGATATCGGAAATCAGAATCGGAAGTTCCTAGTACCCAGAAGTACCCAGGCGTGTGCGGTGCGTATGGTTCCCAGGGTCTGGAGGAGAGGAGACTCTCCTTCAGGCCCTGGGATCCATATTCATGTAAAAAATAAAGAATACAAATAAAAAATATGGATATACTCACCCCTCCGACAGACCCTGGACCTCAGCGGTGCAACCGGCAGCCTCCGTTCCTAAGAATGCAGTGAGTGTAGGACCTGCGATGACATCGCGGCTTGTGATTGGTCACGTGAGTGGTCACATGAGCGGTCACGCGACCAATCACAAGCCGCGACGTCATCGAAGGTCCTTCACTCTGCATTCTTAGGAACGGAGGCAGACGCTTGCAGCGGTGACAGCCAGGGCTCGTCCGAGGGTGAGTATATCCATATTTTTAATTTTTATTCTTTATTTTTTACATGAATATGGATCCCAGGGCCTGAAGGAGAGTTTCCTCTCCTTCAGACCCTGGGAACCATCCAGGATCACTTCCGATATTTGTGTCCCATTGACTTGTATTGGTATCGGGTATCGGTATCGGCGATATCCGATATTTTTTGGATATCAGCCGATCCAATCCGATACCGATACTTTCAAATATTGGAAGGTATCGCTCAACACTAGTCATCAGGATATAGCCAGAGGTTGGTACAGGGAGCAGCAGTGTATTTGGGAGGATATGCAGGAAATATAGTCAGGACACAGCCAAAGGTCGGTACATGGAGCAACAGTGTAGTTGGGAGGATAAGCCACAAACATAGTCAGGAAATAGCCAGAGTTCTGTATACAGAGAAGCAGTAGGATCTAGAGGATAAGCAGCAGGTGGGAAGACGCTAGACTAAAGGCTGGGAGCTCAATAACCATGCAATGAAGGAAGTGCAGTGCCAGGTTTAAGAAGGATGCTCAGTCAGGAGATCAAAGGGTAAACAAATCAGGAACTCAGGTTGTAGACATAAGGAACAACACACTGCCCAGCGAGCAGAATAGCTCAGAGGGAAGAGCTACTGTCTGGTGTATTAGAGCTGCTTGGTTCGAATACGGACAGATTGCTATCGGGACAATGTGAGATGGGGATGCAGTGCTAAACTACTCCTACTTTCCCATATGTTGTTCATTCATTTTCCTTCAGTACCCAGTGGAAGAGCTCAATGCATAAAGACTTCTGCAGCTTTACTTGAGATCAATATTAGCTGTATAAAACCATATTTTCTAACCGTCCTGGATTCAGTGGGACTGTCCTGAGCTCAAGGGTCATTCCAGCTGTGTCAAGGATTTTTCACATGTACAGTACAGACCAAAAGTTTGGACACACCTTCGCATTTAAAGATTTTTCTGTATTTTCATGACTATGAAAAAGGTGGCTACTTTGAAGAACCTAGAATATAAGACATAATTTCAGTTGGTTCACACTTTTTTGTTAAGTATATAATTCCACATGTGTTAATTCATAGTTTTGATGCCTTCAGTGTGAATGTACAATTTTCATAGTCATGAAAATACAGAAAAATCTTTAAATGAGAAGGTGTGTCCAAACTTTTGGTCGGTTCTGTACATAAATTAAATAATCAATCTTCTTTTCTGGTCTCCCCAAGACTCAAACTGGCAACCTCCATATCCTCGTGCAGGTGCTCTAGCTGTGAGCCACAGTCCACATTGATGCAGATGGGAGAACTTGGTAATTTTGAGATGTATTGCAGGCAGTGAATCCAGAAGCAGGTTATACAGATATATAGATATACATCTGTATAAAGCAGTGTATCTCTATGTCACTGTGTTCAAGAGGTGAAGAAAAAGTCAGTTTTTTCGTTCCTATTAAACTACTAAAAAATAATAAAAAAAGAATTATAAAATTCTCCTGGAACTTGAGCCTGCAACCTCTTGTAAGGTTTGTTACGCATTCCCCTCATGTTTTGTGGCCGACTAAACATCTGAGTTGATCACACGCGCTACTCTGTGAACACCCAAGCACCTTCAGCAAACTTGAGTGATGAGCAGTTGCACTCATCACTAGCTTATACTGCTCCAGAAGGTTTTGGTTCTCTGCAGTTTCGGAGTCTAAGAATATGTGCACACAGCGTCATTCAGATGCTGGCATACCCACTGGGGTTTTCCTATACAAAGTCAGTTTGCAAAAAAAACAGCGGTCTTATTCCTGAAGTGGCTTTGCTGTCATCTTTGCACCAGCTTGAACACTGGCATCTCTTTTTCTACAGTATATTAGCTATAACTAGCTAGTGCCTTCATACCATAAGTTGCCCAATGATGAAACATGCTGCTTCTATTAACCACATCACCATTTTCAAACCGTGATGCTGTTAAAAGAAGTTTATGTAGAAAACAAAGCTGAAGCTCAGAAAATATCAGAAACAAGCAGACTCACTAAAACAAAATATTAATTATCATGGAAAACACTGCAAGAATTATTTTAATTTTGCAAATTAAAACAAAAATACCTTACGGTCATATGGATTTAATTGAGAGGAAAACTGTAATAAAATGCAAAGGAAAAGATCTATCTTTATATTTCATGCTCAGACATGCGCTGGGCATAGTAATGCAGCAGAGAGATTTAAGGAATAGTGAAAACCCTAGGAAATGTTTTATATGCATGAAACAGTAAGACGCACAGCTGAGCATACAATGCAGGGTTTTATGGTTTAAGTATCGCTACAAATAACTGTGGAAAGAATTGTATATATGTGTAGAGCACTGCTTAGAGAAAGCCACATTTATCACCAAATCACTTGTTTTATTTGCTGTCCTAAAGCAAAACCATTTGTCTTCCTTTTTAATAAAGTGGAGTGCAGTTTATTTATCAGACTGTGGTCCATGGAGATATTTTATCAAGCCTAAATGCATTTATAATAGCAAAATTATTGACTTACAATCAATGCAATAAATAAAACGAAATAATTGCTGACCATCAGCGTCTGCCCTTCCTTAGGAGTCTGTAGTGAAGGCCGTAATGATCCAGTCTCTTGTTCCTCTTTCTTACTCTTTGGCCTCATTCAAGTGTCTGTCTTCTGGGTAAATGTACTATCTATGGTTTGGTTTCCATGGAAAGGACACAAACCCGTTATAGTCTATTACATTGTTCACATGTCAATCAGTTCTACAGATACATTTGCATTTTTTAAGGTACTTTTTTTTCATCTTGTGTTATTCACTGAAGTTTATTATGTCAAATTTATCAAAATGTCACACGTAAGTGACACATTTTCTGCAAAGTTTAAAATGAGCTTTATCTCTTCCATTAACAACTTTTCTAATTATTTTCTAAGTGTTGCAAAAAATCTAACCATAGGTATTATCATCCAAGAGCCCCGAACACAATTGCAACAAATGTTGTAACTTTTTTGAAAAGAAGCAAATGGTGAATCAGGCAAATACATCTGGAAGCCCAAACAATACCCACAGTGGTGAAAAAAAACATACACATATAAGGCCGGAGACACACTGCTGCGAGATACGGCCGAGTCTCGCTGGTTAAAAGCAAGCTGTGGCACCTGCACTCCGGAGCGGAGCGTGCAGCTCCATGTATTGCTATGAGACTCGGCCGTATCTCGCAGCAGTGTGTCTCCGGGATAATAAGTTTCAAAAAAGGTGCAAAATGGAAATACAAATTAGTTGCAAACATAAAAAAAACATAAAAAGGCGCAAATAAAATAAAGAATTGGACTCTAAGTGTCCACTAAAAAACTAAGGAACAGATCAACTTGCCAATTCAACTCTATGGGAATGTGAAAAACTTGTATATATCACAGATATCAACCCACGATGTACATATAGATAAACAATATTAAATAAAATCACGGCCCTGAGTGGATTAGTAAGATGAAAGCTAAGTTTTATTAATCAGTTTCATCCTTGTCTGCATTGCTCCTTATCCCCAGCCTTTTTAGAATTACTAGTAACCTGTAACACTCCGGGGTCCATTGTGTCCTTCATCCTCCCGTCCTCTCCCTTTTTTGAAACCTGTGACTTATACCATGCCATCATCTCACCCATTGCGGACTTCAGACACATACCATGGATAAGAGGTACGATATTCTTCTGTCTGCTATGGAGCATAGCTGCACATTTGGAATGAACTGACATCTATTCAACTATTTGACCTTAATTTTTAAGCACTCGGATATTTACCACATTGTAATTTTGATTAGAGGAACGAGCGTTGTATTGCATATACACTGTATGTGGTCTTTCTACAGTTCCGATATGTGCCATGGTTATATGTGTAATTTTGTTACCCCTTTCAGGCTGTGCACATCGCGTTGTTGCCAGTAGTGCCCTGTTGCGGACCGGCATCTCTATGCTCTGTGCGCACGCCCTGGGAGTTTTTTCTCCCTGCGTGTGCATGCTGGGCTTGATGCCTGTGTGTGCATTCAAGACCTGACGGCTGCAATGCGCATGCGCCGAAAGCGCCTTCGTGATTTGCTGCCGGCAAATACGTGACCAGGGTCATTAGGGTATTTGAAGGTCCTATTGGGAACCTGATGTCATCCCCCTGAGAAAGTGGCAATGCGCTGCAGCGAAACGCACGTTGAGGTCCATCATCCAGCTGTCTCCCCATCACGCCCCTTTACTGGTAAGCCATGTTCATCTACAGCAGACCTCCTGCACATACTATGATATTCAGTGACATTTAATCTTCTTTTGGAAGTCTGTGGCTGTGATACTTTGTTCAGCTGGCTTATCTGGTTTAGACCACTAGTCATCTTGGACACACATTGGACTATGGGGGTTCCTTTTTGGGGTGTTTTGGGTGGTCTTTCTGCATTTTGATTGGCGCCGTCTTGTCAGCGTGTTACTTTGTGTTACAGTATTTTTAACTTTTATATGTATCAATAAAAATAAAATGTGTTATTATATTTTCATCGATGCTCTGCATTTTCCTCCTTATTTACATGATGTTTTTGGAGCAGATTGAGTTAGTCTGGGGGTGGGTGTTACTATCCGCTACACTCTCGACTTTATAATATGTATTTGGGACTTCTGTTATCAATACCCACAGTGGTGAATAAAACCAAACAAAGCCGGCAAACACATATAATAAGCTTCAAAAAAGGTGCAAAACGGAAATACAAATTAGTTGCAAACATAAAAAGGTGCAAATAAAATAAAGTGTCCATTACAAAAACTAAGGAACAGATCAACTTGCCAATTCGACTCTATGTAATAATTATAGGGGATAACTGAGGAGACTCTTTGCATGGAACAAGACAACTACAGGACACAGTCTTATAAGTGATAAAGTCTATATTATCACACGGTGATTCAAACAGGTGCAGAAAGAAACTCAAGTCTAGAACACTTGGTGTAAATATTAAACGCAGCTTAGCAGTCTATAGGAAACTTCAGAGGAAAATGCAATCACGCAGAAAGTCTATGAAGCACAATTATTCTTGAGGATACTTGACACGAATAAGTCCTTGTTTTAGTCCAAACACAGATAGATATGCTTATAAGGCAGTTCAAATACTATCTTAGCACAACCAGGGAGGCCTGGGTAATAGTCTCAGGTTTTTGCAGAGCAGCAACAGCTTACATGTCCAGCAAATGCAGATGGAAGTAAACACGAGCAGCAGATGAAAGAGGATTACTGGAAACTGGTGTATGCAGCAGGAACTCAGAGCAGAGTAGCAGGATAACCACACATGTTCACAGGAGCAGGTATATAGCCAGGGAGTCACCAGGGAGAGGAGCAGGATGCAAGGCAGAATACTCTAGCACAGACTGAAGGCTGGGGTGGAGTTTTATAGCAGGAATACACAGTGTACATGAGACCAAAGACGCCATCTTGGAAAAGGGCAGTAATGCACAAAAGGTAATAAAAAAGTTCAGAGTCCTGACATTACTCCCTCCTTAAAAGTGGCCTCAGGACGATCCTGGACCGGATTTCTCAGGGAATCTCTGATGAAAATGAGAAATCTTCTGTTGGGCATTGATGTTTTCGACAGGTTCCCAAGAGTCTTCCTCAGGGGGATATCCCTGCCGTCTTATCAGATATTGGAGCCGATTCCTGCGAATCCTGGAATCAATAATTTCCTCCATCACAAATTGTTCTTGCCCATCAATCACCACAGGCTGCGGAGGTGGCACCACATGTCCCTGGAAGGTATTAGGAGATAAACGCTTTAGTAAAGATACATGAAAAACTGGGTGTCCCTTCATAGTCCTAGGCAGCTTCAGCCGGCAGGCCACAGAATTCACAATACCGTTGATCTTGAAAGGGCCAATGAAATTCTGTCCAAGTTTTTGTGAAGGAACATTTAACTTCAGATTCTTAGTTGCTAACCACACGGAATCTCTTACCTTGAACACTTGAACATGGGTGCAGGTTTACGGAATCTATCAGCCGATCTCTTGTAACGTTCTTGAGCTGTGGTCAGGGATTCCTTCAGAACCTCCAGATTTCACCTCATCGCAGTCATCCTTTCCTCCACTGCCGGAACCGGAGAATTAATTGGAGACCTAGGTAAGATACATGGATCATAACCCAGATTGGCAAAGAAAGGTGTAAATTTAGTGGAGGCGCTCTGAGAATTGTTATATGAAAATTCAGCTAATGGCAGCAACTCCAACCAATCATCCTGGAGATGGCTGACATAGCATCTTAGATATTGTTCCAGCGTCTGGTTGGTCCGCTCAGTCTGACCATTTGTCTGGGGATGATAAGCGGAAGAGGGACAGACATTAATATTGAGTGCAGAGCAAAACCCCTTCCAGAATCTTGACTTGAACTGTACTCCACGGTCAGAGATAATCTCATCCGGGACCCCATGCAACCGAAAGACATTCTGTATAACCAAGTTCACTGTATTTTTAGCTGAAGGGAGGCTGGTGCACGGAAAAAAATGAGCAGCTTTAGTCAGGCGATCAACTACCACCATGATTGTATTCATGCCCCCCGATGTAGGCAGCTCCACAATAAAGTCCATTGATATAGACCCCAAAGGGCGGGACGGAACAGGTAATGGTTGTAGAAGACCCGTAGGTGCCACATGAGGAGTCTTGTAATGAGCACATACCTCGCAAGAGAGAACATAGTCCTTGGTATCCTTCAGGCAAGTTGGCCACCAGAAGAATCGGCTTAGGAACTCTTGAGTCTTCTGTACCTCCCTGTGACCAGCCAACTTGGAGTCATGTACCAACTTGAGGATCTGCAGATGGACTACCTCAGGGATGTAGATACGTCGATCTCTGAACCACATGCCACCCTTAAAGACAAGATTAATATCCACAGGTGGGTTGGCCATAAATACATCACCATCATAAGCCTCCCTGCACTCCTTCCACAAGTCCTGATCGTGGATAACTCTGATGAAATTGGCATCAGATAGAATGGTCTAGGATGGGGCTCCAGGTACGGAATCCGCAGCATGGATTCAGGATAAAGCATCAGCCTTCCCATTACGAGAACCTGGACGGTACGAGATAACAAAGTTAAATTGATTTAAAAATAAGTTCCAAAGAGCCTGATGAGGGGAAAAACATCTAGCAGATCTAAGGAACTCTAAATTGCGATGGTCAGTTAGCACTATAATCTGTTGTGCAGCTCCTTGCAGATGATGCCTCCATTCTTTGAAAGCCGCAATAATAGCCAACAATTCCTTATCTCCCATGTCGTAATTCTTCTCCGCTGAGGTTAGTCTACTGGAAAAGAAAGCACAAGCATGTAGTAGACCCTTCTCTTCAGTTCTTTGGGAGAGAATAGCTCCAAAGCATTATCAGAAGCGTCCACCTCCACAATGAAAGAAAGTGTTGGATCTGGGTGTATCAACAGCGGTGCTGAGGTGAAACAGATCTTAAGCCGATCAAAAGCTTCTTGAGCCTGTGATGACCACTTAAAGGGCTTTTCCTTCTTTGTCAAGGAAGTAATGGGATGGACAATATCAGAAAAATTTGGAATGAAGCGTCTGTAGAAATTTGCAAAACCAATAAAACGTTGGACCTCCTTAACTTTCTTGGGTACCGGCCAGTCAAGGATAGCCTGAATCTTACCAGATTCCATGTTCTGCCCCTGGGGAGAGATGATATAACCTAAGAACTGTATCTCAGAACGATGGAACTCGCATTTCTCCATCTTAATATACAGATGGTTCTCTTTCAAACGTTTTAAAACAGTTTTGACATGTTCTTCATGTTCCTGTAGAGAGTCAGAAAAGATTAGTATATTGTCCAAATAGATCACCACAAACTGGTCCAACAAATCTCTGAAAATGTCATTAGCAAGGTGTTTAAATGTTGCAGGGGCGTTACAAAGCCCGAAGGGCATCACAAGATATTCAAAGTGTATATACCGACATCTGAATGCTGTCTTCCACTCATCCCCTGGACGAATATGCACCAAATTATAAGCCCCATGAAGATCCAGTTTAGAGAACAACTTAGCATGGCGGACTCTTTCCAGTAATTCGGGAATCAGAGGCTAAGGGTAACGGTTTCGTATGGTTACCTTATTGAGTTCCCGATAGTCAACACAGGGTCTCAGGGTCCCATCCTTCTTTTTTACAAAAAATATAGGTGCCCCTGCTGGTGAGGAAGAAGGAGGTATGAAGCCTTTGGCCAGATCTTCATCAATATACTCCATTAAGGCTTGAAGCTCAGGTGCCGCCAAAGGGTATACGTTACCAAAAGGAATAGCTGCCCCAGGAAGCAGCTCAATGGGACAGTCATAATGCCTGTGTGGAGGAAGCTGATCTGCATTCTTCTTGTAACAGATGTCAGAGAACTCTTTATATGCTGAAGGTAAAGTAAATTCCTGTACATGTGTTTTGGTAGCCGTGGACTCATGGACAGCTTCTGTTAATGCTGAGTTGCTCCTTGTTGGAAAGATAATCTCCTTGGTCTCCCAGTTGATAATTAGCTTCTGAGAACACAACCAAGGGATGCCTAAAATCACAGGAAAATGCGGAGAAGAATGTAGCAAGAAAGAAAGTTGCTCCTGATGATTAGGCTCCAACAAAATTTCAAGGGGTACGGTCTCCTGATCCACAGACCCAGAGATTAAAGGTGACCCATCCACTGTTTCCATGGTAATTGGAGAGGCTCTTTGCTGAATTTCAATACCATGTTCCTTGGCAAATGCAATATCCATGAAATTGACACCTGCACCTGAGTCAATCATAGCTGCACTGGAAATCCACTGTCCTGAACACAGGATCTTAATAGGGAGAGAACAGTGAGAGTTCTTCTCCTTCAGCTTCTTGGGGGGTGAAGTCATAGAAAGTGAATGGAATACAGCATTTAAAGGCAGGCTACATTCAGAGATGTCAGATTCATCATCACAGTTGTCATATTCTCCTACCGCTGCTAGCACCTTGTTAGGCCGCTTGGGACACTTGGGACAGTTGATTAAAAAGTGGTCAGACTGACCGCAGTAGAAACATAGACTTTCACGAAGGCAATGCTCCCGGCGCTCATTAATCTCGCGCCTCTGAACGGAATCAATTTGCATGGGCACCTCCTCCACCTCCCGAGAGGTTTTACCTGCAGGCTCTTTGGAAGGAAGGGAAAGTTAGAAATACAGTTATATGCAGCAAACTTCTCCTGCCTACGCTCAGTAAGGCGTATGTCTATGCGCACACAATGCTGTATAAATGTCTTTAGCTCTTGTGGTGACTCAGAGTGAGCTTGTTCATCCTTTACAATACTAGACAGATCCCTTTTAAAAATAGGCAATTGTGCATAACTGTCCCAATTGGTATCTACCGCTAATCTCCTGAATTCAGTAGCATACTCAATAACAGAACGTTTAGCCTGGTGTAAAGACAATAAAGCAGATTCAGCGGTTGCACGGCGATTAGGATCATCAAACATTAATGCCATAGCGGCCAAGAAATCATCCAAGTTATTTAACCGTGGGTCATGAGACTCAATCATCAGATTCGCCCAGGTGAGCGCTCGTGAGGTCAGCATCATTATTACACACAATACTTTGGATCTATCAGTAGGAAAACGGTCAGCATGCACATCAAAATATAGCATACATTGATTCACAAATCCACGAAATTTGTCGCGATCACCATTAAATCTGAATGGGGGCAACTTAGGTGGGCTAGCTGGTAGCAGTTGCCCAGACGGTAAAGTCGCTTGTGCAGCTATTTGTGTGCTTATGTCCTGAAAAGCCCATCCATACTGGGGCTCTATGCCAGCAAGTTTGTTTTCCTGGGCTGCCATGCGGGTGCCTAAGTCCTGCAAAGTTTATCCAAACATTTGTTGATTGTGTTCAAAGCTTTCAAACTTCTTTTGCAGACCTTCCACATCTGCTCTAATCTGCTTTCTGCAGTCATTGTTAAAGCAGTCTCCACTTTTCTGGCTAGAGTATCCTGTAATAATTATAGGGGATAACTCAGGAGACTCTTTGCATGGAACAAGACAACTACAGGACACAGTTTTATAAGTGGTAAAGTCTATATTATCACACGGTGATTCAAACAGGTGCAGAGAGAAACTCAAGTCCACAACACTTGGTGGAAATATTAAACGCAGCTTAGCAGTCTATAGGAAACTTTAGAGAAAAATGCAATCACGCAGAAAGTCTATGAAGCACAATTATTCTTGAGGATACTTGACACGAATAAGTCCTTGTTTTAGTCCAAACACAGATAGATATCGGTTTCATCCTTGTCTGCATGGCTTCTGATCCCCAGCCTTGTCTGCATAGCTCCTTATTCCCATCCTTGTCTGCATGGTTCCTTATGCCCAACCTTGTCTGCATGGCTACTTATCCCCATCCTTGTGTGCATAGCTCCTTATCCCCATCCTTGTCTGCATGGTTCCTTATGCCCATCCTTGTCTGCATGGCTACTTATCCCCATCCATGTCTGCATGGCTGCTTATCCCCATCTTTGTCTGCATGGTCCCCATCAAAAAAACATTTGAAAAAAATAAACCATCCTACTTACCTTTACTTCACTACCTCACAGCATCTTGTTCAGATGCCAGTAGCTGCTTTATGCTTGTAAGCAGTGAATGGCAGGGACGTCATGTGATGCTTACAAGCAGAGCACAGCTACCAGAATTCTCACTCCTCTTCACACTGGGACTATGTGTATGGAGGGCAGTGAGTATTCTTTGGTCTTTAGTAGTGCACACAGTGTCCATGGGAGTGGTGAGAGGTGAATATTCATTCCTCTTAAGTAGTGGGCAC
Organism: Ranitomeya variabilis; assembly: GCF_051348905.1. NCBI lineage: Eukaryota > Metazoa > Chordata > Amphibia > Anura > Dendrobatidae > Ranitomeya > Ranitomeya variabilis. The sequence continues at coordinate 94,147,743 of NC_135239.1, read as the reverse complement.
GCTTGATCGCCCGGTCGCTGCAGGAGCCAGCGGCTGAGGCTGAGACTGCGTGCGCTATTACAGAGAAATGACGGTTCACTGCCAGCACAGTGAATGTTAATTTCTCTTTAGCAGTGGACACAGGCTTTAGCCGCAGCTGTCAGCTCCCGCCTCTGTGGCCAGCCACTCTGTCGTTGCTGCTTCCCCTCCATCCTCTGGGACTTTCACTCGATTATAAGCCGAGGGGGCGTTTTCAGCCAAAAAAGTGCTGAGAATCTCAGCTTATACTCGATTATATACGGTAAATTATTTTCTTGACCTCTCAATGGGGCTTGAAAAATGGGCACAAAAAGCATGAAAATGTTCTCGTGGCAAAAGCTGAAATTTATTATGCGTTTTCAAAGAATTGAAATTACAGGATGTGGACACCTTTAGAAGCATGTTTTTTTTTCTTTACTTTAATGCTTGTATTTTAGGGTAAAATTTAATTTTAGCTCAGTTTTATGTGGTAAATCAAAAAAGAGGTGATTTAGGGAATGGACTGTCCCTGTAACTCGTAGTGCCATTAAACATTTCATTTTGTAAATAGGCTGGCTCCTCCATCCGCCTCCTTTTTTTTCCTCTTTCCCCCGGAATTTTATCTCCAACTCCTGCCGTGAAGGGTATGGAGCCCGCGGTCAGTGCATGTAGCTGATCGGGGAAGCCATTTGTCATACAGCTCTTCCACGAGTGTGCTTATTCCGCAGAGTGGTGCAACTCCTACCTGGTGAGGATTTAAACATTTCTGGTAATTATTGATTAGTCATGCACATACTTGTGGATATTCACCAATGAACTGTTCGCTTCAGATCCTTCTAAACATTTCTAAAGGATTAAGGTTAAGACTTTTATGTTTCCCTTCCAAAACTTTAACTTCATTCTTTTTTTATCATCCTTTTGTAAAACAACTTATTACATGACCCAAGATTGAGGTTGAGCTCATGGACAGATGTGTATATAGCCAGGTGAGAAGTATTAAAAGGAAATTTGAATCTATATTATAATAAAAAAATAACCCTACATAGGCTTATTTAAGAGATACATAAATTATTAAATTTAATTCTATAAGTATTCCCAAAGGGGGTTGATTCACATAATTACATACTGTGTTTACAATCAGTCCAATGTGGAAAAAGGAGCTTATGAAAGTTAGTGCAGGATTATAAATGGTTTGATCTCATCCAATTCCTAGGAATAGTATGCACATAATACATTCTCTGAGAGGATTGTGACACTCCATATTTATCTATAGTGCGTTAGTACATGTCTTGCCTATTATTTCATCAACTCATTTTTCCAAAAGTGATGGCAAATCGTCCTTGCACAGCAAAACTTGGCCAAACTATGATGCTGCCACCTCCATGTTTCAAAGATGGAATTGATTTTATTTGCTGTAATGCACTGTTTTTCTTTGTCAACACATAATTATTCCCATATAAACCAAAAAGCTCTATTTTTGTCTCAATGGATCACAAAATATCATTTCAATAGCCTTTTTGGTTTGTCCAGGCAATCTTTAGCATATTGCAGATAGGCAGCAGTGTTGTTTTTGGAAAGCAAAAATGAACATAAACATTAGATAATATGAGAGAGACTTTAGCTGCTTAGAGGTTACGTTGGGTTTCTTCGTGACCTCGTGGACACGTGTATGCTTTGCTCATGGAGCTTGTTCTGTCTCCGCCATCTAATTTGTTACCCCCGATTATTTGTTTGCATAATTGCAGTTTTCTCAGTATAGAGTATTGATATATTCATACCTGTATTTGTAGTGTTTTGGCTCCCTCTAGCGGTCAGAGTCATGTTTACAGTTCTATTTTCTGTTTTTGTATTTTCCATGTCTGATCCTCCTCCCCCTTTGCAATGCATTATGGTAGCCCAGCCTCCATTTCCCTCCATTTTCCTTTCACTTTCTTCAGTTTGCTTTCAAGGAAAGACGCTTGCACTTCATCCCCCTTGCGATTGCATTGCCGGTATGTCTTTATGCTTTCTGTAGATATTCCTGCTCTATATTAGCCTAGCCTAGCTAGCTGTACTCCTAGTTCAGTTACTAGCCTTCTAAATGTCATGCATAACGTTTATCATGTGTAGTATGTATTTGTTCTATACCATACACTGATTCTATGTATATCATTGTTCACAGTTTCACCGCATCAATATACCACTACGTTTAGTAAAGCACAGACTCAACCACAGTCTCCTTATTGGACTCCGGTATAGCGTTTTAGATGACTGTATATCTACGTGGGCCTGTCTCATTTAGTGAGGACAGAACAGTGAAACGGCAGCCATCCAACTAGTAGGATTCAAGTCACCGGCTACTCAGAGACTAAATACAGCTACAGCAATCTCTGCACAGCCAAGCACTTCCCCAAGACACCATGTCTCACAAATCGCATAGGACAAGATCTGTTACTTCCGTCTCCTCAAAGACAACATCCATCAGCAGCGCGGTCGCCATTGCCCGTGCAAATGCTGAAGCCGCCAAAATACGAGCGAGCTTTGCTGACCAAGAGATGCAACTTAAATTAGAAAAGGCATGCCTAGATGATCAAGAGAGAAGGTCGCAGTTAGAGAAGGCACGCGTGGATGCCGCCTTAGAAAGTCTAGTGGCAAAAAGGGAAGCTGCCGCAGCCCTCGCTGAAGCAGAATCACTAGAAGCCGCACAAGCTGCATAGCCAAAGCAGTATGTCGAGTCTGGAGTTTCCACTACAAGACTCACCACAACGTACATCTCAGTATGTTAATGAACTTCTCGATCCAAACTATAACCCTGAACCAGTACCAAAGCAAGAATACGACGTCTCCAGCGAAGTGAGCGAGAGTCATCACGAGACTCAGCTCCAGGACAGAAACAAACTCGAAAATGTGAGGCAAAACAACTCTGCTAATGACTACCTTGCCCCTCACCAGGTAACCAACGTGGATCACCCTGCTGACACACCGTACGTCAGACCGAAGCAATACGACACCAGCTGGCGCCACCCTGAGGACACTAACAGGTACGAACGCACCTCACATCACTATCAGGGCGACCCATCACCAGCATACTCTGTTGACAACCGGTTCACGACAGAATTTGCCAAGTTCTTCACACGACGTGAACTGGTTGCCAAGGGACTCATGAAATTCACTGACCGAGCTGAAGGTTACAGAGCTTGGAAAGCTTCCTTTCAAAATGTCACTAGAGACTTGGGGCTACAACATAGGGAAGAGATAGACGTGTTAGTCAAATACCTGGGAGAAGAGTCAGTCAAACACGCAGTAAGGATCAGAGACATTAATATAAACCGCCCTGAGACTGGCCTCAAAGAGATCTGGAAAAGGCTGGATGAGTGTTACGGCTCAGCAGAAGTAATAGAAAGAGCCTTGTTCAACAGAATCGATGACTTTCCTAAAATATCTAACAAAGGTCTCCAGAAACTTAGAGAGCTAAGCGACCTACTAAAGGAAGTCCAAGTTGCCAAATACGAGGACGACCTACAGGAACTTGCATTCCTCGACACAGCCAGAGGTGATAACCCTATAGTCCAAAAGTTGCCCTACAATCTACAGGAGAGGTGGCTCAGACATGGTTCCACGTACAAATACAAACACAGTGTTCAATTCCCTCCTCCGTTTTTGTAGACTTTATACACCAACAAGCGAGAATTTGAAACGATCCCAGCTTTGACTTTGCAATGCCATATGCCACACCATCACCACCTGCAAATCCATGCAGAACATCTGTGGCAGTACACAAGACTTATGTTTCTTCTCCAGGTTCTAATTACAGGTCTGCTGGCTGCTCCCAATCAGAGACAAAGGTGCAGGACCCTGACAAGCAGTGCCAACTTCATCAGAAGCCTCATCCTCTCCTGAAATGCAGAGCCTTCAGAGGAAAATCTATGCCATAATGCAGAAGCTTCCTGAAAGAAAATGGTATCTGCTACAAGTGCTGCTCATCCACAACTCATCTCGCCAAAGATTGGAAGGTCAGTGTAAAATGCACAGAATGTGGCACCACAGATCATAACACCGCTCTACACCCTGGCCCAGCTCCATGGAGTACACAAAACACGCCAGCTGACAGTGAGCATGGCGGGGAGGAAAGGAACACTGATACAGCTACGCCAGAGATCACTTCACATTGTACTGAAGTCTGCAATGGGACAATAGACAGTAGGTCCTGTTCAAAAATATGCCTCGTCAGAGTATACCCGAAGGGCCATAGAGACCAAGCTGTAAGACTGTATGCTATCTTGGATGATCAAAGTAATCAATCCTTGGCTAGATCAACGTTCTTTGACCTACTCAACATTAAAGGGCCAAGCACTCCCTACTCATTAAAGATGTGTGCAGGTACTGTGACAACAGCAGGCAGGAAAGCTACTGACTACCAAATCGAGTCATTAGACGGACAATTCTGCCTACCGCTACCTACGATCATCGAATGTAACCAGATCCCAGACAACAGATCTGAAATCCCAACGCCAGATGTAGCAATCCATCACGCTCACTTAAAACGAATAGCACACCTTATACTGGAACTCGACCATCAGGCCCAGATTATTCTGCTGTTGGGGAGAGATATCCTGCAGGTTCATAAAGTGAGACATCATATCAATGGACTCCACAATGCTCCCTATGCCCAAAAGCTAGACCTAGGATGGGTCATAATTGGCAACGTATGCTTGGGACGCATGCACGCCCCATCTTCTGTGACAAGCATGCTGACAAATACATTGGAGAAAGGACGACCATCTCTGTTTCAACCTTGTAACAATGAGTTCCATGTCAGGGAACTGCTGCACAGCATCCATCTGCCCAACCATTTAATAGACTACTCACGACAGCAGTATAGTGTCGGGAAGCTAAGAGGATCAGTTAGGGTGCACAGTCTTCCAGAGAACTAAGCAGGACAACCAAGTGGCAATGTCGGTAGAGGACAAGTTGTTCTTAGAGGTAATTGACAAGGGACTCGTTAAAGATGAGACCAACAGCTGGGTCGCACCTCTTCCCTTCAAAACCCACAGACCACGTCTACCGAACAACAGAAATCAGGCATTACAACGTTTCTCCTCTCTCAAACGTAATCTGCAAAAGAAACCAGAGATGAAAGATCACTTTTTCTCCTTCGTGTCAAAGATTTTTGAAAACTGTCACGCAGAACTAGCTCCCACTCTTAAAGACTCTGAAGAATGCTGGTTCCTACCCATGTTCGGAGTACACCACCCTAAGAAACCAGGCCAGATCAGAGTCGTGTTTGATTCCAGTGCTAAATTCAATGATGTCTCCCTGAATTACATTCTACTGACAGGACCAGACCTCAATAACAAACTACTGGGTGTACTTATGCGCTTCTGTAAGGATTCCATTGCCTTCATCGCTGACATCCAGCAAACGTTCCATTGTTTCCTTGTGAGAGAGAGAGACATGAACTTCCTAAGATTCTTCTGGTACAGAGACAATGATCCTACTAAAGAACTCACAGAGTATCGCATGAGAGTGCACATCTTCGGCAACAGTCCTTCCCCTGCAGTCGCCATTTACGGACTCATAAGGTCGGCTCAGGAAGGAGAAGCAGAATATGGAGCAGATGTCAGACGATTCATAGAAAAGGACTTTTATGTCGACGACTGTCTGAAAGCCATGCCTTCAAATGAAACTGCCATCAGTCTTCTCAGGAGAGCCCAGGACATGCTTGCCTGCTCGAACCTTAGGCTTCATAAAATAGCCTCAAACAGCCAAGAACTCATGGAAGCGTTCCCTTCTCAGGACTTATGTAATGGTCTCAGAGACCTGGACTTGGGGTCAGACCCCGCACCAATGCAACGCAGCCTCGGGCTTCTCTGGAATCTACAGTCAGACACTTTCACCTTTCAGGTCAGCCAGGAAGAAAGGCCTTTTTACACGTAGAGGCATCCTGTCTACCATCAACAGTCTGTATGATCCCTTGGGTTTCGCAGCTCCTGTTACTATACAAGGCAAGGCCCTACTAAGAGATTTAACTAGGAAAACATCTGACTGGGATGCACCTCTGCCACCTGATAAGAGGATCCAGTGGGAAGAGTGGAAGAACTCGATAGCGGCATTCTCCAACCTGAATGTGCCAAGACCATACGCCCCTGTGCCAACTACTGAAATACAAAGCCAAAGACTGTTTGTATTTGCAGATGCTTCTGTCAAAGCAATTGCCGCTGTTGCCTACCTCAAAACTGTAGACTCCAAATGTCAGTGTCACATTGGTTTCATTATGGGAAAGGCCAAACTCGCACCACAACCAGAGCACACTATACCCAGGTTAGAGCTTTGTGCCGCAGTCCTAGCTGTTGAGTTAGCGGAGTTCATCACATCCAAAATTGATATCGACCTGACACAGGCCAAGTTCTACTCAGACAGCAAAGTAGTCCTGGGATATATCCACAACAAAACCAGGTGATTCTACGTTTATGTCAATAACAGAGTGCTACGAATCAGGAGATCAGTTCATCCAAAGCAGTGGCATTACATACCCACAGACCAGAATCCCGCAGATCATGCAACTAGAGCAGTTGACGCAAGTCGACTAGGAAGCACAATGTGGCTCTCAGGACCAAAACTATCATACATTGAGGAATGTTTTCCAGACACCTTTGAACTAGTAGGAGAGGACTCAGATGCTGAAATCCGCCCTCAGGTGTCTACACTTCATACAATGACCTCTGTTATCCAGGTTGGATTTTGCAGGTCCGACAGATTCTCAAGTTGGAAGTCACTTACTCAAGCCATTACCTGCCTGACTCATATAGCTCGCTCATTCAAGACCACCAGAACTTGTGACACAGAAAAATGTAAAAGTTGGCATCTTTGTAAAAATACCTATGTTACCTCCGACTTAGAGTTTTCTAGAAATCACATCATCCTCACTGTTCAAAGAGAAACCTACTTTGCAGAAATCCAATGTCTTATTAACAAAGCTCCAATACCAGTGAGCAGCGTATTGAGAAAACTCGACCCATTCATCGACAACAGCGGCCTACTGAGAGTAGGAGGCCGACTCAAAGAAGCTGAGATGGAATTTGTGGAGAAATTCCCTCTTATACTTCCCGGAAAATGTCACGTTGCCTACCTAATAGTACAACATTACCACAATCTGGTCAAGCACCAAGGAAGACTATTTATAGAAGGAGCCATCAGATCTGCTGGCTTGTGGATCGTCGGTGCAAAGACTCAAACCCAAAAGATGGCTGACCTACCAGCAGATAGACTCAGCCCAAACCCTCCTTTTACTAGCGTTGGTCTCGATGAGTTTGGGCCTTGGTCAGTTGTTACACGTCGTACTAGAAGCGGCCATGCCAATAGTAAAGGTTGGGCAGTCATGTTCACTTGCATGTCAATCAGAGCCGTCCACATAGAGGTCATCGAGTCCCTTGACACGTCAAGCTTCATCAACGCCTTAAGACGTTTTACTGCCATCCGTGGTCCTATCAAGCACATACAATCAGACAGAGGTACTAACTTCGTCGGTGCAGCAAAGGAGTTAGGAATACCTTCAAATCTAGACTATAAGACTCTCGAGAGGTTCCTCAGTGACCAAAGTTGCACATGGTCATTCAACCCACCTCACTCTTCACATATGGGAGGATCTTAGGAACGAATGATTGGTCTAGTACGGAGAATTCTTGACTCCACTCTTCTTCAAGAAGGAGCAGCGAGGCTTACCCATGAAAGCCTAATCACCTTCATGGCTGAAGCTGCAGCTATAATCAACGCAAGACCTCTGGTTCCAGTTCCTAATGACCCTGAGGAGCCCTTGTTATTGACTCCAGCTACTCTACTTACCCAGAAAACGGGACTGTCCAGTGCCCCTCCAGGAGGATTCGACGCTAAGGACCTCTACAAGCGCCAATGGAGACAGGTACAAAATCTTGCAAATACTTTCTGGGACAGGAGGCGCAAACAATATTTGTCTACCCTGCAGCCACGGATGAAGTGGCAATCTACTAGGCCTAATCTGAGCATAGTTGACCTTGTTCTTGTGAAAGACTGTCAAATTCATTGGAACCAGTGGCCACTTGGTCTAGTTACCGCAATGTTCCCGAGCAAGGACGGCAACGTCCGCAAAGTTGAGCTAAGGATGACCAAAGGGAATGAACCTAAGACATTTTCCAGACCGGTATCTGAACTGGTCCTATTGTTGCCTTCAGAAGAAAGGAGTAGTGACATCCGTTGATGTCAGACGGGGAGTGTTCTGTCTCTGCCATCTAATTTGTTACCCCCGATTATTTGTTTGCATAATTGCAGTTTTCTCAGTATAGAGTATTGATATATTCATACCTTTATTTGTAGTGTTTTGGCTCCCCCTAGCGGTCAGAGTCATGTTTACAGTTCTATTTTCTGTTTTTGTATTTTCCATGTCTGATCCTCCTCCCCCTTTGCAATGCATTATGGTAGCTCAGCCTCCATTTCCCTCCATTTTCCTTTCACTTTCTTCAGTTTTCTTTCAAGGAAACATGCTTGCACTTCATCCCCCTTGCGATTGCATTGCCGGTATGTCTTTATGCTTTCTGTAGATATTGCTGCTCTATATTAGCCTAGCCTAGCTAGCTGTACTCCTAGTTCAGTTACTAGCCTTCTAAATGTCATGCATAACGTTTATCATGTGTAGTATGTATTTGTTCTATACCATACACTGATTCTATGTATATCATTGTTCACAGTTTCACCACATCAATATACCCCTACGGTTAATAAAGCAGACTCAACCACAGTCTCCTTATTGGACTCCGGTATAACGGTTTAGCTGACTGTATAGCTACTTGGGCCTGTCTCATTTAGTGAGGACAGAACAGAGCTCTTGGAGTGATAATTGTATGGCGAGAACTTCTGGGAAGGGTAATATTGGTCCTGAATTTGCTCCATTTGTACACAGCCTGTCCGAATGTGGATTGTTGGATTCTAAACTCCTTAGACATGGTTTTGTAATCTCTTCCAGTCTAATGCACATCAACACCTCTTCTTGATTCTTAGAAATTGTCTATGACTGATCCATGATTCACTTTCACAAACATGTTTTGACATGGATTTTGATAGCTCCCTGTTCTTCAAATAAAACAAGTCACCCATTCAAACATGATTGTCATACCATTGATTAAAAATGTCAGACTTAATTTGATGTTCATATTATCTGGTAATCCAAAAGGTTTACAGATTTTTGCTACTCACAGACATGTGCTATTGGATCATTTTCCTCATTTAGAAAATTTAAAAAGTATAATATTTTTTACACTAATTTATTTCATTTGGTTCACTATGTTATTTTTGGACTTGTGTGAACATCTGATGTAATTTTAACAAACATTTATGTAGAACTATGTAAATCTGAAGTGTTCAAGCACCAATGTAAGATAACAGGTGTAACAATAACATCTAGAAGCCCTCTCCATGGACCCGGCCCTCTCTATGGACCCATATCTTTCATGATTTACTTGGTTAGTAGAGATGAGTGCAGCCTTGAGCTCTCTGATGAGTTTTGTCATCACTAGCTGGTGCCTGTGAATATAAGTACTTTACTGCTATTCACAGATGCCAAAGCTGGATGCAAGGAATGTGGAATATGAAGGAGGAACTTCTTGTGAACCTTTTTTACTCTTTTAATAAATTGGTAAGCGAGTGATAGTGTATGGGAGTCTTTATTCAAATAAAGTATTTTTTCAGCGTGTGATTTCTTGGGAGTTACTCGGTTACTAATGTGGGTATCTGTCAGACACCTCACCATTACTAACCAGAGAGCTTGATGCCATCTGACATGACATAGCTGGCATCAAACCAAAAAATAACACCCCAATTGCCACTGCACCAGGGCAATTTGGAAGAGCTGGGTAAACCCCCAGGATTGATGCTAGCTGTGATATTTGACAATCACAGCTGTCATCAACCCCACTTCCCATTACACTGATTACAACCACATCAGGGTAATCAAGAAGAGCTGAGACAGCGTACCAGAATTGGTGCATCAAAAGTGATGCAAAATCCTTGAGTGGCTGTGCACTAGTATTTTTAGACTGGGAAGGACAAATAGCCATGGACCTTCCCAGCCTAATAATATCATCATCCAGGTCTCTGCTTTACCTTGGCTGGTTATCAGAATTGGGGGGACCCCACGTAATTTTTTAAATTATTTATTTATTTAGTTCCCAGCAGTGACCTGGAAGTAAGAGATGCGCCCAGTCTTCTTCCCAAAGTTGTTCCTATTCCATTTGAGCACTGTTTCCATCCATTTCAGAGATTTTTCTTCCCTCCAGCCTTCTAGTCTCCCATTGATTTCCATTTTACTTGATACTCGAGTCGAGCACATCCTAATGTCTGACCTGCTCAATTCGAGTACCAAGCACTCGAGCATTTTAGTGCTCACTGGTCACTAATGGTTAGTCAGTCATTACAGTGACCAATTTGTAAGAGTATACTGCTCTAACAATGGTTGCCACAGTGGAAATGTATGGCTAGATGAAATTTTCCTGGTGACAGTGGATCTTAAGGAATTAAAGACTTGAAGTGATTAGCTGATCACAGGGAATGCTTTTGTTTAATAAGGGTTTTGCAACAGGAGAGAACATCATTAATGAATGTAAAATCTATGCATACATTTGCAGGTGTCTTGATTCGAAAATAAAAATAGTTTCCAACACTTTTTACCAAGATTTCTTAGCTAATGATTGCTGGACGAAAAAAATACATCTTATCCATTTATCTCCTTATCTCAATCAGCAATTTATCTGGCTTTCATGAAGTTAAGATTAGCTCAGGTCACTCAGGCAATATTAGTTCTTCTTATGAATGCCAAAAGCAATCTCATTCTGTCAATATCATACCATAGACAGCAAAATCATTTTCTCTTTTTATTGGGCATTTTTTCAGTTATATTTTTATTGATAAGTTTTTATCTAAAGCACTAGTACAATATCAAATATAAATCTATAAAATAAGATTTGTTATAAAAAATTAGATTCCATGCTGAAGAAGTACATTGAAGGCTAGGTCATGTTTTTCCATGAGGCAGATAGACCATTTTAACATTCTTAGGCTGCTTTCACACTAGCGTCGGTACGGGTCCATCGCAGTGCGTTGGGCCAACGTACCGACGCATGCTGTGAAAGAAATGCACAACGGGGGCAGCGGAAGCAGTCTTACGACGCTTCCGCTGCCCCATTGTACGGTCCGGGGAGGAGGGGGCAGAGTTTCGGCTGCGCATGCACGGTCGAAAATGGCAGACACGACGCACAAAAAAACGTTACATCTAACATTTTTTGTGCTGACGGTCCGCCAAAACATGACGCAACCGTCGCACGACGGTTGCGATGTGTGGCAATACGTCGCAATGCGTCGGTAATGTTAGTCTATGGGGAAAAACCGCATCCTGCAGACAACTTTGCAGGATGCGTTTTTTCTCCTGAACGACGCATTGCGACGTATTGCAAACGACGCTAGTGTGAAAGTAGCCTAAATTTCTGGGAACTAAGTAAAACTTACCTTCTTCAATTACACTCATGAACCATCTTTTGCATAAAACTATAAATACGATGTTGTTTTGTTATTTATTTTCAAACTTATTAATTTGCATTGAAATTTACCCCTCATGTTATGAGCTTTGATTACTACTTTATATTAACTGTATTTTTTATATTTGCAGAAAAAATGAGGCTTACTGATCGAGAATGAAGCAGATTAATTTTTATTTTGTAGACCACGCTTTTTTATTTTATTTTAAGGTAGTTGGCTTAGTCATTAAAATTTACTTCCAATTTGTTGTTCACCATGCTTGAAGATGTGTATATTGTGTGATGTTACATGATGTCACTGATGTATGATGTTGCTAGTCCAAAGGTCTTTATTTGGTTTTGTACACCTCCTCCCAGGTGATATAAAAAAGGAGAATTTGTAGTGAATAAAACGGACAGGCCCAGGATAGAACACGTCCATGCAGACTTATGATTTTCTGCACATGATTATGGAGGCAGCCATCTAGCGGAGCTGTTCCTTTGGTCTGTTACCAACTTTAAAATATGGGACTGGTGTCTGGACACAGTTAATCATTGGACAGAGTTCAGAGGATCCTCTTTGATCTGCACAAAGGTCACTGTGCAAAGAGAGAGGGTGAAATAAGATGTTACCATCACCGCTTGTTAACTGAGAATGCTGTGCATTCTGCCTCTAGCTGTATAGAGGGGTTATCTTATATTGTAATACTCCCTGTAATAATAAAAATAAATCTTCTTGGAAGTATATCTCTACAAAATAGTATTTGGACTGCTATATTTCATGTTTTTTTTTTTACTGTAGATACTGATAATAGAGAATAAAATAAGTAATTTTCAGAAAATGAATTTGCTGTTTTGTATTATCACTTGACGCTTAAGCAAAATTGTTGGGGGATCATCTGTTGAAGCGAGTTTTCTAAGCCATGTTAGAGTAGATTGTTCCCTACTCAGATCCTTCAAGGATTCAGTAGCACTGATGGGCTAAGGCTACTTTCACACTAGCGTTAACTGCAATACGTCGCAAATGCGTCGTTTTGCCTAAAAAACGCATCCTGCAAAAGTTCTTGCAGGATGCGTTTTTTGAGCATTGACTAACATTAGCGACGCATTTGCGACGCATTGCCACACGTCGCAACCGTCGTGCGACGGTTGCGCCGTGTTGTGGCGGACCTTCGGGACCAAAAAACGTTACATGTAACGTTTTTTGCTCCCGACGGTCCGCTTTTTCCGACCGCGCATGCGCAGCCGGAACTCCGCCCACACCTCCCCGCACTTCCCCGCACCTCACAATGGGGTAGCGGATGCGCTGGAAAAATGCATCCGCTGCCCCCGTTGTGTGGCGGAGACAGCGCTAGCGTCGGGGACCTCGGCCCGATGCACTGCGACGGACCGAGCCCGACGCTAGTGTGAAAGAAGCCTAACAGAAGTGCACAGGCTTGTGATTTCCACAGGTCTTCACCTCATAGTATATATGCTCAGTGAATGCATGCGTTTCATGGATAAATGTAGGCGTTTTTAAATAAAAACATTCCCTGTGACCACCCAGCTTAGTCGTAGCCCTCATCAGTTTTTTGCTTGTGTGTAATTACCAATCATAAGAAACGTTGGCAGGCCTGAAGACTTCCTTCCTTACTTTAACAGCCCTAAGACTTACTGGGTTTACTGGTGGTAATAATGCAGTGGTATAGGTCTGGCATGGCAGAATGTAGATCAGCCAGGACCAAGACTGTTGGATATCAAAGATGGTAGACAGACAAGCAGAGCAGGAAGCACCAGATGAAGCAGAGCCGAGAATCCAAGATCTTCTCCACCACGTACTCCAACTCGCCCTCAACCAACACCGGAGCAGGAGGCTCAGCAGAAGGAACTACAGGCACAATGTACCGCCGCAACAAGGACCTATGAAATACATTGTGAATAGCAAACGACACAGGAAGATCCAGACGAAAAGATACAGGATTAAGGATTTCCAATATCTTGTAAGGCCCAATAAAACGAGGTTTAAATTTGGGAGAGGAGACCTTCATAGGAACAAAGCGGGAAGAAAGCCATACCAAATCCCCAACGCGTAGTCGGGGACCCACACCGCGGCGGCGGTTGGCAAAGCGCTGAGCCTTCTCCTGTGACAACTTCAAGTTGTCCACCACATGATTCCAGATCCGCTGCAACCTATCCACCACAGAATCCACCCCAGGACAGTCAGAAGGCTCCACATGACCCGAAGAAAAGCGAGGATGGAAACCAGAGTTGCAGAAAAAAGGCGAAACCAAGGTGGCGGAACTAGCCCGATTATTAAGGGCAAACTCAGCCAACGGCAAGAATGTCACCCAATCGTCCTGATCAGCAGAGACAAAACACCTCAAATAAGCCTCCAAAGTCTGATTGGTTCGCTCCGTCTGTCCATTAGTCTGAGGATGGAAAGCAGACGAAAACGACAAATCAATGCCCATCCTACTACAAAAGGATCGCCAGAACCTGGAAACGAACTGGGATCCTCTGTCTGACACAATATTCTCAGGGATGCCGTGCAAACGAACCACGTTCTGGAAAAACACAGGAACCAGATCGGAAGAGGAAGGCAGCTTAGGCAAAGGAACCAAATGGACCATCTTGGAGAAGCGATCACATATCACCCAGATAACGGACATGCCCTGAGATAGCGGAAGATCAGAAATGAAATCCATGGAGATATGTGTCCAAGGTCTCTTCGGGACAGGCAAGGGCAAGAGCAAACCGCTGGCACGAGAACAGCAAGGCTTAGCTCGAGCACAAGTCCCACAGGACTGCACAAATGACCGCACATCCCTTGACAAGGAAGGCCACCAAAAGGACCTGGCCACCAGATCTCTGGTGCCAAAAATTCCCGGGTGACCTGCCAACACCGAGGAATGAACCTCGGAAATGACTCTGCTGGTCCACTTATCCGGGACAAACAGTCTGTCAGGTGGACAAGACTCAGGCCTATCAGCCTGAAATCTCTGCAACACACGTCGCAGATCCGGAGAAATAGCTGACAAGATAACTCCATCTTTAAGAATACCAACAGGATCAGCGACTCCAGGAGCATCAGGCACAAAGCTCCTAGAAAGAGCATCGGCCTTCACATTCTTTGAACCTGGTAAATACGAGACAACAAAATCAAAGCGGGAGAAAAACAATGACCAGCGGGCCTGTCTCGGATTAAGGCGTTTAGCAGACTCGAGATACATCAGATTTTTGTGATCAGTCAAGACCACCACACGATGCTTAGCACCCTCGAGCCAATGACGCCACTCCTCAAATGCCCATTTCATGGCCAACAACTCCCGATTGCCCACATCATAATTTCGCTCGGCAGGCGAAAACTTCCTAGAGAAAAAGGCACAAGGTTTCATAACAGAGCAACCAGGGCCTCTCTGCGACAAAACGGCCCCTGCCCCAATCTCCGAAGCATCCACCTCAACCTGAAAGGGAAGTGAGACGTCAGGCTGGCACAAAACAGGCGCCGAAGTAAACCGGCGTTTCAACTCCTGGAAAGCCTCCACGGCAGCAGGAGCCCAGTTAGCTACATCGGAGCCCTTCTTGGTCATATCCGTCAAAGGTTTCACAATGCTAGAAAAATTAGCGATAAAACGACGGTAGAAGTTAGCGAAGCCCAAGAACTTCTGAAGACTCTTAACTGACGAGGGCTGAGTCCAATCAAGAATAGCTCGGACCTTGACTGGGTCCATCTCCACAGCAGAAGGGGAAAAAATGAACCCCAAAAAGGGAACCTTCTGTACACCAAAGAGACACTTTGAGCCCTTGACAAACAAAGAATTTTCACGCAAAATTTTAAAGACCAACCTGACCTGCTCCACATGCGAATCCCAATTATCAGAAAAAACCAAAATATCATCCAGATAAACAATCAAAAATTTATCCAGATACCTCCGGAAAATGTCATGCATAAAGGACTGAAAAACTGAAGGCGCATTGGAGAGCCCAAAAGGCATCACCAAGTACTCAAAATGACCTTCGGGCGTATTGAATGCGGTTTTCCATTCATCACCTTGCTTAATGCGCACAAGGTTGTACGCACCACGAAGGTCTATCTTGGTGAACCACTTGGCACCCTTAATCCGGGCAAACAAGTCAGACAACAGCGGTAAAGGATACTGAAATTTGACAGTGATCTTATTTAAAAGCCGATAATCAATACAAGGTCTCAAAGATCCGTCCTTTTTTGCCACAAAAAAGAATCCCGCACCAAGAGGGGAAGAAGACGGACGAATATGTCCTTTCTCCAGAGACTCCTTGATATATGAACGCATAGCGGTATGTTCAGGTACCGACAGATTAAACAGTCTTCCCTTAGGAAATTTACTGCCTGGGATCAAATCTATAGCACAGTCACAGTCCCTATGAGGAGGCAGTGCACTGGACTCAGACTCACTGAAGACATCCTGATAATCAGACAAATACTCCGGAACTTCCGAAGGCGTAGAAGAAGCAATAGACACAGGCAGGGAATCCCCATGAATACCACGACAGCCCCAACTTGAGACTGACATAGCCTTCCAGTCCAGGACTGGATTATGGGTCTGTAACCATGGCAGCCCTAAAACAACCAAATCATGCATTTTATGTAAAACCAGGAAACGTATCACCTCGCGGTGTTCAGGAGTCATGCACATGGTAACCTGTGTCCAATACTGCGGTTTATTTGCTGCCAATGGTGTAGCATCAATACCCCTAAGAGGAATAGGATTTTCTAATGGTTCAAGAGTAAAACCACAGCGCTTAGCAAATGAGAGATCCATGAGACTCAGGGCAGCACCTGAATCTACAAACGCCATGACAGGATAAGATGACAGTGAGCAAATCAAAGTTACAGACAGAATAAATTTAGGTTGCAAATTACCAACGGTGACAGGACTAACAACCTTAGCTATACGTTTAGAGCATGCTGAGATAACATGTGTAGAATCACCACAGTAGTAGCACAAGCCATTCCGGCGTCTATGAATTTTCCGCTCATTTCTAGTCAGGATTCTATCACATTGCATTAAATCAGGTGTCTGTTCAGACAACACCATGAGGGAATTTGCGGTTTTGCGCTCCCGCAACCGCCGGTCAATTTGAATAGCCAGTGCCATAGTATCATTCAGACCTGTGGGAATGGGAAAACCCACCATAACATTCTTAATGGCTTCAGAAAGGCCATTTCTAAAATTAGCGGCCAGTGCACACTCGTTCCAATGTGTCAGCACGGACCATTTCCGAAATTTTTGGCAATACACTTCAGCCTCGTCCTGCCCCTGAGACATAGCCAGCAAGGCCTTTTCTGCCTGAATCTCAAGATTGGGTTCCTCATAAAGTAAACCGAGCGCCAGAAAAAACGCATCAAGATCAGCCAATGCCGGATCTCCTGGCGCCAGCGAAAAAGCCCAATCCTGAGGGTCGCCCCGTAAGAACGAAATAACAATTTTTACTTGCTGAGCAGAATCTCCAGATGAACAGGGTCTCAGGGACAAAAACAATTTACAATTATTCACGAAATTCCTAAACTTAAACCTGTCTCCGGAAAACAGTTCAGGAATCGGTATTTTAGGTTCTGACCTAGGATTTCTGATAACATAGTCTTGTATGCCCTGCACACGAGTAGCCAGCTGGTCCACACTTGTAATCAAGGTCTGGACATTCATGTCTGCAGCAAGCATAGCCACTCTGAGGTAAAGGGGAAGAAGAAAAAAAAAACTCAGAATCTTCTTTCTTATAATCCCTCTTCTGCAATGCATTAAACATTTAATACTGGCCTGGCAAACTGTTATGACCCCAATGGCGAGGGTCTCAGAGGAACGTGGAAGTCTGCAGAATACAAAAATCCAGCGCATAGGGCAGTGGTAACTGGGTTGACCATATATCTACTCCTAACGCCAACACTAGAAGTAGCCGGGGATCATTCCTACGTTGATTCTAGATGACACGCGCCAGCCGGAGAATCTAGCTACCCCTAGTAGAGGAAAACAAAGACCTTTCTTGCCTCCAGAGAAGGGGACCCCAAAGCTGGATAGAAGCCCCCCACAAATAATGACGGTGAGGTAAGAGGAAATGACAAACACAGAAATGAACCAGGTATAGCACAGAGAGGCCCGCTTACTGATAGCAGAATAAAGAAAGGTAACTTATATGGTCAACAAAAACCCTATCAAAATCCACACTGGAAATTCAAGAACCCCCGAACCGTCTAACGGTCCGGGGGGAGAACACCAGCCCCCTAGAGTTTCCAGCAAAGGTCAGGATATAGATTAGGAACAAGCTGGACAAAAATACAAAACCAAAACAAATAGCAAAAAGCAAAAGGCAGACTTAGCTGATATAACTGGAACCAGGATCAGTAGACAAGAGCACAGCAGACTAGCTCTGATAACTACGTTGCCAGGCATAGAACTGAAGGTCCAGGGAGCTTATATAGCAACACCCCTAACTAACGACCCAGGTGCGGATAAAAAGAATGACAGAAAAACCAGAGTCAAAAAACTAGTAACCACTAGAGGGAGCAAAAAGCAAATTCACAACACTATCCCGTCCGAGGTCAGAAAGGGGTTAAACATTTTGCGATTCACATGGATCACAAAATAAAAATGCCTAATTCTACTTCACTCACTTCTGATGCATCAGTGAGTGCTCAAATTATATTCAGTGTGGCCTCATGGCTTCCCCATAATGCCCTGCAGCCATGGCATGGCATAGTTTAAGTGTAACCAATCATAGGAGCTACCACAGCCAATATAATGGATGGGGCCAAGGAGTGCCATTTTATGTTTCTACAGAGTAGGGATATGAGGTCAGATCCCACAGCTCATGCCATATAGGTATATAAAAAAAGCCTAATTTGAATGTGATGAACCATATTGAAAATGCATATTCTCATTCTGAGAATAGTAATCCAAAAATTCTAGTGATACATAGAGAAATGCTGGACATGCACAGTTGCTCAGTGTGACTGTGAATTGATAGATCTCAGATATTTTGAAGTAGCAACTCCTGAATAACAGCTTTTTGTATTCTGCACAATGTGCAAACAAGGATAATAGTATTAACCCCTTCACCCCGAAGCCTGTTTTCACCTAAGTGACAGGGCCAATTTTTAGAATTCCGACCACTGTCACTTTATGAGGTCATAACTCTAAAACGATTCAACGGATCCTGGCGATTCTGACATTTTTTTCTCGTGACATATTGTACTTCATGATAGTGGTAAAACTTCTTCAATATGACTTGCATTTATTTGTGAAAAAAACAAAAATTTGTCGAAAGTTATGAAAATGTAGCAATTTTCTAAATTTTAGTTTTTATGCCCTTAAATTAGAGAGTTATATCTCATAATATAGTTAATAAACAACATTTCCCACATGTCTGCTTTACATCAGCACAATTTTGGAAACATAATTTTTGTTAGGGAGTTATAAAGGTTAAACCTAAACCAGCGATTTCTCATTTTTGCAACAAAATTTGCAAAACCATTTTTTTTACAGACCACCTCACACTTGAAGTGACTTTGAGGGGTCTATATGACAGAAAATGCCCAAAAGTGACACCATTCAAAAAACTGCACCCCTCAAGGTACTCAAAACCACATTCAAAAAGTTTATTAACCCTTCAGGTGCTTCACAGGAATTTTTGGAATGTTTAAAAAAAATTGAACATTTAACTTTTTTTTCACAAAATTTTTACTTCAGATCCAATTTGTTTTATTTTACCAAGGGTAACAGGAGAAATTGGACCAAAAAGTCGT
This sequence comes from Ranitomeya variabilis, assembly GCF_051348905.1. Lineage (NCBI taxonomy): Eukaryota > Metazoa > Chordata > Amphibia > Anura > Dendrobatidae > Ranitomeya > Ranitomeya variabilis. The sequence goes on along the minus strand of NC_135239.1, from coordinate 94,128,471 downwards.
TGCATAATTTGTCCTGAGTACACTGATACCCCACATGTTGGGGTAAACCATTGATTGGGCACATGGTAGAGCTCGGAAGGGAAGGAGCGCCATTTGACTTTTCAATGCAAGATTTGCTGGAATTGAGATCGGAACCCATGTCGCGATTGGAGAGCCCCTGACGTGCCTAAACAGTGGAAACCCCCACAAGTGACACCATTTTGGAAAGTAGACCCTCTAAGGAACTAATCTAGATGTGTGGTGAGCACTTTTAACCCCCAATTGTTTCACTAAAGTTTAGAATGTAGCGCTGTGAAAATTAAAAAATCATTTTTTCTTTCCACAAAATGATGTTTTAGCCCGCAATTTTTTTTTCCCAAGGGTAACAGGAGAAATTGGACCACAAAATTTATTGTCCAATTTGTCCTGAGTACGCTGGTACCCCATATATGGGGGGAACCACTGTTTGGGCGCACGGCAGAGCTCGGAAGGGAAGGAGCGCCGATTGAATTGCAGACTTAGATGGATTGGTCTGCAGGTGTCATGTTGCATTTGCAGAGCGCCTGATGTACCTAAACAGTAGAAACCCCCCACAAGTGACCCCATATTGGAAACTAGACCCCCCAAGGAACTTATCTAGATGTTTTGTGAGAACTTTGAACCAACAAGTGTTTCACTACAGTTTATCACGCAGAGCCGTGAAAATAAAAAATATATTTTTTTCCACGAAAATGATATTTTAGCCCCCACGTTTTTATTTTCCCAAGGGTAACAGGACAAATTGGACCCAAAAGTTGTTGTCCAACTTGTCCTGAGAACGCTGATACCCCATATGTTGGGGGGAACCACTGTTTGGGCGCACAGGAGAACTCGGAAGGGAAGGAGCACTGTTTTAGTTTTTCAAAGCAGAATTGGCTGGAATTGAGATCGGATGCCATGTTGCGTTTGGAGAGCCCCTGATGTGCCTAAACAGTGAAAACTCCCCAATTCTAACTAAAACCCTAACCCTAACCCTAACCCCAGCCCTAACCCTAGCCCTAACCCCAACCCTAACCCTAGCCCTAACCCTAGTCCTAACCCTAGCGCTACTTTCACACTAGCGTTTTTTTAATACGTCGCAATGCGTTGTTTTGGCGAAAAAATGCATCCTGCAAAGTCATCTGCAGGATGCGTTTTTTCCCCATAGACTAACATTAGCGACGCATTGCGACGTATTGACACACGTCGCAACCGTCGTGCGACGGTTGCGTCGTGTTGTGGTGGACCGCCGGCAGCAAAAAACGTTACATGTAACTTTTTTTGTGCCGACGGTCCACGATTTCCGACCGCGCATGCGCGGCTGGAAGTCCGCCCCCACCTCCCCGCACCTCACAATGGGGCAGCGGATGCGTGGAAAAACAGCATCCGCTACCCCCGTTGTGCGGCGCTTGCACAGTATGCGTCGGTACGTCGGGCCGACGCAGTGCGACGGCCCCGTACCGACGCTAGTGTGAAAGTAGCCTAACGGGAAAATGGAAATAAATATATTTTTTTAAATTTTATTATTTTTCCCTAACTAAGGGGGTGATGAAGGGGAATTTGATTTTCTTTTATAGCGTTTTTTGGGCGGATTTTTATGGTTGGCAGCCATCACACACTAAAAGACGCTTTTTATTGCAAAAAATAGTTTTTGCATCACCACATTTTGAGAGCTATAATTTATCCATATTTTGGCCCACAGAGTCATGTGAGATCTTGTTTTTTGCGGGACGAGTTGACATTTTTATTGGTACCATTTTCGGGCACATGACATTTTTTTATCGCTTTTTATTCCGATTTTTGGGAGGCGGAATGAACAAAAACCAGCAATTCCTGAAATTCTTTTAGGGGGGCGTTTATACCATTCCACGTGTGGTAAAATTGATAAAGCAGTTTTATTCTGTAGGTCAGTACGATTACAGCGATACCTCATTTATGTAATTTTTTTATGTTTTGGCGCTTTTACACAATAAAAACTATTTTATATAAAAAAATAATTGTTTTTGCATCGCTTTATTCTGAGAGCTATAACTTTTTTATTTTTCTGCTGATGATGGTGTATGGCAGCTTTTTTTTGCGGGACAAGATGACGTTTTCAGCGGTACCATGGTTATTTATATCCGTCTTTTTGATCGCGTGTTATTCCACTTTATTTTTGGCGGTATGAGAATAAAGCGTTGTTTTTTGCCTCTTTTTTTTTTTTTTACGGTGTTCACTGAAGGGGTTAACTAGTGATATAGTTTTATAGGTGGGGTCGTTACGGACGCGGCGATACTAAATATGTGTACTTTTATTGTGTGATTTTTTTTTATTTAGATAAAGAAATGTATTTATGGGAATATATATTTTTTTTTTCTTTATTTAGGAATTTTTTTTTTCTTTTTTTTTTACACATGTGGACATTTTTTTTTTTACTTTTTAACTTTGTCCCAGGGGGGGACATCACAGATCGGTGATCTGACAGTGTGCACAGCACTCTGTCAGATCACCGATCTGACAGGCAAGGGCAGAAGCTTGCCGGCGCCTGCTATTAGGAACTCTCAGCAGGCGCCGGCAAGCTAGGTCATCTCATGACCCGGAAGGAGTCCCACGGCCATCTTGGATCCGGGGACTCCTTCCAGGTCACTGGAGCAGCGCGATCTCATCTCGTTGCTCCGGTGGGAGAGCGCAGGGAGCCCCCGTCCCTGCGCGATCCCCCTCTATGACGCTGTCACTATTGACAGCGGCATCAGAGGGGTTAAATGTCCACGATCGGCGATAGCGCCGATCGTGGGCATTGCTGCGGGGTGTCAGCTGTCATATACAGCTGACACCCGCACCCGATTACCGCGGTGCTCAGCGCGAGACTGCGGTGATCGATGCGCCATACTAGTACTGCTGCTGGCACAAATTAGTAACAGACACAGAAATGACACCAATATAGAAAATGCTAATAAAGGTATCCAAAAGTTGTTGTAATAAATGGGTCACCCATGTGCCAAAGTTATAGTGTAAAACCACTACCAAGAAGGAAGGTAACACCAAAACATAAAAAATTGGACCAAGGAAAGTGACAGGGAATAATTATCACAAAATTAATCTTTATTTTGTAGCAACAATGACAATCATAAAATATTTAAAAAAATATATATTATAATCATATATAGTACAATACAAGAATGTGCACAGATTTAAGCCGCATATAATGGAGCAAGCCACTAAATATAGGAGATACTAATAAGAAGCAATCTATGACTAGTATTGCCCTCAGATAGATAAAATTATATATGTAAGGCACCAGCGAACCACCATAAAAACACTCAAGGTGTAAACCAAGGAAAATATATGTGAATATAAAAAAGTGCTATGTGCAATAACCAAATCCCACCAGAAGGTGGTGCTATATGACAAATCAAGACAAATGAGATGGAAGTAAAAAAAGTGCTATGTGCAATGACTCATAACCCTCACAAAAGGCCTGGGCTCAGTAAGGTGCCAAGTGAAGTGCTATATGCAATGATTAATCACTTATCACAAAGGGCATCTCAGTATAAAGGCCAAACAAAGTGCTCAGTGCTGTATTAGGAAATATGCCAGATTACTTACAATTTATCAAAGGAAAGTTCCTAGGCTGCCAGCGGCTAATTGTGTGCACCCCGACGCGCGTTTCGGACGCACAGTCCTTCGTCAGGGGGTATTGAACCTTACATGATCGAGGGGCTTTTATATACTATATGGAGACGCCGATATCAGTGATGATATCATCATACACGGTGGGCGCTGATATCGGCGTCTCCATATAGTATATAAAAGCCCCTCGATCATGTAAGGTTCAATACCCCCTGACGAAGGACTGTGCGTCCGAAACGCGCGTCGGGGTGCACACAATTAGCCGCTGGCAGCCTAGGAACTTTCCTTTGATAAATTGTAAGTAATCTGGCATATTTCCTAATACAGCACTGAGCACTTTGTTTGGCCTTTATACTGAGATGCCCTTTGTGATAAGTGATTAATCATTGCATATAGCACTTCACTTGGCACCTTACTGAGCCCAGGCCTTTTGTGAGGGTTATGAGTCATTGCACATAGCACTTTTTTTACTTCCATCTCATTTGTCTTGATTTGTCATATAGCACCACCTTCTGGTGGGATTTGGTTATTGCACATAGCACTTTTTTATATTCACATATATTTTCCTTGGTTTACACCTTGAGTGTTTTTATGGTGGTTCGCTGGTGCCTTACATATATAATTTTATCTATCTGAGGGCAATACTAGTCATAGATTGCTTCTTATTAGTATCTCCTATATTTAGTGGCTTGCTCCATTATATGCGGCTTAAATCTGTGCACATTCTTGTATTGTACTATATATGATTATAATATATATTTTTTTAAATATTTTATGATTGTCATTGTTGCTACAAAATAAAGATTAATTTTGTGATAATTATTCCCTGTCACTTTCCTTGGTCCAATTTTTTATGCTGGCACAAATGCAGTGCCGGCAGCGCAGTACTAGTACGGCGCATGTCGCGAAGGGGTTAAGGGAATCCATCAGCAGGTTTTTGCTATGTAATCTAAGGACAACATGAAATATGTTGTAGCTGGAACTATTGTTCATGAATACTCAGGCTCTTGGCATCTGCCTGAACTAGTAATAAAAGGCCTGAGGTGATGATATCAGAGGTATTTGCTATGCTGCCAGAGTAACCCGGCAAAGACTGATACAGAGGAAGCCAACCATAAGAGAAGGGGGATAATTAAATTATTCTTCTACATGTATTATAGTAGTTATATTCTTGTACATAGGAGCATAGAATCATAGAATGTTAGAGTTGGAAGGGACCTCAATGGTCATCGTATCCAACCCTGATCAATGCAGGATTCACTAAACCATCTCAGACAGATATCTGTCCAGTCTCTGTTTGAAGACTTCCATTGAAGGAGAACTCACCACCTCTAATGGCAGACTTTTCCACTCATTGATCATCTTCACTATCAAAAACTTATTTTCTAGTATCTAATCTTCTCCCTTTCAGTTTCATTCCATTACGTCTCATGTTTCCATGTGCAAATGAGAATAAGGATGATCCCTCTACACTGTGACATCCCTTCAAATATTTATAGACAGCCACTAAGTTTCCTCTTAACCTTCTTTTTTGCAAGCTAAACATTCCCAGATTCTTTCATAGTTCCTCATAGGACATACTTTGCAGTCCGCTCACCATCCTGGTAACAGTTCTCTGAACTTGCTCCAGTTTTTCAATGCCTTTTTTTATAACATGGTGCCTGGAACTAGACACAGTATTCCAAACATGGCCTGACCAAGGAAGAGTAGAGGGGGGATAATTACTCAATGTGATCAAGACTCTGTGCTTCTCTTAATACATCCTAGAACAATGTTTGTCTTTTTTGCTGCTGCATCACACTGCTGACTCATGTGAAGCCTGTGATCTATTAGTATACCCAAGTCCTTTTCACACATGCTGTTGCTTAGTAATATTCCTCTCACTCTGTATATGAAAGTTTCATTTTTCTTGCCCAGATGAAGAATCTTGCATTTCTCCCTGTTAAATACCATTCTATTAGTCGCTGCCAATTGTTCAAGTTTATCTAGATCCTTCTGAATCTTTTTTCTGTCTTCTCTAGGGTTAGCTATCCCTCCTAGCTTTGCATCATTTGCAAATTTGATCAGTTTACCTTCAGTTCCCTTATCTAGATCATTTAAAAAAATGTTGAACAAGGGAGTAATGCCTGACATTGGAGCTAGGACTTGTGTATAGCAAAAATGCAGTTGTGTCATGGAGAATTTCTAATGCTGAAAAAGAGTGATATTTCAATGTTATTGTTATACTTTTTGTCTTGTTATTCATTCCTACCTTTTCTGTTTTATCTTTTTATGTCCTTCCTTTCTTCCTTCACTTCTTCGATACCATCTTCTCTATCTCCCTTACTAATGCTGACCCTCCCTCTTTCCTTCAACCGTACTACTTTCCTTCTCTCTTTACCAAAGGTATTATCTCGCAAACATAATGTATTTTATTTACATATCATAAATGTCTAACGATGGAGTACTCCAGGAAAAGGATAAAGTATACAGTACATATCTGGCCTGCGTGCACACCATGTGGTTGCTCTGAATTTAACCATACATTGTGCCAATCATTGATAAATATTCTTGCTGTGTAAAACTGTGGATGCTGGCCGATTATGTGAAGATTTAGAGCTACATCATCGTATCCAACCGCATATTGGATAAAGAGGTTATAAATAAACAGCAAAGCTAGCCACAGTTTAGCATTATTCATTATTTTCTCCAAGTGAAACAAATCCGCCAGGATTAGAAGAATTTATTCTATGAGACTTTGTAGTTTCTGTAAGAAATATTGATTCATACAAAAAAATGGCAAAATCAACCTACGGTATGTAGGGTAAAATATTACAGCGAAATGCCCAAATCAAAAAGGGCCTAAAGGACAGTGATTGACATGTGTGCCCGAAAAGCAGACTGTTTACCACCACCCAAAGGGACGAAGACACAGAGAAAGTGCTCCTCATTACTAATACACTGGACTTATAACTATGAACCTGCTGGATTCTTTTGGTTCCTTGCTACTCAAGGGGCACCATTTTTATGTCCTATTTTAGCAATTAATGGTAATGTATAGAGATAAGTGGATAGACTAGCAGAGGAACAACTGTGAGGCGGATTTCCTTAAAATCACAGCTCCCCATGAAATAAAACACTTTGTTACTCATGTGGATCGCAAAATAAAGTATACTTAAGACCATTTCACACATTGCTGAAGCAACAGTGAGTGGTAAAATTACCTTTTGCGTGGTTTGTGGTGTACCACTACAGTACTGAACCTTATTGAAAATAGTCTCATTGTGTGAATAATAATCCAAAGCTTTTAGTGCTATATAGAGAAGTGCTGGACCTGCATAGTCACTCAGTGAGAATGTGAGCTGATTGATCTCCTATATACTGCACTAACAGAACCTAAATAACAGCCTTTTGTATACTTCACACACTGCAAACAAGGAAAACAATATTATAGGTAATTTGTCAGCAGGTTTTTCCGTGTAATCTGAGAACAGCACGAGCCAGGGTTAAAACACTGAAATCATTAATGTGTCACTTATTAGGCTGTGTGCTGCTGTTTACTTATAAGGAAGGTTTTATCACTATGAGATAATCACCGCTGGACTACAGCTCTTGTGAGCCCTGGTCCAACAACTCCCCCTCCATTGATAAGCAGCTCACTGTCCATAGACAAATACCGCATTTTTCGGACTATAAGACGCACCGGACCAAAAGACGCACCCCAAATTTGGGGTGAAAATTGCAGAAATTTTTTTTTTATAAGATGGGGGTCCGTCTTATTGTCTGAATTTACAGTATCTTACCTGAAGGCTGGTGGTGGCAGAGCAGGGTCACAGGAGGCATGGTGTCGGCAGAGGTGGGGTGATGCGGTACGGCGTGCACCTGAGCAGGGTCCCTTCCTGCTTAGGTGGGCGACGCCATGGCCTTGTGTCCATGGGGGGGTTGCAGCAGTGGCGTGGCGATGGCAGAGGTGCGGGGATAATGAGCGGTGTGGCGTGAGCAGGATCCCTTCCACAGGTGAGGTGACGCAGCGGCCCGGTATGCAATGTGAGCAGAAGAGCAGGGTTAATCACCGGTTTATCGGTGGCAGCGGCCGTCTTCCTGAGGCCGCGTGTGCGCAGATGGAGAACGCAGCAGCCATTTTCCTGAAGCCGAGATCTAAATCTGCGAACTCGGCTTCAGGAAAATGGCTGCCGCGATCTCCATCTGCACATGCGCGGCCTCCCGGGCCATTTTCCTGAAGCCCCGGGCAGCAGAGCGCTCCAACTGCGCATGCGCGGCCACAGGAAGATGGCCGCCCCCACCGATCACCAGGGATATAGCGCAGAGCGCGCTGTTTTTCATCACCTGCGCAGTCGCAAACCACTACGCCACCAACGGAAACCTAAGCAAGATCTGGGGGAAGAAACAGCTTTGTCACAACGCCCCTATGACCAGACCAGCATGATTGACAAGCGAAAACGGCGACTTTGGTAAGTAATTTCGGCAGCTTAGGTGGGGAATCAGGGTAGAAAAAAAACACTTTTTAAAGCACAGCTCATGCCCTATGTAGCGGTATTTTTATCTCCGAATGAAAAACCGGGGTGACATGTTCCCTTTAAATAGCAAAAACCTGCTGACGAATTTCTTTTAAACCACTCAGTGCTAATTTGGTCTCTCTCTTTTATCAGCAAATTTATTCAAAACTAATTAAATTTTTGGGGAATCTGCAGTGATCCCGACAAATTCAAATTTCAAAATATCTACTGGAATCTTGTACAGATGTTTATTTGTACACATAGGACATCATATTCAGTGATGTATCCATCCGTAAGTGATCTGCACACAGTCTAGTGCGAGTACAATGCTTCTTCCCTAAGTAAACACACGCATCCTGCCTCTTACACTTTCAAAACTCAGTATTCATTAAAGATAATAAACAGGGGTACATCAATGATATTTATTGCTCAAGATCAGAGAGGCTCTTATTAGATGGCTTCAGCTGGCAATAGTGCAATCTCCCATTTCATAGATTCATAATGTCAGAGTGTATTCATGTATGGACAGGAATAGTGGTGATGGCTGATGAAGTGATCATTGTGAAAAGTGCACTGTTGTGTCAAAATGTAGACTCACAAATACAACATTATGCAAATTGCCTCTTCAGAGAAAGAGGACTTGAACTTTATAGCGCCAACTGTTGGAAGTAGCGATCCTACAAGTCACAATCAACCCTTTAACCAGTCGTTCAGTATGACTTAGGATAAAAGCCAAATCAGTATCTCAATTCGCAGACACGGTGTTTCAGGCTGTTGGCCCTCGTCAGTGCGAAGCATGAGAACTACTTTGTCTAGATGAGAGGCTCTGGACTGGGGTCTAAGGGATAAGGTTTCTGCTTATGGACAGCGACATACCAGCTCTGGCTTGTCAAGGTAAGGAGGCTTATTTGCTGTGCAATGCTCCTCTGGGAAATTTAAATAAATTGAATACAACATTACTAAATCATGTGACAGTAAATGATTTTCTGTACAGCTTTTGACAGATTCCAAAAAAAAAGGCAAATGTAAAACATGTTAAATCTGTGTTCTTAGAGCTAATGTGTTATCCTTAATAGACAATTTCTTATACTAACTGGAATAATAAGGATAAAATAAATGCGCAGGGTATACTTCCCCACTTTGTCACATTACAAATTACTTCTAAATTGCCACAGTGGAAGGGGAAAGGTTGTTTTGGCAATTTCTTGACCAAGGGTCTTTTGAATCTTGATGACAAAAAAAGAACCTTGGTGACAAAAAAGCACAATTTCACCCTTTAGAATGCTAAAGTGATAATTTTGGGATTTTTTTTAATAATGATTGTCAATGATCAGCAACATGGTTTAAGAGAGGGAAGGAGGAGGAAGAATAGGCCTCATAACAATGTAAAAAGCTTTACTTACCCACTGCAGAACAACCTGCTGATCTTCAGTAGTCTGCGATTATTATGTATTGCTGCCCCATTTGACCACTGTATTTGCAATCTACCATGACTTTATCACTTTGGTAAAGTAAATGTAGGCTAATGTGAAGTGGAAGTGGAGCAGAGGCAGATTTACAAGGTGAGCAATGTTGTTTTCATTATTTTATGGCACATTATCACTTTAACCAATTTTTTGTTGGTTTTTGTCAACCCATTTAGATGGGCAATTGACAAAATTGATCTAAAAATGACCCAGTAAAGAAAGCAAACTCTGACTCCCCCCTAAAGTTACAACCCTACTTATGTAATGCAAGATTCGCCAGAAAAGGCGGAATGTTCAAAACACATACATTGCATTAGACTGAATGCATGTGATGCAGGTAGCCCGTCTTATATAGATTGTACTTACATGTATACATTACAGTACTTAAGATTAGCAGCTATATCATATGAGTAAACATTTGACTTAAAGAAATGAAGCTCCCACTAAAATGAAAGAATGGCTGAAAAGAAGGAACCGAGGTTGAAGCCTTGGAACAAAGGTTTGTTTTGTTTTTACAAAACAAGAGGGTTATGTATCTCTGTCCATCAGAGTGATAAATTCTTACAAGAAATACTTTCAATCTTCTTTTAAAACTCACGGGAGGAATGTTACATCCTGGAGCGATAAAAGACAGCTCCAAAAAGAATGGTTTGTAGAATATATTACACATTCCTCCATTGCCATTTCATGAATCGAAATGGATTACATTGCAGATGTGCATCACCATCATTATACACCGCTCCAAACAGCACAAAAATTGATCTCTCGGCTAACGTCCTCGTATGTGCTACGCTGATAGATGGTCCTGACAGTCAAATAAACTCTGGGTTATACTCAGGCTCTATGCATCACATCGACACTTTTCAATGTTCTTTCTCAAAATGTTGCCGTCTTTTCAATCTCTTATTGAATCAATTTTGCTCGTACGTTATGGCGCTTGTGTACATATTGACAAGGTAATGGAAAGAAATAACTATGTAACCTAATATATCAGTCTGAGAGCATCATTCTTTACATATTTCACGATACCTCAACATGTTTTTCTAGGATTTGTTTTTCATATTTTCCTTTTAACCACTTGAACTCCCACGGACAGTCTCTTTTATTTTCCATATGATTGCATTCCAGCATAGTGCAAACAGTATGTCTACTCACTATGCTTGTGATCAATAGTGTCTCGCTGCTATAACACCTTTCCATTAGTATTATTCCTTTCTTTTTCTATCAACAGAAGATGAAAATTAATTGGATTATTTTCACAATGAAAAGTATACGGCAGTATGTTAGTAGGAGCTAGTTCATACTAGCAATGGTGTCAGCATAAGGCTCCAAGAACATTTTTTGTAGGACTGTTACCCTTTTGGTAAAAAAATATCACTTTACTATCAATGTCCAAAGTGTAAGCAAATTGATATTTTGAGTGCACTCTTAATGTTCAATGAAAAAGTATCCAAGAAGCTTAGAATTAATATACAGGTGCTTCTCACAAAATTAGAATATCATCATAAAGTTAATTTATTTCAGTTCTTCAATACAAAAAGTGAAACTCACATTATATAGAGTCATTACAGAGTGATGTATTTCAAGTGTTTATTTCTGTTAATGTTGATGATTATGGCTTGCAGCCAATGAAAACCCAAAAGTCATTATCTCAGTAAATTAGAATAATTAACTAAAAACACCTGTAAAGGCTTCCTAAGCATTTAAAAAGGTCCCTTAGTCTGTTTCAGTCGGCACCACAATCATGGAGAAGACTGCTGACTTGACATATGTCTATAAGGCAATCATTGGCACACTGCACAAGGAAAGTAAATTTTGCATTTGATTTGGAAATAAAAATCCCAGAGTCTGAAGGAAAAGTGGAGAGGCACACAATCTAAGCTGCTTGAGGTCTAGTGTGAAATTTCCACAATCAGTGATGCTCTGGGGAGCCATGTCCTCTGCTGGTGAAGGTCTACTGTGTTTTATAAAGACCAAAGTCAATGCAGCCATTTACCAGGAAATTTTAGAGCACTCCATGCTTCCCTCTGCTGACAATATTTTTGGAGATGAAAAATTATTCTCCAGCAGGACTTGGCACCTTTCCACACTGCCAAAAGTACCACTACCTGGTTTAAAAACAACAGTATCACTGTGCTTGATTGGCCAGAAAACTCTTCTGACCTTAACCCCATAGAGAATATATGGAGTATAGTCAAGAGGAAAATGAGAGACACCAGACCCAACAATGCAGACAAGCTAAAGGCTGCTATCAAAGCAACCTAAACTTCCATGACACATCAGCAGTGACACAGGCTGATTGTCTCCATGCCAGGCCACATTAATGCAGTAATTGATGCAAAAGGAGCCTCAACCAAGTATTGAGTGTATTTACTGAATATACATTTCATTAGGCCAATAGTTCGGATTTTAAAATAATTTTTCAAGCTGGTGTTATAATGTGTTCTAATTTACTGAGATAATGAGTTTTGGGTTTTCATTGGCTGTAAGCCACAATCATCAACATTAACAGAAATAAACACTTGAAATAGATCACTCCGATTGTAATGACTCTATATAATATATAAGTATCACTTTTTGTATTGAAAAACTGAAATAAATTAACTGTTTGATGATATTCTAATTTTATGAGATGCACCTGTATATATAAACAATCAGGCTCTAAATTATCATGGTCTTTATGCCAGAAATCTGTTGTAAAACACTTGTTGTTGTAAAAGTTGCAAAGTCTTTGCGCAATGTGAGGAAGTGCAAAACTGTTGCAACTTCTGGTGTTTTCCCACCAGTTTTGGATGGTTCTGCCAAAAAGTAGTGGAGGACGGGTGGTATGGGGAAATGGCAATACCCACTTATATAGGTCATGGTGGGCTGTGGCATATTTTATACCACAAATCGTATTCCAGTCTCTAGCTGGAGGAAGAGTTGTGGCGAGATGCACAGAAAGAGATGCTACTATGGAGATGCTTCTAATTCATTAATAGGTGTGGACTTTTTAATGAATCAGGTGCCAGAGGGCCACTATTTTCCTGTGTTAATTTGAGAGCTGAAAATTGATAAAATAAAAGCAAAAGCAGTTATTCACACCTTTTCCTATGTCTACACATGCTTCCTTCCAAGATTCTCTGCAGGGTTCTTCTGGCTTTAAGGACCACAAGGTCAAGAGATTGTATTGGCCTCAGTAGCAGAGTTCAGGTGAGGTCCCAGGACTGGCGAGTATGAAGGGTTTTTATTTTTAGCTCCTTCCCCTGACTTAGTTTGTAATGCTTTGGTGTCTGGAGAAATTTCAGAGCATGATAAAACTATTTTCTTTGCAATAAAAGCAGTTTTGAGTCATATGAAACTTATTTGGACTGAATGAAATCTACCAACCAATTCAAAAGAATCTGCTTAAACAAATGTCTAGAAATTTGCTCATGTGTAATCCATAGCTAAATTGACATGTATAAAGCTAAAGCTGCATAAGGTAATTGAGATCACATGATGCACACATTTAATTTAGATATTTTGAACATACCATAACCTGCAGTTGAAAGACCCAGATGCTTCATTCTGTTCTTTACTAATGCTGCAAGTTCTTGCCTTTCTGATCTTTGACACAATGTCATCCTCTGTTGACTTATCCTCTCGGCTGATTTGTTGGAATGTCTTGGAACTTTTCGACTTAGTCTTCTGGCCCACTGCATGCTCTTCCTTCTCAGTAAAGGGTGGTCCGCTTGGTCACTGGATGTGGAATTTCGATGGTTGTTACGATTTAATGATGCTTCTTTGGTTTCTTTTGTGTCTTCCCACTCTTCAACACTGATAGATATCTGCGACTGAAATGATAGAATAATTCCATGAGCAATCTTAAGTAAATGTTAAAGTGGATGTGTCATCCAAATATTCTGTAAGTCTTTTGGTCAAAAAGGCAGAAAAATTTTTATTTGGCAAAAAGAATCAGTTAACCTCTTAACGAATGCCGATACGCCTTTTAACGGCGGTAGTTAAGGGTACTTAAACCACAGCACCGTTAATTAACGGCACTGCGAAAAAAGTGTATAGCGCCCCCAGAGTCAAATTTTCTCTGGGGTCTCGGCTGCTGGGGGTAGCCGAAAGCCCAGAGAACATGATTTGGGTTGGTGTTTACCGACCCGGGTTTTGCGATCGCCGATATTAACTGCTTACCGGCAACCGCAAAAAAAAGAAGTCCGATGTACCATTTAATTTCTCTCTCCTCTGATGTGTGAAATAGGGTCCCCGATCCCCCCGGTACATGCGTAGTGTGCCGCCGAGATCTGCCAGCCAGTAATTGGCAGATCTTGGGGTCTTAGCTGCCGGGGGTAGCTGAGACCCCAGAGAACATAATTGGGGTCGGTTTTTACCAACCCTGGTTTTGCGATCGCTGCTACTAACCATGCCAGTTAATTTCTCTCTCCTCTGATGTGATCGCACAGAGGAGAGAGAAATAGGGTCCCCGATGGGGCTAAAATTAGGGTTAGGGTTGGGGATAAAATTAGGGTTAGGGTTAGGGCTAGGACTAAAATTAGGGTTAGGGTTGGGGCTAAAATTAGGATTTGGATTACGGTAAGGCTTCTTTTACACTTACCGTGGTTATGCATCCCGTTTTTGCGGTTCCAATAGATTTCTATGGCGCCACAAAAACGGGCCGCAATAATTCCACAGAGCTCCGTACGCCATATGGCCATGAGGGCCGTATTTATGGCTGTGAAAAAATATCGAGCCTGCTTGATATTTTTCTCGGCTTACAGACATGGCCCCCATTGTAATTAAATGGGGCCGCAAAAACAATGGAAGGCTGTTTTTGCAGTGCATCATGACTTCCGGTTTTGCGGACCGCCTTTTTTTAGTATTGTAAACCCGAAAAATGGTGATCTGCAAGATTTTGTAGGTCTGTTATTGCGGCAGACCGTGAAAATTGTGGCAATATAGCCCGCAGAAAAGGGCCACAAAAAAAATTGTAAGTGTTAAAGAAGCCTTAGGTTTGGGATTAGGGTTAGGTTTGGGATTAGGGTTATGGTTTGGGATTAGGGTTATGGTTAGGGTTGGGTTTAGGGTTATGGGTGTGTTGGGATTATTGGTGTGTTGGGGTTAGTGTTGTGATTAGGGTTAGGGTTGGGATTAGGGTTAGAGGTGTGTTGGGGTTAGGGTTGTGATTAGAGTTACGGTTAGAGTTGGGATTATGGTTAGGGGTGTGTTGGGGCTAGGGTTGTGATCAGGATTATGGTTAGGGTTGGGATTAGGGTTCGGTGTGTGTTGGGCTTAGGGTTGGAGTTAGAATTGGGGGTTTCCACTGTTTAGGTACTTCAGGGGGTCTCCAAACACGACATGGCTCCACCATTGATTCCAGCAAATTTTGCGTTGAAAAAGTCAAATGGTGCTCCCTCCCTTCTGAGCTCTGCCGTGCACCGAAACAGTGGTTTACCTCCACATATGGGGCTTCAGCGTACTCAGGACAAAATGGACAACAGCTTTTGGGGTCCAGTTTCTCCTGCTACCCTTGGGAAAATAAAAAAATTGGGGGCTAAAAAAATGATTTTTGTGGAAAAAAAAAGATTTTTTATTTTTACGGCTCTGTGTTATAAACTTCTGTGAAGCACTTGGGCATTCAAAGTGCTCACCACACATCTAGATAAGCTTCTTGGGGGGGTCTAGTTTTCAAAATGGGGTCACTAATGGGGGGTTTCTACTGTTTAGGCACATCAAGGGCTCTGCAAACACAACATGACGCCCGCAGACCATTCCTTCAAAGTCTGCATTCCAAAACGGCGCTCCTTCCTTTCCGAGTTCTGCCATTCCCCCAAACAGTGGTACCCCCCACATATGGGATATCTAAGTATTCAGGACAAATTTCACAACAACTTTCTTGGTCCAATTTCTCCTGTTACCCTTGCGAAAGTAAAAATTTGGGGGTGAAAAGATCATTTTTGTGGAAAAATATGATTTTTTATTTTCATGGCTCTACGTTAAAAACTTCTGTGAAGCACTTGGGGGTTCATAGTGCTCACCAAACATCTAGTTAAGCTCCTTGGGGGGGTCTAGTTTCCAAAATGGGGTTCACTTGTGGGGGGTTTCTACTGTTTAGGTACATCAGGGGCTCTGCAAGCACAACATGAGGCCTGCAGACCATTCCATCAAAGTCTGCATTCCAAAATGTCACTACTTCCCTTCCGAGCCTCACTGTGTGCCCAAACATTGGTCCCCCACATATTGGGTATTGGCGTACTCAAGACAAACTGGTCAACAACTTTTGGGGTCAAACTTCTCCTGTTACCCTTGTGAAAGTAAAACATTGCGGGCTGAAAAAAAATCATTTTTGAGGAAAAAAAGATTTTTTATTTTCACGGGTCTACGTTATAAACTTCTGTGAAGGACTTGGGTGTTTAAAGTGCACACCACATATCTAGACAAGTTCCTTAAGGAGTTTAGTTTCCAAAATGGTGTCACTTGTGGGGAGTTTCCACTGTTTAGGCACATCAGGGGCTCTCCAAACGCAACATGGCGTCCGATCTCAATTTCAGGCAAATCTGCATTGAAAAAGTCAAACGGCACTCCTTCTCTTCCAAGCTCTGCCATGCGCCCAAACTGTGGTTTACCCCCACATATGGGGTATCGGTGTATTCTGAAGACATTGCACAGCAAATTTTGTGGTTTATTTTCTCTTTTTACACTTCTAAAAATAAAAAAAAAATTGGTTCTGAAGAAAAATGTTTGTAAAAAAAGTTAAATGTTAATTTTTTCCTTCCACATTGCTTCACTTCCTGTGAAGCACGTAAAGGTTTAATAAAATTCCTTCCTGAATGTAAAGTAGAGATGTGGGAAATGTTATTTATTTTCAAAATTTTCGCCATATTTCCGCTTTTTTCATAAATAAACGCAAGTTATATTGAAGAAATTTTACCACTAACACGGAGTACAATATGTCATGAAAAATCAGTCTCATAATCAGCGGGATCTATTAAAGAGTTTCAGAGTTATAACCTCATAAAGTGACAGTGATCAGAATTGTAAAAATTGGTTTTGTCATTAAGTAACAAATTGGCTCTGTCACTAAGGGGTTTAAGAACACTCAGAACTATGAGCTTACTGTATTATGTAATTGCCCCACACAACAGTATTTTTAGTGCCCAATTTGGCTTATAAAAGAACAGAGCTGACTTTGTAACAAAATATTACACAAATATAAAAAACTAGATGGTGGCCTGATTCTAACGCATCGGGTATTCTAGAATATGTATGTAGTTTATTTATGAAGTTTTCAGAATAATGCAATTTATACACAGGAATCAGCCGGCCGGGCGTGACCAATTAGCGAAGCGTGGTTCAAATTATGCGCCAATTCGCGGGCGGACTGCGACTGTCGCTGATTGTTCATGGCCGGGCATGACCAATCAGTGAAGCCAGGGCCAGCTCCAGCTTTTTGAGGGCCCCGGGCAAAAGAGTCTCAGTGGACCCCCTCTTTAACATATACCACGATTCATGATGCACAGATACAGGAGAGAAATATAGCACAGCCAAGTAGCGTATAACACAGCCCATGTAGTATATAACACAGCCCTACGTAGTATATAACACAGCCCACGTAGTAAATAGCACAGACTCGTAGTATATTGCCAAGCCACATAGTATTTTGCCCAGCCACGTAGTATATTGCCCCACCACGTCGGATATTGCCCAGCAATGTCGGATGTTGCCCAGCCACGTAGTATATAGCACAGACACGTAGTATATAGCACAGAGACGTAGCATATAACACTGCCCATGCAGTATATAACCCAGGCCACGTAGTATAGAGCACAGCAATGTAGTATATTGCCCAGCCACGTGATATATACCACAGCCACATAGTATATAGCACAGCCCACATAGTATATAGCACAGAGATGTAGTATATAACACAGCTCACGAAGTATCTAACACAGCCCACGTAGTATATAGCAATGTGGGCACCATATCCCTGTTAAAAAAAGAATTAAAATAAAAATAGTTATATACTCACCTTCCGTCGGCCCCCGGATCCAGCCCAAGGTGTTTACCGATGCTCCTCGCGATGCTCCGGTCCCAAGAGTGCATTGCAGTCTCGCGAGATAATGACGTAGCGGTCTCGAGAGATCGCTACGTCATCATCTCGCGAAACCGCAATGCATAGACCCGAGCGTCGCGAGGAGCAGGAAAGGCCTGGGCTGTATCTGGGGGCCAACAGAAGGTGAGTATATAATGATTTTTTATTTTTTTATTATCTTTAACATTAGATCTTTTACTATTGATGCTGCATAGGCAGTATCAATAGTAAAAAGTTGGTCACACAGGGTTAATAGCAGCGTTAACAGAGTGCGTTACACCGCGGCATAACGCGGTCCATTAACGCTGCCATTAACCCTGTGTGAGCGCTGACTGGAGGGGAGTATGGAGTGGGCACTGACAGCAGGGGAGTAGGGAGCGGCTATTTCGCGGCCGGACTGTGCCCGTCGCTGATTGGCCTGTTATGACCCCAATGGCGAGGGTCTCAGAGGAACGTGGAAGTCTGCAGAATACAAAAATCCAGCTCATAGGGCAGTGGTAACTGGGTTGACCATATATCTACTCCTAACGCCAACACTAGAAGTAGCCGGGGATCATTCCTACGTTGATTCTAGATGACACGCGCCAGCCGGAGAATCTAGCTACCCCTAGTAGAGGAAAACAAAGACCTTTCTTGCCTCCAGAGAAGGGGACCCCAAAGCTGGATAGAAGCCCCCCACAAATAATGACGGTGAGGTAAGAGGAAATGACAAACACAGAAATGAACCAGGTTTAGCACAGAGAGGCCCGCTTACTGATAGCAGAATAAAGAAAGGTAACTTATATGGTCAACAAAAACCCTATCAAAATCCACACTGGAAATTCAAGAACCCCCGAACCGTCTAACGGTCCGGGGGGAGAACACCAGCCCCCTAGAGCTTCCAGCAAAG
Organism: Ranitomeya variabilis; assembly: GCF_051348905.1. Taxonomy (NCBI): domain Eukaryota; kingdom Metazoa; phylum Chordata; class Amphibia; order Anura; family Dendrobatidae; genus Ranitomeya; species Ranitomeya variabilis. The sequence continues at coordinate 94,109,955 of NC_135239.1, read as the reverse complement.
GTCAGGATATAGATTTGGAACAAGCTGGACAAAAATACAAAACCAAAACAAATAGCAAAAAGCAAAAGGCAGACTTAGCTGATATAACTGGAACCAGGATCAGTAGACAAGAGCACAGCAGACTAGCTCTGATAACTACGTTGCCAGGCATAGAACTGAAGGTCCAGGGAGCTTATATAGCAACACCCCTAACTAACGACCCAGGTGCGGATAAAAGGAATGACAGAAAAACCAGAGTTAAAAAACTAGTAACCACTAGAGGGAGCAAAAAGCAAATTCACAACAGTACCCCCCCCTTAGTGAGGGGTCACCGAACCCTCACCACGACCACCAGGGCGATCAGGATGAGCGGCATGAAAGGCACGAACTAAATCGGCCGCATGAACATCAGAGGCAACCACCCAGGAATTATCCTCCTGACCATAGCCCTTCCACTTGACCAGGTACTGAAGCCTCCGCCTGGAGAGGCGAGAATCCAAGATCTTCTCCACCACGTACTCCAACTCGCCCTCAACCAACACCGGAGCAGGAGGCTCAGCAGAAGGAACTACAGGCACAATGTACCGCCGCAACAAGGACCTATGAAATACATTGTGAATAGCAAACGACACAGGAAGATCCAGACGAAAAGATACAGGATTAAGGATTTCCAATATCTTGTAAGGCCCAATAAAACGAGGTTTAAATTTGGGAGAGGAGACCTTCATAGGAACAAAGCGGGAAGAAAGCCACACCAAATCCCCAACGCGTAGTCGGGGACCCACACCGCGGCGGCGGTTGGCAAAGCGCTGAGCCTTCTCCTGTGACAACTTCAAGTTGTCCACCACATGATTCCAGATCTGCTGCAACCTATCCACCACAGAATCCACCCCAGGACAGTCAGAAGGCTCCACATGACCCGAAGAAAAGCGAGGATGGAAACCAGAGTAGCAGAAAAAAGGCGAAACCAAGGTGGCGGAACTAGCCCGATTATTAAGGGCAAACTCAGCCAACGGCAAGAATGTCACCCAATCGTCCTGATCAGCAGAGACAAAACACCTCAAATAAGCCTCCAAAGTCTGATTGGTTCGCTCCATCTGTCCATTAGTCTGAGGATGGAAAGCAGACGAAAACAACAAATCAATGCCCATCCTACTACAAAAGGATCGCCAGAACCTGGAAACGAACTGGGATCCTCTGTCTGACACAATATTCTCAGGGATGCCGTGCAAACGAACCACGTTCTGGAAAAACACAGGAACCAGATCGGAAGAGGAAGGCAGCTTAGGCAAAGGAACCAAATGGACCATCTTGGAGAAGCGATCAGATATCACCCAGATAACGGACATGCCCTGAGATAGCGGAAGATCAGAAATGAAATCCATGGAGATATGTGTCCAAGGTCTCTTCGGGACAGGCAAGGGCAAGAGCAAACCGCTGGCACGAGAACAGCAAGGCTTAGCTCGAGCACAAGTCCCACAGGACTGCACAAATGACCGCACATCCCTTGACAAGGAAGGCCACCAAAAGGACCTGGCCACCAGATCTCTGGTGCCAAAAATTCCCGGGTGACCTGCCAACACCGAGGAATGAACCTCGGAAATGACTCTGCTGGTCCACTTATCCGGGACAAACAGTCTGTCAGGTGGACAAGACTCAGGCCTATCAGCCTGAAATCTCTGCAACACACGTCGCAGATCCGGAGAAATAGCTGACAAGATAACTCCATCTTTAAGAATACCAACAGGATCAGCGACTCCAGGAGCATCAGGCACAAAGCTCCTAGAAAGAGCATCGGCCTTCACATTCTTTGAACCTGGTAAATACGAGACAACAAAATCAAAGCGGGAGAAAAACAATGACCAGCGGGCCTGTCTCGGATTAAGGCTTTTAGCAGACTCGAGATACATCAGATTTTTGTGATCAGTCAAGACCACCACACGATGCTTAGCACCCTCGAGCCAATGACGCCACTCCTCAAATGCCCATTTCATGGCCAACAACTCCCGATTGCCCACATCATAATTTCGCTCGGCAGGCGAAAACTTCCTAGAGAAAAAGGCACAAGGTTTCATAACAGAGCAACCAGGGCCTCTCTGCGACAAAACGGCCCCTGCCCCAATCTCCGAAGCATCCACCTCAACCTGAAAGGGAAGTGAGACGTCAGGCTGGCACAAAACAGGCGCCGAAGTAAACCGGCGTTTCAACTCCTGGAAAGCCTCCACGGCAGCAGGAGCCCAGTTAGCTACATCGGAGCCCTTCTTGGTCATATCCGTCAAAGGTTTCACAATGCTAGAAAAATTAGCGATAAAACGACGGTAGAAGTTAGCGAAGCCCAAGAACTTCTGAAGACTCTTAACTGACGAGGGCTGAGTCCAATCAAGAATAGCTCGGACCTTGACTGGGTCCATCTCCACCGCAGAAGGGGAAAAAATGAACCCCAAAAAGGGAACCTTCTGTACACCAAAGAGACACTTTGAGCCCTTGACAAACAAAGAATTTTCACGCAAAATTTTAAAGACCAACCTGACCTGCTCCACATGCGAATCCCAATTATCAGAAAAAACCAAAATATCATCCAGATAAACAATCAAAAATTTATCCAGATACTTCCGGAAAATGTCATGCATAAAGGACTGAAAAACTGAAGGCGCATTGGAGAGCCCAAAAGGCATCACCAAGTACTCAAAATGACCTTCGGGCGTATTGAATGCGGTTTTCCATTCATCACCTTGCTTAATGCGCACAAGGTTGTACGCACCACGAAGGTCTATCTTGGTGAACCACTTGGCACCCTTAATCCGGGCAAACAAGTCAGACAACAGCGGTAAAGGATACTGAAATTTGACAGTGATCTTATTCAAAAGCCGATAATCAATACAAGGTCTCAAAGATCCATCCTTTTATGCCACAAAAAAGAATCCCGCACCAAGAGGGGAAGAAGACGGACGAATATGTCCTTTTTCCAGAGACTCCTTGATATATGAACGCATAGCGGTATGTTCAGGTACCGACAGATTAAACAGTCTTCCCTTAGGAAATTTACTGCCTGGGATCAAATCTATAGCACAGTCACAGTCCCTATGAGGAGGCAGTGCACTGGACTCAGACTCACTGAAGACATCCTGATAATCAGACAAATACTCCGGAACTTCCGAAGGCGTAGAAGAAGCAATAGACACAGGCAGGGAATCCTCATGAATACCACGACAGCCCCAACTTGAGACTGACATAGCCTTCCAGTCCAGGACTGGATTATGGGTCTGTAACCATGGCAGCCCTAAAACAACCAAATCATGCATTTTATGTAAAACCAGGAAACGTATCACCTCGCGGTGTTCAGGAGTCATGCACATGGTAACCTGAGTCCAATACTGCGGTTTATTTGCTGCCAATGGTGTAGCATCAATACCCCTAAGAGGAATAGGATTTTCTAATGGTTCAAGAGTAAATCCACAGCGCTTAGCAAATGAGAGATCCATGAGACTCAGGGCAGCACCTGAATCTACAAACGCCATGACAGGATAAGATGACAGTGAGCAAATCAAAGTTACAGACAGAATAAATTTAGGTTGCAAATTACCAACGGTGACAGGACTAACAACCTTAGCTATACGTTTAGAGCATGCTGAGATAACATGTGTAGAATCACCACAGTAGTAGCACAAGCCATTCCGGCGTCTATGAATTTTCCGCTCATTTCTAGTCAGGATTCTATCACATTGCATTAAATCAGGTGTCTGTTCAGACAACACCATGAGGGAATTTGCGGTTTTTCTATCACATTGCACCGAATTAGGTGTCTGTTCAGACAACACCATGAGGGAATTTGCGGTTTTGCGCTCCCGCAACCGCCGGTCAATTTGAATAGCCAGTGCCATAGTATCATTCAGACCTGTGGGAATGGGAAAACCCACCATAACATTCTTAATGGCTTCAGAAAGGCCATTTCTAAAATTAGCGGCCAGTGCACACTCGTTCCAATGTGTCAGCACGGACCATTTCCGAAATTTTTGGCAATACACTTCAGCCTCGTCCTGCCCCTGAGACATAGCCAGCAAGGCCTTTTCAGCCTGAATCTCAAGATTGGGTTCCTCATAAAGTAAACCGAGCGCCAGAAAAAACGCATCAAGATCAGCCAATGCCGGATCTCCTGGCGCCAGCGAAAAAGCCCAATCCTGAGGGTCGCCCCGTAAGAACGAAATAACTATTTTTACTTGCTGAGCAGAATCTCCAGATGAACAGGGTCTCAGGGACAAAAACAATTTACAATTATTCACGAAATTCCTAAACTTAAACCTGTCTCCGGAAAACAGTTCAGGAATCGGTATTTTAGGTTCTGACCTAGGATTTCTGATAACATAGTCTTGTATGCCCTGCACACGAGTAGCCAGCTGGTCCACACTTGTAATCAAGGTCTGGACATTCATGTCTGCAGCAAGCATAGCCACTCTGAGGTAAAGGGGAAGGAGAAAGAAAAAGAAAAAAAAAAAAAAACTCAGAATCTTCTTTCTTATAATCCCTCTTCTGTAATGCATTAAACATTTAATACTGGCCTGGCAAACTGTTATGACCCCAATGGCGAGGGTCTCAGAGGAACGTGGAAGTCTGCAGAATACAAAAATCCAGCTCATAGGGCAGTGGTAACTGGGTTGACCATATATCTACTCCTAACGCCAACACTAGAAGTAGCCGGGGATCATTCCTACGTTGATTCTAGATGACACGCGCCAGCCGGAGAATCTAGCTACCCCTAGTAGAGGAAAACAAAGACCTTTCTTGCCTCCAGAGAAGGGGACCCCAAAGCTGGATAGAAGCCCCCCACAAATAATGACGGTGAGGTAAGAGGAAATGACAAACACAGAAATGAACCAGGTTTAGCACAGAGAGGCCCGCTTACTGATAGCAGAATAAAGAAAGGTAACTTATATGGTCAACAAAAACCCTATCAAAATCCACACTGGAAATTCAAGAACCCCCGAACCGTCTAACGGTCCGGGGGGAGAACACCAGCCCCCTAGAGCTTCCAGCAAAGGTCAGGATATAGATTTGGAACAAGCTGGACAAAAATACAAAACCAAAACAAATAGCAAAAAGCAAAAGGCAGACTTAGCTGATATAACTGGAACCAAGATCAGTAGACAAGAGCACAGCAGACTAGCTCTGATAACTACGTTGCCAGGCATAGAACTGAAGGTCCAGGGAGCTTATATAGCAACACCCCTAACTAACGACCCAGGTGCGGATAAAAGGAATGACAGAAAAACCAGAGTCAAAAAACTAGTAACCACTAGAGGGAGCAAAAAGCAAATTCACAACATTGGCCGTGCCCAATCTGCGACTTCGGATTTCCGTGACAGACAGACAGAAAGACAGACAGACAGAAAGACAGACAGACAGAAAGACGGAAGTGTCCCTTAGCAATTATATAGTAGATAACACAGATTTCTGTACTAAATTATTGATCACAAAGTCAGATTGTTAGGATAAAACTCAACAAAATAGTGTGAGCGTGATTCACGTTTATTGCCGTGGTGCGTTCTGCAGGGTAACTTTGGCACATCCTGCAAGACACTTTTTCATCTTGTTCACCACTTCTTGACTGATGTACTTTACTCTATTGTGTACCATTATTAAACCTGTCTCTCCTTCATTCTCAGCCACTTCAAAATTGTTGACAGTCCAAAGTGTACAAGAGTCTAAAGCAAATAATTTATTTGTATGCCTTACATTTTTGGTACAATTTGTGACAAACTTCTAATACCTTTAGCTTTTTCACTCTGGCATTTTTTTTATTATTTTTTTTTCTGCTTTCCAAGAGCCACAAAGTTTCTATTTAGCCATTATTGTAGATGGTGTTATCATTTAAACGAGCTTTATTTTTTAATTAAATCATTTTTGAAATGCTTATAAGTATTTAATTTTTTTTTATCTTTATTTTTGGTGAGAGGGAATGCAATAAACAATAGAAACTCAGATTAAAATTTTAGGTTTAGTGTTTACAGTGTTTATGTTATATAATATATGCATTCCATCTGTCTTCCAGTGGATACTCTTCCCATTCCAAGTAGGATATGTATGTAAACCCACTCACCGCTATTCTGCGTGCATACCTGATGAATGCTGGATACAGCCGAAACATGAAGGATTTTTATTTTACATGTTATCTTCCTTTTGATCTTTTTTCACAGACAATGTGATTTTCTGGATTTTTTTTTCTCAGTTTGTCTCCCATAGTTGAGGTCTACCTATGATGTAAATTACAGACGCCTCTCATCTTTTTAAGTGGTGGAACTTGCACTATTGCTGAATGACTAAATACTTTTTTGCCCCACTGTATGTTTGATGATCGGTTCTGAACATATTCGGTAATTTCTACTCCCACTGACTATAATGATGTTCGGCTGTGTTCTACGAATACTGCAAAAAGAATATTCACTGCCGATCGTATTCAGAACCAAATCCAAACAAATTCGCTCAACTCTACCTATAACTAGTGTTGAGCGATACCGTCCGATACTTGAAAGTATCGGTATCGGAAAGTATCGGCCGATACCGGCAAAATATCGGATCCAATCCGATACCGATACCCGATACCAATACAAGTCAATGGGACTCAGGTATCGGACGGTATTCCTGATGGTTCCCAGGGTCTGAAGGAGAGGAAACTCTCCTTCAGGCCCTGGGAACCATATAAATGTGTAAAATAAAGAATTAAAATAAAAAATATCGCTATACTCACCTGTCCGACGCAGCCGGGACCTCGGCGATTGTAAGCGGCAGCGTTGTTTCTTTAAAATTCGCGCTTTTACTTGCTTACGTGAATTCCCGGCTTCTGATTGGTCAGGGCGGCCATGTTGCCGGGACTCGGACCAATCACAGCAAGCCGTGACGAAATTACGTCACGGCTTGCTGTGATTGGTCCGCGTCCCGGCAATATGGCGCCGTGACCAATCACAAGCCGTGACGTCACGGGAGGCTGGACACGCGCGCTTTTCAAAATAAGCGCGTGTCCAGCCTCCCGTGACGTCACGGCTTGTGATTGGTTAATGGCGGCCATGTTCCTGGGACGCGGACCAATCACAGCAAGCCGTGACGTAATTTCGTCACGGCTTGCTGTGATTGGTCCGCATCCCGGCAATATGGCGCCGTGACCAATCACAAGCCGTGACGTCACGGGAGGCTGGACACGCGCGCTTTTCAAAATAAGCGCGTGTCCAGCCTCCCGTGACGTCACGGCTTGTGATTGGTTAATGGCGGCCATGTTGCCGGGACGCGGACCAATCACAGCAAGCCGTGACGTAATTTCGTCACGGCTTGCTGTGATTGGTCCGAGTCCCGGCAACATGGCCGCCCTGACCAATCAGAAGCCGGGAATTCACGTAAGCAAGTAAAAGCGCGAATTTTAAAGAAACAACGCTGCCGCTTACAATCGCCGAGGTCCCGGCTGCGTCGGACAGGTGAGTATAGCGATTTTTTTTATTTTAATTCTTTCTTTTACACCTTTTTACATTAATGTTGTTTCGATACCGATATCCGATATTACAAAAATATCGGATCTCGGTATCGGAAATTCCGATACAGCAAGTATCGGCCGATACCCGATACTTGCAGCATCGGAATGCTCAACACTACCTATAACCTAAGATGTCGGTCCAGAGGCGGGCAAAAATTCCATGAGGCAGATGCTAATGGCCCCATATTAGGGAAAAAATATCTGTCTTGAGTTGACTGCAATCATTGTAATGAGACTATTTACTTGGATAAATTTCCTATTATTGGAATTTAAAACATTTACCCTACATACCCTGTAATTTGGAGATGTTCATATTTATTTCTAGTTTTGGTAAATAGCAGATTACAACTGTTTCAATATTTTATTTTTTACGGGCATTAAGAATGGGTTCAGTAATTAAAGGGAATCTGTCAACAAATTTTTGATATGTAATCTGCGAGCAGTATAAAGTAGGAGAAGAGACCCTGATTTCAGGAATATGTCACTAACTGGACTGCTTGGAGCAGTTTTAATAGAATCCCTGATTTATCTGCTGTAGATGTAGTGTAGTATCCCAAAAGTGGCCATATCTATGGGATACCGGAAATATAGTGTTTTCATATAAATGGTAGTAGGAGGCGCTAGTGTTATAAGGAGGGTAACAGCTGCAAATAGGACAATAACACAGGGCTGTGGGTAAAGTAAATAGAAGAAATATCAGTTATTTGGGCTGTGCTTACCTTCCTTAGGGAGACGTATAGCTAGTAGCATAGCTACCGGGGGGGCAGAGGGTGCGGGCGCCCCGAGCCCGGTGCTTGGAGGGGGCCCACCCAGAGCTACGCTACTGTAACTGTGGCTGCGCGCGCCAATACTGTTACCTTCTGTGGCAGCGCAGGGAGAATAGATCTCCCTGCTCTGCCGCCAACCGCTATGGGGCCCCTGAGCAGGCGGGGGCCTGGTGCCAGCAGTGGGCCCCCTGCCCGTCATCGGAAGATCAGCTGTACCGGCATTTAGCCGATACAGCTGATCATATTGATGGGAGAAGGAGCGCTGCGCTCCTTCTCCCATCATCCCCCTGTCAGTGTCGGCGTCTGACGTCGCCAACACTGACAGCGGGCGCGATGACGTCACTGCAGGTGCCCGCTGTCAGGAGATCAGCGGGAGCAGCGCAGGAACCAGGAAAAAGAGAGATGAGTATTTATTTATTTTTATGGGTGCTGTTACCTTATTACAGGGTCTGCCTATGGGGGTCTGCCGCCTTATTACAGGGTCTGACTAGGGGGGCTGCCTTATTAAAGGGTCTGCCTATGGGGGTCTGCCGTCTTATTACAGTGTCTGCCTAAGAAGATCTGCCGCCTTATTACAGGGTCTGCCGCCTTATTACACGGTCTGCCTATGGGGGGCTGCCTTATTGCAGGGTCTGCCTACGGGGGTCTGCCATCTTATTACAGTGTCTGCCTATGAAGATCTGCCGCCTTATTACAGTGTCTGACTATGGGGGTCTGCCACCTTATTACAGGGTCTAACTATGAGGGTGCTGCCTTATTACAGGGTCTGCCGCCTTATTACAGGGACTGCCTATTGGGGTCTGCTGCCTTATTACAGGGTCTGCCTATGGGGTTCTGCCTCCTTATTACAGGGTCTGCCGCCTTATTACAGGGTCTGACTAGGGGGGCCGCCTTATTACAGGGACTGCCTATTGGGGTCTGCTGCCTTATTACAGGGTCTGGCTATGGGGGTACTGCCTTATGCTATAGAGTCAGCCTATGGGGAGTGCAATATACTATATTCTGTGACTATTTGGTGCATTATGCTACTGTATATGGAGGCTATCTAGGGGGCCATCATACAGTATGGAGATTACAGTCTGGGAGTTATACATTGTTGGAGCTATCAAACAGTTTGCGGGCTACTAAGGAGTCAGTATACTGTGTGGGTAGTACTATATGGTGAGGGGGGCATTATACTGTGTATAAGAGAGCATCATGCTGTGTATAGGGGAGCCGTAAAGGGGGGAGACTCTGGACAATATTAAATGTAAAGTGGGCACTTATTGTTATAGGGGAACTCAGGTTACTGTGGCTATCAAAGAGACACACAGTGTTAGGAGTCAAGTTCCCGCCGCTGCACAGCAGGAATCTCGAACCATGTCTGCTGCGGTCTCCCATTCTTCTCCAGCCACAGTGGAGACTGCTCAGCAGAGACATCGGTCCCAGCATCTTGCTCAGTTTCACTCTGTGCATAGGGTTACTGCTGCTTTTCCAGCTTCTGCCATTGAAGCCAGTGCTGGGCAGCGGCGGGCAAACGCTTTTGGGACTAAGTCCTGCTTTTCCCCTTCTGAGTATGCCCAGAGCAAGGTCTCCCGTTGGAGATCAAGGGTCACATGCTCAGATACTGCAGCAGATCCCATTGGTCCTCCAGGAAGGTCCTGAAGGTGCTCAACTTCTGTGGCAGCCTCCCATTGGTCCTTCTGGGAAGGTCCTGTACATGCTGCAGCTATAAAATGTTCGCATGACCACACGGCCATGCGCTAGTGTAAACGTGTGTGTGTTGATGTGTGAAAGTGGTTAATTAATTATCCCCTGCCTTGTGTATGACTGCTCGCGTAAGGTGGATGATTGCTATCCAGCGCCCGACTTAGCCATCAGCACGTAACACACAAAACAGCTTCTAATTGCTGTGACCGCCAGTGCGGCGCCGTACACTTTCACAGCGCTTTCCTGACCCAAGCCTGGGTGGTTAGTGGCGTCCACCAGTGCGGCACCGCACGCACTCTGGTGCATCTTTATTATTATTTCTTTCACTCTGACACCCCAGTTGCGGTGTCAAGCGCAAGAGGTCTATATGAACTCAAATCCTGTGCCTTGGGACTGAGTTCTGAGACTCCTTGCTTGCGCTCTTGGTGCGGTACCGTGGTCCTGTGACACAACAGGGTTCGCTTCCTTCACACATGGTGAAGTTAACCCGTGTGTGTATCCACATTGTACCGCCATATAGTCCGTCATTACTTGGCAGCAGGTTCCATCTCTGCACGGTGGACCCCGGGCTGCGAACGCACCTTACTTTATCTTGAAACGTCAGTGGTAAGTCATTATCTGTAACTGTGCAGTGATCTGTTATATGTTCTGTAGGGCTGGTATCTACCACTGACCATATGGTGGTAATATCCATGTTGGTCTTTATATAGAGATTATCTTCAGTAACAGCGCTGTCATCTGCTGAGGTTCTCCTCCACTATTAGGGTGCATCACCCAGTTGTAATCAAGGTTACCTGGTTAGGGGCCCACTCAGAAGTTTCGCCCCCCTGAACCAAAGCCCTAGCTACGCCTCTGAATATAGCAATTATAAACTGTATGGTGGGTAGAAACAATCATGTTGAGAAATCCAGAGATGCCCGCGCTACAATGGAAAGAAGCAGGAAGTAATGCCTGTCACCGGCCAGAACAGTGCTCTGGAAGATTCATTGTTTTACTACCACAAGCCATCCTCTCTACCTTGAAGGAGATCTACTAAGGACACACATCCTGGACTATTTTCCAATGATAGACCAACATCCCCAGTATACTTTAAGGAAACCTGTCACCTCATGTTGCCGCTATAAGATGTGGCTGGGCCAAACTGTCCATTCCCGGCGCCTGCACACTGCAGTACTTTGCTCTGCCCTCAACATTGCAAATCAATATGCCTGAGCAGGAGCACAGCACGAAGCAAGCAGGATGATGACATCGCATAAAGATAGGAGGCACCGGACCCCGAACCTGCGACACCCATCGGACCAGACCTCCCCTGGGTGAGTGTAAAAAAAACTTGTTTTCTTCTCTCTCAAGTTGTATCGGGGGCTTATCTACAGCATTAAAGAATACTGAAGATAAGACCCGAAAGGCAGTGGCCGCATCTTATAGCGGCAAAACAAGGTGACAGGTTCCCTTTAAGCAAGGTAAAACCGTATACTTACTACCTCATATGTCTCTTTGTAGATCTATTGTGAGTACATGTTGACATTGCCTAAAAGCTGTTATAGTCCTCTTGGATCAGAAGTTTAATCCTACTTATTTGCAGGTCCACCAATTAACCTCTTTACCCCCAAGGGTGGTTTGCACGTTAATGACCAGGCCAATTTTTACAATTCTGACCACTGTCCATTTATGAGGTTATAACTCTGGAACGATTCAATGGATCCCGGAGATTCTGACACTGTTTTCTCGAGACATATTGTACTTTATGATAGTGGTAAAATTTCTTTGATATTATATGCGTTTATTTGTGAAAAAAAAGGGAATTTGGTGAAAATTTTGAAAATTTCGCAATTTTCCAACTTTGAATTTTTATGCCCTTAAATCACAGAGATATGTCACGCAAAATACTTAATAAGTAACATTTCCCACATGTCTACTTTACATAAGCACAATTTTGGAACCAATTTTTTTTTTTTGTTAGGGAGTTATAAGGGTTAAAAGTTGACCAGAAATTTCTCATTTTTACAACACCATTTTTTTAGGGACCACATCACATTTGAGGGCTTTATATGATAGAAAATACCCAAGTGTGACACCATTCTCAATGTGCTCAAAACCACATTCAAGAAGTTTATTAACCCTTCAGGTGTTTCACAGGAATTTTTGGAATGATTATACAACATCCAAATGATCAGCGCAAAGTCATCTGTCAAAAATGTTCAACTACCTTAAGCAGAGGTCATAATCTAAAAAGTCTAAATACAAGTTGCATGCATAGACATTTAACCACCATGCATTTGCAAGCCTGGACTAAGTAACTACCAAACGTCCCTTAAGGTTGTAGCACCCTGGGCGAATGAAGCTAGTCAGCAACGCTACATCCCTTCCGTCACTGTAAGCCCACCATTTCCCGCACCACCTGCAGTATCTGTGCAGGTTTCGTTGCTAGGCCAAAGCAGTCAGGGAATCACCAGGTTCGTAGTAGCACTGCATGTAGGGCACCGGCAAGAATACCATCTCCAACCCTCTCTCAGTCTGCCATGTCCACCGGCACCCCCGCTAGTTCCACGAACTCCAGCTCTCCAGTCCAGCTCACCCTACATGAGACTCTCATTAGAAAAAGGAAGTACTCATCCTCGCATCTGCGTACACAGGGTTTGAACGCCCACATTGCTAGACTAATCTCATTAGAGATGATGCTCTACCGGTTAGTTGAAAGCGAAGCTTTCAAAGCCCTGATGGACTACGCTGTACCACGCTACGAGCTACCCAGTCGACACTTCTTTTCGAGAAAAGCCATCCCAGCCCTCCACCACCATGTTAAAGAGCGCATCGTCCATGCACTCAGGCAATCTGTGACTACAAAGGTGCACCTGACAACAGATGCATGGACCAGTAGGCATGGCCAGGGACGTTACGTGTCCATCACGGCACACTGGATGAATGTGGTGGATGCAGGGTCCACAGGGGACAGCAATATTGGGACAGTTCTGCCTAGCCCACGGTCTAGGAAACAGTTGGCTGTAGGCGTTCGCCCCCCCTACTCCTCCTCCTCGTCCTCCTGCAGAAGCGAGAGCTTGTCCACAGACCGCAGTCGCACAACCACTCCATCTGCAGCTGCCACTGTTGCACACCAGGTGTCCCATTATGGGACAGCTAGTGGCAGGAGTCAGCAGGCTGTATTGGCAATGAAGTGTTTGGGCGACAACAGACACACCACGGAAGTTCTGTCCGAGTTCTTGCAGAAAGAAACTCAGTCATGGCTGGGCACTGTACATCTTGAGGCAGGCAAGGTAGTGAGTGATAACGGAAGGAATTTCATGGCTGCCATAGCCCTTTCCCAACTGAAACACATTCCTTGCCTGGCTCACACCTTAAACCTGGTGGTGCAGTGCTTCCTGAAAAGTTATCAGGACGAGCTAGCGGGCGAAGAGGAGGAGGACGAGGAGGATGATGGGGATGAGTATTTTTTAAATGAGGAAGCTTCTCCGGGGCCAATGGAAATTGGTGGCGTGGCAAGGCCGGGTTCAGGTTTTTTGAGGGAGACAAGTGTCGTAGATTTGCCTGTAACTGCCCCTCAAACCAGCACAACCGCAGTTTTGACTACTGGAACTTTGGCCCACATGGCGGATTATGCCTTACGTATCCTCAAAAGGGACCCACGCATTATTAAAATGATGACCGATGACGATTACTGGTTGGCCTGCCTCCTTGATCCTCGCTATAAAGGCAAATTGCAAAATATTATGCCACATGAGAACCTCGAACAAATCTTAGCAACCAAACAAGCTACTCTTGTAGACCGTTTGATTCAGGCATTCCCAGCACACAGCGCCGGTGATGGTTCTCACACAAGCTGCAGGGGGCTACATGGCAGATGTGTTAGAGGTGCACAGATCAGAAGTGGCGTTGGACAGAGGGGTTTTCTGACCAGGTTGTGGAGTGATTTCGCAATGACCGCAGACAGGACAGGTACTGCAGCATCTATTCAAAGTGACAGGAGACAACATTTGTCCAGTATGGTTACTAACTATTTTTCATCCCTTATCGATGTTCTCCCTCAAGCGTCATTCCCATTTGATTACTGGGCATCCAAATTAGACACCTGGCCTGAATTGGCAGAATATGCATTGCAGGAGCTTGCTTGCCCAGCAGCTAGTGTGCTATCAGAAAGAGTATTCAGTGCTGCTGGTTCAATATTAACTGAAAAAAGGACTCGTCTGGCTACCCAAAATGTTGATGATCTAACCTTCATTAAAATGAACCACTCCTGGATTTCAAATTATTTTGCCCCACCTTTCCCGGCTGACACCTAGCTTTCCTATAAAAAGGTCTTGCTTGTGGACTGGTCTTACTGAGTGTTCCAATCTCTTAATTTGCAGCAGCTGTTTGTCCAGCATACAACATGTTTACACCTCCCTAAATGGAAAAACTCCCCCCACGGGGCCGTGGTCTCGCCACTTGGCGCAAGCACCCGTTAGAGTGCCGTTTGTCTGAAGAGGTGGGTGTGCCCGCTTTTGGTCGACGGCACTGCCACTGGGTCCCTCATAGTACAATAAAGTGTCTCTGGCGGTGGTGGCGCAAAACCAACGTCAGACACACCGTTGTAACATGAGGGGCCCTGGGCCTGTACCGCCGGCCACAGGAGAGTTCCCCCCCAGCTCAAACTGTGCTCTACCACGTGCAAAATTATCTCTCACAGCTCCAACAATGTTTAGTCTATGCGCTGACATCCTTCAATGCCTGGCACTGACAATACCAATTTGTTGACATGTATGATGCTAGTTAAAATAGTCAGGGTCAGTGTCCTATATTGACACCAGTAAATACTTAGTGCCAAATTACTATGTCTGAAACTCAGCTGAGGAGCCCACCCCTGTACCTAAGTATGCCACACTTTTGTTTTTTTGTTTTGTTGTTTTGCGAGACATTAACATCTATTTATTTTTTGGGAGTACTAACTGTGTCAGACACTCCTTGCAATCGTCCTATGCTGACCACACCAATGCTGCCTGTGTACCCCTGTGAGATAACTCTAAGTGCCTTGAGCCTATTTTTATTTATTTTAGGCCTAGTAAGCCTGTCTGCGGTCCCTCCTTGCAATCCTCCTTCACTGACCACACCAATGCTGCCTGTGTACCCATGTAACCTATTTAAAACTGCCTTGAGCCTATTTTTATTTATTTTAGGCCTAGTAAGCCTGTCTGCGGTCCCTCCTTGCAATCGTCCTCCGCTGACCACACCAATGCTGCCTGTGTACCCATGTAACCTATTTAAAGCTGCATAGAGCCTGCTTTTTTATTTTAGGCCTTGTAAGTCTGTCTGCGGTCCCTCCTTGCAATCGTCCTCCGCTGACCACACCAATGCTGCCTGTGTACCCCAGCGAGATAACTTTAAGTGCCTTGAGCCTATTTTTATTTATTTTAGGCCTACTAAGCCTGTCTGCGGTCCCTCCTTGCAATCGTCCTCCGCTGACCACACCAATGCTGCCTGTGAACCCCTGCGAGATAACTCTAAGTGCCTTGAGCCTATTTTTATTTATTTTAGGCCTATTAAGCCTGTCTGCGGTCCCTCCTTGCACTCGTCCTCCGCTGACCACACCAATGCTGCCAGTGTACCCCTTGAACCTATTTTAAAGTGCATATAGCCACTTTTTTTAATTGTAGGCGTACTAAGTCTGTCTGCGGTCCCTCCTTCCAATAGTCCTCCACTGACCACACCAATGCTGCCCGTGTACCCCTGGAACCTATTTTAAAGTTCATAGAGCCTATTTTTTATTTTATTTAATATTAATAAAGCCATGACGGACTACGCTGTACCACGCTACGAGCTACCCAATCGACACTTCTTTTGCGAGAAAAGCCATCCCAGCCCTCCACCAGCATGTAAAAGACCACATTGTCCATGCACTCTGGCAATCTGTGAGTAGAAAGGTGCACCTGACAATAGACGCATGGACCTGTAGGCATGGCCACGGAAGGTTACGTGTCCATTACGGCGCAATGGGTTAATGTGTTGGATGCATGGTCCACAGGGGACAGCCTACTAAGTCTGTCTGCAGTCCCTAATTCAAATTGTCCTCAATTCAGGTTTTCGGGATTTTTAAAAAAATAGGAAACTGCATTTGGGCTACTAGTTTGGTTGGGGCCTACTAGCGGTGTGTGCCGCTGCTTGCTGTTCTCCTACACGACTAGCTTCAATCTTCAGGCTTTCGGGCTATTTTTAAAAATAGGAAACTGCATTTGGGCTACTAGTTTGGTTGGGGCCTACTAACGGTGTCTGCCGCTTCTGCGTGTTCTCCTCCTCCTGGGTGTTCTCCTCCTCCTGGGTGTTCTCCTCCTCCTGGGTGTTCTCCTCCAGGTTTCCTTGTCTGAGCTTCAACCTTCAGGCTCTCATTAAGTAGTTGTTTAGATAACACTGCATTAGGCCTACTAGTTTGGTTGGGGCCTACTAATGGTGTCTGCCGCTCCTGGGTGTTCTCCTCCTCCTGGGTGTTCTCCTCCAGGTTTCCTTGTCTGAGCTTCAACCTTCAGGCTCTCATTAAGTAGTTGTTTAGATAACACTGCATTAGGCCTACTAGTTTGGTTGGGGCCTACTAACGGTGTCTGCCGCTCCTGGGTGTTCTCCTCCTCCTGGGTGTTCTCCTCCTGGGTGTTCTCCTCCAAGTTTCCTTGTCTGAGCTTCAACCTTCAGGCTCTCATTAAGTAGTTGTTTAGATAACACTGCATTAGGCCTACTAGTTTGGTTGGGGCCTACTAATGGTGTCTGCCGCTCCTGGTGTTCTCCTCCTCCTGGGTGTTCTCCTCCTCCTGGGTGTTCTCCTCCAGGTTTCCTTGTCTGAGCTTCAACCTTCAGGCTCTCATTCAGTAGTTGTTTAGATAACACTGCATTAGGCCTACTAGTTTGGTTGGGGCCTACTAACGGTGTCTGCCGCTCCTTGCTGTTCGCCTCCACTGAACATAGCAGTGCCGCCTGTTTACTACTGTTACCAATTTTGAACTGCATTTAGCCTACTTACTTATTTGGGCCTAATCACTGTGTCAGCCTCTCATTACAGTTGTCCTCCACTGAACAAAGCAATGCCGCCTGGTTAGTCCTGTTAAAACTTTTGAACTGCATTTAGCCAACTTTATTGTTTGGGCCTATATCTGTGTTTCCTCCTCATCGTGCCCATTGCCCAGCCAGTGCTACATAAGTCTGCTGGTACATTGACCCAGGTCCCAGACCACTACATTCCCCTTGCATGCTACACAGCCAGAATGTGTCCCTGCTGAAAGTCAGGTTCCCCTTCCCGCATACTATACCACCTTACACGGGGACAAAGAGGAAGGTGCAGATGAAAGTGCTGGTTCCTTCATCAGGTGGGGGGGAATACTCGTTGGCGACGTCACTAGCACAGGGCCCCTCATAGTACGCAAAAGTGTCGCTGCTGGTGGGAGGCGCCCCTGCCGTGCAAACACACCGCCATACTTTGAGGGGCCCTGTGCCAGTGCCAATGCCAAAGAGTGGGCCCCCCCTGCTTGCTCAGGATCACCGCACTTGCAAAGTTGAAATACTTACCTCTCCCTGCGCCACTGCCATGACGTGGTCCAGATTTCCTGGGCCCACAAAATACTTGAACCAGCCCTACCCCCAACAACTTTAGCCAAATGACCCCCAATTTCCAATGCCTAACTATTATTATAAGGGCAATTAAGATTGACAAGCTTCATTAACAAGAATGGATGTTTTTGCCATTAAAATGGGCACTCTGGGTGTTTTCCTGGCCCCCACTCACTGCCAACTATGCTGCCCCATTGACTTGCATTGGGTTTCGTGTTTCGGCCGATCCCGACTTTACGAGATAATCGGCCTATTTCACTCGACCCGACTTTTGAGATAGTCGAGTTCCGCGAAACCCGACTCGACCCTAAAAAAGTCAAAGTCGCTCAACCCTACACATGTGTAATAAAAGAAAAAAAAAAAATTCCTAAATAAAGAAAAAGAAATATTATTCCCATAAATACATTTCTTTATCTGAATAATAAAATAAAAACAATAAAAGTACACATATTTAGTATTGCCGCATCCGTCACGACCCAACCTGTAAAACAGTCCCACTAGTTAACCCCTTCAGTGAACACCGTAAGAAAAAAAAACGAGGCAAAAAACAACGCTTTATTATCATACGCCGAACAAAAAGTGGAATAACACGCGAACAAAAAGACGGATATAAATAACCGTGGTACCGCTGAAAACGTCATCTTGTCCCGCAAAAAACGAGCTGCCATACAGCTTCATAGGCAGAAAATAAAAAAGTTATAGTCCTCAGAATAAAGTAATGCCAAAATAATTATTTTTTCTATAAAATAGCTTTTATCGTATAAAAGCGCCAAAACATAAAAAAATGATATAAATGAGATATTGCTGTAAACGTACTGACATGTAGAATAAAACTGCTTTATCAATTTTACCAAACGTGGAACGGTATAAACGCCTCCCCCAAAAGAAATTCATGAATAGCTGGTTTTTGGTCATTCTGTCTCACAAAAATCGGAATAAAAAGCGATCAAAAATGGTCACGTGTCCAAAAATGTTACCAATAAAAACATCAACTCGTCCCGCAAAAAACAAGACCTCACATGACTCTGTGGACCACAATATGGAAAAATTATAGGTCTCAAAATGTGGAGACGCAAAAACGTTTTTGCTATAAAAAGCGTCTTTTAGTGTGTGACAGCTGCTAATCATAAAAATCCGCTATAAAAGCGCTATAAAAGTAAATCAAACCCCCCTTCATCACCCCGTTAGTTAGGGAAAAATAATAAAATTAAAATAATGTATTTATTTCCATTCTCCCATTAGGGTTAGGGCTAGGGTTAGGGTTAGGGCTAGGGCTAGGGTTAGGGTTAGGGCTAGGGTTAGGGCTAGGGTTAGGGCTAGGGTTAGGGCTAGGGTTAGGGCTAAGGTTAGGGCTAGGGCTAGGGTTAGGGCTAGGATTAGGGTTGGGGCTAGGGTTGGAGCTAAAGTTAGGGTTACGGTTGGGGCTAAAGTTAGGGTTAGGGTTGGGGCTAAAGTTAGGGTTAGGGTTGGGGTTAAAGTTAGGGTTAGGGTTGGGGCTCAAGTTAGGGTAAGGGTTGGGGCTAAAGTTAGGGTTAGGGTTTGGATTACATTTACGGTTGGGATTAGGGTTGGGATTAGAGTTAGGGGTGTGTCAGGGTTAGGGGTGTGGTTAGGGTTACCATTGGGATTAGGGTTAGGGGTGTGTTTTGATTAGGGTTTCAGGGAGAATTGGGGAGTTTCCACTGTTCAGGCACATCAGGGGCTCTCCAAACGCGACATGGAGTCCGATCTCATTTCTAGCCAATTCTGCATTGAAAAAGTAAAACAGTGCTCATTCCTTTCCGAGCTCTCCCGTGCGCCCAAACAGGGGTTTACCCCAACATACCGGGTATCATCGTACTCGGGACAAATTGGACAACAAATTTTGGGGTCCAAGTTCTCTTGTTATCCTTGGGAAAATAAACATTTTTGGGGCTAAAAATCATTTTTGTGGGAAAAAAATATTTTTTATTTTCACGGCTCTGCGTTGTAAACTGTAGTGAAACACTTGAGGGTTCAAAGTTCTCACAACACATCTAGATAAGTTCCTTGGGAGGCCTAGTTTCCAATATGGGGTCACTTGTGTGGGGTTTCTACTGTTTGGGTACATCAGGGGCTCTGCAACGTGGGCAACGTGACGCCTGGAGACCAATCCATCTAAGTCTGCATTCCAAATGGCGCTCCTTCCCTTCCGAGCTCTGCCAAGCGCTCAAACAGTGGTTCCCCCCACATATGGGGTATCAGCATACTCAGGACAAATTGGACAACAACTATTAGGGTCCAATTTATCCTGTTACCCTTGTGAAAATACAAAACTGGGGGCTAAAAAATCATTTTTGTGAAAAAAATATATATATATTTTCACGGCTCTGCATTATAAACTGTAGTGAAACACTTGGGGGTTGAAAGCTCTCAAAACACATCTAGATAAGTTCCTTAGGGAGTCTACTTTCCAAAATGGTTTCACTTGTGGGGGGTTTCAATGTTTAGGCACATCAGGGGCTCTCCAAACGCAACATGGCGTCCTATCTTAATTCCAGTCAATTTTGCATTGAAAAGTAAAATGGCGCTCCTTCCCTTCTGAGCTCTGCCATGCGCCCAAACAGTGCTTTACACCCACATAAGGGGTATCAGCGTACTCAGGACAAGTTGCACAACAATTTTTGGGGTCCAATTTCTTCTCTTTCCCTTGGGCAAATAAAAAATTGGGGCGAAAAGATAATTTTTGTGAAAAAATATGATTTTTTATTTTTATGGCTCTGCATTATAAACTTCTGTGAAGGTCTTGGTGGGTCAAAGTGCTCATCACACATCTAAATAAGTTCCTTAGGGGGTCTACTTTCCAAAATGGTGTCAATTGGGGGGGGTTTCAATGTTTCGGCACATCAGGGGCTCTCCAAACGCAACATGGCGTCCCATCTCAATTCCAGTCAATTTTGCATTGAAAAGTCAAATGGCGCTCCTTCCCTTCCAAGCTCTGCCATGCGCCCAAACAGTGCTTTACACCCACATATGGGGTATCGTCGTACTCAGGACAAATTGCACAACAAGTAGTGTTGAGCATTCCGATACTGCAAGTATCGGGTATCGGCCGATACTTGCTGTATCGGAATTTCCGATACCGAGATCCGATACTTTTGTGGTATCGGGTATCGGGTATCGCAACAACATTAATGTAATAATGTGTAAAAAAGAGAATTAAAATAAAAAATATCGCTATACTCACCTGTCCGACGCAGCCGGGATCTCAGCGAGGGAACCGGCAGCGTTGTTTGTTTAAATTTCGCGCTTTTACTTGGTTACGTGAAGTCCCGGCTTGTGATTGGTCAGGGCGGCCATGTTGCCGGGACGCGGACCAATCACAGCAAGCCGTGACGAAATTACGTCACGGCTTGCTGTGATTGGTCCGCGTCCCGGCAACATGGCCGCCATTAACCAATCACAAGCCGTGACGTCACGGGAGGCTGGACATGCGCGTATTTTGAAAAGCGCGCGTGTCCAGCCTCCAGTGACGTCCCGGCAACATGGCCGCCATTAACCAATCACAAGCCGGGACGTCACGGGAGGCTGGACATGCGCGTATTTTGAAAAGCGCGCGTGTCCAGCCTCCCGTGACGTCACAGCTTGTGATTGGTTAATGGCGGCCATGTTGCCGGGACGCGGACCAATCACAGCAAGCCGTGACGTAATTTCGTCACGGCTTGCTGTGATTGGTCCGCGTCCCGGCAACATGGCGCCGTGACCAATCAAAAGCCGGGACGTCACTGGAGGCTGGACACGCGCGCTTTTCAAAATACGCGCATGTCCAGCCTCCCGTGACGTCACGGCTTGTGATTGGTTAATGGCGGCCATGTTGCCGGGACGCGGACCAATCACAGCAAGCCGTGACGTAATTTTGTCACGGCTTGCTGTGATTGGTCCGCGTCCCGGCAACATGGCCGCCCTGACCAATCACAAGCCGGGACCTCACGTAACCAAGTAAAAGCGCGAATTTTAAACAAACAACGCTGCCGGTTCCCTCGCTGAGGTCCCGGCTGCGTCGGACAGGTGAGTATAGCAATATTTTTTATTTTAATTCTTTCTTTTACACATTAATATGGTTCCCAGGGCCTGAAGGAGAGTTTCCTCTCCTTCAGACCCTGGGAACCATCAGGAATACCGTCCGATACCTGAGTCCCATTGACTTGTATTGGTATCGGGTATCGGTATCGGATTGGATCCGATACTTTGCCGGTATCGGCCGATACTTTCCGATACCGATACTTTCAAGTATCGGACGGTATCGCTCAACACTAACAACAAGTATTGGGGTCCATTTTCTCCTGTTACCCTTGGTAAAATAAAACAAATTGGAGCTGAAATAAGTTTTGTGTGAAAAAAAGTTAAATGTTCATTTTTATTTAACCCTTATCCGGCTGAATAGGTACAATTGTAACTATTCCGTTTTAAAATTGCAATAACTTTTTTTGGAAAAGACGTAGAGGGCTGAAATTTCGTGACATCTCTACATTTTTGGTCCAGAATATATTGGCCAAATTTCAATAAAATATCTCCACCCGCTTCCGAGATAAGGGGTCGAGATCTTTTTGCATCCATAACAAGCTGCATAGGTACAAATGTACCTCATATATTTTGAATGAAGATAATGCAAGGGAAAAAGCATAAATTTTTTTTTAATGATAATGCTATTTAACTATTATAAACAAGTAAAAAACTGTTCATTTACATTATAAAAGAAAATGTAAGAAACTTTTTTTTATTGATTTTCTTTGCAAGTAATGCATGTTGGCTTTGCTACAGAGTGTTCATCGCAAATGGGTTTCACACAAACCACACAAGACTTTCTAGTCTTGCGTTGTTTTCACCTCAGGTCTCTGCAGACATAGCAACTACCAACAACAGGGGAGGGTCCACGACTACCATGAGGTATGTTGGGGCCAGCTGCTGGCTGCGATGCTACCACAATGCATCGTCCAAGCACCATTTCTACTGCACCTCGAAGAAAATGGTTTCTCATTATCATTTTGTTTGTACTACGATCTTCAATTGCAATCATACACAGCTGATTTGCGAGATCTTTCAGGAACTTTCTTCGTTGATCCTTTGCCCTGAAGCTTGGATTGTGTTCTCTGTAGATGATGTAGGATGCTAACCCACTGACATCAATCATATTGTAGAAAAATGCCAGAGGCCAACGTAATGTTCGTCATTTAAGTGTACTCTCCCAACATTTTATCCATAACATCAACGCCACCTTTTGTTATGTTGTAGTATTTTATTATCTCTGGCTTGGCTGCTAGTGTCTCTTCAACTTCTCCCGTCATGTGCATAGATGATAGAAGCACGACTGATTTGTTCTTCTTTGGTACATATGAACAGACTGTTGCATCATGATTGTAGGCAAAATTTGTCGAGTTTACAGGCCTTTCTTTGGCAGGCTGCATGTTGCTAGGTAGGAACCTTTTGTTTTTTCTTACTGTACCAACTAGTGTCATGTTCCAGGAGTTCAATACCTTAGCTAGTTCCATGGTTGTAAAGAAGTTATCGGTGGTGACATTTCTTCCAGAGCCTTTATACGAGCTCACTAGGTCCAATACTGTTCGTTCTCCAATGTTTACTTGTCGAGGACCATCAGTTGGTTTCCCAGTGTAGAGCTGACCTTGTAAAGGGTAGGCATTTGATGAGTCACAAGCCCAGAAAATCTTTATGCCATATTTAGCTGGTTTTGAAGGTATATACTGGGTAAATTTAGTATGACCTCTAAATGGAAATAATTGCTCGTCGACGGTGATACAATGATATGGCTTGTAGGCTCTCTCCAGATTACTGTTCAGCATTGTCCAGATGTCCCGTATTGGTGCAGCTTTATCTGTTTGCACACGTTCTGCACGTGTATTTTCGTTGTCAAACCTGATAAATCTGAGTATCATCTTGAAGCGGTCACGAGACATGGCTGCACGTATAAGAGGCAGAGCAGCAACATTCCACATTTCCTCCAGATTCTCTTTGTTGGCTCTGTGCACACCAGCAGCAATCAGTATGCCCAAAAATGCATGAAGTTCAGTTTCAGTAAATTGCTTGAATGTTTTTTGTGGTGGCCGTTTGGAAGAATCAGGAAAACGTTGTACCAGTTCGTTGTTGTAAGCATCACAAACTCTCTTGGCCTTTCGATTCGTTTCCCGTAATATGATGTCACACATCTCGGGAGTCATGATGGACTTGAACAGCTCTTTTGCTGTATATAGGTTGCTGATTGCTGCAGGGCCACCTCTTTGTCGTAGGACATTACGAGATTTTGTTTGTGCATTTGGCAGTGGATTACTGCACCATTGAGTTTCATCCTTAGCAGTCCAAATGTCGCCTGCACTTTGAGGCACAGAATCATCCTCAACACTTTCGTCTGATTCGTATTCATTTTCATGCTCTATGACCATTTCTTGTTCAATGTCTGAATCTTCTTCAGTAACATCCACTTGTGGTACATAGTTTTCATCATCAGATGCAACATATGGTTCATCCTCATGCTCAGAATCAGATTCTTCTAGCATTCGCATTATTTCGTCAGACGTAAATCTGTAAATATGAAAAAATGTAAAATAAATAATTTTCCGAAATACTACATTATTGGCTTTTCACAAAATTATACTAACCTGCAAACACGTTTTCTTGGATTATGGCGGAAACTAGATCCAGCATTACTATCACTCATGATGACTTGCTAGATGAATTTTGGCTTCGTATTTTGTGCTGAATATAAATAAAACATCGTAAAACAATATGTAGATACTAATTATTATCCATTTTTCGTATAAAAATTATACCTATAGTGATAAGTTTCATACAAAATATATGTAAGCCAAGTCCAGGCTGAAAGACAATTTGACTGTTCTGTCCCCACATAATGAGAATAAAGGTATAACTGGCTGTTAGATGCTGTGAGACTTTCCTACCTTCGTTTCCAAGAAATTGAAGACTTCACAAGCCTAGAAATGTGTGCTCACAGCAATGAGATGAACAGCAAAATGGCTAATGAGAGGAGGGAGGCAGGAAGACAAGTAGAAGCCACTCCCAGTTTGAATTAACTTAATTGACAGCAACATAAGTGACCAGTAACAACACTGAACAATAGATATCAGCATAACATTTGTAGCTGAATGAACTTTAGTTTCTGAAACCAAGTAAAGTCTTCCCACAGTGGAGGTATATGTGAAGGTACAATTGTACCTATGCAGCCTGTTAAGGTTGTAAAATTATGCAGCCTGACAAGGGTTAAAAAAATGCCAGACTGCACTCTTTCTACTATGGGATACCTTTTCAGGCATTGCAGACTGAGCTTCTTTAACCAGATGGCCACGCTGTCCTACAACTGGTTTTGCCTTTGCCAGGCGTTTTTGGCCAGATACGGGCCCGGCAGATGGAACCTGTTGCGATGTTGATGCCTGCTGCGTCTCCTCCTCCTCCGCTTCAGAACTACTGTCGCCTGCACCCTGTTCCCCCAATGGCTGCCAATCGGGGTCAACAAATGGGTCATCTATGACCTCCTCTTCTATCTCGTGTGCAACTTCGTCTGTGTCACCGTGTAAGCCGGTGGTATAGCATTCATGACGGGGCATCATAGTTTCAGCTGGGTTTGATTCTGGCTCAGTACACTGTGAGGGCAATGTTCTGGTCTGAGTCAAAGGAACAGCATAGTAATCTGGCTGTGGCTGTGCATCTGTGCACTCCATGTCCGATTCAACTTCTAATGGGCATGGCCTGTTAACTGTTTCACTTTCTAACCCAGGAACGGTATGTGTAAAGAGCTCCATGGAGTAACCCGTTGTGTCGCCAGACGCATCCTTCTCTGTTGCTGCTTTTACATTTACCAGTTCCAGAAGAGGAGGCAAAAGAGCTAGAGGCTAAGTCAGCAAGGAAAGCCAAAACTTTTTCTTGCTGCTCCGGCTTTAAAAGCGGTTTTCCTACTCCCAGAAAAGGGAGCGTTCGAGGCCTTGTGTAGCCAGACTACGAACCTGGCTCAACAACTCGAGACTTAGGTGCTGTATTGCTTTTACCACGACCACCTGATGCTCCACCACCACTACCATCATTACCAGATGACAATGACCGCCCACGGCCACGACCTCTTCCACCAGACTTCCTCATTGTTTGCAAAACGTAACCAAAGTAACGGTATTTGTTACTGTAAAACAACTTATAAGGTGAACTCAAACTTCTGTTGGATTTATATATACTTTTATAGGTGGCTGACACTGAAAGGAAAATCAGGCCCAATGTTACACACTAAGTTTTCTGTTCCCGAATAATTTGAGACAGATGGCACACACAGGATCGGCACTCAAGCAGAAATGCCAATCTTAATCTCCCACTATTTTTTTTTTTCAGGGAGAATTAAAAAAAAAAAAAAATTCCCAGTATGACACACTAGGTTTTATGTGCCCCAATAATTTGAGACAGATGGCACACACAGGACCAGCACTCAAGCTGAAATGCCAATCTTAATCTCCCACTTTTTTTTTGTTTTCAGGGAGAATTTAAAAAAAAAAAAAAAATATCCCAGTATGACACACTAGGTTTTATGTGCCCCAATAATTTGAGACAGATGGCACACACAGGACCGGCACTCAAGCTGAAATGCCAATCTTAATCTCCCACTTTTTTTTTTTTCAGGGAGAATTAAAAAAAAAATATATCCCAGTATGACACACTAGGATTTATGTGCCCCAATAATTTGAGACAGCTGGCACACACAGGACCGGCACTCAAGCAGAAATGCCAATCTTATTCTCCCACTATTTTTTTTTTTCAGGGAGAATTTAACCCCTTCATGACCCAGCCTATTTTGGCCTTAATGACCTTGCCGTTTTTTGAAATTCTGACCAGTGTCCCTTTATGAGGTAATAACTCAGGAACGCTTCAACGGATCCTAGCGATTCTGAGATTGTTTTTTCGTGACATATTGGGCTTCATGTTAGTGGTAAATTTAGGTCGATAATTTCTGAGTTTATTTGTGAAAAAAACGGAAATTTGGCAAAAAATTTGAAAATTTCGCAATTTTCACATTTTGAATTTTTATTCTGTTAAACCAGAGAGTTATGTGACACAAAATAGTTAATAAATAACGTTTCCCACATGTCTACTTTACATCAGCACAATTTTGGAAACAATTTTTTTTTTTGCTAGGAAGTTATAAGGGTTAAAATTTGACCAGTGATTTCTCATTTTTACAACAAAATTTACAAAACCATTTTTTTTAGGGACCACCTCACATTTGAAGTCATTTTGAGGGTTCTATATGGCTGAAAATACCCAAAAGTGACACCATTCTAAAAACTGCACCCCTCAAGGTGCTCAAAACCACATTCAAGAAGTTTATTAACCCTTCAGGTGTTTCACAGCAGCAGAAGCAACATGGAAGTAAAAAATGAACATTTAACTTTTTAGTCACAAAAATGATCTTTTAGCAACAATTTTTTTATTTTCCCAGCGGTAAAAGGAGAAACTGGACCACGAACGTTGTTGTCCAATTTGTCCTGAGTACGCTGATACCTCATATGTGGGGGTAAACCACTGTTTGGGCGCACGGCAGGGCTTGGAAGGGAAGGAGCGCCATTTGACTTTTTGAATGAAAAATTGGCTCCAATCTTTAGCGGACACCATGTCATGTTTGGAGAGCCCCCGTGTGCCTAAACATTGGAGCTCCCCCACAAGTGACCCCATTTTGGAAACTAGACCCCCCAAGGAACTTATCTAGAAGCATAGTGAGCACTTTAAACCCCCAGGTGCTTCACAAATTGATCCGTAAAAATGAAAAAGTACTTTTTTTTCACAAAAAAATTATTTTAGCCTCAATTTTTTCATTTTCACATGGGCAACAGGATAAAATGGATCCTAAATTTTGTTGGGCAATTTCTCCTGAGTACACAAATACCTCACATGTGGGGGTAAACCACTGTTTGGGCACATGGTAAGGCTCGGAAGGGGAGGCGTGCCATTTGACTTTTTGAATGGAAAATTAGCTCCAATCGTTAGCGGACACCATGTCGCGTTTGGAGAGCCCCTGTGTGCCTAAACATTGGAGCTCCTCCACAAGTGACCCCATTTTGGAAACTAGACCCCCCAAGGAACTCATCTAGAGGCATAGTGAGCACTTTAAACCCCCAGGTGCTTCACAAATTGATCCGCAAAAATGAAAAAGTACTTTTTTTTCACACAAAATTTCTTTTAGCCTCAATTCTTTCATTTTCACATGGGCAACAGGATAAAATGGATCCTAAAATTTGTTGGGCAATTTCTCCTGAGTATGCCGATACCTCATATGTGGGGGTAAACCACTGTTTGGGTGCATGGCAAGGCTCGGAAGGGGAGGCGTGCCATTTGACTTTTTGAATGGAAAATTAGCTCCAATCGTTAGCGGACACCATGTCGCGTTTGGAGAGCCCCTGTGTGCCTAAACATTGGAGCTCCCCTACAAGTGACCCCATTTTGGAAACTAGACCCCCCAAGGAACTTATCTAGATGCATAGTGAGCACTTAGAATCCCCAGGTGCTTCACAGAAGTTTATAACGCAGAGCCGTGAAAATAAAAAAATAATTTTTCTTTCCTCAAAAATGATTTTTAGCCCAGAATTTTTTATTTTCCCAAGGGTAATAGGAGAAATTGGACCCCAAATTTTGTTGTCCAGTTTGTCCTGAGTATGGTGATACCCCATATGTGGGGGTAAACCACTGTTTGGGCGCACGGCAGGGCTCGGAAGGGAAGGCACGCCATTTGGCTTTTTGAATGGAAAATTAGCTCCAATCATTAGCGGACACCATGTCGCGTTTGGAGAGCCCCTGTGTGCCTAAACATTGGAGCTCCCGCACAAGTGACCCCATTTTGGAAACTAGACCTCCCAATGAACTAATCTAGATGTGTGGTGAGCACTTTGAACCCCCAAGTGCTTCACAGAAGTTTATAACGCAGAGCCGTGAAAATAAAAAATGTGTTTCCTTTCCTCAAAAATATTTTTTAGCCCAGAATTTTTTTATTTTTGCAAGAGTAACAGGAGAAATTGGACCCCAAAAGTTGTTGACCAGTTTCTCCTGAGTACGCTGATACCCCATATGTGGGGGTAAACCACTGTTTTGGCACACGTCGGGGTTCGGAAGGGAAGTAGTGACGTTTTGAAATGCAGACTTTGATGGAATGCTCTGCGGGCATCAGGTTGCGTTTGCAGAGCCCCTGATGTGCCTAAACAGTAGGAACTCCCCACAAGTGACTCCATTTTGGAAACTAGACCCCCAAGGGAACTTATCTAGATGTGTGGTGAGCACTTTGAACCCCCAAATGCTTCACAGAAGTTTATAACGCAGAGCCGTGAAAATAATAAATGTGTTTCCTTTCCTCAAAAATATTTTTTTAGCCCAGAATTTTTTATTTTTGCAAGACTAACAGGAGAAATTGGACCCCAAAAGTTGTTGTCCAGTTTCTCCTGAGTACGCTGATACCCCATATGTGGGGGTAAACCACTGTTTGGGCACATGCCGGGGCTCGGAAGGGAAGTAGTGACGTTTTGGAATGCAGACTTTGATGGAATGGTCTGCGGGCATCATGTTACGTTTGCAGAGCCCCTGATATGCCTAAACAGTAGAAACCCCCCACAAGTGACCCCATTTTGGAAACTAGACGCCCCAAGGAACTTATCTAGATGTGTGGTGAGCACGTTCAACCCCCAAGTGCTTCACAGAAGTTTACAACGCAGAGCCGTGAAAATAAAAAATCATTTTTCTTTCCTCAAAAAAGATGTTTTAGCAAGCAATTTTTTATTTTCACAAGGGTAACAGGAGAATTTGGACCCCAATATTTGTTGCCCAGTTTGTTGTGAGTATGCTGATACCCCATATGTGGGGGTAAACCACTGTTTGGGCGCACGTCAGGGCTCGGAAGGGAAGTAGTGACATTTGAAATGCAGACTTTGATGGAATGGTCTGCGGGCGTCACATTGCATTTGCAGAGCCCCTGATGTGCCTAAACAGTAGAAACACCCCACAAGTGACCCCATTTTGGAAACTAGACCCCCGAAGGAACTTATCTAGATGTGTGGTGAGCACGTTCAACCCCCAAGTGCTTCACAGAAGTTTACAACGCAGAGCCGTGAAAATAAAAAATCATTTTTCTTTCCTCAAAAAAGATGTTTTAGCAAGCAATTTTTTATTTTCACAAGGGTAACAGGAGAATTTGGACCCCAATATTTGTTGCCCAGTTTGTTGTGAGTATGCTGATACCCCATATGTGGGGGTAAACCACTGTTTGGGCGCACGTCAGGGCTCGGAAGGGAAGTAGTGACATTTGAAATGCAGACTTTGATGGAATGGTCTGCGGGCGTCACATTGCATTTGCAGAGCCCCTGATGTGCCTAAACAGTAGAAACACCCCACAAGTGACCCCATTTTGGAAACTAGACCCCCGAAGGAACTTATCTAGATGTGTGGTGAGCACTTTCAACCCCCAAGTGCTTCACAGAAGTTTATAACGCAGAGCCGTGAAAATAAAAAATAATTGTTCTTTCCTCAAAAATTATGTTTTAGCAAGTAATTTTTTATTTTTGCAAGGGTAACAGGAGAAATTGGACCCCAACAGTTGTTGCCCAGTTTGTCCTGAGTACGCTGGTACCCCAAATGTGGGGGTAAACCACTGTTTGGGCGCACGTCGGGGCTTGGAAGGGAGGGAGCACCATTTGACTTTTTGAATGCAAGATTGGCTGGAATCAATGGTGGCGCCATGTTGCGTTTGGAGACCCCTGATGTGCCTAAACAGTGGAAACCCCTCAATTCTAACTTCAACACTAACCCCAACACACCCCTAATCCTAATCCCAACTGTAGCCATAACCCTAATCACAAACCTAACCCCAACACACCCCTAACCACAACCCTAACCGCAACACACCCGTAACCCTAATTCCAACCCTAATCCTAACCCTAATCCCAACCGTAGCCCTAATCCCAACCCTAACCACAACTGTAACCCCAACACACCCCTAACCCTATCCGTAACCCTAACCACAAGCCTAATCTTAACCCTATTTCAAACCCTAGCCCTAATTCCAACCCTAACTCTAATTCCAACCCTAACCCTAAGGCTATGTGCCCACGTTGCGAATTCGTGTGAGATTTTTCCGCACGATTTTTAAAAAATCTGCAGGTAAAAGGCACTGCGTTTTACCTGCGGATTTACAGCAGATTTCCAGTGTTTTTTTGTGCGGATTTCACCTGCGGATTCCTATTGAGGAACAGGTGTAAAACGTTGCGGAATCCGCACAAAGAATTGACATGCTGCGGAAAATACAACGCAGCGTTTCTGCACGGAATTTTCCGCACCATGGGCACAGCGGATTTGGTTTTCCTTAGGTGTACATGGTACTGTAAACCTGATGGAAAACTGCTTCGAATTCGCAGCGGCCAATCCGCTGCGGATCCGCGGCCAATCCGCTGCGGATCCGCGGCCAATCCGCTGCGGATCCGCGGCCAATCCGCTGCGGATCCGCTGCCAATCCGCTGCGGATCCGCGGCCAATCCGCTGCGGATCCGCGGCCAATCCGCTGCGGATCCGCGGCCAATCCGCTGCGGATCCGCGGCCAATCCGCTGCGGATCCGCGGCCAATCCGCTGCGGATCCGCGGCCGATCCGCTGCGGATCCACGGCCGATCCGCTCTGTGTGCACATGCCATAACCCTACCCCTAATTACCCTACCCGTAACCCTAACCCTACCCCTAACCCTACCCCTAGTTCTAACCCTAGTTCTAATCCTAACCCTAGAGGAAAAAAAAAAAAAAAAAAAAATTCTTTATTTTATTATTGTCCCTATGGGGGTGATAAAGGGGGGGGGGGGTTATTTATTATTTTTTTATTTTGATCGCTGTGATAGAACCTACCACAGCGATCAAAATGTACCTGTAAGGAATCTGCCGACTGGCAGATTCGGCGGGCGCACTGAGCATGCGCCCGCCATTTTCCAACATGGCGGCGCCCAGCGAGGAGACGGACGGACACCGGGAGGATCGGTAAGTATGAAGGGGTGGTGGGGGGGTGGATCGGAGCACGGGGGGGGGGGGAACGGAGCACAGGGGGGGTGGGTCTGGGCAAGGAGGGAGCGGACAGGAGGACGGGGGAGCCGGCAGGCGGACGGAGGGGACCGGACCCCATAACAGAGGACGGGGGGGGCGATCGGTGGGCGTGGGGGGGGGTACTTCAGTATTTCCAGCCATGGCCGATGATATTGCAGCATCGGCCATGGCTGGATTGTAATATTTCACCATTTTTTTAGGTGAAATATTACAAATCGCTCTGATTGGCAGTTTCACTTTCAACAGCCAATCAGAGCGATCGTAGCCACGGGGGGGTGAAGCCACCCCCCCTGGGCTGAAGTACCACTCCCCCTCTCCCTGCAGATCGGGTAAAATAGGAGTTAACCCCTTCACCCGATCTGCAGGGACGCGATCATTCCATGACGCCACATAGGCGTCATGGGTCGGATTGGCACGGGTTTTCATGACGCCTACGTGGCGTCATGGGTCGGGAAGGGGTTAAAAAAAAAAAAAAAATTCCCAGTATGACACACTAGGTTTTATGTGCCCCAATAATTTGAGACAGATGGCACACACAGGACCGGCACTCAAGCTGAAATACCAATCTTAATCTCTCACTATTTTTTTTGTTTTCAGGGAGAATTTAAAAAAAAAAAATATCCCAGTATGACACACTAGGTTTTATGTGCCCCAATAATTTGAGACAGATGGCACACACAGGACCGGCACTCAAGCAGAAATGCCAATCTTAATCTCCCACTATTTTTTTTTTCAGGGAGAATTTAAAAAACATAAATAAATAAAAAATTCCCAGTATGACACGCTAGGTTTTATGTGCCCCAATAATTTGAGACAGATGGCACACACAGGACCGGCACTCAAGCTGAAATGCCAATCTTAATCGCCCACTATTTTTTTTTTCAGGGAGAATTTAAAAAAAAAAAAAATTCCCAGTATGACACACTAGGTTTTATGTGCCCCAATAATTTGAGACAGATGGCACACACAGGACCGGCACTCAAGCTGAAATACCAATCTTAATCTCTCACTATTTTTTTTGTTTTCAGGGAGAATTTTTAAAAAAAAAAATATCCCAGTATGACACACTAGGTTTTATGTGCCCCAATAATTTGAGACAGATGGCACACACAGGACCGGCACTCAAGCAGAAATGCCAATCTTAATCTCCCACTATTTTTTGGGTTTTCAGGGAGAATTTAAAAAAAAAAATCCCAGTATGACACACTAGGTTTTCTATGCCCCAATAATTTGAGACAGATGGCACACACAGGACCGGCACTCAAGCAGAAATGCCAATCTTAATCTCCCACTATTTTTTTTTTCAGGGAGAATTTAAAAAACATAAATAAATAAAAAATTCCCAGTATGACACGCTAGGTTTTATGTGCCCCAATAATTTGAGACAGATGGCACACACAGGACCGGCACTCAAGCTGAAATGCCAATCTTAATCGCCCACTATTTTTTTTTTCAGGGAGAATTTAAAAAAAAAAAAATTCCCAGTATGACACACTAGGTTTTTTGTGCCCCAATAATTTGAGACAGATGGCACACACAGGACCGGCACTCAAGCTGAAATGCCAATCCTAATCTCCCACTATTTTTTTTTTCAGGGAGAATTAAAAAAAAAAAAAAAATTCCCAGTATGACACACTAGGTTTTATGTGCCCCAATAATTTGAGACAGATGGCACACAAAGGACCGGCACTCAAGCAGAAATGCCAATCTTAATCTCCCACATTTTTTTTTTTTTCAGGGAGAATTAAAAAAAAAAGGGACTGTCCTACAATTACTATCTCCCTGCAGTAATCTCAGCAAGGTATGGCAGGCAGCAATAACAAGGAGTGGACAGCTGCACAAAAAAAACAAAAGTGTGGACAAACAAACAATATAGCTGTGCAGAAAGGAAGGAACAACAGGATTTGTGCTTTGAAAAAAGCAGTTGGTTTGCACAGCGGCATACAAAGAGCAATGCAGCTATCAGGGAGCCTTCTAGGGCAGCCCAATGAGCTACAGCGCTGAGAAAAAAAAAATGTAGCTTCCACTGTCCCTGCAAACAAAAGGTGGCGTTGGACAGTGGAAATCGCTACAGCACAAGCGGTTTGGGGGTGAATGTACCCTGCCTAACGCTATCCCTGCTTCTGACGAAGCGGCAGCAACCTCTCCCTATGCTCAGATCAGCAGCAGTAAGATGGCGGTCGGCGGGAACGCCCCTTTATAGCCCCTGTGACGCCGCAGAAAGCAAGCCAATCACTGCAATGCCCTTCTCTAAGATGGTGGGGACTGAGATCTATGTCATCACACGCTGCCCACACTCTGCGTCCACCTTCATTGGCTGAGAAATGGCGCTTTTAGCGTCATCGAAACGCGACTTTGGCGCGAAAGTCGCGTACCGCGTGGCCGACCCCACACAGGGCTTCATGAAACCCGACTTTTCAAAAAGTCGGTGACTTATGAAAATGACCGATCCATTTCGCTCAACCCTACACATGTGGAATTTTTTTTTTTACTTTTTTACTTTGTCCCGGGGGGACATCACAGATCGCTGATCTGAGAGTTTGCACAGCACTCTGTCAGATCAGCGATCTGACTTACAGCGCTGCAGGCTTACCAGCGCCTGCTCTGGACCCGGAAGTAGTCCCTGTAGGACCCGGATGCAGCCCTGCGGCCATTTTGGATCCAAGGCCTGCAGGGATAGGAGGTAAGAGACGCTCGGAGCAACGCGATCACATCGCGCTGCTCCGAGGGTCTCAGGGAAGCACGCAGGGAGCCCCTCCCTGATGCTTCCCTATACCGCCAGAACACTGCGATCATGTTTGATTGCAGTGTGCTGGGGGTTAATGTGCCGGGGGCGGTCCGTGACTGCCGGATGTCAGATGCGATAGTCAGCTGACACCCGGCTGCGATCGGCCGTGCTCCCCCCGTGAGCGTGGCCGATCGCGCTGGATGTACTATCCCGTCGGTGGTCATATGGGCTCATACCACCTCGACGGGATAGTACGTCTGATGTCAGAAAGGGGTTAACCATTAAATTATTTAACCTTGCCTGATTTTGAACTATTACCATTTCAAGATCTGCATTTTATCTTGCACATCTTTTCAGGGGGTTTTTCAACACGATTGTTTCTACCCACCCTACAGTTTATAATTGCCATACTTCTCCCTAAGGAAGGTAAGTACAGTGCAAATTACTGATATTCCTTCTTTTCATATAAATGCTGTGAATTTTTATATGGACTATGCATTTTAAATACATTGTAAGACCTGCTGACAGGCAGCACAAAAAGGGTTAATCTTCTCCTCACAGGCTTGATCAGGTCACCCAGCTCTGTTTTAATATGCAGAAAGTTCTGGAAAAATGCCTCAGGGCAGCCAGCCAATTACTGCAACTCTACAGTCACATAGAAGTGGGAGGAGCAAAGTCCTGTGAGAGAGTTTTAATTTGAAGTGGCAGTTGGTGGTTGGACATCTTGAGAAGAGGAAGCCATTTTGTAGATGAAGGAATTACTTTCCTTCTCCCTGCCTGCTTTGCTTAGAAAGGGGTCTGACATGATAATGGGAGCTAATAGTCTTCATATAAGGAAGACTACCATTGCACCTCTAGGAGGTAGAATTACCTCAGAGCAGAAACTGAGCACAGTGCTGAAAAAGAAATATTCAGACTTAATAAAACCAGAGGTTACTAAGATCTGCCTATCTGCATGTACACAGCAATATTCAACCATGAGTGTAGTACTGTACCTCAGTTTCCTTCTGTTTGTAAATAATAATTTGCCCCATTACCTTCAGTAAAAAGACTTCTGTTTTAAATTCTTAAGGCTGCTTCATGACTGGGGCTCAAATGCACCAACTACTACCACCATCATCATCTTCTGCCTAGAGGCAGTTACTGTGCTGACGTTGTATTGTGGAGTTTCCTGTGTGTGTGCAATTTGAGAAGGAAAGACTGTTCTCCTGACAGAAAGTTTGGACCCTGTAAGATACATCATACCCGGTCAGGAGCAGAACCCTCAGCCATACACCACATGAGAATGCCACAAGCAGCAGTGCTCAGATACTTAGCTGTGTATAACCCCGCCCACATAAACGATTGGCAGCTTTTTGTACACTGAAAATGGTTAGCAAGCTACGACTCAGCAGTGGGGGACGGTTACAAAATTTAGCTGATCGAGCCTATACAGGACACCTTTTCCTGCACTGGTAATCTCCTACGGATAAAATACTGATTGTATTGAAACTACAGCACATAGTCAAATTAGTGACACATACCTGGAATCAGGGTTTCTGCCATTAAATGTTGCTGATCTCATATTAAATGGCAAAAATCTGCTGACAAATTCCCTTTAAGTGCAGAAAAATAGATAAACCTATCATCTAAATATGAGCTCCAGAGCTACTCCATTAATAAGGCCTAATACAGCAGCTCTCTTTTCCCAACTGCAAAAGTCTGTTATACTTTTTCCAGTTTTGCACAAAGTGTTTGGAAAAGTGTCAAAGCTTTTACATAAATGTTTGCTTATCAAGAATGCAATTAGAGATGGTGGTAGGAACGTCAGTGACGTCATATCGCTAGTCTGGAATTAGTCTTCTGCGCTTTCTGATCATACCAGAAATTAGAGCAGGAGATCAGAGCTGACTGACGGGGTGCATCTCACATTCGGAGAAATCTGCTCTAAACTCTGTGGGGGCAGCACGGTGTCATATAATACGATGATTGCAGTACATGAGGGGGGTAAAAACTTCTAGAAAAGTGAATAGGGGCACAAAATCTGATCAGATACGGGCTGCCATTCGTATATCATGCATTTTAAGATCCATTACAATTATTAACATTGGAAACTGTATTTAACCTTTGACTGGTTTCACATTTGCGTTCAGGAGGGCTTCGGATGGCTGCGTACTTCCTCCCTTAGCTCCACCTACTTCTGTATGTGTCCTGCGTTTCCCTGCGAACCTTTCTTTAACCCCTTCCCGACCCATGACGCCACGTAGGCGTCATGAAAACCCGTGCCAATCCGACCCATGACGCCTATGTGGCGTCATGGAATGATCGCGTCCCTGCAGATCGGGTGAAGGGGTTAACTCCTATTTTA
Source organism: Ranitomeya variabilis (assembly GCF_051348905.1). Lineage (NCBI taxonomy): Eukaryota > Metazoa > Chordata > Amphibia > Anura > Dendrobatidae > Ranitomeya > Ranitomeya variabilis. The sequence goes on along the minus strand of NC_135239.1, from coordinate 94,073,264 downwards.
CCCGATCTGCAGGGAGAGGGGGAGTGGTACTTCAGCCCAGGGGGGGTGGCTTCACCCCCCCGTGGCTACGATCGCTCTGATTGGCTGTTGAAAGTGAAACTGCCAATCAGAGCGATTTGTAATATTTCACCTAAAAAACTGGTGAAATATTACAATCCAGCCATGGCCGATGCTGCAATATCATCGGCCATGGCTGGAAATACTGAAGTGCCCCCCCCCACGCCCACCGAACGCCCCCCCCATCCTCCGTTATGGGGTCCGGTCCCCTCCGTCCGCCTGCCGGCTCCCCCGTCCTCCTGTCCGCTCCCTCCTTGCTCAGACCCACCCCCCCTGTGCTCCGTTCCCCCCCCCCCCGTGCTCCGATCCACCCCCCCACCACCCCTTCATACTTACCGATCCTCCCGGTGTCCGGCCGTCTCCTCGCTGGGCGCCGCCATCTTGGAAAATGGCGGGCGCATGCTCAGTGCGCCCGCCGAATCTGCCAGTCGGCAGATTCCTTACAGGTACATTTTGATCGCTGTGGTAGGTTCTATCACAGCGATCAAAATAAAAAAAATAATAAATACCCCCCCCCCCCTTTATCACCCCCATAGGGACAATAATAAAATAAAGATTTTTTTTTTTTTCCACTAGGGTTAGGGTTAGAACTAGGGTTAGAACTAGGGCTAGGGGTAGGGTTAGGGGTAGGGTTAGGGTTACGGGTAGGGTTAGGGGTAGGGTTATGGCATGTGCACACAGAGCGGATCGGCCGCGGATCCGCAGCGGATCGGCCGCGGATCCGCAGCGGATCGGCCGCGGATCCGCAGCGGATCGGCCGCGGATCCGCAGCGGATCGGCAGCGGATCGGCAGCGGATCCGCAGCGGATCGGCAGCGGATCCGCAGCGGATCGGCCGCGGATCGGCAGCGGATCCGCAGCGGATTGGCAGCGGATCCGCAGCGGATCGGCCGTGGATCCGCAGCGGATCCGCAGCGGATTGGCAGCGGATCCGCAGCGGATTGGCCGCGGATCCGCAGCGGATTGACAGCGGATCCGCAGCGGATTGGCCGTGGATCCGCAGCGGATTGACAGCGGATCCACAGCGGATTGGCCGCGGATCCGCAGCGGATTGGCAGCGGATTGGCCGCAGATCCGCAGCGGATTGGCCACGGATCCGCAGCGGATTGGCCGCGGATCCGCAGCGGATTGGCCGCTGCAAATTCGAAGCAGTTTTCCATCAGGTTTACAGTACCATGTACACCTAAGGAAAACCAAATCCGCTGTGCCCATGGTGCGGAAAATTCCGTGCAGAAACGCTGCGTTGTATTTTCCGCAGCATGTCAATTCTTTGTGCGGATTCCGCAGCGTTTTACACCTGTTCCTCAATAGGAATCCGCAGGTGAAATCCGCACAAAAAAACACTGGAAATCTGCTGTGCCTTTTACCTGCAGATTTTTCAAAAATCGTGCGGAAAAATCTCACACGAATCCGCAACGTGGGCACATGGCCTTAGGGTTAGGGTTGGAATTAGAGTTAGGGTTGGAATTAGGGCTAGGGTTTGAAATAGGGTTAAGATTAGGCTTGTGGTTAGGGTTACGGATAGGGTTAGGGGTGTGTTGGGGTTACAGTTGTGGTTAGGGTTGGGATTAGGGCTACGGTTGGGATTAGGGTTAGGATTAGGGTTGGAATTAAGGTTACGGGTGTGTTGCGGTTAGGGTTGTGGTTAGGGGTGTGTTGGGGTTAGGGTTGTGATTAGGGTTATGGCTACAGTTGGGATTAGGATTAGGGGTGTGTTGGGGTTAGTGTTGAAGTTAGAATTGAGGGGTTTCCACTGTTTAGGCACATCAGGGGTCTCCAAACGCAACATGGCGCCACCATTGATTCCAGCCAATCTTGCATTCAAAAAGTCAAATGGTGCTCCCTCCCTTCCAAGCCCCGACGTGCGCCCAAACAGTGGTTTACCCCCACATTTGGGGTACCAGCGTACTCAGGACAAACTGGGCAACAACTGTTGGGGTCCAATTTCTCCTGTTACCCTTGCAAAAATAAAAAATTACTTGCTAAAACATAATTTTTGAGGAAAGAACAATTATTTTTTATTTTCACGGCTCTGCGTTATAAACTTCTGTGAAGCACTTGGGGGTTGAAAGTGCTCACCACACATCTAGATAAGTTCCTTCGGGGGTCTAGTTTCCAAAATGGGGTCACTTGTGGGGTGTTTCTACTGTTTAGGCACATCAGGGGCTCTGCAAATGCAATGTGACGCCCGCAGACCATTCCATCAAAGTCTGCATTTCAAATGTCACTACTTCCCTTCCGAGCCCTGACGTGCGCCCAAACAGTGGTTTACCCCCACATATGGGGTATCAGCATACTCACAACAAACTGGGCAACAAATATTGGGGTCCAAATTCTCCTGTTACCCTTGTGAAAATAAAAAATTGCTTGCTAAAACATCTTTTTTGAGGAAAGAAAAATGATTTTTTATTTTCACGGCTCTGCGTTGTAAACTTCTGTGAAGCACTTGGGGGTTGAACGTGCTCACCACACATCTAGATAAGTTCCTTGGGGGGTCTAGTTTCCAAAATGGGGTCACTTGTGGGGGGTTTCTACTGTTTAGGCATATCAGGGGCTCTGCAAACGTAACATGATGCCCGCAGACCATTCCATCAAAGTCTGTATTCCAAAACGTCACTACTTCCCTTCCGAGCCCCGGCATGTGCCCAAACAGTGGTTTACCCCCACATATGGGGTATCAGCATACTCAGGAGAAACTGGACAACAACTTTTGGGGTCCAATTTCTCCTGTTACTCTTGCAAAAATAAAAAATTCTGGGCTAAAAAAATATTTTTGAGGAAAGGAAACACATTTATTATTTTCACGGCTCTGCGTTATAAACTTCTGTGAAGCATTTGGGGGTTCAAAGTGCTCACCACACATCTAGATAAGTTCCCTTGGGGGTCTAGTTTCCAAAATGGAGTCACTTGTGGGGAGTTCCTACTGTTTAGGCACATCAGGGGCTCTGCAAACGCAACCTGATGCCCGCAGAGCATTCCATCAAAGTCTGCATTTCAAAACGTCACTACTTCCCTTCCGAACCCCGACGTGTGCCAAAACAGTGGTTTACCCCCACATATGGGGTATCAGCGTACTCAGGAGAAACTGGACAACAACTTTTGGGGTCCAATTTCTCCTGTTACTCTTGCAAAAATAAAAAAATTCTGGGCTAAAAAATATTTTTGAGGAAAGGAAACATTTTTTATTTTCACGGCTCTGCGTTATAAACTTCTGTGAAGCACTTGGGGGTTCAAAGTGCTCACCACACATCTAGATTAGTTCCTTGGGAGGTCTAGTTTCCAAAATGGGGTCACTTGTGCGGGAGCTCCAATGTTTAGGCACACAGGGGCTCTCCAAACGCGACATGGTGTCCGCTAATGATTGGAGCTAATTTTCCATTCAAAAAGCCAAATGGCGTGCCTTCCCTTCCGAGCCCTGCCGTGCGCCCAAACAGTGGTTTACCCCCACATATGGGGTATTGTTGTGAATTTGGATTCTGGGCTCCCCCGGTGGCTACTGGTGGAATTGAACTGGTGTCTTCATCTTCTCTGTTCACCTGTTCCCATCAAGATGTGGGAGTCGCTATATAACCTTGCTGCTCTGTTAGTTGCTTGCCGGTCAACAATGTTATCAGAAGCCTCTCTGTGCTTGTTCCTGCTCCTAGACAACTACTAGATAAGTTGGACTCTTGTCCATGTTTGTTTTTGCATTTTTGTTCCAGTTCACAGCTGTAGTTTCGTTACTGTGTCTGGAAAGCTCTTGTGAACAGGAATTGCCACTCTGGTGTTATGAGTTAATGCCAGAGTTTTAAAGTAATTTCTGGATGGTGTTTTGATAGGGTTTTTAGCTGACCATGAAAGTGTCCTTCCTGTCTTCTGCTATGTAGTAAGTGGACCTCAAATTTGCTAAACCTATTTTCATACTACGTTTGTTATTTCATCTTGATTCACCGCCAATACATGTGGGGGGCCTCTGTCTCCTTTCGGGGTATTTCTCTAGAGGTGAGCTAGGACTAATATTTTCCTCTGCTAGTTTTATTTAGTCCTCCGGCTGGTGCTGGGCATCTAGAATCAACGTAGGCATGCTACCCGGCCACTGCTAGTTGTGTGTTAGGTTTAGTTCATGGTCAGCTCAGTTTCCATCTTCCAAGAGCTAGTTCCTATATATGCTGATGCTATGATCTCTTGCCATTGAGATCATGACAGGGTATCACCGTACTCAGGACAAACTGGACAACAAAATTTGGGGTCCAATTTCTCCTATTACCCTTGGGAAAATAAAAAATTCTGGGCTAAAAATCATTTTTGAGGAAAGAAAAATTATTTTTTTATTTTCACGGCTCTGCGTTATAAACTTCTGTGAAGCACCTGGGGGTTATAAGTGCTCACTATGCATCTAGATAAGTTCCTTGGGGGGTCTAGTTTCCAAAATGGGGTCACTTGTAGGGGAGCTCCAATGTTTAGGCACACAGGGGCTCTCCAAACGCGACATGGTGTCCGCTAACGATTGGAGCTAATTTTCCATTCAAAAAGTCAAATGGCACGCCTCCCCTTCCGAGCCTTGCCGTGCACCCAAACATTGGTTTACCCCCACATATGAGGTATCGGCATACTCAGGAGAAATTGCCCAACAAATTTTAGGATCCATTTTATCCTGTTGCCCATGTGAAAATGAAAGAATTGAGGCTAAAAGAAATTTTGTGTGAAAAAAAAGTACTTTTTCATTTTTGCGGATCAATTTGTGAAGCACCTGGGGGTTTAAAGTGCTCACTATGCCTCTAGATGAGTTCCTTGGGGGGTCTAGTTTCCAAAATGGGGTCACTTGTGGGGGAGCTCCAATGTTTAGGCACACAGGGGCTTTCCAAACGCGACATGGTGTCCGCTAACGATGGAGATAATTTTTCATTCAAAAAGTCAAATGGCGCTCCTTCCCTTCCGAGCCTTACCATGTGCCCAAACAGTGGTTTACCCCCACATGTGAGGTATTGGTGTACTCAGGAGAAATTGCCCAACAAAATTTAGGATCCATTTTATCCTGTTGCCCATGTGAAAATGAAAAAATTGAGGCTAAAATAATTTTTTTGTGAAAAAAAAGTACTTTTTCATTTTTACGGATCAATTTGTGAAGCACCTGGGGGTTTAAAGTGCTCACTATGCTTCTAGATAAGTTCCTTGGGGGGTCTAGTTTCCAAAATGGGGTCACTTGTGGGGGAGCTCCAATGTTTAGGCACACGGGGGCTCTCCAAACGTGACATGGTGTCCGCTAAAGATTGGAGCCAATTTTTCATTCAAAAAGTCAAATGGCGCTCCTTCCCTTCCGAGCCCTGCCGTGCGCCCAAACAGTGGTTTACCCCCACATATGAGGTATCAGCGTACTCAGGACAAATTGGACAACAACGTCCGTGGTCCAGTTTCTCCTTTTACCACTGGGAAAATAAAAAAATTGTTGCTAAAAGATCATTTTTGTGACTAAAAAGTTAAATGTTCATTTTTTACTTCCATGTTGCTTCTGCTGCTGTGAAACACCTGAAGGGTTAATAAACTTCTTGAATGTGGTTTTGAGCACCTTGAGGGGTGCAGTTTTTAGAATGGTGTCACTTTTGGGTATTTTCAGCCATATAGAACCCTCAAAATGACTTCAAATGTGAGGTGGTCCCTAAAAAAAATGGTTTTGTAAATTTTGTTGTAAAAATGAGAAATCACTGGTCAAATTTTAACCCTTATAACTTCCTAGCAAAAAAAAAAATTGTTTCCAAAATTGTGCTGATGTAAAGTAGACATGTGGGAAACGTTATTTATTAACTATTTTGTGTCACATAACTCTCTGGTTTAACAGAATAAAAATTCAAAATGTGAAAATTGAGAAATTTTCAAATTTTTTGCCAAATTTCCGTTTTTTTCACAAATAAACTCAGAAATTATCGACCTAAATTTACCACTAACATGAAGCCCAATATGTCACGAAAAAACAATCTCAGAATCGCTAGGATCCGTTGAAGCGTTCCTGAGTTATTACCTCATAAAGGGACACTGGTCAGAATTTCAAAAAACGGCAAGGTCATTAAGGCCAAAATAGGCTGGGTCATGAAGGGGGTATTCAGCGACATGCGTTGTATGGGGATGTATCCGCATGTGGTGATTTGACGAGCGCGGCGACCGCACAAAAACACAAAATTTAGCATTTCCATGCAGTCGTCGCACACCTCAAATCACCACATGCGGACATCCCCATACAACGCATGTCCCTGCGTACCCTATGATAAAGATAGGTACGCAAGGAAACGCAGGACGCATGCAGAAGTAGGCGGAGCTAAGGTAGGAAGTACGCAGCCATCCAAAGTCCTCCTGAACGCAAATGTGAAACCAGATTTAATTAATAAATTATTTATGTAAAAACTGGATGCCATAGAAATAACAAAAATGGACACAGGGATTGCATATGCATGACAATACTATTTTTTTTTTTTCTGGATGAAAAATGGACACAGGGTTGCACATGGATGACAACACAAATGAAAAACGGACAATTTTGTGTACACTCATTAGAAGAAGGCCATACTGTGCATGTGCCCTATTCTTTTTTGCCTGTGTGACAGATACATGCAGAATTTTTACCTTGTACATGATTGCAGTACATTGCTTTCTCCAGCAGCTAAATATTTTACACTTTTACTGAAAAGATTTCTGCAAATTGATAAAACAAATGGTATTTTTTTCTCTGCTTTTCCCCCTCCATGCTCCCTACAGTAAGATAAGGGTGCCATGTCACTGTCTGCCTCAGGTATCTGAAAAGGTATCAGAAACGGCTGCAGAATTTCCGGCACCATGTCACCGCATTTCTCAAACGTAACACACATTTTTGATTCAAACAATTTATAAAAAAAAAACACCAGGAGAGTAAAGACAAAACAAACTTACTTGAGAGGCCATTTCTCGAGACTGACATAGGGAAAGAGGGAAAACAGATATAGAGATCTAATTTAACATTAGGCAGGACAAGAACAAAGGACACAATGTTATTTTATATAGATCACATATATTTAAGAAAAGATGGACAGTGCGGAGAGATACGTGACAGGAGGAGAACAAAATTCAAGACGAAAGGAACAAAATCAGGAAAGAGGGTTTACAGAGAAAAAGCACATTGTCAGATAGTTTCACATTGATATAATATACATTGATCAGACACCCATGATGATTGTTAAAATGAATCATGTTTTAGCTCCCAGAGACATCATTTAGCAGGTTTAATGGTTCATTAACCCTTTGGCACAATTATTTAGCTCATAAATAGATGTGATCTACAGACTTCAGACTTAGAGACTTCACATATTCATGATTTAATTTATTGTTCTGCTGCACTGACAACTCTGCTAGTTATTTTTTAACAATTAACAAGCTAGTTGTCAGTTTGCAGTTAGCTTTCATGCCTCCGTACTGTTCCTCATTTTCATGTGGATTTAGCTGTAAATTGTTCCTAAAATAAAATCTGTTTTTGCTATGTTATCTGAGAACAGCAATATGTTATCAGTCAGGAACCCCTAACATCCCCAAACTCTCCCAAGTCCTTATCTCATTTATATTTTCAGTGACTAAGCAAACCATAGCCTCAGATTAGAAGAAAACAGGCCCAGACATAACCGAGGTCAAAAGACCTCTTTAATTGTATATGACTAATGAAAGACTATCAGCCATACTTACAGATAAAATCCACAGATTTGAGAAGGTTTGTTCCCCTGGGCAGAATACATCAATCTAACCCCCTTCACTACGCCATCACTTCATCTAAGGCCATGTTCACACTTTGCGGTTTTTACCGCGGAACCGCGGCGATTTTGATGCTGCGGGTCCGCAGCAGTTTCCATAGCGTTTACATTAACATGTAAACCCTATGGAAACCGCAATCCGCTGTGCACATGCTGCGGGAAAAACCGCGCAGAAACGCAGCGGTTTACAACCCGCAGCATGTCACTTCTTTGTGCAGAATCGCAGCGATTCTGCACCCATAGGAATGCATTGAACCGCTTACTTCCCGCATGGGGCTGTGCCCACGTTGCGGGAAGTAAGCGGTTAATGTGCGGGTGGTACCCGGGGTGGAGGAGAGGAGACTCTCCTCCAGGCCCTGGGAACCATATTTGGGTGTAAAAAAAAGAATTAAAATAAAAAATCATGCTATACTCACCTCTCAGCGCTGCCCGCGGCGTCCGGTCTCAGTTGCTGTGCCGAACAGGACCTGTGGTGACGACGCGGTCACATGACCGTGATGACGCCGCGGTCACATGACCGTGACGTCACGAAGGTCCTTGTCGGCACAGCCGCTTGCAGCGCCGGGGACATCGCGACGTCAGAGGGTGAGTATAGCCAATTTTTATTATTTTTTACATTACTATTGATGCTGCATATTGCTGCATATGCAGCATCAATAGTACAGCAGTAATCCCGCAGCGGAAACCGCGGAACAAACCGCGATAAATCTGCAGGGATAACCGCAGCGGTTTTGCCCTGCAGATTTTCAATTCCGCTGCGGGATTAACCCGCAGAGGAACCCGCAGCGTGTGAACGTGGCCTAAAGGAATCTACCGCTTCTGACTCTCCTGATTCTCTATGAAGTACTATTAGCTAGGAGAATCAGTAGATCTCCTCCCTCAGGCCCCTTTCTCTCTTCACCCATTTTCCCCCATCCTTCCATTTGTTCACCACCCCTATAGTTCCTTCAAATATATGTTTGCATTATTGCTTCTTGTTATGCATTAAATCTGTTATGTATCAATAAAAACTTATTGTTAAAAAAAGAAGTTATCAGTCAGGAGAAGTGTACAAAAAAATTTCTAAGAAATTGGACATTGAATCATTGAGATGTCACCAAGAAGTGACTTCAATTTGGCACAAGAGTGACATTACCTAGAACTGGACATCTCGCTAAATTTTAAAGCTGCCAATATGACTACAGCAACATTAAAGGAGCTGCAGGAATTTCTGGCAAATACTGATTATTTACTGCATGTGTAACAATCTATTGTATTATTCATATATCTGGCCTGTGGTGTAGGGTGGCAAGACAGAAGACTTTTCTTCCAAACAAAGCAATGTTTTTTTGCCAAAACCTACACTAAGTCTGTGAAAAACATGTAGGAAACCGTGTTGTGGTAAACAGCCATTCTGATTGCTACCCAGACTGCTACCCAAAAAGGATGCATGATGTCATAAATTTGGTTATGCAGCAGGAAATCGGCTGTCAATCAGCATCACATTGGCAGTGATGACCGATCAACAGAGCAGAAGAGAAGAAGTTGCTCTGTCAATGTGATGTCACCAGAAGCCACAAATTTGCAAAATTGCTGACAGTAGTGGTCCATGGCTGATCGCTCTGAGCCAAAAGAGGTCAGTGCTGGGCAGAACAGGCAAGTAAGCAACTAGCTGCCATTAAGTTCTTAGCCCCATATGAAAAGAAGAAGAAAAGTACTGGCAACCCCCATAACATGAGATTAAATGTGATTAGCTAATTCTGAAGACATCCATATCCCCAATTATAAGAGGGTGTCCACACTTATGCAACCAGTTTTGTCATGTTAATTTCCCTCAAAATAATTTCAGTTTTTTTCTCAATGGATTAGAACAGATTTCGGGTGACATGAAAGATGAAAAATCGTCTGCAATGATTTTTCTTGGTATGATTTCTTTTATGTGACAAAAACTTAGCATTTTAACAGGGGTAGGCACACTTTCTATATCCACTATATGAATGACTACATACTGTAGTTAAAACAAAATTGGCAAAAACAATAAATTGGAAAAAAATAATTTAAAGGGAATTTGTCAGCAGGTTTTTGCTTCCTCTTCTGATAGCAGCATGATGTAGGCAAAGAGACTCTGAATCTAACAATGTCTCACTTAGATTACTGGGTGCAGAACCTCTGACACTGTTAGGGCTGGCGGAACGCACCGAGTAAATATAGAGATAGTATAGGTGCGTTCGCAGCCTGGGGTCTACCGTGCAGGAGTGGAACCTGCTGCTAGTAAATGGCGGCACTATATGGCGGTACTACGCCTGAATAGACACGGGTTCCGTCACCCAGTCTGTATAGGAGCGAACTCTGTTGCTTCACAGAGTCGCCGGGATTAAAGGTAACGCTGTGCTATGTTAACCTCACAGAGGATCAAAGCTCACTAATGGAGCAGGTAGCATACATTGGTCATTCAGTCAGGAACAGCACACAAAACAACTCCTAGAGGCTATACGCCAGCCCTAAATTCACACAAACAAACTCCTCTCTGGAGGTTCCGGAATTCTAGTGGCTATATGCCAACCCTGAATTCAAACAAACAAACTCCTCTCCGGAGGTGCCGGAATTCTAGTGGCTATATGCCAGCCCTGAATTCACACTAACAAACTCCTCTTCAGAGGTGCCAGAATTCTAGTGGCTTACAGCCGACCCTGAGCACATGCTGACACAGACCACAAAGTAGCTAAGCTCATACACTCATAAACATAAGTTGATACTAGCGCATGGCCGTGCGGCCATGCGAACCTTTTATAGAGAAAGCTCTCCAGGACCTTCCTAGTGGTCCAATAGGAACTGCTTCAGGACCTGAGCATGTAACCCCCGTCCTCCAAAGAGAGGTCGTCCCTTGGGCATGCTCAGTAGAGGAAAAGCAGGATTTAGTCCCAGGAGCATCTGCTCGCCATTGCACAGTGCTGGTTGCAATGGCTGAGCCTGGAAGATCAGCAGTAACCAAGCGCACAGTATCTGACTGAGCCAGACGCTGGGACCGACGTCTCTGCTGAGCAGGTTCCAATGCGGCTGAAGAAGAATGGGAGACCGCAGCGAAGGTGGCTTGAGATTCTCCCTGTGCAGTGGTGGGAACTGGACACCTAATGGACACAATCAGAGTTTTTAGATTTAGCATGCAGCAGAGCTGAGAAAGCTAGCCCCGCCCACTCCAGGCTCTGAATGTACATAGTCTATAGACAGTGAGCTGCTAGGGGTGAAGTCAAACTAGCATGCATGTGCTTCTGCAGTCAGGACAATGATAATCACCAAGTGATAAAGCCTTTAGAATAAGTAAGAGCAGCCCTCAATCTGACATGTGACACATTGTTGAAATCTGTGTTTTAACTCCTACCTCATGCAGTCCTCAAATTACACAGCAAAAACCTGCTGACAGATTTCCTTTAATGAGACACAGATGAAATTAATTAGATTTTATATAAAAAAAGTCAGCAAATTAAGATATTTTCCACTAAATATCTTACTGTAGGTCAGGTCCCAAGGCTAAGTACAATGTCAACATAGACATAGGGTGGCAACCTCCAGAAGTTGGTTGTTCCCATCAGTTTTCTTTCTCTTGGAAGACAGTATTTTCATACTATCTTTGCAAAAAAAGTATATGTTGAAGGAGTTTTGAAAATATCTTAGTAGCTATGGTCATTCCCTGTACACAAATCCACATCCGGAACTATCAGTGGTGGTCTAATGACACAGGTAAAAACCAAAGAGTAATCCAATTTCATAAAATACTATTCATGTCACTTAGCAAATGTCCATACAATTTCCTTTCTTCATTTACAGCAGGTACATGCAAGTATGGCATCAGAAAGTAACTTACGGCCATTTAATGTGTTAACATTATTTCTCAAAGCCTTGAGAAAGCGTATTCACCAGTATTATGGCTTTAGGTCACTTTTGGATACTATACTCCCATGTACCTGCAATCTATGAATAAAAGAAACTGAATTGGCATTTTATCCGGTCATCTTCTTCTGTCTGGTGCAGTCTCTTTGATGCCTTTGGTGCCTGGAATCTTTGGCACCTCCAGCACTGAATAGTCCTTTTTAGGCCATGACATTGTGTGAGGCTTAGCCACTAAATATATAATTTTTTAAAGAAAACATGGGTTTCAAGAAATACTGTATGATTGTAAGAAATTCTCCACTGCACTTGCCCTATTTATGGGAATTACGTTCCCGCTCTTTGGAATTCCATTTGCTTTTGGGTGCATCTGTCAATGAAAGTTATTCTGTTCAAATTATTTTGAAGGTTCTGATGAAGCTACCATTTTTCATACACAGTTCTATATAAGGTACTAAGCCACATGTCATCAATTGTAACGGCAAAACAATCACATGACGACAGGCACCAGAGATACTGAAGATGCCCATTAAGAGACACTACTAGTGACGGAACAAAAGAAGATGACCAGATCGATAAGGACCAGAAGAGTATGTTTTTCTGAGCATTTTGATTTATTTTAATTTTTTTCTGACCCTCTCTAAACCAGCAAAAAGGCTGTCATTAAGGATTCTGGTGAATCTGATTATATTTGTAACTTTCTGTATACCCTGAACCAATTAGCTGATCTCTAAACATGACCAAGGTAATTAAAAAATAATCCCAGTTTAATATGTAAAAGTCCCAACTGTCAGTTTTAAATTACTATACTGTATAGATCCCATAAGAAATTAGCCACACTTTTATAAAGAATAAAATGTAATATTTATTGGATTGTGTTAAAAACATTTATCATTATATCAAACCTAAAAGTTTCAGAAAAGTCAGTAAAAGTGCTGGAACATTTATAACTAATATAATAATATATATTTTAGCACGATCCAATAAATATTACATGAATTGATAACCAGATTACTACAGCATAATAAAACTATAGAATAAATCTGCACATCATTTTCATTGTCTCCATGAAAGGACCTTTTAGCACCAACCTCAGATGTGGTAAGTTTGTGGCTCTCTGTCCTGTAGATCCCAATGGGAATGTCCCCAGATGATGAGCATAGTTTCTGGTAAAGTCTTCCATAAGTCCTGATCCATAAGTCGTCCTCTGTAATTTTCATCTGAAAGAGTAGCATATTACACAGATTAGTTTACAGAGGAAATACAGGGAAAGAGAGGAACAGAGATTTACAGTGTGCAGATAGAGACCTAAATCAGACTCTGGCCCCATCTCGCGAACATGGTGCACTTTTACATCTCTCTCTATACACTTCCATGGGCTGTTAAGAAATAATGAAGCATAATTGTTCTACCATTTTTAGAGGGGTAAAGCCTTGTTTCTTTCTGATGTTTCAGGCAATGCATGTTCCAAAGGCAAAGTTCCCAAGATGGTTTTTGTGAGCTTTTGATACCATATAGTTTCCCCGAGCAGAAAATGCAGCCTCTTATAGTTTCAGCAAAATTAATGGGATTTATAGAAATCTCGAGTCCAGTGTGCTTTTATTTTGCGCATCATACACTGGCCTTCTGGGCGTGTTTGAAATCTGCGACATGTCAACTTCTCTTGTGACGACAATGAGTTTCTTGTGTGGATGATTCCCATAGAATTATATAAGATGTGTAAAATCTGCGGGTATGAATTCATATGCATTTTTAGTCTATTTCCATTGTGGAAAAGCACTGTAAACACATCTAAACCACACATGACTGCATCAATAAAGTTTTGTCAAAGCCAAATACCAGGAAGAATAAAAAAACAACTTTATTTAGAACGTGACAAAAATTGCAGCATCAAAAATGCTATAAAATGTAAGTAAAAAAACACAATAAGCTAATTTACCTAATAAGTGTAGAAAACCTCCAACATCATAGCCTAAAAGACAACATTTTTCTTCCTTAACCCTAATTGTCAGTCAAATTTGATCAATATTAGAGATGGGCCTGCCCAAACAGTAAAGGTCAGCGTCCCTACTTAACACCTACAGTTTTTGGCAGCATGGGAACCATGGCTCTTTTACCTGCAGGGAAGATTTCACCGCTGATCAGAAGCGGTAATTGCCGCACTGTCATGCACATGACAGTGTGGCAAACACTGGATGTTTGGGCCCCCATTCAAGTGAATAAGGTCCGGGTTTGGTTCCGAGTACTGTTCTGGTACCAAAACCCAAACTATTTCTAACTGTTCAGCTGAATCCGCGGGTCCCGAACATCCAAGTGTCCGCCCATCTCTAATCAATACTCAACAAATCACATATTTACATAACTAATAGTGATATTTTGATCTGTTTCTTTTTTACTGGTCTGAATAAATCCCTAATATCCATTAAAAAAATCACTGCCTTTCACAGTGACCGCAAACAGCATAAGGTTTGAAGTATAATGCTGTGCCTGACCACGATGCGGGAGGTATTCCCCAAGGAGCACTGCAATGCTGGAGGCAGCAGCGCCTTGGGAGTGGAGACCTGCCGGAAAGCAGTGCAGGCACTGCAAAGTGACGTGCGAGCATGACAGGATGAACCTGCTGGCAGTGCGGCATCTGAACAGACTGGAGAGCAGCGTCATCACCGGGTCAGGGAGTCAGGGAGCTGACAGAGTGCAGAAACAGAGGGTAAGGAAAAAACGTAGTCAGGGATGGAAAAAAGTCAGATGCCGGACGGGAACACGGTGTCTGAAAGAAATAGCAGGAAAGTAGTCTGTAACAAGCAGGGAGGTCAGAAACACCAGAGAGGATGGAACGGTACCAAAACGGAGCACAGAAACGCAGGTCAGGAAGCAGTTCGAGTCATACACAATAGGGATCAAACACTCAGAGGAACAACGATTACCAACTGAGTAACCTAGGTCAGCTGCTCTAGCCGAGGCACTGGAACTATCGCAGACACCGGTCCCAGATGGTATCAGTACTAAATAGCCACCCCTGAATCAGAAGGAGGCAGAAATAATTAACTCCAACCAGACCAGGATGGAATAGGAACAAAACCCCGCCCTGGATCATGACATTAAGATTTCTCAAGCACATCCCATGAGATATAGCTACTGCATGAACTGTAAAAGTTGTAGGTTTAATTTCTGCTACATGTCAATTCATGCTTCAGATACAGGGCTAATTTTCACAGCCCTATAATAAAAGTCAGTAGACTGGGTCCATTATTATTGGTAGCAGCAGAAGCTCCAAAATCATGGTTGGCTATACTTCATTGCTAAATTCAGTCACATATCCAAGTAAAAACTGAGGCACTAGCCTCTGACTATGGGCAATATTACTATATACTGTATATCCAGAAAATCAATAATGTCTCAGTATTGGTTTATGTATATTTATGAGCCTGTGGTTGTGCAAATGAGCATTAATATAAATGAGAAAGAAAGCCATTATAATTAAGAATAAGGACAGATGGCAATTATTCTGACTTTATTTTAGGAAAGTTAATTAAGGGATGACAGTTATTTGCTTTTTTTTGAGGCACTGGAACTATACATCATCGCTTAGACTTCTTTCTTACTTCTTTCATCAAACTCAATTTGTTGGAAAAAAAAGTCTTCAAAACAAGTTCTGAATGCGAGATAATGTCGTTGGAGTAGATTTGCCTCTCGCTAAGAAAACCTGTAGTTTCTTTCTTCCAAGTCTGATAAAGATAATCCTGTAATAGACTTTTAGCCATATCATTTGAAACTTACAGAACAAAGAAATCCAGACCCCGGCGTGGTGTCCAGCCCCAGCAGCAGTCTTGTGATTGAGATCATATAATCTTTCACAAATGACTATGAAAGGAAAGCAAATGTTAGTGCGTGGGCTACAAATGTGCGACGGTGAACTTTAATCATAATAATGCAATGGTTTACCAGAGGCTACGATACACTAAAGTCTACCCAGCAATTTACGTGAAAAGCAGTTAATGTACAGAAATCATATGGTAAGAAAGCCAGTAAATAAAATGGAAACATGAGATATTCTGTGCATCCGGCAGCAGAGCTTCTACCAATGGCTCCCAAAGACAATCATCAGATTTGTATTGTGATTTTTATATTAAGAACTTACACACATTTACGTTTCTGCCATATTGTATTTCACTTCAGACCGTTTATTAGAGTAAGCTTTTCTAAACATCGAATCACACTCAGACCAATGTTATTCTATGGGGCCTTATACATGTCCAATTTTTTCCTCAAACCAAGTGTTTCTGATGAACAATATTGCAGCATGCCCTATTTTCATCTGATATTCAGATCATACTTGGCCATGCAAGTCAATGAGTCATTGGAAAAAATTAGACCACACTCAGGTGATACCCGAGTTTACTATTCTAAGTATTGCTCCTATATAGGGGTATAGGGTACCACTTCTGCACCAAGGGATCCACCTAATCATCCTTGGGTCAGTCTGGGTCAGTAATGCAGTAATGCACATGGTGCTGGGAACACTGCTATACAGATGAATGAGGCCCCCACGTAAGTCTGTTACTATAACTACAAGTGGAATCCATCTCAGTTTTAGGGGAGAGCATCTCCACACATACAGCATCCATTAGAGATTTTTTGGCTGCGCACAGACGCTGTGTGCCACCAAACTTGAATGGACTACCTGCACTATGGCTAAGGCTTTGTGTACAGGGCTCTGTCACATGCAAGAGCAATAATCATCAGCAAAGAGCATTTACAGATGAATCTCATCTTGGTTGTGACTAAGAGACACAAAGTCCACGGCACTAGTCACCCACACATGTAGTACAATAACAGTAAGGTCATTGAGGGACTAAAATAGGGTCAGACTGACACAGCGCAGTACCCTCTGCAGTACCCAGCTTCTATCACAGTAGTGGATGAATGCATACATTTTGGAACCACTGGATCATTTAGGACAGGAAGAAAACATTAAGCCATCATTTTTGGATTGCAAGAAACAAATTGTGAGTAATCTATAGGAATGTGTCAATGATATCTATGCTGTACTTTAGGATTCAGCCAAAAATACAAATGTTTTGCTCCAATGAGCAGGATGGTGGCTCAGTGGTCAGCACTGCAGCCTTGCAGCACTGGGGGTCCTGGGTTCAAATCCACCAAAGGGCAACATCTGCAAGTAATTTGTGCTTTGTGTGTTGCTGTGGGCATTCATTCTCCATTTTCCTTCCACACTCCGTGACATACTGATAGGAAGTTTAGATTGTGAGCCCGAATGGTCCCAGTAATAATGATGCCTTGAATATGCAGTGGAATTATTGGTGCTATATATGTAAGTAAAATAATTAATACTGATGACGGACCCTCATAATAATAATTTCCTATTGTGATCCTAGATAATTGTACCCCAGTCCACCACTGTGTAAATGGATCATTATAGTTCTCTAAATAAAGGATTCTCTAACCTTGAGTTACTGATGCTGAGCCTGTGCAAACTAATGATTCTGTGAACAGGATACTGATCCAAAACACTTCCACTCATATAACATCTGTATAGTGTGCCATCAATGTTACATTAGTATTGCATCCCTATAATGGCTCCATGAAAATGTTTTCTTTCAGAGAATTAACAAAAAAAACATCATTCTTTGTTGGAATACTGAGGTAGCACTGCACTGGCTTCTGATATAATGCTAATGCAATGCCAATAAAGCACAGATGTCTCCATATGTTTAAATATTCTCCATAGAGTTTAATGGTTGTTTAATGTCTCAGTATATCAGATATGTGCTCATTTCCTATATCTAAGTTTCCTGTCTACATATTAATTGTAATACAAATGAGAGGTTCTGTGAAACTAAGCATTGCGTTAATCTGTATCTACATAAATGCAAAAAAGTACATCAAACATAATGTAGAAGGATGAATGGACAGACATATAGCTAGATAGCATGATAGACAGATAGATAGATAGATAGATAGATAGATAGATAGATAGATAGATAGATAGATAGATACAAGTGCTTCTCACTAAATTAGAATATCATCAAAAATGTAATTTATTTAAATTCTTCAATACAAAAAGTGAAACTCATATATTATATAGAGTCATTAAAAACAGAGTGGTCTATTTCAAGTGTTTATTTTGCTAATGTTGATGATTATGGCTTACAGCCAATGAAAACACAACAGTCATTATCTCAGTAAATTAGATTAATTAATTAACAAAACACACCTGCAAAGGATTCCTAAGTATTTAGAAAGGTCCCTTAGTCAGTTTCAGTAGGCTCCACGATCATGGGGAAGACTGCTGACTTGACAGATATCCAGAAGGCAATCATTGGCACACTCCACAAGGAGGGTAAGCCACAAAAGGTCATTGCTAAAGAAGCTGGCAGTTCATAGAGTGCTGTATCCAAGCATATTAATGGAACGTTGAGTGGAATGAATAAAGTGTGGTAGAAAAAGGTGCACAAGTAACCAGGATAACCGCAGCCTTGAAAGGATTGTTAAGAAAAGGCCATTTGGGGGAGATTCACAAGTAGTGGACTGCGGCTGGAGTCATTGCTTCAAGAGCCCTGTGAGCCCTCGAAGGCAGGGTCCTTTCTTTTTCTGTACTTATGTGTGCCTTGTTTTTGCTCATGTTTATTGTACTTGTCTATGTCTGCCCCTTTTCACATGTAAAGCGCCATGGAAAAATGGCGCTATACAAATGTCTAATAATAATAAAATAATAAAGAGCCACCACACACAGACGTTTCCAGGACATCGGCTACAAGTGTCACATTCCTTGCGTCAAGCCACTCATGACCAATAGACAATACCAAAAGCATCTTACCTGGGCAAAGGAGAAAAAGAACTGGACTGCTGCTTGGTGGTACAAGGTGCTGTTTTCAGATTAAATTAAATTTTGCATTTCAATTGGAAATCAAGGTCTCAGAGTCTGGAGGAAGAGTGGAGAGACAGACAATACAAGCTGCTTGAGGTCTAGTGTGAAGTTTCCACAATCAGTTATGGTTTGAAGAGCCATGTCATCTGCTGGTGTAGGTCCACTTTGTTTTATCAAGACCAAAGTCAGCACAGCCGTCTACCAAGAAATGTTAGAGGACTTCATGCTTCCCTCTGCCGACAAGCTTTTTGGAGATGGAAATTTCATTCTCCAGCAGGATTTGGCACCTGTCCACACTGCCAAAAGTACCAATACCTGGTTCAAAAACAACAGTATCACTGTGCTTGATTGGCCAGCAAACTCACCTGACCTTAACTCCATACAGAATCTTTGGGGTATTGTGAAGAGGAAAATGAGAGACACTACACCGAACAATGCAGACGAGATGAAACTGCTTTCAAAGCAACCTGGGCTTAAATAACACCTCTGCAGTGCCACAGGCTGATTGCCTCCATGCCACGCCGCATTGATGCACTTATTGATGCAAAAGGAGCTCAGACCAATTATTGAGTGCATTTACTGAGCATACATTTCAATAGGCCAACATTTAGGACTTTAAAATAATTTTTCAAGCTGGTGTTATAAAGTATTCTAATTTACTGAGATAATAACTTTTGGGTTTTCATTGGCTGTAAGCCATAATCATCAACATTAACTGAAATAAACACTTGAAATAGATCACTCTGTTTGTAATTACTCCATATAATATATGAATTTCACTTTTTTTTTATTGAAGAACTGAAATAAATTAACTTTTTAATGATATTCTAATTTTGTGAGAAGCACCTGTATATAGATTGCTAAATCAGAGGTAACTTTAACTGATCCGTTTTTTCAATTGTATTATCTCATCTAATCTGTAGCCATCTTACTGGTTTATGTCTTGTTTTTTGCTAGAATTAATGAAAAATTTACCTTTTATATGGTTAGAGAGTAGACACCTGTAGCTGATAGATTAAAGGAATACTTTCAAGTTTTGAAATGTATGTCTTATCGATGGGACTGAGGATAACTTTCTGATCACTTTGGAGTCTGACCAATGAGACTCCCAGCAATCCCAAGAACCGGGGCTTTGTTTTTGGTCAATCATGCACACTGCCACTGTATTCATTCTAATGGGAGTGCAGAAGACCACCCGAGTGCAGGACTTGGCACTTCTCCAACACTCCTATTAAGAGTGAACAGAGCAGCTAACCTCATGGTCGACCACCACTCCTTGCACACGGAGCTCTTCAGAACCCCAAATCCCAGGATTGCTTTGGTCCCCAGCAATTGGACCCTTAGCAATTGGAAAGTTATTCCATATCTGATGCATACATAAAACTTGAGAATGCCCCTTTAATGAAAATGATCTGAAACAACACTCAGGCCTCCATGCCCTTTAAAGCATTGTCAAATGCAGAAATAAATTTCACAGAAAATGCTTCAAAAATGCATAATACAATAAGAATGGATAAATAGATATGAATGACAACTATGATAAATCTGTTTTCAAAGTGTGGCCAACAAATTCTGATCCTTATTACACTGACCACAAAGACTGGCAGGATTCCATTGGGGTTGCTATGTTTTGGAAGGCAGAAAGGTGATCCTTGCCATCTTATAAACACTTCTGATTGACCAGATTTTGGGTTATCTGAACAGAGTCTTAAAGTGTAACTGTAAGAATATAAACGTTTTCATGTAGGATGGGTTCTGCACGGTGCTGTTAATTAGTGGGGATCTGGGTCCTGAGACCCCAACTGAACAGTAAAAAGAAGACACTGAAGTGTGTTGTGCTCCTGCATGGTCTGTTTACAAAGAATGGTGTATGGGTTTAAGGGCTCACTCCGACGAGCATATAAATTGGATGAGTGCTATCCAATTAAAAATCAGAATGCATTCAACCCAATATTATACTATGGGGCAGTACAGATCTGTGAATATTTTCTCATTCTGATTCGGTATGAGACAATTGCAGCATCCTTCAAGTACATCCATGCAAGTCCGCGGAAGCACGTGTGGCACCCCAGAGTCCAGTGGCCCCCCTCTAAAGGGTGATGTCATGCCTGGAAGCAGGAAGAGGTCCCCATGCCAGGTAATACACAGCATGCATCACAATCCCTGCTCCAGGCCAGAAGGTGGAGCTATAGACCCTACTTTCTGGGGAGCTGCTCTCTCCGGTCGGGAGGAGGAGTCAGAGTAGTCTGTTAGTGAGATAGTGTAAGGAGAGGAGAGAGAGAGCAGTGGAGACAAGGACTCTGGGGAATTGCAGCTGTGTCAGAGCTGACCCCGGAGAGGAGCGCTGACAAGAAGGATGCCAGTTTCCTTGGCTGTGTGGGTGCTGTACGCCCCGACAGCCAAATCTGGAGGGCAGGGGACTGTAAGCTCCCTGGCCACACCCAACACCCGGAGGCACCACACCACAGATCAAAACGTTGCCACAGAAGGCAGATTAAAGCATGATTTATTTCACCAATGTGTGAGGCGCTGTCTTTTTCATTTTTTTATATTCCCCAAAGAACTGTCCGACCCGGCTCCGACTACCCCACGGCCCTGGTGGGTGTCACATTAAATTAAAAATCAAATTGCATTCAAAAATTATTATACTATGGGGCAGTACAGATCTGCGAATATTTTCTCATTCTGATTCGGAATGAGATAATTGCAGCATGCTGCAAGTACATCCATGCAAGTCCGCTGAAGCACGCATTTATACAAGTCGGAGGACACCGAAAATAGAAGAGATGGAAAAATCCTCCACACCTGTGCTGCTATTCTCTCATGCAAGATAATCGGAGCACAGTACACTGACACTAGTGTAACGGTGGTGGAAGCTGATGATTGCTCCCTGACACTGAAGGGTTAAATGGATTTGTTTAAAGATATGATACCCACTGTTGCTGCAGTTGACTGGGTCAGGGTTAAATGTACTGTAGTGGCCAGCCCAGTTTGAGAGGGGGAACTGAGTGTTAATGGCAAGTGCAGGAAGAGACAAGGGGAGTCTGTGTGAGGGCAGCAGTGAGTAACATAACAGGTCTGAGGCTGCTAGGGACTAGGGTTGAGCGACCTTAGCTTTTTTAGGATCGAGGTGGGTTTTGTGAAACCCGACCTTCTCGGATGTCGGATCGTATGGAATCGGCCGATTCTACTGTAAAGTCGGGTTCCGGACCCGGAACACGAAACCCAATGTATGTCAATGAAATTATTTTTTTTTATTCTCTCTCTCTCTCTCTCTCTCTCTCTCTCTCTCTCTCTCTCTCTCTCTCTCTCTCTCTCTCCTCCGTGCAAGGCATATGTTATTTTTTGACTCCGGAAATTACTACGTCCGAAAACGTAACATAGCACTATGATGCCGCAGGAGCCGGAACCTATGTCATCACGCTGCCCACAATTAATTGGCTAAAAAAAATGGCGGGGAAGGCGTCATTCGAAACGCGACTTTGGCGCCAAGTTCGCGTTCCACGTGGCCGACCCACACTGGGATCGGATCGGGTTTCATGAGACGCCGACTTTGCCAAAAGTCGGCGACTTATGAAAATGAACGACCCGTTTCGCTCAACCCTACTAGGGACAGCATGAGCTTAATACTCGGGTCAGTGGATTGTCACAAATACCCTTCCATGTGATTCCGTCTCATGGCCTGGCACAACCTCGAGATGCACGTCCATGGCCTGAGGCACGCTTAGCTTGTGAAGTTACAGGGAAAAATGGACTCAAACTACATGGGGTAGAAGGTATTTCAATCCGATCTGCTAGAATTGAGGAAGAATCCCTAGGGCTAGGAAAGCCAGAGAGCGGGATATGTCACCTATACCTAGAACCAGGGCTGAAGTTGTGCACTGTTTCTGTAGGAGAGAAGACAACCCGTTGGGCCTTATTCTCTACATCTGCCTGTAAATACTGAGCCTACTGCCATTCACACAGTAAAAGTTTGGTCTTTATAAACTTTTTGTCCCCTGGATTGATTCCAGGAGAAGGATTCCTGGAGTCAGAATAGGCCTGCAGGCCAGAAGCAAGTGGAAAGCACCACATACTCAGCCGCATACCAGGGCTGGGACACACCTTGTCTGTAGGATGCCAGAGCGAGTGGGGACCAAAGTTCGAACACAACTAGCTTGCTTGGGCACCTTACACTAGGCTCACATGCTGACAGAGTTTGAGCCGACTGTGTTTTGCACAATTGTCCCGATTCTCTAGCACAAGAGAACATATGCTCATGTGACCCTGGCCCAATAGTAAGTCTATTGGTCCATACATTCTATCTGTCTAAAGACAAGTAGACTTACTATTGAGCCCATACTCCACTTTCTGTGCGGCACTCATGCAGGAGCTGTAGATTTTAGAATGATATTTTGACTGATTAACAAGGGTATCAGGACTGTTCAGAGCCTGCTGTATATAAAAACAGTTATTCACATGATATAGGTTTTTTTCCATAAAGTTCCTCAACAGTACCATTCCTCTGAACCATCCCCACCAATTAAGTGTGTGAATCCACCTATATATTGTTTTGTTGTTAGGGCAGGTTCACATCTCATACATTATCTGCTCTATATCAGACATATATATGTATTTATCAAAATTCCCTATAATACTAAATGGCATAAAACTGTGCCAAACCTTTCCTAAAGAGTATTCAGTTGTACACAACTTGTCTATGTTTTAGGTGGTTAAAGCATGGAGTGGGCACATATATACATTTCTGTATTTGTATCAGTCCGCAAATCAAATAGTGCAGTATATATTTTTGCAGAATAGTGTCATCTCTTACACATTATAATACCCAATAGAGTAGAATTTTCTTCTGAATGTTTAGGTCAGAAAATCACTTGTATGTTATAATAGCAGCATTATGGTTTAAATTTGACAAAATCTCACCCCTACATTGCTAAGGCTAAGTTCACACTTGTGTGTGGCTGGTCTGCGGACGACTGCGTATATCCTCCCTTAAGCTCCGCCTACACTCCGCCTACTTCCACCTGCGTCATCCTGTACACCTATCTTTAACATTGGGTACAGAGGGACATGCGTTGTATGCGGATGCATGCGGATGCAGTGTTTTGAAAAGTGCCTGCCGACCGTACGAGAACGCAACTTTTTGCGTTCTCGTGCAGTCGGTGGGGACGTCAAAACGCTGCATCCGCATACAACGCATGTCCCTGCGTACCCAATGTTAAAGATAGGTACGCAGGATGCATGCGCAAGTAGGCAAAGCCAAGGCGGAGCTTAAGGGAGGACGTACGCAGCCATCTGCACACCAGCCACACGCAAGTGTGAACTTAGCCTAAGAAAATCCATCACGGAAACTGACCCACGCTGCTGATTTCACAATGTGCAATGCAAAGGATGAAAACTGCATTGAATCCACATTTTTGCCACAAAGTCTGCAATGAACTTTTTAAAGTTTGTTGCAGATTTTGCTACAGATTTGTACATACCTTAAAGACTAATAATTCACCAAATCATCTTTCTGCAAACATCTGCCTCCACAAATTTAACAGTATGTGCATATTCTTTTCATTTTGCCAACATATGAATGTGATTAGTCTAACTGTATTTCCACATAATATGAATACTCTAGTATAACACAAATTGTTTGCTTTAATTGATTTCCCCTGTATCATTATGAAATACCTGATATAACAATGTATCTAACATGCTGATACTGAATACTCTTCCAGCAGCAAATGGAAGGCGAAACATGAATGCCAGATTAGATCCACGTTCTCTCTCCCTCTGAAAAAAAGGAAGGAAGTTAAAAAAAATTGGCTTAGAAATTGGATTAATCAAATTAATGCATGTTTCTTTCTTTTATTACATCTTGTATTGTATTGCACTACTTGTCAAGCTCTGACGTCATCTCACCAGTAGGGTTGAGCGACTTTCATTTTTTTAAGATCGAGTAGGGTTTTGGGAAACCCGATTTTGTCCAGAGTCGAGTCGAGTGCAGTCGGCCGATTATCGCTAAAAATCGGGGATCGACCGAAACACGAAACCCAATGCAAGTCAATGGGGAAGCATAGTCGGCAGTGAGTGGAGGCCAGGAAAACACCTACAGTGCCCATTTTAATGCCAAAAACATCCATTCTTGTTTCTGAAGCTTGCCAATCTTAATTAACTGTATAATAATAGTTGGGCATAGGGAATTGGGGGAAAGTTGTGGGGGGAGTAGGGCTGGCTCAAGTTTTTCGTGGGCCCAGGAAATGCGGACTACGTCACGGCGGTGTTGCAGGGAAAGGTAAGTATTTAAAAGTTGCAAGTGCTGTGATCCTGAGCAAGCAGGGGGGGGGCCCACTCGTTCGCATTGCCACTGGCACAGGGCCCCTCAAAGTACGGCGGTGTGTTTGCATGGCGGGGGCGCCTCCCACCAGCAGCGACACTTTTGCGTACTCTGAGGGGCCCTGTGCCAGTGACGTCGCCAACGAGTATGCCCCCCCACCTGATGAAGGAACCTGCACTTTCATCTGCACCTTCCTCTTTGTCCCTGTGTAAGGTGGTATAACATGCGGGAAGGGGAACCTTACTTTCAGCAGGGACAGATTCTGGCTGTGTAGAGTACAAGGGGAATGTAGTGGTCTAGGTCAATGTACCAGCAGACTCATTTAGCAGTGGCTGGGCAATGGGCAGGATGAGGAGGAAACAGATATAGGGCCAAAGAATAAAGTAGGCTACATGCAGTTCAAAATTGGTAACAGGACTAAACAGGCGGCATTGCTTTGTTCAGTGGAGTAGCAAACCCAAGAGCAGCAGACACTGTTTCAAGGGCCTAACCACACTAGTAGGCCAAATGCAGTTTAATATCTGATAGTATAGGGCGAAAGCCAGAATGTGGAAGCTCAGCTTTGTTCAGTTGAGGACAACACCAGGGAGGGGCAGACACCTTTAGTAGGCCGGAAAAGCCTATTGCATTTTTTAAAATGGTAATTTGGAGCAGAAGGTTGAAGCTCAGCTTTATTTAGTTGAGGGCAACACCAGGGAGGGGCAGAAGCCGTTAGTAGGCCCTAACCACCATTTTTTTTTTTTTTAAAACCACTTAATGAGAGCCGGAAGGTTGAAGCTCAGCTTTATTTAGTTGAGGACAACACCAGGGAGGGGCAGAAGCCGTTAGTAGGCCCTAACCACCATTTTTTTTTTAAAACCACTTAATGAGAGCCGGAAGGTTGAAGCTCAGCTTTATTTAGTTGAGGACAACACCAGGGAGGGGCAGAAGCCGTTAGTAGGCCCTAACCACCATTTTTTTTTTTTTTAAAACCACTTAATGAGAGCCGGAAGGTTGAAGCTCAGCTTTATTTAGTTGAGGACAACACCAGGGAGGGGCAGAAGCCGTTAGTAGGCCCTAACCACCATTTTTTTTTTAAAACCACTTAATGAGAGCCGGAAGGTTGAAGCTCAGCTTTATTTAGTTGAGGACAACACCAGGGAGGGGCAGAAGCCGTTAGTAGGCCCTAACCACCATTTTTTTTTTTTTTAAAACCACTTAATGAGAGCCGGAAGGTTGAAGCTCAGCTTTATTTAGTTGAGGACAACACCAGGGAGGGGCAGAAGCCGTTAGTAGGCCCTAACCACCATTTTTTTTTTTTTTAAAACCACTTAATGAGAGCCGGAAGGTTGAAGCTCAGCTTTATTTAGTTGAGGACAACACCAGGGAGGGGCAGAAGCCGTTAGTAGGCCCTAACCACCATTTTTTTTTTAAAACCACTTAATGAGAGCCGGAAGGTTGAAGCTCAGCTTTATTTAGTTGAGGACAACACCAGGGAGGGGCAGAAGCCGTTAGTAGGCCCTAACCACCATTTTTTTTTTTTAAACCACATAATGAGAGCCGGAAGGTTGAAGCTCAGCTTTATTTAGTTGAGGACAACACCAGGGAGGGGCAGAAGCCGTTAGTAGGCCCTAACCACCATTTTTTTTTTTAAAACCACATAATGAGAGCCGGAAGGTTGAAGCTCAGCTTTATTTAGTTGAGGACAACACCAGGGAGGGGCAGAAGCCGTTAGTAGGCCCTAACCAAAGTTGAAGGCCAAATGCAGTTTAATTTCTGATACTATAGGCCGAAAGCCAGAAGGTGGAAGTTCCGATTTAGACAGTGGAGGACAATTTGAATTAGGGACTGCAGACAGACTTAGTAGGCTGTCCCCTGTGGACCATGCATCCACCACATTAACCCATTGCGCCGTAATGGACACGTAATCTTCCGTGGCCATGCCTACAGGTCCATGCGTCTGTTGTCAGGTGCACCTTTGTACTCACAGATTGCCAGAGTGCATGGACAATGCGGTCTTCTACATGCTGGTGGAGGGTTGGGATGGCTTTTCTCGCAAAAGAAGTGTCGACTGGTTAGCTTGTAGCGTGGTACAGCGTAGTCCATCATGGCCTTATTAATAGTAAATAAAATATATAACTAGGCTCTATGAACTTTTAAATAGGTTCCAGGGGTACACGGGCAGCATTGGTGTGGTCAGTGGAGGAGTATTGCAAGTAGGGGCTGCAGACAGGCTATCAAAGGCCTAAAATAACAAACAGTAGGCAGTCATGGCAGTTTTACATCGGTTACATGGATACACAGGCAGGCACTCCAGGCAGCATTGTGCTCAGTGGAGGAGTATTGCAAGTAGGGGCCGCAGACAGGCTATCAAAGGCCTAAAATAACAAACAGTAGGCAGTCATGGCAGTTTTACATCGGTTACATGGATACACAGGCAGGCACTCCAGGCAGCATTGTGGTCAGTGGAGGAGTATTGCAAGTAGGGGCCGCAGACAGGCTATCAAAGGCCTAAAATAACAAACAGTAGGCAGTCATGGCAGTTTTACATCGGTTACATGGATACACAGGCAGCTAGGTGGTGAGTGGAGGAGTATTTAAAGTAAGGACCGCAGACAGGCTATCAAAGGCCTAACATAACAAACAATAGGCTCATGGCAGTTTTACAGCGGTTACATGGATACACGGGCAGGCAGCTTGGTGGTGGTGAGTGGAGGAGTATTTAAAGTAGGGACCGCAGACAGGCTATCAAAGGCCTAACATAACAAACAATAGGCTCATGGCAGTTTTACAGCGGTTACATGGATACACGGGCAGGCAGCTTGGTGGTGAGTGGAGGAGTATTTAAAGTATGGACCGCAGACAGGCTTCGAAGGCCTAACACAATAAAATGGGCTGGCTGTAGGCACTTTAAAATTGGTTCCAGGGGTACACGGGCAGCAGTGGTCTGGTCAGTGGAGGCCTAGTGGAAGTATGGACCGCAGACAGGCTTCGAAGGCCTAACACAATAAAATGGGCTGGCTGTAGGCACTTTAAAATTGGTTCCAGGGGTACACGGGCAGCAGTGGTCTGGTCAGTGGAGGACTAGTGGAAGGAGGGAGCGCAGAAAGGCTTCAAAGGCCTAAAATAACAAACAATAGGCTCATGGCAGTTTTACAGCGGTTACATGGATACACGGGCAGGCAGCTTGGTGGTCAGTGGAGGAGTAGGGACCGCAGACAGGCTATCAAAGGCCTAAAATAACAAACAATAGGCTCATGGCAGTTTTACAGCGGTTACATGGATACACGGGCAGGCAGCTTGGTGCTGAGTGGAGGAGTAGTGCAAGGAGTGTCTGTCCCAGTACTCCCAAAATATAAATAGATGTTAATGTCTCGCAAAACAACCAAAACAAAAAAAAAGATGGCATACTTAGGTACAGGGGTGGGCTCATCTGCTGTGTTTCTGACATAGTAATTTGGCAGTAACTATTTAATGGTGCCAATATAGGACACAGACACAGACTACTTTAAGTTGCATCATAGATGTCTACAAATTTGTATTGTCAGTGCCAGACATTGAATGATGTCAGCGAATAGACTAAAGATTGGTGGAGCTGTGCGACATAATTTTGCACGTAGTAGAGCCCAGTTTGAGCTGGGGTAGGGGGGAACTCTCTTGAGGCCGGCGGGACCGCCCCAGGGCCACTCATGTTACAACGGTGTGTCTGACGTTGGGTGCGCACCACCACCGCCAGAGACACTACATTGTACTATGAGGGACCCAGTAGCAATGCCGTCAACCAAAAGCGAGCACACCCACCTCTTCAGACAAACAGCAGTCTCACGGGTGCTTGCGCCAAGTCGCGATACCACGGCCCCGTGTGGGGAGTTTGGCCATTTAGGGAGGTGTAAACATGTCGTATGCTGTACAATCTGCAGCAGCAAATTAGACATTAGAAAAGTAATTCACAGGCAAGAGCTTTTCATAGGAAAGCTAGGTGTCGGCCGGGCAAGGTGGGGCAAAAGATTTTGAAATCCAGTTGTGGTTCATTTTAATGAATGTTAGATCGTCAACATTTTGGGTAGCCAGACGAGTCCTTTTTTCGGTTAATATTGACCCTGCAGCACTGAATACTCTTTCTGATAGGACACTTGCTGCCGGGCAAGCAAGCTCCTGCAATGCATATTCTGCCAATTCTGGCCAGGTGTCTAATTTGGAGGCCCAGTAATCAAATGGGAATGACGGTTGAGGGAGAACATCGATAAGGGATGAAAAATAGTTAGTAACCATACTGGACAAATGTTGTCTCCTGTCACTTTCAATTGATGCAGCAGTACCTGTCCTGTCTGCGGTCATAGCAAAATCACTCCACAACCTGGTCAGAAAACCCCTCTGTCCAACGCCACTTCTGATGTGTGCACCCCTAACACTCCTAGTCTGCTGCCCCCTGGAGCTCGTGTGAGAACGATCACGTGCGCTGTGTGCTGGGAATGCCTGAAGCAAACGGTCAACAAGAGTTGATTGTTTGGTTGCTAATATTAGTTCCAAGTTCTCATGTGGCATAATATTTTGCAATTTGCCTTTATAGCGTGGATCAAGGAGGCAGGCCAACCAGTAATCGTCATCGTTCATCATTTTCGTAATGCGTGTGTCCCTTTTTAGGATACGTAAGGCATAATCCGCCATGTGGGCCAAAGTTCCAGTTGTCAAATCTCCGGTTGTGATTGGTTGAGGGGCAGTTGCAGGCAAATCTACGTCACTTGTGTCCCTCAAAAAACCAGAACCCGGCCGTGACACGCAACCAATTTCCTGTGCCCCCGTGAAAGTTTCCGCATTAAAAATATACTCATCCCCATCATCCTCCTCGTCCTCCACCTCCTCTTCGCCCGCTACCTCGTCCTGTACACTGCCCTGACCAGACAATGGCTGACTGTCATCAAGGCTTCCCTCTTCCTCTGGTGCAGACGCCTGCTCCTTTATGTGCGTCAAACTTTGCATCAGCAGACGCATTAGGGGGATGCTCATGCTTATTACGGCGTTGTCTGCACTAACCAGCCGTGTGCATTCCTCAAAACACTGAAGGACTTGACACATGTCTTGTATCTTCGACCACTGCACACCTGACAACTCCATGTCTGCCATCCTACTGCCTGCCCGTGTATCCTCCCACAAATAAATAACAGCACGCCTCTGTTCGCACAGTCTCTGAAGCATGTGCAGTGTTGAGTTCCACCTTGTTGCAACGTCTATGATTAGGCGATGCTGGGGAAGGTTCAAAGACCGCTGATAGGTTTGCATACGGCTGGCGTGTACAGGCGAACGTCGGATATGTGAGCAAAGTGCACGCACTTTGAGGAGCAGGTCGGAGAACCCAGGATAAGTTTTCAATAAGCACTGCACCACCAGGTTTAAGGTGTGAGCCAGGCAAGGAATGTGTTTCAGTTGGGAAAGGGAGATGGCAGCCATGAAATTCCTTCCGTTATCACTCACTACCTTGCCTGCCTCAAGATCTACTGTGCCCAGCCACGACTGCGTTTCTTGTTGCAAGAACTCGGACAGAACTTCCGCGGTGTGTCTGTTGTCGCCCAAACACTTCATAGCCAATACAGCCTGCTGACGCTTGGCAGTAGCTGGCCCATAATGGGACAACTGGTGTGCAACAGTGTCATCTGCCGATGGAGTGGTTGGCCGACTGCGTTCTGTGGAAGAGCTGTAGCTTCTGCAGGAGGACGAGGAGGAGGAGGAGGAGGGGGTGCGAACGCCTACAGCCAACTGTTTCCTAGACCGTGGGCTAGGCACAACTGTCCCTAAATTGATGTCGCCTGTGGACCCTGCATCCACCACATTCACCCAGTGTGCCGTGATGGACACATAACGTCCCTGGCCATGCCTACTGGTCCATGCATCTGTAGTCAGGTGCACCTTTGTACTCACAGATTGCCTGAGTGCATGGACGATGCGCTGTTTAACATGCTGGTGCAGGGCTGGGATGGCTTTTCTGGAAAAAAAGTGTCGACTGGGTAGCTCGTATCGTGGTTCAGCGTACTCCATCAGGGCTTTGAAAGCTTCGCTTTCAACTAACCGGTAGGGCATCATCTCTAACGAGATTAGTCTAGCTATGTGGGCGTTAAAACCCTGTGTACGCGGATGCGAGGATAAGTACTTCCTTTTTCTAACCAGAGTCTCATGTAGGGTGAGCTGGACTGGAGAGCTGTAGATCGTGGAACTTTCGGGTGTGCCGGTGGACATGGCAGACTGAGAGACGGTTGGAGACGGTATTGTTTCCGCCGGTGCCCTACATGCAATATTTCCTCCTACAAAACTGGTGATTCCCTGACCCTGACTGCTTTTGGCTGGCAAAGAAACCTGCACAGATACTGCCGGTGGTGCGGAAAATGGTGGCCTTACAGTGACGGAAGGGATGTTGCGTTGCTGACTAGCTTCATTGGCCGAGGGTGCTACAACCTTGAGGGACGTTTGGTAGTTAGTCCAGGCTTGAGAATGCATGGTGGTTAAGTGTCTATGCATGCAACTAGTATTTAGACTTTTCAGATTCTGACCTCTGCTTAAGCTAGTTGAACATTTTTGACAGATGACTTTGCGCTGATCAGTTGGATGTTGTTTAAAAAAATGCCAGACTGCACTCTTCCTAGACTCTGATCCCTTTTCAGGGATTGCAGACTGAGCTTTAACCGGATGGCAACGCTGTGCTCCAACAGGTTTTGGCTTTGACACGCGTTTTGGTCCAGATACGGGCCCGGCAGATGGAACCTGTTGCGATGTTGATGCCTGCTGCGGCCCCTCCTCCACCTCCGCTTCTGAACTACTGCCGCCTGCACCCTGTTCCCCCAATGGCTGCCAATCGGGGTCAATAACTGGGTCATCTATTACCTCCTCTTCGAGCTCGTGTGCAACTTCGTCTGTGTCACTGTGTCGGTCGGTGGTATAGCGTTCGTGGCGGGGCAACATAGTCTCATCAGGGTCTGATTGTGGATCTGTACCCTGAGAGGGCAATGTGGTGGTCTGAGTCAAAGGAGCAGCATAGTACTCTGGCTGTGGCTGTGCATCAGTGCACTCCATGTCAGAATATACTTGTAATGGGCATGGCCTGTTAAATGTTTCACTTTCTAAGCCAGGGACGGTATGTGTAAAGAGCTCCATGGAGTGACCCGTTGTGTCGCCTGCTGCATCCTTCTCTCTTGTTGTAGTTTTTGCTGAGGAGGACAAGGAAGCGACTTGTCCCTGACCGTGAACATCCACAAGCGACGCGCTGCTTTTACATTTACCAGTTTCGGAAGAGGAGGCAAAAGAGCTAGAGGCTGAGTCTGCAATGTAAGCCAAAACTTGCTGTTGCTGCTCCGCCTTTAAAAGCGGTTTTCCTACTCCCAGAAAAGAGAGCGTTCGAGGCCTTGTGTAGCCTGACGACGAAACTGGCTCCACAGCTCCAGACTTAGGTGGAATATTTTTATCCCCACGACCACCTGATGCTCCACTACCACTACCATCATTACCAGCTGACAATGAACGCCCACGACGACCTCTTGCACCAGACTTCCTCATTGTTTTAAAATCTTAACCAAAGTAACTTTATTTGTTGCTATCAAACAACTTACACGGTGAGCTATAACTTCAGTATGATTTCAATATCCCTTAACAGGTTGGTGAGACCACAAGGAAAATCAGGCACAATGTTACACACTCTGTTTTCTGTGGCACAAAATCACAGAGATGACACACACGCAGGACTGTCACTCAAGCACTAATGTCAATATTAATCTCCCACCTAATTTATTTATTTTTTTTTCTCAGGGAGACTTTAGAAACCAAATAATATTAAAAAAAAAAAAAAAAAAGGCTTTCTATGGCCCACAATTAGAGAGAGAGAGGTGGCACAACCAGGAGTCAAGACTGGCGCACAAGCTGAAAGGGCAATATTACTCTCCCACTGTTTTTTATGTTTTTTTTGTTTTTTTCAGGGAGACTTTAGAAACCAAATAATATTAAAAAAACCAAAAAAAAAAAAGGCTTTCTATGGCCCACTGAATGAGAGGGAGAGAGGTGGCACACCCAGGAGTCAAGACTGGCACACAAGCTGAAAGGGCAATATTACTCTCCCACTGTTTTTTTAGGTTTTTTTTTTTTTTTCAGGGAGAATTAGAAACCAAATAATATTAAAAAAAAAAAAAATAGGCTTTCTATGGCCCACTGAATGAAAGGGAGAGAGGTGGCACACCCAGGAGTCAAGACTGGCACACAAGCTGAAAGGGCAATATTACTCTCCCACTGTTTTTTTATGTTTTTTTTGTTTTTTTCAGGGAGACTTTAGAAACCAAATAATATTAAAAAAACCAAAAAAAAAAAAGGCTTTCTATGGCCCACTGAATGAGAGGGAGAGAGGTGGCACACCCAGGAGTCAAGACTGGCACACAAGCTGAAAGGGCAATATTACTCTCCCACTGTTTTTTTAGGTTTTTTTTTTTTTTTCAGGGAGAATTAGAAACCAAATAATATTAAAAAAAAAAAAAATAGGCTTTCTATGGCCCACTGAATGAAAGGGAGAGAGGTGGCACACCCAGGAGTCAAGACTGGCACACAAGCTGAAAGGGCAATATTACTCTCCCACTGTTTTTTTATGTATTTTTTGTTTTTTCAGGGAGACTTTAGAAACCCAATAATATTTAAAAAAAAAAATAAATAGGCTTTCTATGGCCCACTGAATGAGAGGGAGAGAGGTGGCACACCCAGGAGTCAAGACTGGCACACAAGCTGAAAGGGCAATATTACTCTCCCACTGTTTTTTTAGGTTTTTTTTTTTTTTTCAGGGAGACTTTAGAAACCAAATAATATTAAAAAAACCAAAAAAAAAAAAGGCTTTCTATGGCCCACTGAATGAGAGGGAGAGAGGTGGCACACCCAGGAGTCAAGACTGGCACACAAGCTGAAAGGGCAATATTACTCTCCCACTGTTTTTTTAGGTTTTTTTTTTTTTTTCAGGGAGAATTAGAAACCAAATAATATTAAAAAAAAAAAAAATAGGCTTTCTATGGCCCACTGAATGAAAGGGAGAGAGGTGGCACACCCAGGAGTCAAGACTGGCACACAAGCTGAAAGGGCAATATTACTCTCCCACTGTTTTTTTATGTATTTTTTGTTTTTTCAGGGAGACTTTAGAAACCCAATAATATTTAAAAAAAAAAATAAATAGGCTTTCTATGGCCCACTGAATGAGAGGGAGAGAGGTGGCACACCCAGGAGTCAAGACTGGCACACAAGCTGAAAGGGCAATATTACTCTCCCACTGTTTTTTTAGGTTTTTTTTTTTTTTCAGGGAGACTTTAGAAACCAAATAATATTAAAAAAAAAAAAAAAAAAAAAAAAATAGGCTTGCTATAGCCCACTGAATGAGAGATAGCACACACAGCAGTGGCACACAAGCCCTGACTGAGGCCAATATTTTTCTCCCACTGATTGATGTAGTGTTTTTGTGTTGAGGTAGAATTTAGAACACAAATCACGGAAAAAATAAATAGGCTTTCTATGGCCCACTGAATGAAAGGGAGAGAGGTGGCACACCCAGGAGTCAAGACTGGCACACAAGCTGAAAGGGCAATATTACTCTCCCACTGTTTTTTTATGTATTTTTTGTTTTTTTCAGGGAGACTTTAGAAACCCAATAATATTTAAAAAAAAAAATAAATAGGCTTTCTATGGCCCACTGAATGAGAGGGAGAGAGGTGGCACACCCAGGAGTCAAGACTGGCACACAAGCTGAAAGGGCAATATTACTCTCCCACTGTTTTTTTAGGTTTTTTTTTTTTTTCAGGGAGACTTTTGAAACCAAATAATATTAAAAAAAAAAAAAAAAAAAAAATATAGGCTTGCTATAGCCCACTGAATGAGAGATAGCGCACACACAGCAGTGGCACACAAGCCCTGACTGAGGCCAATATTTTTCTCCCACTGATTGATGTAGTGTTTCTGTGTTGAGGTAGATTTTAGAACACAAATCACGGAAAAAATAAATAGGCTTTCTATGGCCCACTCAGTGAGAGATGGCACACACAGGGATGGCACTGTAGCAGAAATGCCAATCTTAATCTCCCACAAAAAAAAAACAAAAAAAAAAAAAAAACTGTCCTACAATTACTATCTCCCTGCAGTAATGTAAGCCAGGTATGGCAGGCAGCAATAGGAGTGGACTGATGCACAAATTAAATAAAAAGTGTGGACAAACAAAAAAGATAGCTGTGCAGAAAGGAAGGAACAAGAGGATATGTGCTTTGAAAAAAGCAGTTGGTTTCCACAGTGGCGTACACACAGCAATACAGCTATCACGGAGCCTTCTAGGGCAGCCCAATGAGCTACAGCGCTGAGGGGAAAAAAAAAAAAAAATAGCTTCCACTGTTCCTGCACACCGAAGGTGGTGTTGGACAGTGGAAATCGCTGCAGCACAAGCGGTTTGGTGGTTAGTGGACCCTGCCTAACGCTCTCCCTGCTTCTGATGAAGCGGCAGCAACCTGTCCCTAAGCTCAGATCAGCAGCAGTAAGATGGCGGTCGGCGGGAACGCCCCTTTATAGCCCCTGTGACGCCGCAGACAGCAAGCCAATCACTGCAATGCCCTTCTCTAAGATGGTGGGGACCAGGATCTATGTCATCACGCTGCCCACACTCTGCGTTCACCTTCATTGGCTGAGAAATGGCGCTTTTCGCGTCATTGAAACGCGACTTTGGCGCGAAAGTCGCGTACCGCATGGCCGACAAGCACAGGGGTCGGATCGGGTTTCATGAGACGCCGACTTAGCCAAAAGTCGGCGACTTTTGAAAATGATCGACCCGTTTCGCTCAACCCTACTCACCAGTGTGAAAGTTTTCATTGAAGTGATCATGCCTCACACAGTCCTATCTGTGGCTGTGTAGCGTGGTATGGGGTGGTAGCAGGGCCGGACTGGGACTAAAATTCAGCCCTGGCATTTGAAGTTACACAGGCCCACTTGTCACATGGTGACTGTATAATATCTTTGTACACTTGTAGGCAGGGCCGGTTTTAGGCAAAGTGGGGCCCTAGGCAAAGTTTAAAATGGGTCCCCAAATGCTAACATATTGCACATCACACAGAAGCCTTTCTGTTGTATTTACGTGCGCTGAGTTCAGGCCGCTAAACGAGTTTGATCGACAATACTGAAGTTGTTCAACGCTTGTTTCCCGGCCTCTTTCCACCAGCTGAGGAATAATGATGAGACAGAACGATCACTAACAGATCACCATACAGTATCATGTTTTCAGCAGCACATCTACAGTTTACACTGGCAATGTGCTGCTGACAACAAGGCTTTTTGTTCCAGCAAAAACAATCCGAATATGCAGCATTTTACTTGTTTAGTAAAATACACCCCATAGTCCTCCATATATTATAATGTGCTCCATAGTCCTCCATATAGTATAATACACTCCCTATAGTCCTCCATATATTAAAATACACTGCTCAGTCCTCCACATAGTATAATACACTCCTCATAGTCCTCCATATAGCATAATACAATCATCATAGTCCTCCATATAGCATAATACAATCCTCATAGTGCTCCATATAGTATAATGCACCGCCACAGTCATCCATGTAGTACAATTCACTTCCCATAGTATAATGCACCCCATAGTTCTTCATATAGTATAACGTATTCCTCATAATCCTCGATACAGTATAATGCAGCCCACATATAGTATAATGCAGCCACCCCAGAGTATAATGCAGCCACCCCAGAGTATAATGCAGCCACCCCAGAGTATAATGCAGCCACCCCACAGAGTATAATGCAGCCACCCCAGAGTATGTAACCCCCATAGAATATAATACAGCCCACCTCCCCATAATATATAATGTAGCCCCCCATAGAATATAATGCAGCCCCCATAGTATATAACGCAGCCTCCCCCATAGAACATAATATACCCCCGCAATAGTATATAACACAGCCACATAGTACATAACATGGCCTCCCCCATAGAATATAATATACTCCCCATAGTATATAGCAAAGCCCGCATATTATATAGCACAAACCGCATAGTATACAGCACAGCCTGCATACTATAGCACAGCTCGCATAGTAGATAACACAGCCCACACAGCAGTATTCAGCACAGACCACACAGTAGTATACAGCACAGACCACACAGTAGTATACAGCACAGCCCACGTAGAAGTATACAGCACAGTCCACACAGTAGTATACAGCACAGCCCACAGAGTAATATATACAGCACAGCCCACAAAGTAATATATACAGCACAGCCCACAAAGTAATATATACAGCACAGCCCACAAAGTAATATATACAGCACAGCCCACAGAGAACTATATACAGCACAGCCCACAGAGAACTATATACAGCACAGCCCACAGAGAACTATATAAAGCACAGCCCAGAGTACTATATACAGCACAGCCCAGAGTACTATATAAAGCACAGCCCAGAGAGTACTATATACAGCACAGCCCAGAGAGTACTATATACAGCACAGCCCAGAGAGTACTATATACAGCACAGCCCACAGAGTACTATATACAGCACAGCCCACAGAGTACTATACACAGCACAGCCCACAGAGTACTATGTACAGCACAGCCCACAGAGTACTATATACAGCACAGCCCACAGAGTACTATATACAGCACAGCCCACAGAGTACTATATACAGCACAGCCCACAGAGAACTATATACAGCACACAGTAGTATACAGCACAGAGCACAGCCCACAGAGAACTATATACAGCCCACAGTAGTATACAGCACAGAGCACAGCCCACAGAGAACTATATACAGCACAGAGCACAGCCCACAGAGAACTATATATAGCACAGAGCACACAGTAGTATACAGCACAGAGCACAGCCCACAGAGAGCTATATACAGCCCACAGCAGTATACAGCACAGAGCACAGCCCACAGAGAGCTATATACAGCCCACAGCAGTATACAGCACAGAGCACAGCCCACAGAGAACTATATACAGCCCACAGTAGTATACAGCACAGAGCACAGCCCAGAGAGCTATATACAGCCCACAGTAGTATACAGCACAGAGCACAGCCCACAGAGAACTATATACAGCCCACAGCAGTATACAGCACAGAGCACAGCCCACAGAGAACTATATACAGCCCACAGCAGTATACAGCACAGAGCACAGCCCACAGAGAACTATATATAGCACAGAGCACACAGTAGTATACAGCACAGAGCACAGCCCACAGAGAGCTATATACAGCCCACAGCAGTATACAGCACAGAGCACAGCCCACAGAGAACTATATACAGCCCACAGCAGTATACAGCACAGAGCACAGCCCACAGAGAACTATATACAGCCCACAGTAGTATATAGCACAGAGCACAGCCCACAGAGAACTATATACAGCCCACAGCAGTATACAGCACAGAGCACAGCCCACAGAGAACTATATACAGCCCACAGCAGTATACAGCACAGAGCACAGCCCACAGATAACTATATACAGCCCACAGCAGTATACAGCACAGAGCACAGCCCACAGAGAACTATATACAGCCCACAGCAGTATACAGCACAGAGCACAGCCCACAGAGAACTATATACAGCCCACAGCAGTATACAGCACAGAGCACAGCCCACAGAGAACTATATATAGCACAGAGCACACAGTAGTATACAGCACAGAGCACAGCCCACAGAGAGCTATATACAGCCCACAGCAGTATACAGCACAGAGCACAGCCCACAGAGAACTATATACAGCCCACAGCAGTATACAGCACAGAGCACAGCCCACAGAGAACTATATACAGCCCACAGTAGTATACAGCACAGAGCACAGCCCACAGAGAACTATATACAGCCCACAGCAGTATACAGCACAGAGCACAGCCCACAGAGAACTATATACAGCCCACAGCAGTATACAGCACAGAGCACAGCCCACAGAGAACTATATACAGCCCACAGCAGTATACAGCACAGAGCACAGCCCACAGAGAACTATATACAGCCCACAGCAGTATACAGCACAGAGCACAGCCCACAGAGAACTATATACAGCCCACATCTCTTCTCTTCCTCCCCTCCCCTCCTCCGAGAATGGCCCCACAGTCCAGAAAAAAAAAAACTCTCCTCACCTCTCCTCGTGCCCAGCGTTGCTTCCTGGTTCCTGCTCCTGTCTCAGCAGCTGCAGTCTGCCCGGGACACAGCAGGTGCGCGATGATATGACATCATCGCGCACCCGCAGTGTCAGAGGCAGAGCGGGGAATGATGGGAGAGGAGCGTCTGTAGACGCTCTCTCCTCCATCATTGCATTCAACTTTACCGGCGTCTATACGCCGGTATAGTTGAATGCGACGGCGGGGGCGGCGGATTGAGCGGCCCACCACTGGCACCGGCCCTTCTGGCATTTGCCAGAAGTGCCCTATGGCCAGTCCGGCCCTGGGTGGTAGCCATGGACTAGGTACTCATGCTTCACACCCGGCATGCTAAATAAAAATGGGAGTCTTGGTTGAGTATGTGGACTTTGGCTGTGGCAGTGATACACTCTTGCAGACCGCATGGTGTCATTGTATTTGGCCAGCCTCGACCAGATGTTGCAGAGTTTAAGGCGAGAAGCCATAGTTCATAAAAAAGTACTTTTACTGAACAATAAGTTTTGAGGAACTATGTACAGCAGATAGTAAGCATTCATCTTCATGGATACTACATGTTACAACATGGAACATTATCACACACTTCTTCCTCCCTTCCCCAGAGTCATGCTCACTTTCCACTTCTGTTAGCTCTTCTGCCTTAGCACTGTTCAGCACACTATATCAGGAGTCTCCTCTATAATAATGGCACTAAAGTCTAGAGTCCTATACTTCCATCCACAGTTCCATGTCCTTCCCCCTTGGAAGAGTTTTCTATGCCAATATGGCTACTACTTGGCTTGGTGCCTTAATTATACCTCTGGAACACAACCCAAACAGTGCATTCCCTCCTTTTCCATCCCGTTACCTGACTGACAGACATCTCCATACTGTCCCACTAGACTCCTGTCCCAGGCCCTGATACTCCTTACATTCCTCTTTTTCACTCTGTACCAACTCTGGACTTTGACTTACTTCTCTGTAGGATCTTATTATCCACTTGGTCATCTCTTTCTTGCCAAGGGACACCCACTACTTGCGGTTCTGCCAACTGGTCAGACCTAAGGTCTGCTACTGCTGCAGGCTCCTCCTTATCTGACATTCTACCTGGAAACTCTCTGTTGTGCCCCCATTTAGCTGTTCCTCTTGGTCTGGTCCCACCATAAGCTCTGTTTCTTCCTGTAGTCAACCTAGTGCTGGACAGAACACAACCTCATCACATAGCAATCTAGATTGTTAAACACACAAACATCATAACGCATTACAGCAATATGCAAAGTAATGAATCTATAGATCACAAGGCGCTGAACACGTGTGCTCAAAAGAACAGCAGCAGGCAAACCAGCTAATTGTGGTGTGTATAACTGCCAAAGGATAACCCAAATAAGTAAAAGATTGCTGCGCTGAAAAGGCACTTACAGATAAAAGTGTGGTCCTCTGTAAAAATGTAGTCCTCTGTAGAAATTGTCCATTTCAGTAGTGGTTTCCTCCCCACCATTCAGAAATCCTTAGTAATGGGAGTGTCCTCCCTAGATGGCAGTCCCCCGTGTGAGCCCGTCGCCGTGTTCCAGCGGTAGCCTCGGCCGATGGCGCCGCTGTCAGCGTAGCGAGGTTAGCAGGGGGCGTGGTATAGTGGTGACGTCACCTGTCCGAGTAAGAAGGACGTATGCAGGGGCCAATCCCGACGCGTTTCGAGGGAAACGTCCCTCTTCCTCAAGGCCTTAGTAATGGGAGCGTCCTCCCTAGATGGCAGTCCCCCGTGTGACTTGAGGAAGAGGGACGTTTCCCTCGAAACGCGTCGGGATGGCCCCTGCATATGTCCGTCTTACTCGGAGAGGTGACGTCACCACCATACCACGCCCCCTGCTAACCTCACTACACTGACAGCGGCGCCATCGGCCGAGGCTACCGCTGGAACACGGCGACGGGCTCACACGGGGGACTGCCATCTAGGGAGGACGCTCCATTTACTAAGGATTTCTGAACGGTGGGGAGGAAACCACTACTGAAACGGACAATTTCTACAGAGGACTACATTTTTACAGAGGACCACACTTTTATCTGTAAGTGCCTTTTCAGCGCAGCAACCTTTTACTTATTTGCATTACAGCAATACATATGTTCTCAAGGGGAACGTGGGCAACATCACCACCTCCTTACAGCTGTAGAAATATTTAGTTTAGCAACATATGTGTTGTGAATTCTGTTCTCGGACTCCCTCCTGTGGTCATGAATGGTACTTTGGTTAGTTCTGCTCTTGGACTCCCTCTGGTGGCTTTGAGCGGAACTGCTGGTCACTGAGGTTGGCATTGTCAGCTGCTCTCGTTTATTGCTATGCTGGCTTCCCTATTTAACTCCACTCAGATTGTTACTTCCTGCCAGCTGTCAATGTTTCAGTATTGGTTCAGATCTCTCTTGGACTTCTCTGAGGACCTGTCTACTCCAGCAGAAGCTAAGTCTTTGCTAGTTCATTTCTTGTTACTGCTTCCTGAATATATTTCTTAGTACTGCTAATTTCTAGTCCAGCTTGCTATCATGATATTCCTTTGCTAGCTGGAAGCTCTGGGGGTGCAGAGTGGCACCTCCACACCGTGAGTCGGTGTGGGGAGTCTTTTTGCTTACTCTGCGTGTTTTTTTGTAGTCTTTTGTGCTGACCGCATAGTTCCCTTTTCTATCCTCTGACTATTTAGTGAAGTCTGGCCTCCTTTGCTAAAACCTGTTTCATTCCTGTGTTTGTGACTTTCCTCTTAACTCACAGTCAATATATGTGGGGGGCTGCCTTTACCTTTGGGGAATTTCTCTGAGGCAAGGTTAGGCTTCTATTTCTATCTTTAGGGGTAGTTAGCTCTTAGGCTGTGAAGAGGCGTCTAGGGAGAGTTAGGTACGCTCCACGGCTATTTCTAGTGTGTGTGATAGGAGTAGGGTTTGCGGTCAGCAGAGTTCCCACTTCCCAGAGCTAGTTCTGATTTTGAGTTTACTCATCAGGTCATTCCGGGTGCTCCTAACCACCAGGTCCAGAACACATATGTAACTTATTTTGTACTTCTGTCCTGTCATTTGATTCTGAATGCAAAAAAAAATGTGACAGATATGTTTCATTTTAGAATGATTGTCCACTAGAGATGATAAGGCCCAGACTTGATCTTGGTCTATATAGTGGAGCCCATGCATTTTCTTGGTCTGTCAGATGAAGTCCTAGTAGAGAAAGTTTGGGAAGCCCTAAAGTAAAGATAATAGATTCTAAATTTGGTTGCAGCAGTCGCTGTCTCCAGGGAAAATAATATGTTCTGCTGAATTATCTGATAAAGCGTTATAGATTCAATTATTCAATTATTATTTATAATCTACAGAAGATCTTGCTTAAATATACAAATGCCAGAGAGAGAAGGAAGGAGATTGATTACTGAACATATTAAGAATTATATTTGCAGCTTTCAGACTGCATGTCACAGTTTATGCATCAGTTGTAGACCCACAAAGCCATAATGACAAAATTAGCATCACATGATTGTCAATTAGTCACATTGGGCGACTTGTCTGAGACTTGCTGTCATGCAATCACAATTGATGTCTAGCTTAAACCTCAGCATCCATAAGGAGATGATGACTTTGTTTCATATGGATTCCCTAATTGCTGTCTCTGAAATAGTCTGGAATTGGCAAAGTATTGGTACAAATTGATGATAAGATGCAAAAATGGAGCAAGAGTAATAGTGGATTTGGACTAAGTACAATAAAGAGGGGATAAATTTAAAAAAAATGGTCAGGCTCAGGAGCAATGTCAAAATTTTAGAGCTATGGGTCAAAGATAGAAGCGGAATCAAAACTAAGAAGTCAGAGAAGGAAAAAGACTGAGATAATGTGATTGTTAGTGCTGTTCCTGGTGTCAGAAATGTGCACACTGAGGTTTTTTAGAAGTTTTCTTTAAGGTACCGTCACACTCAGCGATGCTGCAGCGATATAGACAATGAGCCGATCGCTGCAGCGTCGCTGTTAAGGTCGCTGGGGAGCTGTCACACAGACAGCTCTCTCCAGCGACCAACGATAAGGGGAACGACTTAGGCATCGTTGAAACTGTCTTCAACGATGCCGAAGTCCCCCTGCAGCACCCGGGTAACCAGGGTAAACATCGGGTTACTAAGTGCAGGGCCGCGCTTAGTAACCCGATACTTACCCTGGTTACCATTGTAAAAGTAAAAAAAAAAAACACTACATACTCACCTTCTGATGTCTGTCACGTCCCCCGGCGTCCACAGGTTTACTGCTGCTCAGAGCTTTCTTCACTGAATGTGTCAGTGCCGGCAGTAAAGTAGAGCACAGCGGTGATGTCACCGCTGTGCTCTGCTTTACGGCCGGCCGGAGCTGACACATTCAGTGCAGGAAGCTCTCGGCAGCAGTGCGTACACCTGTGGAAGCCGGGGGATGTGACAGACATCAGAAGGTGAGTATGTACTTTTTTTTTTTTACTTTTACAATGGTAACCAGGGTAAATATCGGGTTACTAAACGCGGCCCTGCACTTAGTAACCCAATATTTACCCTGGATACCATTGTAAAACATTGCAGGCATCGTTGCTTTTGCTGTCAAACACGAAGATACACGCCGACCGGACGACAAAATAAGGTGCCAGCCTTCTAGCTCCGACCAGCGATATCACAGCAGGATCCAGATCGCTGCTGCATGTCAAACACAACGAGATCGTTATCCAGGATGCTGCAACGTCACGGATCGCTGTCGTTCTCATTGTAAAGTCGCTCAGTGTGAAGGTACCTTAAGTGAGACCACTTAAAAAATACCTAAAAGTTGCTTGAAGAGTACTGGTTATCATTACCATTATACATGTTAAAGTAAAGGTGTAGCCACAATGGCACTGTTTTATAGATTTAATAGATAGCTTCAAGGAAGAAATCTGGTTGTTGTTTAATCAGCATTTTAAGTTTGGGTTTGGAAAGAATTAGGTGCATGGGAGGACTGTTGGTAGGGTCTACTGCATCTCCATGGCGTCTGGTGTATGTATCTTCATTTTTTTTAAAGTTTGTGTCTGTGTGGGTGTTGTTTGTGCAGATTGATCTCATGATGGACTTTAGTAAGTTGGCTCCAAGGGCAGTGCATGTATGGATTGACCTCCCGGCAACCTTCAATAACATGGGGCCAGTTGAGATCTCACCTCATCATTACAGTTGAGCGAATTTTGCAATATTCGATTCTGAGTATGATCGCTGGCGAATATTGTATGCGCAATATTCGCCGAATGCCATAGGAGTCATTTGGAGTAGAAATGAGCAAATAAGTTTGGAAACGATGATCAAACATAAATTTTCCACAAATAGGTTACTAATATGGCATGAATATGGCAAATTCAGATTCAATTATGGTTTCTGAACATATTTGCTCAACTCTACTCATCATTGAGCCAAGATGTAAAATTTGCTCCTGCACCAACACAACACTATTTTAC
Organism: Ranitomeya variabilis; assembly: GCF_051348905.1. Classification (NCBI taxonomy): domain Eukaryota; kingdom Metazoa; phylum Chordata; class Amphibia; order Anura; family Dendrobatidae; genus Ranitomeya; species Ranitomeya variabilis. The sequence continues at coordinate 94,028,820 of NC_135239.1, read as the reverse complement.
TGAAGATTGACAGATGGTCAATCTGCGCAGGAACTGCCTGCAGCAAGGATGGTGCAGGTGCAAGAACAAGAGTCAAAGATCCTTCCCACAGTGTGTCATGAGTGTGTGACGCAAGAATGGGAGATCTGGGGGTAGAAAATCACTGCATATTGTGAATCGCAGATCTGCCATTAAGCATGTGTTTGGATCCCATATTAAATTCATTTGGTTTCCTTTGATGCCGAAGAGGTTATCAACCCTTTTTATGCTGGTCAGAATCATGCAGCTCCATTTCAGCTACTTCTGATCTGGTCTTTAATTTTTCCTATAAAACCTAGCCAGACCCTCTATATCTTGTCAGTGAAAGCTCTGCTTCCTTGATATTAGGAGATGCTGTGCTGAATAGGAGTTCATTGTTGCAATTGAAGATTTGTCTTCCGGTGCTGAGTGCTTAAGCTAATTATTTTGGAGAGTAGTTGTTGGAAAGGTGTTCTGTTGTACATGTGTGTTTATCTCCTGGTCCCTGTTCCCATTTATTTTATTCCTCCCTGCCCCTATCCTCCCTCCTACTGATGGCTGGGGCTTTTTTTTATTATAGAAGGTTTCTGTTATGCCTCTTTTTTCTTGTTCACATTACATTTCTATCCCAGGCTCCATGGGAAGGGACAGAACAGGGATTAACAGGAGCATAGTGAAGTTGGAGACTCCAACCTCTCTACCATCAAGAATACCACTGGGACAGGGATAGCTAGGGTACCAATTCCAGGGACAGGCCCCACTCCCCTACCTAAGACGGTCACAGCATGACAATTTCACTGGCCTCACATTTTGTATCTTGGTAAGGAACCTATTGCAGTCTTTGCTAAACAATTGCAGAGCCTGTCACCTGAAGTGTCAGACCTGCAATCTAGGGTTTCTCAGTAGCAGAACATTGGTCTGGTGGGCAGTCAGGCTGAACAGGAACCTAAGGTGACCAGATAGGTTTTCTGGGGAACCAAATAACTTTATGGTGTCCCATGAAACCTGTAAGTAGTATTTTAGGCTTCATCCTCATTCATCTGGGTGCAAGGTACAACGAGTTTGGATTGGTATTTCTCTGTTTCTGTGAGATCCTCAATCCTGGGCCTTTCACTTTCATTAGACTCACTGTCTCTCCGGTCAATTGATGCTTTTTTTTGAAGCTCTAGGCCTCATGTATGATGATCCTGACTGTGTCTCCCTCGCTGAGTCTAAGCTTTGTAATTTCCAGCAGGTAGACCAGCCAGCAGAGGTATTCTGCTAAGAATTCCGTAGATGGGCCACTGACACCTGGTGGAACTATCCTGCTCTTAGAAGTTAGTTTTGTCAATGAATGTCTGAAAGACTAAAAGATGCACTGGCACTTTACAAGACTCCTGAGTTGTTGGAGGATGCCATGGCTCTGGCCATATGCATTGATAGATGCCTTAGGGGTAGACCTGTTGAAACTCAGTCCACCATGGTACTCCCTAACACCTAGGTTCTCCCTGTGTGCTCTGAAGAACCAATGCAGTTAGGAGGGGCTTCCCCTCAGTATGAGTCTTTTGTGATTTGCCACATATCAGGGTTGTGTTTTTTCTGTGGTCAAAAGAGGCATTTCATTGGGTCTGTCCTTCTTTACCATAAGCATAAAAAGCCGTTGAAAAACTTGTAACCTCAGGATGTATGGAGGATAACAGCTTGGGTGTATGTATCTCCTCCAAATGTGGATCTCAGATTTTCTTACCCACAGAAGTGGTTACTGGTATGAAAACTGAGAAAATATCCATTCTCCTGGATACTGGGGCATGAATCAATATGGTAGATGCTCGGTTCGCATTGGACCTTCGTCTTTCCTGAAATACTTTGGTGAAACTCGTCCCCATACTTGTAATTTACTCTCCGCCTGTCAGTCAGGGACATTTTGCACAAGTAGTGCATGGTGTGAACCTGTGCATAAGGGCTCTTGACAGGGAGACTCTTTCTTGTTATATCTTGGAAAGTCTCTCTACTCCTATTGTGTTAGGTCTTCTCTGGTTGACTAAGCATAATCCGGTCATAAACTGGCAGGCCTGAGAGATTATTATGTGGAGTGATTTTTGCAAAACTAATTGCCTAGGTGCTACTATCTTTAGTTTCTCCACTAAAATCATTCCATCTTTCCTCTCTGATTTTGATGAAGTGTTCTCTGAAAAGGGGTGTCAAGAACTGCCTCCTTATCATGTCTATGACTGTCCTGGGATTAAGAAGGTCAAAGTGGATGCATTGTCTGAGAGTTCACATGGGGTTGGAGTGCTGATGATGCTGTACCTATTTTACAAGAAGATATGGTCATCTCCGCAGTGTGTTCTGAACCTGAGGGTGAGGTATTGAAGGCACTGGCTCAGGTGTTTATCACTGAGATCATGAAGCTTCATAGGATTCCTTCTGATGTGGTGTCAGATTGGGGAGAAACAATTTGTATGTAAATTTTGGATTTTGTTTTGTGCTCATTTAGGGATGCATCTATTCTTTTCTTCGGCTTTCCATCCTCAAACTAATGGCCAGACGGAATGCCTTAACCAAAGTTTGGAGTCTTACCTCAGATATTTTGTGTTTTATAACCAGGAGGATTGGTCTTCTTCTCTGCTACTGGCTGAGTTTGCTTTAAACAATTGTTGTAGTGATTCCACTAGTAAGTCGTCATTTTTTGGTGCATATGATTACAATCCACAATTCTGTACCTTCAATAAAAATGAGTCTTCGGGGGTTCCTGGGGAGTAACAATTTTCTTCTGCGCTCTCATCTATGTTCAAAGGAGTTAAGGATAATGTAAAGATCATGGGGGACAAATACAAACATATGGCTAATAAGAAACGATTGTCAGGTCCGGACCTAGGAGTGAATGGTTTGCTAAGATTATCCACCAAAATATTAAACTGAAAGATCCAATTTGGAAATTAGGTCCTAGGTCTATTGGTCCTTAAAAGGTGGTCACCATAATCAACCTTGAAGCTTTTCGTCTCAAGCATCCACCGACTCTCAAGATCCATAATGTTTTTCACAGTTCTTTGCTCAAAGAATTTGTTGCACCCGTGGAACCGTCACTTTTAATGCCGCCACCGGTTATGTTTAATGGCAATTTCAGGTAGCAAATATCATTGATTCCATATGGTTGACTACTCCGTACTATACCTGGTACATTGGAAATATATGGTCTGAAGGAGAGGATATGGGTGCCTCATCTGAGGTTATTGCTGGTAGGTTGATATGGTCTTTTCATTTGGCCAATCTGAGTAAACCTGGCCCCGAGGGTCCTGGGACCCCTCGTAGAAGGAGGGTACTGTCACGAGTGTGTCACGACAACCATGGAGATCTGGAGGTAGAAGATTACTGCTTATTTTGAATCTCATATCTCATTTAGCCTGTGTGCTTGGGATGCATTAAATATATTTGGTTTTATTTACTGCTGAAGTGGTTAACAATCCATTCTATGCTGGTCAGAAACATGCAGCTCTATTTCGGCTGTTTCTGATCTGGTCGTTAACACTTCATTTAAAACCCGGCGAGACCTTCTCTGTCTTGACAGTGAAAGCTCTGTTTTTCTGCTTTTAGGAGATGCTGTGCTGAATAGGAGTTTGTTGCTTCTATTGGAGATTTGTCTTCCGATGCTGTGTGCTTAGGCTAAGGATTGTGAAGAGTAGTTGTTGTAGAGGTGTTCTGTTGTACATGTGTGTTTATCTGCTGGTCTCTATTCACATTTAGTTTACTCTTCCCTGTCCCTATCTTATTTCCTATTGTTGGACCGTGCTTTTGTATGACAGAGGGTTTCTGTTAAGGTACCTTCACATTAAGCGACGCTGCAGCGATATAGACAATGATGCCGATTGCTGCAGCGTCGCTGTTTCATCGTTGTGTGGTCCCTGGAGAGCTGTCACACAGACAGCTCTCCAGTGACCAACGATGCCAAAGTCCCCGGGTAACCAGGGTAAACATCGGGTTACTAAGCGCAGGGCCGCGCTTAGTAACCCGATGTTTACCCTGGTTACCAGTGTAAATGTAAAAAAAACCAAACACTTCATACTTACATTTCATTGTCTGTCGGGTCCCCCGGCTTCCGCTTCCCTGCACTGTGTAAGCGCCGGCCCTAAAGCAGAGCGGTGACGTCACCGCTGTGCTCTGCTTTACGGCCGGCCGGCGCTGGCACAGTGCAGGGAATCGGACGCCGGGGGACGGGACAGACACCGGAATGTAAGTATGCAGTGTTTGTTTTTTTTTACATTTACACTGGTAACCAGGGTAAACATCGGGTTACTAAGCGCGGCCCTGCGCTTAGTAACCCGATGTTTACCCTGGTTACCAGTGAAGACATCGCTGAATCAGCGTCACACACACCGACTCAGCGATGTCAGCGGGTGATCCAGCGATGAAATAAGGTGCTGGCCTTCTAGCTCCTACCAACGATGTCACAGCAGGATCCTGATCGCTGCTGCGTGTCAAACTCAACGATATCGCTATCCAGGACGCTGCAACGTCACGGATCGCTATCGTTATCGTTGTTAAGTTGTTCAGTGTGAAGGTACCTTTAGCCTTGTTTTGTCTTGTGTGTCTTGTTCACATTACATTTCTGCCCCAGGCTCCATGGGTTGGGGGAAAGGATAGACCAGGGATTAACAGGAGCAAAACACTTTAAATGTTCTACAAAATGATTTCATGAAAGGCTTCAAGAAAGAAAAGTCTTCCAAAACTCTTCAAACAAGGAACGGTCCCTGAAAAGATTTCCCCTAGAACACTTTTTGGACTGCCTCAGAAAAACTCTGTGTACACATACCTAAAGTAAAGAGTGTGTTCTCACTGAGTTTTTTAAGTGTATTTTTAGCAGAAACTCAACCAAAACTCTCCAAATCTTCCTCAAGGCTATGAACACACTAGGCTTTCAGAGCAAAAACTGAGGAGACACTCAAAGATTTTGAGGGCTTTTGACTTTTTTACAGGAAGCTTTAGAGAGTTTTTGCTATGTCTCTGTTCCCAAACTGCTTGAAAAACTGCGTAAACTGACCTGCGGTGCATTTTTCTAAATAAGCAGCATGTCAGTTTCTCTTGCAAGTATGCTGAGTTTTCTGTGTAGAATTTTCCAATAGACTTGCATTAGGTGAGGAAGTTCCATAAGTAAAAAGCACACGTGTTAATAGTGCATCTCTGCCTTGGAAATGTATCAAAAATGCATGTATTGAGCACATGAGTATGTCAAATGCTGCAACATCATAAAGTCACCAAAAGCTCATCTTAGGAACATAGCCTTGAAGTATGACATCCCTTAGAGTATCGGTAAGTTCTCTAATGAGTTTTTTGGAGCAGGTCATCTTGAAAACAAGTACTTGAAAAATCACTTTAAAAAACTATTCAAATAATCAATCTTCTTTCTGAGTGTGTTTTTTTTCACTTCAGGTTTGGAAAAATGCCTGAGAGCAAAACCAAAAGTGTGTGTCATTTATTTGAAGCATTTACTTATGCAATCTGCTCCAAATTAAGCACTGTCCTATCAAAAGGCTGCAAAAAGGAAAAGAAAAAAATCTTCCAAAACAATAAAAAAAAATCTTCGAATTAATCTCAGGTATATTTATACAAAAACCTTCTTCACAAACTCCCCAAAGAAGCAGCATTTCCAGAAATTCTAATCTACACCTGTCAATTTCTGATATAAGTATACTTTGACTTTGGCACTTCTATAAAGCTATGTTCCCATGATAAGCTTTTGGTGAGTTTTTAATGTAGCAGATTTTCTGCACCATTTCAACACTTACTAAAACATTTGTCAGGTCCAAATCAATGTCTGTAGACAAACTGCGTGGCTGCAGACTCTTGAATCCCCACAACGCACAAATTCACCAGTTTCCAACTGATAGTTGTACGGAGAGAAGACGCACCCTCAGGACGTGGTCTCAGCTCTATACAAGTGTTTAGAGCGAGACCAATGGCCGGGAGTATGTATACCTCATACATACCCTACAGTCCCAGGTCGGAATCCGGCAAAGCCCCACAGCGCACAGTGCAGGTGCTGGGGGTATTCATAATTCTGCAATTTCACTTTCTAAAAAGTAGCATAACAAATTTTAGGGTCCATTTTCTCCTGATACCTTTGCGAAAATGAAACATTTTGGTCTAAAACAACATTTCTAGGGATAAAAATTATTTTTTAATTTCCACTGTCCAATGTTTTAAAATTCTGCAGAGCACCTGTGAGTTCAACGTCCTCACCACACCTATTGTAAGAGGGGTGTAATTTCCAAAAATGGGGTCATTTGTAGGGGTTTCCACTGGTTAGGCACATCAGGGGTTCTGCAAACGAGACATGACGTCTGCTATATATTTCAGACAATTTTGCACTACAAAAGTCAAATAGCACTCCTTTCCTTCCATGTTCTGACTTGCGCCCAAAGAGTACTTTTCCATTTCATGTAATAAAAATGGAAAAGGGAAATGGGAAAAGTCAGCTCACCGAAATGCCTTCCACCTTGTTCATGAATATCATCCTCAAGGAGCAGTCCCAGTCTCAGGCTTAGTCAATGGCGAAAAAATTAAGGAAACTTCTCCAGCGATGAAGAAAAAAAATATAGTCCCAATAAAGGTATAAAAACAGCATTTTATTTAAACCATTCAAAATCGTAAATAGCCAGTGTGGGTAACTGTACAGATGATACACATAAAAAACCTACGCGTTTCAGCGATAAGCCTTAGTCATCTCATATAGGCCATCCGCGTACTCAGGACAACTTGTACAACAAATTGTATGGACCATTTTTTCTTGCTTCCCTTGTGAAAATTACAAATTTGGGGTTAATATAATTTTTTTGTGAGAAAAATGTGATCTTTATTTTCATGGTTATAAAATTCTGTGAAGCGCCTGAGGGCTTAAAGCCAGGGATGGCTCCAGGTTTTCGTGGGCCCCTGGGTGAAAGAGTCTCAGTTGGCCCTTTTAAAACATACCATGATTTATGATGCACAGATGCAGCAGAGAAATATAGGTAATGCTAAAGATTTCACTTGTTTCTTCCATTAAATGAGTGATATCTATTGTAAATTCTACAATAACAGAGAAACCGGTCAGTATAGTCCTCCATACAGTATTATAAGCACCACAAAGTGCTCCATAGAGAATAAAGAGCCCCATATATTGCTTCATACAGAATAATGGACCCCATATAATGCACCACACAGTATAATGAACCCCATATATTGCTCCATAAAGTATAATGAGCCTCATATATTGCTCCATACAGTATAATGGTCCCCATATAATGCTCCACACAGTATAATGAACCCCATATATTGTTCCATCATAATATATACTTACCTTGTAATGTCTTCACATCCTGTTCTGTCCAGATGTGTCTGGATCCCAGAATTCCAAGCTGCGGAAGTTCACCGACCGCCATATTGGGACACCCAAGTGATGGGTGTCTCAATATGGAAACTGGTGGTGGTACCAGTGTCTTGAGCGGTACCACCAGCGGAACACCATCGCACCACACACACACACTGTATACGCCATACGCACCACACAAACAAACACACTGTGTATGCCGTACGCACCACACACACACTGCATATGCCATATGCACCACACACACACGCACTGTAAATGCCGTATGCAGCTTCTTGCACGGTACCAAGAGCGGAAGACCATTGCGAACACGCAACCGCCAGGATCAGCTGAATGATTCACTGACTGCCGCCATCTTTGTACAGGAAGAGCGCATGTGCAGTTTTAATGTGACCACCACTATCTGTCTGCACAAAGATGGCGGCGGTCTGATTTATTGCACCTGCGTGAATTCCACGCAGGCGCAGTGAATCATTCGGCTGATCCCAGATGCAATTGCGTGACGTGTCTACAGGCAGAGGAAGCCGGTCACATTAAAGGGGTTTTCCCAAGAATGAAAGTTCATTTTAAAAATTGTCTGTGTCTGACCGTGTACAGAGCATACCACATCTCCTGGGCAGGGGAGGAAGCAAAAGACAATACTGACATTACAGCAGGGGATCACAGAGGATTCATTTTGACAGGTAAAATATTTTACTGACTGTTTTTCAACAATATTTTACCTCATAAAATGTATCCTCTGCGATCTCCTGCTGTAATGTCAGTATTGCCTTTTGCTTCCTTCCCTGCCCAGGAGCTGTGGTATGCTCGGTACACAGTCAGACACAGACAATTTTTAAAATGAGCTTTTGTTCGTGGGAAAACCCCTTTAAAAAGCAAATGTCAACGCCAACATGGCTCCTCCTAAAAAGTACGCCAATGACAATGAAAGGAAAGCAGCAAAGTTACAACAATACAACAACAGGCAAATGAAACTCTTGAAGAGCAACAGCATTGCTGGGAAAAAAAACAATGCATATAGCACATGGGGTAGACATGTCAAGGAACAAAGCACAGACGGGAGAAGTCAGCACATGGGGAAAGAGAGCGCTGATAGACGGGTGAGCACATGGGTGGGAGATATTCTCAACACTGCAAAGCCTGCCCCCATCGTGACTTTGCCACAATCCTGATGCGATAGCATCAGGCCTCCATCTAGTAAAGTATAATGAGCCCCATATATTGCTCCACACAGTATAATGAACCCTATATATTGTTCCATAAAGTATAATGAGCCCCATATATTGATCCAATTAGAAAAATGAACCCCTTATATTGCTCCATACAGAATAATTAGCAACATTTTATTGTTCCATACAGAATAAGGGAATACAAATGTAAAGCATTATCAAATATTTTTGTTAAATTATTGATATTTTCATAAACAAAAGCAAATCGTATCAATCAAAATTTACCTCTATCATGGAGTACATCATGTCATGAAAAAAAAAAATCTTTGAATCACTTGGATATGTTAAAGCATTATTACCTCATAAAGTGACACTGGTCAGATTTGGAAAATGAGGCTCGGTCATTAACATACAAAGTGGCTTGGTCCTTAATTGATTAAACTAATTAAGTAAAAAACTGTTATTATTTAACTATTACTTTTGAATTGTTTTGCAAGCAGTTTATAACACTAAACAATGAAGCACATATCATATGCATATTTTTAATATATGAACATTTATAATATTGCTTCCATAAAGAAAAGCTATTGTATGGACCTCAGTAAACAGTGACTAACCCTACCATAATACAATGAAGCCATTAACTATTTGACATTTTAATCCTGTTTAAATTCCATTATCACAAAATCCCACAAGTAATGCAAAGGCGTCAGAAATGTTGTTTAATGCCAGTGACTTAAATGTTTTGCTGTAATTTAAAGCCGGAAATTACAAGACCTTCAAGGTGATTCATCTGCTGCTGATTTTCACCAAAAGCATCTTGACATCAAGCAACAGATGGGATAATAAATGTTAAACTCTCCAGTCCATTAGCCAGCTCACTATTTCATTACACATTTGGATAAATTATTAATTAGACAAATTTAGATCGCCTTCAAACTAGTTTAATTGCTTGTAAATCAAAGATGTGGTTGAGAATAATGAAAAAACAATAGTATATGGCCTCTCGTTAATATTTGATGAACTAATTCACATACTGCTGCTTCATAAACATCTTATTTTATAGCTGAATTCATTTCTAAGACCAACAATTAAACTATTACCTACTTAAGCTGTATTTTAAGGAACAAAAGCAATTATTGAAGAGGTTGCATGCAGCCTATAAATCCCATCTTAAATTCCTCATGGTGGGACTCGGCATATTATATCTCTCCTTTGTTTTAATGGCCAAGTATAATTTTTCAACAACCTTTTTACTTCCTCAGTGTCTTAAAAAAGTAAAACTGAAGCAACTTTGCAAACATCTTTGAGAACCCCCCACTAACCATTTTCTGTATACAGCTCCTTTGCATCCATGTCTGGTTTGAGGTCACTGAAACAACAACTATAAGTACCCCTTTTTTATGCTGTCATCATGATGTGATTTTTGTATCAAGTGCAGTCTGCATAGGACCATTTATCTGTTTTAGGTCTGTCATTTCTCCTACACTGCATCTGGGGCGGCAGCTCTGGGGGATACAAACCTATTTATCCTAGGGCCTCCCAGGGTCAGCTGCCGTGGAGCGGGCGTGCCATATCCACTGAAAAGTAGGGTGCCAACCTCCGCATACAGGTAGGATTGGATTTAGCAGGGAACATCTTAGTGAGGTACTATAAATGTTATTATCTATTATCTACATGCCACATTATTGGTGGTGAACTGTTCACTTCTCTCTATCACATCGTTCCAATATTTATCTGTCTATATCTTATTCCTGCCAAAGCACCCTATTGTCCTTATCTCCTGCACCTGGATGGCTTTTTATTTGCCTGATTCACCAGCACAGGGACATCTAGGACACTCAAGGGCAGCCATCGAGGAGCGGGGGTGCCAGTGCAGCGCCCCAGAGTCCTGGTCATTGCAGTACTGATGCTCCGCCACTAAGGGGAGTGATGGTACGTCCGATGGCCCTTAAGGAGTTCACCTGACCAGGTATCACAGTCACACATTACACTTCACAGTCTGGCCTCCAGGGGGAGCAAAGGGTACTATGTATTAGGCCACTCCTCACAATCTGGTAAAACTGGGGGTTGGATAGGAAGTTAGAGAGAAGCTGACTGGATTGGAACCAGGCAACATCCTGTGGCAGAGGGTGTTGCGGGGAAAGATTCAGGGGGGTCCCTGTCAGGGGTGGGATCCTGACAGAAGCCTAGCGAACAATGCAGAACGTTAAGGAACCGTGCCTGCACTACATTGCAACGGTATCTCAAGAAAGGACAAGAAGCGAGGTTTATTGTGGAGAAGTGAGAAACAAGATCACAGCAAAAAGGAGATAACACCAGTAGGAGTCGTGCCGTAAGATCGAGGCAACATCCTACTGAGGCGTGTAGCCGGTGGCCGGAACGCCGAGGAAGTATTGGGCTCCAAGCATTACTTCAAACAGCGGCAGGACAGTTAATTATAGGTTGGCTGTCTCACCTAAATCACCTAAGCAGACATAGGAGGCAATTGTGGGAGAGGGGCAACACTAGGGTCCCGGAAGAACTCCAGGCCTACCCGTCATATGGGTGCGTCCTAGCCAAATCATCTGGGGGACGGAGAGAACGAACATCAGAATAGAAACGAGAGTTGTGAGAAAGAACATCAGGAACAGACACAACAGTTGTGAGGACTATCCCGTGGTGCTCAGCAGGGAAGTACTACAACACACAGGCACTAGAAGGTAGGCACTGATTTCCACCTGCAAAGGGAACTCTGGATGTGCCTTCGGACCGGCCGGTCTCAGCCAGCCCTGTTAGCAGTGCTCCGGATTGCGGATCCTGAAGCCTACAGTAAAGAGGTAAAGAGACTGCAACCCTGTGTCTTCGTTATTTCATCGCACCACGCACTACCACCTTTAATTGGACGCCCCTTAGCAGGGTCACGGACCGGGTCAGGCCACCGTGACAACCCCAAGACCGAGACAGAGAGGCCCGGTACCGAGTACCTCATGACCCTGCATCTGGGGGCGCTCCACCATCACTCGCATATTTGTTAAGGATGCCAACCTCCGCAAACAGGCAGGTACGGAATTTAGGTTATTACAGAGTGGACATAGAGCACATGGTATACATGTACGGTGATTCTTGTCTGTCTTTGGTCTTTTAATTGGATGTAATAAAAGTAAAATTTTGTCTTTTGTACCAAAATAATTTTTGTATTTTTTTCTAGTTAGTCCTTCTTTGATTTGTGAACCCCACTGGTTGATGGTTTTAAAAATATTGTTCCAGACTGCAAAGAAATAGTGTGTAGTCTCATCCTGCAGTCATATGTTTACTTTCTAAGGGTATCTTCACATTCATTGGTCTCATTTAGACTTGTGATCAAACTCGTTCCCAAAACAAGATTCAGACGTATGTGCTCATGGGGCCATAGACTAAAATTATGCTGGCAGAGTATTTCTCCCAGAAAATTATTGCAATTGCACATGTTTTGTTATACACTTGTTGATCTCTGTAGTTTGTATTGGAATAACACAAAAAAATAAGAAAAAAAGGCAATTGGACATCATTTCGTACAAAACCCCCAAAAATGGACAGGACAAAATTGTTGGCACCACTCCAAAATCGTGAGTAAAAAACTTTGTTTCAAGCTTGTGATTTTCATTCAAACTCACCTGTAGCATGTAATAAATGCAGACAATAAAAACATCACACCTGAAGCCAGGTAACACTTTTGGCCATGACAGTATGGGGCTGTTAAGTTTGGGTCAGAAGACCCACTGGCAGTCTAGATATCATGATCTGTATAAATCACACACCCTTAATCAATGTTCTATGCAACACATATTCAAGCTCTGTCACATTGCCTGAAGAACACATTTAGCTTCAGAGGATACTAGGTTGCTATTTAGAAATTGATTATGCAAATTGCCTCTTTAGAGAGAAAAAGTACTTGAACACTAATGCCACCTATTAGAATTAGCAATCCTAAAAGTTAATATTGACCCTTTAATGAGTGTTGCCACGTGACTCAGGATAAAACTCAAATCAGATATCTTGCTCTGCTCTTAGGAAGGGCAACAACCCGAGTCAAGTGTCTGAAAATTGAAATTCTGGTTTGGCTTATATCCTAAGTCATATGGAAAGGCTCATTAAAGGGTTGATATTGACTTTTAGGATTGCTGCTTCCAAAAGATGGCTCTAAAGTTCAAGTCCTCTGCAACGCTGAAGTGGCATCTTACATTGTCTATTAGGGACAGTAACTTTATGACTGGTTGGTGTCCATCTCTTGGCTCTGACTCTCTTGTTCTTGCCTGTTCCAGACTGTCTGCTCTTCTTGTGACTGCTTTTGGAATGCTTCCTGACTAGTGTTGAGTGATACCTTCCGATATTTGAAAGTATCGGTATCGGATTGGATCGGCCGATATCCAAAAAGTATCGGATATCGCCGATACCGATACCCGATACCAATACAAGTCAATGGGACACAAATATCGGAAGTGATCCTGGATGGTTCCTAGGGTCTGAAGGAGAGGAAACTCTCCTTCAGGCCCTGGGATCCATATTCATGTAAAAAATAAAAATAAAAAATATGGATATACTCACACTCGGACGAGCCCTGGCTGTCACCGCTGCAAGCGTCTGCCTCCGTTCCTAAGAATGCAGAGTGAAGGACCTTCGAAGACGTCGCGGCTTGTGATTGGTCGCATGACCGCTCATGTGACCGCTCACGCGACCAATCACAAGCCGCGACATCATCACAGGTCCTACACTCACTGCATTCTTAGGAACAGAGGCTGCCGGAAAGTTATAGGAACTTCCGATTCCGATTTCCGATATCACAAAAATATCCGAACTCGGTATCGGAATTCCAATACAGCGAATATCGGCCGATAGCCGACATTTGCAGTATCGGAATGCTCAACACTATTCCTGACTACTCTACTCCTGTATCAGCAATATTATGGCCACCAATTTGTGTCTATTCTTAGAACCAAGACTTATCAATCTTCTTGCAGCCAAGTCTATACCTCACTGCATGGGTTAGAGATGAAGACTAGCAGATTTTTCATACTCCGAACCCCATTGCAGCCAATGCAAAGAGGTATATGGTTTAGAGAAAACACATCTCCCATATATGACCATAACATTCCCTTTTGTTCAGAATAATGGATTTTACTTTATTATAATATTCATTAGGTGACATGACATAGATGTAGCTATTTGCAAACTGGAGAGCACAGAAAACAAAGCCCTTGAAAGGTCTAACAAAGTTTCCTTTCTAAAAACACTTTAGAACATTTCCACACATATAGAAACCATTATATCTCAGTAGTTATAGTTATGTAATTATTTCATTCTCTTACCTTCTCAAGCTTAGAGAGAGCTAAAGAATAACAGTCTTTTGCCCTAAACTGCATAAATCTCATATTTGCTGGATGTGTTAGCTCTGTGATGATGCTGAGACTTGAAAATAACCTAAGCAAAATAAAAACATATTTACATTTTTTAAAACATATTAAATAGCCACTATTTCTCAGACTTAAAGTGAAGGCATATACAAGAAGTTCTTTTAGCTCCCTATATGAAAATGATCTCGCTTTCCTGTCCTGGAAATGTTTTATGCCACCTTTTTTTTAAACAATGCTTCATGCAACTCTTTGAAATTGCAGTTTGACAGACAACAAGCCCATAGTCTAGATTGATTTATCCAATGACTACTATTGTGGCCTATCTAGTAGCATTAGTAATCTACTTTATGAATCACAATAATGAAAAGCAACACATCATGGGAATACTACACTTTTGCCTCTTCCTTCTTGACTGTTAAAGGGTTGCTCCTTCTTTTGTTCCCTTTTCTTCTTGACTTCATGATAGCTGAGTAGGTGGGCCTTCTGCTTGAGTGACAGTTCAGTGAAGCAGCATTGTCACACGATTGGCCAGAACTTATATTGTTGTGATATAAGGTAGCCTTGCTTCAGCACCATCAGAAGCATTGTGATCATGACAACCGGCTATGGTAAACCTGGCTCCCCTGATCCTTCTTGCAGCTGCTCTGTGAGCACTTATATTGAGCAACTTGTGAGTTACTGAGCATGCCGAGAGCCATTCTATAACTATCTATGTGGCTGGAGAGTGGTAAAAGAGCAAAGTAGGAAAAACTTGGCTACATCTCTCAGATTTGCAGCAGCGGCTGGTCCTCTTGACATCAATCCTTGAACAATAGAAGCACTTAAAAGGCCAGATATCTTCAGAACCAGAAGCAATTTAGAAAGGTGCTTGTTTTTTATAATTGTTACGTAAAGGGAATCTGTCAGCAGGTTTTTGCTATGTAATCTGAAGACAGCAGAAGATAGAGGCTGAAACACAGAGTTTAGGGATGTGTCACTTGTCAAAGTCCGTGCTGTGGTTACTAACCGTGAAGGATTTGTCACTATGAGATCAACAACCCTGGACTACATCAGTCCATAAATGCCCCTTTCCCCTGTGATAAGGATCTCACTGTCTATAGATATTGTACTTAGATAGTTGTGGTGTAGGTGTGGGCAGCTTTCTCAGCTCTGCTTTATTCCAAATGCTAAAAGCTATGGCTGTGTCAGAACGGCTGCACCCAGTAAGCTAAGTGATACATTGTTGGATTCAGCTTCTCTTTGCCTATGTTACATTGCTCTCAGATGAGGTAGCAAAAACCTGCTGACAGATTCCCTTTAACAAGAACCATTTAAAGGACTCGCTTGCATTTATTTGTATTGCTCATTTGCTTCCTAAATGCAAAAAAAGCAACTTTATAAATAATGTTCATTGCTGCTGTATAGACTGTGGAGCTCCCTCAAAACTGGATTGTACTGCTGCTCCTCACATAGCTGGAAACATTGGCTGGGTTATATTGCTGCTGCACACCCCTTTGCAGTATTACCAAGAGCGAGAGAGTGGGGGAGGGGGTTGTACGCTGTAGATTAAAGTTTGTAAACAGAGAGTAAAGAATCCCAGTATTTGGGGAAGGCAAATCACACAAGTTGTACTTGGGTCTTTAATGAATACTACTGCTGTCAGTCAGTTTTAGATGGAGGTCTTATGGAGCTTGTATGTAGAAAACCAAGGTCACGTCTCCATTAGAAAATGTCCATCATGCACCTGTGGCAGTAATGCACTGTAGATTAATGCTTCACTTTCTCAGTCATGTTTTTTCTTAAACTCAGATGTGCAAACAGCTTTTCTGGTCTCAATTTGAAGTGCTGTCAGATTTGCATGGTCATACTACTCACAGACTACCTTTTAGGTCAAGTTTTGTGATATCAACATTAAAAATAGACTATTCACAGACAGAATCGATATGAGAGTTACAGGACAAAAGACAACTATTCACCAGGAGGAGCATAAAGAGCTGTAAAATATTGGAAAAAAAAACAAAATTTTAGCGAGGACCTTTCACCAAATTTTTTATTTCGAACTGGACGCACAACTTAGAAAAGGACATAATGCTGTTCTTTTGCCATCAATCCATTATGGAGATGTTATCCATCAAAGTATTTGACACCTAATGAGTTAACTTTTATTAAGTCCAAGTGAGCAGCATCAGAGTTTTTTTTACTGCGGACTAGTTCGTCTTCTCCCTGTATAACGTTATACTAGTCAATGTTATGACTTCATTGAGAATGTCACAAATTTCTATTTAAATGTCTTTAAAACATGTTGCCTCTTTCCCAAAGTTTTGTGCCCTGAATTTACAGTTCCAATAAATATATAAAGCTGCAATAAATCTCTTTTACAATTAAACACAGACTTTTGCTTATTCTATTTTACATCTGCTGACAATCCCTTCTGGGGTATATTTGCTTTCTGCTCAAATATAAGGGTACCGTTACACAAAACGATTTACCAACGATCATGACCAGCGATACGACCTGGCCGTGATCGTTGGTAAGTCGTTGTGTGGTTGCTGGGGAGCTGTCACACATTCATGTCCTCGCATCATTATTAATCTGGCTTAATGTCACCTTACAATAGCAAGGTGGCATTAACCCTTCATTACCCCATATCCCACCGCTACACGGGAGTGGGAAGAGAGTGGCCAAGTGCCAGAATAGGTGCATCTTCCAGATGTGCCTTTTCTGGGGTGGCTGGGGGCAGATGTTTGTAGCCAGGGGGGGCCAATAACCATGGACCCTCTCCTGGCTATTAATATCTGCCCTCAGTCACTGGCTTTACCGCTCTGGCGGAGAAAATTGCGCGGGAGCCCACGCCAATTTTTTCCGCAATTTAACCCTTAAATTTAATAGCTACAGCGCCGAAATTTTGCACATACACACTACTAACATTAGTAGTGTGGAATATGCAAAAAAAAGGGGGATATGAGATGGTTTACTGTATGTAAACCATGTCTCATATCCTGTCGGGTTTAGGCAGGAGAAATGAGAAGCCGGCAATTGAATTACCGGCTTTTCTCTAACACCACTGCGTATTTCTCGCAATGCACACGCATGATCCGTGTGTAATCCGATTTTTTCTCGCACCCATAGACTTGCATTGGCGAGTCTCGGCCGAGATATGCTGACAATCGCAGCATGCTGCGATTTCACTCGGATCCTGAATACGGTGGAGAAAATATCGGATGATGGGAGCTGCACCATAGATTAACATTGGGCCAAGTGCTATGCGATTTTTTATCGCATAGCACTCGTCCGTATTACGGTCTAGTGTGACCCCGGCCTAAGGGACTCTGTGGAAGCCTTGATTTTTGCAAATCATTTAATGTTTCACAAAATATTTGATATCATGACTGTTGCTCTTTTTTCTTAGGATTATCCCTTTGAGGCTAATGTACCTTAAGTCTAACACTTCTTGCTTCTAATAAATCCAAATTTTCATACATCAGATATTACTAGGGAATGACTCCATGACCAAGCTCAATTAATTCTTGCACAATTTGAAGCTTCATAAACTGTTTGAGATTATGACCCCCTACCGGTCCCTGTGTAATAGTACTAAAAATTGACAACTGTATTGCTGGTCACTTCAAATTCCTTAGAGCAAGAAAAATCTTCTAGGTAAGGCTAGACATTTCTGACTTATTATAATAATTGTGCATTTTTTAATGTCTGTGTTTCTATAGTTTATGTTTGTTGCTTTTTTCTGTATAATTGCAGAGATTGAGGTTCTTTTAAGATTATTTTTCAGGAAACCACATCACAACCTATCAATTTTATAAGTTCATTTACATAATACACATTTAAAAACAACTTTAAAAATATTCAGACATGAATAAGGCATTAAAGGGTTTGTCCCGTGAAAACAAGTTATCACCTATCTACAGGACAAGTTGCAGCAATGTTTTTGTTGTGTGACTTTCCATAGACTTGTTGTCACACTGCACATGTGGTCTTGTAACTCTAGTCTTAGTCGTTTTAATTGTCATGTGTTGGACATATAAGGCTGCCACCACACTAGCAGTATTTGGTCAGTATTTTACATCAGTATTTGTAAGCCAAAACCAGGAGTGGAACAATTAGAGGAAAAGTATAATTGAAACATATGCACCACTTCTGCACTCATCACCCACTCCTGGTTTTGGCTTACAAATACTGATGTAAAATACTGACCAAATACTGCTAGTGTGATGGCAGCCTAAGGCTGGGTGCACACAGTCAGTAATTGGCAGCTCTTTGGATGCAGCACATGTCCGCTCTGTCCAAAGCGCTGCCGGCTTTTCAACGCAGGTAATTCCACATGTGTTCATTGAACAGTGCAGAATAATCGCGTCCAATACATTGTATAGGTGAAATTTATCTTGCTGTGGTCTGGAAAGAAGCGCCGCATGTCCGTCTCCGCGGGTGATCCGCGGGTGTCATTGCACGCATAGTAGACATTGGAATTGTTGACATCCCATCTACTATGCTGTATCATCTGGACGCTGCGGATGTATGCAGCGTACAACCTTCAGCTTTTACTGACTGTGGCAATGTACCCTTATTTAGATCTTTCATTTCAATCTTTAACTATGAATTATACTTTTGTCGCTAATGGATATGGATTTTTTTGTGACTGTCATCTTATACAAGTCTTTTCTGTGTGCACTTGGAATGCTTAGCGGCCTCCTCATGAACAGTAAGTGTGTCAGTGGTTGTTCGCCAGTATTTCCACCTATTTTACCTCTGCCTTATATCACTGGATCCTGTCTGCATCCTGCATTATATTAGTATTGCTAAGTACCGTATTTTTCGGACTATAAGACGCACCGGACCATAAGGCGCACCCCAAATTTGGGGTGAAAATTGCAGAAAAAAAGATTTTTTATAAGATGGGGGTCCGTCTTATTGTCCGAATTTACAGTATCTTACCTGAGGGCTGGTGGTGGCAGAGCAGGGTCACAGGAGGCATGGTGGCGGCAGAGGTGGGGTGATGCGGTACGGCGTGCAACTGAGCAGGGTCCCTTCCTGCTTAGGTGGGCGACGCCACGGCCTGGTGTCCATGGGAGGGTGGCAGCAGTGGTTACCGACAGAGGTGCTGGGATGAGGAGGCACAGTGAGAGTTATGGCGTGAGAGGGGTCCCTTTCCCCGGTGAGGTGATGGAAGGATCTCGTGGGCACATGGACTGGAGATGATGGAGGTAGTGGTGTACATTGTGAAGCGAGTATTCCACAGGAGCTCATATGTCTGAGTCCTTGCCGCTTCCCGGCGCTCCTCAGCGCAATAATTATTTCAGAAGCCGGTAATAAGTGAGGAGCTCCGCTACCGAGACACAGCCGCCACGACCGGACACTGCGGGAAAAGCGCCTCTGTACTGCTGCGAGCCCTGCTGGAGGCGGAGAGCCGGCCGTGCCATGCGGTGCTGAGGAGCGCCGGGAAGCGGCAAGGACTCAGACATCTGAGCGCCTGTGGAATACTCGCTTCACAATGTACACCACTACCTCCATCATCTCCAGTCCATGTGCCCACGAGATCCTTCCTGAACCTTGCTGCACCCATCCTGGCAAGCAAAAGGATACAGGATACAGAGTCCAAAGTCCCGGTGAGGTGATGCAGCAGCCCGGTAATGTAGCAGAGCCGGGTGAATCCTGTTGATATCGGTGGGCGCGGCCATCTTCCAGAGGCCGCGCGTTCGCAGATGGAGCTCTGCTGCCCGGGGCTTCAGGAAAATGGCCGCCGCGATCCCCATCTGCGCACGCGCGGCATCCCGCGGCCATTTTCCTGAAGCCCCGGGCAGCAGAGCTCCATCTGCGAACGCGCGGCCTCAGGAAGATGGCCGCGCCCACCGATAACATCAGGATTCACCCGGCTCTGCTGCCTTACCGGGCTGCTGCATCACCTCACCGGGGAAAGGGACCCCGCTCACTGCGCCTCCTCATCTCCGTACCTCTGCTGCCACACCTCTGCCGCCGCACCTCTGCCGCCACGGTAAGCTGCATTGCGACTATTAGACGCACCCCCCATTTTCCCCCTGTAACGCCGCTGGGTTTATACCTCGTTTCTTCGGCGTTACTTTTGCATTTCTCTGCTTTAACCCTTTCTCCTCTCCCCCTAATGTGCAGGGATACTGTTGTCTGTTACCTGTATGGATGCTGCTCAGTTCCCTGCCACCGCTGCGTAGCTGTACATGTGCTGTGATGACTTTGCTCTGCTGCATGGCCACTCGCATGTGCGGTCCCTGGCTGCCGCTTGGAAGCTAGCCTTGGCTTGCGAGGTCCTCTGCAGCTGGTGCATGGCTTCTCACGTGTGTCCAGGCTAGCAGCCGCTGCCAGGTGCCCTAAGCCACAGTTCCTGTGCTGTCAGTGCTATAATGGTTTCTGTTTGTGCTTAGGGTGCGCGCGGCCACACCTACCCTGCTTTTATCAGGGTTTGAGTGTGCACCTGTGTTGCTTCCTCAGCCTATTGCTGAGTAGCAGCTCCTATATAAACTTCCTCTTTGCTACTGGGCGTGGCCAGAGCATTGTATTGTGTTTCTGTGTCTTGCCTTGTGAGGTATCCAGCTCCCGTTCTGTCTGCAGTATGTTCTGGGAGAGCTGATGCCTGTCTCTCGCCTGTTCTGGGGGCCGAGTACCCAGATCCGCCTATCCTGGAGGCCGTATATCCAGATCCGTTTGTGTCTTGTTTACCCGCCTGTTCTGGGGGCCGAGTACCCAGATCCGCCTATCCTGGAGGCTGAATATCCAGTACCTGATCCTGTCTGAACCTGTCTCTGTTATGTTTCTTAAGTCCTATTGTGTCTGGCACCCTGCACCCTGTGACTGAACTTTCCGGGCTCATCTTTCAAAGATGGAGTTCGGTGTTCTTGCTGAGCGCTTACTATTCTGTGCTCAGTCTTCCATGCGGTGCTAACCCTGTCTGGCCCAGTTCCAGTCCAGCGGAGCTAGCACCATCACGCTTGAGTTCCTTCCTAGGTCTGATGTCCGGAGCCTGACGGCCGAAGTTATGAACCTGATTACCTCCGCTACCTGGTCCTGTGCCCTCCGTGTCCCAGCCGATGACCTGGGCTGCCACGCCAGTGTCCAGCCTGTGTCTGATGTCCCTCCGGTGTCTGATGTCCTGATTCCTGGGCTGCCACGCCAGTGTCCCAGCCGATGACCTGGGCTGCCACGCCAGTGTCCCAGATGTCTTTCCGGTATTCCCGATGTCCTTTCGGTGTCCGATGTCCTGATTCCTGGGCTGCCACGCCAGTGTCCCAGCCGATGACCTGGGCTGCCACGCCAGTGTCCCAGATGTCCTGCCTGTGTCCAGATCTTCTGTCTATGTCCAGATGTCCTGTCTGTGTCCAGCTGTCCTGCCTACGTCCAGATCTTCTGTCTGTGTCCAGATGTGTCCTGCCTGTGTCCTGAGGTCCACCCTGAGATGACGTCCTTCTGGATCGGTGTCTGATGTTCTCCTGCTGAGCCTGTGCTACGCCTGAGGCCTGAGAGAGAGGCCGTCCTAGTATGCCCGTGCCAGATGACCCGGGACTGCATCAACCCGTGATGACTCCTGCCATCGTCAGACGTCCATCTAAGCCTGTGTTCCTGATGTCCTGCCTGTGTTCCTGATGTCCTGCCTGTGTTCCTGAGGTCCACCCCGAGATGACGTCCTTCTGGGATCGGTGTCTGATGTTCTCCTGCTGAGCCTGTGCTACGTCCTATGCCTGAAAGATTGGCTGTCCTAGTATGCCCGTGCCAGATGACCCTGGACTGCATCAACCCGTGATGACTCCTGCCATCGTCAGACGTCCATCTAAGCCTGTGTTCCTGATGTCCTGCCTGTGTTCCTGATGTCCTGCCTGTGTTCCTGATGTCCTGCCTGTGTTCCTGATGTCCTGCCTGTGTTCCTGATGTCCTGCCTGTGTTCCTGATGTCCTGCCTGTGTTCCTGATGTCCAGCCTGTGATCCTGATGTTCTGCCTGTGTTCCTGATGTCCTGAGGTCCACCCCGAGATGACGTCCTTCTGGATCGGTGTCTGATGTTCTCCTGCTGAGCCTGTGCTACGCCTGAGGCCTGAGAGAGAGGCCGTCCTAGTATGCCCGTGCCAGATGACCCGGGACTGCATCAACCCGTGATGACTCCTGCCATCGTCAGACGTCCATCTAAGCCTGTGTTCCTGATGTCCTGCCTGTGTTCCTGATGTCCTGAGGTCCACCCCGAGATGACGTCCTTCTGGGATCGGTGTCTGATGTTCTCCTGCTGAGCCTGTGCTACGTCCTAGGCCTGAAAGATTGGCTGTCCTAGTATGCCCGTGCCAGATGACCCTGGACTGCATCAACCCGTGATGACTCCCGCCATTGTCTGACGTCTGAGTCGTGTACCCTTCCTAGACATGTGGAATCGGGATCCTGACATCATTATGTTCTTGTTATGTACTGTGCTATCATTTAAGTAAACTTTGTTTCTTCATACCTGAAGTTGTGCGGTGTAGTCTAGTTCTGCATATCTACATCTTGTTCACATGCTCAGCTGCCACAGTCCCTGCTCGCTACCGTTCCCTAGTCTGGGTAGGTCCAGGTTACTCTGTGGTCCAGTGGGTCCACATTGCGTTCCTTTTTGGGACGCTCGCCCACGTCGTCATGGTCTGGCGACGTGGAGGTGTCGGCTCGGCCACGTTTTGTGGTCGCAGCCGCAACACCCCCCTTTTTTGGGGGGGAAAAAGTGCGTCTTGTAGTCCGAAAAATACGGTACTCCCTTTCTTCTGAGATGCTTTTTCTAATAACACATATCACTAGACATCCTCAGCATAAATTGGATGCCTCAGTA
Organism: Ranitomeya variabilis; assembly: GCF_051348905.1. Classification (NCBI taxonomy): domain Eukaryota; kingdom Metazoa; phylum Chordata; class Amphibia; order Anura; family Dendrobatidae; genus Ranitomeya; species Ranitomeya variabilis. The sequence continues at coordinate 94,006,141 of NC_135239.1, read as the reverse complement.
CAGCATACAATTTTTACAGATACACTGCAATTCTGTAGCATAGGAAACTGTAAATAGTCCTTTAAGTAAGCCGCTAAGCAAAAATACAGATTGTATACGGACAGCACATGGATGACAAATATTGGTCCAACTTTTCTGGTTGCAACTTTTTTAGACCTCTGAGTGACCCCAGCCTTACACTTTTGTCCTGTATATTTTATTCCACTTTACATTGCCTATGACAATATATAATAATAATAATAATAATAATAATAATTATTATTATTATTATTATTATTATATATATCATAAAAAAATATTTTTGGATTATTGGACGCACTTTTTTCCCCCGAAATTTGGGGGGAAAATGGGGATGCATCTTATAATGCAGATATACCTTACCGGCCGCGGTGGAGCAGGGTCCCAGGGTCACTGCTGGAGGAGGCAAGGGTGGAGAGTTGCTGCAGGATGTAGGCTGGAATGAGGGGATATTCAGATGTGTGCCGGTGTGGGTGTTCGGTGGTGCGGGGGCTCTGCGGACATTTTGTGAAAGCCCAGAGCCCCCGCACTTACATGGTTTCCTATTCGGTGGACTCCAGGAAAATGGCTGCTGGGGGCGGCGCTTGCGCAGATGGAGATCTTGGCACCAAGATCTAGGTAGATTTTTTTCACTTTGGAAAGACGCCGGTATGGCCTTGAAACTAGTTGTGAAAAAAGCTTTTGCCTCATCATCCTTTCAGAAGAATTGATTCACTCCAGCAGCGCATCCCACCCACATGTTTATCCAACTGGATCCAATATCTCCTGGAGGATTTATCCACCTGGCACAGAGTAGAAGCTATCTTTCTTCATGCCTACATAAGGGTACCATCACACAGTGAAATTTCCATCGCTGCGACGGCACGATTCGTGACGTCGCAGCGTCGTATGAATATCGCTCCAGCGTCGTAGACTGCAGTCACACTTTGCAATCACAGCGCTGGAGCGATGCCGAAGTCCCCGGGTAACCAGGGTAAACATCGGGTTACTAAGCGCAGGGCCGCGCTTAGTAACCCGATGTTTACCCTGGTTACCAGCGTTAACGTAAAAAAAACAAACAGTACATACTCACATTCCGGTGTCTGTCCCCGGCGTTCTGCTTCTCTCCACTGTGTGAGCGCCATAGCCGGAAAGCAGAGCGGTGACGTCACCGCGTCACCGCTGTGCTCGCTTTCCGGCCGGCAGGCGCTCACACAGTGCAGAGAAGCTGAGACGCCGGAGGACTGACACCGGAATGTAAGTATGTACTGTTTTTTTTTTTTACGTTTACGCTTGTAACCAGGGTAAACATCGGGTTACTAAGCGCGGCCCTGCACTTAGTTACCCGATGTTTACCCTGGTTACAAGCGAACACATCGCTGGATCGCTGTCACACACAACGATCCAGCGATGTCAGCGGGTGATCAAGCGACGAAAGAAAGTTCCAAACGATGTGCTACGACGTACGATTCTCAGCAGGGTCCCTGATCGCTGCTGCGTGTCAGACACTGCGATATCGTAACGATATCGCTAGAACGTCACGAATCGTACCGTCGTAGCGATGGAAATTTCACTGTGTGACGGTACCCTAAGTGAGCATAACAAGCACTCTCATACTCTCCCTCCATAGGGTATCACTCTATTGTGCGCTCTTTTTCTCACTTCTAGATTTACACATCAAACCCAAAATATTATCCTGCTTGTCAACACTCCAAGGCAAGCGCAAAGAGCTGGGCAAAGTGCCAAAATTGGCTGCGGGCTACTGTTTTAGGCTGAAAAGAGCTAAATATCTATGGCCTCTTCCCAGCCTGAAAATACCAGCACCCAGCAGTCTGCTTTAGCTTGGCAGGTTATCACAAAAGGGATGATCAAACTCCATTTTTTAAAATTATTTACTGTTTTTTCCTATTTTTGATAACCAGCCAAGATAAAACTGACAGCGGAGAGCTGCAGCCCACAGGTGTAAATGTTACCTTGTTATACGCTGGGATTCTCCCACTGAATTAGGTGGATCCCAAGCCTTGTCTCCCTCTGCGGTCTCTCATTCTTCTTCAACCGCAGTGGAGCCTGCTCAGCAGAGATGTCAGTCTCAGCGTTTTGCTCAGACTCGTGCTGTTCATCTAATTACTGCTGGCTCTCCAGTTACATCTATAGTAACTAGCAATAGGCGGCAGCGAACAGATGCTCTTGGGTCTAAGTCTAGAAATCACTCCACTGAGCATGCTCGTGAGGCAACCTTTCACTGGTGGTCAGCCATCAGCTTCTCAGGTCCTGTGCTGGCTTCAGATTGGCCAGTGAGCAAGGTCCTGTCTGATTGGCACAATCTATAAAATGATCTTTGACACTCCCGTTGGTGCGCTAAGATCATTTATGTTACATGCATGTGTGGAACATTACTGTAGTGCGGACTTGTTTGCGTGTGCTCAGAGCAGACGTATAGCCTTTAGAATTACAGCTTCTCCAGAGAGGAGTTCATGCGTGTGCTCAGGGCGAGCGTATAGCCTTTAGAATTCCGGCACCTCTGGAGAGGAGTTCGTGTGAGTGCACATGCTGTGATCATGTCCACTACCTGTTCTTCCAGCTTCTTGATAAAATTTTGTTTTTAATCCAACATATTAAAATCAAAAAGGACACACTCCTGGGACAATGCCATAACACGTGAAGAGAGCTACGTGTTTCGACCTGACAGTCTTTGTCACAGCTGTGAGCTGTGACAAAGACTGTCAGGTCGAAACGCGTAGCTCTCTTCACATGTGTTATGGCATTGTCCCAGGAGTGTGTCCTTTTAGATTTTAATATGTTGGATTAAAAACTAAATTTTATCAAGAAGCTGGAACAACTTTTCTTTGTTTTTGGGATTCCACTACGTCGTGTCAGGACGAAGTTCCGTGCCTCTTACATCTATCGGTGAGCTGGCTTTTTTCCTTCTTTTTTTGTTTGAAACACTACCTGTTCTCTTGCCCCTGTGAGGGTAGCACTTACCTGTGAAGTAACAGGGGATTTCACATAGCACCATTTCCACTAGTGTGGGATATAGCTGTGCCATACTTTTTCTATCTCTCGGTGAAGCTAACAGAGCTGGGCAATTACTTTCTATTTACACAGGGTGACATTTAACCCTGTGTGCTTTCTAGATCGCTTACCACACACTTCCGCCATTGTTCACTAGCTGAGGTTTTACATCTCCACACGGTGGACCCCGGGTTGCGATCGCACTTCATCTTTATCTATATTTAGTGCTATCCGCCAACTCAAACAGTATCTCAGTGCCAGAGTCTGGCTAGCAATGTTGGACGAGCAGCTGTACATTCAGCAGCTGGAGAGTAGGTTGTGCGCTCTTGAGCGCGCGACCTCAGCTGCGGATGTTACCTCGGTAGCGGCTCATGCAGCCTCTGAAACTGTGTCTCGTGTTTCCGCAGCCACCTCGGTTCCATCCCTCTCTCATCTCCCTCAGCCTGATAAGTTTGCGGGTGACAGTAAAACCTGTAGAGGATTTGTGAACCAATGTGCTATACATTTGGAGCTACTGGCATCACATTTCCAATCCAAGCGGGTTAAGGTCGGATTCGCGACTCCCTGTTATTGGACAGAGTGCTGGAGTTGGCAACTCCTCTGTGGGAGTGCAACGATCAGGTGTTGCAGAGTGTCTCGTGTTTCTTGAGCACCCTGAAGCAGGTCTTTTTAGGGCCTCATGTCACTCACAGTACCGCGCCCCAACTTCTGGCTTTAACCCAGGGCTCATCCATGGTCAGTCATTACGCCATCCTCTTCCAGACTCTAGCCTCTGAGTTGGAGTGGCCGGATAAAGTTCTTACCCCTGTCTTCTGGAAGGGACTGAATGATCATGTAACGGATGGTCTGGCCATTAGGGAAATTCCTGCCACACTGGAGGAGTTAATTTCTGTCTCCACTCGCATCAACCTTCATCATTCTGAGCAAAAGTTGGTGCGAGCCCAGTGTCAGGAGAGGTTTCGTCTGGCTCTTAACTTCACCAAGCTTCTAGAATCCCAAGTCCAGGTTATGGGGCCGTGGGATGCCATGGAAATTTCTCGAGCAGTATCTAAGTTTCATCCTGCTCGAGCAACTCTGATATGCCATATCTGTAGGCAGTCTGGTCATTTTGCCAACAAGTGTCCCCAGCGGCAGGGAAGTGACAGTATCTATCGGCCATAGGAGGAGGCTCACTAGACACGGCAGCTTTTTCCTCCAAAATTACTTTTAATGTGACACTGTCCTATGGGTTGATCTCTCGCCCTGCAGAGGCTTGCATTGATTCCGGGGCAGAGGGTAATTTTATGTCCTCTTCCTTCGCCCTACTGCACCCAATACCCCTGGTCATGCTCTCCAGTCCCATTACAGTAAAAGTGGTTAATGGTTCTACCTTACCCACTCACATCACCCATCAAACCATTACCCTTTCCCTCAAGGTTTCTCCAGAGCATCAGGAATTAATCTTCTTTCTTGTCATCCACGAAAGGATGAGGTGTTGCTGGGTATTCCCTGGTTGTGCCAACATTCACCTCATATCGATTGGGCCACAGAGTACATGCAAGGATGGAATAGGGCATGCCAGGGACAGTATCTCAAGGCCCAAGTTTAGGTTGGGTTGTCCGAGGTTCCCGCAGATCTAACCTCTCTGCCCAAGCATTACTGGTAGTATGTGGATGTTTTTTTCTAAAAAGGCCATGGAGACTCTTCCTCCCCATCCTCCTTATGATTGCCCAATAGACTTCATCCCGGGGCAGAGCCACCTCGTGGGCGTGTTTACCCTTTGTTGCTCTCAGAGACTGAGGCAAAGTCGGAGTACATTAGGGAGAATCTGGTGAGGGGTTTTATTAGGAAATTGGTGTCTCCTGCAGGAGCTGGGTTCTTCTATGTTCAAAAGAGGAATGGGGAATTTCATCCTTGCATAGATTATGGAGGCCTGAACACCATCACCGTCAAGAATATGTATCCTCTGCACTCATCTCCGAGCTGTTTGACAGACTGCGGGGTGTGAGGATATTTACCAAGTTAGATCTGCGAGGCGCCTATAATCTAATATGCATTTGCGAGGGTGATGAATGGAAGACGGCGATTAAAACCCGGGACGGTCATTACAGATACTTGGTAATGCCATTCAGCCTCTGTAATGCAGCGGACGTCTTACAGGACTTCGGGAGATGTTATCCACTTCAGTAGTCGTCTATTTGGATGACATCCTTATTTTCTCTCCCGATCTGGATGCTCATCATAGAGATGTTGCCAGAGTCTTTGAACTCCTGTGTGCCAATTCTCTCTAATTCAAACTTGAGAAGTGTGTCTTTAAGCAGGAGTCCATTCCTTGGCGATATCATCTCAGCCAAGGGTTTGGCTATGGATCCTGCTAAGGTGGAGTCAGTGTTGAACTAGCAAGAGCCACATTCCCTTAAAGCGGTGCAGCGCTTTATGGGATTTATTAACTACTACCGCCAGTTCATTCCCCACTTCTCTACTCTGGCGGCTCCCCTGGAAGCTCTCACCAAGAAGGGAGCAAACCCTAAGCTAAGATCTAAGGAGGTCTCTGAGGCCTTTGTCTCCTTAAAATTTTATTTTGCTAGGGCTCCTGTGTTACATTGGCCAGATGTGGATAAGCCCTTTATTCTGGAGGTGGATGCCCCTTCCGTTGGTGCGGGAGCTGTGTTATACCAGAAGGATGCTAATGGTCAGAAACAGCCCTGCTTCTTCTTCTCTAAGTCATTCTCACTGGCAGAGAGGAATTATTCCATCGGGGACAGGGAGCTTCTTGCCATGAAGTTGGCCTTCTCCGAATGGAGATATCTCCTGGAGAGAGCTCGGCAACCCTTCCAGGTGTTCACGGACCATAAGAATCTGCTCTATCTGCAGATGGCCCAATGGCTAAATTCTCGCCAGGCCAGGTGGTCTCTATTCTTCTCCCGATTCAAGTTTACCATACACTTTCTCTCAGGGGAGCAGAATTTACAGGCTGACGCCTTGTTCCATTCCGTCATCTCTTCCGAAGAAGGGGACAAACCATGGCTATTCATTCCCTTGGAGAGTCTGTGAATGGTGGCTAAAATTTTGCTAGAGTCAGTGCCTCCGGGCAAGACTCTTGTACCACCGAACCTGTGGCCGAATGTCCTCTCTTAGGCTCACACACCTAAGATGGGTGGGCACATTGGGGCCAAGAGGACTACTGAGCTTCTGGTGAGGCCATATTGGTGGCCACATGACAATAGGGACTACATTCAGGTATGTGTTTCTTGTGCCAAGAACTGGCCTTTCCGGCAGAGGCCCGCAAACTTGTTACATCCCCTGCCGGTGGCAGATAGGCCCTGGGAAATGGTCAGGATGGACTTCATTGTGGGCTTGCCCAAGTACAGTAACAATACTGTCATCTGGGTAGTTACAGATCATTTCTCTAAGATGGTACATCTTGTTCCTATTCCGTGTGTACTGTTGGCACAGACTCTGGCCATGATTTTCGTGAAGCATGTTTTCTGTCTCCAAGAGATGCCTGATAAAATAGTCAGTGACCAAGGTCCCCAGTTCGCTTCTCGGTTCTGGACAGAGCTCTGTCTGCTGCTCAGTATTGAGCTTAATCTCTCCTCGGAATATCATCCAGAGACGAACGGATTGGTGGAGAGGGCAAATCAGACTATGGTCACATATTTGTGGCACTTTGTCTCTGCCAGGCATGATGACTGGGCATCCGTGCTATCATGGGCAGAGTTTGCCCTTAATGTCGTCGCCGATTCTACAGGGCAGACACCATTCCTTCTTAATTACGGTAAGCATCCACGTGTTCCCAGCCCAATGCCCATTTTGTCTTCCGACTCTAGGGTGGTAGGCTGGTCTGTGGAGGCTCATGACATCTGGGACCACATGCAGGATGCCATTCAGGCCTCTAAGGAGAGAATGAGGGTCTCTGCTGATGTGCATCGCCGCCTCGCTTAGGTCTTCGAACCTGGCGACTTGGTGTGGCTTTCAGCTCATAATATCAAGTTGCGCGTGGAGTCTACTAAGTTTGCTCCCATCTAAATAGGTCCTTTCAAGGTCCTTGAGCAGGTAAATCCTGTAGTATATCGCCTTTCCCTTCCACCTCAATATTACTGACACCTTTCACGTAGGATTTCATGCGTGTGCTCAGGGCAGGCATATAGTCTTTAGAATTCTGGCACCTCCGGAGATGAGTTTGTGTGAGTGCATATGCTGTGACCATGTTCACTACCTGTTCCCTTGCCCCTGTGAGGGTAGTGCTCACGTGTGAAGTAACAGGAGATTTCACATAGTGCCATTTCCACTACTGTGGCATCTAGCTGCACCATACTGTTTCTACCCCTCTGTGAAGCTAACAGAGCTGTGTAATTACTTTCTATTCACACAGGGTGACATTTATTCCCTTGTGCTTTCTAGATTGCTTACTGCACTCTTCCGCCATTGTTCACTAGCTGTGATTTTACATCTCTGCAAGGTGGACCCCGGGTTGCAATCGCACTTCATCTTTATTTAAATTTAGTGCGATCCGCCAACCCTAACAGTATCTTAGCGCCAGAGTCTGGCTAGCAATGGCGGACGAGCAGCATTTACAGCGGTACATTCAGCAGCTGGAGAGCAGGTTATCCACTCTTGAATGCGCGAACTCAGCTGTGGATGTTACCATGGTAGCGGCTCATACAGCCTCTGAAGATGCATCTCGTGTGTCCGCTGCCACCTCTGTTCCATCCCTCTCTCATCTCCCTCAGCCTGATAAGTTCACGGGTGACAGTAAAGCCTCTACATCTCCGCATGGTGGACCCACGGTTGTGATCGCACTTCATCTTTATTTATATTTATTGTGGTCCGCCAACCCTAACATACCTACACTTGTTATCAAAAATAAAAGAGACCCCTCGTCTTTTTTTTTCATTTATTTATTTTTTTCAACATAATGCACCAGCCAATTACAGCCATGCCAATAATTGACATGGCGATGATGGAGCCAGAGGTGCCACACAGGAAACACTTCTTGATTGGATGTGCTGCAGTCTTTCAACAAGCTTTGTTCAGACTGCCAAACCTGAATAGAAACACCGACTTACGGTAGGCTCCCCGAACTTTACTGTTCGAGTTCGCCCATCTCTAATCAAAACATTAAGCAGTTATTCCATATTTTCTTCTTTACTTATTGCATTGCATGCCCTTTGACTTTAGGAAGATATTGAATCAGAAAAGTGTTTGAATTTTTACGAAAGCATTTAGGTTCATGAACCACTGTGGTATTCATGCACAGAATCGATAGAATAAAGTTACATAAGTTTTTGTGATAATTTATTTTTGTTTGTTCTGATGTTTAAAATGGCTGAAATGTATTTAATAAAAACACAATCAAAGTCTTATTTTACTTACAAAGGTTCTGTAATAGACAGAGGCGGAAAGGATCTTTACTTGCATTCTGCTTCAAAACCTTTTATTTTCACTCCCCGTGGATTCTCAGTTCAGTGCCTTTCATCTCTTTAAAACTTTTACACTCTGAAATAATAAGGTGTAAAGAGCCATCCTGGTGGGAGAATGGAGCTGAAATCATTCCTTGTGTTAGGAGATGGGGGACTAAGTGGATTTGATGTTTTTAAAACTTTTGTGACCTATGTTTCCCTGATCCTGACAGCTGTTTCACTGGATTGTCTGGTGAAATTTTACAATACTCAGGATGAACAAAGTTTGTAACCTGAACTGTGAGGTCAGCTAGAAAGTCATAGTCTCTGGTGTCATGAAGGACTTAAGGATGACCGGTCAAAGACGACTGAAACAAATCTGAAAATGAAATAATTTTCTATACAACCTCATACTGGTCAAAGTGAACACTGATGATAGAAAATAGACATTGTCAAGGTCTACAGACCATTAAAGGTTATACACAGTATGTATGATATTACCAATTTACCGTGAAGTGTAGCTTAATCAGATAGTTTACAAAATCTGAGCTGCAGCAAAAATGAGTCTCATATTGGATCTGTAAGCGCTTGCTGAAATGAACCATTCATTTTATGCTTTCATTTGACTCAACAGATGCCCGTGTACTTTATATCATCCAACTAAATGGCTGCACATCAGGATGTACATTAGGTTTGCATCTCTCTGAAGCATTTTAACATGGCTTGTTTTCCATGCCAGAAAATCAATGTTTTGAAGCTGTGTTTTACAGAGGAAAAACATAAAGAGCAGTGTTTTATTTGGTGAACACGTACCAAAGCACAGTTATTTTAGCACAATGAAGCTGTATATGTATTGACATCTGTTACCCATATATCTGTTAAAAAAAAACAGCATTTTACTCTTCTTGGAAAGTAAATGAGATTTCTGAAATGCACATGTTGCTTATTTTTTCCTTGCATATATGAAATTGTAAGAAAAATTATGAAAAATAATCCACTCATGCCATTGTTTTTTGGCTTTTTGTTTTTATGGCGTTTATTGCATGGTAAAAAAGATATGTGTGGTTATGTCAATCCCAAACTTGCATAGTTTTTTTTTTCTAATTTACATTTTTTATTTTTCTGTGCACGATGCTGTAACAGGGTATATTTTTTGCAAGATGACTATTGATCTCACTTTGGAGTGCATTTATTCCTTCCCAGGACATTAATTCACTCTCTCCACATATTTGCCATATTTGCTGACTCCAGTGCAGAACATACAGTTAGGGCGGCTCATATATGGGTTGTTATTATTATTATTATAGGTAATTGTTAATAATGATATGTTTATTTCTTTGTTTGTCCTTCATTTTTAGGAGATCAATAGTTAATAGCATAGCTGCTCTTTGTTCCTTCCTAATAGCTACAAGTTTTATCAGAAAAAAACCTTCTAAACTCAATATATAGCATCAAAATATTTTATGTCTGCAAATATCAGTAAAAGCTAGGGCACATGTGTACCTGGGGGCCGTGGGACCTTGAAAGCCCTCATCCCATGGACCTCAACAAATGCAATGAGTTAATTATTTTATGTCTTTGTACATAGGATACAGTGGGGCTCATTGTTTCTGGAGGGTTCATTGTTGTCCTCTGGACAAGTGTCTGACTTCTATTACCTCGGCACTCAATACTTGCGGGGACAGGCAACGCAGGCTTTGATATGCTAGGAAATATACACAACACTGATCACACCTTTTTTTTTTTATTACTATTGCTTATTCGGCACCTATATATTTCCTATATATGTTGCAGCACTTCACAAAGGTTGTCTCAGACTCTGTTCAAACTTATTTATTATTCAGATTTATTTTTATTTTTGGATCCATTTTATGATCTTAAAAATGGAAACAAGACTTTCCATTGCAAGGTCCATTCATTTGAAAAGGGGCAGAAGTATGAAAAAACATTCTCCGTTTACCACTTTTTTGTCTGCTATCCATTTTTATTAGCTAGATCAAAAAATTTAGTTTGCACAAATATTTTATCTGTCCAGAGAAGTAGATGGGAAATGAATCACTTATATTGTTTTCTTTTTCTTGTTTCTAAATAGTAAGGTTTAGGAGAAACAGATCATATTTACCCTTTCATAGAACTATGCATATTCAGAGACACCTCTAGGAAGACAGACTTACTTGCAATACAAAACCTGATGCAAAATGGAAACCAGCATGTCCATTTTTAAGCTGATACTTTTTTATTCTCTTTTTAATGATGGATCCATTTAATAAATCCATCTTTAAGATCCATTTTCCATCTTTTCATGACAGGTCAATTTCTTTAATACTTGATTTGTTACGGATAATAACTGAACATGTGAGTAGAGGCTTAGAGCAGAAGCTGTCCCCAAGAATGCGTACACTGTAATATTACTAATACATCAAATATTGTCCATTTGTAAAGAAGCTGGCATTTCATATCATAGCATACCAGCAAAAAATCGGCCTTACATAACAATAGCTGATGAAGAGAACCAGATGTATGTATGTATATGTTTAAAATCAATTTTTATTCAAATTACCAATAAAAACATGCATGAAAAAATCTAAAAAAGCAGTGTGCCCAGAAGGGCAGAAACGGGAGAAGCGACGGCGAAACGTGCGTTGGGGTGAGGGGGAAGTGGCAGCCATCTGCATCTGTGTTCCTGACTCTGATTAAGGTATATACTAGCCCTGTATATCTTTATATTGTTTACTGATGGGCATCCTATAAATTCATTGGTCCCTTGTAATACTTATGCCTCGTTATATTTGGGATAATTCTACAGTATAATGATTATACTGTCATGTCGGACGCTGTTCAGACCAGGTCGTTCGACAGACAGCGGTAATTCCGCTTTTGACCACTATTTGCTCATTGGCGTCGGCTAGATTTTATCTAGCTGTTCCAGGGTTAATTTACCTGATCCTCGGATTGGAAGCTGGACCATGCCCATTGCCTTTAAATAGTTCTCCTGATCATTGGGCGTCGCTGATTATAGCTTCTGTCTTGTGCGTTGTTATCTCGGTCTGGAGTGGAGAGCTGGTTGTTGGAGATTCGTTGCTGGTGGTGTATTTTCCTTAGTCTTATTTACTCCTTCCTATATTTGTTTTTATTTTGCCCTGCACATTTATAGTGTATTCCTGAGTGACTGCGGCATGGTGTATATTTTCCCTTATCCTTGTCTGTGCTAACTGTGGGTATTGGTGTACTACCTCTTCACTGGGTGGTGGGTGGAGGTTTCAGGCTAGGGTTGAAACAGGAGACAGGGTGAGGTTCGAGGCCTGGACATGCACACCATCAGTGTAAACTCCAGGTAGAGGGTCAGTCAGGATTTCCCTAGTCTGAGGGAAATTGCAGGGGCCCGGGTTGTTAGCTCTCGCTCACCTAGTCTCCCCGTGACATATACACAGAGGAATTTTCTTAGCATAGACTTTTTTTTTTACATTATATTAAGGCATTATTTCTCTTCATTCAGTTGGATATATGATCTCCATCTCTTGATGTTTTTTGATCTGGCTTTATATAGGATATTTGCTTTTCCTTACCTGGGGAGCACAGCTATACCTCCATCTATTATATTGTGTCAGGCAAACATTTCACCCTTCTGTGTACTTTTTATTAGTATTTTGAATAAAAAATTATTTTATATGTTACCATCTGCTCTTCTTCATTGGCTATGACTGTAATTTTATGGTTTATGCAGGGGTAGTCTTTGGTCAGATTTGAACCCAATGCCCCAGTGAAACAAAGCAACAGGTGAACACTAGAGATGAGCGAATTCGAGCATACAAATTGGGGGGTCGTACTGGACAGTTAGCTAGTTCTCCCGGAAGTCTGTTGCAATGTTCAGAGTTCCGAGAGAAGTACATTTCAGAGAGAGAAAGATTTTTTTTTTATCCAAAGTTCAAGCTTCTATTGTTTTAAAAGAGGTTCGGGTTCTAGTTCAGGTTCAGGTACAGTTCTAGTACCCAACCTAAACTTTGGACTAAAGTTCGGGTTGGGTACCAGTACTCAAACTTCCACAGGTCCGCTCAACCCTAGTAAACACCCTAAGGAATAGTTTCTCAGCAATGTTTTCCAACTTACTGGGTGCACAAAGTATTGCGCCCATAATCTCCTTGTGTAGGCGGCATGTCTATACAGGTTTTCAATCATTTACCCAGCACCTACAACATGTTTGGTGAGTACCTGAGATTTCTCCATTGTTTGGAGACCTTTAAATAACCCTGGAAATAAAATTACCTTGCTGCATTTGGACTAGTACGCTATCAGCAGCTTCACACTGAGGGGAATCTGACTGAATTTCATTTTAATCCTTTCCATTATTTATCTTTTCATGCACGTTCCTCAGCCATTCTCCCGTGCCTAATAATAATGTAATCTATTTAGGGATTCTATTATGAACATGGATACATAATATGGAAATGTTTTGGAATCTAATTTGAAGAGAGATAATTAAGCGAAACATTACAGTAATATAATCTGTGTTTTGTTGTTCCATATTTCAGGTTTTTCAGTGCATTGAACTGCAGGCTTTATGTGATAATAAAATGCTGTTGATCTGAACAACATCAATCTGTATTATTACCGCTGTAATGCAGAAAAGATAGAGAGAGTTATAGGCTGGGAGCCCAGCAAAATGATTGACAGTAAAAAGTAAAAAATACAAAATTTACTACCGTTCCACAACGAGAAGCACAATACAAAAAAAGGTTTAATGAAGAAGATAAATAAGGGTAATTGCAAAACCTCAATGTTGAGTTATGTGTTTTCCTTATTATATAGCTCTGTCTACATGAAGCATTTGTTTTACAGTGCTTACTCTTGAGTAAGTTAAGAAAACAACCAGAACCTTCCTCAGGCTTATACACAACACAATTTCTATCCTGAAACAAGAAAAAGCTGATACCACCATAAACTAATGCAATCAGAAGTAGCTTCTCATCTAATCTCATCCCTCTAACTAATCAGGTCAATTTCAATAACTAGATGTTAGGCGTCCAGCTGCATAGAAATACATGCAGCCGTACTCTCTGGCCCCGAGTGTCGGCGGCAGTGCCGGGTATTGATGCGAGAGACTCCCGAGAGTCTCTGGTATTGCACACGCAAGTGTGACCCCGGCCTTAAGGTACCTTCACACTAAACGATATCGCGAGTGATCCGTGACGTTGCAGCGTCCTGGCTAGCGATATCGTTTAGTTTGACACGCAGCAGCGATCAGGATCCTGCTGTGATATCGCTGGTCGTTGAACAAAGTTCAGAACTTTATTTGGTCGTCAGACCGGCGTGTATCGTCGTGTTTGACACCAAAAGCAACGATACCAGCGATGTTTTACACTGGTAACCAGGGTAAACATCGGGTTACTAAGCGCAGGGCCGCACTTATTAACCCAATGTTTACCCTGGTTACCAGTGTAAAATGTAAAAAAAACAAACAGTACATACTCACCTTCGTGTCCCCCGGCGTCCGCTTCCCACACTGACTGAGCGCCGTAAAGTGAAAGTGAAAGTACAGCACAGCGGTGATATCACCGCTCTGCTGTTAGGGCCGGCGCTCAGTCAGTGCAGGAAGCGGACGCCGGGGGACGCGAATGTAAGTATGTATTGTTTGTTTTTTTTACATTTTACGCTGGTAACCAGGGTAAACATCGGGTTACTAAGCGCGGCCCTGCGCTTAGTAACCCAATATTTACCCTGGTTACCCAGGGACCTCGGCATCGTTGGTCGCTGGAGAGCGGTCTGTGTGACAGCTCTCCAGCGATCAAACAGCGACGCTGCAGCGATTGGCATCGTTGTCGCTATCGCTGCAGCGTCGCTTAATGTGAAGGTACCTTTAGTCTCAAGTTCCCACACAAAGACACATATTAGTAGAGCTTACAGATTTTACACTAGTTGTTTAGTTCACACCTATCAAACTGCATATGTAATGATATATGGTCAGGACACGTCCAAGATAATGCCTTAAAAGCCCCTGCTGATGTTGGTGGGATCGGCCAACAGTCCAATGTGTATGGAGACAACGGACTCTTCCTTGAAAGTAGATGTCAGGGGACAGAAGGATTTGGACTGATGGATTTCCAGGGTCCAAGCTTTTTCATTCTCCAGGAGATAAGCTACTGCTAATTAGTAGAGAAAGTAGAAAGTAGGAACCACGCATTCATTGGTATCAGAGAATCAAAAAATCATTCCAACGGTAGTTATCTAATGTGAGTGGGGGCCTAGAAAGGCAATATCACAGGACAGTCCTTGGGATCTTGTCACTCTCAAAGCATTGGTTTACTGGAAGGAGACAAAGGGAGGCTGCTTTCATTATTAGAAAGACAGTTATCATTGATTGTAGGATCTGAAGAGTAATTGGCTAACATTAAAAATGTGTGCAATGTCCATCACAGCTGTTCTCTATGGTGCCCATGTAATCACTTTGATGCACACATAAATGAGGTCAGTAAGTGATGCTGATGGCATACGTGTATGTATGTAAATGCTAAATGGCTAGAACAGTTTAATGCAGATTTGCTTTAGGGAAGTTGTGAATGTAAATTTTATCCTGTGATGTGTGTTATTATCAAGCCTATTCCCATAGTCCGAACAACTGATTTCAGCAAACATACTGCATAAGGTTTGACGTTACAGGCAATTTTTATTTCCATGGTAATTATATAATTAGGACCCCGTGTTTACATTCAAACACAAATTTGCATTATTATATCAATTGAATGTATCACTTTAAAATGAGGCACTGTTGAAATCAATTTTTTATAATAGCTATTTTTCTAATTATAATGAATTCTCAATTTTCAGTATAGCAATCTATGTTACAAAAAAATCCTGAGATTCTGCAATTTTCACTCTTGCCACTAAGCCTAACATTAGGCTCTTGCATTCTGTACTGTACCATATTTGACGAGGTTTCTCTTTATTATTATAGGTAAGATTACAATGACTGATCATACCACTATATACAATAAATAACAGGGGATCAATCATTCTCAATAAGTAATGGTCCAAGCTCACCTTCTACCCTTCCCTGGTTAGTCACCTTCACCCAGATTAGATACCTAGAAAACTTTCCTGAATATTGATGGCTATGGACAATGTACAGTAGATGCTGTAAAGCCTATCTCCAAATGCTGTTCACAGAAATTAAAAAAGGCTGTCCACTACTTTAACACTGGTGACCTATCCTTAAGATAGGTCATCAGTGCTTGTTAGGGGTAAGACATCTGGCACTCACAGAGTGGAAAAAGGTGAAAAAAGTTCCATTTATTATGCATCCAACATGTCATTAAACGTTTTCGGTCCTCGTATGGACCTTCATCAGAACAGGATGCCATGAGGAAGAGGTATCTGTTGTAGGCTAGTGCATTGGTAGTTGTCTATTTTCATTGCTGGGATGGCAACGCAGATTGCGACTACCAATGCTCTAGCCTACAACGACATATTGAATGCATAATAAATGGAACTTTTTTCACCTTTTTCCGCTCTGTGAGTGCCAAGTTTTTTCGACTACATATGCTACAGGCTGAATATCCTACTTGGGCACCCCATCGCTTTACAGTAAGAATGCCGTGAATATTACATGTTCATTTTTTAGGAGAGGACACAGTTTGGGCAAGCAGCATGATGAAGACATTGGTGTGAACTGTTAGGGTACCGTCACACAGTGCAATTTTGATCGCTACAACGGCACGATTCGTGACGTTCCAGCGATGCATTTACGATATCGCTGTGTCTGACACGCTACTGCGATCCGGATCCCCGCTGAGAATCGTACGTCGTAGCAGATCGTTTGAAACTTTCTTTCGTCGTCTAGTGTCCCGCTGTGGCGGCATGATTGCATTGTGTGACACAGGTTGTATACGATGTGCGCACAGTAACCAACGGCTTCTACATCGCAAATACGTCATGAAATTATCGCTCCAGCGCCGTGTATTGCAACGTGTGACCGCAGTATACGACGCTGGAGCGATACTTATACGACGCTGCAACGTCACGAATCGTGCCGTCGTAGCGATGAAAATGGCACTGTGTGATGGTACCCTTAGTCAAATAGAAGTGTCCACTCCCCAGCAATCGGAATGTCAGGGCAGAAGTCCATCTTAAAACAGGACTCAAAATTGTTAACCTTATGAGCTGTTAAGCCCTGTTTTTTCATTTGTGTGTATATCATAGTCCTAGGCATAGAAAGCATGTATGAACTCTACACAAACACATTATCACTGGTACAATGATACAATGCTACTTTTTTCTGCTAAAAATCCAAATCAGATTCTTATATTTGGACGTAACATCACTTCTACACTTTCTTAGTGCCTTATGGAAAAGCCTCTGCATCTGTTAATAAGGAAAAACAACATTTCTCTTAGCAGATAATCCTTTCTTTTTTTATGGCAGAGATTCAAGACAGGATTAAGCACTAGTATGAACTAAATGTGATATAGATGTAAGAGTTTTCCACCAGAGGAACAAAAATAGAAAATTGGGATAAAAGGATTAAGAAAAGTCGTTATATTACTCTAGGGATATGATCACACTGAGTTTTTTAGGAGAATTTGGAACAGAAACTGAGCGGAAACTTTTCAAAACCTCCTTAAATATTTAAAACTCTTCAAAAACTTTGCGCTTTTGGTTAGTTTCAGGTTTTAAAAATTAGAAAAAAGACTCGGGTGCACATATCCTTGATAGTTCTGAAAACTAATTTAACATTATTATTTGGGTCTTTTTCCAGGTATCAAAGACATGAATTTAATCATCACACTTGTCTTTTCTGATGACTAATTCAATTTCAAACAGTTAAACATCAAAAACAGTGAGAAGAAATGTTATGGTTCACGGTCTGGGATGATTTAGTGAATCCTGCTTTGATCAGGGGGTGCGCTAGATGACCCAGGAGGTCCCTTCCAACTCTACCATGATTCTATGGACGTTCAAGTGACAAAAATTTACACCTACCTGAAAAGTGTCTGTACATTGACTATTGTCTTTGCATCTGCCATATAATCCTCCTCGGCACTCATCGTGCTTTCCTTGTCCACAACCACCATGTTTGCTGCAAAAGTTACTCCACACTTCAGCAAGTCATCTAGGCTTTTGAAAACACAAAAATGACTTAATGGTTCTATATAAAACTCATAAACTAAACTAGTAGAACATATGTAGAACACAGAAAGCATGCAAAGGTGAAGTATTGGTTAGTTCATTGTAATTGAACTGTGTTGAATAGTGTTGAGCATTCTGATACCGCAAGTATCGGGTATCGGCCGATACTTGCGGTATCGGAATTCCGATACCGAGATCCGATACTTTTGTGGTATCGGGAATCGGTATCGGGATTAATATCAATGTGTAAAAGAAAGAATTAAAGTAAAAAATAGGGATATACTCACCTCTCCGGCGGCCCCTGGACTTTACCGCCGTAACCGGGAGCCGTTGTACCTAAGAATGCGCGCTTGAAGGGCCTTAGATGACGTCATGGCTTTGTGATTGGTCGCGTAGCGGTCACGCGACCGCTACGCGACCAATCAGAAGCTGAGGACATCTTTTAAGGTATTTCAAGCGCTTGAAAGACCTTAGGTGATGTCACGGCTTTGTGATTGGTCACGTAGCGGCACGCGACCGCTACGGACCAATCAGAGCGCCGTGACGTCATCTAAGGCCCTTCAAGCGCGCATTCTTAGGTACAACGGCTCCCGGTTACGGCGGTAAAGTCCAGGGTGCGTCAGAGGGTGAGTATATCCCTATTTTTTATTTTAATTCTTTCTTTTACACATTGATATGGATCCCAGGGCCTGAAGGAGAGTTTCCTCTCCTTCAGACCCTGGGAACCATACAGGATACCGTCCGATACTTGGTGTCCCATTGACTTGTATTGGTATCGGGTATCGGTATCGGATTAGATCCGATACTTTGCCGGTATCGGCCGATACTTTCCGATACCGATACTTTCAAGTATCGAACGGCATCGCTCAACACTAGTGTTGAACTGTCATGACTTTGGACAGGATAGTTTCGCCTCCATCGTGGTCAAGTCAGGGTTAATTTTAATTTGCCTCTCTTTGGTTCTGGGGTGGCTATTTAATGTTTGCAATTCCTAGATTTGGTGTCTGTTATACCTCTGTCTTCTCAGTTTATGGTTGCTGACCCAGGTTACTGATCTGTAAACATTGTTCCTCTATGCTTGTGTGCTTTGCTGTGTATGACCCGGTTTGTCCCCTGACATTTGCTTCTGTATCCTGCTTTGTACTGCCCTGCCCTTCCTAGTTATCTGACCCACTTGGCTTGTCCCCGTTTACTCTTTGTCTGATCCCTATGTACTACACTCTTATCTGGCTTTTGACCCTCAGCTTTCCCTGACCACATTTTACTGTTTGTGCCTTGCATTCCGTTACCTTCCCTGCACTCACATGAGGTGACTCCGCCCCCTGGTTACGTGACTGCTCAGTACTATGTCCTGTGCGCTTTGCTTAGTTTGATGTTCCTGCATCCCCTGCGCTCCTTCCCTTTCCCCCTGATAGCACCCCCTAGGTAGCACCAGTGACACCATTGGTGTCATCACATGAACAAATGGATATTTGCCTATTATAAGGTTTAACTAAACTTTTTTTTTTTACAATCTTGTCCTTTGAAGAAAGATATGAAGTTTTGCAAACCACATTGCTATAGGGTTTGTCTTAATTCCTGTAAAATTTCATACAAGTGACTCCCAAACCCTCACTTTTCCCAAGTCTAGTTGCTTGCCATGAGCTGCATTGATATCAGAACATGCTCATTTGGAGCACAGATGATGGCAGTAAAAAAGTCAGCACTTGTCTCCTTCAATTAAAGTTGTAAATACCAAAGCCATGCCCTGCAATAGGCTTTTCAACAGAGTTAGTGGGACAGACCTTTTCACTGCCATCATCTGTAGGGTTGAGCGACTTTCATTTTTTTAAGATCGAGTCGGGTTTTGCGAAACCCGACTTTGTCCAGAGTCGAGTCGAGTGCAGTCGGCCGATTATCGCTAAAAGTCGGGGATCGACCGAAACACGAAACCCAATGCAAGTCAATGGGGAAGCATAGTCGGCAGTGAGTGGAGGCCAGGAAAACACCTACAGTGCCCATTTTAATGCCAAAAACATCTATTCTTGTTTCTGAAGCTTGTCAATCTTAATTAACTTTATAATAATAGTTGGGCATTGGAAATTGGGGGTCATTTGGCAAAAGTTGTGGGGGTAGGGCTGGTTCAAGGTTTTAGTGGACCCAGGAAACATGGACTACGTCACGGCGGTGGAGCAGTGAGAGGTAACTATGTCAAGTTTGCAAGTGCTGTGATCCTAAGCAAGCAGGGGGGGCCCACTCGTTGGCATTGGCACTGGCACAGGGCCCCTCAAAGTACAGCGGTGTGTTTGCACGGCGGGGGCGCCTCCCACCAGCAGCGACACTTTTGCGTACTCTGAGGGGCCCTGTGCCAGTGACGTCGCCAACGAGTATGCCCCCCCACCTGATGAAGGAATCTGCACTTTCATCTGCACCTTCCTCTTTGTCCCTGTGTAAGGTGGTATAACATGCGGGAAGGGGAACCTTACTTTCAGCAGGGTCAGATTCTGGCTGTGTAGAGTGCAAGGGGAATGTAGTGGTCTAGGTCAATGTACCAGCAGACTCATCTAGCAGTGGCTGGGCAGTGGGCAGGATGAGGAGGAAACACAGATATAGGGCCAAAGAATAAAGTAGGCTAAATGCAGTTCAAAATTGGTAACAGGACTAAACAGGCGGCATTGCTTTGTTCAGTGGAGGAGCAAACCCAGGAGCAGCAGACACTGTTTTAAGGGCCCAACCACACTAGTAGGCCAAATGCAGTTTAATATCTACTGCTACAGGCCAAAAGCCTAAAGACTGAAGCTCAGCTTTATACAGTGGAGGACAACACCAGGGAGCGGCAGACCCCGTTAGTAGGCCGTAACCACCAAGCTTTTTAAAAAACAGCACTTAGTGAGAGCCAGAAGGTTGAAGCTCAGATTTATTCAGTTGAGGACGACACCAGGGAGCGGCAGACACCGTTAGTAGGCCATAACCACCAAGCTTTATAAAAAACAGCACTTAATGAGAGCCAGAAGGTTGAAGCTCAGATTTATTCAGTTGAGGACGACACCAGGGAGCGGCAGACACCGTTAGTAGGCCGTAACCACCAAGCTTTTTAAAAAACAGCACATAATGAGAGCCAGAAGGTTGAAGCTCAGATTTATTCAGTTTAGGTCAACACCAGGGAGCGGCAGACACCGTTAGTAGGCCGTAACAACCAAGCTTTTTAAAAAACAGCACTTAATGAGAGCCAGAAGGTTGAAGCTCAGATTTATTCAGTTGAGGTCAACACCAGGGAGCGGCAGACACCGTTAGTAGGCCGTAACCAAAGTTGAAGGCCAAATGCAGTTTAATATCTGAGACTTTAGGCCGAAAGCCTAAAGACTGAAGCTCAGCTTTATACAGTTGAGGACAACACCAGGGAGCGGCAAACAGAGTTATTAGGCCCCAACCACCAAGTTTTTTAAAAAACAGCACTTAATGAGAGCCAGAAGGTTGAAGCTCAGCTTTATTCAGTTGAGGTCAACACCAGGGAGCGGCAAACAGAGTAATTAGGCCCCATCTACCAATTTTTGGTTAAAAAAGCACTTAATGAGAGCCTGAAGGTTGAAGCTGAGATTTATTCAGTTGAGGTCAACACCAGGGAGCGGCAGACACCGTTAGTAGGCCGTAACCACCAAGCTTTTTAAAAAACAGCACTTAATGAGAGCCAGAATGTTGAAGCTCAGATTTATTCAGTTGAGGTCAACACCAGGGAGCGGCAGACACCGTTAGTAGGCAGTAACCACCAAGCTTTTTAAAAAACAGCACTTAATGAGAGTCAGAAGGTTGAAGACCAGATTTATTCAGTTGAGGTCAACACCAGGGAGCGGCAGACACCGTTAGTAGGCCGTAACCACCAAGCTTTTTAAAAAACAGCACTTAATGAGAGCCAGAAGGTTGAAGCTCAGATTTATTTAGTTGAGGACGACACCAGGGAGCGGCAGACACCGTTAGTAGGCCGTAACCAAAGTTGAAGGCCAAATGCAGTTTAATATCTGAGACTTTAGGCCGAAAGCCTAAAGACTGAAGCTCAGCTTTATACAGTTGAGGACAACACCAGGGAGCGGCAAACAGAGTTATTAGGCCCCAACCACCAAGTTTTTTAAAAAACAGCACTTAATGAGAGCCAGAAGGTTGAAGCTCAGCTTCATTCAGTTGAGGTCAACACCAGTGAGCGGCAAACAGAGTTATTAGGCCCCATCCACCAATTTTTGGTTAAAAAAGCACTTAATGAGAGCCTGAAGGTTGAAGCTCAGATTTATTCAGTTGAGGTCAACACCAGGGAGCGGCAGACACCGTTAGTAGGCCGTAACCACCAAGCTTTTTAAAAAACAGCACTTAATGAGAGCCAGAAGGTTGAAGCTCAGCTTTATTCAGTTGAGGTCAACACCAGGGAGCGGCAAACAGAGTTATTAGGCCCCAACCACCAATTTTTGGTTAAAAAAGCACTTAATGAGAGCCTGAAGGTTGAAGCTCAGATTTAGACAGTGGAGGACTATTTGAATTAGGGACTGCAGACAGACTTAGTAGGCTGTCCCCTGTGGACCATGCATCCACCACATTAACCTTTGCGCCGTAATGGACACGTAACCTTCCGTGGCCATGCCTACAGGCCCATGCGTGTCATGAATCCCAATGGCTAGGGATAGCACAGGACAAGCAAGGTACAAATATATAACGGACGAGCTCTAGGGTGATGGAACCTGGGCTGACCGCTGCCCTACGCCTGACAAACGCAACTAGAGATAGCCAGGGAGCGTGCCTACGTTGGTTCTAGACGCCACGCACCAGCCTAAGAGCTAACTAGTACTGCAGAGAAAATAAAGACCTCACTTGCCTCCAGAGGAACGAACCCCAAAAGGTATAGTTGCCCCCCACATGCATTGACGGTGAAATGAGAGGAAGGCACACACATAGAGATGATATATATAGGTTTAGCAAATAGAGGCCCGCTGTAAACTAGAAAGCAGAACGATACAAAAGGGGTCTGAGCGGTCAGCAAAAAACCCTAATCAAAAAACCATCCTGAGATTACAAGAACCCATGTGCCAACTCATGGCACATGGGGAGAACCTCAGTCCACTAGAGCTACCAGCTAGCATAGAGACATAATAAGCAAGCTGGACAAAAAACCAAACAACTGAAAATCAGCACTTAGCTTATCCTGAAAGATCTGGGAGCAGGTAGGCAGGAACAAAACAGAGCACATCTGAATACATTGATAGCCGGCAAGGAAATGACAGAAAGGCCAGGTAAAATAGGAAACACCTAGCCTCTGATGGACAGGTGGAAACCAAAGGCCGCAACCCACCCAAGTCACCCAGTACCAGCAGTAACCACCAGAGGGAGCCCACAAACAGAATCCACAACAGTACCCCCCCCTTGAGGAGGGGTCACCGAACCCTCACGAGAACCCCCAGGGCGATCAGGGTGAGCTCTATGGAAGGCGCGGACCAAATCAGTCGCATGAACATCGGAGGCGACCACCCAGGAATTATCCTCCTGACCATAACCCTTCCACTTAACCAAATACTGGAGTTTGCGTCTGGAAACACGAGAATCCAAGATCTTCTCAACAACATACTCCAATTCTCCCTCCACCAGCACCGGAGCAGGAGGCTCAACCGAAGGAACAACGGGCACCTCATACCTCCGCAACAACGACCGATGGAACACATTATGAATAGCAAACGATGCTGGGAGATCCAAACGAAAAGATACAGGGTTAAGAATCTCCGAGATCCTATAAGGACCGATGAACCGAGGCTTGAACTTAGGAGAAGAGACCTTCATAGGGACAAAACGAGAAGACAACCACACCAAATCCCCAACAAGAAGTCGGGGACCCACGCGGCGACGGCGATTAGCAAACTGCTGAGTCTTCTCCTGAGATAACTTCAAATTGTCCACCACCTGATTCCAAATTTGATGTAGCCTGTCCACCACCACGTCCACTCCAGGACAATCCGAAGACTCCACCTGACCAGAGGAAAAACGAGGATGAAACCCCGAATTACAAAAAAAAGGAGAGACCAACGTGGCAGAACTAGCCCGATTATTAAGAGCAAATTCGGCCAGTGGCAAAAAAGCAACCCAGTCATCTTGGTCAGCAGAAACAAAACACCTCAAATAAGTTTCCAAGGTCTGATTAGTTCGCTCCGTCTGGCCATTCGTCTGAGGATGGAATGCAGACGAGAAAGACAAATCAATGCCCATCTTGGCACAAAATGTCCGCCAAAATCTAGACACAAACTGGGATCCCCTGTCAGAAACGATATTCTCCGGAATCCCATGCAAACGAACCACATTCTGAAAAAATAAAGGGACCAACTCAGAGGAGGAAGGCAACTTAGGCAAGGGCACCAAATGAACCATCTTAGAAAAGCGGTCACACACAACCCAGATAACGGACATTTTCTGTGAAACCGGGAGATCAGAAATAAAATCCATGGAAATGTGCGTCCAAGGCCTCTTCGGGATGGGCAAGGATAACAACAACCCACTGGCCCGAGAACAGCAAGGCTTAGCTTGAGCACACACTTCACAAGACTGCACAAAGGTACGCACATCCCTAGACAAGGAAGGCCACCAAAAAGACCTGGCCACCAAGTCTCTAGTACCAAATATTCCAGGATGACCAGCCAACACAGGAGAATGGACCTCGGAGATGACTCTACTGGTCCAATCATCCGGAACAAACAGTCTTTCTGGTGGACAACGATCTGGTTTATCCACCTGAAACTACTGCAATGCACGTCGCAAGTCTGGGGATACGGCGGACAATATTACCCCATCCCTAAGGATACCAGTAGGCCCAGAATCTCCAGGAGAGTCAGGCACAAAACTCCTGGAAAGAGCATCTGCCTTCACATTCTTTGAACCTGGCAGGTATGAAACCACGAAATTGAAACGAGAAAAAAACAACGACCAACGAGCCTGTCTAGGATTCAAATGCCTGGCAGACTCAAGGTAAATGAGATTCTTGTGATCAGTCAAGACCACCACACGATGTTTAGCACCCTCAAGCCAATGACGCCACTCCTCAAATGCCCACTTCATGGCCAAAAGCTCCCGATTACCCACATCATAATTGCGCTCGGCGGGCGAGAATTTTCTAGAGAAGAATGCACATGGCTTCATCACCGAGCCATCAGAACTTCTCTGTGACAAAACCGCCCCCGCTCCAATCTCGGAAGCATCAACCTCAACCTGAAAAGGAAGTGAAACATCTGGTTGACACAACACAGGAGCAGAAGAAAACCGGCGCTTAAGTTCCTGAAAGGCCCCCACAGCCGCAGGAGACCAATTAGCAACATCAGCACCCTTTTTAGTCAAATCAGTCAAAGGTTTAACAATACTGGAAAAATTTGCAATGAACCGACGATAAAAATTAGCAAACCCCAAGAGCTTCTGTAGGCTCTTAACAGATGTAGGTTGTGTCCAGTCACAAATTGCCTGAACCTTGACGGGATCCATCTCAATAGTAGAAGGAGAAAAAATGTACCCCAAAAAAGAAATCTTCTGGACTCCGAAGAGACACTTTGAGCCATTCACAAACAGAGAATTGGCCCGCAGAACCTGAAACACCTTCCTGACCTGTAGAACATGAGACTCCTAGTCATCAGAAAACACCAAAATATCATCCAAATACACAATCATAAACTTATCCAGATATTCACGGAAAATATTGTGCATAAAGGACTGAAAGACTGACGGAGCATTGGAGAGTCCAAAAGGCATTACCAAATACTCAAAATGGCCCTCAGGCGTATTAAATGCGGTTTTCCACTCATCACCTTGTTTTATCCGCACCAGATTATACGCACCGCGAAGATCTATCTTAGTGAACCACCTAGCCCCCTTAATGCGAGCAAACAAGTCAGTCAATAATGGCAATGGATACTGATATTTGACTGTAATCTTATTCAGAAGGCGATAATCTATACAAGGCCTCAGGGAACCATCTTTTTTTGCCACGAAAAAAAAACCTGCTCCCAGAGGGGACGAAGATGGACGAATATGTCCCTTTTCCAAGGACTCCTTAATATAATTCCGCATAGCAGTATGCTCTGGCAGTGACAGATTAAATAAACGACCCTTAGGGAACTTACTGCCAGGAATCAATTCTATAGCACAGTCACAATCTCTATGAGGAGGGAGCGAATTGAGCTTAGGCTCCTCAAAAACATCCCTATAGTCAGACAAAAACTCAGGGATCTCAGAAGGAGTAGATGAAGCGATTGAAATCGGAGGTGCATGACCATGAACCCCCTGACATCCCCAGCTTAACACAGACATTGTTTTCCAGTCCAGGACAGGATTATGAGTTTGTAACCATGGCAGCCCCAGCACTAGTACATCATGTAAATTATACAGTACAAGGAAGCGAATCACCTCCTGATGAACGGGAGTCATGCGCATGGTCACTTGTGTCCAATACTGCGGTTTATTCATAGCCAATGGTGTAGAGTCAATTCCCTTCAGAGGAATAGGAACTTCCAGAGGCTCCAGACTAAAACCGCAGCGTTTAGCAAATGACCAATCCATAAGACTCAGGGCAGCGCCCGAATCCACATAGGCATCAACGGAAATGGAAGACAGTGAAAAAATCAGAGTCACAGACAAAATGAACTTAGGCTGCAGAGTACCAATGGCAAAAGATTTATCAAGCTTTTTTGTGCGTTTAGAGCATGCTGATATAACATGAGCTGAATCACCACAATAAAAACACAATCCATTTTTCCGCCTATAATTTTGCCGTTCACTTCTGGACTGAATTCTGTCACATTGCATAGTCTCAGGTGCCTGTTCAGAAGACACCGCCAACTGGTGCACGGGTTTGCGCTCCCGCAAACGCCGATCAATCTGTATGGCCATAGCCATAGACTCATTCAGACCTGTAGGCGTAGGGAACCCCACCATAATATCCTTAATGGCCTCAGAAAGACCATTTCTGAAGTTTGCAGCCAGGGCGCACTCATTCCACTGAGTAAGCACCGACCATTTCCGAAATTTTTGACAATATATTTCCGCTTCATCATGCCCCTGAGAGAGGACTAACAAAGCCCTTTCAGCCTGAATCTCCAGGTTGGGTTCCTCATAGAGCAATCCCAATGCCAGAAAAAACGCATCCACACTGAGCAATGCAGGATCCCCTGGTGCCAATGCAAATGCCCAATTCTGAGGGTCGCCCCGCAGGAAAGATATTACAATCCTGACCTGTTGAGCAGGGTCTCCAGAGGAGCGAGATTTTAAAGAATTGTTCCTGAAATTCAGGAAGGTAGATCTATCTCCAGAGAAGAACTCTGGAATAGGAATTCTAGGTTCAGACATGGGAGTGTGAACAACAAAATCCTGTATGTTTTGAACTTTTGCCGCGAGATTACTCAGGCTGGAAGCCAAACTCTGGACATCCATGTTAAACAGCTAAGATCAGAGCCATTCAAGGGTTAAGAGGAGGTAAGAAGCAGCTAGACAGCAATTAAGGGCTAGGCAGCAAAACTCTGAAGGGAAAAAAAAAAAAAAATTCCCTTAAACACTTCTTATTCTCCTGCTTCAGCCCAAACAATTAACACTTTGTGGGCCGGCTATACTGTCATGAATCCCAATGGCTAGGGATAGCACAGGACAAGCAAGGTACAAATATATAACAGACGAGCTCTAGGGTGATGGAACCTGGGCTGACCGCTGCCCTACGCCTGACAAACGCAACTAGAGATAGCCAGGGAGCGTGCCTACGTTGGTTCTAGACGCCACGCACCAGCCTAAGAGCTAACTAGTACTGCAGAGAAAATAAGGACCTCACTTGCCTCCAGAGGAACGAACCCCAAAAGGTATAGTTGCCCCCCACATGTATTGACGGTGAAATGAGAGGAAGGCACACACATAGAGATGATATATATAGGTTTAGCAAATAGAGGCCCGCTGTAAACTAGGAAGCAGAACGATACAAAAGGGGTCTGAGCGGTCAGCAAAAAACCCTAATCAAAAAACCATCCTGAGATTACAAGAACCCATGTGCCAACTCATGGCACATGGGGAGAACCTCAGTCCACTAGAGCTACCAGCTAGCATAGAGACATAATAAGCAAGCTGGACAAAAAACCAAACAACTGAAAATCAGCACTTAGCTTATCCTGAAAGATCTGGGAGCAGGTAGGCAGGAACAAAACAGAGCACATCTGAATACATTGATAGCCGGCAAGGAAATGACAGAAAGGCCAGGTAAAATAGGAAACACCCAGCCTCTGATGGACAGGTGGAAACCAAAGGCCGCAACCCACCCAAGTCACCCAGTACCAGCAGTAACCACCAGAGGGAGCCCACAAACAGAATCCACAACACTTGCGTCTGCTGTCAGGTGCACCTTTGTACTCACAGATTGCCAGAGTGCATGGACAATGCGGTCTTTTAAATGCTGGTGGAGGGTTGGTATGGCTTTTCTCGCAAAAGAAGTGTCGACTGGTTAGCTTGTAGCGTGGTACAGCGTAGTCCATCATGGCTTTATTAATATTAAATAAAATATATAAATAGGCTCTATGAACTTTTGAATAGGTTCCAGGGGTACACGGGCAGCATTGGTGTGGTCAGCGGAGGAGTATTGCAAGTAGGGACCGCAGACAGGCTAATGAAGGCCTAAAATAACAAAAAATAGGCTCAAGGCAATTTTAAATTGGTTACATGGATACACAGGCAGCATTGTGGTCAGTGGAGGAGTATTGCAAGCAGGGACAGCAGACAGGCTAACGAAGCCCTAAAATAACAAAAAATAGGCTCAAGGCAGTTTTAAATTGGTTACATGGATACACAGGCAGCATTGTGGTCAGTGGAGGAGTATTGCAAGTAGGAACCGCAGACAGGCTAATGAAGGCCTAAAATAACAAAAAATAGGCTCAAGGCAGTTTTAAATTGGTTACATGGATACACAGGCAGCATTGTGGTCAGTGGAGGAGTATTGCAAGTAGGGACCGCAGACAGGCTAATGAAGGCCTAAAATAATAAAACATAGGCTCAAGGCAGTTTTCAATTGGTTACATGGATACACAGGCAGCATTTTGGTCAGTGGAGGAGTATTGCAAGGAGGGACCGCAGACAGGCTAACGAAGGCCTAAAATAACAAAAAAATAGGTTCATGGCAGTTTTAAATCGGTTACATGGATACACAGGCAGCATTGTGGTCAGTGGAGGAGTATTGCAAGTAGGGACCGCAGACAGGCTAATGAAGGCCTAAAATAACAAAAAATAGGCTCAAGGCATTTTTAAATTGGTTACATGGATACACAGGCAGCATTGTGGTCAGTGGAGGAGTATTGCAAGTAGGGACCGCAGACATGCTAATGAAGGCCTAAAATAACAAAAAATAGGCTCAAGGCAGTTTATAAATTGGTTACATGGATACACAGGCAGCATTGTGGTCAGTGGAGGAGTATTGCAAGTAGGGACCGCAGACAGGCTAATGAAGGCCTAAAATAACAAAACATAGGCTCAAGGCAGTTTTAAATTGGTTACATGGATACACAGGCAGCATTGTGGTCAGTGGAGGAGTATTGCAAGTAGGGACCGCAGACAGGCTAATGAAGGCCTAAAATAACAAAACATAGGCTCAAGGCAGTTTTAAATTGGTTATATGGATACACAGGCAGCATTGTGGTCAGTGGAGGAGTATTGCAAGGAGGGACCGCAGACAGGCTAACGAAGGCCTAAAATAACAAAAAATAGGCTCAAGGCAGTTTTAAATCGGTTACATGGATACACAGGCAGCATTGTGGTCAGTGGAGGAGTATTGCAAGTAGGGACCGCAGACAGGCTAATGAAGGCCTAAAATAACAAAACATAGGCTCAAGGCAGTTTTAAATTGGTTACATGGATACACAGGCAGCATTGTGGTCAGTGGAGGAGTATTGCAAGGAGGGACCGCAGACAGGCTAACGAAGGCCTAAAATAACAAAAAATAGGCTCAAGGCAGTTTTAAATCGGTTACATGGATACACAGGCAGCATTGTGGTCAGCGGAGGAGGATTGCAAGGAGTGTCTGACAGTTAGTACTCACAAAAAATAAATAGATGTTAATGTCTCGCAAAACAACAACAAAAAAAAAAGTGTGGCATACTTAGGTACAGGGGTGGGCTCATCTGCTGAGTTTCTGACATAGTAATTTGGAAGTAAGTATTTACTGGTGTCGATATAGGACACTGACCCAGACTACTTTAACTAGCATCATAGATGTCAAGAAATTGGTATTGTCAGTGCCAGGCATTGAATGATGTCAGCGCATAGACTAAACATTGGTGGAGCTGTGCGAGATAATTTTGCACGTGGTAGAGCACAGTGTGAGCTGGGGGGGGGACTCTCTTGTGGCCGGTGGTACCGTCCCAGGGCCCCTCATGTTACAACGGTGTGTCTGACGTTGGGTGCGTGCCACCACCGCCAGAGACACTTTATTGTACTATGAGGGACCCAAGTGGCAGTGCCATCGATCAAAAGCGGGCACACCCACCTCTTCAGACAAACGGCACTCTAACGGGTGCTTGCACCAAGTGGCGAGACCACGGCCTCGTGGGGGGAGTTTTCCCATTGAGAAGGTGTAAACATGTCGTATGCTGGACAAACAGCTGCTGCAAATTCAGAGATTGGAACACTCATTAAGACCAGTCCACAAGCAAGACCTTTTTATAGGAAAGCTAGGTGTCAGCCGGGAAAGGTGGGGCAAAATAATTTGAAATCCAGGAGTGGTTCATTTTAATGAAGGTGTGAGATCATCCACATTTTGGGTAGCCAGACGAGTCCTTTTTTCGGTTAATATTGAACCAGCAGCACTGAATACTCTTTCTGATAGCACACTAGCTGCTGGACAAGCAAGCTCCTGCAATGCATATTCTGCCAATTCAGGCCAGGTGTCTAATTTGGATGCCCAGTAATCAAATGGGAATGACGGTTGAGGGAGAACATCGATAAGGGATGAAATATAGTTAGTAACCATACTGGACAAATGTTGTCTCCTGTCACTTTGAATACATGCTGCAGTACCTGTCCTGTCTGCGGTCATTGCGAAATCACTCCACAACCTGATCAGAAAACCCCTCTGTCCAATGCCACTTCTGATCTGTGCACCTCTAACACCTCTGCCCTGTAGCTCCCTGCAGCTTGTGTGAGAACCATCACCGGCGCTGTGTGCTGGGAATGCCTGAATCAAACGGTCTACAAGAGTAGCTTGTTTGGTTGCTAATATTTGTTCGAGGTTCTCATGTGGCATAATATTTTGCAATTTGCCTTTATAGCGAGGGTCAAGGATGCAGGCCAACCAGTAATCGTCATCGCTCATCATTTTAATAATGCGTGGGTCCCTTTTGAGGATACGTAAGGCATAATCCGCCATGTGGGCCAAAGTTCTAGTTGTCAAATCTGCGGTTGTGCTGGTTTGAGGGGCAGTTACAGGCAAATCTACGTCACTTGTCTCTCTTAAAAAAACAGAACCCGGCCTTGCAACGCCACTAATTTCTGTTGGCCCAGGAGAAGCTTCATTAAAAAAGTACTCATCCCCACCATCCTCCTTGTCCTCCTCCTCCTCTTCGCCCGCTACCGCGTCCTCTACACGGCCCTGACCAGACAATGGCTGACTGTCATCAAGGCTTTCCTCTTCCTCGGCTGCAGACGCCTGCTCCTTTATGTGCATCAAACTTTGCATCAGCAGATGCATTAGGGGGATGCTCATGCTTATTATGGCGTTGTCTGCACTAACCAGCCGTGTGCATTCCTCAAAACACTGAAGGACTTGACACAGGTCTTGTAGCTTCGACCACTGCACACCTGACAACTCCATGTCTGCCATCCAACTGCCTGCCCGTGTATCCTCCCACAAATACATAACAGCACGCCTCTGTTCGCACAGTCTCTGAAGCATGTGCAGTGTGGAGTTCCACCTTGTTGCAATGTCGATGATTAGGCGATGCTGAGAAAGGTTCAAAGAACGCTGATAGTTCTGCATACGGCTGGAGTGTACGGGCGAACGGCGGATATGCGAGCCAAGTCTGCGCACTTTGAGGAGCAGGTCGGGTAACCCCGGATAACTTTTCAGGAAGCACTGCACCACCAGGTTTAAGGTGTGAGCCAGGCAAGGAATGTGTTTCAGTTGGGAATGGGCTATGGCAGCCATGAAATTCCTTCCGTTATCACTCACTACCTTGCCTGCCTCAAGATGTAAAGTGCCCAGCCATGACTGAGTTTCTTTCTGCAAGAACTCGGACAGAACTTCCGCGGTGTGTCTGTTGTCGCCCAAACACTTCATTGCCAATACAGCCTGCTGACGCTTGCCATTAGCTGTCCCATAATGGCACACCTGGTGTGCAACAGTGGCAGCTGCGGATGGAGTGGATGTGCGACTGCGGTCTGTGGACGAGCTCTCGCTTCTGCAGGAGGAGGAGGAAGAGGAGGAGGGGGGGTGAACGTCTACAGCCAACTCTTTCCTTGACCGTGGGCTAGGCAGAACTGTCCCAATATTGCTGTCCCCTGTGGACCCTGCATCCACCACATTCACCCAGTGTGCCGTGATGGACACGTAACGTCCCTGGCCATGCCTACTGGTCCATGCATCTGTTGTCAGGTGCACCTTTGTAGTCACAGACTGCCTGAGTGCATGGACGATGCGGTCTTTAACATGCTGTTGGAGGGCTGGGATGGCTTTTCTAGAAAAGAAGTGTCGACTGGGTAGCTCGTAGCGTGGTACAGCGTAGTCCATCAGCGCTTTGAAAGCTTCGCTTTCAACTAACCGGTAGGGCATCATCTCTAATGAGATTAGTCTAGCAATGTGGGCGTTCAAACCCTGTGTACGCGGATGCGAGGATGAGTACTTCCTTTTCCTAACAAGAGTCTCATGTAGGGTGAGCTGGACTGGAGAGCTGGAGATCGTGGAACTAGCGGTGGTACCGGTGGACATGGCAGACTGAGAGAGGTTGGAGATGGTATTCTTGCCGGTGCCCTACATGCAGTGTTTCCTACTACGAACCTGGTGATTCCCTGACTGCTTTGGCCTGGAGACAAAAGCTGCACAGATACTCCAGGTGTTGCAGGAAATGGTGGGTTTACAGTGAGGGAAGGGATGTAGCGTTGCTGACTTGCTTCATTGGCCGAGGGTGCTGCAACCTTTAGAGACGTTTGGTAGTTAGTCCAGGCTTGCAAATACATGGTGGATAAATGTCTATGCATGCAACTTGTATTTAGACTTTTAAGATTCTGACCTCTGCTTAAGGTAGTTGAACATTTTTGACAGATGACTTTGCGCTGATCATTTGGATGTTGTTTAAAAAAATGCCAGACTGCACTCTTTCTGCTATCGGATACCTTTTCAGGCATTGCAGACTGAGCTTCTTTAACCAGATGGCCACGCTGTCCTCCAACTGGTTTTTTTTTTTGCCACGTGTTTTTGGCCAGATACGGGCCCGGCAGATGGAACCTGTTGTGATGTTGATGCCTGCTGTGGCTCCTCCTCCTCCACTTCAGAACTACTGCCGCCTGCACCCTGTTCCCCCAATGGCTGCCAATCGGGGTCAACAACTGGGTCATCTATGACCTCCTCTTCCATGTCATGTGCAACTTCGTCTGTGTCAACGTGTAAGCCGGTGGTATAGCGTTCGTGACGGGGCACCATAGTCTCCGCTGGGTTTGATTCTGCCTCAGTACACTGCGAGGGCAATGTTCTGGTCTGAGTCAAAGGAACAGCATAGTAATCTGGCTGTGGCTGTGCATCTGTGCACTCCATGTCCGATTCAACTTCTAATGGGCATGGCCTGTTAACTGTTTCACTGTCTATCCCAGGAACGGTATGTGTAAAGAGCTCCATGGAGTAACCTGTTGTGTCGACTGACGCATCCTTCATTGTTGTTCTGGGTGAAGGACACAAGGATGCGACTTGTTCCTGACCGGGAGCATCCACTGACGATGCACTGCTCTGACATTTGGCACTTTCCGAGGAGGAGGCGAAAGAGCTAGAGGCAGAGTCAGCAATGAAAGCCAATACTTGTTCCTCCTGCTCCGGCTTCAAAAGTGGTTTTCCTACTCCCAGAAAAGAGAGCGTTCGAGGCCTTGTGTAGCCAGACAACGAACCTGGCTCAACAACTCAAGACTTAGGTGCTGTACTGCTTTTACCACGACCACCTGATGCTCCACCACCACTACCATCATTACCAGCTGACAATGACCGCCCACGGCCACGACCTCTTCCACTAGACTTCCTCATTGTTTGCAAAACGTAACCAAAGTAACGGTATTTGTTACTGTAAAACAACTTATAAGGTGAACTCAAACTTCTGTTGGATTTATATATACCTTTATAGGTGCCTGACACTGAAAGGAAAATCAGGCCCAATGTTACACACTAGGTTTTCTGTGCCCCAATAATTTGAGACAGATGGCACACACAGGACCAGCACTCAAGCAGAAATGCCAATCTTAATCTCCCACTATTTTTTTTTTTCTGGGAGAATTAAAAAAAAAAAAAAAAACAATATTACACACTAGGTTTTCTGTGGCACACAATGAGAGACATATGCCACACACAGGACTGGCACAGAGGCAGACTTTCCAATCTTTATCTCCCACTAATTATTTTTTTTTTCAGGGAGAATTTACCCCCCCCAAAAAATGGCCAAGTATTACACAGTGGTTTTCGGTGGCACACAATGAGAGACAGATGCCACACACAGGACTGGCACAGCGGCAGACTTGCCAATCTTTATCTCCCACTAATAATTTTTTTTTTTACAGGGAGAATTTACCCCCCCCAAAAAAAAAAATGGCCAAGTATTACACAGTGGTTTTCGGTGGCACACAATGAGAGACAGATGCCACACACAGGACTGGCACAGAGGCAGACTTGCCAATCTTTATCTCCCACTGTTAATTTGTTTTTTTACAGGGAGAATTTACCCCCCCAAAAACGAATGGCCCAGTATTACACACTGGTTTTCGGTGGCAAACAATGAGAGACAGATGCCACACACAGGACTGGCACAGAGGCAGACTTGCCAATCTTTATCTCCCACTAATAATTTTTTTTTTTACAGGGAGAATGTACCCCAAAAAAAATGAATGGCCCAGTATTACACAGTGGTTTTCAGTGGCACACAATGAGAGACAGATGCCACACACAGGACTGGCACAGAGGCAGACTTGCCAATCTTTATCTCCCACTAATTATTTTTTTTTTACAGGGAGAATTTACCCCCCAAAAAAAGAATGGCCCAGTAATACAGACTGGTTTTCGGTGGCACACAATGAGAGACAGATGCCACACACAGGACTGGCACAGAGGCAGACTTGCCAATCTTTATCTCCCACTAATATTTTTTTTTTTTTTCATGGAGAATTTACCCCCCAAAAAAAGAATGGCCCAGTATTACACAGTGGTTTTTGGTGGCACACAATGAGAGACAGATGCCACACACAGGACTGGCACAGAGGCAGACTTGCCAATCTTTATCTCCCACTAATAATTTTTTTTTTACAGGGAGAATTTACCCCCCAAAAAAAGAATGGCCCAGTATTACACACTGGTTTTCGGTGGCACACAATGAGAGACAGATGCCACACACAGGACTGGCACAGAGGCAGACTTGCCAATCTTTATCTCCCACTAATAATTTTTTTTTTTACAGGGAGAATTTACCCAATAAAAAAAGAATGGCCCAGTATTACACAGTGGTTTATGGTGGCACACAATGAGAGACAGATGCCACACACAGGACTGGCACAGAGGCAGACTTGCCAATCTTTATCTCCCTCTAATAATTTTTTTTTTTACAGGGAGAATTTACCCCCCCAAAAAAATGGCCAAGTATTACACAGTGGTTTTCGGTGGCACACAATGAGAGACAGATGCCACACACAGGACTGGCACAGAGGCAGACTTGCCAATCTTTATCTCCCACTAATAATTTTTTTTTTTACAGGGAGAATTTACCCCCCCAAAAAGAATGGCCCAGTATTACACAGTGGTTTATGGTGGCACACAATGAGAGACAGATGCCACACACAGGACTGGCACAGAGGCAGACTTGCCAATCTTTATCTCCCTGTAATAATTTTTTTTTTTACAGGGAGAATTTACCCCCCCAAAAAAATGGCCAAGTATTACACAGTGGTTTTCGGTGGCACACAATGAGAGACAGATGCCACACACAGGACTGGCACAGAGGCAGACTTGCCAATCTTTATCTCCCACTAATAATTTTTTTTTTTACAGGGAGAATTTACCCCCCCAAAAAGAATGGCCCAGTATTACACAGTGGTTTTCGGTGGCACACAATGAGAGACAGATGCCACACACAGGACTGGCACAGAGGCAGACTTGCCAATCTTTATCTCCCACTATTTTTTTTTTTTTACAGGGAGAATTTAGAAAAAAAAAAAAGAAGAAAGGCCCAGTATTACACAGTGGTTTTCGGTGGCACACAATGAGAGACAGATGCCACACACAGCAATGGCACAGAGGCAGACTTGCCAATCTTTATCTCCCACTAATAATTTTTTTTTTACAGGGAGAATTTACCCCCCCCAAAAAAAATGGCCAAGTATTACACAGTGGTTTTCGGTGGCACACAATGAGAGACAGATGCCACACACAGGACTGGCACAGAGGCAGACTTGCCAATCTTTATCTCCCACTAATAATTTTTTTTTTTACAGGGAGAATTTACCCCCCCAAAAAAAGAATGGCCCAGTATTACACAGTGGTTTTCGGTGGCACACAATGAGAGACAGATGCCACACACAGGACTGGCACAGAGGCAGACTTGCCAATCTTTATCTCCCACTAATAATTTTTTTTTTTACAGGGAGAATTTACCCCCCCCCAAAAAAATGGCCAAGTATTACACAGTGGTTTTCGGTGGCACACAATGAGAGACAGATGCCACACACAGGACTGGCACAGAGGCAGACTTGCCAATCTTTATCTCCCACTATTTTTTTTTTTTTTACAGGGAGAATTTAGAAAAAAAAAATGGCCCAGTATTACACAGTGGTTTTCGGTGGCACACAATGAGACAGAT
Source organism: Ranitomeya variabilis (assembly GCF_051348905.1). Classification (NCBI taxonomy): domain Eukaryota; kingdom Metazoa; phylum Chordata; class Amphibia; order Anura; family Dendrobatidae; genus Ranitomeya; species Ranitomeya variabilis. The sequence goes on along the minus strand of NC_135239.1, from coordinate 93,969,588 downwards.
GCCACACACAGGACTGGCACAGAGGCAGACTTGCCAATCTTTATCTCCCACTAATAATTTTTTTTTTTTTACAGGGAGAATTTACCCCCCCAAAAAAATGGCCAAGTATTACACAGTGGTTTTCGGTGGCACACAATGAGAGACAGATGCCACACACAGGACTGGCACAGAGGCAGACTTGCCAATCTTTATCTCCCACTATTTTTTTTTTTTTTTACAGGGAGAATTTAGAAAAAAAAAATGGCCCAGTATTACACAGTGGTTTTCGGTGGCACACAATGAGACAGATGCCACACACAGCAATGGCACAGAGGCAGACTTGCCAATCTTTATCCCCCACTAATTTTTTTTTTTTTTACAGGGCGAATTTAGAAAAAAAAAAAAAAAAGGCCCAGTATTACACAGTGGTTTTCGGTGGCACACAATGAGAGACAGATGCCACACACAGGACTGGCACAGAGGCAGACTTGCCAATCTTTATCTCCCTGCAGTAATCTCAGAAAAGTATGGCAGGCAGCTATAAAAAGGACTGCTGCACACAAAAGTGTGGACAAACACACACGATAGCTGTGCAGAAAGGAAGGAACAACAGGATTTGTGCTTTGAAAAAAGCAGTTGGTTTGCACAGCGGCGTACACACACAGTAACACAGCTATCAGGGAGCCTTCTAGGGCAGCCCAATAAGCTACAGCGCTGAGGAAAAAAAATGTAGCTTCCACTGTCCTGCAAACAAAAGGTGGAATTGGACAGTGGAAATCGCTACAGCACAAGCGGTTGGGGGTTGAATGTACCCTGCCTAACGCTCTCCCTGCTTCTGACGAAGCGGCAGCAACCTCTCCCTACGCTCAGATCAGCAGCAGTAAGATGGCGGTCGGCGGGAACGCCCCTTTATAGCCCCTGTGACGCCGCAGAAAGCAAGCCAATCACTGCAATGCCCTTCTCTAAGATGGTGGGGACTGAGATCTATGTCATCACGCTGCCCACACTCTGCGTCCACCTTCATTGGCTGAGAAACGGCGCTTTTAGCGTCATTGAAACGCGACTTTGGCGCGAAAGTCGCATACCGCATGGCCGACCCCACACAGGGATCGGGTCGGGTTTCATGAGACGCCGACTTTGCCAAAAGTCGGCGACTTATGAAAATGAACGATCCGTTTCGCTCAACCCTAATCATCTGTACTCCAAATAAGTACATTCTAATATCAATACAACTAAGAGCAGGAACTAAGACTGGGATAAAGCAGAGATCTGTTAGTCACTTACATGCAAATTTTACCAGAATGAAGACACAAAAAGGACCTCTAGCCAGCCTTCTCTGATCAGTAGATGGGTGTAGTGCATCTATGGTCCTCAACATTGCTCATTTTTGGTGCTATTTCAAAAAAGGTTGAGCAGCACATCTTGAAACCCCAGTCCACTATAAAATCTTTTTATTTAGATTGTGAGCCCCATTGGGTACAGCAATGATAATGTGTGCAAACTGTAAACTGCGGAATATGTTAGCACTATATAAAAATAAAGATTATTATTATTTTTGAGACCTTGCAGTATAACAACCTTGTTTATCCTTGCTGTTCTCGGTCTTGACATGGTTTATGACCTGTGACATGAAGGAAAAACAAAGTATGGCATCCTATAACATAACGGCTGGCAAAATACTACAAAATCCAGGATCTACGAAAATACAGATTCCAACGGTTTATACTGTTCATAACACATTTCAGGCATAAAAAAGCAAGTAATCCCTCTCTCTGTAAGTCCATGAGCACCCCTTTAAAGGGAACCTGTCACCTGAATTTGGCGGGACCAGTTTTGGGTCATATGGGCGGGGTTTTCGGGTGTTTGATTCACCCTTTCCTTGCGCAGGCGTGTACTCCGGAGGACAGAGAATGAACTTCAATCCAATATTGCGGCCAGCATGCAGCCAACAGGTAAGGAAAGGGTAAATCAAACACCCGAAAACCACGCCCATATGACCCAAAACCGGTCCCACCGAATTCAGGTGACAGGTTCCCTTTAACTCAATCCTATTTGGATGGAGCTTTAATAGCTTGAGATAGTGTTTAAGCCCTTTCCAACCTTAGGCCGGCGTCACACTAGAGAGGAATATGGATGTATGAGAGGAGCAGAAACAACTCATTGCACACAGACCAATGATTCTCTATGGGGCAGCTCCTATCTGCCGTATATTTCACAGTCGTATTTTATGGGCTAAGAAAATCGCAGCATGCTGCGTTTGTCAGCGTATTGTGCAAAAAATCCACCAATAAGTCTATGAGAAAAAAATTGGATTACACACGGACCATCAGTGTGACTTATGAGAAATACGCAGCGGTGTTCTATAGAAAAGCCTGTAATTCTGTGCGGTGTACAGTAAAATCACACTGACAGAATAGAATAGAATAGAGAAAATAAATGTCTACACATAGTATATATGATTAAAAAGAACACAGATGGACCAAACACTTCACAATAATTACTAAATAAAATCCACAATAGTAGGGAAAAATATTATAAATAGCATCCCAGTGATTAGTGCTCTGTGAAAAAAGTGAGGAACCACTTATACAAGGAGAAAGCAAACACAACCAAAATATAGATACCCAGAAAAACCACCAAGCAGAAAGTAGATATAAAAATGCCTTTATTGTATATGATTGGCCAAATAGATACAAAACAATTGTGCGCACAACAGGACTAAAAATTACATACGGTTATGTGGGTATGTGGATATGTTGTGGTAATATATATATATATTTTTTCCTTCGTTTTGTATGCGCACATAGAAATAGGGAAGCACTACTCCTATATATATATATATGTAATTTTTAGTCCTGTTGTGCGCACAATTGTTTTGTATCTATTTGGCCAATCATATACAATGAAGGCATTTTTATATCTACTTTCTGCTTGGTGTTTTTTCTGTGTATCTATATTTTGGTTGTGTTTGCTTTCGCCACATAGAATATATATATATATATATATATATATATATATATATATATATATATATATATATACTAGATGGTGGCCCGATTCTAACGTATCAGGTATTCTAGAATATGTATGCGTAGTATATTGCGCAGCCCACGCAGTACATTGCGCAGCCCACGCAGTCCATTGCGCAGCCCACGCAGTACATTGCGCAGCCCACGTAGTATATTGCGCAGGCCACGTTGAATATTGCCCAGCCACGTAGTATATAGCACAGCCCATGTAGTATATTGCCCAGCCACGTATATAGCACAGCCCATGTAGTATATTGCCCAGCCACGTATATAGCACAGCCCATGTAGTGTATTGCCCAGCCCATGTAGTATATTGCCCAGCCCACGCAGTATATAGCAATGCTGGCATCATATCCCTGTTAAAAAAAAAAAGAAATGAAATTAAAAAAAATTATATACTCACCTTCCGGAGCCTCCGGATCCAAGCGATGCTCCTCGCCCGCTCCGGTCCCAAGAGTGCATTGCGGTCTCGCGAGATGATGACGTAGCGGTCTCGTGAGACCGCTACGTCATCATCTCGCGAGATTGCAGCATGGAGCGTCGGGAGGAGCAGGAAATTCCTGTTGTCGTTCAGGGGGCCGACGGACTGTAAGGTGCATTACACCGCGGCATAACGCGGTCCGTTACCGCTGCCATTAACCCTGTGTGAGGGCAGACTGGAGGGGTGTATGCGGGCGCCGGGCAGTGAGTGCGGGCACTGTGGGGAGTAAGGAGTGGCCATTTTCTTCCGGACTGTGCGCGTCGCTGATTGCTCGCGGCAGCCATGACAGGCAGCTGCCGAAACCAATCAACGAACGAATAACCGTTACAGACAGACGGAAGTGACCCTTAGACAATTATATAGTAGATATATATATGTATATATATATATATATATATATATATATATATATATATATATATATATATATATATATGTCATTGACACACACACAAATATATATATATATATATATATATATATATATATATATATATATATATATATATTTAATACAGAGCTAGAATGAATAGAATACAGGGGAATATATCTACCTAGACGTGCGGTGCTGCGCCACCGCTGGCAGAACCTCATATGAACTCTAGCGAGGGAATTTTTCAGAATATTTTACAACGTTCGAATTCATATGAGGTTATGCCAGCAGGGGGCACAGCACCGCAAGTCTAGGTAGCTACATTCCCCTGCATTCCACTCATTCCCCAGTTTTTACAGCCAGGGGCAACAGCTGCATTAGCAGGCTCCTGGTTGTAAAATTATTTAACCCCTTCTGATGGTTTTACATCGTGGGACATGACTGTACGGCGGAAGGTATGGGATATTGTTGTTTGTTTTTTTTACTTTTTTTACAAAAGACAATGGTCGTCATTTGGATTGAGCGTATAATAAGGATATTACAACCCCATGTGTATTTACTTCATTAAAATAGTTTATTCCTAATGTGTGAAATGTGTGTGTTTTTTTTTACTATTATTGGATTAATAATGGATAGGTGTCTTATTGACACCTCTCCATTTTTAACCAGGCTGTCAGGACTCTGAACATTTTGATTTCCTTTTGTGCATTACAGCCCTTTTCCAAGATGGCATCTTTGGTCTCATGTGCACTGTGTCTTCCTGCTATATAACTCCACCCCAGCCTTTAGTCTGTGCTAGAGTATTCTGCCTTGCATCCAGCTCCTGACGACTCCCTGGCTTTGCACCTGCACCTGCACCTGCTCCTGTGAACTTGTGTGGAGATCCTACTACTCAGCTCTGAGTTTCTGCTGCATACATCGGTTTCCAGTAATCCTCCATCTGGCTGCTTGTGTTTGTTTCCATCTGCATTTGCTGGACATGTAAGCTGTTGCTGCTCTGCAAAAACCTGAGACTATTACCCAGGCCTCCCTGGTTGTGCTAAGATATTATTTGAACTGCCTTATAAGCATATCTATCTGTGTTTGGACTACCAAGGACTTATTTGTGTCAAGTATCCTCAAGAATAATTGTGCTTCATAGACTTTCTGTGTGATTGCATTTTCCTCTGAAGTTTCCTATAGACTGCTAAGCTGCATTTAATATTTACTCCAAGTGCTGTGGACTTCAGTTTCTCTCTGCACCTGTTTGAATCACCGTGTGATAATATAGACTTTACCACTCGTAAAAATGTGTCCTGTAGTTGTCTTGTTCCATGCAAAGAGTCTCCTGCGTTATCCCTTATAATCATTACACAGGCTTAATGTCACCTTACATTAGCAAGGTGACATTAACCCTTCATTATCCCATATCCCACCGCTACTCGGGAGTGCGAAGAAAGTAGCTTACAGATGTACCTTTTCTGAGGTGGCTGGGGGTAGATGTTTTTAGCCGGGGGGGGGGGGCAATAACCATGGTCCCTCTCTAGGCTATTAATATCTGCTCTCAGTCAGTGGCTTTCCCACTCTGGTTGAGAAAAGTGCGCCGGAGCTCAAGCCAGTTTTTCCCGTGATTTAACCATTGATTTTAACACCTAGAGCTCCCACATTTAGTACACATACACTTGTAAAATTATTAATGAAGAACATGTAAAAAAATAAGCGATATGAAATGGTTTACTGTATGTAAACCATGTCTCATATCCTGTCGGGTTTGATAAGGAGATATCAAAAGCCAGCAATTGAATTACCAGCTTTTTTGCTATCTAGCTCTGCATTAAATATAAATAAATATATATATATATATATATATATATATATATATATATATATATATATATATTTGTGTGTGTGTGTGTCTCACTGACATATATTTATATATATATATATATATATATATACATATATATATATATATATATATTAACCCCTCTCTGACCTTAGACGTACTATTCCGTTGAGGTGACCTGGGCCTATCTGACCCTCGACGGGATAGTAAGGCATCCCCTTTAATGCGATACCGAGACTTAAGTCGTGTGATTGCATTAAAATTCTGACACCATCATACCTTAGGGAAGATGGTGTCGGCATCCAGGGCACTGTCACCGCCCACCCGGCCTCCTGATCGCTGTGATTGGCTGTTTAATTCTGAACAGCCAATCAGAGTCATTCTCATTGTTTCAGCCAATCAGAGTGGCTGAAACAATGAGGTCACAGGCTAGGATCGAGTACCGGTGTACTCGATCCTAGGTCCAGTGCCTGGCAATGCCAGGCACTGGCAAAAACACCCCGGATTGGCACGATCGCCGATCGCATCAATTGCGTCAATTGAACCTGCCTGGATCCTGCTGGGACTTGCCTGCCTGCCAGAACCTGCCTAGAACCTAGGACAGGCCCAGTAGGGCCTGCAGGAGCTGATTGGCGCAATAGATGTTGTTGTCGATCATGCCAATCGCAGGGCACAGCGGCGTTCACACTGTGACTGCTCTGTGCCCTGCAGGTGACCTGGCTGTAACCTGCCTAGGATCGGAACTAACTGCTTAGATCCTAGGCAGGTCACAGCCAGGTCACCAGCAGTTGCCAGGGTGACCAGGAAAGCTCTGATTGGTGGGATCGATGTTATGGTCGATCCCACCAATGACAGGTCACAGCAGCGGTATGACCACTCTGTGACCTTTCTGTCACCTGCCTAACCTGTGTATGGCTGCTCTGCAGGGGTCCTCACTCTAGCTGAGGATTTCTACAGAGCGGTCATATTGCTGGATCTCCCTGCTCGATCTTGTGGCTGGATCTCCCTGCTGGATCTCCTTGCTATGCAGGGTAGTGTGGTGCCACAGCAGCCTGTAGCACCACAATCCCTGCTAAAGAAAGAAGACAACCAAAACGTAATTTTTATCCCTGATCCCTGCCCAATCCCCCCTTCATCCACCCCAATCCCCACATCCACCCCAATCCCCCCTTCTCCCTCTTTTTACCCCCCTCCACCCCCATTTGTGCCACCTCTGTGCGCACATTTAGCAGCCGCCGAGCGCTATGATAAGGGAAGCAGATCACTTATCAGAGTTTGTGCCTGCCATTTTCCTTCTTTTCCCCCCCTTGCGCCACCTCACTACAACCGTACGTTTTGATCACTGATCCCTACCCAATCCCCAGATCCACCCCAGTCCCCCCTTCCCCCTCTTTTTACCCCCCTCCACCCCCATTTGCGCCGCTTCCGTGCGCACATTTAGTAGCCGCCGAGCGTTAATTGGTAACGCAGTTCACAGATTAACGCTCGTGCTCGCATTTTTCCTCAGCCCGTTTTGCGCCAACTTCGTACACACATCCTGCAGCCGCCAAACTTTGATAAGTGACGCAGTTCACTTATCAGAGTTTGTGCCTGCCGTGTACCTTTTTTTTTCACCCCCCCTTTGTGCCACCTGACTACAACCGTACATTTTGATCACCGATCCCTTCCCAATCCCCACATCCACCCCAGTCCTCCTTTCCTTCTTTTTACCCCCCTCCACCCCCATTTGCGTCGCCTCCTTGAGCACATTAAGTAGCCGCCGAGCGTTAATTGGTGATGCATTTCACCGATCAACGCTCGTGCTCCCTTTTTTTTCTCAGCCCCCTTTGCGCCAACTCCATACATACATCCCGCAGCCGCCAAACTTTGATAAGTGACACAGTTTACTTAGCAGAGTTTGTGCCTGCCATTTTCCTTTTTCTCACCCCCCTTTACGCCACCTGACTACAACCGTATATTTTGATCACTGATCCCTGCCCAATCCCCACATCCACCCCAGTCCCCCCTTCCCCCTCTTTTACCCCCTTCCACACCATTTGCGCCATCTCCGTGCGCACATTTAGTAGCCGCCGAGCGTTAATTTGTGACGCAGTTCACCGATCAACGCTTGTGCTCGCTTTAATTTGTCAGCCCCCTATGTGCCAACTCCGTACACACATCCCGCAGCTGCCAAACTTTGATAAGTGAAGCAGTTCACTTATCAGAGTTTGTGCCTGCCATTTTCCTTTTTCATCCCCTTTACGCCACCTGACTACAACCGTATGTTTTGATCACTGATCCGTGCCCATTCCCCACATCCACCCCAGTCCCCCCAATTTTACCCCCCTCCACCCCATTTGCGCCACCTCCGTGCGCATATTTAGTAGCCGCCGAGCGTTAATTGGTGACGCAGTTCACCGATCAACGCTCGTGCTCGCTTTTTTTTCCTCAGCCCCCTTTGCGCCAACTCTGTACACACATCCTGCAGCCTCCAAACTTTGATATGTGACGCAGTTCACTTATCAGAGTTTGTGCCTGCCGTTTTCCTTTTTTTCACCCCCCTTTGCGCCACGTGACTACAACCGCACATTTTGATCACTGATCCCTGCCCAATCCCCACATCCATCCCAGTCCCCCCTTTCTCCTCTTTTTACCCCCCTCCACCCCCATTTGCGCCACCTCTGTGCGCACATTTAGTAGCCGCCAAGCGTTAATTGGTGACGGAGTTCACCGATCAACGCTTGTGCTCGCTTTTGTTACCTCAGCCCCCTTTGCGCCAACTCCGTACACACATCTTGCAGCCACCAAACTTTGATAAGTGACGCAGATCACTTATCAAACTTTGTTCCTGCCGTTTTCCTTCTTTCCCCCCTTGAGCCACCTGACTACAACTGTACATTTTGATCACTCATCCCTGCCCAATCCCCAGATCAACCCCAGTCCCCCTTTCCCCCTCTTTTTACCCCCCTCCACCCCCATTTGTGCCGCTTCCGTGCGCACAATTAGTAGCCGCCGAGCGTTAATTGTTAATGCAGTTCACAGATCAACGCTCGTGCTCACATTTTCCTCAGCCCCTTTTGTGCCAACTCCGTACAAACATCCTGCAGCCTCCAAACTTTGATAAGTGACGCAGTTCACTAATCAGAGTTTGTGCCTACCGTGTTCCTTTTTCTTTTTTCACCCCCCTTTGCGCCACCTAACTATAACCGTACGTTTTGATCACTGATCACTGCTCAATCCCCACATCCACCCCAATCCCCCCTCCCCCTCTTTTACCCCCCTCTACTCCCATTTGCGTCGCCTCCGTGTGCACATTTAGTAGCCGCTGAGCGTTAATTGGTGACGCAGTTCACCGATCAACGCCCGTCCTCACTTTTTTTTTCCTCAGCCCCTTTGCGCCAACTCCATACACACATCCCACAGCCGCCAAACTTTGATAAGTGATGCAGTTTACTTATCAGAGTTTGTGCCTGCCATTTTCCTTTTTTTCACACCCCTTTGCGCCACCTGACTACAACCGTACGTTTTGATCACTGATCCCTGCCCAATGCCCATATTCACCCCAATCCCCCTTACCCCTCTGTTTACCCCGCTCCACCCCATTTGCGCCACCTCCGTGCGCACATTTAGTAGCCGCTGAGCGTTAATTGGTGATGCAGTTCACCGATCAACGCCCGTCCTCACTTTTTTTTTCCTCAGCCCCCTTTGCGCCTACTTCGTACACAAATTCCGCAGCCACCAAACTTTGATAAGTGATGCAGTTCACTTATCAGACTTTGTGCCTGATGTTTTCCTGTTTTTTCACCCCCCTTTGCACCACCTGACTACAACCATACGTTTTGATCACTGATCCCTGCTCAATCCCCACATCCACCCCAATCCCCCCCTTCCCCCTCTTTTTACCCCTCCTCCACCCCCATTTGCGCCACCTCCGTGTGCACATTTAGTAGCCGCCGAGCGTTAATTGGTGACGCAGTTCACAAATCAATGCTTGCGCTCACTTTTTTTCCTCAGCCCCTGTTGCGCCAACTTCGTACTACATCCCGCAGCCGCCAAACATTGATAAGTGAAGCAGATCACTTATCAGAGTTTGTGCCTGCTGTTTTCCTTCTTCCCCCCTTGCGCCACCTGACTACAACCGTACGTTTTGATCACTGATCCCTGCCAAATCCCCACATCCACCCCAGTCCTCCTCCCCTTCTTTTTACCCCCCTCCACCCCCATTTGCGTCGCCTCCGTGCGCACATTTAGTAGCCGCTGAGCGTTAATTGGTGACGCATTTCACCGATCAACGCCTGTGCTCACTTTATTTTCCTCAGCCCCCTTTGCGCCAACTCCATACACAAATCCCGCAGCTGCCAAACTTTGATAAGTGACGCGGTTCACTTATCAGACTTTGTGCCTGACTTTTTTCTTTTTTTTTCACCCCCTTTGCGCCACCTGACTACAACCGTACGTTTTGATCAATGATCCCTTCCCAATCCCCATATCCACCCCATTCTCCCCCTTCCCTCTCTTTTTACCCCCCTCCACCCCCATTTGCGCCACCTCCGTGCGCACATTTAGTAGTCGCCGAGCGTTAATTGGTGACGCAGTTCACCGATCAACGCTCGTGCTCGCTTTTTTCCTCAGCCCCCTTTGCGTCAACTCCGTACACACATCCTGCAGCCACAAAACTTTGATAAGTGACGCAGTTCACTCATCAGAGTTTGTGCCTGCCATTTTCCATTTTTTTTCACACACCCCCTTGCCCTACCCCATGCGCACATCAAGCAGCCGCCAAACTTTGATAAGTGAAACAGTTCACTTATCAGAGCTGGGCCTGCTGTTTTAGACACTTTTATTTTTGTCATCTCCGTGCGCACATCCAGCAGCCGCCAAATTTTTATAAGTGACGCAAGTTGACTTATCAGAGCTAGGGCCTGCTGTTTTAGACTTTTCTTTTCACGGGTATTTTTTTCTCCCTATTTGCTTTTTTTTCTTTTAGTTTTTTCTTTTCAGATAATAGTTTGCACCAATCACTATCCCCCCCACACATACACATACAGTTATCAATAAAGTACACCCAAGCACAATATTCAAACAAAAATGTCCCGCTTGTCCCGTTCGTCTTAACAGTGCTATTCATTGGAGGAGGCACATGCTTTCCTTGCCTCTGACACTGATAGTGAGGGAGAGGATCCCACTTTTCTTTACTTTTCCGATTTTTCATCCTCATCCTTTTCCTCCTCCTCATCTTCCTCCTCGGGTCCTGCGGAACTGCCACGCAGATGCCCCAGGACAGAAGATGAGGCAGCGCCCACCATTCCTGAACCAGCGCTCCCCACTGCAGACCCCATATGGACCTCGCCCCCCAAAAATTACTAGCCAATGATTCCTGATTTTGTGGCAGAATTAGGAATCAAGTTTGACACCGCCGGCCTCACAGAAACAGACTTTTTCAAAGTCCTTTTCTCTGTGGATTTTATTAACCTCATGGTGGAGCAAAGTAATTTGTATTCTCGTCAATTTTTGGTGCAAAACCCTGGTTCATAATTTTCCAACTGGTCTCCTGTAGATGCAGTTGAAATTATGAAATTTTGGGGACTGGCCCTCTACATGGGGATCGTGAAAAAGCTAGAAATTCGTCAATATTGGAGTGTAGATATTTTATATAACACTCCAGTGTTCCGAATGGTCATGGTTCGGAAGCATTTTGAGGCCACCCACAAGTTCCTGCATTATTCCGATAATGCACAATGTCCTGCACGAGATAACCCCAACTTTGAAAGTCTGTTCAAAGTTCGGCCAGTCATCGAACACTCCAACACTCCCAGTACTCCCGAAACTGAAGGTGCTCGTATCGTACCAGGCCAACATGTTCCAGGGGTTGTCCCGCCAACTGGAAGAAGAGGTAAGCCACAAAAAAGGTACTGAGTGCGTTACAAAAGGGGAATATGCAAGGACACCATTTATCAATGTGACACCTGCCCCGACAAACCTGGCCTGTGTATGAAGGATTGCTACAAATTGTGCCACAGCTCCATGCACTACTAATTTACTTTAAAGGAAACAGTACATTAGTTCCAAAAAGGGGGCACATCTAGATAAGTTCCTTGGGGGTCTAGGTTCCAAAATGATGTCACTTGTGGGTTTTTTTACTGTTTAGGCACATCAGGGGCTCTGCAAATGGAACATGATGACCGTGTTGACGACCGTTGGACCATTCCATCAAAGTCTGCATTCCAAAACGTCACTACTTCCCTTTCACGCCCCAATGAGTGCCTAAACAGTTTTTTCCCACCTATGGGGTACCAGAGTAATCAGGACAATTTGGATAACAACTTTTGATGTCCAATTTCTCTTGTCACCCTTGGGAAAATTAAAAATTGGGGAATAAAAGATCATTTTTGTGGGAAAAAATAGGATTTTTTATTTTCACGCTTGGGCATTATAAACTTTAGTGAAGCACTTGGGGGTTCAAAATTCTCACCACACACCTAGATAAGTTACTTAGGGGGTCAAGTTTCCAAAATGGGGTCACATGTGGGGGGTTTCTACTGTTTAGGCACATCAGGGGCTCTGCAAATAGAACATGATGCCCACAGAACATTCCATCAAAGTCTGCATTCCAAAATGTCACTACTTCACTTTCGAGCCCCAACATGTGCCCAAACATTAGTTTTCTTCTACATGTGGGGTACCAGCATACTCAGGACAAACTGGACAACAGCTTTTGGGTCCAATTTCTCCTGTTCTCCTTGGGAAAATTAAAAATTGTGCACTAAAAGATCATTTTTGTGGGAAAAAATAGGATTTTTTATTTTCACGCCTGGGCATTATAAATTTTAGTGAAGCACTTGGGGGTTCAAAATTCTCACCACACACCTATATAAGTTCCTTAGTTTCCAAATGGGGTCACTTGTGGGGGTTTTCTACTGTTTAGGCACATCATGGGCTCTGCAAACGCGACATGGCGTACAATCTCAATTCCAGCCAAATTTAGCTTGAAAAAGTCAACCGGCGCTCCTTTCCTTCTGAGCCCTGCCGTGCGCCCAAACAGTAGTTTCCCCCCACATATGGGGTACCAGCATACTAAGGACAAATTGGACAACAACATTTGGGGTCTAATTTCTCCTGTTACCCTTTGGAAAATAAAAAAATGGGGACTAAACGATCATGTTTGTGGAAAAAAATAGGATTTTTTTATTTTCACGCCCGGGCGTTATAACCTTCTGTGAAGCACTTGGGGGTTCAAAGTGCTCACCACACACCTAGATAAGTTCCTTAGGGGGTCTAGTTTCCAAAATAGAGTCACTTGTGGGGGGTTTCCTCTGTTTAGGCACATCAGGGGCTCACCAAACACGATATGGCGTCCGATCACAATTCCACACAAATTTAGCTTGAAAAAGTCAAACGGCGCTCCTTTCCTTCTGAGCCCTGTCGTGCACCCAAACAGTAGTTCCCCCCACAAATGGGGTATAGGCGTACTCAGGATAAATTGGACAACAACTTTTGATGTCCAATTTCTCCTGTTACCCTTGGGAAAATAAAAAATTGGGGACTAGACGATCATGTTTGTGGAAAAAATAGGATTTTTTATTTTCACGCCCGGACGTTATAAACTTCTGTGAAGCACTTGGGGGTTCAAAGTGCTCACCACACATCTAGATAAGTTTCCAAAATGGGGTCATTTGTGGTGGGTTTCCACTGTTTAGACACATCAGGGGCTCACCAAATGCAACATGGCGTCCAATCTCAATTCCAGCCAAATTTAGCTTGAAAAAGTCAAACGGCGCTCCTTCCCTTCCGAGCCCTGCCATGCGCCCAAATAGTGGTTCCCTCCCAACATATGGGGTATCAGTGGACTCAGGATAAATTGGACAACAATGTTTGAGGTCTATTTTCTCGTTTTACCCTTGGGAAAATAAAAAATTGTTGCTGAAATATCATTTTTGTGACTAAAAAGTAAAATGTTCATTTTTTCCTTCCACGGTGCTTCTGCTCCTGTGAAACACCTGAAGGGTTGATAAACTTCTTGAATGTGGTTTTGCATACCTTCAGGGGTGCAGTTTTTAGAATAGTGTTGGTGGTTTGATGGTGGGTTTTTTCTACCATATAGACCCCTCAAAGTGACTTCAAATGTGAGGTGGTCCCTAAAAAAATGGTTTTGTAAATTTTGATGGAAAAATTAGAAATCACTGCTTTATTTTAATCCTTATAACTCCCTAAGAAAAAAATTCTGGTTCCAAAATTGTGCTGATGTAATGTAAAGCAGACATGTGGGAAATGTTACTTATTAAGTATTTTGTGTGAAATAACTCTGTGATTTAAGGGCATAAAAATTAAAAGTTGGAAAATTGCAACATTTTCAAAACTTTCGCCAAATTTCCATTTTTTTTCATAAATAAACCAAGTTATATCAAATAAATTTTACCACTAACATGAAGTAAAATATGTCTTGAGAAAACAGTGTCAAAATCTCTGGGATCCATTGAAGCGTTCCAGAGTTATTGCCTGATAAAGGGGCAGTGGTCAGAATTGTAAAAATTGGACCGGTCATTAACGTGCAAACCACCCTTGGGGGTAAAGGGGGTAACTGTATATATGTTTTCACAAATATTTGAGCCCATGGATCCATTCTATGTCCATTTTGCAAGCCGGCGAGAAAATCTCACCTTACGGATGCCATACGGATGACACACGGATAATTTTTAGAGAAAAAATTGCATACTTGTGTTAAATACTGATCACTGTTCAGGAACTTTTATTACACCTGTAAAAAAGGACCGTATTTTCCTACGCTAGGTGTGACGCCGGCCTTAGACGTATAGGTACATTTAAGATGGCATCCCTGTTTGCTGCCGGCTCCAGCGTGAGCATGCAACTTTTTTGGCACATATCAGCTGATTTCATTAACTGACATGTGCCCTTAACAGCCGAGGTTGGAATCGTGATCGACTTAAGGCTGTTAACATGTTAAAGGCCGCTGTCAGTCTCTGACATTGGCATTTAACATGCAAGCACTGCAAGGACGACCCCAAATCTCAAACATCTGCACCCGTGTCACATGACCGCTGGTCACTGATGGGTTAGCATGACAACCCAGGGTCTATAGGAGAATCCTGTGGTTGTCATTGCTGAATAGCTATGAGTGCCGCCCAGCGCTAGTGAGCATTTCTGCTACACAGAGGCAGGGCTGCAGCCCGGCTCTGTGTAGAACAAGCGATTAGATGATGGCTGCTATTGAAGCAAGTCTAAAGTAAAAAATATATAATTAAAAAATAAAAAAGATTAAATCGACCCCCATTCACCCCATTCAAAATAAAACAATTAAAAAATTACACATATTTGGTATCGCCACATTCAGAATCGTCCAGTCTATCAATATATAAAAATAATTAATCCAATCAGTAAATGTCTTAATGAGAAAAAAAAAGTCAATACGCCAAAAATATTTTTTTGGTCGTCACAGCACTGAATTAAAATGCAATAACATGCAATCAAAAGATTGTATCTACATCAAAATGGTATCAATAAAAACGTTAGCTCAGCATTCAAAAAATAAACTCTCATCTAGCCCCAGATCACGAATAATGGAGATGCTACGGGTCTCAGAAAATTGAGACTGTTTTGGAGAAACGTTGGATTTTTTTTCCACCACTTAAACAACAAGTCACCTATACATGTTTGGTGTCTATGAACTCGTAATGACCTGTAGAATCATAATGGCAGGTCAGTTTTAGCAATTGGTGAATATGGTTAAAAAAAACAATTGTGGAATTGCACCTTTTTGCAATTTCACTGCACTTTGAATTTTTTTCCCGCATATGGCAAAACCAATGATGTTGTTCAAAGTAAAACTTGTTCCGCAAAAACAAGTCCTCACATGGCCATATTGACAGAAAAATAAAAAAGGTATGGCTCTGGGAAGAAGGGGAGCAAAAAAAAACCAAGATAGCAAAGGGGTCAAAGAAGCACTCCTCCTACCATCAAAGTTTTTATCCTGTCTACTGCAATAATCATACTACTGTATATAGCACTGTGCACTTACAATTACTAATTTTTCCCTTCTACTCAGTTAATTCTTCTTTTTTGAATTATTTCTAAAATCTGACTAGCTGAATCCCTATAAGCTCTCTGTAGAAAAAGAGGTCAATTTTCCCTACATGAGTCATCAGTCACTGCAAAAGTCCTTGGTAGGGGCGAGGGAGCAGCTGATCAGGAATTGAAGAGGAGAATCATTTATGCAAGGAAAAGAGACTTCCTGTATCTGCATAGAGCAGAAAAAAAGAAGAATTAGTAGGGCAGAAAGGCAAAATGAGCAATTGTAAGAACACAGTGCTGTATAACATGAAGACTGCAATATAGTAAGAGAATAAAAACTGATTTGAGTGTTTATTTAATTGAAACTAAGTTAGTAACATATTAGCAATGCTAATCTTCTACAATATAGATGAAAGCAAAATTATTTTACTTAATTTGTACGAGTAATAAAAATCATAGGCTTTACAAGTTATACAGACACAACACATAATAAAACTGAAATTAGAGTTTACCTACTTGTCTATGCAGCCAACCATGTAGTAGACCATCGGAAACCAACAAATTGCATCCAGAAAATGCATATCTGGCCTAACATTGGGATTAGAAGAATATATTATAAACATACTATTTCATATTAATACACTAATTTAAAACTGCTGCACAATATTCATATACTGTTTCTAGAAGGATATTAACAAACATTATTAAAAATAACCCAAAATACATTATGCAGAACATAACACAATAGGAGACTTAGCAAGTTCTGATGAAGAAATGATCTGTTCATGATTTATGGCAGTTACACTGTATTTTAATGTGAACTAATGTGTCATTTCCAGAAGACAGAGAAAAAAAAATATGATTAATGTGAAGCATTTGACTTGTGTAATAAGCACCAGATCCTGTGTAAAAGAAGAATGTACTCACCACCTTTCCATTCATTAAAGCTCATGCATGACATACGGTAATATTGCACATGAATTTCCGCAACAGGCAGATGTCACAACACATCAGTATAGAACAGATTTCATGACTCTAAATAGCACAGCTGGCCGTATCTACTATATAATTGTCTAAGGGTACTTCCGTCTTTCTGTCGCGGTTATTCATTCGCTGATTGGTCTCGGCAGCTGCCTGTCATGGCTGCCGCGATCAATCAGCGACGCGCACAGTCCGGAAAAAAATGGCCGCTCCTTTCTCCCCGCACTCACTGCCCGGCGCCCGCATACACCCCTCCAGTCAGCGCTCACACAGGGTTAATGCCGGTGGTAACTGACCGCGTTATGCCGTGGGTAACGCACTCCGTTACCACCGCTATTAACCCTGTGTGTCCCCAACTTTGTACTATTGACGCTGCCTATGCGGCATCAATAGTACAAAATGTAATGTTAAAAATAATTTAAAAAAAAAAAACCTGCTATACTCACAATCTGTAGTCCGCTGAGCCGCTCGCGCCACCCGCCATCTTCCGTTGCAGGTTGCGGTGGCAAAGATGGTATGGCAGAAGGACCTGCCATGACGTCACGGTCATGTGACCGCGACGTCATCACAAGTCCTGCGCACCTGCGTGGAAAGGACCTGCAGTGACGTCACGGTCATGTGACCGCTACACACGGTCATGTGACCGCGACGTCATCGTAGGTCCTGCGCTCAGACCAACCCTGCCACCGGAAGCTGCCGTGGACTACAAGGGGCCCTCGGAAAGATGAGTATATGTTTATTTTTTAACCTGTGACAAACGTGGCTGGGCAATATACTACGTGACTGGCCAATATATTACGTGCTCATACTACGTCGCTGGGCAATGTACTATGTGACTTGGCAATATACTACGTGACTGGGCAATATACTACGTTGCTGGGCAATATAGTACGTCGCTGGGCAATATACTACGTGGCTGGGCAATATACTACGTGACTGGGCAATGTACTACATGGCTGGGCAATATACTAAGTCACTGGGCAATATACTACGTCACTGGCCAATATACTACGTGACTGGGCAGTATACTACGTGGACATGCATATTCTAGAATACCCGATGCATTAGAATCGGGCCACCATCTAGTTATTAATATAAATATAAAAATCACACTGAAAGGTGCCCAACCTTTAAGACTACTGTATATGTATAGTATTCCGATTGAGCATTTGGAACTTTAATCTCAATAGACAGACTAAAAAAAAGAATCAGAACTGTGGGAAATAGTGTTGGGCAAGATTTTTATAATTATCACTACTTTTATTTGCAGATCTCAAAATGTTTGATTTTGTGTGGAACAGTATATATATATATACACTCACCGGCCACTTTATTAGGTACACCATGCTAGTAAAGGGTTGGACCCCCTTTTGCCTTCAGAACTGCCTCAATTCTTCGTGGCATAGATTCAACAAGGTGCTGGAAGCATTCCTCAGAGATTTTGGTCCATATTGACATGATGGCATCACACAGTTGCCGCAGATTTGTCGGCTGCACATCCCAAAGATGCTCCATACAAGGCAGGATGGATCCATGCTTTCATGTTGTTTACGCCAAATTCTGACCCTACCATCCGAATGTCGCAGCAGAAATCGAGACTCATCAGACCAAGCAACGTTTTTCCAATCTTCTACTGTCCAATTTCGATGAGCTTGTACAAATTGTAGCCTCAGTTTCCTGTTCTTAGCTGAAAGGAGTGGTACCCGGTGTGGTCTTCTGCTGCTGTAGCCCATCTGCCTCAAAGTTCGACGCACTGTGCGTTCAGAGATGCTCTTAGGCCTACCTTGGTTGTAACGGGTGGCGATTTGAGTCACTGTTGCCTTTCTATCAGCTCGAACCAGTCTGCCCATTCTCCTCTGACCTCTGGCATCAACAAGGCATTTCCGCCCACAGAACTGCCGCTCACTGGATTTTTTTTCTTTTTCGGACCATTCTCTGTAAACCCTAGAGATGGTTGTGCGTGAAAATTCCAGTAGATCAGCAGTTTCTGAAATACTCAGACCAGCCCTTCTGGCACCAACAACCATGCCACGTTCAAAGGCACTCAAATCACCTTTCTTCCCCATACTGATGCTCGGTTTGAACTGCAGGAGATTGTCTTGACCATGTCTACATGCCTAAATGCACTGAGTTGCCGCCATGTGATTGGCTGATTAGAAATTAAGTGTTAACAAGAAGTTGGACAGGTGTACCTAATAAAGTGGCCAGTGAGTGTATATATATATATATATATATATATATATATATATATATATATATATATATACAGCTACGTCTTGAAATATTTGGGGAGTGATGCACGTTTTGGCATTTTAGCTGTACTAAAACATGTTAAAATATGCAGTTATAAAATCAGTATGAACTTAAAGTGCAGACTCTCAGTTTTAACTTGAGGGTATTCACATCCTAACTAGAGTTAAGTTTTAGGAATTACATCTCTTTGATATGCAGCTGCCTTTTTGTTTAAAGGACCAAAGGTAATAAGACGATTATCCCAAATTGGGCTGCATGGGATATTTCTGTTGTGAACTCTATTTTTGGGCTCCCTCTAGTGGTCACAAGCGGTACTGTGTAGTGTTGTCTTTCTGCAGGTTGGCTGCATCAGCTGGTTCGTTATCCTTGGTTGGTTTCCTATTTAGCTCACCTGGATACTCAGTTCCTTGCCTGCTATCAATGTATTCAGTGCTCTTCAGATTCCTTGTGACTACCTTGCTCCCAGTCTCTCCAAGACAAGCTAAGTTTTTGTTTGTTCCTTTTTTGATTATCAGCATTCATCATGTTTCTTGTCCAGCTTGCTAAAATGTGATCTCCTCGCTTGCTGGTTGCTCTAGGGGACTGAGTCCCCCCCCCCCCCCACACCGTTAGTTGGTACGGGGGTTCTTGAAATCTCAGGGTGGATATTTTGTAAGGGTTTTTTTACTGACCGCACAGACCCCTTTCCTATTTTCTGCTATCTAGTATTAGTGGGCCTCATTTGCTGAATCTGCTTTCACCCCTGTGTATGTGCCTTCCTCTTACCTCACCGTTATTAAATGTTGGGGGCTTCTATATCTTTGGGGATTATTTCTCTGGAGGCAAGAGAGGTCTTTCTTTCTCTCTAGGGGTAGTTAGTTCCTCAGGCTGGCTCGAGACGTCTAGGATTTTTAGGCACGTTCACCAACTACTTCTAGTGTGCTGATAGGTTCAGTTTTGCGGTCAGTCCAGTTTACCACCTCCCTAGAGCTTGTCCTATGTTTGTTACTTAGCTGGAGTAATTTGTGATCCTCAACCACTAAGGATCATAACATATTTCCTTGTTAATCCAGCATCAATTAAGCAAGTAAAAGCTCTGCAGCTGATACCTGGTATGGAATTTGCATATGGAAGCTGTTGCTGTGAACCCACAACATGCGGTCAAAAAAGCTCTCAATGGAAGAGAAATAGGCCATAATTAGGCTGAAAAAGAAAGAAATCCATCGGAGAGATAGCAGAAATGTTAGGAGTGGCCAAATCAACAATTTGGTATATTCTGAAAAACAAAAGTGCACTGGTGAGCATGGTAACTCAAAAAAGGCCTGGACATCAATGGAAGACAACAGTGGTGGATGATTAAAGAATCCTATCCATGGTGAAGACTAAACACTTCACAACAGTCACCCACGTTTTTCATAAAGAGAACATTTCATGAGTAGAGATGAGCAAACTTGAACTGTAAAATTCAGGGTTCATACCCTTGTGTACCCTAGTGCTGAACTCCAAACACGGACTTCTCCTGGAATTCTGTTTTATAGTTCAGGAGTCCGGGAGAAAAGTGAAATTGAGAGAGAGATATTCCAGCTCTAAAGTTTGGGTCCCCATAGATTAGGGCTTTGGTTTGGGTTCTCGTTCAAGTTCTAGTATAGTTCTGGTACCCGAACTGAACTTTTGACCAAGTACAGGTAATGAGCGCAGAGTAGGAGGGCATCATACAGATAAACTAACAGGCCTGTGAGAGTCAGAATTCTTGCTGGCTGGTAGGTGATCAAATACTTATTTCATGCAATAATATGCAATTTAATTATTTAAAAATCATACAATGTGATTTTCTGGATTTTTTTTAAGAATGTGGCTCTCACAGTTGACCTACCAAAAAATGACAGCCCTCTCCATTCTTTGTAAGTGGGTAAGCTTGTAAAATCAGCAGTGTATCAAATACTTATTTCCCCACTATAGATATGAATTCCTTTTTTTTATGATCGTCTATCTTCATCATCTTCCAAGTCCTTGCACAGCTCAGGAGTGGAGATGGATTTATGATAAAGCTGCTGCACTTTGATTTGACAGAAGGTGATCTTTAAGGAACATTTGGATTTGACAATGCCAATCTGAAGAGCACAATAAGGCTTTGGTCACATTTTGAACTACTAAATACTCTGTCACGGGGGTTAAATCTCTGTAACCGCAAATTATATAAAAATGTGGCCTTCACATGTCCTTTTAGCATAATGAGGTAAAAGGAGTGTAAGAAGAAATATTTGAAAAATAGTTCTTTACTCCCTCCTATTACGGTACATTTTTTAGATGGTCAAATACCTTACCTTGTCTTCTGGGGGTTTCTATCTGTTTTTTATAAAAAAAATTGGTTACTGCTGTGCCATTAATGAGGCAATCTTTGGTATAAGGCTGCGTTTACACCATTGTTCTGGAGTTGCATTTGTCTATACAGCTTTAGGCCGGTTTCACACGTCAGTGGCTCCGGTACGTGAGGTGACAGTTTCCTCATGTACTGGAGCCACTGACACACGTAGACACATTAAAATCAATGCATCTGTGCAGATGTCATTGATTTTTTGTGGACCGTGTCTCCGTGTGCCAAACACGGAGACATGTCAGTGTTCGTGGGAGCGCACGTATTACACGGACCCATTAAAGTCAATGGGTCCATGTAAAACACGTACCGCACATGGACGTTCTCTGTGTGCCGTGCAGGAGACAGCGCTCCAGTAAGCGCTGTCCCCCCCACATGGTGCTGAAGCCGCGATTCATATCTTCTGTGCAGCAGCGTTTGCTGTAAAGAAGATATGAATAATCCATTTTTTTAGTGGTATTTCATGTTTAAAATAAAGCTCCATGTGCCCACCCCCTGTGCGCCCCCCCGCTGTTCTGAAAATACTCACCCGGCTCCCTCGTTGGCTGTCGCTGCTTCCTGTCCTGGCCGCATCTTCTACTGTATGCGGTCACGTGGGGCCGCCGATTACAGTCATGAATATGTGGCTCCGCCTCCCATAGGGGTGGAGCCGCATATTCATTACTGTAAATGAGCGGCCCCACGTGACCGCATACAGGAGAAGGTGCGGCCAGGACAGGAAGCAGCGACAGCCAACGAGGGAGCCGGGTGAGTATTTTCAGAACAGCGGGGGGGCGCACAGGGGGTGGGGACATGGAGCTTTATTTTAAACACGAAATACCACTAAAAAAATGGATTATTTATTTCTTCTTTACAGCAAACGCTGCTGCACAGAAGATATGAATCGCGGCATCAGCACGATGCAGGGGACAGCGCGAAACTTTAGCGCTGTCTCTCCTGCACAGTCCGTGTGGTACCCAGGCGGCACACGGCTGCCGCACGTGTGCCACAGGGATGGCCTACGTGAGCTCATGGACACACGGACACGGATAACTCTGGTACCGATTTTTTCCGGTACCGGAATTATCTGGACGTGTGAGACTGGCCTTAGGAACATATAAATGTACTTCATATCCATTATTGATCCGTTGTATTACTCAGTTAAATAGAAGCAGAGAGGCCTATGAGATTAAAATGGCTTCCATTATGGGTTCAAAATGTAATAGCATAGAGAGCTTTCCTGTCTGTTCCAAATATTGGCACATAATGGTACCTAGATGGAACACATAATAAATAGAGCTATTCTCTTTCCCTGTGGCTGTTTCATTTTTGAACATGAATTCCATTTCTCTGCTTTGAAAACAAAACAGAAAATTAAATTCCCAAATACAAGATGTCTTCAGAATGTGAATAAAGCACAAGCTGATCACAGGAGGTGATAAGAGGGAGAGGATGTAGACAGACATTATACCTGTCTGACAAAGCTTCTCCTATACCTAGCAATGTCAAACACAGACGGCACATGGATGGAACACTGATGCCTTCTGTGTGCTGTTCCTGTTTATCAGGGACCCATTGACTTGACTTGGCCCTGGTCATCTGTGTTTACAGAAAAAATGGACATGTCTCCATGTGTATAAGAAAAAACAGCAAAATACAATTTTTAACAATATACTAACTCTAGCATAGAATTTTTGAAATTAGGAGAACTTGAGTTTTTGTATATAAAAATACCATTTATTAAATATAAAACATCAAAAGACAAATAAATTACCATATCAAAAATAAATAAGATGATTTTACATTCGTATGGAAGATAGTGTGATCCTAATTGGTGAAGACGCAAAGTGAACGCTAACAAGGACTGATTATAGAGCTGCTTTCAAAGTTACTGCCAGATGGGCATGTACCGGGCCGGACTGGCCATCGGGCAATTCTGGCAAATACCAGAAGGGCCGGTGCCAGTAGTGGGCCGCTTGATCCGCCTCCCCCCGCCCCCGCCGTCGCATTCAACTATACCGGCGTATAGACGCCGGTACAGTTGAATGCAATGATGGAGCAGAGAGCGTCTACAGACGCTCCCTCTCCCATCATTCCCCGCTCTGCCTCTGACACTGTGGGTGCGCGATGACGTCATATCATCGTGCGCCTGCTGTGTCCCGGGCAGACTGCAGCTGCTGAGACAGGAGCAGGAAGCAACGCGGGGCACGAGGAGAGGTGAGGAGAATGTTTTTTGTTTTTTTTACTGGACTGTGTGGGGCCATTCTCGGAGGAGGGGAGAGGAGGGGAGGGGATGGAGGAAGAGAAGAGATGAGATGTGGGCTGTGCTCTGTGCTGTATATAGTTCTCTGTGGGCTGTGCTGACTGTATATATTACTCTGTGGGCTGTGCTGTATATAGTTCTCTGTGGGCTGTGCTGTATCTATTACTCTGTGGGCTGTGCTGTATATATTGCTCTGTGGGCTGTGCTGTATCTATTACTCTGTGGGCTGTGTTGTATATAGTACTCTGGGCTGTGCTGTATATAGTGCTCTGTGGGCTGTGCTGCATATAGTGCTCTGTG
The DNA here is from genome assembly GCF_051348905.1 of Ranitomeya variabilis. Classification (NCBI taxonomy): domain Eukaryota; kingdom Metazoa; phylum Chordata; class Amphibia; order Anura; family Dendrobatidae; genus Ranitomeya; species Ranitomeya variabilis. The sequence continues at coordinate 93,945,767 of NC_135239.1, read as the reverse complement.
GGCTGTGCTGTATATAGTACTCTGGGCTGTGCTGTATATAGTACTCTGGGCTGTGCTATATATATTACTCTGTGGGCTGTGCTGTATCTATTACTCTGTTGGCTGTGTTGTATATAGTACTCTGTGGGCTGTGCTGTATCTATTACTCTGTGGGCTGTATATAGTACTCTGTGGGCTGTGCTGTATATAGTACTCTGGGCTGTGCCGTATATATTACTCTGTGGGCTGTGCTGTATATTGTACTCTGTGGGCTGTGCTGTATATAGTACTCTGGGCTGTGCTGTATATAGTGCTCTGTGGGCTGTGCTGTATATAGTACTCTGGGCTGTGCTGTATATAGTACTCTGGGCTGTGCTATATATATTACTCTGTGGGCTGTGCTGTATCTATTACTCTGTTGGCTGTGTTGTATATTGTACTCTGTGGGCTGTGCTGTATATAGTACTCTGTGGGCTGTGCTGTATATTGTACTGTGTGGGCTGTGCTGTATATATTACTCTGTGGGCTGTGCTGTATATAGTACTCTGGGCTGTGCTGTATATAGTTCTCTGTGGGCTGTGCTGTATATATTACTCTGTGGGCTGTGCTTTATATAGTACTCTGTGGGCTGTGCTGTATATAGTACTCTGTGGGCTGTGCTGTATATAGTACTCTGGGCTGTGCTGTATATAGTTCTCTGTGGGCTGTGCTGTATATATTACTCTGTGGGCTGTGCTGTATATAGTTCTCTGTGGGCTGTGCTGTATATATTACTCTGGGCTGTGCTGTATATAGTTCTCTGTGGGCTGTGTTGTATATAGTACTCTGGGCTGTGCTGTATATAGTTCTCTGTGGGCTGTGCTGTATATAGTACTCTGGGCTGTGCTGTATATATTACTTTGTGGGCTGTGCTGTATATATTACTTTGTGGGCTGTGCTGTATATATTACTCTGTGGGCTGTGCTGTATACTACTGTGGTCTGTGCTGTATACTTCTACGTGGGCTGTGCTGTATACTACTGTGTGGTCTGTGCTGTATACTGCTGTGTGGGCTGTGTTATCTACTACGCGGGCTGTGCTATATTATGCAGGCTGTGCTGTATACTATGCGGTTTGTGCTATATAATATGCGGGCTTTGCTATATACTATGGGGAGTATATTATATTCTATGGGGAAGGCCATGTTATGTACTATGTGGCTGTGTTATATACTATTGTGGGGGTATATTATATTCTATGGGGGAGGCTGTGTTATATACTATGGGGGGCTGCATTATATTCTATGGGGGGCTACATTATATATTATGGGGAGGTGGGCTGTATTATATTCTATGGGGGTTACATTATACTCTGGGGTGGCTGCATTATACTCTGTGGGGTGGCTGCATTATACTCTGGGGTGGCTGCATTATACTCTGGGGTGGCTGCATTATACTATATGTGGGCTGCATTATACTGTATCGAGGACTATGGGGAATACATTATACTACATGAAAAGATATGGGGTGCTGTATACTATGGGAAGTGAATTGTACTACATGGATGACTGTGGCGGTGCATTATACTATATGGAGCACTATGAGGAGTGTATTATGCTATATGGAGGACTATGAGGAATGTATTATACTATGTGGAGGACTGAGCAGTGTATTTTAATATATGGAGGACTATAGGGAGTGTATTATACTATATGGAGGACTATGGAGCACATTATACTATATGGAGGACTATGGGGTGTATTTTACTAAACAAGTAAAATGCTGCATATTCAGATTGTTTTTGCTGGAACAAAAATCATTGTTCTCAGCAGCACATTGCCAGTGTAAACTGTAGATGTGCTGCTGAAAACATGATACTGTATGGTGATCTGTAAGTGATCTATTAGTGATCGTTCTGTCCCATCATTATTCCTCAGCTGGTGGAAAGAGGCCGGGAAACAAGCGTTGAACAACTTCAGTATTGTCGATCAAACTGATTTAGCGGCCTGAACTCAGCGCACGTAAATACAACAGAAATGCTTTTGTGTGATGTGCAATATGTTAGCATTTGGGGCCCCATTTTAAACTTTGCCTAGGGCCCCACTTTGCCTAAAGTCGGCCCTGCCTACAAGTGTACAAAGATATTATACAGTCACCATGTGACAAGTGGGCCTGTGTAACTTCAAATGCCAGGGCTGAATTTTAGTCCCAGTCCGGCCCTGGGCATGTATATAGACATGAAACAAAAAGTAATCTCATACCACGCATGTGCTGAAAGAGAAGGGCATTCTTCCCTTATATAGATTAAAGTAGTTCCAGTCAAAAGTAAATATTGCACATAAAATGCATTGAAACGCTGCACAAGGTAATGTTATGGTAAAAGGTTAATTACCCATTGTGTTCTGAGTTCAGTCCTGGGAACGACCACTCTCCCCAACGCACGTTTCGCGAGACTAATTCTTGCTTCCTCAAGGAAGCCCTAATCAGTCCTGGTTAGCGATCACTCAGCTAGTTCATGAAAATGCAACCAGAGAAAATGTGACCATTGCTGGGAATACACAAACAAAGTATGAACATGATTAACCCCTTAACATCCAATGACGGGCATAGCTCATCATGGCCAGGTTTCAGCTCCCGCACCAGGACGGGCTATGCTACAGTTCAGTGATGACAGCTGTCTGTGACAGCTGAGAGGCACAGAAAGAGGTGCAGGTACCCATGTCGTCAGTCCCCACACTCAGATCACTCTGATTGGTCAGTCAATCTGACTGACCGATCACAGCATGATCGCGCAGGAGATGCTGAAATATCAGCACTTCCTGCCCAATCAGTGCAGCAGCTCAGCTCTGCTGGTGACTGAGTGTCTGCACTAGCAGACTGGAGTGGTGTCAGCACCGCCTCTGGCTGTTAACCCCCTAAATGCTGCGATCGGGCATGATCACAGCATTCAGGAGAGAGGCAGAGGAACCTCATCGCGGGGGCCCGATTGTTGCCATGGTGACCCGGGGTCATCATGATGACCACTGGGTCACCAAGCTTCAGAAAGCTTCTAAGACCGTGCTCACAGCATGGTGTCAGAAGATTTCAGCAAAGGTATAATGCACTGCAATGCTAGTTCATTGCAATGCATTATACCTGCAATCAAAGTAAAAAAAAGTCTCATATAGGGACTAGGTAAAAAAGGAATAAAAAAAATGTTTAAAAAATTACAAAATAATGATGATAATAATAATAATCATAATAATAATAATAATCATAATAATCCACAAATAATTTACACATTTTTTATGTAAAAAAAAAAAAAAGTACACGTTTGGTAGCGTCCGGAATGAGCCGATCTATAGTGTCATGCTAGTTAACCCCTTCAGTTAATGCCGTAAAAAAAAAAAAATAGCAAACAATGCCTTATCATCATACCATTTGGAAAAAATGGAATAAAACACAATCAAAAAGACAAATGTAAATAAAAAAATTTATCACTGAAAAAGCCATCTTGTCCCGCAAATAAAAACAAGCCGGCATACAGCTCCATCAGTGGAAAAATAAAAAAGTTATAGCTCTCAAAATGAATTGATTCAAAAATAATTACTTTTTCTAAAAAAGTTTTTATTGTGTAAAAGCACCAAAACAAAAAAAATTATATAAATGTGGCATCACTGTAATCGTGCTAACCCAAAGATAAAGCGGCCTTATCAATTTTACCACATGCAGAATAGAGAAATAAAAACAACAACAAAAAAACAATTCCTGAATTGCTGTTTTTTTGTTCATTCTGCCTCCACAAATATTTGAATAGAAAGGGATAAAAAAATGTTATGTGCCCGAAAATGGAACCAATAAAAAAGTAAATTGTCCCGCAAAAATTGAGCCCTCACATGTCTCTGTGGGCCGAAATATAGAAAAATTGGTGCTGCAAAAACTTCTCTTTGCAAAATAAGCATCTTCTAGTGTGAAACAGCAGCCTAACAAAAAAAAAGAATATAAATCTGATATCACTGTAATCGCGCCGACCCAAAGAATAAAGTCATCTAATCACTTATACCGCACGAGGAACAGCGTCAAAAATAAATAAAATCAATCCTTCATATCCTGTGGATTTGTTCATTCTGCCTCATGCTCATGTGTGTATGAACTTTGCTACTGTGTGGTCTATGTCAGCATGTGCTCAGGGTCGGCTGTTAGAATTCCAGCACCTCTGGGGAGGAGTTTGATTGTATGAATTCAGGGCTGGCGTATAGACACTAGAATTTTGGCACCTCCGGAGAGGAGTTGTTTTGAGTGCTGTTGCTGACTGTATAACCACAGCGGTTGCTATGGAAATGGAATGACACTTCCAGTTACTGCGGGACATGTACTTCCGGTCTCGGCCTTTTTAAACTCACGTTCTTATGTAAAATGGTATGTCCCCTGACGAAGGTGCTTCACCGAAAAGCGCGTTGGGGCGGGCGCACATCCCCTTGACATCCTGACTGCATCAGCTACCGGTAACTATTATGCTATAATTGTGTGAACTATGGTATGCATGCATATTTTCCCTAAGTCTTGGTCCCATAGCTGTTTTTTCAGTGGCAATATGCCTTGATATATTGGTGGCCATTTATCAACTTGGTATGGAGTGGGATTGGTCCAGGGTATGTGCTCCCCTGCGTCTTTTTGCATAGCATTTTCCTAGGATATGGTTCATATACTTCCTTCTTGTTCACAAGTGTCTGTCTAATTTTACTAATAAAGTTGATTTGTATTTTGATATATAATCTTGACTCTAATATCGTCTTTTGTGGTATGGTGTTTGCAATATTGACGATAAGGCATATTGTCCTCCGCTTATCTGTTACATTGTGGATTACCTTGATAATGCGGATATGCTATATGAGTTACTATTTACTTCTTACTGTGTTTTGCACAGACTGTCTTACAGGCATGGACTTTAAGGCCAAGGAAATTGCTTGGCTATCACATATAGACCAAGTGTTTGGGAATGAAGGTTCCAATCCACAGCAAACCAGTGATCGTAGATGGGATGACCAGACTCTAGAGTTACAGAATATGGTGGCTAAAAGGACGAAGCTATGGTGGAACTGTACCTTCTTGGATAAATATGCTGCCAAAAAAATGATACCGAGAGGATTACGTGTTCGGGTTATTCCTAGATTCCCGGTGGAGGATGTGGAACTGGTGGCGGGCTGGGAGGAGGCATGCAACAATTGTTCTAGTTCTTTGATGAAGTTGTTGAGTGATTTTAATAGGAGAATTATTGCACAACTCGATACATTTATCAAAGCAATTGAAGATGATTTAAGGCTGGTTGGCACTCCAGAGAAAATGTTTAGATTTAATGATCAATTGGAGAAGACTTTGGAAAATGTGGTTAAAAAAATTCAGGAAACGCAAACAACAAAGTTGAATAGGGATCAACGTGACTATGAGAGTAATAAAGTGTACCTGTGGAGGAAGACAAGGCAGCAAGGGGAACAAATTAGACGTATGCATTCACAAACCTCTCTATCCTCAATGAGCGATCTATCGGAAAGATCAGATCCATCAACGAGTAGTAGATCTGGTGTGATTACATGTAATCAGAGGCAGCTCTCCTTTCATCCATATAGAAGACAGGAGGATTATTCATCAGACTTCAAATGCCGAAATAACAAGGTAATTAACCTAAGCTCATATGAGCTTTCACCTATTGATCTCTCACTCTGGAGAAAGGTTTTTCTTTCTCTCCGTCTGCACCATTTGATGCTTTTTTGGCAGTAAAGGATCTCCATCACTTTGCGAGGTCACTAGTGTTTAAAAAATACTTCTTTGATGGTAATCTTGTGGCATTATTTCCCACAGAAGAAGAACAAATGACTTTGCGCACCTTGGAAGAACTGGCCATAGAAAGTGACACTCCAGAAGGAGGTAGGATTCCGGTATCAATCCGGCCAAGATCTAAGAAATTTACTCCTCTGGATATGTGTCCTAATGTGGATTTATTTGTGCAGATAGTAACAAAGGAATTTCTGCAGATTCCACATCATGTCTATAGGGATAATTTAACGGTGGCAGAGAGAGAGCGTCTGCATGTCCTTCAAAATTTGCCTGACGTAGTATTCAAACCGGCAGAGAAGGGGGGTAATGTGGTAGTATGGCCTAAGAAGTTATATGAGAAGGAGGCTTATCGACAACTTAACAATCAAGTTTGCTATAAAAAGCTCACATTTAACCCCTTGTCTGCCTACTCGAAACAACTTAATGATATTATTAAAAAGGCCTATGAAGTGGGTACAATTTCTAAAGAACTGGCATCTGCAATGCGGGTTTCTGAACTGGCTATTCCCACTTTTTATTTGTTACCTAAGGTGCATAAGGACATGCAGACGCCCCCCGGCCGCCCTATTATCTCAGGGATGGGTAATTACCTCGAGAATGTGAATCGCTGGATCGATTCCAAATTATAACCTTTAGTCGAGACATTGCCATCCTTCCTTAAGGATACTGGTGACCTCTTGGGCAGAGTAGATGGTATTCAATTGGAGAGTGATATGCTGTTGTTAACAGCAGACGTTGAATCGTTATATACGAGCATTCGCCATGAGGATGGTCTTCAGGCCACGAGATTTTTTCTTAGTATTTCCAACTTACCAGCGGATATTGTGGAGTTGGTTTACGATTTGTTAAAATTTGCACTCACTCATAATTTTTTTCTTTTTAAGGGGTCCTTCTTCCTGCAGCTCCAGGGAACAGCAATGGGGGCTCCATTTGTCCCGGCTTATGCCAACCTGTTCCTGGGGCTGTGAGAGAGGGACCTCTCCCTGCCGGATACATAGTTGTCAATGTGCCGCGTCTTCTCTTGGACACGGTACATTGATGACATATTGATTATCTGTCAGGGATCGCAAGAACTGTTACAGGACTTCCTGTCATCACTGAATAACAATGATCGTAATACATTTTTTAACATATACGAGCAACAGTGATGGCGCTGAGTTCCTTGATGTCCGTTTGACACGTGATGTCAATGGTGAGTTGCAGACAAATATTTACCGTAAGCCAACGTCCATGAACTCCTTGTTGCATGCCTCCTCATCACATCCCAGCCACATGATCCAATCTATACCCACTGGGCAGTTCCTACGACTTCGTAGACTATGCTCGACTGAAAATGATTTCATGGTGCAGGCACAGGAACTGAAAGGTAGGTTGGTAGAACGCGGTTACAGCAACTGCATGATAAAAAAGGACTTTAATAGGGCCAAACATGCGTCCAGACATGGTCTTCTATATGACTCTAAAGTCAAGAAGGATCAGAATATAGTCAGATTTGTCACTAATTTCCACTCGCAATTTCCCATGATGAGGAGAGTTTTGGATAAGTGCTGGCATATCCTGAAAGCGGACCCAATAATCTCTCGTTTTATTCCAGAGAGGGCTGGCATTGTGGCCAGGCGATCCAAGAACTTACGTGATCTGTTGGTTCACAGTCACTATCCTAGTGAGCCTGGAACCATGTTCTTGGATCAGATGCCAGGGAGAAATGGATGTAGGTCCTGCGGACACTGTGTCGCCTGTGTTAACGTTGATCACTGTGACACGTTCTCTAACTCAAGTGGATCTCATCAATTTTCTATACGGAAACAGATTACCTGCTCCAGCAGGAATGTTATCTATTACGCACTGTGTCCGTGCGATAAGATTTATGTTGGAATGACAACACGGCAGTTTAAAGTACGGGTTAGAGAGCATGTTAGGGGAATCAATGTGGCAGGCGACAATGATGATCCATCCATGTTGAAAACTTTACCCCGACATTTTTTGAAATTTCATGGTGGGGATGCCAGCCTCCTCAGAATTAGAGGGATTGACATGCTAGAGGTTGGGATCCGTGGGGGGGCGAACTTTAAAAGACTGGCTCAAATTGAGTCCAGATGGATTTGGACCCTGGATACGGTCCATCCAAAAGGATTGAATGATAATATCAGTTTCGCTCCGTTCCTTTGATTACAAGGTTTAGCTGTTGTTGTGGGTACCATAGCCCTGGAGGATGTTGTGTGTTTTTATTGTTTTCTAATTTTGTTTTTATTTTTTTAGTATTTATATATAGATGTGTTCCTGGTGCCGAGCCCGGAGTGAGTCATGTTTATGAATACGGAAGTGTCTATTGGAAGTGTTACATCTTTGGTTGGTCATCAGATGAAGTATGCCGCTCGCCTTTCCTATATAGGATCCGGATACGATGAAGACGTAAAAAGTTACAAATATGGATATACAGCGTCTTCTCTTTATTACTTGACACTGTATACACTTTATGGGTGATGTTGTATTGGCAGCCTCCTAAAATCTATGTGTGGGGACTTAGATATGAAGATGGCACACTACAAGCCTTATATGGGGATATTTTGAATGTATTGAATATTTGATATTTGTTGTGATATATTATAATTTTTGGTTTTGATATGAAATCTGATGTGCTGTTAATTGATGTCTTAATTAGTGAAATTGCTAGATGAGTAACCCAATTTTGGCCCGCATAGGTGTTGGAGATTCGGTTTGTTACACCCCTATTTGATATGTAGTCCCTGGCACCCGTCGATTTATATCTTATGAGTTTAGATATTCTGATACTATGTGGCCCGCCTGATGCGCCATCTCTTGTCCGGAGGTTGTGGTCATGTGTTGCCCCCGTGATCACTCCTCAGGCGCATGGAGGCTGCGTCTGCTGGCATAATGGTTGTCATGGATACGGTATGTCATTTCCGGGTATGCGTAGTAGGTGTCATGGATGAAATTATCTCCGGATCCATTGCTGCGGTGGGCGGCTTGCTTTCGCACCAGGGAGGAGTATGGAGACCACGTGGGGCTCCTGGGTTTGCCTCCTCTTCCCCGGTTATGATCGCTGGCTTACACAGCGGTTGCTATGGAAACGGAATGACACTTCCGGTTACTGCGGGATACGTACTTCCAGTCTCGGCCTTTTTAAACTCACGTTCTTATGTAAGATGGTATGCCCCCTGACGAAGGGGCTTCACTGAAACGCACGTTGGGGCGGGCGCACATCCCCTGGACATCCTGACTGCATCAGCTACCGGTAACTATTATGCTATAATTGTGTGAACTATGGTATGCATGGATATTTTCCCTAAGTCTTGGTCCCATAGCTGTTTTTTCAGCGGCAATATGCCTTGATATATTGGTGGCCATTTATCAACTTGGTATGGAGTGGGATTGGTCCAGGGTATGTGCTCCCCTGCGTCTTTTTGTATTTTGATATATAATCTTGACTCTAATATCGTCTTTTGTGGTATGGTGTTAACCACTGTATGCTACCTGCTCCATTAGTGAGCTTCAATCCTCTGTGAGGTTAACAGGGATCGTGTCTAGCGTCATATCTTTCGTTACTGTGTGCGAGTGACACTATTCTATTGCAGAGCATCTGCTCTGTTATTGTGTGCGAGTGACACAGCTCTACTGCAGAGCATCTGCTTCATTGCTGTGTGCGAGTGACACTACTGTGTGTGCTGTTCACTGAGTGACATCTAACCCAGTGAGAGCTAGCAATCGCTCACTGCGTTCTCCACTATTGTTCACATTAGCTGCAGTTTTACATCCCTGCACGGTGGACCCCAGGTGGCAAACGCACTTTATTATTATATTTTATTTTGTGTGTTCTGCCAACCCTAACACCTTGATTTAACATGTCCTTTTTGTCACATTATTTTCAGGGGTAGCATCATTTCTATCCAGGCCTATTTCATGAGTTTTTTTTTTTTTTTTAATTCTGTGGAATCATGGTTGAAAAGCAATGTCTGACTTTCATTTGTTCATTTTCATAGATCTTTTATTATTATTAATTTTGTCAGATTCAAGTTATTTCTGTGACCACTGTGGGTTTTTCTGTCATTAAACGAGGGGTACCAACATTTTTGACCACGTGTGTAATTTCCAAAATGAGATCACATGAGGGGGAATTCTGCTGTCTAGCACTTTAGGGTTCTGTATATGGAGTCAGCAAACTATTCTAGGAAAATCAACTCTCCAGGAGACAAATAGCGCTCCATCCCTACCAGGGCCGGACTGGGACTAAAATTCAGCCATGGCATTTGAAGGTACACAGGCCCACTTGTCACATGGTGACTGTATAATATCTTTGTACACTTGTAGGTTACATGAAGTGAGGGGAGTGTAACACGACTATATAACATATAATTACAGCTGTATCCAGCATTACAGCTCAGTCCTATTTATTGCTTTTAGTTGCAGTACCAAGAAAAGCCGCTACTTTACCTACATAACTGGATCTCGTAGATAATGAAGGGATGAGACGACCAAAGGCTATGGAACCTCATTCTGATGCTCCATAAATTTGCCTGCAGCCACTTTTGGTTCTGCTGCGTAGCACGAGACCCTATGACTCTGAAGAGCGGTGACATCAGTACCATCTGAGTACCAGGTCTGAGCTAGTAGTGGGGTGTCTGATAGACACCTTTCCATTACTTACACCAGGGATTGATAGCAGCTGATATTACGCAGCTGACATCAACCCTAGAAATCATTACACATACCAGAATTAAATGCTTTGGCAGCTGGGAAAAGCAGTAGAGTAAGCGCTATTCCCAGGCGTCGGGTGCTAACGACAACTGTCATCATCCTTGCCTCATCTCCCTGCAAAGCATTTCTGCTGAATTTACATGCACTGATGTCAGGCCGCTAAACGAGTGTGATCAACAATACTGAAGTCGTTCGCTTGTTTCCCGGCCTCTTTACACCAACTGAGAAAGAATGATGGGGAACAGAACAATCACAATTAGATAAATCTGTCCCCATACAGTATCATGTTATCAGCAGCACATCTACAGTTTACACCGGCAATGTCCTGCTGAGAACAAGGATTTACAGTATGTTCCCACATAAACAATCCAATCACTTGATGAATAGGCAGCATTTTTTCTTGTTTAGTATAATACACCCTATAGTCCTCCATATATTATAATGTGCACCTCAGTCCTCCATATAGTATAATACACTCCTCAGTTCTCCATATAGTATAATACACTCCTAAGTCTTCCATATAGTATAATACACTCCACAGTCCTCCATATAGTATAATACACTCCTCATAGTACTCCATATATTAAAATACACTGCTCAGTCCTCTATATAGTATAATACACTCCTCATAGTGCTGCATATAATATAATGCACCGCCATTGTCATCCATGTAGCACAATTTACTTCCAATAGTATAATGCACCCCATAGTTCTTCATATAGTATAATGTACTCCCCATAGTCCTCAATACAGTATAATGCAGCCCACATATAGTATAAAGATGCCACTCCAGAGTATAATGCAGCCACCCCACAGAATATATTGTAAACCCCTGAGTATAATGTAACCCCCAGAGAATATAATGCAGCTCCCTCATATAGTATAATGCAGCCCCTGCAAATATATGGTAGCCCCCTCATAGAGCATAATGCAGCCCCCCATAGAATATAATGTAACCCCTCCATAGAATACAATGCAGCCCTCCTCATATAGTATAATGCAGCTCCCCATAGAACAGGGGTGTCAAACTGCATTCCTCGAGGGCCTCAAACCATGAGTGTTTTCAAGATTTCCTTAGCATTCCACAAGGTGCTGGAATCATTCTGTGCAGGTGATTAAATTATCACCTGTGCAATACAAGGAAATCCTGAAAACATGACCTGTTGGCGGCCCTCGAGGAATGCAGTTTGACACCTCTGCCATAGAATATAATGTAGCCCCCTCATAGAGTATGATGCAATCACCCCTCATAGAATATAATACAGCCCCCCATAGAATATAATGTAGCCCCAGAGAATGTAATACAGCCCCCCAGAGAATGTAATACAGCCACCCATAGAATATAATACAGCCCCCATAGAATATTATACAGCACCCCATAGAATATTATACAGCACCCCATAGAATGTAATACAGCCCACCTCCCCACAGAATATAATACAACCCCCCATGGAATATAATGTAGCCCCCACAGAATGTAATACAGCCCCCATAGAATGTAATACAGCCCAGCCCTCATAGAAAAAAAACACTATCCTCACCTCTCCTCATGCCCCGCGCTGCTCTCGGTTCTGGTTTCAGCAGCTGCAGTCTGACCGCCCTACACACAGCAGGTACGAGATGATATGACGTCATTGCGCACCCACAGTGTCAGAGGCAGAGCGGGGAATGATGGGAGAGGGAGCGTCAGCAGACAATCTCTCCTCCATCATTTCATACAGTTGAAGGCGGGCAGGGTGATCGGGGGGGTTGTGAGTTCTGTACTGAACAGCCACATATGGGGTATTTCTATATTCATCAGAAATTGTGGGACAACTTAAGGTGCCAATTTTACCCACTTATTGTGTGAAAATATAAAATCTGGGGCTAAAACAAAATTGTTGTTTTAAAAATGTAATTATATTTTCCTCACTGCCCAATAGTATAAAATTCTGTTACCCAACGATGGTGTCAAAATGATCACTGCACCCCTAAATTAATTCATCAAGAGGTGTGTTTTGTAAATATGAGGAGTCCTGCTGTTCTGGCACCTCAGGGGCTCTCGCAGTGGGTCATGGCACCCTCAAACCATAATAGTAAAATCTGCACTATAACATGGCACCTTCCTGTCATGTCGGACGCTGTTGACACTAGGGCGTTCGACAGACAGCGGTAATTCCGCTTTTGTCCACTATGCGCTCAGTGGCGTCGGCTAGATTCTATCTAGCTGGTCCGGGGTTAATTTAGCTGATACTCGGATTGGAAGCTGGGTCATGCCCACTGCCTTTAAATAGTTCTGCTGAACATTGGGCATCGCCGATTATAGCTTCTGTCTGGTGCTTGGTTATCTCGGTCTGGAGTGGTGGTCTAGGAAAAAGAGTTTTGTATCTGGTGGTGTATTTCCCTTTGTCATATTTTCTCCTTCCTATATTTGTATTTGTTTTGCCCTGTGCACTTATAGTGTATTCCTGAGTGACTGCGGCATGGTGTATATTTTCCATTATCCTTGTCTGTGCTAACTGTGGGTATTGGTATGTGGTCTCCTCACTGGGTGGTGGTTTCAGCTTAGGGTTGAAGCAGGAGACAGGGTGAGGATGGAGGCCCAGACATGCACACCATCAGTGTAAACTCTGGGAGAGGGTCAGTCAGGGTTTCCCTAGTCTGAGGGAAATCGCAGGGGCCCGGGTTATAAGCTTTTGCCTACCTAGGCTTCCCGTGACATTATAATCGGCCAGTATTATTTGAATTCCATGGATCCCATGACTTCCATAACCCGGGCCCCTATGATTGTACTATCAGGTTTAAACCAGGGGCCAAATTGCCGAAAGCGAGGATGTTTAACATCTCCGGTCCTGAGAGACAAGCGTTAAAGGACTACATTGCTGAAAGTTTAAGCAAAGGGCACATCAGGCCTTCGTCCTCGCCTGTGGCAGCGGGGTTCTTCTTCGTAAAGAAGAAAGATAGCGGACTACACCCATGTCTGGATTTCAGGGAGTTAAACCAGATTACAGTTCATGATCCATACCCTATGCCACTGATACCAGATTTGTTCAACCAGGTGGCAGGTGCTAAGTGGTTTACCAAGCTTGACCTCAGGGGGCATACGACCTCTTAAGAGTCCGTCAAGGTGATGAGTGGAAGACAGCTTTTAATACCCCTGAGGGTCATTTTGAAAACTTGGTGATGCCATTTGGGTTGACAAACGTGCTGTTAGGAGTCGAGTTCCCGCCTCTGCACAGGGGGAATCTCGGGCCATCTCCGCTGCGGTCTCCCATTCTTCTCCTGCCGCAGTGGAGCCTGCTCAGCGGAGACATCGGTCCCAGCGTCTTGCTCAGTCCCACTCTGTACAAAGAGTTACTGCTGCTTTTCCTGCTTCTGCCATTGAAGTCAGTGCTGGGCAGCGGCGAGCAGACGCTTCTGGGACTAAGTCCTGCTCTTCTCGTTCTGAGCATGCCCTGAGTAAGATCTCTCAGTGGAGATCGAGGGTCACATGATCAGATACTGCAGCTAAGTCCATTGGTCCTTTTAGGAAGATCCTGTAGGTGCTAGGACTAATTCCTGCTCGGCACACACTGAGCATGCCCAGGGCAAGATCTCTCAGTGGAGATTTAGGGTCACATGCTCAGGTATGGCAGCCTCTCATTGGTCCTTCTGGGAAGGTATTTTACTTGCTGCAGCTATATAAGGCTTGCATGGCCGCACGGCCATGCGCTAGTGTTGCTTTCATTTATGTACTTTGCGCCAGTGTGGTCTTGTATGTGTGTGTTCAGGGACCCTGCTGAAATAAGCCCCTAGAATGCTGGCACCACCGGCGAGGAGTTTCGTGTGCGTGCAAGACCACTGACTGCTCTTGTTTAGACAGTTAGCCTGTGCCTCTGTGGAGTCTAACAGGGCGCAGCGCTTTGAGTTCACGGCTGCTCTGTGAAGTAACAGAGTTAGCTAACACTGCTATTAGTTCCGCTATTTACTAGCAACAGGTTCTCCTGCACGGTGGACCCCGGGCTGCGAACGCATCTATCCTAATAAAATATATGCTTTCATTAGGTGCGTTCCGCTAGCCCTATCATAACATAATACTAGCGCCAGGGTCTGGCTAGTAAATTGTGGACATACAGCAATCTTTGCGGTATATTCAGCAGCTGGAGGGTAGGTTGGTGGCTCTCGAGAGCTCAACCTCAGCTGTGGATATTTCCGCAGTTGCTGTACAGGCTGCTAGCGTGGCTGCAGAAACTTTGTCCACTGCCACCCCTGTTCCGACATTTTCCCGCCTCCCGCTCCCAGAAAAATTTTCTGGAGAAAGCAGATCTTGTAGGGGATTTGTGAGTCAGTGCTCTATTCACCCTGAGCTTCTGGCTGCACATTTTCCCACAGAGCGGGCTAAGGTGGGATTTATTGTGTCCCTCTTGTCGGACAGGGCATTGGAATGGGCTACGCCGCTGTGGGAGCGTGGCGATCATGTGGTGCAGAGTGCTCCGTTGTTTCTGAACACTCTGAAACAGGTCTTCCTGGGACCTCAAGTCACCCATGATACGGAGCTCCAACTGTTGGCATTAACTCAGGGTGAGTCCTTGGTCAGTCAATTCGCCATCCGTTTCCAAACTTTAGCTTCAGAGCTGGAGTGGTCGGATAAAGCCCTTATCCCCATATTTTGGAGGGGGCTGGCTGATCACGTTAAGGACGCTCTGGCCACTAGGGAGATTCCAGCCACACTGGAGGAGTTAATAACTGTCTCTACCCGCATTGACCTCCATTTTAATGAGCCGAGGTCTGAGCGAGCCCAGTGTAGGCAGAGGTTTCGGCTGGCTCCCACCTTCGCCAGAACTCTGGAATCTCCGGTCCTGGTTCCTGAGTCACATGAGTCCAGGGAGGTGTCAAAAGCGGGTTCTAAGTCCCGGACCGCTTGGGCATCCAAGGTTCGTCATGTTTGCCTGCAGTCTGGACATCTTGCCACCAGATGTTCTCAGCGATCGAGGAGACGTCAGCCTCTAGTGGTAGTCGGGGGAGGTACACTAGATACAGCGACGTTTGCCTCAAAATTGTCCTTTAAGGGGACAATTAACATTGGCTCATCTTCCCAATCAGTAGAGCTCTGCGTGGATTCTGGGGCAGAGGGAAATTTCATGTCTTCCGCCTTTGCCCAACGTCACACAATACCACCGGTTATGCTTGCTGTTGTGATTTTGCTTTTTGCTCCCTCTAGTGGTCATTAGTGATTTGACTCTGGAGCTTCTGTCTTTTCCTATATCCTCACCTGGGCCGTTAGTTCAGGGGCGTTGCTATATAAGCTCCCTGGACCTTCAGTTCAATGCCTGGCATCGTTGAAATCAGAGCTAATCTGTTGTGCTCTTGTCCTATGATCCTCGTTCCTGTATTTCAAGCTAAGTCTGCTTCCTTGCTTTTTGCTTTTGTTTTGTTTGGTATATTTGTCCAGCTTGTTCCAATCTGTATCCTGACCTTTGCTGGAAGCTCTAGGGGGCTGGTGTTCTCCCCCCGGACCGTTAGACGGTTCGGGGGTTCTTGAATCTCCAGCGTGGATTTTTATAGGGTTTTTGTTGACCAGATAAGTTATCTTGCTATATTCTGCTATTAGTAAGCTGGCCTCTCTTTGCTGAACCTGGTTCATTTCTGTGTTTGTCATTTCCTCTTACCTCACCGTTATTATTTGTGGGGGGCTTGTATCTTGCTTTGGGGTCCCTTTCTCTGGAGGCAAGAGAGGTCTTTGTTTTCTTCTCCTAGGGGTAGTTAGATTCTCCGGCTGGCGCGAGTCATCTAGCGATCACCGTAGGCATGATCCCCGGCTACTTCTAGTGTTGGCGTTAGGAGTAGCTATTTGGTCAACCCAGTTACCACAGCCCTATGAGCTGGATTTTTGAATCTCGCAGACTTACACGTTCCTCTGAGACCCTGTCCACTGGGGTCATAACAGTATGCCAGGCCAGTATTAAATGTTTAATGCATTACAGAAGTGGGATTATAAGAAAGAAAATTTTGAGTTTTTTTTTTCCCTCTCTCATTTTTTTTTTTTTTTTTTTTTCTTTTCCCCTTTACCTCAGAGTGGCTTAAGCTTGCTGCAGACATGAATGTCCAGACCTTGATTACAAGTGTGGACCAGCTTGCCGCTCGTGTGCAGGGTATACAAGATTATGTTACCAGAAATCCTAGGTCTGAACCCAAGATTCCGATTCCTGAACTGTTTTCAGGAGACCGATTTAAGTTTAGGAATTTCAGGAATAATTGTAAATTGTTTTTGTTCCTGAAACCTTGTTAGTCTGGAGACTCTGCTCAACAAGTAAAAATTGTTATTTCATTCTTACGGGGTGACCCTCAAGATTGGGCTTTTTCGTTGGCGCCAGGAGATCCGGCATTGGCTGATATTGATGCGTTTTTTCTGGCGCTCGGTTTACTTTATGAGGAACCCAATCTTGAGATTCAGGCAGAGAAAGCCTTGCTGGCTATGTCTCAGGGCCAGGACGAGGCTGAGGTGTATTGCCAAAAATTTCGGAAATGGTCCGTGCTGACACATTGGAACGAGTGTGCACTGGCCGCTAATTTTAGAAATGGCCTTTCTGAGGCCATTAAGAATGTTATGGTGGGTTTTCCCATTCCCACAGGTCTGAATGATACCATGTCCCTGGCTATTCAAATTGACCGGCGGTTGCGGGAGCGCAAAACCGCAAATTCCCTCATGTTGTTGTCTGAACAGACACCTGATGTGATGCAATGTGATAGAAAAACCGCAAATTCCCTCATGGTGTTGTCTGAACGGACACCTGATTTGATGCAATGTGATAGAATCCTGACTAGAAATGAGAGGAAAATTCATAGACGCCGGAATGGCTTGTGCTACTACTGTGGTGACTCTACACATGTTATCTCAGCATGCTCTAAACGTATATCTAAGGTTGTTAGTCCTGTCACCGTTGGTAATTTGCATCCTAAGTTTATTCTGTCTGTAACCTTGATTTGCTCACTGTCATCTTATCCTGTCATGGCGTTTGTAGATTCAGGTGCTGCCCTGAGTCTTATGGATCTCTCATTTGCTAAGCGCTGTGGTTTTATTCTTGAACCATTAGAAAATCCTATCCCTCTTAGGGGTATTGATGCTACGCCATTAGCAGAAAATAAACCGCAGTATTGGACACAGGTTACCATGTGCATGACTCCTGAACACCGCGAGGTGATATGTTTTCTCGTTCTACATAAAATGCATGATTTGGTTGTTTTGGGGCTGCCATGGTTACAGACCCATAATCCAGTCCTTGACTGGAAGGCTATGTCAGTGTCTAGTTGGGGCTGTCGTGGTATTCATGAGGATTCCCTGCCTGTGTCTATTGCTTCTTCTACGCCTTCGGAAGTTCCGGAGTATTTGTCTGATTATCGGGATGTCTTTAGCGAGTCCAGGTCCAGTGCATTGCCTCCTCATAGGGAATGTGACTGTGCAATAGATTTGATTCCAGGCAGTAAGTTTCCTAAGGGAAGACTGTTTAATCTGTCGATACCTGAACATACCGCTATGCGTTCATATATCAAGGAGTCTCTGGAGAAAGGACACATCCGTCCGTCTTCTTCCCCTCTTGGTGCGGGATTCTTTTTTGTGGCTAAAAAGGACGGATCTTTGAGGCCTTGTATTGACTATCGGCTTTTAAATAAGATCACTGTCAAATTTCAGTATCCTTTGCCGCTGTTGTCTGACTTGTTTGCCCGGATTAAAGGTGCCAAGTGGTTTACCAAGATAGACCTTCGTGGTGCGTACAACCTTGTGCGCATTAAGCAAGGGGATGAATGGAAAACCGCATTCAATACGCCCGAAGGTCATTTTGAGTACTTGGTGATGCCTTTTGGGCTCTCTAATGCCCCTTCAGTTTTTCAGTCCTTTATGCATGACATTTTCCGGAACTATCTGGATAAATTTTTGATCGTTTATCTGGATGATATTCTGTTTTTTTCTGATGATTGGGACTCGCATGTGGAGCAGGTCAGGATGGTCTTTAAAATTTTGCGTGAAAATTCTTTGTTTGTCAAGGGCTCAAAGTGTCTTTTTGGTGTACAGAAGGTTCCCTTTTTGGGGTTGATTTTTTCCCCGTCTGCTGTGGAGATGGACCCAGTCAAGGTCCGAGCTATTCTTGATTGGACTCAGCCCTCGTCAGTTAAGAGTCTTCAGAAGTTCTTGGGTTTCTCTAACTTCTACCGTCGTTTTATCGCTAACTTTTCTAGCATTGTGAAACCTTTGACGGATATGACCAAGAAGGGCTCCGATGTGGTTAATTGGGCTCCTGCTGCCGTGGAGGCTTTCCAGGAGTTGAAACGTCGGTTTACTTCGGCGCCTGTTTTGTGCCAGCCTGATGTCTCGCTTCCCTTTCAGGTTGAGGTGGATGCTTCAGAGATTGGAGCAGGGGCCGTTTTGTCGCAGAGAGGCCCTGGTTGCTCTGTTATGAGACCTTGCGCCTTTTTCTCTAGGAAGTTTTCGCCTGCGGAGCGAAATTATGATGTGGGCAATCGGGAGTTGTTGGCCATGAAATGGGCATTTGAGGAGTGGCGTCATTGGCTCGAGGGTGCTAAGCATCGTGTGGTGGTCTTGACTGATCACAAAAATCTGATGTATCTCGAGTCTGCTAAACGCCTGAATCCTAGACAGGCCCGCTGGTCATTGTTTTTCTCCCGTTTTGACTTTGTTGTCTCGTATTTACCAGGTTCAAAAAATGTGAAGGCCGATGCTCTTTCCAGGAGCTTTGTGCCTGATGCTCCTGGAGTCGCTGAACCTGTTGGTATTCTTAAGGATGGTATTATCTTGTCAGCTATTTCTCCAGATCTGCGACGTGTGTTGCACAGATTTCAGGCTGATAGGCCTGATTCTTGTCCACCTGACAGACTGTTTGTGCCTGATAAGTGGACCAGCAGAGTCATTTCCGAGGTTCATTCCTCGGTGTTGGCAGGTCACCCAGGAATTTTTGGCACCAGAGATCTGGTGGCCAGATCCTTTTGGTGGCCTTCCTTGTCTAGGGATGTGCGGTCATTTGTACAGTCCTGTGGGACTTGTGCTCGAGCTAAGCCTTGCTGTTCTCGTGCCAGCGGGTTGCTCTTGCCCTTGCCTGTCCCTAAGAGACCTTGGACACATATCTCCATGGATTTCATTTCTGATCTTCCGGTGTCTCAAGGCATGTCTGTTATCTGGGTGATATGTGATCGCTTCTCCAAGATGGTCCATTTGGTTCCTTTGCCTAAGCTGCCTTCCTCTTCCGATCTGGTTCCTGTGTTTTTCCAGAACGTGGTTCGTTTGCACGGCATCCCTGAGAATATTGTGTCAGACAGAGGATCCCAGTTCGTTTCCAGATTCTGGCGATCCTTTTGTAGTAGGATGGGCATTGACTTGTCGTTTTCGTCTGCTTTCCATCCTCAGACTAATGGACAGACGGAGCGAACTAATCAGACTTTGGAGGCTTATTTGAGGTGTTTTGTCTCTGCTGATCAGGACGATTGGGTGACCTTCTTGCCGTTGGCTGAGTTTGCCCTTAATAATCGGGCTAGTTCCGCCACCTTGGTTTCGCCGTTTTTCTGCAACTCTGGTTTCCACCTTCGTTTTTCTTCGGGTCATGTGAAACCTTCTGACTGCCCTGGGGTGGATTCTGTGGTGGATAGGTTGCAGCGGATCTGGAATCTTGTGGTGGACAACTTGAAGTTGTCACAGGAGAGGGCTCAGCGCTTTGCCAACCGCCGCCGCGGTGTGGGTCCCCGACTACGTGTTGGGGATTTGGTGTGGCTTTCTTCCCGCTTTGTTCCTATGAAGGTTTCCTCTCCCAAATTTAAACCTCGTTTTATTGGTCAATACAAGATATTGGAAATCCTTAATCCTGTATCCTTTCGCCTGGATCTTCCTGTGTCGTTTGCTATCCACAACGTGTTTCATAGGTCCTTGTTGCGGCGGTACGTTGTGCCTGTGGTTCCTTCTGCTGAGCCTCCTGCTCCGGTGTTGGTTGGGGGCGAGTTGGAGTACGTGGTGGAGAAGATCTTGGATTCTCATCTCTCCAGGCGGAGGCTTCAGTACCTGGTCAAGTGGAAGGGCTATGGTCAGGAAGATAATTCCTGGGTGGTCGCCTCTGATGTTCATGCGGCCGATTTAGTTTGTGCCTTTCACGCCGCTCGTCCTGATCGCCCTGGTGGTCGTGGTGAGGGTTCGGTGACCCCTCACTAAGGGGGGGGTACTGTTGTGATTTTGCTTTTTGCTCCCTCTAGTGGTCATTAGTGATTTGACTCTGGAGCTTCTGTCTTTTCCTATATCCTCACCTGGGCCGTTAGTTCAGGGGCGTTGCTATATAAGCTCCCTGGACCTTCAGTTCAATGCCTGGCATCGTTGAAATCAGAGCTAATCTGTTGTGCTCTTGTCCTATGATCCTCGTTCCTGTATTTCAAGCTAAGTCTGCTTCCTTGCTTTTTGCTTTTGTTTTGTTTGGTATATTTGTCCAGCTTGTTCCAATCTGTATCCTGACCTTTGCTGGAAGCTCTAGGGGGCTGGTGTTCTCCCCCCGGACCGTTAGACGGTTCGGGGGTTCTTGAATCTCCAGCGTGGATTTTTATAGGGTTTTTGTTGACCCGATAAGTTATCTTGCTATATTCTGCTATTAGTAAGCTGGCCTCTCTTTGCTGAACCTGGTTCATTTCTGTGTTTGTCATTTCCTCTTACCTCACCGTTATTATTTGTGGGGGGCTTGTATCTTGCTTTGGGGTCCCTTTCTCTGGAGGCAAGAGAGGTCTTTGTTTTCTTCTCCTAGGGGTAGTTAGATTCTCCGGCTGGCGCGAGTCATCTAGCGATCACCGTAGGCATGATCCCCGGATACTTCTAGTGTTGGCGTTAGGAGTAGCTATTTGGTCAACCCAGTTACCACAGCCCTATGAGCTGGATTTTTGAATCTCGCAGACTTACACGTTCCTCTGAGACCCTGTCCACTGGGGTCATAACAGCTTGCACAACCAGTTACGGTACGAGTGGTGAATGGGTCGACACTACCTTCACAGATAACTGACCAGACCATTCCTTTTACTCTGTCCATGTCGCCATCCCATCAGGAGACAATATCTCTGCTCATCATACCTGAAGGTATTGATGAGGTCCTGTTGGGGATACCTTGGTTACGGTACCACTCTCCACATATCGAGTGGTCTTCTGGCAGAATTTTGGGATGGGGTGATGTTGTGAACTCCGTTTTCAGGCTCCCTCTTGTGGTCACAGATGGTATTGTGTGACTTTGGTTTTTTGGCTCCCCCTGGTGGTTTGGTTTATTATCCTGCGGGTCTGCTGGATCAGCTGCCTCGTTATTCACCAGGGAGGCTCCTATTTAGCTCTGCTTAAACTTCCACTTGTTGCCGGCTGTCAATGTATTCAGTGCTATTCTGATTACTCCTGATTATCTCGTTTTCTGCCTCTTCAGGATAAGCTAAGTTCTGTTTGAATATTTTTTGCTCATCTGCCTGCAATATGATTTCTGTGTATGATGAGTCTAGTCCAGCTTTCTAACATGTGATTTCTTTTGCTGGTAAGCTCTGAGGTACGGAGTTGCTTCCCCCGCACTGTTAGTTGGTGTGGGGGCTCGAGCAATCTCTGCGTGGATATTTTGAATAGGGTTTTTTATTGACCGCACAGTTTCTTTCCTATTTTCTGCTATCTAGTATTAGCGGGCCTCATTTGCTAAATCTGATTTCATCTCTGCGTTTGTGCTTTCCCCTTAACTCACCGTTAATATTTGTGGGGGGCTATTCTATATCTTTGGGGTCTTCCACTGAGGCAAGTGAGGACTTACTTTCCTCCCAGGAATAGTCAGTTTCTCAGGCTGTGACGAGACGTCTAGGATTTTTAGGGAACGTTCCACGGCTGCCTATAGTTGTTTGCGGATAGGATCAGGTTGCGGTCAATCTAGTTACCACTTCCCCAGAGCTAGTAGTCTGTTCAGTAACTTAGCTAGTCCAACCTGCGATCCTTGCCACTAGGATCATAACAGTACAGCCGGCCTATAAAGTGTTAATTGCATGGCAGAAGCAGGAGAAAAGAAGCTTGGAGATATATATATTTTTTTTTTTGCTGCCGTGTGTCTAGCTGCTGTGTGTCTGGCTTCTCTCCTCCTCTTAATCTTGGTGTGGCTCTGAGTTCAGCTGCTGATATGGATATCCAGAGTTTAGCCTCCAGTGTAGATCATCTTGCTGCAAGGGTGCAAAGTATTCAGGATTTTGTTGTGCACAGTCCAATGTCAGAGCCTAGAATACCTATTCCGGAGTTGTTTTCTGGAGATAGATCTAGGTTCCTGAATTTTAAGAACAATTGCAAGTTGTTTCTTTCTTTGAAACCTCGTTCCTCTGGGGATTCTGTTCAGCAAGTTAAGATTATTATTTCTTTCTTGAGTGGCAATCCTCAAGATTGGGCTTTCGCATTGGCTCCAGGGGATCCTGCATTGCTCAGTGTGGATGCGTTTTTTCTGGCCCTTGGATTGCTCTATGAGGAACCTAATCTTGAGAACCAGGCTGAAAAAGCGTTGTTGGCCCTCTCTCAGGGGCAAGATGATGCAGAGGTGTACTGCCAGAAATTTCGGAAATGGTCGGTGCTTACTCAATGGAATGGGTGTGCCCTGGCTGCAAATTTCAGAAAAGGTCTTTCCGAAGCCATTAAGAATGTCATGGTGGGGTTCCCTACGCCTGCAGGTCTGAATGAGTCAATGACTCTGGCCATTCAGATTGATCGGCGTTTGCGGGAGCGCAAACCTGTGCACCATTTGGCGGTGTCTTCTGAACAGACACCTGAGTCTATGCAATGTGATAGAATTCTGACCAGAAGTGAACGGCAAAATTATAGACGGCAAAATGGGTTGTGCTTTTACTGTGGTGATTCAGCTCATGTTATCTCAGCATGCTCTAAGCGCACAAAAAAGATTGATAAATCTGTCACCATCGGTACTTTACAGCCTAAGTTTATTTTGTCTGTTACGCTGATTTGTTCCCTGTCATCTTACCCGGTTATGGCTTTTTTGGATTCAGGTGCTGCCCTGAGTCTGATGGATTTGTCATTTGCCAGGCGCTGTGGTTTTGTTTTGGAGCCTTTAAAATTCCCTATTCCACTAAGGGGAATTGATGCTACACCATTGGCTACGAATAAACCTCAGTACTGGACACAAGTGACCATGTGCATGACTCCTGTTCATCAGGAGGTGATTCGCTTTCTTGTATTGCATAATTTGCATGATGTTGTCGTGTTGGGCCTGCCATGGTTGCAGACTCATAATCCAGTCCGGGATTGGAAAGCAATGTCTGTGTCAAGTTGGGGTTGTCAGGGAATTCATGGCGACGCTCCTGTGGTGTCAATTGCTTCATCCACTCCTTCTGAAGTCCCTGCATTTTTGTCAGATTACCAGGATGTATTTGATGAGCCCAAGCTCAGTTCTCTACCTCCTCATAGGGATTGTGATTGTGCTATAAATTTGATTCCTGGTAGTAAGTTTCCTAAGGGACGACTTTTCAATTTGTCAGTGCCGGAGCATGCTGCTATGCGGAGTTATATAAAGGAGTCTTTGGAGAAAGGACTTATTCGCCCCTCCTCCTCCCCTCTTGGTGCGGGGTTCTTTTTTGTGGCTAAGAAGGATGGTTCCTTGAGACCTTGTATTGATTATCGCCTTCTAAAAAAAATCACGGTCAAATTTCAGTATCCTTTGCCATTGTTATCTGATCTGTTTGCTCGCATTAGGGGGTCTAGTTGGTTCACCAAGATAGATCTTCGTGGTGCGTATAACCTTGTGCGTATTAAGCAGGGTGATGAATGGAAAACTGCATTTAATACGCCCGAAGGCCATTTTGAGTACTTGGTGATGCCTTTTGGACTTTCTAACGCTCCTTCTGTCTTTCAGTCCTTTATGCACGACATCTTCCGCGAATATCTGGATAAATTTATGATTGTGTATCTGGATGATATTCTGTTTTTTTCGGATGATTGGGAGTCCCATGTTAAGCAGGTCAGGATGGTGTTTCAGGTCCTGCGTGCCAATGCTTTATTTGTGAAGGGCTCAAAATGTATTTTTGGAGTCCAGAAGGTCTCTTTTTTGGGTTTCATTTTTTCTCCTTCTGCTATTGAGATGGACCGAGTCAAGGTTCAGGCTATTCATGACTGGACTCAGCCTACATCTGTTAAGAGTCTTCAGAAGTTCTTGGGTTTTGCTAATTTTTACCGTCGCTTCATCGCTAATTTTTCTGGTGTTGTTAAGCCATTGACGGATTTGACCAAGAAGGGTTCTGATGTTACTAATTGGTCTCCTGCGGCTGTGGAGGCCTTTCGGGAGCTGAAGCGCCAGTTTTCTTCGGCTCCGGTCTTATGTCAGCCAGATGTCTCCCTTCCTTTCCAGGTCGAGGTTGATGCTTCTGAGATTGGAGCGGGGGCTGTTTTGTCGCAGAGAAGCTCTGATGGCTCTGTGATGAAGCCATGTGCTTTCTTTTCAAGAAATTTTTCGCCTGCCGAGCGGAATTATGATGTTGGTAATCGGGAGTTGTTGGCTATGAAGTGGGCATGTGAGGAGTGGCGACATTGGCTCGAGGGAGCTAAGCATCGTGTGGTGGTCTTGACTGATCACAAGAATTTGATTTATCTCGAGTAGGCCAAGCGGCTGAATCCTAGACAGGCTCGTTGGTCGTTGTTTTTCTCTCGTTTTGATTTTGTGGTCTCATACCTGCCTGGTTCGAAGAATGTGAAGGCTGATGCTCTTTCTAGGAGTTTTGTGCCTGACTCTCCTGGTGATTCAGAGCCAGCTGGTATCCTCAGAGAAGGGGTGATTTTGTCTGCCATCTCCCCAGATTTGCGACGAGTGCTGCAGGAGTTTCAGGCGGATAGACCTGACCGTTGTCCACCGGAGAGACTGTTTGTCCCGGATAGATGGACCAGCAGAGTTATTTCCGAGGTTCATTCTTTGGTGTTGGCAGGCCATCCTGGGATTTTTGGTACCAGAGATTTGGTGGCTAGGTCCTTCTGGTGGCCTTCCTTGTCGTGGGATGTGCGTTCCTTTGTGCAGTCTTGTGGAATTTGTGCTCGGGCTAAGCCTTGCTGTTCTCGTGCCAGTGGCTTGTTGTTGCCTTTGCCTGTCCCGAAGAGGCCTTGGATGCACATTTCCATGGATTTTATTTCAGATCTCCCTGTCTCTCAGAGACTGTCGGTCATTTGGGTGGTGTGTGATCGTTTTTCTAAAATGGTCCATTTGGTGCCCTTGCCTAAGTTGCCTTCCTCCTCCGAGTTGGTTCCTCTGTTTTTTCAAAATGTGGTTCGTTTGCACGGGATCCCTGAAAATATTGTTTCCGACAGAGGATCCCAGTTTGTGTCTAGATTTTGGCGGACCTTTTGTGCTAAGATGGGCATTAATTTGTCTTTTTCGTCGGCTTTCCATCCTCAGACGAATGGCCAAACCGAGCGCACTAATCAGACTTTGGAAACCTATTTAAGATGTTTTGTTTCTGCTGATCAGGACGACTGGGTGACTTTTTTGCCATTGGCCGAGTTTGCCCTTAATAATCGGGCTAGTTCTGCTACTTTGGTTTCGCCTTTTTTTTGTAATTCAGGGTTTCATCCTCGTTTTTCCTGGGGTCAGGTGGAGTCTTCTGACTGTCCTGGAGTGGATGTTGTGGTGGATAAGTTGCATCAGATTTGGAATCATGTGGTGGACAATTTGAAGCTGTCACAAGAGAAGGCTCAGCGCTTTGCCAACCGCCGTCGCCGTGTGGGTCCCCGACTTCGCGTTGGGGATTTGGTGTGGTTGTCTTCTCGCTTTGTTCCTATGAAGGTCTCCTCTCCTAAGTTTAAGCCTCGGTTTATCGGTCCTTATAAGATTTTGGAAGTCCTTAACCCTGTGTCATTTCGTTTGGACCTCCCGGCATCGTTTGCTATTCATAATGTGTTCCATCGGTCGTTGTTGCGGAGGTATGTGGTGCCTGTGGTTCCTTCGGTTGAGCCTCCTGCCCCTGTGCTGGTTGAGGGAGAATTGGAATACGTGGTGGAGAAGATCTTGGATTCTCGTATTTCTAGACGGAGGCTTCAGTATTTGGTTAAGTGGAAAGGCTATGGTCAGGAGGATAATTCCTGGGTTGTCGCCTCTGATGTTCATGCGGCCGATT
Source organism: Ranitomeya variabilis (assembly GCF_051348905.1). Lineage (NCBI taxonomy): Eukaryota > Metazoa > Chordata > Amphibia > Anura > Dendrobatidae > Ranitomeya > Ranitomeya variabilis. The sequence continues at coordinate 93,919,176 of NC_135239.1, read as the reverse complement.
TGGTTCGTGCCTTCCATGTGGCTCACCCTGGTTGCCCTGGGGGTTTTGATGAGGGTTCGGTGACCCCTCCTCAAGGGGGGGTACTGTTGTGAACTCCGTTTTCAGGCTCCCTCTTGTGGTCACAGATGGTATTGTGTGACTTTGGTTTTTTGGCTCCCCCTGGTGGTTTGGTTTATTATCCTGCGGGTCTGCTGGATCAGCTGCCTCGTTATTCACCAGGGAGGCTCCTATTTAGCTCTGCTTAAACTTCCACTTGTTGCCGGCTGTCAATGTATTCAGTGCTATTCTGATTACTCCTGATTATCTCGTTTTCTGCCTCTTCAGGATAAGCTAAGTTCTGTTTGAATATTTTTTGCTCATCTGCCTGCAATATGATTTCTGTGTATGATGAGTCTAGTCCAGCTTGCTAACATGTGATTTCTTTTGCTGCTAAGCTCTGGGGTACGGAGTTGCTTCCCCCACACCGTTAGTTGGTGCGGGGGCTCGAGCAATCTCTGTGTGGATATTTTGAATAGGGTTTTTTATAGACCGCACAGTTTCTTTCCTATTTTCTGCTATCTAGTATTAGCGGGCCTCATTTGCTAAATCTGATTTCATCTCTGCGTTTGTGCTTTCCCCTTAACTCACCATTAATATTTGTGGGGGGCTATTCTATAACTTTGGGGTCTTCCACTGAGGCAAGTGAGGACTTACTTTCCTTCCAGGAATAGTCAGTTTCTCAGGCTGTGACGAGACGTCTAGGATTTTTAGGGAACATTCCACGGCTGCCTATAGTTGTTTGCGGATAGGATCAGGTTGCGGTCAATCTAGTTACCACTTCCCCAGAGCTAGTAGTCTGTTCAGTTACTTAGCTAGTCCGACCTGCGATCCTTGCCACTAGGATCATAACAGGGTGAGTCTTGTGAGGGTAGGTGTCAAAGGGAGTGCATTCAGGTTGCTACTACTGAGGTACCCGCAGATCTATCCTCTCTCCCCAAGCAGTACTGGTCTCATGCGGACGTGTTCTCCAAAAAGGCGGCGGAGACCCTTCCGCCTCACCACCCCTATGACTGCCTTATGGACCTCTTGCCTGGTGCTGAGCCTCCCCGGGGTCGAGTTTATCCATTATCTCTCCCGGAGACGGAGGCTATGTCTCAGTACATCCAAGAAAATCTGGCAAGAGGGTTCATCAGGAAGTCAGTGTCACCTGCTGGGGCTGGGTTCTTCTTTGTTCAGAAGAAGAATGGGGAACTGCATCCATGTATTGACTACAGGGGTCTTAACGCCATCACCATTAAGAACAAATACCCATTACCCTTGATATCTGAGCTTTTTGATAGGCTACGGGGAGCAAGGGTATTTACAAAATTAGATCTGCGGGGTGCTTACAATCTCATTCGCATCCGTGAGGGGGACGAATGGAAGACGGCTTTTAACACCAGGGATGGGCACTATGAGTATCTGGTGATGCCCTTCGGGCTCTGTAATGCCCCAGTCATTTTCCAAGACTTTGTGAACGACATCTTCCGGGATATGCTCACCACCTCGGTCGTAGTCTATCTGGATGATATTCTCATCTACTCTCCAGATATCGACTCCCATCGGAGAGATGTTCGCAAAGTCTTTGACCTCTATGGGCAAACTCCCTCTAAGCCAAATTGGAGAAGTGTGTGTTTGAGCAGGAGTCCTTGACATTTCTTAGTTATATCATCTCTGCCCAGGGTTTGGCTATGGATCCTGCCAAGCTACAGGCTGTGATGGACTGGCAGGAACCCCATTCTCTTAAAGCGGTGCAGTGCTTTATGGGGTTCATTAACTACTATCGACAGTTCATTCCACACTTCTCAACGTTGGTAGCTCCCTTGGTTGCCCCTACCAAGAAGGGAGCAAATCCCAAATTGTGGTCTGTGGAGGTCTTCAAGGCCTTTAATTCTGTAAAGTCACATTTCGATAACGCTCCCATCCTACATCGCCCCAATGTAGACAAACCCTTTATCATGGAGGTGGATGCCTCATCTGTTGGTGCAGGAGCAGTCCTCTTCCAAAAGGATGCTCAAGGTCGGAAGCATCCTTGCTTCTTCTTTTCAAAGACCTTTTCACCAGCAGATAGGAATTATTCCATCGGGGACAGGGAGTTGCTGGCCATGAAATTGGCCTTCTCGGAGTGGAGACATCTCTTGGAGGGAGCTCGTTTTCCTTTCCAAGTCTTCACAGACCATAAAAATCTGGTGTACCTACAGACAGCCCAGCGGTTAAATTCTCGCCAGGCTAGATGGTCCTTGTTCTTCTCCCGGTTCCATTTCACCCTCCATTTTCTTTCCGGGGAGAAGAACATTCGTGCCGACGCTCTCTTTTGCTCCGTGGTGTCATGAGTGGAGGAGGAAGAGGAGCCTCGGCTTATTGTCCCCATTGAGAGCCTGAGAACCGTAGCCCCGGTTTCGCTAGAGTCTGTGCCTCCGGGCAAGACTTTTGTACCACCCAATTTGCGACCGCAGGTTCTCTCGTGGGCTCATTCGTCCAGGGTGGGTGGACATTTTGGGACAAAAAGGACATCTGAGCTCTTGGCAAGGACGTATTGGTGGCCACATATGATCCGTGATGTCAGGGATTATATTCTGGCGTGTGTCTCCTGCGCCAAAAATAAGTCTTCTCGACAATGGCCAGCTGGGTTACTCTATCCATTGCCGGTGGCAGACAGGCCCTGGGAGATGGTCGGGATGGACTTTTTGGTGGGTTTGCCCAAGTCTCGGGGCTGTACCATCATTTGGGTTATCACCGATCACTTCTCCAAAATGGTGCATTTGGTGCCGCTTCCACGTTTACCTTCGGCACGGGCCCTGGCAGCGTTGTTCATTAAGCACATCTTTCGCCTACACGGTATGCCAGACAAGATTGTCAGTGACCGGGGTCCCCAGTTTGCGTCTCGGTTCTGGAGAGAGCTTTGTCGTCTTCTCAGCATTTAATTAAATCTCTCCTCCGCATATCATCCCGAGACTAATGGATTGGTAGAGAGGGCCAATCAGACCTTGGTCACATATCTGCGACATTTTGTGTCAGCCAGACAGGATGACTGGGCATCCTTGTTACCGTGGGCAGAGTTTGCACTGAACAATGCGGTTGCCGACTCCACTGGACAAACCCCATTCCTCCTCAACTATGGTCAGCATCCGCGGGTACCTGTGCCTGTGCCCATGTCTTCTGCCGACTCCAGGGTGGCAGACTGGGCTGTGGAAGCACGGGATATTTGGGACTGCACTCAGGATGCCATTCAGGCCTCCAAGGAGAGAATGAGGTCCTCCGCCGATGCACATCGGCGCCCCGCTCTGACCTTTGCTCCTGGTGACATAGTGTGGCTCTCCGCCCGTAACATCAGGCTGCGAGTGGAGTCCGCTAAGTTTGCACATCGCTACTTGGGTCCTTTTAAGGTCCTCGAACAGGTTAATCCTGTGGTCTATCGTTTGGCCCTTCCGCCGCGCCTGGGTATCACTGACACCTTTCATGTGTCCCTCTTGAAACCCGTATACATGTCCCGGTTTTCCGTGTCATCTGCTGGGACATCAGGTTCGTCTACGGACGATTACGAGGTGAACGCTATTTTGGGGTGCAAGGTGGTACGTGGCAAAAAATTTTATTTGGTGGATTGGAAGGGTCATGGTCCTGGGAGTCTGTTGAGCACATTCGGGCTCCGCAGCTCATTGCTGCCTTCGAGCGTGGCGAGGCCCAAGGAGGGGGGGGCATGTTAGGGGTCGAGTTCCCGCCTCTGCACAGGGGGAATCTCTTGCCATCTCCGCTGCGGTCTCCCATTCTTCTCCTGCCACAGTGGAGCCTGCTCAGCAGAGACGTCGGTCCCAGCGTCTTGCTCAGTCCCACTCTGTACAAAGAGTTACTGCTGCTTTTCCTGCTTCTGCCATTGAAGTCAGTGCTGGGCAGCGGTGAGCAGATGCTTCTGGGACTAAGTCCTGCTCTTCTCGTTCTGAGCATGCCCTGAGTAAGATCTCTCAGTGGAGATCGAGGGTCACATGGTCAGATACTGCAGCTAAGTCCATTGGTCCTTTCATGAAGGTCCTGTAGGTGCTAGGACTAAGTCCTGCTCGGCACACACTGAGCATGCCCAGGGCAAGATCTCTCAGTGGAGATTTAGGGTCACATGCTCAGGTATGGCAGCCTTTCATTGGTCCTTCTGGGAAGGTCTTTTTCTTACTGCAGCTATATAAGGCTCGCATGGCCGTACGGCCATGCGCTAGTGTTGCTTTCATTTATGTACTTTGCGCCAGTGTGGTATTTTATGTGTGTGTTCAGGGACCCGGCTGAAATAAGCCCCTAGAATGCTGGCACCTCTGGCGAGGAGTTCGAATGCTTGTGTGTTTAGGGACCTGGCCGAAATAAGCCCCTAGAATGCTGGCACCTCCGGGGTGGAGTTTCGTGTGCGTGCAAGACCACTGACTGCTCTTGTTTAGACAGTTAGCCTGTGCCTCTGTGGAGTCTAACAGGGCACAGCGCTTTGAGTTCATGGCTGCTCTGAGAAGTAACAGAGTTAGCTAACACTTCTATTAGTTCCGCTATTTACTAGCAGCAGGTTCTCCTGCACGGTGGACCCCGGGCTGCGAACGCATCTATCCTAATAAAATATATGCTTTCATTAGGTGCGTTCCGCTAGCCCTATCATAACACGCGCCTGCAGTGTTTCAACATTTCATAAATGATGTGTTCTCACATGTTTTGGGGAAATTCGTTGTTGTGTACCTAGATGACATTCTCATTTATTCATGCTACCGTGATACTCATTTAGAGCATGTCAGGCAGGTGTTACAGCTTCTCAGAGAGAATCAGCTCTATGCAAAACTTGAGAAATGTGTATTTTCGGTTCAGGAGTTGCCTTTGTTGGGTTATATTGTGTCTGCTTCTGAGTTTAGAATGGATGCCGCTAAGGTGCAAGCGGTGTTGCGTTGGGAACGGCCTGATAACCAAAAAGCACTTCAGCGGTTCCTTGGGTTTTCTAACTACTATAGGAAGTTTATCAAAGATTTTTCTACCATTGCTAAACCGCTAACTGACATGACTAAAAAGAATACCAATTTCTCCATCTGGCCTGAGGCTGCTGTGCACGCATTTGAATTTCTTAAGAACAGTTTTGTTTTGGCCCCCGTTCTTGTGCAGCCAGATGTATCAAAACCATTTGTCATGGAAGTCGATGCGTCTGAGGTTGGTGTGGGGGCGGTGCTGTCACAAGGCTCATCCTTGGGCGAGCTGCGTCCATGTGCCTATTTCTCCAAGAAACTGTCGCCCGCCGAACGTAACTATGATATCGGTAACAGGGACTTGTTGGCAATCAAGTTGGCCTTTGAGGAATGGCGACACTTCTTGGAGGGGTCGGTTCATCAGGTTACTGTTATTACCGACCATAAGAATTTGCTTTATTTGGAGTCAGCCAAGCGTCTGTCCCCCAGGCAGGCTCGCTGGGCATTGTTTTTTACACAGTTCAACTTTGTTGTTACTTACCGACCTGGGTCTTAAAACACTAAGGCGGATGCTTTGTCCAGGTGTTTTCCAGGGGGAGAACCTCGGGAAGATCTGGTACCCATCCTCCAAAAAGGTGTTGTGGTTTCGGCTCTCACAACCGAGGTGGAGGCTGAGATTGCTGAGGCTCAGGAGGAGGTACCACCTGAGTTTCCCATCAACAAATTGTTTGTACCACTTCATCTCCGCTTAAAGGTTTTGGCGGAGCATCGTGATGCTGTCCTGGCTGGCCATCTAGGGGTTAGGGGTACTTTGGAGTTGGTGTCACATCGGTTTTGGTGGCCCAAAATCTGACAGGACGTGGTCTCGTACGTGTCAGCTTGCACCACGTGTGCTAGGGCTAAGACGCCCCGCTCACGTCCTGTTGGCACACTACTTCCTCTCGAGGTACCTAGTAAGCCATGGACGGAGATCTCCATGGATTTTATCACTGATTTGTCCTCCTCAGCTGGGAACACGGTCATCTTGGTGATTGTTGATCGGTTCTCAAAGATGTCACACTTTGTGTATTTGCCTTCGTTGACTAACGCTAAGACTCTGGCTCAGGTATTTGTGCAGGAGGTAGTCAGACTTCATGGGGTTCCGTCTGACATCATTTCTGATAGGGGGTCTCAGTTTGTGGCAAAATTTTGGAAAGCATTTTGCTCACGGCTAGGGATCAAGTTGTCTCATTTTTCGGCATTTCATCCTCAGTCAAATGGTCAGACCGAGCGTATGAACCAAAATTTGGAGCAGTACTTACGCTGCTTTGTTTCTGATAATCAGGAGGAGTGGTCGACGTTCCTTCCTTTGGCTGAGTTTGCCATAAATAATCACCGTCAGGAATCTTCTGGGGAGTCTCCTTTTTTTGTGTTTACGGGCTCCATCCTCAATTTTGTACTTTGAGTCAGGGGGGCTCTTCCGGCGTCCCGGAGGAAGACCAGTTAGGAGCACAACTGTCATCAGTCTGGAGGAGAGTTAAGCAGCACTTGTTGAGCGTGGGTGCTAGGTAAAAGCATGTGGCTGACAGTAGGCGTGTGCCAGGTCCGGACCTGAGTGTGGATGACTGGGTGTGGTTATACACAAAAAACATAAGACTCAAAATACCATCCCTTAAATTGGGTCCAAGGTTTATTGGTCCATTTAGGGTTACCACCGTCATTAACCCAGTAGCTTACTGATTGGAGCTTCCTACGGTGTATAAGATACACAACGTGTTCCACAGATCGTTGCTACAAAAAGTGGTGGGTCTTGTGGACGCGACGCCGATGCCTTCTCCAGTCTTGGTGGATGGTAATTTGGAATTTGAAGTTTCCAAGGTGGTTGACACTCGTGTAGTGTGCCACACTTTACAGTACCTGGTACACTGGCGTGGTTATGGGCCTGAGGAGAGGTCTTGGGTACCAGCCTCGGACATACATGCGGATCGGCTGGTCAGTATGTTTCACCGCCGCCATCCGGACAAGCCGGGTCCTATAAGTCGTGAGGGCCCTGGGGTCCCTCGTAGAAGGCGGGGTACTGTCATGTCGGACGTTGTTCACACTAGGGCGTTCGACAGACAGCGGTAATTCCGCTTTTGTCCACAATGCGCTCAGTGGCGTCAGCTAGATTCTATCTAGCTGGTCCGGGGTTAATTTAGCTGATACTCGGATTGGAAGCTGGGTCACACCCACTGCCTTTAAATAGTTCTGCTGAACATTGGGCGTCGCCGATTATAGCTTCTGTCTGGTGCTTGGTTATCTCGGTCTGGAGTGGTGGTCTAGGAGAAAGAGTTTCGTATCTGGTGGTGTATTTCCCTTTGTCATATTTTCTCCTTCCTTATTTGTATTTGTTTTGCCCTGTGCACTTATAGTGTATTCCTGAGTGACTGCGGCGTGGTGTATATTTTCCGTTATCCTTGTCTGTGCTATTGGTGTGTGGTCTCCTCACTGGGTGGTGGGTTGTGGTTTCAGCTTAGGGTTGAAACCGGAGACAGGGTGAGGATGGAGGCCCAGACATGCACACCATCAGTGTGAACTCTGGGAGAGGGTCAGTCAGGGTTTCCCTAGTCTGAGGGAAATCGCAGGGGCCCGGGTTATAAGCTTTTGCCTACCTAGGCTTCCCGTGACACTTCCCTTTTGAGCTTTGCACTGTGCCTCAGAAGTTGTTTTTACTCTCACATGGGGTATTTCCACACTCAGGAGAAATTGCACAACAAATGTTGGGGTCCATTTTCTCCTGTAACCCTTGATAAAATAAAAAAATTGGTGCTAAAAGATGATTTTTGTGGAAAAAATTGATGATTTTTAATTTTCACTGCTCAACGTTATAAATTTATATGAAGCACCTGGTGCTCACCAAACATCTATATAAGTTCCTTTGAGGAGTCTAGTTTCCAAAATGTGGTCACTTGTGGGGGGTTTCCACTGTTTAAGCACATCAGGGGCTCTCCAAACTCGACATGGAGTCCTCTCTCGATTCCAGCCAATTTAGCGTTCAAAACTTGAAATGGTGCTCCTTCCCTTCCAGTCATGGCTTCCTCCCAAACAGTGATCTTCCTCCACTCATGGGCTATGTGCGTACTCAAGAGAAATTGCACAACAATTTTCGGGTCCTTTTTCACCTGCTACTTTGATAAAATGAAAAATTTGGTGCTAAAATATGTTTTTTGTGGAAAAAATGTGATTTTTAAATTTCTTGACTCTACGTTATAAACTTATGTGAAGCATCTGGGGATTCAAGGTACTCACCAAACATCTAGATAAGTCCCTTGAGGGGTCTAGTTTCCAAAATGCGGTCACTAATGGGGGATTTCCCCTGTTTAGGCATATTAGGGGCTCTCCAAATGCGACATGGCATCCTCTCTCGATTCCAGATGATTTTACATTCAAAACCTCAAATGGTGCACCTGGTGATTTTCCTCCACACATGGCATACCGGCGTACTCAGGACAACAAATATTTTGGTTTATTTTCTCCTGATACCCTTGAGAAAATAAAAAAAATTGTGTCCGTGGTAAAATTTTTGTGAAAAAAAGTTGAATGTTCATTTTTTCCTTCTACATTGCTTCAGTTTTTGTGAAACACCTGAAGGGTTAATAAACTTCTTGAATGTGGTTTTGAACACCTTGAGGGGTTCAGTTTTTAGAATGTTGACACTTTTGTGGATTTTCTGTCATATAGGCCCCCAAGGTCACTTCAAATGTGAGGTGGTCCCTAAAAAAATGGTTTTGTAAATTTTGTAGGAAAAATGAGAAATAACTGGTCAATTTGTAAGCCTTAAAACTTCCTAATAAAAAAAAGATGCTTAAAAAATTGTGCTGATGTAAAGTAAATATGTGTGAAATGTTATTCATTAATTATTTTGTGTGACGTAACGCTTTGATTTAGGTGGATAAAAATTAAAAGTTTGAAAATTCTGAAATTTTCAAAATTTTTGCCAAATTTACATTTTTTTCACAAATGAACGCAAGTCGTATCACAGACATTTTACCACTGTCATAAAGTACAGTATGTCTAGAACAAACATGCTCAGAATCACTGGGATTCGTTGAAGCGTTCCAGAGTTATAATTACCTAAAGTGACAGTGGTCAGATTTCAAAATTAAGGCCTGGTCATTAACCTACAAAGTGGCTTGATCCTTAAGGGGTTAAAGTAAAACCCTTTGATGAAAGCTTGTTTCAGTCTAAAGCTCACCAAATAGTCATACAAGAAGCTAACCAGCAAAACATACTAGAGCATAAGCAGGGGGTTACATTTACTTTGTATTTTTGGAATGTTTTTTCGATGATGAAACTTGAGTGCAATGTGCGCAGGGCCTATTGCTGTAGGAGGACATGCAAAGAGATGGTCACATGATACTACCCGAGCAGGTTTGGACTCTGGATTTATAATGCAGCTTCATCTGTCTGCATGTATTTTGAGGTCTAGATTTGCATTTATTGGTTAATTAATTCCAGGGGCTTTATTGGTAACTGTGCTTCTTTTAGTGTCTGATTTTTCTGGTTTAGTTTTGGATTAGCAATGAATCAGGCATTAGTTTACATAAATTGCTAATATACAGCATGTTAAAAGAACATTGGGTGCTGATTATCACATCTCTTCTCAGAACCTCAGACCCTGATACTGGAGCGCCCCCAGTAGGGCTGTGGGGTACTCGGTACCGGGTCCTTCTGTTCTCGGCGGGGATTTCTCGGTGGCTGACCCGGTCCGTGGCCCTAGGGACGTCCGTTGTAAATGGGGGAAAGGTCTTTAAAGGGATAATGTTCGTGACGCTACCTGTGGTATTCAGTCAGGGTGACAGACGCTGCTTAGGAGTCCGCTGGGGTGATGTTATGGCAGCTAGATGGTATACCTTCCCAGAGGTGAAGTGTATCCCCAGGGCTTCCCAGAGTGTAGATGGTGGATGGTGTGAGGCGCAGTGAAGAACGAGGACACAAGGTTGCAGTCTCTTTACCTTTACTGAAGGCTTCAGCATCCACATTCCAGGGTACAGACCACAGGGTAGGCAGAGTCCGGCCAGTCTGAAGGCAAATCCAGAGTCCCCTTATCCAGGTGGAAATCAGTAGCCTTCCTCTAGCGCCTGGATGTTGTAGTACCTCCCTGCTGAGCTTCTCGGTAAGGTCCTCACAACTGATGTTGGTGTTCTAGATGTTATTTCTCTTTCTCTCTCTGTCCCCGTGATGGAATGGATAGGACAAATCCGTATGACTGGTGGCCTGAGGCTTTTTACAGGGACTCTATCATGCCCCGGCCCCCACAAGTTGCCACCGTGCCTCCTGGGTATGGGTCGGGCAGCTAACATGGAATTAACTGTCCTGCCGGTCTCTGGAGCAAGGCTTGGAGATTGTTACTCCCTTGGTGTTCCGGCTACCGGATTCTGCGCCTCAGAAAGGAGGCAGCCTTTTGCAGGGCAGAACTCTTTCTGGATTCCTCTCCTAGTGCTATGACTTCGTTTCTCACCCTCTACAAAACAATTCTCTTTCGTGTCCTTCCTTAAGATGCTGCCACACGTGGGGCAGGCGCAGCTCTGTGGCCTTCTGTCTAGGCCTCTGACAGGATCCCACCCCTGTCAGGGACCCCTCTGTCTGCAGTTCTATGATGTTCCTCCTTCCCCTCTGGCTGCCAGACAGGGTGTTGCCTGGGTGAAGCCCAGTCAGCTTCTGCCTGACTTCCTATCCAGACCACCAGTTTTACCTAATTGTGCGGAGTGCCCTAATAGATAGGAGCGTAGCTCCCCCTGGTGGATTGGAGTGTGAAGTGTGGTGTATGGTTTGTGATACCTGGTAAAGAGATCTCCTTTATTGCCTTCAGAAGTAACTTCACTCCCCCTGGTGGAAGAACGACGTTACTGCAAAGACCAGGACTCTGGGGCACTGCAATACTGCTACTGAAATCTGAATGACAAGATAGCAAGAATACTGAACTATTAGATCCGGCTAAAAGTCATTTGGGAGGCAGGTAGTGCTGAAGTCTCCATCCATGAGGAGAGATGAGCGAAGTTGTTCGGTAGACGTTAGCCAATTTTAAATTTGTCATAAACATAGCACATTTGCATTCGTGTTCAGTTTCCCGAGCATTTTACCTCAAAGTTGGCAAAATTCGGTCACAGTTTGGTAAATGATTGCGCTTCCACCAATGATTTTGATAGGACTTTGGCTAGGATAGTGATGTTGTATGATGAGAAATAGGTGGAGATTTTTTTATGTGGGGAAGGGGTGGATATAGGTCAAAGGACGGACAGAGTGTTTTTTTTTGTTCACTTAATGTGTGTAGATTCTGGACAGCCAATCAGGGCGCAGAAACTATCCAAAACATCCAGAAATAAGGGAGTCTATCATTGGCTGCCGAAGTCACATGTTTCTCTCCATATAAAAAGTGGACACGCTGTTTTGCTGATTCCATTTTCTTAGTGTAAGGCTGCTCCTACTGCTGTAAGTTGTCATATAGTTAGATATGAACCTGTCATGTGTAGTTTTGAGCATTCCGATACCGCAAGTATCGGGTATTGGCCGATATTCGCGGTATCGGAATTTCGATACCGAGTTCCGATACTTTCAGTATATCGGATACCAGAATCGGAAGATCACAAAACTCAAAGAGCCAGAATTCAGCCAATGAGGAATCATTAGAAGTGTGGGCACATGCTGTTCTGCATGGTGGGCATGTAACTACTGGCATGGCTGTGATTGGCTGCTGAAATTATGTCATGATGCTCTATAAAAGTCGCTGCCGCCATTTTGGGTGCACTCTGCTGTGAATTCAGTTAGGGACAGGACGCTGTGTTCTGACTGAGGGATAGGTTTGAGATAACAATTTGCTTCATTGTGCTTTACCCAGGCTAATATAGCAACGGCTGTGTGAGAACCTTGTTTTTGCCTTGCAGTGCTGTTCACAGCTGTCTGCACGGTCTCTGTGTGAGTGCAGCTCACTCTGTAGTCTGTTCTGCTGCCACAGCCGGTTGTAGTCAGCTCAGGGTGCGTCACTGCCTCATACTGTTCCATTGTCCTTTTTTCAATTAGTGCTGCCTGCTGCACATTTTTTCAAATTTATCCTATTAGTGGCTTTCCATCTGTTTCCTGCTAGATTGTGGAAAAACACTATATAGGATTACATAGAGGAGCTTTTTTTGGCCTTGCAGCGCCATTCACGGCTGTCTGCACGGTCTCTGTGTCTCTGAATGCCTTTAATGTTTCCTCCACCTCCCCCAATACATCCTACATTATTCTTAGTTGTTTTCCTTCATGTAGAATTAACCTACAAGGAAAGAAAGGGTCTATTTTAATTCCGATATTTTTGTCCCATTGACTTGCATTGGTATCGGGTATCGGTATCGGCGATATTCGATATTTTTTGATTATCGGCCGATCCAATCCGATACCGATACTTCTGGATATCGGAAGGTATCGCTCAACACTAGTCATGTGTAATATCGACCTTCCAGCATCTAACTAGTTTGTTCTAATAGTGTTGTGCAAGCAGGAGTCCACATTTCCTAATCCAAAAAGTTTGGGCTAATACTGTGCTGCAGTTAGGACTCAGTAGGTCACATTTCTTAATCAAAATCATTTGAGCTGATATTGAGGTGCAGTCACCAGAACCCATTTCCTAATCCAAATTGTTTGGGCTAAAATATGTTACAGTCAGGACTCAGGAGGTCACATTTACTAATCCAAATCATTTGGGCTAATATTGGGGTGCATGCACCAGGCCCCATTTCCTAATCCAAATTGTTTGTGGCTAATGGTGTGTTGCAGTCAGGACTCAGGAGGTCACATTCACTAATCAATCTAGTTTGGGCTAATAATGGGGTGCAGGCACCAGGACCCATTTACTAATCCAAATCGTTTGGGCTAAAACTCTAGTGCAGGTACTAGGTTCATTTCATAATTAAAATTGTTTGGCCTTATACTCTATCAATATATAAAAGAATGAACTCGATCGGTACATTTTTTAATTCAAAATGCTAGAATTACCTGTTTTTTTGCTGCCACTACATTGCAAGAAAATGCAATAATGGGCGATCAGAAGATTGTATATGCAGCTAAATTTTATGAATAAAAACGACAGCTCTCACCCAGCCCCAAATCACAAAAAATGAGACATTACAGGTCTTGGAAAATGGCATCTTTTTTAACCAAAGTTTGGAATTTTCCTTCACCACTTAAATAAAAAAATAACCTAGACATGTTTGGTGTCTATGAACTCATAATGACTCGGATAATCATAATGGCAGGCCAGTTTTAGCATGATAAAAAAACATGATAAAAAACATGAACATGAACATGATAAAAAAAAAAACAGAAGTGTGGAATTGCAATTTCACCGCACTTGGAATTTTTTTTCCCCATTTTCCAGTGCACCATATTGTAAACCAATTAAATCATTCAAACGTTAAACTTGTCCCACAAAATATAAGCCCTCATGGCCATTTTTACTGAAAAATAAAAAAGTTATGGCTCTGAGAAGAAGGGGAGCAAAAAACCAAAATGCAATAACGGAAAATGGTCCAGGGGTTAAGGAGTTAAATATTGATCAGTAACAGTTGGATGAGTGACAGGTATAGGCCTGGTGCTTTGAGAGCCTTGGTAAATTCAAACTACCCACATGAAGGAGACCCAACTTGGAGTTCAAACATTCCATAAAATTAGGGGCAAACACCAATAAAGTGTCATCAATTTTCCCAGAGTAGAAATAGTATATTGGGACTCTGACACCCCTTCCACTACAGACAGCACACCAGATGGAGACACAACTTGGAGTCTCCACATTTCAAAAAATTGTTAGCAGCATCAGCAGCGGTAGCAGCAGCAGGAACAGAAGCCAAGACAAAGGTGTCATAGACTGCAATAAAGCAAAATCAATGCAGTACACTAAAAACTACACCATCTTCTTGTCTGCCCAGTTGGGTGGGTGCAAAAGTCATTGAAGATTCATGACTTGGTCATTTCAATGAAAGTTAGATGGTCTAAACTTTCAGGTGACAGCTGCATGCGCTTATCCATCAGGACTAGTGTTGAGCGATACCGTCCGATACTTGAAAGTATCGGTATCGGAAAGTATCGGCCGATACCGTCACAGTATCGGAATCCAATCCGATACCGATACCCGATACCAATACAAGTCAATGGGACTCATGTATCGGACGGTATCCCTGATGGTTCCCAGGGTCTGAAGGAGAGGAAACTCTCCTTCAGGCCCTGGGAACCATATAAATGTGTAAAAGAAAGAATTAAAATAAAAAATATCGCTATACTCACCTGTCCGACGCAGCCGGGACTTCAGCGAGGGAACCGGCAGCGTTGTTTGTTTAAAAATCGCGCTATTACTTGGTTACGTGAATTCCCGGCTTGTGATTGGTCAGGTCGGCCATGTTGCCGGGACGCGGACCAATCACAGCAAGCCGTGACGAAATTACGTCACGGCTTGCTGTGATTGGTCCGCGTCCCGGCAATATGGCCGCCCTGACCAATCACAAGCCGGGACGTCACGGGAGGCTGGACACGCGCTCATTTTAAAATGGGCGCGTGTCCAGCCTCCCGTGACGTCACGGCTTGTGATTGGTTGTGCCGCGATCAACCAATCACAAGCCGGGAGGCTGGACGCGCTCATTTTGAAATGGGCGCGTGTCCAGCCTCCCGTGACGTCACGGCTTGTGATTGGTTGCGCCGCGATCAACCAATCACAAGCCGGGAGGCTGGACGCGCTCATTTTGAAATGGGCGCGTGTCCAGCCTCCCGGCTTGTGATTGGTTGACCGCGACGCAACCAATCACAAGCCGTGACGTCACGGGAGGCTGGACACGCGCCCTTTTTAAAATGAGCGCGTTTCCAGCCTCCCGTGACGTCACGGCTTGTGATTGGTTAATGGCGGCCATGTTGCCGGGACGCGGACCAATCACAGCAAGCCGTGACGTATTTTCGTCACGGCTTGCTGTGATTGGTCCGCGGCCCGGCAACATGGCCGCCCTGACCAATCACAAGCCGGGACTTCGCGTAACCATGTAAAAGCGGGAATTTTAAACAAACAACGCTGCCGGTTCCTGCGCTGAGGTCCCGGCTGCGTCGGACAGGTGAGTATAGCGATATTTTTTATTTTAATTCTCTATTTTACACATTTTAACATTAATGTTGTTCCGATACCCGATACCCGATACCACAAGAGTATCGGAATCCCGGTATCGGAATTCCGATACAGCAAGTATCGGCCGATACCCGATACTTGCAGCATCGGAATGCTCAACACTAATCAGGACACCACCAGCAGCGCTGAAGACACGTTCTGAGAGAACGCTTGCTGCCAAGCATGATAAAACCTCCAAGGCATGACAGGCGAGTTGAGGCCACTCTTCCATTTTTGAAGAGTAAAATGCAAAAGATTCCATACCCACCTGATGGCATTGATATTGAGCTTGAGATACTCCTGCACCATCCTCTCCAGTTGTTCACTATGCCTGGTCTAAAAAATGTGTGAAATTACTCACAGAAATTGATTCCGCCACTTACACTGCTAATGTTTTTCTACTGACGACTCGACATTCCCAGGTTTGGAAGTTTATAGCTGCGATGCTCACTGTGTGCCTGAATGCTGTTATGGAAAAACCACTCTTAAGTTTGTCTTCAAGTATGTTTCAATTCTCAAGTATTTGCTTGTCCTTTTCCAGGGGAAAAGAATGGGTCAAACTATACTCTTGTATCATGGATCTAACCGAGTTGCAACTCAGTAGTCAGCAATATTTGTAATCCTAGCAATCTGGTCATCATGTTGCAGATAGTGCAGCACTAACATGCTCTTGTGTCTGGCGATTCTTTGAGATCTATCTGTGTTGGTGAAGGAGTAAAACTCAGGGTTGCTTCCTATGTCCCCTCTGATCAACCACAGGATAAAGAGATGGGATTATTATCCTCATCATCTCTTGACAGTTGAGAGCCCATCACCTCCTCCTCCTCATCGTTCTCCATTTGCTCCTCATCTCATGCACCTTCAATAACAGTTTCTCTGCTACCAATACCACCTTGATTGCTGAAATTTACCATCCTATGGCACCCGCTTGTGCGACGTCCTTCTGGAACTTTGAGATATTGCTGTACCTTCCTCCTCTGCTTCCACCTCTTCCTTTGGGACCATCATCTCCTCCCGCAGACTATTCAAAATGTGCTCCAACATGTAGATGACCAGAATAGTGATGGTGATGACCGCATCATCAGCACTAACCATCTTAGTAGCCATTTGGAATCTGTGCAAAAGAGTGCAGAGGTCCTTCATCTGTGCCACTTCACATGCGTGATTTGCACCACATTCATACTGCGATGTCCCAAGCTATGCAAAAGGACATAGTGCACCAGGGATCATCGCTGGTGCCACAGACGCAACATATTCAGAGTGGATTTCCAATGTGTCAGCAGATCACATATCAACTGGTTAACCAGTAGCCCAAAAGACCTCTGTAGCAATGTAAGTCAATGACCTGTGGTGTAAAAATGGTGGAAGACACATCCAGGCCGGGATAGCAGTGGAGAAAATGCTGTACCAGCAGGTTGAGGATGTGAGCCATACAAGGGCAAGGCATGTGTGTAAGGTTGCACCACCATTTGGCCACCACCAGGTTCGCATCATCATTACACACTCCTATCCCTGCATCCAGGTTCATTGGAGACAGCAATTGCTCAAACTTGGCCTGGGTAGCTGTCTACACCTCTTGAGCTTTTTGGCTGCGATCTACAAGGCATATTAGTTAAAATACTGCCTATTTGCGGTGAGCCCTGACTGTGCAGCACCAAGGTAAGGGATTCTCTCTGCACTTTTGGTACGCATTTTTCATTAAGGAAGATGTTGAGAGGGCAGGTGGATGCCCTAGATGAGATGAAAGAGGGAGAATCAGTGGAAGAAGTGCTAGGTACAGAGTTTTGCTACTCAATCCTTCGAGATTTCAAGACTTAGTGTCTAATGACACCTTGGTGTCCAGTGGTTCAATTAACAACCATGTAGTAATCAAATTATTGCAATTTTTGCCTCTTCTGAGTCTTTTTTTTACAAAGTTGGCAGATAGCTTAAGTTGGGTCATCCTTTGCAGTTTCAAAAAATGCCCAGACAAGGCAACCCTTGCCACCCATGTGAACTGCAGATTCGCGACCGCTGTTGACCACAGCCAAAGTTGTGGCTGAGGATGCAGTGCTTGTCATGGTTCCATCAATCCGTGTTTGTGCACCGAGCTGCAACGTAACTTACCTGTCTTCCTCGTCCTGCACCTCCTCTACTCAGCTGTGTGCCTTTGAGTTCACAAGTGTGATCTACAACGTCATCATCATCCTCTCTGTTCTTACACTCCTGACCCTGAGTTTCCCTCCTCTTCCTGCCCTGACAACACAGTACAGTCCGCAAGCTCCCCAGGTATCTGACTCTCATCAGTATAACCTCCACCACGGGGGTTAAAGTCTTGTGACGAGGGTATGGATTGTACTTGGACCCTACTTCTTCTGGCCTGGATCCAACGTGAAGAAATTTTGGGCATCGGTGCAGTTGTTTTCCTCCGCTTGAGTCTGTGAATCTTTGGAGCAGACCTCTGGAGGCTTTGGAATAGCATGTGAGAACAGCTCTGCACACTTACCCCTCTGTGGTTCCCCACAGTCAGTTGGGCGATTGAACAGTTGTGATGTGGGGGAAACAATGGTAATTTGGGTGCTACCTCTAAGGACTTTAATGTGTGTGATGTTAAGGTGGAGGAAGAGGAGGAGAGGAGAGGCCACTTGATGCAGCACTTGCCATCCACTGGAGCACATGCTCATTCTGGCCCTCATCTGCAAGGTGTAGATGAGGGTATCCTGCAAGTTTGCTGCCTCAGGGTAACCCAGGACTCTGATCTCTCCTTCAAAACACATATCCATGCTATTTCCACTTCCTGCTCACTACAGCTCAAAAATGTATCCTTTATCCCTACATTCCTTAATCAAGAATCTACAAAATCCCTAGGCCATGCAATCATCATCTCCTGCCTCAACTACTGCAAGCTCCTGCTTTGTGCCCTCCCTTCTAACAGTCTCACACCCCTCCAATCTATCCTAAACTCTGCTGCCCAACTAATCCAAATATCCCTCACTATTCCTCAGCCTCTCCTCTGTGTCAATCCATTCCCTGTCTCTCCATTACTCAGAGAATCCAGTTCAAAACCCTAACCATGGCATACACAGCAATCCACACCATGTCTCTTTCATACATCTGTTACCTAGTCTCCTGGGACTTACATGCATGCAACCTCAGATCCTGACTAGTGTTGAGCATTCCGATACCGCAAGTATCGGGTATCGGCTGATATTTGCTGTATCGGAATTCCGATACCGAGATCTGATACTTTTGTGATATCGGGAATCGGTATCGGGATCGATATTAATGTGCAAAATAAAGAATAAAAATAAAAATTATTGATATACTCACCTCTCCGACGCAGCCTGGAGCTTACCGATGTCACCGGGAGTCTCCATTCCTAAGAATAAGCGCTTGAAAGACCTTAAATGACGTCGCGGCTTGTGATTGGTCGCGTAGCGGTCATGTGACCGCTCACGCGACCAATCACAAGCCGCGACGTCATCTAAGGTCTTTCAGGCGCTCCGTTCCTAAGAATGAGCGCTTCAAAGACCTTAGATGACGTTGCGGCTTGTGATTGGTCGCGTAGCAGTCATGTGACCGCTCACGCGACCAATCACAAGCCGCGACGTCATCTAAGGTCTTTGAAGCGCTCATTCTTAGGAGCGGAGGCTGCCGGTTCCCTCGGTAAGGTGTAGGGGCCGCCGGACAGGTGAGTATATCAATATTTTTTATTTTAATTCTTTATTTTACACATTAATATGGATCCCAGGGCCTGAAGGAGAGTTTCCTCTCCTTCAGAGCCTGGGAACCATCAGGATACCTTCCGATACTTGGTGTCCCATTGACTTGTATTGGTATCGAGTATCGGTATCGGCAATATCCGATACTTTTCGGGTATCGGCCGATACTATCCGATACCGATACTTTCAAGTATCGGACGGTATCGCTCAACACTAATCCTGACAAAATCTCCTTCTCTACTCCTCTCTTATCTCCTGTTCTCACAATTGCATACTAGATTTCTCCCATACATCCCCTCTACTCTGGAACTCTCTTCCCCAACATATCATACTCTCAGCTACTATGATAACCTTCAAAAGGAACCTGAAGAACCACCCTGACAAGCCTACAACCTAAAGTAATCATCTTTCTACCATAATGAAGCTCAAGCAGTTCTACCCTCATTGTAAGGATCCTCTATCCTCCAGTGCCAGTCAGTGACTTGTTTTGTTTAAGAATACTGTACTGTTTTATTATGAATACCCTTTTTTCACATGTAGAGCGTCATTAAATAAATGGTGCTATAATAATAATAAATAATAATAATAATAATAATAATAAAAATACCGAGTGGCTGCAAAAGAAAGGGAGTTGAGTAGTCCATCCAGTAACAGAAGTTGTCAAAAATCTACTCAATTATACTATTTCTACTCTGGGTAAGTTGATGTCACTTTAGTGGTGTGCGGCAATTATTTTGGAAAATATTTGTACTCCAAGTTGGGTCTCCTTCATGAGTGTTGCCTGAAGCACTAGGTCTCCCAGACCAGCAAACCTGCCCTTACTTTCAGTCAAATACCTGTGTAACTATCTTTAAATGTTTCTAACAATATTCGCTGATGAAGCTGATATTTGTACCACCTGAGTGTGGCTCAGCAGAAAAGAAGTTTGAGCTGTTGCATGAGGTATCAGGATACCCAGCAAAGCAGACTTATTCCGGTATCTCACCCACTTCATCTTAATTTAAGCTTAAATTAAAAATTATAAATACTGGTCCAGACCCTGATACCTTATGCATGGCCCATAGCTGACTTCTGCTCTGCCATTATCAAATTTCTACTGTGGGTGAATTGATCATCAGTCAACTACCTTTGTTACTATCCTTACATTTTCTATAATTTGTGGTTTACCAAGCTGATATCTGTGCCACCTGAGTGTGGCTGAGCTGAAAAGTAGTGTGAGCTGTTGAATGAGGTATCAGGATTCCCAGCAAAGCAGGATTACGCCAGTCCTTCACCCAACTCATCTTAATTTAAACTTAAAATAAAAGATCTAAATGATGCCTCAGATCTTGATACCTCATCTATGGCCCATGGCTGACTGATGCTGTGCCATTATCAAATTTCTACTATGGGTTAATTGATGCCACTTTGCCAGTTGTCTGCCCCTAATTTTTGCAAATGTTTTGATTCCGAGTTGGGTCTCCTTCATGCATGTTGCCTAAATTTGGCAGGCCTCTCAAAGCTTTTCACTCGTCCACCTGTTACTGATCAATGTTTCAGGTAGAAATGCTGGTCCAAGTCTTGTCCCAGGCTCTGCACCATGCATTAATGCTGCGCAATTATACTATTTGTACTCTGGGTCAATTGATGCCAATTTTCCTGGTGTCTGCCTCTCATTTGAGGTGTTTGGGAATCTTTTTGCCTGCCCTTAAGGTGTTGTCTATATGTTTAGTTTTGCCTCACATTGAATTCAATGGGGTTTGGCTATGTTCTTCGAACTGTTCAGCGAACATTGGGATGTTCACCGAACCAAATCAAATCTTGAAATATTCGCTCATCTGTAGTTGTGAGTAGAGATGAGAGAATTTGCTTGGGTTCCCTCTTATTCGGCAAGCTATAGCATTTGCTGAATAAACAGCAGGAAAAACCAGGGCTTCCTGGATCGAGTCGGCAGATCAGCTGATTGGCATCACAGCTGCATGAGTCGTGGCTGTGTGACAGTCACGACATGCATGGAGAGCCCAACAAACAGGCTCTCCATGCATGTGTCATGACTGTCACACAGCCACGACACATGCAGCTAAGGCGCCGATCAGCTGATTGGCCGGCACAGTCCAGGAAGCCGGGTTTCCTCTGTAGCTTATTCAGCAAGCACTAGATCTTGCTGAATAAGGGGCAACCCAAGCAAATTTGCACATCTCTAGTTGTGAGTAAGCCACTAAAGATTAGTTACTGGGGAAAAAAATACCATCAAGCAAACTCTATCATTGCACACCAGTGACTTATCCCAGCTAAACAGGGCACAGCGCTCTCTTTACTATGGGCTCTGTGAAGTAACAGAGTTCGTTTATTCTATTTTGCTTCGCCACCTTGCTTAGCAGCAGGTTCTTTCCTGCATGGTGGATCCCAGGTTGCGAACACACCTATCCCATCTAATAAATATATTCGGTGTGTTCCGCCAACCCTAACAGTGTGTGAACATGTTCCTACAGACTTGTTCATTTTGCAATTAGCCCATGTGTTTCGGTTTCCATAATTGTTCTCTTGTGTCTACAAGACAGGGGAGGTATCCACCACTTTTTGTGGGTCATTTGCACAAAAGCTGTTCCATTCAACATGTCCACATGGACATTCCCTCTCTGAACCCTGCCTATACAGGTAATATACAGATGGTCAGGTTTTAAATACATCAGAAAGGGATTACATACATCAGTTAGGACTGCTCTATATGGGTATTCCTTGACGTTTGGTGGAGCATCTTAGTATACTTTTTTTGCAAAAAAAGTATCAACCAAATACCCTGTTTTTTCCATCTTTTTACTAGCACTTGCTTTTTACTGTGATTTTTTTACAACAGAGTGCTTTTTGACCACACCGCTGCATGACCAGCTCTATCCTCACCTACTGTATTCTCACCCATCCCCTGTAGATTGTGAGCCTTCGCGGGCAGGGTCCTCACTCCTCCTGTACCAGTTATGACTTGTATTGTTTAAGATTATTGTACTTGTTTTTATTATGTATACCCCTCCTCACATGTAAAGCGCCATGGAATAAATGGCGCTATAACAATAAATAATAATTATTAATAATTTTGGTCTTACTGTGCTCTTTTGTGTCTTCACTTAAATTGAGTGCCTAGTCTCTTAATATATTTTAACATTTCTGGACTGATGATGTCACATATTTGGAAGCACCTTCCAAAGTTTTTTGGCAAGACCTGAGTTATTTAGAGACACACCTGTGGATTTATTTTAGTGCACACCTGAAGCACACTGTATCTTTGAGCAGCATCATGGGAAAGTCTAAAGAAATCAGCCGATATATCAGGAAGAGAATTGTGGATTTGCACAAGTCTGGCTCATCCTTGGGTACAATTTCAAGGTACCTGAAGATGTCTCATTCATCTGTTGAAACAATTATATGCAAGTACAAACAAGATGGGAAGGTCCAGCAATCATACCGATCAGGAATGAGATGGGTTCTGTGTCCCAGAGATGAATGTGCTTTGGTTCAACATGTGCATATCAGCCCAAGGACAAAAGCAAAAGACCTCATGAAGATGATGGAGGAAGCTGGTAAGATTGTGACAATATCCAGAGTGAAATGAGTACTGTTTCAACATTGGCTGAAAAGCCACTCTGCCAGGAAAAAGCCATTACTCCAAAAGAAAAACGAACAAACAAGGCTAATGTTTGCAAATGAACACAGGAACAAAAACCTTAATTTTTGGAGAAATGTCCTGTGGTCTGATGAAACTAAAATTTAACTTTTTGGGCATAATGACCATCATTACATTTGAAGGAAAAAAGGAGAAGCTTGGAAGCCTAAGAACACCATCTTAACTGTGAAGCATGGGGGTGGCAGCACTATGTTTTGGGGTTGTTTTGCTTCAGGAGGGACTGGTGCACGTCACAAAATAGAACGAATAATGAGAAAAGATCTCCTTCTCTACTCCCCTCTTATCTCTTCTTCCCACAACCACATCCAAGACTTCTCCCATGCTTCCCCCATACTCTGGAACTCTCTACCCCAAACACATCAGACTCTCGCCTACCATAGAAACCTTCAAAAAGAACCTGAAGACTCATCTCTTCCGACAAGCCTACAGTCTACAGTGATCCTCAACCTACTGAAACGCTGCACAACCAGCTCTACCCTCTTCTAGTGTATCCTCACCCATTCCCTGAAGACTGTGAACCCTCGCGGACAGAGTCCTCCCTCCTTCTGTACCTGTTAGTGCCATATTTATTGTATTTGTCTATATTTGCCCCCTTTTCACATGTAAAGCGTCATGGAATAAATGGCGCTATACAAATGTATAATAATAATAATAATAATAAAAAGAATATGTGGCAATACTGGAGCAACATCTCAAGGCATCAGCCAGTAGTTTAAAGCTTCTGTTAAAATGGGTCTTCCAAATGGAAGCATACTGCCAAAATGGTAAAAAAGAGGCTTAAGGATAACAAAGTAAATGTTTTCGAATGACCATCACAAAGCCCTGATCTTAATCCTATTGAAAATTTATGGGCAAAGCTGAAAACGCAGGTGTGAGCAAAGTAACCTACTGTACATACCTGGATAAGTTATGCCATTTTTGTCAGTGGGAATGGGCCAAAATTCGGACCCAAGTCATTCAGTTTAAGGACAATGGTATTAAATACTAATGAAATTTCTTTAAACTTTTGAGTTAAAAATTGTATTACTGTAAATAATAAAAATACCTTTAAACATTCTCTCTCACTATTCTGGCATTTGGAAAATGTGCATAATAATCCATCCATATGACCTGAGCCTATTTGACAAGACACGGATTATTACGTCCACACAGGTGGTGCACATGCAATCGTCACCGGGTGTCAGCTGATTCTGACAGCTAACACCCGGCACTAAGTGCCAGGAGTGGTCATGCATCGCACCCGGCACTTTAACTCCCGAAATGCTGTGATCGATCATGATCGCAGCAATGCTGGAGTTGGCAGAGGGATGACAGTCCCTCTGCCTTTGGACCAGAGACGCCGCAACGTGACGCAGGGTCCCGATCATTGCCATGATGACATCTGATTCACCAGAGGTAGGAAATTTGCTAATTATGATCATGCACAGTGCATGATCATCAACTTTCCCTGTCATTGCAGAGCTGACAGTTTGTACAGTTTGAAGAGAAGGAAAGAGTTGCTTCAGGAGATTAGAAAGAAAATTCTAGACAATTATATTAAAGGTAAAAGTTATAAGACCATCTCCAAGCAACTTGATATTCCTCTGACTACTGTTGCACATATCAGTCAGAAATGTAAGATCCATGGGACTACAGCCAACCTCCCTTGACGAGCCACAGGAGGAAAATTGATGACAAATCAAAGAGACGGATAATACGAATGGTAACAAAAGAGCACAGAAAATCTACTAAACAGATTAAAGGTGAACTTCAAGCTAAAGGAACATCAGTGTCAGATCACACCATCTGTCATTGTATGAGCCAAAGTGAACTTCATGGGAGACGACCAAGGAGGACACAATTGTTGAAAAAAAAAAAATCATAAAAATCCAGACTGAATTTGTCAAACTACATGTTGACAAGCCACAAAGCTTTGGGAGAATGTTCTATGGACAGATGAGAGAAAAATGTAACTTTTTTGGTAAGGCACATCACCTCTATGTTTACAGATTGAAAAATGAAGCATATAAAGAAAAGAACACTGTCCCTACTGTGAAACATGGAGGAAGCTCTGTTATGGTCTGGGGCTGCTTTGCTGCATCTGGCACAGAGTGTCTAGAATTGGTGCAGGGTACAATGAAATCTCCAGACTACCAAGGGATTCTAGAGAGAAATGTGCTGCCCAGTGTCAGAAAGGTCAAGGGTCTTGCAACAGTATAATGACCCAAAATACACAGCTAAAAACACCCAAGAATGGCTAAGAAGAAACTATTCTGAAGTGGCCTTCTATGAGCCCTGACCTAAATCCTATTGAGCATCTTTGGAAAGAGCTGAAACATGCTGTCTGGAAAAGACAACCTTCAAACACAAGATAACTGGTGCAGTTTGCTCTTGAGGAGTGGGCCAAAATACCCATCGAGAGGCACAGAAGTCTTATTGGCAGTTACAGGAATCATTTGATTGCAGTGATTGCCTCAAAAGGTCATGCAAAAAAATATTAAGTTAAGGGTACCATCATTTCTGTCAAGGCCTATTTCATGAGTTTTATATATATTTTTCTAAATTCTTTCATTTGTTCATTTTCATAGATTTTTTATTTATCATTACTTATGTGAGATCCAAGTTATTTCTGTAACTATTGTGGTTCTTCTGTCATTAAAGGAGGGGTACCAACATTTTTGACCATGTACATATATATATATATATATATATATATATATATATATATATATATATATATACACACACACACACTGTGTGCAGAATTAGTAGGCAAGTTGTATTTTAGAGGATTATTTTTATTATTGATCAACAACTATGTTCTCAATCAACCCAAAAGATTCGTAAAAAGTGTTGAGTGATACCTTCCGATATTGGAAAGTATCGGTATCGGATTGGATCGGCCGATATCCAAAAAATATCGGATATCGCCGATACCGATACCCGATACCAATACAAGTCAATGGGACACAAATATCGGAAGTGATCCTGGATGGTTCCCAGGGTCTGAAGGAGAGGAAACTCTCCTTCAGGCCCTGGGATCCATATTCATGTAAAAAATAAAGAAAAATAAAAAATATGGATATACTCACCCTCGGATGAGCCCTGGCTGTCACCGCTGCAAGCGTCTGCCTCCGTTCCTAAGAATGCAGAGAGTGAAGGACCTTCAATGGCGTCGCGGTCACGTGAGTGGTCACATGAGTGGTCACGCAACCAATCACAAGACCGTGACCTCATCGCAGGTCCTACACTCACTGCATTCTTAGGAACGGAGGCTGCCGATTGCACCGCTGCGAGCCAGGGGCCGTCGGTGGGTGAGTATATACATATTTTTTATTTTTATTCTTTATTTTTTACATGAATATGGATCCCGACCCCGATTCCCGATATCGCAAAAATATCGGAACTCGGTATCGGAATTCCGATACAGCGAATATCGGCCGATACCCGATATTTGCAGTATCGGAAGGCTCAACACTACTCATAAATATCAAAGCTTAATATTTTTGGAAGTTGGAGTGGGGTTTTTTTAGATTTGGCTATCTTAGGAGGATATCTGTTTGTGTAGGTAACTATTACTGTGCAGAATTATTAGGCAAATTAATAAAATCCAAAATATATTCCCATCTCACTTGTTTATTTTCACCAGGTAAACCAATATAACTGCACAAAATTTAGAAATAAACATTTCTGACATGCAAAAATAAAACCCCCCAAAATGAGTGAACAATATAGCCACCTTTCTTTATGATGACACTCAACAGCCTTCCATCCATAGATTCTGTCAGTTGCTTGATCTGTTTACGATCAACATTGCGTGCAGCAGCCATCACAGCCTCCCAGACACTGTTCCGAGAGGTGTACTGTTTTCCCCCCCTGTACCTCTCACATTTTATGAGGGACCACATGTTCTCTATGGGGTTCAGATCAGGAGAACAAGGGGGGCACGTCATTATTTTTTCTTCTTTGAGACCTTTACTGGCCAGCCATGCTGTGGAGTAGTTGGAGGCATGGGATGGAGCATTGTCCTGCTTGAAAATCATGTTTTTCTTGAACGATATTGACTTCTTCCTGTACCACTGCTTGAAGAAGTTGTCTTCCAGAAACTGGCAGTACATCTGGGAGTTGAGCTTCGCTCCATCCTCAACCCAAAAAGGTCCCACAAGTTCATCTTTGATGATACCAGCCTATACCAGTACCCCACCTGCACCTTGCTGGCGTCTAAGTCGGAGTGGAGCTCTCTGCCCTTTACTGATCCAGCCTCTGGCCCATTAGGAGTCACACTCATTTCATCAGTCCATAAAACCTTTGAAAAGTAAGTCTTAAGATATTTCTTGGCCCAGTCTTGATGTTTTATCTTAGGTTTCTTGTTCAAAAGTGGTTGTTTTTCAGCCTTCCTTACCTTTGCCATGTCCCTGAGTATTGCACACCTTGTGCTTTTTGTTACTACAGTAACATTGCAGCTCTGAAATATGGCAAAACTTGTGGCAAATGGCATCTTGGCAGCTTCATGCTTGATTTTCCTCAATTCATGGGCAGTTATTTTGCGCCTTTTTTGCCCAACACGCTTCCTGCGACCCTGTTGGCTATTTGCCATGAAACGCGTGATTGTTCGGTGATCATGCTTCAAAAGCTTGGCAATTTCAAGACTGCGGCATCCCTCTGCAAGACATCTCACAATTTTGGACTTTTCAGAGCCTGTCAAATCTCTCTTCTGACCCATTTTACCCTCCTCATTACAGAGATGCACATCACCTGATCTACTTAATTGGTAGTTGGCTCTCAAGCCTGAACAGGTTGGAGTAGGACAAGATGTATAAAAAGTATCATGTGATCAAAATACAACTTGCCTAATAATTCTGCACACAGTGTATTTATATATATATATATATATATATATATATATATATATATATATATATATATATTGTAGCGTGGCTAAAGGGTGTCTAGTCGACGGGAGATATGTGTTGTATAGATGGCTTGCCGCTGTGATGTAACCATAGCTACCTATATGTCTGTCAGGACCTGTGGTGATGTCAGACCACATGGCTAATCATGTGATGGGTTACTGGGTGTGGTTAGCTCTATATAAGACAGGCTAATGTTTAACACAGGGGTTATGTGTGGAGGTGCTAGCCTCCAGTGTGTTAAGGCTCCAGCACTGAGCCTGATGGAATGGACACTTGTTTTTTCCCTTTTGCCTGAGTTAAAGGCTATTTGTTTTTCCTGTTTATGCTAAACTGGTTTATGAAGCAATAAACCTTTGAACTTTTGTTGGAACCTGCCTCCTAAGTGTCAGCCGTCGCACCTGAGTGAGTGAAATCCCTACAATTGGTGGAGAATGCGGGCAGCATTCCCAGTGGAGACATAAGTCTATTTTTTGGATGTCCTGGGTCAAGTCGGCTGTAAGCCAGCAAGCATTGCCGGGAAAAATGGAGGACCTGCTGAAACACTTGGTCCAGTCGCAGTCACAGCAGCAAGAGGCTAACAGGCTGTTTATGCAGCAGTTGCAACAGAACCAGCAAGAGACCAACAAGCTGTTGATGCAGCAGATACAACAGAGCCAGCAGGAGCAACGGCAGAGTCAGCAGGAGCAACGGCAGCAGATGCAGCTTCTGGCAACCACCATCCAGGGCAAGACGAGCGCCCCAACCCCAGGTTTGGCTGATGACACCCACGTCCGGAAGACAGTAAGACGCGCATTACAGAAAATTACCCCCGGGGATGATGTTGAGGCCTTCCTGACGGTGTTTGAGAGGGTCACTGAGGGTCACAGAGCAGTGGGCAGAGGTACTGGCGCCATACCTGACGGGAGAACCCCAGAAGGCGTACTATGATTTGACCTTGCAGGATGCCAAAGAGTATCACAAATTGAAAGTCGAGATTCTCGCACGTTTGGGGGTGACACTGACTGTTAGGGCACAGCGAGTTCACTGCTGGGCCTATCAACGGGACAAACCGACTCGCTCCCAAATGTTTGACCTGTTGCACCTGGTCCAGAAATGGCTGCAGCCAGAGTTATGTTCACCTGCACAGATGGTGGAACGAGTGATGATGGATCGGTTTGTGCATTCCCTCCCGAGGTCCATACAGACTTGGGTTGCCCAGGGTGATCCCCAGAATGCCGACGAACTGATCGGACTGGTCGAGAGATACCAAGGGATGGAAGGCTCCTTTGGGAGGCAGCCCATGCCGTACTGGGGGTCCCAGAAAGCTGCTGAGTCCCAAAAAGGGGTGGCGTGTCCAAGGTCACAAAGGGCGGGGGAGGTGGTGCCCAAGGTCCCTACGGGTGACATTATTTGCTGGAGGTGCCATGAGCCAGGACATATAGCTGCCCGTTGTTCCCAGACCACTGAGCAGATGGACTGCAGCATGGGACGCCGTTGTTCATACTATGCGTATCCAGCCTGCAGTGTGAACTCTCCGCCCAACGAGGGACCTCAAGCGTGTCCCGTAAGGGTGAACGGTCGAGCAGCAACGGCACTGTTAGACTCAGGGAGCTTAGTGACCCTGGTGAGGGCCACTTTCCCTCTCCACCTGTTCCCGGGAAAGAAGGTTGGCGTGCGGTGCATACATGGTGATGCCAAGGACTACCCTTTGGCCAGGGTGGACATTGAAACAGCATGTGGCACTGAGTCCCACATAGTCGGCTGTTATGATCCTTAGTGGTTGAGGATCACAAATTACTCCAGCTAAGTAACAAACATAGGACAAGCTCTAGGGAGGTGGTAAACTGGACTGACCGCAAAACTGAACCTATCCAAACACACTAGAGGTAGCCGGTGAACGTGTCTAAAAATCCTAGACGTCTCGAGCCAGCCTGAGGAACTAACTACCCCTAGAGAGAAAGAAAGACCTCTCTTGCCTCCAGAGAAATAATCCCCAAAGATATAGAAGCCCCCAACATGTAATAACGGTGAGGTAAGAGGAAGGCACATACACAGGGGTGAAAACAGATTCAGCAAATGAGGCCCACTAATACTAGATAGCAGAAAATAGAAAAGGGGTCTGTGCGGTCAGTAAAAAACCCTTACAAAATATCCACACTGAGATTTCAAGAACCCCCGCACCAACTAACGGTGTGGGGGGAGAAACTCAGTCCCCTAGAGCAACCAGCAAGCGAGGAGATCACATTTTAGCAAGCTGGACAAGAAACATGATGAATGCTGATAATCAAAAAATGAACAAACAAAAACTTAGCTTGTCTTGGAGAGACTGGGAGCAAGGTAGTCACAAGGAATCTGAAGAGCACTGAATACATTGATAGCAGGCAAGGAACTGAGTATCCAGGTGATCTAAATAGGAAACCAACCAAGGATAATGAACCAGCTGATGCAGCCAACCTGCAGAAAGACAAGACTACACAGTACCGCTTGTGACCACTAGAGGGAGCCTAAAAATAGAGTTCACAACAGTCGGCGTCGTGCAGGACTTGTTGCACCCTATAATTATTGGCCGGGATTTCTGTCTGTTTTGGGATTTGTGGGGAAAAGGTTCTGAGCTCCCTAGCAAGAGTAGGGAACCAGTGAACCCTGGAAGGGTGTCACAACACCCAGAGACAGACAGGTTTCCTTTTTGTGTGCTGGTTGGGGATGAGGAGGAAGTGTCCCCTGCATCTGACACTATGGAGTTAGAGATAACCGGTGAAAATTTTGGGACTGCCCAACATAGGGACCCCACTCTGAGGGAAGCCTTTAATAATGTCACAGTTATTGACGGGGTGGTACAGGAGCCGGGGGCAGACACAAGGTTTCCCCATTTTCTGATGAGTGGGGAGTTGTTGTACCGGGTCACGAAAATAAGGGAGGAGTTGGTAGAGCAGTTGGTAGTGCCGGGTCCATATAGACGGAAGGTGTTGAACATGGCCCATTCACACATCTTGGGTGGACTGTTGTGAACTCTGTTTTTGGGCTCCCTCTTGTGGTCACAAGTGGTACAGTTGTGCTTTTACTGTGGTGATTCTACTCATGTTATCTCAGCATGCTCTAAGCGCTTAAAAAAATCGCTAAACCTGTCACCGTTGGTACTATACAGCCTAAATTCATTTTGTCTGTTACTTTAATTTGTTCTTTGTCATCCTACTCAGTTATGGCTTTTGTGGATTCAGGTGCTGCCCTGAACCTGATGGATTTGTCGTTTGCCAGGCGCTGTGGTTTTGTTCTGGAGCCTTTAGAATTCCCTATTTCACTGAGGGGAATTGATGCTACACCATTGGCTGAGAATAAGCCTCAGTATTGGACTCAAGTGACCATGTGCATGACTCCTGTACATCAGGAGGTGATTCGCTTTCTTGTGCTGCATAATTTGCATGATGTTGTCGTTTTGGGTCTGCCATGGCTGCAGGCCCATAATCCAGTTCTGGATTGGAAAGCTATGTCTGTGTCAAGTTGGGGTTGCCAGGGGATTCATGGCGATGCTCCTTTGGTGTCAATTGCTTCTTCCACTCCTTCTGAGGTCCCTGAGTTTTTGTCGGACTACCATGATGTATTTGATGAGCCCAGATCCGGTGCCCTACCTCCTCATAGGGATTGTGATTGTGCTATAAATTTGATTCCTGGTAGTAAGTTCCCTAAGGGACGACTTTTTAATTTGTCTGTACCAGAACATGCCGCTATGCGAAATTATATAAAGGAGTCTTTGGAGAAGGGACATATTCGGCTGTCCTCATCCCCTCTTGGTGCAGGATTCTTTTTTGTGGCCAAGTATGATGGTTCTCTGAGACCTTGTATAGATTATCGTCTTCTAAATAAAATCACGGTCAAATCCTTTGCCATTATTGTCTGATTTGTTTGCTCGGATTAAGGGTGCCAGTTGGTTCACCAAGATAGATCTCCGTGGTGCGTATAACCTTGTGCGCATTAAGCAGGGTGATGAATGGAAAACAGCATTTAATACGCCCGAAGGCCATTTTGAGTACTTGGTGATGCCTTTTGGACTCTCTAATGCTCCTTCTGTGTTTCAGTCCTTCATGCATGACATCTTCCGAGAATATCTGGATAAATTTATGATTTTGTATCTGGATGACATTTTGGTCTTTTCTGAGGATTGGGAGTCCCATGTGAAGCAGGTCAGGATGGTGTTTCAGGTCCTGCGTGCTAATGCCTTATTTGTGAAGGGCTCAAAATGTCTCTTCGGAGTACGGAAGGTTTCCTTTTTGGGTTTTATTTTTTCTCCTTCTACTATTGAGATGGACCCAGTCAAGGTCCAGGCTATTCATGACTGGACTCGGCCTACATCTGTTAAGAGTCTTCAGAAGTTCTTGGGTTTTGCTCATTTTTACCGTCGCTTCATTGCTAACTTTTCTGGCGTGGTTAAACCCTTGACGGATTTGACCAAAAAGGGTTCTGATGTGACTAATTGGTCTCCTGCGGCCGTGGAAGCCTTTCAGGAGCTGAAGCGCCGGTTTTCTTTGGCTCCAGTTTTATGTCAGCCTGATATCTCTCTTCCTTTTAAGGTCGAGGTTGATGCTTCTGAGATTGGAGCAGGGGCTGTTTTGTCGCAGAGAAGCTCTGATAGCTCTGTGATGAAGCCTTGTGCTTTCTTTTCAAGAAAGTTTTCACCTGCCGAGCGGAATTATGATGTTGGTAATCGGGAGTTGTTGGCTATGAAGTGGGCATTTGAGGAGTGGCGACATTGGCTCGAGGGAGCTAAGCATCGTGTGGTGGTCTTGACTGATCACAAAAATCTGATTTATCTCGAGTCTGCCAAGCGGCTGAATCCTAGACAGGCTCGTTGGTCGTTGTTTTTCTCCCATTTTGATTTCGTGGTCTCGTACCTGCCTGGTTCGAAGAACGTGAAGGCTGATGCTCTTTCTAGGAGTTTTGTGCCTGACTCTCCGGGAGTTTCAGAGTATCCTCAGAGAGGGAGTGATTTTGTCTGCCATTTCCCCAGATTTGCGACGAGTGCTGCAGGAATTTCAGGCGTATAGACCTGATCGTTGCCCACCAGAGAGACTGTTTGTCCCAGATAGATGGACCAGCAGAGTTATTTCCGAGGTTCATTCTTCGGTGTTGGCAGGTCATCCTGGGATTTTTGGTACCAGAGATTTGGTGGCTAGATCCTTCTGGTGGCCTTCCTTGTCGCGTGATGTGCGTTCCTTTGTGCAGTCCCGTGGGATTTGTGCTTGGGCTAAGCCTTGCTGTGCTTGCTCGTGCCAGCGGTTTGCTTTTGCCTTTGCCTGTACCGAAGAGGCCTTGGACGCACATTTCCATGGATTTTATTTCGGATCTTCCAGTCTCTCAGAGAATGTCTGTCATCTGGGTGGTGTGTGATCCTTTTTCTAAAATGGTCCATTTGGTGCCCTTGCCTAAGTTGCCTTCCTCCTCTGATTTGGTTCCTCTATTTTTTCAGAATGTGATTCGCTTGCACGGCATCCCTGAAAATATTGTGTCTGACAGAGGATCCCAGTTTGTGTCCAGATTTTGGCTGATCTTTTGTGCTAAGATGGGCATTGATTTGTCTTTTTCGTCTGCCTTCCATCCTCAGATGAATGGCCAAACCGAGCGAACTAATCAGACCTTGGAAACTTATTTAAGATGTTTTGTTTCTGCTGATCAGGATGATTGGGTTACTTTTTTACCATTGGCCGAGTTTGCCCTTAATAATCGGGTTAGTTCTGCTACTTTGGTTTCGCCTTTTTTTTGTAATTCTGGCTTTCATTCTCGTTTTTCCTCGGGTCAGGTGGAGCCGTCTGACTGTCCTGGGGTGGATTCTGTGGTGGATAGGTTGCAGCAGATTTGGAACCATGTGGGGGACAATTTGAAGTTGTCACAGGAGAAGGCTCAGCGCTTTGCCAACCGCCGTCGCGGTGTGGGTCCCCGACTTCGTGTTGGGGATTTGGTATGGCTGTCTTCTCGGTATGTTCCTATGAAGGTCTCCTCTCCTAAGTTCAAGCCTCGCTTCATCGGTCCTTATAATATTTTGGAAATCCTTAACCCTGTGTCATTTCGTTTGGACCTCCCAGCGTCGTTTGCCATTCATAATGTGTTCCATAGGTCTTTGTTGCGTAGGTATGTGGTGCCTGTGGTTCCTTCTGTTGAGCCCCCTGCTCCGGTGCTGGTTGAGGGCGAGTTGGAGTACGTGGTGGAGAAGATCTTGGATTCTCGTATTTCTAGACGGAGGCTTCAGTATTTGGTTAAGTGGAAGGGCTATGGTCAGGAGGATAATTCCTGGGTTGTCGCCTCTGATGTTCATGCGGCCGATTTGGTTCATGCCTTCCATGTTGCTCATCCTGATCGCCCTGGGGGTTTTGATGAGGGTTTGGTGACCCCTCCTCAAGGGGGGGGTACTGTTGTGAACTCTGTTTTTGGGCTCCCTCTTGTGGTCACAAGTGGTACTGTGTGAGTGCTATCTTTGGGCTCCCTCTGGTGGCTCTTTTTGTCATTCTACAGGTCTGTGGCTGGGATCAGCTGTCTCGTTATCTGCTGGTTGGTTTCCTATTTAGTTCACCTGGACTTTCAGTTGTTGCCTGCTGTCAATGTATTCAGTGCTATTTTGATCTCTCCTGCCTACCTTCGTTATCAGTCTCTCCAAGAGAAGCTAAGTTTCTGTTTGTTCATTTTTTGATCATCAGTGTTCAATATGTTTCTTGGTTTATTATCTGTCCTGGTCCAGCTTGCTAATATGTGATTTCCTCGCTTGCTGGTAGCTCTAGGGGGCTGAGTTTCTCCCCTCACACCGTTAGTTGGTGTGGGGGTTCTTGAATTCTCAGCGTGGATATTTTGTATAGGGTTTTCTACTGACCACACAGTTTCCTATCTGTCTTCTGCTATCTAGTATTAGCGGGCCTCATTTGCTGAATCTGTTTCATTTCTACGTTTGTATTTTCCCCTTACCTCACCATTATTATTTGTTGGGGGCTTTCTATATCTTTGGGGTTATTTCTCTGAGGCAAGTGAGGTCTTACTTTCTTTCTCTCTAGGGGTAGCTAGTTTCTCAGGCTGCGTCGAGATGTCTAGGAATTCAGGCACGTTCACCGGCTACCTTTAGTGTTATCGGTTAGGATCAGGATTGCGGTCAGTCCAGTTACCACCTCCCTAGAGCTCGTTCTATGTTCAGTAACTTAGCTAGTCATTTCTGTGATCCTCAGCCACTAAGGATCATAACAGTGGACACCTAGGGGTGGAAAAAATGCGGGAACGGGTTGTGCAGAGATTCTATTGGCCTGGGTGTCACCGAGAAATAGTGAACTATTGCAGGTCCTGCCCTACATGTCAGCTAACTGCTCCCACTCCTCATTTCCGGAACCCCCTTGTGCCACTGCCCATTATTGAGGTACCATTCGAGAGAATTGCCATGGACTTGGTTGGTCCCTTAGTTAAATCAGCCCGGGGCCATCAGTATATATTACTCATCCTGGACTATGCCACACGCTATCCTGAGGCAATTCCCTTGAGAAATTCTTCCTCGAAGAGTATAGCCCGCGAGTTGGTCCATGTCTTTTCCCGGACATGTCTGCCGAAGGAGATCCTGACTGACCAGGGGACACCTTTCAAGAGCAAGGTGATGAGGGAGTTATGCAAAGCCCTGAAAATCTCCCAGTTGAGGACCTCCGTGTACCATCCCCAGTCAGATGGTCTTGTTGAGAGATTTAACAAGACACTGAAGAGCATGCTGAGAAAAGCTATAGAGAAAGACAGTAGAGACTGGGATTGTCTCTTACCCTATCTGATGTTTTCCATTCGTGAAGTTCCACAGGCCTCCACAGGGTTCTCACCGTTTGAGCTTCTATATGGCCGACATCCGCGAGGACTCCTGGATGTAGCCAAGGAAACCTGGGAAGCTGAAGCCACGCCCCACAGAAGCGTCATTGAGCATGTGGCCCTGATGCAGCAGAGGATTGCAAAGGTGATGCCTATCGTGAAAGAACACCTCCTCCAGGCACAAGAAGCTCAGGCCAGAATCTACAACCGGTCTGCAAGAGTGAGGCAGTTCAAACCGGGAGACCGAGTTCTTGTGTTAGTTCCGACGGTGGAAAGCAAGTTCTTGGCCAAATGGCAAGGGCCATATGAGGTTGTCGAGAAACTTGGTGAAGTAAATTATAAAATTCACCAACCAGGAAGACGGAAACCATTCCAAGTGTACCATGTCAACCTCATCAAGCCGTCGCAAGATAGAGAGCCGACAGTAACTCCATCGTTGTTAAGCAACCCAGAAGGTGAGGTTGGAGCAGTTACTATAGCGGAGACACTATCGAAGACCCAGAAACAACAGTGCCGGGAGTTACTCCAGAAAAACAGGGACCTGTTTTCAGAGTTGCCAGGACACACGAAGGTCATAGCGCACGAGGTCCTAACAGAGCCACATGTGCGGGTGAACGTGAAGCCCTATCGTATTCCTGAGGCTCGTCGAGAAGTTATCTCCAAGGAAGTGGAGCGTATGTTGAAGCTTGGAGTCATTGAGGAATCCAAGAGCGGTTGGTCGAGCCCAATTGTCCTGGTCCCAAAACCTGATGGAGAGTGGAGGTTTTGCAACGACTATCGGAAGTTGAATGAGATCTCCAAGTTTGACGCTTATCCCATGCCCCGCGTTGATGAGCTCATCGAAAGGCTTGGGCCCGCCAGGTACATTGGATTTGACAAAGGGGTATTGGCAGATCCCCATGGCACAGGAAGCCAAGGAGAAGACGGCGTTTTCTACACCAGATGGATGTTTCCAGTATGTCCGGATGCCGTTTGGCCTACAGGGAGCTTCGGCGACCTTCCAGAGGGCTATGGATAGAATCCTTGCACCCCATAAGGCATACGCTGCTGCGTACCTGGATGATATCGTCATCTTTAGCCCGGACTGGGAGAGTCATCTGGAAAAGGTCCAAGCGGTGTTTGATGCTATAAGAGAGGCCAGATTTACAATAAACCCGAAGAAGTGTGCCTTGGGTAAAGAAGAAGCTAAGTACCTTGGATACATAGTGGGTCGTGGAGAAATAAAACCCCAAATCAGTAAAGTGGAGGCAATTCAAACATGGCCAAAACCAGTTTCCAAGAAGCAAGTTAAAGCCTTCCTGGGAATCGTGGGATATTACAGGAGGTTCATCCCAAACTGTGCCACGATGGCTGCGCCTCTGACTGACCTGCTAAAAGGGACAAAATCAGTAATGGTTAAGTGGTCCGAAGAAACAGAGTCAGCCTTCCAAGAAATGAAAGAGGCTTTGTGTAAGCAACCCGTTCTGATGGCCCCAAACTTCAAAAAAGAGTTTATTCTTCAGACAGATGCCTCAGATGTCAGGGTGGGAGCAGTCCTTTCCCAAGAGCTACATGGGGAGGAGCATCCTGTCCTCTATCTGAGTAGGAAGTTGTCCTCATCTGAAAAGAACTACTCAGTCGTTGAGAAGGAGTGCTTGGCCATAAAATAGGCGGTGGACACATTACGGTACTATCTGCTGGGACGTAAATTTAGATTGATATCCGACCATGCCCCACTTAGATGGATGAGGGAAACGAAGGGTAGAAATGCTATGGTCACCCGTTGGTTCTTAGCCCTGCAGGACTTCTGTTTCCATGTGGAACATAGGGCCGGAAAGCTGCACGGTAAAGCTGATGCCCTGTCAAGAATCCCTTGTCTGGTGGGGGAAAGTGCCAAGCCCCACGGCTTTAGGCAGAGGGGGGAGGTATGTAGCGTGGCTAAAGGGTGTCTAGTCGACGGGAGATATGTGTCACATAGATGGCTTGCCGCTGTGATGTAACCATAGCTACCTATATGTCTGTCAGGACCTGTGGTGATGTCAGACCACATGGCTAATCATGTGATGGGTTACTGGGTGTGATTAGCTCTATATAAGACAGGCTAATGTTTAACACAGGGGTTATGTGTGGAGGTGCTAGCCTCCAGTGTGTTAAGGCTCCAGCACTGAGCCTGAAGGAATGGACACTTGTTTTTTCCTTTTGCCTGAGTTAAAGGCTATTTGTTTTTCCTGTTTATGCTAAACTGGTTTATGAAGCAATAAACCTTTGAACTTTTGTTGGAACCTGCCTCCTAAGTGTCAGCCGTCGCACCTGTGAGTGAGTGAAATCCCTACAATATATATATATATATATATATATATATACAGTACAGACCAAAAGTTTGGACACACCTTCTCATTTAAAGATTTTTCTGCATTTTCATGACTATGAAAATTGTAAATTCACACTGAAGGCATCAAAACTATCAATTAACACATGTGGAATTATGTACCATTTTCTACAAATGCAGAAACTCTGCCTCCTCCTCACCGCACTTCAGAATGGGCAGCGGATGCGTTGAACAACTGCATCCGCTGCCCACGTGCACAAATTTCACGTGTGTCGGTACGTCGGCCCGACGCATAGCGACAGACCCGTACCGACGCAAGTGTGAAAGAGGCCTTTATGAGTGTTGAATTTAAAAAAAAAAACGGCGTGGGCTCCAGCACAATTTTCTACGCCAGAGGGGGAAAGCCGACGGCCAGGGGCCAATATTTGTAGCCTGCTATGAATATCAGCCCGCAGCTGTCTGCGTAGCCTTTAATGGCTATTAAAATAGGGGGCCCCCAAAAAAAATGACGTGGGGTCCCCCTATATTTTATAGCCAGAAAGGCTACGCAGACAGCTGCGGGCTGATATTCATAGCCTAGAGAGGGGCCATGGATATTGCCCCTCTGGCTACAAATACCAGTCCGCAGCCGCCCAAGAAATGGCGCATCTGGAAGATGCGCCAATTCCGGCACTTAGCCCCTCTCTTCCCACTCCCGTGTAGCGGTGGGATATGGGATAATAAGGGGTTAATGTCACCTTGCTATTGTAAGGTGACATTAAGCCGGGTTAATAACGGAGGGACGCCTATCCATTATTAATCCAATAGTAAGAAAGGGTTAATAAAACACGCACACATTACGAAAAAGTATTTTAATATTCTTCATTTAACCATACTTACCATACTTCGGCGCCTGCAAAAAATGTAAAATAATAAACCGTATACTACCTGTCCGCCATAGTCCAATTAATAACAAGTGTCCCATGACGATATCCCCTATAGAACAGTGACATCGGGTGATGTCACTGCTCTATAGGACCCTCAGTGACACACTGACAGGAGACAATGGCTCCTGCAGTGCATCACTGAGGTTACCTGAGTTCAAAGTGTCACTTTATGGCAATTGCTGCATGAGAAAATGTCTCACGCAGCAATGCCATAAGTGAGACTAGGGACTATTTTTTTACAGCGGCGGAGGAATACCTTCCTCCCCTCATTGTGTTCCTGGAGCCCCTAGAGAGCGGTCGCAACAGCTGTTGCTGCCATTCTCCACGGGAGATCGTCGTGGGACACTCGTGGATTTCTGCGGACAGGGAGTATATTGGTTGTTTGTTTTTTTCATTTTTTTTAGAGGTTGACACTGGCTTCGGGGATCAAAATGACAAGTAATGGTGTGTATGTAATCTATGTTTAATGTACTGTATGTCTATATGTATGTCATGTATGTAATGTATGAATGTCCTGTATGTAGTATGTATGTATGTAGTATATATGTAGCATGTATGTAGTATGTATGTATGTAGTATGTATGTATGCAGTGTGTATGTAGTATGTATGTATGTAGTATGTATGTATGTATGTAGTATGTTTGTAGTATGTATGTAGTATGTTGTATGTATGTATGTAGTGTGTATGTATGTAGTATGCATGTGTGTATGTAGTATGTATGTAGTATGTATGTAGTATGTATGTATGGATGTAGTATGTATGTAGTATATATGTAGTATGTTGTATGTATGTATGTAGCGTGTATGTGTGTAGTATGTATGTAGTATGCATATAGTATGTATGTAGTATGTATGTAGTATGTAGTATGTATGTAGTATGTAGTATGTATATAGTATGTATGTATGTAGCATATATGTATGTAGTATGCATGTGTGTATGTAGTATGTATGTATGTAGCATATATGTATGTAGTATGCATGTGTGTATGTAGTATGTATGTAGTATGTATGTATGTAGTATGTATGTAGTATATATGCAGTATGTATGTAGTATGTTGTATGTATGTATGTAGCGTGTATGTATGTAGTATGTATGTAGTATGCATATAGTATGTATGTAGTATGTATGTAGTATGTAGTATGTATGTAGTATGTAGTATGCATGTAGTATGTATGTATGTAGCATATATGTATGTAGTATGCATGTATGTATGTAGTATGTATGTAGTATGTATGTATGTATGTAGTATGTATGTAGTATATATGCAGTATGTATGTAGCATGTTGTATGTATGTATGTAGCGTGTATGTATGTAGTATGTATGTAGTATGCATATAGTATGTATGTAGTATGTATGTAGTATGTAGTATGTATATAGTATGTATGTATGTTGTATGTATGTATGTAGTATGTATTTAGTATGTATGGAGTATGTATGGAGTATGTATGGAGTATTTTTTTTTCATTCAACACATTAGCCGGATGATGGGACTACTACTGTCCCATCATTGGCTAATGTGTCAATCACTGTCAGTGTAGCAGGCATTGTCCGATGGGACTTGTAGTCCCATCGGACGATGCCTGCACACACGCAGAGAGCCCAAACACACACGCACAGAGGCACGGCAGCCCGCAGAGAGGCACAGCAGCCCGCACAGAGGCACGGCAGCCCGCACAGAGGCACGGCAGCTCGCACAGAGGCACGGCATACACGCACAGAGCCCCGGCACACAAGCACAGAGCCCCAGCACACACGCACAGAGCCCCGGCACACAAGCACAGAGCCCCACGGTCACGCACAGACACCGCCCGCACACACACGCGCAGTCTCCACCCACGCACCGCCCACACTCCATTATAGTGCATAATTGCACTATAGGAACTTCCGATTCCAATTTCCGATATCGCAAAAATATCGGAACTCGGTATCAGAATTCCGATACAGCGAATATAGGCCGATACCCGATATTTGCAGTATCGGAATGCTCAACACTACTTGTGACCTCATCCTCTTGATTACATTCCAGAGGTTTTCAATGGGGTTCAGGTCTGGAGATTGTGCCTTAATTTTTGCCATGGCTGTATACATAAATATATATATATATATATATATATATATATATATATATATATATATATATATATACTGTATATAAGTATATATATATATATATATATATATATATATATATACAAATAAAAATCTTAATCTTTGCAATTTCTTGTGCAAAATGAATGTACACAAATCTGCATTTTACTCTTCTAACACAGTACTGCAAACTACAGAAATAATAATTTAGGAGAATATGTACATAAAAATTGAAGGCCCGTAAGTCATGCGCTTAATGCTGCTGCAAAGTGAGTAATGACTGTAACGTTAAGCTATGCTATTATGCTAAATTTAAGAATAATAAAAAAGCCTCTCATTTCCTTGTACAAAACAATTTTCCAAAAGAGCAAAACAAACTAGTCATCTACAAAATAGACTGGTCAGTTTTTGTCATATTTATATGAAAATTCATGAACAGTATTTCAAAGCTGCTTTGTTAGCTTCACTGTGACATTTACATAATGCTGCTATGCAGCATTTCGCAACCTAATGTTCTATCCACTGTGCTGTGCACACATGTTCACCTATCGCAGAATAATAATTACCAATCTGAGTTTTAATCTACCCCATGAGGTCTGTGGTAAACTAATCCAAATTTAAGCTTCAATAAGTCTGACTCTTCAAAGGCAAGGTCACCATATTTTTAATTCTTTAAGAACAGATTGCAAAAAAAGCAATAAATCTACAACATCTAAATATCTGTAAAAATAATAATCTAAGCAGAAAAAGTTTTCTGAGCACATAAATTACCGTATATACTCGAATATCAGCCGACCCGAGTATAATATGAGACCCCTAATTTTGCCACAAAAAACTGTTAAAACTTACTGACTCAAGTATAAGCCTAGGGTGGGAAATGTAGCAGCAACTGGTAAATTTAAAAAAATATAAATAGATACCAATAAAAGTAAAATTGATTGAGACATCAGTAGGTTAAATGTTATTGAATATCCATATTGAATCAGGAGCCCCATAAGATGCTCCATACAAAATATGCCCCATATAATGCTCCATAAAGTTCATGATGGGCCCCATAAGATGCTTCATATTAAAATATGCCCCATATAATGCTCCTTAGAATTATATGCCCCTTATAATGCTCCATAAAGGTTGATGGCCCCATAAGATGCTCCATAACATAATATGCCCCATATAATGCTCCATAAAGGTTGATGGCCCCATAAGATGCTCCATAGCATAATACGCCCATGTGCTGTTGCTGCGATAAAAAAATGACATACTCATCTCTCATCGCTGGGCGCCTAGTGACAGGGTCCTGAGCAAGCGGGGATACCGGCGTGCTATGGGGGTCAGATGCCAATGTCGCCTCTGGCTCAGGCTCCCAGCACTTGCAGTATTCACCTGTCCCCGTTTCACCGCCGCACGACGCTGTGTCTTCCGAGTCTCTGCAGTGACTGTTCAGGCTGAGGGCACGCACTAAACACATCATCGGGCCCTCCGATCTGAACGTCACAGCCAGAGGACGCAGAAGACACAGCGCAGTAGTGGAATGGGGACAGGTGAATATCATACAGCTCACCATCCCCGTCATACCCACCCCATCCTGGTGCGGTCTCTCTGCAAGTCCCTGCTTCTCTGATGGTCTCTCTGGTGCCTTCAGCTTCTACCTGTGTTCAGCGGTTGCATGGTACCGCTCATTAAAGTAATGAATATGCGCGCCATGCCTATGGGGGTGGAGTCACATCCCTATTCATTACTTTAATTAGCGGTACCACGTGACCGCTGAACACAGGAAGAGCTGCAGGCACCAGAGACCATCTGAGAACCAAGGAGGTGCAGAGACAGTGCCGGGAGGGTGAGTATGACGTGGCAGCCACCACTCCTGCCGCTCCCCCTCTGACAATGACTCGATTATAAGCCGAGAGGGGCACTTTCAGCCTAAAAAAATGGGCTGAAAATCTCTGCTTATACTCGAGTATTTACGGTATCTACCTACTACAGTGGGGGAAATAATATTTCATCCCTTGCTGATTTTGTAATTTTGCCCACTGACAAAGACATAAATAGTCTATAATTTTAAAGGTAGGTTAATTTTAACTTTGAGAGATAGAATATCAAAAGTAAAATCCAGAAAATCACATTGTATAAATTATAGAAATGTATTTGCATTTTGCAGTGAGAAATAAGTATTTGATCCCATACCAACCATTAAGAGTTATGGGTCCTAAGAGACCAGTTAGATGTTCCTAAGCAACTCGTTACCTGCATTAAAGACAGCTGTCTTTCAAAGTCACCTTTAAAAAAGACTCCTGTCCACAGACTCAATTAATCAGTCAGACTGTAACCTGTACAACATGGGAAAGACCAAAGAGCTTTATAAGGATGTCAAGGACAAGATCATAGGCCTGGACAAAGCTGGAATAACCTACAAAACAATAAGACACTGGGTGAGAAGGAGACAACTGTTGGTACAATAGTATAAAATGGAAGAAATACAAAATGACTGTCAACCAAGATCGATCTGGGGCACCATGCAAAATCTCAACTAGTGGGGAATTCTTGATCATGAGGAAGATGAGAGATCAGCCTAAAACCACATGGGGGAACTTGTTAATGATCTCAAGGCAGCTGAGACCACAGTCACCAAGA
The DNA here is from genome assembly GCF_051348905.1 of Ranitomeya variabilis. Taxonomy (NCBI): domain Eukaryota; kingdom Metazoa; phylum Chordata; class Amphibia; order Anura; family Dendrobatidae; genus Ranitomeya; species Ranitomeya variabilis. Next base: position 93,876,104 of record NC_135239.1, on the reverse strand, counting down.
AAATCGTTGGTAACATATTAAGCCGTAAAAGGTTTAAAACCTTGCAGTGCCCACAAGGTCCCCCTGCCCAAGAAGGCACATGTGCAGGCCCATCTGAAGTTTGCCAATGAACACCTGGTTGATTCTGTGAGTGATTGCTAGGAGCTCTTTGGCATTAACTCAACTACCCTTGTTTGGAGGAAGAGAAATGCTACCTATGACCAAAAGAACACCATCTCCACTGTTAAGTATGCAGGTGGAAACATTATGTTTTGGGGTGTTTCTCTGCTAAGGGCAAAGGACTACTTCACTGCATCAATGGGAGAAGAGATGGAGCCATGTACCGTAATATCCTGAGTGACAACCTCCTTCCCTCCACCAGGACATTAAAAATAGATTGTGCCTGGGTCTTCTAGAAAGACAATGACCAACAAATACAGCCAAGGCAACAAAGCAGTGGCTCACAAAGAAGCACATTAAGGTCATGGAGTGGCCTAGCAAGTCTCCAGACCTTAATCCCATAGAAAACTTATGGAAAGAGTCGAAGCTCCGAGTTGCCAAATGACAGCCTAAAAATCTTAATGATTTAGAGATTACCTGCAAGGAGGAGTGGATCAAAATTACTTCTGACATCTGCACAAACCTTACCATCAACTGCAAAATCATCTGACTGCTGTGCTTGCCAACAAGGGTTTTGCCACCAAGTACTTAGTCTTGTTTGCCAGAGGGTTAAAATACTTATTTCTCACTGCAAAATGCAACTAAATTTATATAATTTATACAGTGAGATTTTCTGGATTTTTTTTTTTTTATATTCTATCTCTCAATGTTAAAATTAATCTACCTTTAAAATTATAGACTGTTCATGTCTTTGTCAGTGTGCAAACTTACAAAATCAGCAAGCTATCAAATACTTATTTCCTCCACTGTATAGTTATAGAGCGTTTTATTTGTGCATGTGAAACGGTGCTCGTGGTGATAGCCATAGCGAGTGTCATGTATCCGACACCCTGGTACGTTTTTTCATAAAAGACGAGAGTTCTGGGTGTGTATGTATGCTGGCAGTGTTGCTATTGGTACCTTCACCTTCAAGCCTGTCCAATTCCACTCTTCAACAGGTCCATTAGAATTCAAGACAAGGACACTACTCACGTTCTTAGAAACAAGGCACTCTTTACTTGTCAACATATTTAAGCACACAAGGCGGCAGCAAGCAGTACACTTTACTACTTCTTCTGTCTCATACAGAGATATGTCCTTATTGATTTCAGGTGATATCAAGTTACATGTGGATAGTAAACAAGCAGAGCAAATGAGATAAACCTTTATCTTCCTGCTGCAGGGACACATGGGTCAATATGTGATGCTGTATACCCTGCACCCAAACAGCAGTTTGTGACCCCTGAAAAAGGCTGCTCGTTGATGAATGTGAAACTAATTAGCATATTGGAAACAGTTTTGTATCAATTTTTTTATTCTTCATTTGCTAATACAGTGCAATCATTTGTCTTTCTTTCTTTCTTTCTTTCTTTTTATTTTCGTTCTTTCCCCGTAAAGTGCTCCATCATTAACAACTTGATCCATTAAAATAAAAAAAAACACATACATCCACACCTTTCAGAGTTATTAGCAATGAACCTAATTACATACAAGCACATTTAGAAGTCTAAATAGAGGAGACTCATGCTCCCAGCTGTCTTGCAGATAATTAATAGTGACAAACAATTGTCTCTTAGTCCTAGAGATGTGCAGATCTCGTGAGATTTGAGCTTGCCAAATAGCGCATATATTATGGGCAAATTTAATTTGCAGCAATGTTTTCCTCTATAATTTGTTTGTACCCTATTATGATCTGAGGTTTATAGAGAACCTAGATCATAATAAATGTTACATGTCTAAAATAAAAATATACCTAAGCCTTACCTCACTGCTCAACTGTCCTGGCACCTATGCTGCCACCGATACCCACTGCCTACCTATCCAGTTATAAGGGCGTTTTCTTTTCTAATATGTGTCTTCACTCTATAACAGGGTTTCGAGATGTGACCAGGTCGTGGTGGTCAGGGGGCATCATTTATGAGATCACAAAGCTACAACATGCTGTGACCTCTGAGGCCCGGAGTCTCGACTTTTGGCCACAAACAGGCCTTAAAGATAACAATGTGTCATGGCCTCACAATATTGCAAGGCCACTGATGCCTATTGTGACAACTACCCGAGACTGTCAAAAGAAGAGGCATTGAGTATCGGACAGTGGACAGCGAGCACCAGAGGCAATGAGGGTGCTAGGACACATAAACGGTGATGTATTTTGTTTTTTTTTGTTTTTGTTTTGTCCTTTGAAGGCCTTCTACAGTTTGGAAAAATGGTGACCACATCTGGCTACCATTTTGTAGAATTCGTTTGGAGAGAAATACAAAAAATATGTATTCTGGAGATTTTTATTTTTACATTAACAATGATGGATATGGTGCATTAGGTATCTAAAACATCAAATTCAGAGAGACCACAAGACAAATGTCCTTGCAATATCTGATGCCGCTTGATTACGCCCTCAGCACTAACCACAAACTCTTGAATACAGACTCACATCAGTTTAGTAGAAGACAAATTTTTGACTGTTCCACAGTGCACAATGATATAACTTCAGCAGCTCAAAAAACATACTTATCTTTGTTACTTAACTGAGTTTCTTAACTGCAACTTGATTAGTCTAGCACACATGAGTTAGCACCCAGAGCAACTCTTGTTCTTAATCAAACCTTCAGACTAGCATAGTGTGTTGACACATTTGATGACCTATCAGTATTCCTCCTTCTCTTTTCAGGTATCCCACACTCAAGGCTCTGCCATGTCTCAAAGATAGATAACTGGAGTTGCTGACCCTCAATCCCAGAGTAGCATGCTGGCTGACCGGATAGCTGACAACATTTTCAGATTTTAAATTGTGTGCACAATTATTAGACAATTAGTATTTCTAATGAATATTGTTATTATTGAATAAATAAAGGGAAGTTGGTTAATCCAAAAGTTTAATTAACTTGAAAAATTAATATTTAAGAAAGTAAATGAGAGCTTTTTTTTCTTTCTTAGGAGAATATCTATGTTAGCAGAATTTTAGGGAAATTATTGGAGTGCACAATTGTTATGCAACAAAAAGAAAAAAAACCAAAACAATTTTCACATCTTAATTGTTTTTTTTCCCTCTGGTAAACTTAGAATAATAAACAAACAACTAAAAATTAAAAAAATTCAGTGACCAATATAGCCACCATTCATTTCATTAACAGTCAGAAGCCTTCCATCAGTGAAGTCTGTTAAGGTACCGTCACATTAAGCGACGCTGCAGCGATATAGACAACGATGCCGATCGCTGCAGCGTCACTGTTTCGTCATTGTGTGGTCGCTTGAGAGCTGTCACACAGACAGCTCTCCAGCGACCAACTATGCCGAAGTCCCCGGGTAACCAGGGTAAACATCGGGTTACTAAGCGCAGGGCCGCGATGTTTACCCTGGTTACCAGTGTAAATGTAAAAAAACAAACCCTACATACTTACATTCCGGTGTCTGTCGCGTCCCCCGGCGTCCGCTTCCCTGCACTGTGTAAGCGCGTCACTGCTGTGCTCTGCTTTACGGCCGGCCGGTGCTGACACAGTGCAGGGAAGCGGACACCGGGGACGTGACAGACATCAGAAGGTGAGTATGTAGTGTTTGTTATTTTTTACATTTACACTGGTAACCAGGGTAAATATTGGGTTACTAAGCGCGGCCCTGCGCTTAGTAACCCAATGTTTACCCTGGTTACCAGTGAAGACATTGCTGGATCGGTGTCACACACACCGATCCAGCGATGTCAGCGGGTGATCCAGCAACGAAATAAGGTGCTGGCCTTCTAGCTCCGACCAACGATATCACAGCAGGATCCTGATCACTGCTGTGTGTCAAACACAACGATATCGCTATCCAGGATGCTGCAACATCACGGATCGCTATCGTTATCGTTGTTAAGTTGTTCAGTGTGAAGGTACCTTAAGTTTCATAGTCTGTTAACAATCAACTTTTTGGTCATTACCAACCACTGTCAACTGGACACTGTTCAGAGAGGTTACTGTTTTCTTTCATGGCAAATCTACTATTTAAAAATGACCCACAAGTTCTCAATAGGGTTAGATAAGATCAGGAGTGGACCATGCCATTAATCTTTCATCATTAAGGCCTTTACTGGCAGCCAAACAATGCAGACTTCGATGCATGCGACAGAGCATTGTCCTGCAGAAAAAACATCACGGTTTTCTTGAAAGATGTAAACTTTTTTTCCTGCACCACTGCTTGAAGAAAGTGTCTTCTACAAACTGACAGTAAGTTTTTGAGTTGATTTTATATCCATCTTAATTACTAGTAGATAAAACTAGCTCATCTTTAATAATATTAGCCAAAGCAACACTCCTCCACCACCTTGTTGGCATTTGAGTCGAAGTATAAGTTTGTATATAGAGTCATTACACACAGAGTGATCAATTTCATGTGTTTATTTCTGTTAATGTTGATGATTATGGCTTACAGCCAATGAAAACCCAAAAGTAATTGGATCAGTAAATTAGAATAATTTACAAAAAACACCTACAAAGGCTTCCTAAGCATTTATAAGGGTTCCTTAGTCTGTTTCAGTAGGCTCCACAATCATGGGGAAGACTGCTGACTTGACAGATGTCTAGAAGGCAGCCATTGACACACTCCACAAGGAGGGGAAGCCACAAAAGATCAATGCTAAAGAGATGGCTGTGCACAGAGTGCTGTATCCAGGCATAGTAATGGAAAGTTGAGTGGAAGGAAAAAGTGTGGTAGAAAAAGGTGCACAAGAAACCGGGATAACCTCTTGAAAGGATTGTTAAGAAAAGGCCACTGCTAGGTTAAGTTTTTAAGTGAACAGTTGAAGAGCGGGTGGGAGACTGTTCACCATATCTCCTCCCTAGGGTAGAGTTTATAAGGTAAACGTTCAGCCTTCTGAGTCATTTGGTGTTCAGTATGCCTGGAGAGGCTAATTCCAGAACGGTGCTCATTTTTATAGTAAACTGAGACAAATGTTTTTTTTTCATCCTGAGCAGGCGCATCCTAGCAGCCATATGTTAGGAGTCGAGTTCCTGCTGCTGCACAGGGGGAATCTCGAGCCATGTCTGCTGCAGTCTCCCATTCTGCATCGGCTGCAGTGGAGCCTGCTCAGCGGAGACGTCGGTCCCAGTGTCTCACTGAGTCTGATACTGTGCAAAGGGTTACTGCTGTCTCTCCAGGCTCTGTTATTGTACCCTGCACTGATCTGCAGCGAGCAGGCTTTTCTGGGACTAAGTCCTCCTTTGCACACACTGAGCATGCCCAGGATAAGATCTCTCAGTGGAGATCAAGGGTCACATGCTCAGGTACTGCAGCAACTTCCATTGGTCCTCCAGGAAGGCCCTGTACCTGATCAAGTTCTGTGGCAGCCTTCCATTGGTCCTTCTTGGAAGGTCCTGTAGGTGCTGCAGCTATATAAGTTTCTCATGACCGCACGGCCATGCGCTAGTGTCAAATATGTATGAGCTCAGTGCCAGTGTGGTCGTGTGTGTGGTCAGGGACCCGGCTGAAATAAGCCCCTAGAATGCTGGCACCTCCGGCGAGGAGTTTTGTGTATGCAGTCAGGGACCCAGCTGAAATAAGCCCCTACAATGCTGGCACCTCCGGCGAGGAGTTTATGTGTGAGTTCAGGGCTGGCTAATAGCCGATAGAATTCCGGCTCCACCGGAGAGGAGCTGCGTGTTGGTTGGACTGCATGACCACTGTCGGCTCTACACAATAGCTGTGTCGCCTGTGAGCTAAACAGGGCACAGCGTTCTCTATACTACGGGCTCTGTGAAGTAACAGAGTTTGTTTATTCTAATTTGCTTCGCCGCCTTACTTAGCAGCGGGTTCTTTCCTGCACGGTGGATCCCGGGTTGCGAACGCACCTATCCCATCTAATAAATATATTCAGTGCGTTCCGCCAACCCTAACAGTACACTAGCGCCAGGATCTTGCTAAGTAATGGCGGATGAACAGCGATTGCAGGGGTACATCCAGCTGCTGGAGGGCCGGTTGGCATCTCTTGAGCGTGCAACCTTGGCCGTGGATGTTACCGCAATAGCTGTTCAGGCTGCTAGCGTGGCTGCAGCAGCTTTACCCACTGCCACCTCTGTTCCGACTTTATCTCACCTCCCATTGCCTGAGAGATACTCTGGGGACAGTAAGTCCTGTAGGGGTTTCGTGAGCCAGTGTGGTATACACCTCGAGCTCCTGGCTGCATGTTTTCCCACAGAGTGGGCAAAGGTGGGATTCATAATCTCTCCTGTCGGACAGAGCGTTGGAGTGGGCTGCGCCACTGTGGGAGCGCAACGATCATGTGGCATGGAGTGTTCCTCGGTTTCTGGACACTCTGAAACAGGTCTTTGTAGGACCTCAAGTCACCCATGATATAGCGCTCCAACTGCTGGCTTTGACTCAGGGTTCAACCATGGTCAGCCATTTTGCCGTTCGCTTCCGGACATTAGCGTCTGATTTGGAATGGCCAGATAAAACCCTCATTCCCGTATATTGGACGGGGCTGGCTGACCATGTGAAGGACACTTTGGCCACTAGGGAGATTCCTGCCACACTGGAGGAGCTCATAGCTGTATCAACTCGCATAGACCTTCGTTTTCACGAGCAAAGGTTGGAGCGAGCCCAGTGTAGGCAGAGGTTTCGGCTGGCTCCCACCTTCGCCAGACCTTTGGAATCCCCAGTCCAGGCTTCCGAGTCACATGAGGCCATAGAGGTGACACGAGCGGGATCCAAGTCCCAGTCTGCTCATGCACTTAAGGTCTGTCATGTTTGCCGGCAGTCAGGACATCTTGCCTCCAAGTGTCCTCAGCGGTCGGGGAAACGTCAGCGTCTAGTGGCAGTTGGAGGAGGTATACTAGACATGGCGACGTTTGCCTCTAAGTTGTCCTTCAAGGGGACAATTACCATAGGCCCATCCACTCTTATGGTAGAGCTATGCGTGGACTCTGGGGCGGAGGGTAATTTTATGTCATCCGCTTTCTCCCAGCGTCACGGAACACCCCTGGTGATGCTCGCCAAACCAGTAACCATTCGAGTTTAAATGAGTCGACACTACCCTCACAGATTACCCACCAAACCATTCCTTTCACTCTTTCTGTGTCTCCATCACATCAGGAGATTATCTCCCTATTAGTCATTCCTGAGGGAATTGATGAGGTCCTGTTGGGAATACCATGGTTACGCTATCATTCTCCTCATATAGAGTGGTCCTCAGGGAGAATTTTGGGATGGAATAAATCCTGTGAGGGTAGATGTCAGAGGGAGTGCGTTCAGGTTGCTACTACAGAGGTACCCACAGATCTTTCCTTTCTCCCTAAGCACTATTGGCCCTATGCAGATGTGTTATCCAAAAGGGCTGCGGAGACCCTTCCGCCTCACCGCCCCTATGACTGTCCTATTGACTTCTTGCCTGGTGCTGAGCCTCCCCGGGGTCGAGTCTATCCATTATCTCTCCCGGAGACCGAGGCAATGTCTCAGTACATCCAAGAGAATCTGGCAAGAGGATTCATTAGGAAGTCAGTGTCACCTGCAGAGGCTGGGTTCTTATTCATACAGAAGAAGAGTGGAGACTTACGTCCATGCATAGACTACAGGGGTCTTAACGCCATCACGGTTAAGAACAAGTACCCATTACCCCTGATATCCGAGCTTTTTGATAGGCTACGGGGAGCAAGGGTATTTACAAAATTAGATCTGCGGGGTGCTTACAACCTGATTCGCATCCATGAGGGGGATGAATGGAAGACGGCTTTTAACACCAGGGATGGGCACTATGAATATCTGGTGATGCCCTTCGGGCTCTGTAATGCCAAAGCCATCCTCCAGCCATTTTCCAAGACTTTGTGAACGACATCTTCCGGGATATGCTCATCACCACCTCAGTCGTAGTCTATCTGGATGATATTCTCATCTACTCTCCAGATATTGACTCCCATCGGAGAGATGTTCGCAAAGTCTTCGACCTCTTACGGGCAAACTCCCTCTACACCAAGTTGGAGAAGTGTGTGTTTTAGCAGGAGTCCTTGCCTTTCCTTGGTTATATCATCTCTGCCCAGGGTTTGGCTATGGATCCTGCCAAGCTACAGGCTGTGATGGACTGGCAGGAACCCCATTCACTTAAAGCGGTGCAGCGCTTTATGGGGTTCATTAATTACTATCGTCAGTTCATTCCACACTTCTCAACTTTGGTAGCTCCCTTGGTTGCCCTCACCAAGACGGGAGCAAATCCCAAGTTGTGGTCAGAGGATGTCTCCAAGGCCTTCCTCTCGGTTAAGTCACACTTCGCTAGCGCTCCCATTCTACATCGCACCGATGTAGATAAGCCATTTATCATGGCGGTGGATGCCTCATCCGTTGGTGCTGGAGCAGTCCTTTTCCAAAAGGATGCTCAAGGTCGGAAGCATCCATGCTTCTTTTTCTCCAAGACCTTCACACCGGCGGAGAGGAATTCCATCGGGGACAGGGAGTTGCTAGCCATGAAGTTGGCTTTCTCAGAGTGGATACATCTCTTGGAGGGAGCTCGCTTTCCCATCCAGGTTTTCACTGACCACAAAAACTTGTTATATCTACAGACGGCCCAGTGGCTGAATTCACGCCAGGCTAGATGGTCCCTGTTCTTCTCCCAGTTTCATTTTACTCTTCATTTTCTCTCCGGGGAGAAGAACATTCGCACCGACGCTCTCTCCCGCTCCATAGTGTCATCTGAGGAGGAGGAGCCTCGGCTTATTGTCCCTTCTGAGTGCCTGAGAACTGTAAGTCCGGTTTTGCTAGAGTCTGTGCCCCCGGGCAAGACTTTCGTGCCAGCGAATTTGCGACCAGAGGTTCTCTCTTGGGCTCACTTGTCCAGAGTGGGTGGGCAATTTGGGATCAAAAGGTCATCAGAGCTTTTGACGAGAACGTACTGGTGGCCTCATATGGCCCGTGATGTCGGGGACTATATTCGGGCATGCGTTTTCCACGCCCAGAATCGGTCTTCTCGGCAACGGCCTGCTGGGTTGCTTTACCCCCTACCGGTGGCAGACAGGCCTTGGGAAATGGTCGGGATGGACTTCGTGGTTGGCTTCCCCAAGTCGCGTAGCTGCACCGTTATCTGGGTTGTCACCGATCATTTCTCTAAGATGGTGCACTTGGTGCTGCTTCCACGGTTACCTTCTGCAGGGCCTTGGTGGCATTATTCATAAAGCACATTTTCCATTTACATGGAATGCCTGATAAAATTGCCAGCGACCGGGGTCCCCAGTTCGCATCTCGGTTTTGGAGAGAGCTCTGCCGCTTACTCAGCATAGAGTTGAATCTCTCCTCTGCATACCATCCCGAGACGAATGGGTTGGTAGAGAGGACGAACAAGACTCTGGTGACATACTTGCGACATTTTGTCTCTGCTAGGCAGGATGATTGGGCATCTTTGCTACCTTGGGCAGAATTTGCCTTGAACAACGCCGTAGCCGATTCCACTGGGCAGACCCCTTTTCTTCTTAATTACTGCCAGCATTCGCGTGTCCCTGTGCCCATGCCCGTGTCATCCACCGATTCTAGGGTGGCAGACTGGGCGGTGGAGGCACGTGACATCTGGGACCGCACACAGGATGCCATCTGGGCCTCCAAGGAGACAGTGAGTGTTTCTGCTGATACACACCGGCACCCCGCTCCGACCTTTGCTCCTGGCGACTTAGTGTGGCTCTCCGCCCGTAACATCAGGCTGCGAGTTGAGTCCACTAAGTTTGCGCCTCGCTACATTGGCCCGTTCAAGGTTCTGGAGCTGGTCAACCCTGTGGTATACCGTTTGGCTGTGCCTCCACGCCTTGTTATCACTGACACTTTTCACGTTTCCCTCTTAAAGCCCGTTCATTTGTCCCGGTTTTCTGAGTCATCTGCTGGGACATCGGGTTCATCCTCGGATGAGTTTGAGGTGAATGCTATCGTGGGGTGCAAGGTGGTACGTGGCAAGAAATTTTATCTGGTGGACTGGAAGGGTCACAGTCCAGAGGATAGAACCTGTGGAGCACATTCGGGCTCTGCTGATCATTGCAGCTTTTGAGCGCAGCGAGGCTCAAGGAAGACCCTATGAGGGGGGTAATATTAGGAGTCGAGTTCTGCCAACCCTAACACCATACAGACTGTACACCATTTTGTGTTGCCTTCCTGATTTGCCTGAAGGGCCATGTTTATTTTTACTCTGCATTGGTTTATGCCACATTTATATATTTATATATATATACTAGCTGAAGAGCCCGGCATTGCCCAGGCATAGTAACTAACTGTTAGTTATAGCACCTCACTTCTGTCATTTTCCCATCACGCCTGTCATTTTCCCCCTCACATCTCTCATTTTCCCCCTTACGTCTCTCATTTTCCCCCACACCTCATTTTTCCCCTCACACCTCTCATTTTCTCCACTCATTTCTCTCATTTCCCCCCTTACACCTGTCATTTTGACCTCACACCTGTCTTTTTCCAATCACTCCACTATTTTCTTCTCACTCCTCTCCTTTTCACTCACACCTCTTCATTTTCACCTCACACCTCTTATTTTCCCCTCAGTATATACCTGTATGTCATATGCTCCTGTATATGGTATATACCTGTATGTCATCTCCTCCTTTATATAGTATATACCTGTATGTCATTTCCCCTGTATATAGCATATAACTGTATGTCATCTCCTCTTGTATAGAGCATATACCTGTAAGTCATCTCCTCCTGTATATAGTACATACCTGTATGTCACCTCCTGTATATAGTATATACCTGTATGTCACCTCCTGTATATAGTATATACCTATATGTCATCTATCCTGTATATAGTATATACCTGTGTGTCATCTCCCCTGTATATAGTATATACCTGTATGTCATCCCTCTGTATATAGTATATACCTGTATGTCAACTCCTGTATATAGTATATACCTGTATGTCATCTATCCTGTATATAGTATATACCTGTGTGTCATCTCCACTGTATATAGTATATACCTGTGTGTCATCTGTTGTGAACTCTATTTTTAGGCTCCCTCTAGTGGTCACAAGTGGTACTGTGTAGTGTTGTCTTTCTGCAGGTTGGCTGCATCAGCTGGTTCATTATCCTTGGTTGGTTTCCTATTTAGCTCACCTGGATACTCAGTTCCTTGCCTGCTATCAATGTTTTCAGTGCTCTTCAGATTCCTTGTGACTACCTTGCTCCCAGTCTCTCCAAGACAAGCTAAGTTTTTGTTTGTTCATTTTTTTGATTATCAGCATTCATCATGTTTCTTGTCTAGCTTGCTAAAATGTGATCTCCTCGCTTGCTGGTTGCTCTAGGGGACTGAGTTTCTCCCCCCACACCGTTAGTTGGTGCGGGGGTTCTTGAAATCTCAGTGTGGATATTTTGTAAGGGTTTTTTACTGACCGCACAGACCACTTTTCTATTTTCTGCTATCTAGTATTAGTGGGCCTCTTTTGCTGAATCTGTTTTCACCCCTGTGTATGTGCCTTCCTCTTACCTCACCGTTATTATATGTTGGGGGCTTCTATATCTTTGGGGATTATTTCTCTGGAGGCAAGAGAGGTCTTTCTATCTCTCTCTAGGTAGTTAGTTCCTCAGGCTGGCTCGAGACGTCTAGGATTTTTAGGCACGTTCACCGGCTACTTCTAGTGTGTTTGGATAGGTTCAGTTTTGCGGTCAGTCCAGTTTACCACCTCCCTACAGCTTGTCCTATGTTTGTTACTTAGCTGGAGTAATTTGTGATCCTCTACCACTAAGGATCATAACAGTATAGCAGGCCAAAAAGTGTTTAATGCATCGCAGAAGTGGGATAAAAAGAAGACCTGAGTACATTTTTTTTTTTTTCCTCCCGCTTTTCCTTTGCTGCAGTCTGTTTAGCTTCTTTCATCCCCTTGAACTCTAGGTGGTTTTGAGCTCAGCTGCAGACATGAATATTCAGACTCTGACTTCTAGTGTGGATCATCTTACTGCACGGGTGCAAAGTATTCAGGATTTTGTTATTCATAGCCCTATGTCAGAACCAAAGATACCCATTCCTGAGTTGTTTTCAGGAGATAGATCTAGGTTTCTTAATTTTAAGAATAATTGTAAGTTATTTCTATCTCTGAGACCTCGTTCCTCTGGTGATTCCGCTCAGCAAGTTAAAATTGTTATCTCCTTGTTGCGTGGCGACCCTCAAGATTGGGCTTTCTCTCTGGCACCAGGAGATCCTGCATTGCTTAATGTAGATGCAATTTTTCTGGCTCTTGGACTGCTGTATGAGGAGCCTAATCTTGAGAATCAGGCAGAAAAAGTGTTTCTGGCTATCTCTCAAGGTCAGGATGAAGCAGAGGTGTATTGTCAAAAATTTCGGAAATGGTCGGTGCTTACTTAATGGAATGAGTGTGCCCTGGCTGCAGATTTCAGAGAAGGTCTTTCTGAAGCCATTAAGAATGTTATGGTGGGGTTTCCCACTCCTACAAGTCTGAGTGATTCTATGGCTTTAGCCATTCAGGTTGATCGGCGTTTGCGGGAGCGCAAATCTGCTCATCCTTTGGCGGTATTTTCTGAACAGAGACCTGAGTCTATGCAATGTGACCGAACTCTGACCAGAATTGAGCGACAAAGTCATAGACGTCAAAATGGGTTGTGCTTTTACTGTGGTGATTCTACTCATGTTATCTCAGCATGCTCTAAACGCTTAAAGAAAATCGCTAAACCTGTCACCATTGGTACTATACAGCCTAAATTTATTTTGTCTGTTACTTTGATTTGTTCTTTGTCGTCTTACCCGGTTATGGCTTTTGTGGATTCGGGTGCTGCCCTGAATCTGATGGATTTGTCATTTGCCAGGCACTGTGGTTTTGTCCTGGAGCCTTTGGAATTTCCTATTCCTCTGAGGGGAATTGATGCTACGCCATTGGCTGAGAAAAAGCCTCAGTATTGGACGCAAATGACCATGTGCATGACTCCCGTACATCAGGAGGTGATTCGCTTTCTTGTTTTGCATAATTTGCATGATGTTGTCGTTTTGGGTCTGCCATGGCTGCAGGCTCATAATCCAGTTGTAGATTGGAAAGCTTTGTCTGTGTCAAGTTGGGGTTGTCAGGGAATTCATGGCGATTCTCCGTTGGTGTCTATTGCTTCTTCCACTCCTTCTGAGGTCCCTGAGTTTTTGTCTGACTACCAGGATGTATTTGATGAGCCCAGGTCCAGTGCCCTGCCCCCTCATAGGGATTGTGACTGTGCTATAAATTTAATTCCTGGTAGTAAATTCCCTAAGGGACGACTTTTTAATTTGTCTATACCAGAGCATGCTGTGATGCGGAGTTATATAAAGGAGTCTTTGGAGAAGGGACATATTCGCCCATCCTCTTCCCCTCTTGGTGCAGGATTTTTTTTTTGTGGCCAAGAAGGACGGTTCTTTGAGACCTTGTATAGATTATCGTCTTCTGAATAAAATCACAGTCAAATTTCAGTATCCTTTGCCATTATTGTCTGATTTGTTTGCTCGGATTAAGGGTGCCAGTTGGTTCACCAAGATAGATCTCCGTGGTGCGTATAACCTTGTGCGCATTAAGCAGGGAGATGAATGGAAAACAGCATTTAATACGCCCGAAGGCCATTTTGAGTACTTGGTGATGCCTTTTGGACTCTCTAATGCTCCTTCTGTGTTTCAGTCCTTCATGCATGACATCTTCCGAGAATATCTGGATAAATTTATGATTGTTTATCTGGATGACATTTTGGTCTTTTCTGATGTTTGGGAGTCCCATGTGAAGCAGGTCAGGATGGTGTTTCAGGTCCTGCGTGCTAATGCTTTATTTGTAAAGGGCTCAAAATGCCTCTTCGGAGTACAGAAGGTCTCCTTTTGGGGTTTTATTTTTTCCCCTTCTACTGTGGAGATGGACCCAGTCTATTCATGACTGGACTCAGCCCACGTCTGTTAAGAGTCTTCAGAAGTTCTTGGGTTTTGCTAATTTTTACCGTCGTTTCATCGCTAATTTTTCTAGCGTGGTTAAACCTTTGACGGATTTGACCAAGAAGGGTTCTGATGTGACTAATTGGTCTCCTGCGGCCGTGGAGGCCTTTCAGGAGCTGAAGCACCGGTTTTCTTCAGCTCCAGTCTTATGTCAGCCAGATGTCTCTCTCCCCTTCCAGGTCGAGGTTGATGCTTCTGAGATTGGAGCAGGGGCTGTTTTGTCGCAGAAAAGCTCTGATAGCTCTGTGATGAAGCCATGTGCTTTCTTTTCAAGAAAATTTTCGCCTGCCGAGCGGAATTATGATGTTGGTAATCGGGAGTTGTTGGCTATGAAGTGAGCATTTGAGGAGTGGCGACATTGGCTCGAGGGAGCTAAACATTGTGTGGTGGTCTTGACTGATCACAAAAATCTGATTTACCTCGAATCTGCCAAACGTCTGAATCCTAGACAGGCTCGTTGGTCGTTGTTTTTCTCCCGTTTCAACTTCGTGGTCTCATACCTGCCTGGTTCAAAGAACGTGAAGGCTGATGCACTTTCTAGGAGTTTTGTGCCTGACTCTCCGGGAGTTTCTGAACCGGCTAGTATTCTCAGAGAGGGTGTGATTTTGTCTGCCATTTCCCCAGATTTGCGACGAGTGCTGCAGAAATTTCAGGCGGATAGACCTGACCGTTGTCCACCAGAGAGATTGTTTGTCCCGGATAGATGGACCAGCAGAGTTATTTCCGAGGTTCATTCTTCGGTGTTGGCGGGTCATCCTGGGATTTTTGGTACCAGAGATTTGGTGGCTAGGTCCTTCTGTTGGCCTTCCTTGTCGCGGGATGTGCGTTCCTTTGTGCAGTCTTGTGGGATTTGTGCTCGGGCTAAGCCTTGCTGTTCTCGTGCCAGCGGTTTGCTTTTGCCTTTGCCTGTCCCTAAAAGGCCTTGGATGCACATTTCCATGGATTTTATTTCGGATCTTCCAGTATCTCAGAAAATGTCTGTCATCTGGGTGGTGTGTGATCGTTTTTCCAAGATGGTCCATTTGGTGCCCTTGCCTAAGTTGCCTTCCTCCTCCGATTTGGTCCCTCTATTTTTTCAGAATGTGGTTCGCTTGCACGGCATTCCTGAAAATATTGTGTCTGATAGAGGATCCCAGTTTGTGTCCAGGTTTTGGCGGACTTTTTGTGCTAAGATGGGCATTGATTTGTCTTTTTCATCGGCCTTCCATCCTCAGACTAATGGCCAAACCGAGCGAACTAATCAGACATTGGAAACTTATTTGAGATGTTTTGTTTCTGCTGATCAGGATGATTGGGTGACTTTTTTGCCATTGGCCGAGTTTGCCCTTAATAATCGGGCTTGTTCTGCTACTTTGGTTTCGCCTTTTTTCTGCAATTCTGGTTTCCATCCTCGTTTTTCCTCGGGTCAGGTTGAGTCTTCCGACTGTCCTGGGGTGGATTCTGTGGTGGATAGGTTGCATCAGATTTGGAACCATGTGGTGGACAATTTGAGGTTGTCACAGGAGAAGGCTCAGCGCTTTGCCAACCGCCGCCGCGGTGTGGGTCCCCGACTTCGTGTTGGGGATTTGGTGTGGCTGTCTTCTCGGTATGTTCCTATGAAGGTCTCCTCTCCTAAATTCAAGCCTCGCTTCATTGGTCCTTATAAGATCTTGGAAATCCTTAACCCGGTGTCTTTTCGTTTGGATCTCCCAGCATTGTTTGCCATTCATAATGTGTTCCATAGGTCTTTGTTGCGGAGGTATGTGGTACCTGTGGTTCCTTCTGTTGAGCCTCCTGCTCCGGTGCTGGTAGAGGGCGAATTGGAGTACGTGGTGGAGAAGATTTTGGATTCTCGTATCTCTAGACGGAGGCTTCAGTATTTGGTTAAGTGGAAGGGCTATGGTCAGGAGGATAATTCCTGGGTTGTCGCCTCTGATGTTCATGCGGCCGATTTGGTTTGTGCCTTCCACGCGGCTCATCCTGATCGCCCTGGGGGTCTTGATGAGGGTTCGGTGACCCCTCCTCAAGGGGGGGTACTGTTGTGAACTCTATTTTTAGGCTCCCTCTAGTGGTCACAAGCGGTACTGTGTAGTGTTGTCTTTCTGCAGGTTGGCTGCATCAGCTGGTTCGTTATCCTTGGTTGGTTTCCTATTTAGCTCACCTGGATACTCAGTTCCTTGCCTGCTATCAATGTTTTCAGTGCTCTTCAGATTCCTTGTGACTACCTTGCTCCCAGTCTCTCCAAGACAAGCTAAGTTTTTGTTTGTTCATTTTTTTGATTATCAGCATTCATCATGTTTCTTGTCTAGCTTGCTAAAATGTGATCTCCTCGCTTGCTGGTTGCTCTAGGGGACTGAGTTTCTCCCCCCCACACCGTTAGTTGGTGCGGGGGTTCTTGAAATCTCAGTGTGGATATTTTGTAAGGGTTTTTTACTGACCGCACAGACCCCTTTTCTATTTTCTGCTATCTAGTATTAGTGTGCCTCATTTGCTGAATCTGTTTTCACCCCTGTGTATGTGCCTTCCTCTTACCTCACCGTTATTATATGTTGGGGGCTTCTATATCTTTGGGGATTATTTCTCTGGAGGCAAGAGAGGTCTTTCTTTCTCTCTAGGGGTAGTTAGTTCCTCAGGCTGGCTTGAGACATCTAGGATTTTTAGGCACGTTCACCGGCTACTTCTAGTGTGTTTGGATAGGTTCAGTTTTGTGGTCAGTCCAGTTTACCACCTCCCTAGAGCTTGTCCTATGTTTGTTACTTAGCTGGAGTAATTTGTGATCCTCTACCACTAAGGATCATAACAGTCATCTCTCCTGTATATAGTATATATCTGTGCGTAATCTCCCCTGTATATAGTATATACCTGTATGTCATCACTCTGTATAGAGTAGATACCTGTATGTCACCTCCTGTATATAGTATATACCTGTATGTCATCTCCTGTATATAGTATATACCTGTATGTCATCTCCTGTATATAGCATATACCTGTAAGTCATCTCACCTGTATATAGTATATTCATGTATGTCATCTCCCCTGTATATAGTATATACCTGTATGTCATCTCCCTGTATATAGTATATACCTGAATATGTCATCTCCTCCTGTATATAATATATAGCTGTATGTCATCTCCTTCTGTATATAGTATATATGTGTATGTCATCTCCCCTGTATATAGTTTATACCTGTATGTCATCTATCCTGTATATAGCATATACCTGTATGTCATCTCCTGTATATACCTGTACGTCATCTCCCCTGTATATAGTATATACCTCTATGTCATCTCCTGTATATAGTATATACCTGTATGTCACCTCCTGTATATATTGTTTACACCTGTATGTCATCTATTCTGTATATAGCACATATCTGTATGTCATCTCCTGTATATACCTGTACATCATCTCCCCTGTATATAGTATATACCTGTATGTCATCTCCTGTATATAGTATATACCTGCATGTCATCTTCCCTGTATATAGTATATACCTGTATGTCATCTCCTGTATATAGTATATACCTGTATGTCATCTCCTGTATATAAAGTTTATACCTGTGTGTCATCTATCCTGTATATAGCATATACCTCTATGTCATCTCCTGTATATACCTGTACATCATCTCCCCTGTATATAGTATATACCTGTATGTCATCTCCTGTACATAGTATATACCTGTATGCCATCTTCCCTGTATATACTATATACCTGTATGCCACGTCCTGTACATAGTATATACCTGTATGTCATCTCCTGTATATAGTATATACCTGTATGTCATCTCCTGTATATAGTATATACCTGTATGTCATATCCTGTATATAGCATATACCTGTATGTCAACTCCTCCTGTATATAATATATAGCTGTATGTCATCTCCTCCTTTATATAGTATATACGTGTATGTCATCTCCCCTGTATATAGTATATACCTGTATGTCATCTCCTCCTGTATATAGTATATACATGTATGTCATCTCCCCTGTGTATAGTATATACCTGTATGCCATCTCCTCCTGGCTGTCAATTTGCCTCCAACACTTTTCCTTTCACTTTTTCCCCATTATGTAGAAAGGGGCAAAATTGTTTGTTGAATTGGAATGCGCGTGGTTAAAACTTTGCCTCACAACATAGCCTATGATGCTCTCGAGGTCCAGACGTGTGACTGTGCAAAATTTTGTGGATGTAGCTGTGACGGTGCAGATGCCAATCCCGGACATACACGCATACACACATGCACACACACATTGAGCTTTATATATTAGACTAGCTGAAGAGCCCGGCGTTGCTTGGGCATAGTAAATATCTGTGGTTAGTTATAGCACCTCACTTCTCTTATTTTCCCATCACGCCTCTCATTTTCCCCCTCACATCTCTCATTTTCTCCCTTACACCTCTCATTTTCCCCTTCACTCCTCCTATTTTCCCCCTCATTCCTCTCATTCCCCCCTAACAATTGTAATTTCGACCTCACATCTGTCATTTTCTGATCAATCCACTATTTTCCCCTCACTCCTCTCATTTTGCACTCACACCTTTTCATTTTCACCTCACACCTAATTTTCCCTCAGTATATACATGTTTGTCATCTCCCTTATATGTAGTATACACCTGTATGTCATCTCCTGAATATAGTATATACATGTATGTCATCTCCCCTGTAAATAGTATATACTGTACCTGCAGTATGTCTTCTCCTTCTGTATATTGTATATACCTATGGGTCATCTCCTCTTTCATATAGTATATAACTGTATGTCATCTCTTCTGTATATACTATATACCTGTATGTCATCTCCTCCTATATATAGTATATACCTGTATGTCATCTCCTGTATATATTATATACCTGTATGTCATCTCCCCTGTACATAGTATATACCTGCTGTATGTTATCTCCTCCTCTATATACCAATGTATCATCGCCTTCTATATATAGTATATACCTGTATGTCATCTCCTGTATATAGTATATACCTGTATGTCATCTCCCCTGTATATAGTATATACCTGCTGTATGTCATCTCCTCCTCTATATCCCTGTGTGTCATCTCCTCTTTTATATAGTATATACCTGTATGTCATCTCCTCCTGTATATAGTATATACCTGTAAGTCATCTCCTCCTGTATATAGTATATACCTGTGTGTCATCTGCTCCTGTATATAGTATGTACCTGTATGTCATCTCCAGTATATAGTATATACCTGTATGTCATCTCCCCTGTATATAGGATATAACTGCTGTATGTCATCTCCTCCTCTATATCCCTATGTGTCATCTCCTCTTTTATTTAGTATATACCTGTATGTCATCTCCTCCTGTATATAGTATATACCTGTAAGTCATCTCCTCCTGTATATAGTATATATCTGTGTGTCATCTCTTCCTGTATGTAATATATATGTGTCATCTCCCCTGTATATAGTATATACCTGTCTGTCATCTCCTCCTGTATATAGTATATACCTGTGTCATCTCCTCCTATATATAGAATATATCTGTGTGTCATCTCCCCTGTATATTGTATGTACCTGTATGTCATATCCTCCTGTATTTAGTATGTACCTGTATGTCATCTCCTCCTGTATATAGTACATACCTGTGTGTCATCTCCTCCTCTATATAGCATATACCTGTGTGTCATCTCCCCTGTATATTGTAAATACCTGTGTGTCATCTCCCCTGTATGTAGTATATACCTGTGTGTCATCTCCCCTGTATATAGTATGTACCTGTATGTCATATCCCCATTATATAGTATATACCAGTGTGTCATCTCCTCCTGTATATAGTATATACCTGTGTGTCATCGCCCCTGTATATAGTATATATGTGTGTGTGTCATCTCCTCCTGTATATAGTATATATCTGTGTGTCATCTCCCCTGTATATAGTATGTACCTATATGTCATCTCCTCCTGTATATAGTACATACCTGTGTGTCATCTCCTCCTGTATATTGTATATACCTGTGTGTCATCTCCCCTTTATGTATTATATACCTGTGTGCCATCTCCAATGTATATAGTGTATACCTGAATGTCATCTCCCCTGTATATAGTATATACCAGTGTGTCATCTCCTCCTGTATATAGTGTATACCTATGTGTCATCGCCCCTGTATATAGTATATATGTGTGTGTCATCTCCTCCTGTATATAGTATATACATGTATGTCATCTCCTCCTGTATATAGTATATATGTGTGTCATCTCCCCTGTATATAGTATATACCTGTGTGTCATCTCCTCCTGTAAATAGTATATACCTGTGTGTCATCTCCCCTGTATATAGTGTATACCTGTGTGTCATCTCCCCTGTATATAGTATGTACCTGTGTGTCATCTCCCCTGTATATAGTATATACCAGTGTGTCATCTCCTCCTGTATATAGTAAATACCTGTGTGTCATCTCCCCTGTATATAGTATATATGTGTGTGTCATCTCCTCCTGTATATAGTATAAACCTGTATGTCATCTCCTCCTGTATATAGTATATACCTGTGTGTCATCTCCCCTGCATATAGTATCTATGTTTGTGTCATCTCCTCCTGTATATAGTATATACCTGTGTGTCATCTCCTCCTGTAAATAGTATATACCTGTGTGTCATCTCCCCTGTATATAGTGTATACCTGTGTGTCATCTCCCCTGTATATAGTATGTACCTGTGTGTCATCTCCCCTGTATATAGTATATACCAGTGTGTCATCTCCTCCTGTATATAGTAAATACCTGTGTGTCATCTCCCCTGTATATAGTATATATGTGTGTGTCATCTCCTCCTGTATATAGTATAAACCTGTATGTCATCTCCTCCTGTATATAGTATATACCTGTGTGTCATCTCCCCTGCATATAGTATCTATGTTTGTGTCATCTCCTCCTGTATATAGTATATACCTGTGTGTCATCTCCTCCTGTATATGCTATATACCTCTGTCATCTCTCCTGTATATTATATATATCTGTTTGTCATCTCCCCTGTATATAGTATATATCTGTATGTCATCTCCTCCTGTATTAGACCGCGTTCACACGTTATTTGGTCAATATTTTTACCTCAGTATTTGTAAGCTAAATTTGCAGCCTGATAAATCCCCAGCCAACAGGAAGCCCTCCCCCTGGCAGTATATATTAGCTCACACATACACATAATAGACAGGTCATGTGACTGACAGCTGCCGTATTTCCTATATGGCATATTTGTTGCTCTTGTAGTTTGTCTGCTTCTTAATCAGATTTTTATTTTTGAAGGATAATACCAGACTTGTGTGTGTTTTAGGGCGAGTTAAATGTGTCAAATTGTGTGTGTTGAGTTGCATGTGGCTACATGCATGTAGCGACTTTTGTGAGATGAGTTTTGGGTGGCGACATGCGTGTAGCAACTTTTTGTGTGTCGAGTTGCATGTGACAGGTTAGTGTAGGAAGTTGTGTGCAGCAAGTTTTGCGCATGGCGAGTTTTGCACGTGGCGAGTTTTGTGTGGTGCGTTTTGAGTATGTGCAAGTTTTGTGTGAGGCAACTTTTGCATGTGTTGCAACTTTTGTGCATGTGGCAATTTTTCCACGTGTGCAAGTTTTGGGTGTGGCGAGTATTGCGTGAGCCTAGTTTTGCATGTGGTGAGTTTTGCGCGTGGCGAGTTTTGAGCAGCGACTTTTGTGTTTCAACTTTCATGTGGCAAAGTTGGTGTATGTGTGGTGATATGTGTGCTGAGGGTGATATATGTGTTCAAGCATGTGGTAGTGTGTGGCGCATTTTGTGTGTGTTCATATCCCTGTGTGTGGTGAGTATCCCATGTCGGGGCCTCACCTTAGCAACTGTATGGTATATACTCTTTGGTGCCATTGCTCTCACTCTTTAAGCCCCCCTTGTTCACATCTGACAGCTGTCAATTTGCCTCCAACACTTTTCCTTTCACTTTTTCCCCATTATGTAGATAGGGGCAAAATTGTTTGGTGAATTGGAACGCGCGGGGTTAAAATTTTCCCTCACAACATAGCCTATGCTGCTTTCGGGGTCCAGACGTGTGATTATGCAAAATTTTGTGGCTGTATCTTCGATGGTGCAGATGCCAATCCCGGACATACACACACACACACACACACACACACACACACACACACATTCAGCTTTATATATTAGATATACATTCACTGCTCAAAAACATAAAGGGAACACTAAAATATGACATCCTAGGTAGCACTGATACTACCATCATGTTTCACAGATGACTTCATGTTTTTATGCTGTACTGCAGTATTTTTCTTTCTCCAAACATAACACTACCAAAAATATCTATTTTGATCTTATTCATCCTTAGAATTTCGCTCCACTAGCATTCTGTTTTTTTTCAGTTGATCTTTAGCAAACTGTAGACAGACAGCAGTGTTTGCTTTGGAGAGCAATGGTTTAATCCTTGCAGTTCTGCAATGCACAGCATTGTTTTTAAATGTCCCTAAGGCCATGTGTACACGTTCAGTATTTTTAGCGTTTTTTTCGCGTTTTTTCGCTATAAAAACGTGATAAAAACACGAAAAAAATGCTCACATATGCCACCCATTATTTTCAGTGTATTCCGCATATCTTGTGCAAATGTTGCATTTTTTCCCGCGAAAAAATCGCATCGCGGAAAAAAAAGCAACATGTTCATTAAATTTGCGGAATTGCGGGGATTCTGCACACCTAGGAATGCATTGATCTGCTTACTTTCCGCATGTGGCTATGCCCACCATGCGGGAAGTAAGCAGATTATGTGCGGTTGGTACCCAGGGTGGAGGAGAGGAGACTCTCATCCACAGATTGGGCACCGTATAATTGGTAAAAAAAAGAATTATAATAAAAAATCGTGATATACTCACCTTCGATGGCCCCGGAGTCTTCCCGCCTCTCAGCGGTGCACGCTGCCGCTTCCGTTCCTATAGCTGGTGTATGTGAAGGACCTGCGATGACGTCGCGGTCACATGACCGCGACGTCATCGAAGGTCCTGCACACACCATCTATAGGAACGGAAGCCGCTGAGGAGATCGGCTGTCTGCAGAAGGTGAGTATAACCATTTTTTAAATTTTTTTATTATTTTTAACATTCTATCTTTTACTATTGATGCTGCATTGGCTGCATTTATAGTAAAAAGTTGGTCACACTTGTCAAACACTATGTTTGACAATTGTGACCAACCTGTCAATCAGTTTTCCAAGCGATGCAGCAGATCGCTTGGAAAACTTTAGCATTCTGCAAGCTATTTACGCTTGCAAAATGCTAAAAAAAAGCAAAAAAAACGGGGAAAAAACGCAAATAGAAACATGCGGATTTCTTGCAGAAAATTTCCGGTTTTCTTCCCGAAATTTCTGAAAGAAATCCTGACGTGTGCACATACCCTTATGGTGGACTCAGAAATGTTAACATACCTTTAGTTACTCAGTGGTTACCTTTGATTCCTTTGTGACCCTGTAAACTATTATATGTATTGATCTTGGAGTATTTATTGATGAAGTCCAAAGTCTTTAAAAATGGTTTTGTAATCTTTTTCAGCCTAATGAGCATCTAGCAACTCTTTTTCTGAGGTACTCAGAAATCTTTTTTGTTCATACCATGATAAAATTACACAAACATGTGTTGCGAAAATCAGACTTTGAAATATTCTTGTTATTTAAATAAAACAAGTAGTCCACTGACACCTAATTGTCATCCCATTGATTGAAAACTCGAGATTGTAGTTTCATCTTCAAATTATCTGCTGATACTAAAGGTTCACATACTTTTAAAATTAAAGACATGTAATTTTCCTAATTTAACAAAACATATAGTATGTACATGTATGTCATCTCCCCTGTATATAGTATATACCAGTGTGTCATCTCCTACTGTATATAGTATATACCTGTGTGTCATCGCCCCTGTATATAGTATATATGTGTGTGTCATCTCCTCCTGTATATAGTATATACCTGTGTGTCATCTCCTCCTATATATAGAATATATCTGTGTGTCATCTCCCCTGTATATCGTATGTACCTGTATGTCAACTCCTCCTGTATATAGAATGTACCTGTATGTCATATCCCCTTTCTATAGTATATACCAGTGTGTCATCTCCTACTTTATATAGTATATACCTGTGTGTCATCTCCTCCTGTATATAGTATATATCTGTGTGTCATCTCCCCTGAGAATCGTATGTACCTATATGTCATCTCCTCCTGTATATAGTATGTACCAGTATGTCATCTCCCCTGTATATAGTATATACCTGTCTGTCATCTCCTCCTGTATATAGTATATACCTGTGTGTCATCTCCTCCTATATATAGAATATATCTGTGTGTCATATCCCCTGTATATTGTATGTACCTGTATGTCATCTCCTCCTGTATATAGTACATACCTGTGTGTCATCTCCTCCTGTATATAGCATATACCTGTGTGTCATCTCCCCTGTATATTGTATATACATGTGTGTCATCTCCCCTGTATGTAGTATATACCTGTGTGTCATCTCCCCTGTATATAGTATGTACCTGTATGTCATATCCCCTTTATATAGTATATACCAGTGTGTCATCTCCTCCTGTATATAGTATATACCTGTGTGTCATCGCCCCTGTATATAGTATATATGTGTGTGTCATCTCCTCCTGTATATAGTAAATATCTGTGTGTCATCTCCCCTGTATATAGTATGTACCTGTATGTCATCTCCTCCTGTATATAGTATGTACCTATATGTCATCTCCTCCTGTATATAGTACATACATGTGTGTCATCTCCTCCTGTATATAGTATATACCTGTGTGTCATCTACGCTGTATATTGTATATACCTGTCTGTCATCTCCCCTTTGTGTAGTATATACCTGTGTGCCATCTCCCCTGTATATAGTGTATACCTGTATGTCATCTCCCCTGTATATAGTATATACCAGTGTGTCATCTCCTCCTGTATATAGTATATACCTGTGTGTCATCGCCCCTGTAAATAGTATATATGTGTGTGTCATCTCCTCCTGCATATAGTATATACCTGTATGTCATCTCCTTCTGTATATAGTATATACCTGTGTGTCATCTCCCCTGTATATAGTATATATGTGTGTCATCTCCCCTGTATATAGTATATACCTGTGTGTCATCTCCCCTGTATATAGTATCTATGTTTGTGTCATCTCCTCCTGTATATAGTATATACCTGTGTGTCATCTCCTCCTGTATATGTTATATACCTGTGTCATCTCTCCTGTATATTATATATATCTGTTTGTCATCTCCCCTGTATATAGTATATATCTGTATGTCATCTCCTCCTGTATTAGACCGCGTTCACACGTTATTTGGTCAATGTTTTTACCTCAGTATTTGTAAGCTAATTTGCAGCCTGATAAATCCCCAGCCAACAGGAAGCCCTCCCCCTGGCAGTATATATTAGCTCACACATACACATAATAGACAGGTCATGTGACTGACAGCTGCCGTATTTCCTTTATGGCACATTTGTTGCTCTTGTAGTTTGTCTGCTTATTAATCAGATTTTTATTTTTGAAGGATAATACCAGACTTGTGTGTGTTTTAGGGTGAGTTTCATATGTCAAGTTGTGTGTGTTGAGTTGCATGTGGCTACATGCATGTAGAGACTTTTGTGAGATGAGTTTTGGGTGGCGACATGCGTGTAGCAACTTTTTGTGTGTCGAGTTGCATGTGACAGGTTAGTGTAGGAAGTTGTGTGCAGCAAGTTTTGCGCATGGCGAGTTTTGCACGTGGCGAGTTTTGTGTGGTGCGTTTTGAGTATGTGCAAGTTTTGTGTGAGGCAACTTTTGCATGTGTTGCAACTTTTGTGCATGTGGCAATTTTTCCACGTGTGCAAGTTTTGGGTGTGGCGAGTATTGCGTGAGCCTAGTTTTGCATGTGGTGAGTTTTGCGCGTGGCGAGTTTTGAGCAGCGACTTTTGTGTTTCAACTTTCATGTGGCAAGGTTGGTGTATGTGTGGTGATATGTGTGCTGAGGGTGATATATGTGTTCAAGCACGTGGTAGTGTGTGGCGCATTTTGTGTGTGTTCATATCCCTGTGTGTGGTGAGTATCCCATGTCGGGGCCCCACCTTAGCAACTGTACGGTATATACTCTTTGGCGCCATTGCTCTCACTCTTTAAGCCCCCCTTGTTCACATCTGACAGCTGTCAATTTGCCTCCAACACTTTTCCTTTCACTTTTTCCCCATTATGTAGATAGGGGCAAAATTGTTTGGTGAATTGGAACGCGCGGGGTTAAAATTTTGCCTCACAACATAGCCTATGCTGCTTTCGGGGTCCAGACGTGTGATTATGCAAAATTTTGTGGCTGTATCTTCGATGGTGCAGATGCCAATCCCGGACATACACACACACACACACACACACACACACACACACACACATTCAGCTTTATATATTAGATATACATTCACTGCTCAAAAACATAAAGGGAACACTAAAATATGACATCCTAGGTAGCACTGATACTACCATCATGTTTCACAGATGACTTCATGTTTTTATGCTGTACTGCAGTATTTTTCTTTCTCCAAACATAACACTACCAAAAATATCTATTTTGATCTTATTCATCCTTAGAATTTCGCTCCACTAGCATTCTGTTTTTTTTCAGTTGATCTTTAGCAAACTGTAGACAGACAGCAGTGTTTGCTTTGGAGAGCAATGGTTTAATCCTTGCAGTTCTGCAATGCACAGCATTGTTTTTAAATGTCCCTAAGGCCATGTGTACACGTTCAGTATTTTTAGCGTTTTTTTCGCGTTTTTTCGCTATAAAAACGTGATAAAAACACGAAAAAAATGCTCACATATGCCACCCATTATTTTCAGTGTATTCCGCATATCTTGTGCAAATGTTGCATTTTTTCCCGCGAAAAAATCGCATCGCGGAAAAAAAAGCAACATGTTCATTAAATTTGCGGAATTGCGGGGATTCTGCACACCTAGGAATGCATTGATCTGCTTACTTTCCGCATGTGGCTATGCCCACCATGCGGGAAGTAAGCAGATTATGTGCGGTTGGTACCCAGGGTGGAGGAGAGGAGACTCTCATCCACAGATTGGGCACCGTATAATTGGTAAAAAAAAGAATTATAATAAAAAATCGTGATATACTCACCTTCGATGGCCCCGGAGTCTTCCCGCCTCTCAGCGGTGCACGCTGCCGCTTCCGTTCCTATAGCTGGTGTATGTGAAGGACCTGCGATGACGTCGCGGTCACATGACCGCGACGTCATCGAAGGTCCTGCACACACCATCTATAGGAACGGAAGCCGCTGAGGAGATCGGCTGTCTGCAGAAGGTGAGTATAACCATTTTTTAAATTTTTTTATTATTTTTAACATTCTATCTTTTACTATTGATGCTGCATTGGCTGCATTTATAGTAAAAAGTTGGTCACACTTGTCAAACACTATGTTTGACAATTGTGACCAACCTGTCAATCAGTTTTCCAAGCGATGCAGCAGATCGCTTGGAAAACTTTAGCATTCTGCAAGCTATTTACGCTTGCAAAATGCTAAAAAAAAGCAAAAAAAACGGGGAAAAAACGCAAAAAGAAACATGCGGATTTCTTGCAGAAAATTTCCGGTTTTCTTCCCGAAATTTCTGAAAGAAATCCTGACGTGTGCACATACCCTTATGGTGGACTCAGAAATGTTAACATACCTTTAGTTACTCAGTGGTTACCTTTGATTCCTTTGTGACCCTGTAAACTATTATATGTATTGATCTTGGAGTATTTATTGATGAAGTCCAAAGTCTTTAAAAATGGTTTTGTAATCTTTTTCAGCCTAATGAGCATCTAGCAACTCTTTTTCTGAGGTACTCAGAAATCTTTTTTGTTCATACCATGATAAAATTACACAAACATGTGTTGCGAAAATCAGACTTTGAAATATTCTTGTTATTTAAATAAAACAAGTAGTCCACTGACACCTAATTGTCATCCCATTGATTGAAAACTCGAGATTGTAGTTTCATCTTCAAATTATCTGCTGATACTAAAGGTTCACATACTTTTAAAATTAAAGACATGTAATTTTCCTAATTTAACAAAACATATAGTATGTACATGTATGTCATCTCCCCTGTATATAGTATATACCAGTGTGTCATCTCCTACTGTATATAGTATATACCTGTGTGTCATCGCCCCTGTATATAGTATATATGTGTGTGTCATCTCCTCCTGTATATAGTATATACCTGTGTGTCATCTCCTCCTATATATAGAATATATCTGTGTGTCATCTCCCCTGTATATCGTATGTACCTGTATGTCAACTCCTCCTGTATATAGAATGTACCTGTATGTCATATCCCCTTTCTATAGTATATACCAGTGTGTCATCTCCTACTTTATATAGTATATACCTGTGTGTCATCTCCTCCTGTATATAGTATATATCTGTGTGTCATCTCCCCTGAGAATCGTATGTACCTATATGTCATCTCCTCCTGTATATAGTATGTACCAGTATGTCATCTCCCCTGTATATAGTATATACCTGTCTGTCATCTCCTCCTGTATATAGTATATACCTGTGTGTCATCTCCTCCTATATATAGAATATATCTGTGTGTCATATCCCCTGTATATTGTATGTACCTGTATGTCATCTCCTCCTGTATTTAGTATGTACCTGTATGTCATCTCCTCCTGTATATAGTACATACCTGTGTGTCATCTCCTCCTGTATATAGCATATACCTGTGTGTCATCTCCCCTGTATATTGTATATACATGTGTGTCATCTCCCCTGTATGTAGTATATACCTGTGTGTCATCTCCCCTGTATATAGTATGTACCTGTATGTCATATCCCCTTTATATAGTATATACCAGTGTGTCATCTCCTCCTGTATATAGTATATACCTGTGTGTCATCGCCCCTGTATATAGTATATATGTGTGTGTCATCTCCTCCTGTATATAGTAAATATCTGTGTGTCATCTCCCCTGTATATAGTATGTACCTGTATGTCATCTCCTCCTGTATATAGTATGTACCTATATGTCATCTCCTCCTGTATATAGTACATACATGTGTGTCATCTCCTCCTGTATATAGTATATACCTGTGTGTCATCTACGCTGTATATTGTATATACCTGTCTGTCATCTCCCCTTTGTGTAGTATATACCTGTGTGCCATCTCCCCTGTATATAGTGTATACCTGTATGTCATCTCCCCTGTATATAGTATATACCAGTGTGTCATCTCCTCCTGTATATAGTATATACCTGTGTGTCATCGCCCCTGTAAATAGTATATATGTGTGTGTCATCTCCTCCTGCATATAGTATATACCTGTATGTCATCTCCTTCTGTATATAGTATATACCTGTGTGTCATCTCCCCTGTATATAGTATATATGTGTGTCATCTCCCCTGTATATAGTATATACCTGTGTGTCATCTCCCCTGTATATAGTATCTATGTTTGTGTCATCTCCTCCTGTATATAGTATATACCTGTGTGTCATCTCCTCCTGTATATGTTATATACCTGTGTCATCTCTCCTGTATATTATATATATCTGTTTGTCATCTCCCCTGTATATAGTATATATCTGTATGTCATCTCCTCCTGTATTAGACCGCGTTCACACGTTATTTGGTCAATGTTTTTACCTCAGTATTTGTAAGCTAATTTGCAGCCTGATAAATCCCCAGCCAACAGGAAGCCCTCCCCCTGGCAGTATATATTAGCTCACACATACACATAATAGACAGGTCATGTGACTGACAGCTGCCGTATTTCCTTTATGGCACATTTGTTGCTCTTGTAGTTTGTCTGCTTATTAATCAGATTTTTATTTTTGAAGGATAATACCAGACTTGTGTGTGTTTTAGGGTGAGTTTCATATGTCAAGTTGTGTGTGTTGAGTTGCATGTGGCTACATGCATGTAGAGACTTTTGTGAGATGAGTTTTGGGTGGCGACATGCGTGTAGCAACTTTTTGTGTGTCGAGTTGCATGTGACAGGTTAGTGTAGGAAGTTGTGTGCAGCAAGTTTTGCGCATGGCGAGTTTTGCACGTGGCGAGTTTTGTGTGGTGCGTTTTGAGTATGTGCAAGTTTTGTGTGAGGCAACTTTTGCATGTGTTGCAACTTTTGTGCATGTGGCAATTTTTCCACGTGTGCAAGTTTTGGGTGTGGCGAGTATTGCGTGAGCCTAGTTTTGCATGTGGTGAGTTTTGCGCGTGGCGAGTTTTGAGCAGCGACTTTTGTGTTTCAACTTTCATGTGGCAAGGTTGGTGTATGTGTGGTGATATGTGTGCTGAGGGTGATATATGTGTTCAAGCACGTGGTAGTGTGTGGCGCATTTTGTGTGTGTTCATATCCCTGTGTGTGGTGAGTATCCCATGTCGGGGCCCCACCTTAGCAACTGTACAGTATATACTCTTTGGCGCCATTGCTCTCACTCTTTAAGCCCCCCTTGTTCACATCTGACAGCTGTCAATTTGCCTCCAACACTTTTCCTTTCACTTTTTCCCCATTATGTAGATAGGGGCAAAATTGTTTGGTGAATTGGAACGCGCGGGGTTAAAATTTTGCCTCACAACATAGCCTATGCCGCTCTCGGGGTCCAGACGTGTGACTGTGCAAAATTTTGTGGCTGTATCTTCGACGGTGCAGATGCCAATCCCGGACATACACACACACACACACACACACATTCAGCTTTATATATTAGATATACATTAACTGCTCAAAAACATAAAGGGAACACTAAAATATGACATCCTAGGTAGCACTGATACTACCATCATGTTTCACAGATGACATCATGTTTTTATGCTGTACTGCAGTATTTTTCTTTCTCCAAACATAACACTACCAAAAATATCTATTTTGATCTTATTCATCCTTAGAATTTCGCTCCACTAGCATTCTGTTTTTTTTCAGTTGATCTTTAGCAAACTGTAGAGAGACAGCAGTGTTTGCTTTGGAGAGCAATGGTTTAATCCTTGCAGTTCTGCAATGCACAGCATTGTTTTTAAATGTCCCTAAGGCCATGTGTACACGTTCAGTATTTTTAGCGTTTTTTTCGTGTTTTTTCGCTATAAAAACGTGATAAAAACGCGAAAAAAATGCTTACATATGCCACCCATTATTTTCAGTGTATTCCGCATATCTTGTGCAAATGTTGCATTTTTTCCCGCGAAAAAATCGCATCGCGGAAAAAAAAGCAACATGTTCATTAAATTTGCGGAATTGCGGGGATTCTGCACACCTAGGAATGCATTGATCTGCTTACTTTCCGCATGTGGCTATGCCCACCATGCGGGAAGTAAGCAGATTATGTGCGGTTGGTACCCAGGGTGGAGGAGAGGAGACTCTCCTCCACGGATTGGGCACCGTATAATTGGTAAAAAAAGAATTAAAATAAAAAATCGTGATATACTCACCTTTGATGGCCCCCCGGAGCCTTCCCGCCTCTCAGCGGTGCACGCTGCCGCTTCCGTTCCTATAGCTGGTGTGTGTGAAGGACCTGCGATGACGTCGCGGTCACATGACCGCGATGACGTCGCGGTCACATGACCGCGACGTCATCGAAGGTCCTGCACACACCATCTATAGGAACGGAAGCCGCTGAGGAGATTGGCTGTCTGCAGAAGGTGAGTATTACCATTTTTGTTATTTTTTTTATTATTTTTAATATTCTATCTTTTACTATTGATGCTGCATTGGCTGCATTTATAGTAAAAAGTTGGTCACACTTGTCAAACACTATGTTTGACAATTGTGACCAACCTGTCAATCAGTTTTCCAAGCGATGCCACAGATCGCTTGGAAAATTTTAGCATTCTGCAAGCTATTTACGCTTGCAAAATGCTAAAAAAAAGCAAAAAAAACCGGGGAAAAAACACAAAAAGAAACATGCGGATTTCTTGCAGAAAATTTCTGGTTTTCTTCCCGAAATTTCTGCAAGAAATCCTGACGTGTGCACATACCCTTATGGTGGACTCAGAAATGTTAACATACCTTTAGTTACTCAGTGGTTACCTTTGATTCCTTTGTGACCCTGTAAACTATTATATGTATTGCTCTTGGAGTATTTATTGATGAAGTCCAAAGTCTTTAAAAATGGTTTTGTAATCTTTTTCAGCCTAATGAGCATCTAGCAACTCTTTTTCTGAGGTACTCAGAAATCTTTTTTGTTCATACCATGATAAAATTACACAAACATGTGTTGCGAAAATCAGACTTTGAAATATTCTTGTTATTTAAATAAAACAAGTAGTCCACTGACACCTAATTGTCATCCCATTGATTGAAAACTCGAGATTCTAATTTCATCTTCAAATTATCTGCTGATACTAAAGGTTCACATACTTTTAAAATTAAAGACATGTAATTTTCCTAATTTAACAAAACATATTTGACTCAATTGTTTGATTTGGTTATCTTCATCTACTTTAAGAAATGGTGTGAAAATCTGATGTTGTTTCAGTTCAAACTTATGGAGAAATATGGAAAATTCTGAAAGGATCACAAACTTTCAAGCACCATTTTATAAACACAGCCTGCTGCAAATGTACTTTTAACTAGTTTCAAAAAGCATAGTCTTTAATTTACATGATATAAGGCTAAGAGCACTAGAAAACTAAATAATGCTTCACAAACAAATTACTTCAAGCTACATTTTCATACTATAACTTATGAAAATTCATATGAAAAAATGTAATGCAAAATAAAATTTTTCAACACAGTAATATACACAGTCTGCCTTGTCTCATTTTCTGTGGCTGACACTATGTTTAAGGCAATTCTTTGCACAGCTATTACACAAATGGCTGCATTTCATAAAGGCCATTAAGGTACCCTAGGAAAAATGCTTTTGAAATGGATTGAATGTGTCTCTTACAGACACATTTTAAAAAGGAAATCTGTGAGGGCTGCTTATTAGGTCCTGATTACAATATTTTTTCCTTTCATACAAAAGCAGCAAAAAGTGAAGCATAGAGCTAAAATTATTTTTTATTTTATTATCTGCACAAATATGGGCAATACAAACACTACTAAGAGATTCCAATCTTCAAAATTTTACAATAGTTTACTTGCAGTTTTGCTATGTTTAATTTTGTAAAATTACGTTGATCAAACTTTGCTTAAAGAGAACCTTTCACCAATTTTAGCATGTTAAACTGGCTACATCATGGAATAATGGCTGCCGAGCTAACTGAAACATAGCACTGATTCATCAAAATGTTTTACTCCAATTTCTGGATTAAAAAATGTTGAAAATTCACATTTTTTTGCACACTGTGAAGCAAAAAACAAGCAAACATAAAAAAACAAAATTTGACTTTTATACTAATACGCTGAGCCAAAAATGTGCTGAATAGTGTTGAGCGATACCGTCCGATACTTGAAAGTATCGGTATCGGATAGTATCGGCCGATACCCGAAAAGTATCGGATATCGCCGATACCGATACCCGATACCAATACAAGTCAATGGGACACCAAATATCGGAAGGTATCCTGATGGTTCCCAGGGTCTGAAAGAGAGGAAACTCTCCTTCAGGCCCTGGGATCCATATTACTGTGTAAAATAAAGAATTAAAATAAAAAATATTGATATGCTCACCTCTCCGGAGGCCCCTGGACATCACCGCTGGTAACCGGCAGCCTTCTTTGCTTAAAATGAGCGCGTTTAGGGCCTTCCATGATGTCACGGCTTCTGATTGGTTGCATGTCGCTCATGTGACCACCACGCGACCAATCACAAGCCGTGACATCATTCTCAGGTCCTAAATTCCGAATTCTAGGAATTTAGGACCTGAGAATGACGTCACGGCTTGTGATTGGTCGCGTGGCGGTCACATGAGCGGCACGCGACCAATCAGAAGCCGTGACGTCATGGAAGGTGCTGAACGCACTCATTTTAAGCAAAGCAGGCTGCCGGTTACCAGCGGTGATGTCCAGGGGCCTCTGGAGAGGTGAGTATATCAATATTTTTTTATTTTAATTCTTTATTTTTTACATGGATATGGATCCCAGGGCCTGAAGGAGAGTTTCCTCTCCTTCAGACCCTGGGAACCATACACTGGGAACTTCTGATTCCGATTCCCGATACCACAAAAGTATCGGATCTCGGTATCGGAATTCCGATACCGCAAGTATCGGCCGATACCCAATACTTGCGGTATCGGAATGCTCAACACTAGTGCTGAACCTTTCCAAAATTGTGGTAAACAACTTTCTTTCAAGCGTGTGATGCTCATTCAAACTCCTCTGTGGCAAGTAATAGATATGGGCAATATGAAAAGCACACCTGAAACAAGATAAAAAGGGGAGAAGTTGATTCAATCTTTGTATTGTGTTTCTGTGTGTTCCACACTAAAGCTTGGGAAACAGCGGATAAGAGAATAGTGATGAGCGAGTGTACTCGTTGCTCGGGTTTTCCAGAGCACACTCCGGTGGTCTCTGAGTATTTGTGAGTGCACGGATATTTAGTTTCCATCGCAGCAGCTGAATGATTTAAAGCTATTAGCCAGGCTGAGTACATGTGGGGGTTGCCTGGTTGCTAGGGAATCCCCACATGTAATCAAGCTTGCTAATAGATGTAAATCATGCTGCTGAGGCGATGAAAACTTAATCTCCGAGCAGTCATACATACTCGAAGACCACCCGAGCATGCTCAGGAAAATCCGAGCAACGATTACCCTCGCTCATCACTAGACGAGAACTGACTGATGACTTGAGAACCAAAATTGTAAAAAAATATTAACAATCTAAAGGTTACAAATCCATCTCCAGATATCTTGATGTTCCTTTCTCTACAGTGCACAACAAAATCAAGAGGTTTACAACCCATGGCAGTGTAGCTAATCTCCTTTCATATGTATGGCAGTGAAAAATTGATAAAGTGTGGAAACACAGGTTGATCCGGATGTGGTGGATAAGCAGCCCTAATCAAGTTTCAAATAAATTTAAGCTGTCCTGTAGGCTCAGGGAGTATTAAGGTACCGTCACATTTAGCGACGCTGCAGCGAACTAGACAACGATGCCGATCGCTGCAGCGTCGCTGTGTGGTCGCTGGAGAGCTGTCACACAGACAGCTCTCCAGCGGCCAATGATGCCGAGATCCCCGGGTAACCAGGGTAAACATCAGGTTACTAAGCGCAGGGCCGCGCTTAGTAACCCGATGTTTACCCTGGTTACCAGTGTGAATGTAAAATAAAAAAAACACTACATACTTACATTCCGGTGTCTGTCACTTCCCCCGGCGTTCTGCTTCCCTTCACTGTAAGCGCCGGCCCTAAAGCAGAGCGGTGACGTCACCGCTGTGCTTTGCTTTATGGCCGGCCGGCACTGACACAGTGCAGGGAAGCAGAACGCCTGGGGACGCGACTGACTTCGGAATGTAAGTATGTAGTGTTTGTTTTTTTTTACATTTACACTGGTAACCAGAGTAAATATCGGGTTACTAAGCGCGGCCCTGCGCTTAGTAACCCGATGTTTACCCTGGTTACCAGTGAAGACATCGCTGAATCCGCGTCACACACACCAATTCAGCGATGTCTGCGGGAGATCCAGCGATGAAATAAGGTGCTGGCCTTCTAGCTCCGACCAACGATGTCACAGCAGGATCCTGATCGCTGCTGCGTGTCAAACACAACGATATCGCTATCCAGGACACTGCAACATCACGAATCGCTAGCGATAACATTGTTAAGTTGTTCAATGTGAAGGTACCTTAAGTGTCAGTGTGAACTATGGCAGGATATTCAGGAAGACCCCACTGCTGACACAGAGACATAAAAAAGCTAGAGCTACAGTTTGCCAAGGAGTATGTGAGTAAGCTGAAGTCCTTGCTTGAACGTGTCTTTTGGACAGATGAGACCAAGATAGAGATTTTAGGTAAAGCACATCATTCTGCTATGTATAGTGTTGAGCATTCTGATACTGCAAATATCGGGTATCGGCCGATATTCGCTGTATCGGAATTCCGATACCGAGTTCCGATATTTTTGTGTTATCGGAAATCAGAATCGGGATCCATATTCATGTAAAAAATAAAGAATAAATATAAAAAATATGGATATACTCACCCACCGACGGCCCCTGGCTCTCAGCGGTGCAACCGGCAGCCTCTGTTCCTAAGAATGCAGTGAGTGTAGGACCTGCGATGACGTCGCGGTCTTGTGATTGGTCGCGTGACCGCTCATGTGACCGCTCATGTGACCATGACGTCATCGAAGGTCCTTCACTCACTGCATTCTTAGGAACGGAGGCTGCCAGTTGCACCGCTGAGAGCCGGGGGGCCGTCCGAGGGTGAGTATATCCATATTTTTTATTTTTATTCTTTATTTTTTACATGAATATGGATCCCAGGGCCTGAAGGAGAGTTTCCTCTCCTTCAGACCCTGGGAACCATCCAGTATCGCTCCCTATTACGTTCCGATATTTGTGTCTCATTGACTTGTATTGGTATCGGGTATCGGTATCGGCGATATCCGATATTTTTTGGATATCGGCCGATCCAATCTGATACCGATACTTTCAAATATCGGAAGGTATCGCTCAACACTAGCTATGTACTGAAAACATAATGGGGCTTACAAAGAAAAAAACACAGTTCCTATTGTCAAATATAATGCAGGTTCAAAGATGTTTTGGGGTTGTTTGTCTGCCTCTAATGCAGGGTGCCTTGACTTCGTGCAAGGTATCATGACATCCGAAGACAACCAAAGAAGTTTTGGTTGCAATGTATTGCCCAGTGTCAGAAGGCAGGGTATGCGTCCTAGGTCATGGTTCTTACAGTAGAACAATTACCCCAAACATACTTCAAGAAGCACAAAAAAAATGGATAGAAAGAAAATGCTGGAAAGTTCTCAAGTGGCCAGCAATGAGTCCAAATCTAAATCTCATTGAACACTGGTTGGGAGATCTTAAAATTTCTGTTGGGAGAAGGCATGGGTCTTACAGTAGAATAATGACCACAAACATACTTCAAGAAGCACAAAGAAATGGATGGAAACAAAGCACTGGGGAGTTCTCAAGTGGTCAGCAATGAGTCCAAATCTAAATCTCATTGAACACTGGCGGAGAGATCTTAAAATGGCTCTTGGTAGAAGGCACCCTTTAAATATGAGAGACCTGGAGCAGTTTGCAAGAGTGGTCGAAAATTCCAATTGAGAGATGTAAGAAGCTTGCCGATGGTTATAGGATGCACTTGAATGTAAATATATATTATAAAGAGTGTGCAATCAAATATTAGGCTGAGGGTGCAAACAATTTTGACCAGACCATATTTTTTGTGAAATTATTCTGCTGCCCTGCAAAGTCAGGGGTCACACATGTCTGTGAACTCTGATTGTGTGAGAAGCCAGATCTTCAGCCATTTTACATACACAGATGTAATTAGTTAGTAAGGACTATTATGAAGTCTGGTGGGTAGCAACCACCATAGGAAAACTGCCAAATGCAGAAGAAGCAACCCTAGGATTGAGTGGTACTGGAGATCAAGGAGACCAGCCAGTGCCAGTGTGGTCGTTGTCTGGACTCCAGAAATCTTTGCAGTTGCGTGGAACATAGTGCCCTGCATAGTTCAAGAAGTGTCCAACTGCCAGAAGATATCAATTAAGAATCAGATCCTTAGATGCTAATGGTAGGAAGAGATCTGAAGTACCTTCGTGTAAGCTTGAGGTGCCATGGAAGCCAAGGTCCAGGCTGAGAGGACACATTTTAGTGCATGTATAGTGCTGTATGCAGCAGGAGTGAGCTGGGTTCATCACATCATGAGGGGCTGTTGGATCAGTTTACTGAATAACTGTGGAGAGAAGTAATAATCATTGTCAACTGCTCCAGAAATGTTTTTTTCTGTTGTACCAGAGGTCTGGACATTGCTTATTGAGACAGGCTGATCCTGCATCTCTTTGACAAGTTTTCCCTTTTTTACTATGCTGAGGAAGGCTTTCTGGCTGGTGAGACCATCGTGACCATTGACTGCCATTACATTGGAAGAAAGGGAGTGATAAACAAAAGGGCTAAAGCAAAAATGGCAGTCGATAAAACGTTTGTCCAATTATTTTTAAAAAACTGCAAACATCTTGATATATTTGCCACATTTTTAACTGCTTAGAAGCCAAACTTAATTTGTCTGCTAATGTAGTACCCCCAGAGTTCGGTTGCCACGGTGACATTGCATACCTCTGAGAAGTGATGTCATGCCTAAAGGCAGGAAGAGCCATAACAAAGAAGAACCTAGCACTCAACTTGATGCCTTTGAAGTGAGATTTATTGTAGTGGTACACAGTAAACGTTTCGGTCCTACACCTGGACCTTCGTCAGTAACTACATGTGGAACATAACAAAAAGTGAAAAATATAACAAAAATCATAAGAAATAAAAAAACTTTTTACACAACATAGGTATATACATAAATGCTGAGGAGAACATTCTGGCATCCATATCCCAGAATAGTCAAATGTATCATAGAAGTATATGCTGAAGTGAGATCCTAAGTATCCAGGCTACAGAGTTCCACTTGTTTAAAGAGGTGAGTGTCACCCCCATGTGTTAGAACAGTGAGGAGAGGTACATACCGTACTACAATGTAGAAGAGGGCAAAAAAAGTCAGACGACACACAGAAACGGCGTCTGCAGAAGTGTAAAAACAGTCCGAGGGGGAGTGGTGAGAAATGCAAAACGGACAGAAGGTATGTGATAAGAGAGGAATGTAAATGAACCATACCTTGTAGCTTATAGCT
This sequence comes from Ranitomeya variabilis, assembly GCF_051348905.1. NCBI lineage: Eukaryota > Metazoa > Chordata > Amphibia > Anura > Dendrobatidae > Ranitomeya > Ranitomeya variabilis. Next base: position 93,837,337 of record NC_135239.1, on the reverse strand, counting down.
GAACCATACAGGAGCTGAGCTATGGGTGAGAAATAGAGCGACAGAGGCTGGGTAAGATTACCTCCTCTTAAGTGTGCAGGAAAGGGTGGGCTGTGCGCTATGGAGGACATTACCTGTAAAGACTGTGGCTGGTTGTGGCAGGAGCTGACGCGGAATCCACCGCTGGTCTGCCCATATGGAGTGAAACCGCCGTTACATGGGGAGAGGGCGGGACTAAAGGTGCCTGTGAGCCAATCAGCGGCTAACCTAAGACCGGAAGTGACATCGCTCAGTGTAAGCTGCATAGTGCGGCCGCATGTGGAGCTGTCACTAATGTAAGGCGGAAGTGACGTCCCGTTGTCAGGGAAACTAGGCAAAACACAGTCTCAGGTAGCTGGTGATGGCGATGCCGCAGCGCTATGGTAAAGGTAGTGAAGTCCTGCAGTAAAAACGCTATGATGAAACATGGAGGAGCAAACTCGTGCACAGTGTTTTTGCAAATCACTGGATTTATGAATATAGAACCAAAGTGCCCAAAATAGAATGTTGCAGTAGTAGGTGAACAGAATCCTTAGTGGTGGTGGTCCTGTGTTCTATCCTTGTGCCATTAAACGCAGTAGACAGTTGTGAGCAGTGGAGTGGTCCGATGTGACAGGCAGAAATGAGATACATGTCAATACAGGCGATTCTAATGGCAAAAAGGAAAACAGAATTAGTAAACAGTAACCACATATTGCAATGGTATATAAATAACACAATGGCTGGAGTCCATGTTAATCTTGTAGGTAGAACCGTATTATGAAACAATCGGCAGGCAGCCTACTACAAAAAGGAGGCTAAATCGTAGTCTCTATTGAGTCCCATCGGGTGAAGAGTCTCTAGAGTATGAATCCAAAATGCCTCCCGTCTTTTCAGACGGGCAACACGGTCCCCACCCCTCCTGAACGGGGGAACATGCTCTATGACCTGGAACCGTAGCTGGGAGACGGTGTGGCCCTGGTTGTGGAAATGGAAGGGAATGGGTAACAATAGATTCTCACGGCGGATCGTCGATTTGTGTTTAGAGACGCGGTCTCTAATTGATTGTGTAGTTTCTCCTACGTATAGGAGTCCACAGGGACACTTAATTAGGTATACCACCCATGATGAGGCACACGTAAAGAAATCTGGGATGCGGTAAGATTTACCGGACCGAGGGTGGTGGAAAGAGGCTCCCTTAAGTACATTGTGACATTGGGCACAGCTCAGACATGGGAAGGTCCCCATGCGTGGGGTCTGCAAAAACCGTTGGCGAGGGGTGGACGTGTCTGATCCAAGGTCTGCCCTGACTAAGGAGTCCCGGAGATTCGGTGGACGTTTAAAACAGGGAAGGAAGGGGTTCTGGAACTCGGGTACTTTCGGGTAACCCTTTGATAGTAAGTGCCAATGTTGGCGTATTGACCTGTGGAGAATATATGAATACGGATGATACGTATGGACAAACGGAATTCGGTTAGACGATCTATTTTGTCGTGAGGTAGGAGGGGCTGTGGCCCTTTCCAGTACTGAGGGTGGGTAACCCCGTTGTGAAAATTTGGTGGCCATTTCTTGGAGGCGAATTGGTTTAAGTTCCGTGTCCGACACAATCCTGGAGACTCTTTGGAATTGTGACTTTGGGACTGAATTCTTAGTAGCCGGAGGATGAAAGCTTGTAAAGTGCAACAAGCTGTTGCGGTCAGTACTCTTTGTATAGAGGTCAGTGGATATCGAGCCATCTGGTTGCACGATGACCAGGGTGTCCAGGAAATTAACCTGTGTATTATTATGGGACATCGTGAAGGAGATACCTGGCCAGGCCGTGTTGAGCCACTCGAAGAACACCGTGAGGGCTTCCAACGAGCCCCCCCATATGCAGAACACGTCATCGATGTATCGTTTCCACATGATGACGTTGTCGCGGAAAAGCGGATGAGGGTAAATCCGACTCTCCTCAAAGTCCGCCATGTAGCAGTTTGCATAGGGGGGCGCTACGTTAGAGCCCATCGCGGTGCCACGGATCTGTAAATAAAAGTCGTCCTGAAACAGAAAATAGTTCCGGGTGAGTATAATGGTGAGTAATTCAGTACAGAACTGTATTCGGTCTGGTGAGAGACCAGATTGGGTCAGGAGTTTTTGAACCGAGTTGATACCCTCTGTGTGAGGGATGGATGTATAAAGATCTTTTACATCCATGGTTACCAATGTGGAATGTTTGGGAATGGGACCTATATCTTTCAGGGTACCGAGGAAGGAACCTGTATCCAAAATGAAAGATCTAGAAGACCTAATCATTGGGGTAAGGATCTTTTCCAAGTAGATGGCCAGTGGGGAAAGAATAGAGTCGGTGGATGCGACTATAGGTCTCCCCGGGGGTTTCTCTAGATTTTTATGAATTTTTGGAATGGTGTAAAACACTGGAGTAATAGGGTGTTGTTTCGTGAGGAAATCCCGTGTTTTAGGGTCCAAGACGCCTAGTTCGATATATTTAGCCAGTGTGTCCGAAATGATTTGCCGGGTAGCAGATTGAGGGTCATGTTGTAACTTAGTGTAAACTGTAAGGTTGTTAAGTTGTTGTCTTATTTCAAGAAGATAGTCAGCTCTATTCATTATTACTAGGGCACCCCCTTTGTCTGCGGGCTTAAATACAAGATTACTGTCGTTTTGCAAGCTCCTTAGAGCTTGTTGTTCAATCGGGGAAAGGTTGGAGGGAAAGAAAAGTTTCCCCTTTCTGATGTCCTCACACAGTGTCTTGAATGACTCTTTAACGAAGCCTATAAAAGACTCCATGGCATGTGAGCCCTGTGGTGGTCTAAAATGGCTCTTAGTATAGAGGCCTAGGTTGCGAGATGACAGAGGGTTGTCAGATGGGGCTGTGGGAGGCTGGATAGAGGGTAGTTCAGGGGGGTTAGTGGAGAAGAACGCCTTAAGTCTCAGGGACCTAAAGAACTTTTGAAGGTCCATCTCAAGGTCAAAAGTATGGCATTGATAGGAGGGACAAAAGGACAAACCCTTCTGTAAGATGTTGTATTCAGCAACCCCCAATAGTCTGTCTGAGATGTTGATCACCAATGGGGTGGTCGTACCTGTGACCTCGTGATTCTCCCCTGAGGTGCGTCTCCTCCTGTGTCCGTGGCCGCGCCTCGTGGCCTTCTTCTCGGGAAGCGGTGTCGTTGGCCTAAAAAACGCGGTGGGAGAGTAGCAGAAGCCCCCGACTCCTGTTCTGAGCCAGATGTTGAAAGATCGAAGGAGGTGCGTGGACCTTGTCGTGATGTATTTCGTCGCCCAGAGAAGGATTCCTGCCATCTATACACCTGTTGGCGCTCGTAGTCCTCTGTGTCCCTATTAAACTTACTGCGTTTCCTGTCCTGTGTTTCCCGTCGATGTTTGTCGATATTCTTTGTTATTTGGTCCTTCAGGGTGGAGAGTTCCTCGGGGGTTCCAGATGCGGATAGTTGAGCCTCGATGGTTTTTATGGTCTCGGAGCTGGCAGAGATCGCCTTCTGTAAATGCTCGATCGTGAGAGTGATGATATCAAAGGAACATTTATTTAAAATTTGTTCATATTTAATGCAATACTCAGAAGAGTCCCGAAACAGTGTGGGACGTAGCGAGACCCTTAGCCCCCTAGGGATGCGTTGTGCTCGGAGATATTCAGAAAGTGTGGCACAGTGAAGTTCAATGTTGGTAAAGTGACGAAGCTCCCGTTCAAGGTCTCGGCCTCTCGCCTCTCTAGGGGGGATTTTCAGAAAATCGCTATTGAAAGTGGAGCGTGCCAGGATACTGGAGGTCCTCAGCGGCCGCACTATGCAGCTTACACTGAGCGATGTCACTTCCGGTCTTAGGTTAGCCGCTGATTGGCTCACAGGCACCTTTAGTCCCGCCCTCTCCCCATGTAACGGCGGTTTCACTCCATATGGGCAGACCAGCGGTGGATTCCGCGTCAGCTCCTGCCACAACCAGCCACAGTCTTTACAGGTAATGTCCTCCATAGCGCACAGCCCACCCTTTCCTGCACACTTAAGAGGAGGTAATCTTACCCAGCCTCTGTCGCTCTATTTCTCACCCATAGCTCAGCTCCTGTATGGTTCAGCTATAAGCTACAAGGTATGGTTCATTTACATGCCTCTCTTATCACATACCTTCTGTCCGTTTTGCATTTCTCACCACTCCCCCTCGGACTGTTTTTACACTTCTGCAGACGCCGTTTCTGTGTGTCGTCTGACTTTTTTTGCCCTCTTCTACATTGTAGTACGGTATGTACCTCTCCTCACTGTTCTAACACATGGGGGTGACACTCACCTCTTTAAACAAGTGGAACTCTGTAGCCTGGATACTTAGGATCTCACTTCAGCATATACTTCTATGATACATTTGACTATTCTGGGATATGGATGCCAGAATGTTCTCCTCAGCATTTATGTATATACCTATGTTGTGTAAAAAGTTTTTTTATTTCTTATGATTTTTGTTATATTTTTCACTTTTTGTTATGTTCCACATGTAGTTACTGACGAAGGTCCAGGTGTAGGACCGAAACGTTTACTGTGTACCACTACAATAAATCTCACTTCAAAGGCATCAAGTTGAGTGCTAGGTTCTTCTTTGTTATGGCTTAAAAAGGTGTGGGAACCTAACCTTAGCACCACCCCTTCCAGTAGTGCACACGGCTATTTTGTATAAAGGCAGGAAGAGGTCCTCTTGCCAGGTAATACACAACATGCATCACAATTCCTGCTCCAGGCCAGAAGGGAGAGCTTTAGACCTGACTTCAGGGGAGCTGTTCTCTCTGGTCAAGAGAAGGAGTCAGTTAGTTCTGTTGGGCAGTTAGTCTGGGGAGAGGGAAGGGATAGGAGTGGAGTCAAGGGCTCTGGGGAATTGAAGCTGCATCAGAGCGGACCATGGAGTGGAGCCGTGACAAAGAGGATGCCAGAGTCTTTGGCTGTGCGGGTGCTGTACTTTCCGACAGCCGACTATAGAGGGCAGGGGACTGCAAGCTCCCTGGCCACACTGAACACCCGGAGGCACAACAGCTGACCAAGAGCCCGGCGCTGACAGTGAAAAGGCAGTGCCCATGATAGGCTCATGCTCTCTGCCATACAGGTTAAAACCAAGCCGCAGGAGAAAGCAGCAGCTTAGCTACAAGCAGCAGAGACTTGAAAATAGAGCACAGCAGAAAGGTCCCCAACCCCACCTGGCAGGGTGTACCCCCTGAATGCCTCTAGGCTAGCCGGACACCTTCTGTCATCTGTAACTGGTAGCACAAATTGCATTTTCATCTACCAAGAAGTAAAAGGTAATAGAAACTGCACTTTTCTGCTTCCCTTACTTATTCTTTGCACCCCAACGTTCACCACCACCTGAACAGCCAAAAATATATGCCCTGGGGCCCCGCTCTACCTGTGGAGAGCTGTACCATCTTAGCTGCTTCACCATCGGCCTCAGTGGACCTGAACCGTAGCGTTGGCCACCCATTGCCGAACACCACGGGTGGCGTCACGACTCAATACCATATAACTATCCCCCATTTTATGACATGGCCAGGGCCATGGAGACGGCTCACGGCCACATGACCTCCCCCAAAGAACTTTCCGGCCCGGTTCCGAGTATCCCCTGGCCCTGGCGGGTGTGTCAACTTTGGCATCACGAATAGGATTTTGTAGCACGGTACCACTGGGTCCTGTGTGCTATAAACTTTAATTAATTGTTTGGTATCCGTCATTATCACGCCGCACAGCATGTGGGAAGCAGGAGGCCCCGACCGAGAACCCCTGTACTCTTGATTCATCCCGCCTACAGAGCAGCAGACTGATAAGCCAGCAGAAACACAGAACCTGACTAAGGTTTACTAGGGGGGAAGAAAATGTCGAACTTGGGTGGAGATCCAGTGGCAGCCGCAGCGCCCATAATGCCACTATCAATGCCGTACATACCAGGAGTGGCCTGGTTACCACAATACTCAGGGGAGTCGCACACCCTGAGCAATTTCAACGACAGACTATGTAGTTTGTTTGAAGTGTACCCCCTGTCTGAGAGTGAAAAAGTGAGGATCCTCACTGGCCAGTTAACTGGTGCGGCCCAGAGGGAGGTAAAGTCCTGGCTGGACACTGATAAAAGAACTGTCAAGCAAGTCTTGGCCAGGCAGAAGGACACCTTTGACAGCCACACTGCAGCAGAGATAAAAATGAGGATCTTTGGGTGCAGACAAAAGGTGCAGGACAGTATACAGAACTATAACCTTAATGTTCGGGAGGTGCTGCAGGCCATTAGGCAGGTTGACCCCGACAGCGTGCAAGACGAGGATAGATTGTTAACCAAGCAGTTTATTGAGGGGCTCTTATCCAACACCAAAATGACACAGCTGCGCATCATGGCCCTACAAAACCCTGTCATGGACTTTGCACTCTTTTAAGATAGGGCCATCTGGGTGCTGCGTGAACCAAATTCCAGTGGCACAGTGCCCCCTAGATGCCCAGCAATTGCATACCACCGGGAGGCAGCGTCATTTCCGCATACCCTCGTTGAGGCAGACATGAAGACCCTAGATAATGACCGTTCTGCAGAGCTACGTCTCCAGGTCCAGGAGTTAACCAAAAGTGTTGATGCGCTAAAACAAATCATGTAGTCCATGCAAGTATTGTCTCCAAAGGAAAAGATCCAGCTGGCCTCCAGTCCAGATGACGTCCCGCTGTGACAGCAGAAGAGAATCCCAGCCGATCAGAGGAAGAGACAGTGATAGCTACGATTCGACTGGACAACCCATTTGCCACCGCTGCAGCAAGGCGGGGAACTTTGCAAGAGGATGTCCTTTAATGGGCAACCCCTGAGGCACAGGGCCAACCCCCAGAAATAAAGTGGCCAAGCCTGCAGAATTGGCGAGATAAGTATGTTGGAGGATGACCAGTCCTCCCAGTTGTGATTGATGGCATCCCAATGAACTCTTTACTGGACACCGGCTCTCAGGTGATGACGTTGCCACATATCCTTTACAAACAGTACTGGGCTGACTCTGATATTATCCGTGGCCCAGTTAATGATCTGACAGTAGTCGCTAGTAATGGTCAGCCTTTGCCACAAGATAGGTATAAAGAGGTGTTTTTCACAGCTTTCCCATTTTCAGGCATGGACTTCCGTGCACGTGACTGCACTTGGCGAGCACAGATTAGTGATGTCTGTCTTGATAATGCTGACGAGGTGGTTGAGGGATCCTCTAAGGAGCTGCAGGAGGTTGTGTACTGTTTTAAGGAACTGTTACGTAAGAGAACTCGGACATGGTGGAACCATGAGTTCCTGGATATGTATATTCAAAAGGATCTGATTCCACGTGGGCTCCGAATTCAGGTGTTCCCGTCATTCCCTATTTTGGATGACAAATTTAAAAATGATTGGGAGGAACTGACCAATACCTGTTCCAAGGGGTTCATGGTCCTGCTGAAACAGTTGAACCATGAATCTTTGGAATCAATTGAAAAAGAAATTGATGATTTACAGATCTGCCTGCAGAGTAAGATGACTGGTGATGCATTGAAAAAGCTAAATGAAGAAATTGATGCCGACTTACAAAAGTGGGCTCATGATATTCAAACAACAAAGGCTAAGAAGTTTAACCGGGATATTCAGGACAAACAACAGTCCAGGGTTTATAGATGGCGGAATCCATGGGGGCGGTCTCGCCCCAGGTCCAGAAACATGTCACATTCCCGGTCCAGATCCACCTCAGCACTCTCAGGCAGATCTAACCATGATGATGATACAAGGCCTGGTACCTCCCAATCTGAACAGATTCCAGTATCCGAGTCTGGCGATAGGAGGATGACTACCAGGCAACATGCCAGGAACAGAGGAGCCGGGGGCACTACGGCCCGTGGTAGCCGTCAGGGAGGTCTCCAGGTATTAAACTTGTCAACACATATACTCACGGAGTCTCAGTTGGATGTCCTAAGCAGGGGTCTAACCTTCTCTCCAACAAACTCATTTGATTATTTCACAGCCCTAAAGGACCTGCATCTCTTCTCCCGCAAATTGATCTTGAAAAAACTGCACACAAGGGATGCTACACCACAATCCATGAGTGCAGTAGAAGCACAGGCACTTCGTGATCTTGAGGATTTGCTGGAGGAACAGGAGTGCCCGAATGTAAGTAGCTTTCCGTCCTCCATTTTGCCCAGATCCACAAGGTTCCCCTCCTTGTCTTTACGTCCGGCAATTTAAATATTCACTAGATTAGTTAGTGAGGATTTTAAAAAGTTATCCACTAGGCGGACCTTTGACAATTTAACCGCTAAACAACGTCGTGCCATTGAGCAACTTCAATCATTGCGGGATGTTGTTTTTAAACCTGCGGACAAGGGGGGGAACATTGTGGTCTGGCCAAATGATAAATATGAGCGTGAGGCATTTCGCCAGCTCCGAAATCCTGATACCTATGTTAGGCTGTCTTTCAATCCAATGGCCACCTATTTGCGGGAGTTGGAGCAGATCCTTTGTGGGGCTTTTGAAGGAGGTATTATTACAAAGAAAGTATTTGATGGTTTGATGGTTCGATCCCCTAGAACTCCGACCATTTATTTGTTACCTAAAATCCACAAGGATGCCCTCAGCCCCCCGGGACGTCCGATCGTGTCTGGAATTGGGGGGCTGTCATGAATCCCCAATGGCTAGGGATAGCACAGGATAAGCAAAGTATAATAAATATCGGACGAGCTCTAGGGTGATGGAACCTGGGCTGACCGCTGCCCTACGCCTGACAAACGCAACTAGAGATAGCCAGGGAGCGTGCCTACGTTGGTTCTAGACGCCACGCACCAGCCTAAGAGCTAACTAGTACTGCAGAGAAAACAAAGACCTCACTTGCCTCCAGAGGAATTAACCCCAAAGATATAGTTGCCCCCCACATGTATTGACGGTGAAATGAGAGGAAGGCACATACATAGAGATGATGTATATAGCTTTAGCAAATAGAGGCCCGCTGAAAACTAGAAAGCAGAATGACACAAAAGGGGACTGAGCGGTCAGCAAAAAACCCTAATCAAAAAAACCATCCTGAGATTACAAGAACCCATGTGCCAACTCATGGCACATGGGGAGAACCTCAGTCCACTAGAGCAACCAGCTAACAAAGAGACATTCTAAGCAAGCTGGACAAAAAACCAAACAACTGAAAATCAGCACTTAGCTTATCCTGAAAGATCTGGGAGCAGGTAGGCAGGAACCAAACAGAGCACATCTGAACACATTGATAGCCGGCAAGGGAAATGACAGAGAGGCCAGGTAAAATAGGAAACACCCAGCCTCTGATGGACAGATGGAAACCAAAGGCCGCAACCCACCAAAGTCACCCAGTACCAGCAGTAACCACCAGAGGGAGCCCGCAAACAGAATCCACAACAGTACCCCCCCCTTGAGGAGGGGTCACCGAACCCTCACGAGAACCCCCAGGGCGATCAGGGTGAGCTCTATGGAAGGCGCGGACCAAATCAGTCGCATGAACATCGGAGGCGACCACCCAGGAATTGTCCTCCTGACCATAACCCTTCCACTTAACCAAATACTGGAGTTTGCGTCTGGAAACACGAGAATCCAAGATCTTTTCAACAACATACTCCAATTCTCCCTCCACCAGCACCGGAGCAGGAGGCTCGACCGAAGGAACAACAGGCACCTCATACCTCCGCAACAACGACCGATGGAACACATTATGAATAGCGAACGATGCTGGGAGATCCAAACGGAAAGATACAGGGTTAAGAATCTCCGAGATCCTATAAGGACCGATGAACCGAGGCTTGAACTTAGGAGAAGAGACCTTCATAGGGACAAAACGAGAAGACAACCACACCAAGTCCCCAACAAGAAGTCGGGGACCCACGCGGCGCCGGCGATTAGCAAACTGCTGAGTCTTCTCCTGAGATAACTTCAAATTGTCCACCACCTGATTCCAAATGTGATGTAGCCTGTCCACCACCACGTCCACTCCAGGACAATCCGAAGACTCCACCTGACCAGAGGAAAAACGAGGATGAAACCCCGAATTACAAAAAAAAGGAGAGACCAACGTGGCCGAACTAGCCCGATTATTAAGAGCAAATTCGGCCAGTGGCAAAAAAGCAACCCAGTCATCCTGATCAGCAGAAACAAAACACCTCAAATAAGTTTCCAAGGTCTGATGAGTTCGCTCCGTCTGGCCATTCGTCTGAGGATGGAATGCAGACGAGAAAGACAAATCAATGCCCATCTTGGCACAAAACGTCCGCCAAAATCTAGACACAAACTGGGATCCCCTGTCAGAAACGATATTCTCCGGAATCCCATGCAAACGAACCACGTTCTGAAAAAACAAAGGAACCAACTCAGAGGAGGAGGGCAACTTAGGCAAGGGCACCAAATGAACCATCTTAGAAAAGCGGTCACACACAACCCAGATAACGGACATTTTCTGTGAAACCGGGAGATCAGAAATAAAATCCATGGAAATGTGCGTCCAAGGCCTCTTCGGAATGGGCAAGGATAACAACAACCCACTAGCCCGTGAACAGCAAGGCTTAGCTCGAGCACACACTTCACAAGACTGCACAAAGGTACGCACATCCCTAGACAAGGAAGGCCACCAAAAAGACCTGGCCACCAAGTCTCTTGTACCAAATATTCCAGGATGACCAGCCAACACAGAAGAATGGACCTCGGAGATGACTCTACTGGTCCAATCATCCGGAACAAACAGTCTTTCTGGTGGACATCGATCCGGTTTATCCACCTGAAACTCCTGCAATGCGCGTCGCAAGTCTGGGGATACGGCGGACAATATTACTCCATCCCTAAGGATACCAGCAGGCCCAGTGTCTCCAGGAGAGTCAGGCACAAAACTCCTGGAAAGAGCATCTGCCTTCACATTCTTTGAACCTGGCAGGTATGAAACCACGAAATTGAAACGAGAAAAAAATAACGACCAACGAGCCTGTCTAGGATTCAAACGCCTGGCAGACTCAAGGTAAATGAGATTCTTGTGATCAGTCAAGACCACCACGCGATGTTTAGCACCCTCAAGCCAATGACGCCACTCCTCAAATGCCCACTTCATGGCCAAAAGCTCCCGATTACCCACATCATAATTGCGCTCGGCGGGCGAGAATTTTCTAGAGAAGAAAGCACATGGCTTCATCACCGAGCCATTAGAACTTCTCTGTGACAAAACCGCCCCCGCTCCAATCTCGGAAGCATCAACCTCCACCTGGAAAGGAAGTGAAACATCTGGTTGACACAACACAGGAGCAGAAGAAAACCGGCGCTTAAGTTCCCGAAAGGCCTCCACGGCCGCAGGAGACCAATCAGCAACATCAGCACCCTTTTTAGTCAAATCAGTCAAAGGTTTAACAATACTGGAAAAATTAGCAATGAACCGACGATAAAAATTAGCAAACCCCAAGAACTTCTGAAGGCTCTTAACAGATGTAGGTTGTGTCCAGTCACAAATAGCCTGAACCTTAACGGCATCCATCTCAATAGTAGAAGGAGAAAAAATGTATCCCAAAAAAGAAATCTTCTGGACTCCGAAGAGACACTTTGAGCCCTTCACAAACAGAGAATTGGCCCGCAAAACCTGAAACACCTTCCTGACCTGTAGAACATGAGACTCCCAGTCATCAGAAAACACCAAAATATCATCCAAATACACAATCATAAACTTATCCAGATATTCACGGAAAATATTGTGCATAAAGGACTGAAAGACTGACGGAGCATTGGAGAGTCCAAAAGGCATTACCAAATACTCAAAATGGCCCTCAGGCGTATTAAATGCGGTTTTCCACTCATCACCCTGTTTTATCCGCACCAGATTATACGCACCACGAAGATCTATTTTAGTGAACCACCTAGCCCCCTTAATGCGAGCAAACAAATCAGTAAATAATGGCAATGGATACTGGTATTTGACTGTAATCTTATTCAGAAGGCGATAATCTATACAAGGCCTCAGGGAACCATCTTTTTTTGCCACGAAAAAAAAAACCTGCTCCCAGAGGGGACGAAGATGGACGAATATGTCCCTTTTCCAAGGACTCCTTAATATAATTCCGCATAGCAGTATGCTCTGGCAGTGACAGATTAAATAAACGACCCTTAGGGAACTTACTGCCAGGAATCAATTCTATAGCACAGTCACACTCTCTATGGGGAGGGAGCGAATTGAGCTTAGGCTCCTCAAAAACATCCCTATAATCCGACAAAAACGCAGGGATCTCCGAAGGAGTAGATGAAGCTATAGAAATCGGAGGTGCATCATCATGAACCCCGTGACATCCCCAGCTTAGCACAGACATTGTTTTCCAGTCCAGGACAGGATTATGAGTTTGTAACCATGGCAGACCAAGCACTAGTACATCATGTAAATTATACAGTACAAGGAAGCGAATCACCTCCTGATGAACGGGAGTCATGCGCATGGTCACTTGTGTCCAATACTGCGGTTTATTCATAGCCAATGGTGTAGAATCAATTCCTTTCAGAGGAATAGGAACTTCCAGAGGCTCTAGACTAAAACCGCAGCGTTTAGCAAATGACCAATCCATAAGACTCAGGGCAGCGCCTGAATCCACATAGGCATCGACGGAAATGGAAGACAGTGAAAAAATCAGAGTCACAGACAAAATGAACTTAGACTGCAGAGTATCAATGGCAAAAGATTTATCAACCCTTTTTGTGCGTTTAGAGCATGCTGATATAACATGAGCTGAATCACCACAATAAAAACACAAACCATTTTTCCGCCTATAATTTTGCCGTTCACTTCTGGACTGAATTCTATCACATTGCATAGTCTCAGGTGCCTGTTCAGAAGACACCGCCAACTGGTGCACGGGTTTGCGCTCCCGTAAACGCCGATCAATCTGAATGGCCATAGCCATAGACTCATTCAGACCTGTAGGCGCAGGGAACCCCACCATAATATCCTTAATGGCCTCAGAAAGACCATTTCTGAAGTTTGCAACCAGGGCGCACTCATTCCACTGAGTAAGCACCGACCATTTCCGAAATTTCTGACAATATATTTCCGCTTCATCATGCCCCTGAGAGAGGGCCAATAAAGCCTTTTCAGCCTGAATCTCTAGGTTAGGTTCCTCATAGAGCAATCCCAATGCCAGAAAAAACGCATCCACACTGAGCAATGCAGGATCCCCTGGTGCCAATGCAAATGCCCAATTCTGAGGGTCGCCCCGTAGGAACGATATAACAATCTTGACCTGTTGAGCAGGGTCTCCAGAGGAGCGAGATTTCAAAGAGAGAAACAATTTACAATTGTTCCTGAAATTCAGGAAGGTAGATCTATCTCCAGAAAAAAAACTCTGGAATAGGGATTCTAGGTTCAGACATGGGAGTGTGAACAACGAAATCCTGTATGTTTTGAACCTTTGCCGCGAGATTACTCAGGCTGGAAGCCAAACTCTGGACATCCATGATAAACAGCTAAGATCAGAGCCATTCAAGGGTTAAGAGGAGGTAAGAAGCAGCTAGACAGCAATTAAGGGCTAGGCAGCAGAACTCTGAAGGAAAAAAAAAAAAATTTTCCTTGAACACTTCTTTTCCTCCTGCTTCAGCCCAAACAATTAACACTTTGTGGGCCGGCTATACTGTCATGAATCCCCAATGGCTAGGGATAGCACAGGATAAGCAAAGTATAATAAATATCGGACGAGCTCTAGGGTGATGGAACCTGGGCTGACCGCTGCCCTACGCCTGACAAACGCAACTAGAGATAGCCAGGGAGCGTGCCTACGTTGGTTCTAGACGCCACGCACCAGCCTAAGAGCTAACTAGTACTGCAGAGAAAACAAAGACCTCACTTGCCTCCAGAGGAATTAACCCCAAAGATATAGTTGCCCCCCACATGTATTGACGGTGAAATGAGAGGAAGGCACATACATAGAGATGATGTATATAGCTTTAGCAAATAGAGGCCCGCTGAAAACTAGAAAGCAGAATGACACAAAAGGGGACTGAGCGGTCAGCAAAAAACCCTAATCAAAAAAACCATCCTGAGATTACAAGAACCCATGTGCCAACTCATGGCACATGGGGAGAACCTCAGTCCACTAGAGCAACCAGCTAACAAAGAGACATTCTAAGCAAGCTGGACAAAAAACCAAACAACTGAAAATCAGCACTTAGCTTATCCTGAAAGATCTGGGAGCAGGTAGGCAGGAACCAAACAGAGCACATCTGAACACATTGATAGCCGGCAAGGGAAATGACAGAGAGGCCAGGTAAAATAGGAAACACCCAGCCTCTGATGGACAGATGGAAACCAAAGGCCGCAACCCACCAAAGTCACCCAGTACCAGCAGTAACCACCAGAGGGAGCCCGCAAACAGAATCCACAACAGGGGGCTGTGTGACCATATATGTCAATTTATTGACTTTTACTTGAAATCTCTGGTCCAAACATTACCTTCCCATATTCGTGACACCACTGACGTCCTGGCGCGGGTTGATGGCATCCTTGTGGATAAGACAACCCTCCTCGTTACTGCAGACGTGGAGGGTTTGTATACTTGTATAGAACATTCGTGTGGGATAGAGGCGGTTCGCTTCTTCCTCGGGGCCTCCGATCTGGACGGCCCTCTATGTGGATTAATCCTCGAGCTGCTGGACTTTGCCCTCAAGCACAATTTTTTCATCTTCAAAGATGTCTTTTATTTACAGAAGCGTGGCACAGCCATGGGCGCGGCCTGTGCGCCCTCGTACGCTAATCTCTTCCTGGGACACTGGGAGAGATTCCTGTTTGGCGACGAGGGCCCACCGGCCGCCTCCCATGTGCTGTGCTGGTATCGCTTCATTGACAATATCCTCTTTTTGTGGGATGGGACTGTCCAGCAGCTCGGTGATTTCATGGATACATTAAATGACAACATCTGGAATATCAGACTTACATATACCTACAGTGATGTTGCGGTCGATTTCCTGGACGTTCACCTGGAGGTCGACTCACATCGGCGTATCCAGGCGGACGTCTTCAGGAAATCGACTTCCATGAACTCACTGCTACACGCTTCATCGGCACATGATCCATCCACTGTGAGGGCCGTCCCGATCGGACAGTTCCTGAGGATGCGGCGAATCTGTTCCTCAGAGTCTAGGTTCGAGGCACAGGCCTCCGATCTACGTGATCGTTTTCTGGCCCGGGGGTATAGCCGGCGGTCCATTAAGCACGGATACGACCGGGCCAGAAGAACCCCACGTGAGACTCTCCTACATTCACATGGCCGGCGTACTGGTGGGGATGGGGCGGGTATTATTCGTTTTATCTCCACTTATAACCACGAGTGGAGAGCCATGCGCTCCATCCTCGCCAGACACTGGTCAGTTTTGAGAGCCGAGCCCTCCCTGGCGGCCTCCCTTGGTCCATTTCCCCAGATGACCTCTAGAAGGTGCAAAAACTTGAGTGACCTGTTGGTACGCAGCCATTATGTCCCCACCCCGAGCAATCCATTTGGTACAAGGGGTCCCAATTTGGGGTGTTTCCCCTGCGGTCACTGTCTTGCCTGCGCCAATGTCCTTCGATGTTCAAATTTCACGTCTGCTGATGGAAGAAAAGAATTTGACATCAGAAAACGGATCTCGTGTAGTACAACCAACGTGATTTATTATGCGACGTGCCCGTGTCCCATGATCTATATCGGACTTACCACACGGGAATTGAGAGTCCGTGTTCGTGAACATGTGCGGGACATTGGTGCGGCCAAGACAGTGACCGATATCTCAGATCTTAAACCAATCCCACGTCATTTTCTGTTAAATCATAAATGTAATGCAAATTTACTGAAAGTGAGGGGAATTGATGCCCTACATTTGGGCGTTCGGGGTGGGGACAATAAAAAGCTGCTTGCACAAAAAGAAACAAGGTGGATAGTGCGACTTGGCACTATGTCACCAGTGGGCCTTAATGAGACTCTAAGCTTTGCCCCTTATCTATGAGTTGGTTATATCCTCCCTGCTCCACTAGTATTGGGCATGCGCCTGGTATGGTTCCTCATCCTGCAGCTTTTCTGTGATTGTTAATCTATTATTATGGTCCCTCCCGCCTTGGATGTCCTCATCCCCGCTATCTGGTGGGATCTTGGTTTTACCTTTTTATATGTATTTCTGTGTTTTTTAATTTTTGTTTTGTTTATATTATCAGTGAGATTTTATGGACCCGATGCTGCATGATGTACCTTGTAAATGTACCTTTGGCCTCAGTGATACAACTATTATGGACACCACCCTAGCTGGGTTAAAGTGGATTCACCATGACATCTGCACAAGATGAGACGGGAAATCATCATTCTTATGGACATGTATCTGACAGATGGAGATCGGTCTCGTGGATCCGACACACAGAAAATGGACATTGTCTATAATTTAATTTATCCTGTGCATCGGGCTGTGATGTGTGCAGTATTTGTCTGGTGGATTCCTTAATCCATTCATGTGATGGATATTGATAGTGCATTGTATTGGTGTCCTCATTCTTTATATTTACATATTGTTTCCAATGGTGGCCGTGCGCATCGCGCTGCGGCCCGCCTTGTCCTGGTGTGGATCGGCGCCTCCTGGCCTTTTGGGCACGCTCCGGGTACTTTTTGTGCCCTGCGCGTGCGCACTTGACCTGACGCTTTGATCCACTGCTAGGACCTGCCGGGTGCAGTGCGCATGCGCCGACAGCGCTACTTTCATTGGCCGCCGGTCATCATGTGACCGGGGCCATGGGTTATTTTAAGGTCCTTCTATGCAGCAAGGAGTTATCCCCCTGAGGAAGTGGTCCTGTGCGGCCACGAAATGGGCGTTGGGGCTTTTTCCCCACCAGTCTCCCCACCCGGTCTTTGCTTTTGGTAAGTGTCAACACTTTTTCCACCTGTGTATTAATGGGTTTTATCACTGGGTCCCCACTTGGGCGGTTTAGCCTGGTTTCATGGGTGCTACTATGCACCTATTGTGTTTTCCCTGTTTTTTTCCACCCCTAGTATAGGGGGTTAATACAGTGACTTACTAATTTGCCTTTAGACTGGCATTAAACCTGGGGAGTGTGGGTTATGGGGGCTTATATCAGCGTTTTCGGGCATTCATCCTGTGTTTTAGCCATTTATTACTAATATTTGTAATGTGTATATCTATTTACTATTTAAAGAATTAAAGTTTGTTTGAATAAATCATTGCTCTGTATCTTCCTCCTTGTGCTTATAAAGAGGTGATCAGTAAGGTGGGGTGAGTAGAGTTGAAAGCCCAAGGTCTGATAATTGTAGATATTGTTCTGCAAGAATGTAACCCAATGATGACCCTAGGTACCAATGTGATAGAAAATTTTCTTGGCAAGATTATTGTTCTATTGCAACAGGTAACCGAAACTGCCAGTTCCAGTGAGCAGCGAGTCCTACAGAAGGAGATGAAAGCCATGATGCAGAGGCAACAGGTAGAGCTGTCTGGTGGAGAAATCGTCAGTATGAAAGTGAGTGACTCATTCCCCATTGTAATATCTCCCAAAACTGAAATGCTAATTTGGTGTCTAGCTGCTATAGGTATCAGGGGTCAAGATTACAAGGCACTGGTAAAACCCGTGTACTCAGACAGCAGGCCTACTATCCTGACAGCTAGAGGGGTAGTAAATGTTTGCAAGTGAAGGGTACCTGTACGCATCTTAAATTGTGGGGAGAAAGAGGTCAAACTACCCCTGGAATGCCACCATTGCTAAGCTGTTCACTGTCAATAACAACATAATACGGGCACTAGAACCCTTGGTCCCATCCGACCAGGTGGAGTACAATGGCTCTGCAGAACAGCTAGAGGATTGGTGTCAGAAGCTGCACATATGCATTGACTCCACCCCTTCGCACCAAAAGAATGGGGTTTACCGGGTGGTTCAAGAGTATGTATGGGTATTCAGGAAACACCCACTTGACTTTGAGCAGGTAGAAGGGTTTCAACACCATATCCACATACTGGAGACCATCCACCCATTAAGGAAAGGTACCGCCCAGTACCCCCAGCCCACTATCAGTGTGCCAAAGGCATGTTACGGGAGATGAAAAAAGCAGGGGTCATTAGAGATAGTTGTAGCCCCTGGGCAGCTCCGTTGTTCCTCATTAAGAAGAAAGACGGTGCAATGAGGATGTGTTTTGATTACAGGCATATAAACCACATAACACATAAAGATGCCTACCCGTTACCACAAATTGAGGAGTCATTAGCTGCCCTGAAATCTGCTAACTATTTCTCCACCTTTGATCTCACCAGTGGGTACTGGCAGGTTCCCACAGGTTCCCGCCGAGGCGAATAAGAAAAGATAGCCTTCAAGACACCCATGGGCTTATGTGAGTTCAACTGCATGACTTTCGGGCTTCACAACATATTGGGAATGTTCCAGAGGATGATGGAGTGTTGCCTGGTGCACAAGAACTTTGAGGAGGTTCTATTGTACCTGTATGATGTCATCATCTTCTCCAAGATGTATGAAGACCACTTGAAGCACAAGGCCGGGGTGTTCAAAGCCCTGTCCAACTTTGGCCTGAAAGTGAAGCTGTCCAAATGTCACCTTTTGAAGCCCAAGGTGCAGTACCTAGGCCACATACTAAGCGCAGAAGGCATGACACCAGACCCTGACAAAGTCACCGTTATCAGGGACTGGCAAAGACTCAACACCATTCGTGAAGTACGGCAGATCCTCGGGTTGGAAAGGCTACTACCGAAGATTCATCAAGGGCTTCACCCCTGCAAGACCTCCTAGTGGGCCAACCCACTATAATGGCTGCATGAAAACAAGCCGCCAGCATGGCCCGAAAACCAGGCCCACTACAGAGTGCCCTGTAGCCACGCCCAGGGTTGACACACAAAGTGGGCTAAGGCGGTTCCCACCAACCAAACCCCAGGTAGGCGGACAAAGGCAATTTCTGGATGATAGTGTGAGGACTAGGCAATGCAGTAACTGTGCTATTGTTTTTCTTTCTGGGTTTTGGTAGTTTTTACATTTTTAAGGCTTTGTAGATTTTCATTTATTGTTGTTATTAACTGTTCTTATTATGTTTTCTGAGTCTGGGAGGTACTGAAGATAACTAGGGAGGAATGTGGCACCCCAGAGTCCGGTTGCTACGGTTACAGTGCCTCCCTCTGAGGGGTGAGGTCATGACTGGAGGCAGGAAGAAGTCCCCATGCAAGGTAAAACACAGCATGCATCACAATTCCTGCTCCAGGCCAGAAGGGGGAGCTCTAGACCTGACTTCAGGGGAGCTGTTCTCTCTGGTCGGGAGGAGGAGTCAGTTAAGTCTGTTGGGCAGTTGGTCTGGAGAGAGGAAAGGGACAGGAGCAGAGTCAGGGGCTCTGGGAATTGAAGCTGCATCAGAGCAGACCCCTGAGCAGGGCACTGACAAAGGGGACGCCAGAGTCCTTGGATGTGCGCGTGCTGTTCGCCCCGACAGCCAAATCCGGAGAGCAGGGGACTGCAAGCTCCCTGGCCACACCGAACATCCGGAGGCACCGCAGCAGACCAAGAGCCCTGGGCTGACAATGAAAAGGCAATGCCCATGATAGGTTCACGCTCTCAGCCATACAGGTTAAAACCAACACACAGGAGAGTGCTACAGCTTAGCTACAGGCAGCAGGGACCCAAAAAGAGAGCACAGCAGGAAGGTCCCAAACCTCACCTGGCAGGGTGGACCCCCTGAATGCCATCTGTAACTGGTATCCCAAATTGCATTTTCATCTACCAATAAGTAAAAGGTAAAGAAAACTGCATTTCTCTGTGTCCCTTACTTATTCTCTGCACCCCACTGTCCACTACCACCTGAACAGCCAAAAAATATTTGCCCTGAGGCCCCACTCTACCCGTGGGGAGCTGTACCATCTTTGGTGCATCACCATCGGCCCCAGTGGACCTGAACCGCAGCGTCGGCCACCCATTGCCAAACTCCATGGGTGGCGTCACGACTCAATACCATATAACTATCCCCATTTTATGACACGGCCAGGGCCATTGAGACGGCTTACGGCCCTGTGACCTCCCCAAAAGAATTGTCCGTCCCAGTTCCGAGTACCCCCCGGCCCTTGCGGGCATGTCACTATGAGCACATGTAGATGTGTGCAATAATCTGGGATTTTTCTTGTTTTGATAAAGAAATTTGGTCAAACTACATTTGTTTCCTGAACCATGTCTTCCTGGAGAGCACAATCAATCTGATACAAATTCTTAAGCAAACTATAAAAACTCACATTATAGCTAAGTTTAGCTGAAAGCTAAACTTTACTATTGGTCTGCAATTTGTGTCCAGGTCCTGTTACATTTGCAAATTCCTGCCATGACTGTCTACATAGCTGATGGGTGCAGGAGCTGTCTGCAGTTTATATGCACTGGTCTCATATACAATTATTTTTATATAGCGCTAACATATTACGCAGCGCTTTACAGTTTGCACACATTATCATCGCTGTCCCCAATGGGGCTCACAATCTAAATTCCCTATCAGTATGTCTTTGGAATGTGGGAGGAAACCAGAGTGCCCGGAGGAAACCCACGCAAACACATGGAGAGAACATACAAACTCTTTGCAGATGTTGTCCAAGGTGGGACGCCAGCGCTGCAAGGCTGCTGTGCTAACCACTGCGCCACCGTGCTGCCCAATAATAATTGGATAAAAAAGAATATACCAGTAGGTAATTTTAAGTGCGGTCACTGCTCCTTTTGCCCATTCCACCTGACTGTGAGACAATTAAATTTAGGGGGAGTTGTACATGTGGTACATGAATTTATTTCTTGTCGCACAAATTATGCTATGTACCGTATGTTTTTATTTGTCCCTGTGGGTTCCATTATATTGGGAAAACAATTTGTCCCCTTTTTGTTCGCTTCTGAGAACACTTTAATTATATCCTCTCTGGTAAAGGGGTCCAAAGATTGATTAAACACATTAGGGCATCCCATGCTGGATCCATAGGTACTTTGTTTTGCAGGGATTGAGAAGGTGACATTACCTGCACAAGGGGGTGATCTCCACAAATTGTTATTGAGAAGGGAAGCCACGTGGATCCTGCGCACGCAAAAAATGAGAAAATAGATATGTCTGTTTTTTGTAATATAAAGTGTATTTTTGGTTCATCCTTTCTTTTTTTTCTGCGATTTATGTGATCTGTTTTTAAATGTATGCTGAGTTTGTTCACCAGGATTATTTGGGTCTCCATTAATGTGGATGACGTCTTAAGAAGGGAGGTGTATCACCTGTATATTAGGTTCGTCATTTCCTCTCAACACAGGAACCATAGAAGCACAGTGTTGAGCAAAACGTCTGTCGTCTTGTGCGGCTCCATTCGGGGCTCTTCTGCTGCTATATATATGTAATCCACAATTAAGGACATTGAATGAGACGGTGAGTGCCTGGTCTTTTCTCTTTGCACGTTGGATTTGACACTGTGGTTTTTGTTTCTTATTTTTATGTCATGGTTTAATTACAGTTGCTTTGTTTTTGATACTTCCTGGTATTAGGCTTTGACAGAACTTTACTGATACAGTCATGTTTGGATCACATTCACTTTTAGTGCGATCCTACAGCGAAAATGCACTAAAAATGCACATTTTTCTTTACTTGAGGATTTTCCACAATTATTCTTTGGGGAAACTCCAAACATAAAACTTAGCAAGATAAATTGAAATGTTACAGATTTCATTAAGTCAGTGAAGTCAGTCAGTATGCTTTGTAGAAAGAAGTACAGTGGACATGAGATTTCTATAGGTTCCATCTTCTTTGCTGGGATGGTATGACACTACAGTTTAAATTAGCAAAAATATGCAGCTTCAAAAATGCTCCAAACACTTATTGAGTTTTGGTTCTCCTCATGAGGAAGTCAATTGGAGTTTAAAACATGTAGAGAATAAACCATATTTCTGATTCTAAATCCCTTTCTGGATCTCAGCACAAAACCTTTGTTGTCTAGCTAATGCCCTAACTTGCGCTCTTTTTCCTTCCAGCCCATAATTAAAAGCTCATGGTGGGCACATAGCCTTCAATGGTTTTTCAGGGTTTGAACACTGTAAGGATTCTGGATTCAGTAGTAACATGGAGATGACTGCTTAAATTTAGCTCGAGTAGGAAATCCCCCTTTAGGAGCACTTACGTTTAGAGGAAAGTTATCTAATAATTAATATTATAGGACATCTTGCATATAATATATAAATTGAAAGTAGAGGTCTATGGTAAATAAAAAATGATGAAGCATATTAATAAAGTTTTTACTTCTCAATAAGCTCAATAAGACGCAATGTACCTAATCAGTTTTTAATTCTTACTACATGGCTGCTGGATCAAGTTTCATTAAAAGATATGGAGATGAACATTTACATGAAAGAAACAAGTTTTAATGGTGACCTTTACAACTTGTTGAAAATTCAGACTTAATATCTAATATATAATCAGTTCTCAGCACTTACGGATTATCCAGCAGTAGTATGATTGGATTAAGCTCCTTCTTTGGTCTGTAATAAGCTCTGAGCGGAACAATAAAATTGTACAGTCCATTTCCTGCTGTCTCGGCTGCAACAATGATGACTTTATTTTTAAAACCATAGGCTTTAGCATCTTCATAATAGTTATGTTGACATCCCTAAAGCCGAAGTGAATAAAGTTAAGTAGATTATGTCCTTTAATACACAGTATGTAACATATTTCATCTTTGGGTATTGCTTATCAGCATAAAAAGAACTTACCGTAGCTTTAGAAATCAATAAATACAAAGTAACAACATATTAATAAATACATGGTTTGTCGGACATACTTGCCTGGGCTGTTTGCATGGAGAACAGTGCAGTAAATAAAGCCAACTGCCGTGGTTCATCAGTTCGGCACTGGCGTTGCCCAGCGTGAGAACCAGCCGCTATGAACTGAGGTTATCTTGCTGAAGTCACCTGAGTTCACAGTGACTGGGTCTCACTAAGGACAGCGCTAGTGCTAGACTGATGAGTGGTCATACATCAGTCTGGCACTGGTGCTGCACTTTGTGAAAACCAGACTCTAGGAACTGATGTGACCTTACTGACGTCATCTCAGTTCATAGCAGCCAGGTATCGCAAAGTACAGCGTCAAACCCAGCAGTGGCTGCAGCTCAAGTCTATGGAGCTGCGTCTCTGAAAAATGCTCCATAGACTGAAGGCAAAAGATTGGGATCGTCATTGGACCTCCATTTGGATTAAGTCTGTGGATTTTTTTAAAATAACTGCGTGAAAGAAGGAAATTGTCGGTGAGTGCTTTTTATAAATAAATTACTTTTGTGTGCTTCTTTCTTTTGACTCTGGGGTTAGTTTTGTGGGTTTCTGACAGATGCCTCTCCATTACTAACTCCTGGACATCATGTCAGCGGATATCAAACAGCTGACATCAACCCCTATCCCATTATCTTGATTGCCAACGCACCAAGGCAATTGGGAAGAGCTGAGGCTATGCACCAGAATAGGCACATCTAATGGATGCTCCATTTTTGGGGACATCTGAGGTCTCATCTAATTAGGCTGGGGTGGGGCCAATATCCATGGTCCTTTACAGGATATTAATATCAGCCCGCAGCTGTCTGCCTTGCCTTAGCTGGTTAATAAAAACAGGGGGATCCCACATAATTTTTTTTAGAGACCCTCCATTTTTAATAAACAGCTAAGGCAAAGCAGACAGCTGGGAGCTGAAATTAATAGGCTGGGAAGCTAAATGGATGTTGTCTCCTTCCCAGCGTAATAAGACCAGCTCAAAGCTGTCTGCTTTCCCTTGACTGGTTATTAAAAATAGAGGGGACCTCATGTCATTTTTTTCACTAATTGAATTATTTATTTAATTACTTACAAGTACAGTAAAATACACATGCATAGCATTGCTCTACTCCTCTTCTTTGACTTCCACCTCCTTGTTTAACATTTTTATTTTTATAAATTCTATGTTATTTTAAGCCCCAAGGGTGGTTTGCACGTTAATAACTAGGCCAATTTTTACAAATCTGACCACTGTCCCTTTATGAGGTTATAACTCTGGAATGCTGCAAAGGATCCTGATGATTCTAACAATGTTTTCTCGTGATATATTGTACTTCATGATAGTGGTAACATTTCTTCAATAAGACTTGCGTTTATTCGTGAAAAAAACTGAAATTTGACGAAATTTTTGAAAATTTTGCAATTTTCCAAATTTGAATTTTTATGCCCTTAAATCACAGAGATATGTCAAACAAAATACTTCACACATAACATTTTCCACATGTCTATTTTACATCAGCACAATTTTGGAACCAAAATTTTTTTTTCTTAGGGAGTTATAAGGGTTAAAATTGACCTACAATTTCTCAATTTTACAAGACCATTTTTTTTAGGGACCACATTGTTATGATCTACTGGCCTAAGAGCAGCATGAGACATACTCTGGAGAAGGTGGTACCTGTACTGACCGCAGACTCTGAACTTAACACAACAACTAGAAGTAGCCGTGGGATGTACCTGACAATCCCTAGACACCTCGACACAGCCGGAGGACTAATTACCCCTAGAGATAGAAAAGGGAAAACTATCTTGCTTCAGAGAAATTTCCAAAGGACAGGCAGCCCCCCACAAATATTGACTGTGAGAGGAGAGGGAAAAAACATACACAGACGGAAATGAGAATTTAGCAAAGGAGGCCACTTCTAGCTAAACAGAAAGAATAGGAAAGAGTACTATGTGGTCAGTATTAAAATACTAGAAAATATCCACCACAGAAAATACAAAATCTCCACAGCTAACTAAAGCTATGTAGGGTATATCTGCATCTCCAGAGATACCAGCTTGGCTAAACAAATCCTTATACAGACCAAGCTGGACAAGACAAAAACATGGAAAATAACTGAACAATAAGTCCACAGCATGTGGACAGCAAAAACAAGGCCAGAACTTAGCTTTGTTGAAATGAACTGCAAAGCAGAAGAGACCAGGCAGGCATGTGAATCCTCCAGGAACAATGGACAACTGGCACTGACTAAAGGGAGAAGCAAGATTAAATAGCCCAGTCAAAATTACAAGAAGTGAACACACCTGATAACTGCTGTGATTCATAGACAGCAGCACTACCACTTACAACCACCGGAGGGAACCCAAGAGCAGAATTCACAACAGTACCCCCCCCTTGAGGAGCGGTCACTGAACCCTCACCAGAGCCCCCAGGCCGATCCGGACGAGCCAAATGAAAGGCACGAACCAAATCATCAGCATGAACATCGGAGGCAACAATCCAAGAATTATCCTCCTGGCCATAACCCTTCCATTTGACAAGATACTGAAGCTTCCGCCTCGAAAAACAAGAATCCAAAATCTTCTCAACCACATACTCCAACTCCCCATCAATCAACACCGGGGCAGGAGGATCAACAGAGGGAACAACGGGCACCACATATTTCCGCAACAAAGATCTATGAAAAACATTATGAATGGAAAAAGAGGCTGGAAGGGCCAAACAAAAAGACACTGGATTGATAATCTCAGAAATCCTATAAGGGCCAATAAACCGAGGCTTAAACTTAGGGGAGGAAACCTTCATAGGGACATGACGGGAAGACAACCAGACCAAATCCCCAACCCGAAGCCGGGAACCAACACACCGACGACGGTTAGAAAAATGTTGAGCCCCCTCCTGAGACAACACCAAATTGTCAACAACATGAGCCCAAATTTGCTGCAACCTGTCAACCACAGAGTCCACCCCAGGACAATCAGAAGGCTCAACCTGCCCCGAAGAAAAACGAGGATGAAGACCAGAGTTACAAAAGAAGGTTGAAACCAATGTAGCAGAACTAGCCCGATTATAAAGGGCAAACTCGGCCAATGGCAAGAAAGCCACCCAATCATCCTGATCAGCAGACACAAAGCATCTCAGATAAGTCTCCAAAGTCTAATTAGTTCGCTCGGTTTGGCCATTTGTCTGAGGATGAAATGCAGAAGAAAAAGACAAATCAATGCCCAACTTAGTACAAAGGGCACGCCAAAACCTAGAGACAAACTGGGAACCTCTGTCGGACACAATATTCTCCGGAATACCATGTAACCGAGCCACATGCTGAAAAAACAAAGGCACCAAATCAGAAGAGGAAGGCAACTTAGGCAAAGGCACCAAACGAACCATCTTAGAAAACCAGTCACAAACCACCCAGATAACTGACATCCTCTGGGAAACCAGAAGATCCGAAATAAAATCCAAAGAAATATGCGTCCAAGGCCTCTCAGGGACCGGCAAAGGAAAAAACAAACCAATAGAGCGGGAACAGCAAGGCTTGGCCCGCGCACAAGTCCCACAGGACTGCACAAAAGAACGCACATCCCGTGACAAAGAAGGCCACCAAAAGGACCTACCAACCAAATCTCTGGTACCAAAAATCCCAGGATGACCAGCTAACAGAACAATGAACCTCCGAAATCACTTTACTAGTCCATCTGTCGGGAACAAACAATTTCCCCACTGGACAGCGGTCAGGTTTATCAGCCTGAAATTCCTGAAGAACCTGTCGTAAATCAGGGGAGATGGCAGAAAGAATCACCCCTTCCTTCAGAATACCGACCGGCTCAAGGACCCCAGGAGAATCCGGCAAAAAGCTCCTAGAGAGGGCATCAGCCTTAACATTCTTAGAACCCGGAAGATATGAGACCACAAAATCAAAACGGGAGAAAAACAGGGACCATCGGGCCTGTCTAGGATTCAGCCATTTGGCAGACTCGAGATAAATCAGATTCTTATGATCGGTCAAGACCACAATACGGTGCTTGGCCCCCTCAAGCCAATGTCGCCACTCCTCAAATGCCCACTTCATAGCCAACAACTCACGATTGCCGACATCATAATTGCGTTCCGCAGGCAAAAACTTTCGAGAAAAGAAGGCACATGGTTTCATCAAGGAACCATCAGAATTCCTCTGAGACAAAACGGCCCCTGCCCCAATCTCAGTAGCTTCAACCTCAACCTGAAAAGGAAGAGAAACATCCGGCTGACGCAACACAGGGGCAGAAGCAAATCGGCGTTTTAGCTCCTGAAAGGCAGAAACAGCCGCAGAGGACCAATTCGTCACATCAGCGCCTTTCTTCGTCAAATCGGTCAGGGGTTTAACCACACTGGAGAAGTTGGCAATAAAGCGGCGATAAAAATTAGCAAAGCCCAAAAATTTCTGAAGGCTCTTCACGGATGTGGGCTGGATCCAATCATGAATGGCCTGAACCTTAACCGGATCCATTTCTATAGATGAGGGAGAAAAAATGAAGCCCAAAAAAGAAATCTTCTGTACTCCAAAAAGGCACTTAGACCCCTTCACAAACAAGGCATTATCACGAAGGATCTGAAATACAATCCTGACTTGTTTCACATGAGACTCCCAATCATCTGAAAAAATCAAAATATCATCCAGATATACAATCATGAATTTATCAAGATAATTCCGAAATATATCATGCATGAAGGACTGAAACACAGAAGGAGCATTAGAGTGTCCGAATGGCATCACAAGGTATTCAAAATGGCCTTTGGGCGTATTAAACGCAGTTTTCCATTCGTCACCCTGCTTAATACGAACAAGATTATATGCCCCTCGAAGGTCAATCTTAGTAAAACAACTAGCCCCCTTAATCCTAGCAAACAGATCAGAAAGCAAAGGCAAAGGGTATTGGAATTTGACCGTGATCTTATTCAAGAGGCGATAATCAATACAGGGTCTCAAGGAGCCATCTTTCTTGGCAACAAAAAAAAAAAACCTGCTCCCAATGGTGAAGAAGATGGCCGAATATGCCCCTTCTCCAAGGACTCCGTAACATAGCTCCACATGGCGGTATGTTCTGGCACAGACAGATTGAAAAGTCGGCCCTTAGGGAACTTACAGCCTGGAATCAAGAAAATAGCACAATCACAGTCCCTATGCGGTGGAAGGGAACTGGACTTGGGCTCATTGAACACATCCTGGAAATCTGACAAAAACTCAGGAATTTCAGAAGAGGGGGAGGAGGCAATTGACATCAAAGGAACGTCACCATGAACCCCCTGACAACCCCAACTAGTCACAGACATAGATTTCCAATCTAATACTGGGTTATGCACCTGTAATCATGGGAAACCCAGCACAATAGAA
This sequence comes from Ranitomeya variabilis, assembly GCF_051348905.1. NCBI lineage: Eukaryota > Metazoa > Chordata > Amphibia > Anura > Dendrobatidae > Ranitomeya > Ranitomeya variabilis. The sequence continues at coordinate 93,809,224 of NC_135239.1, read as the reverse complement.
TCATGCAAATTATGCAACACCAGAAAACGACAATCTTCCTGATGGGCTGGCGCCATGCACATGGTCAACTGTGTCCAAAACTGAGGTTTATTTTTAGCCAACGGTGTAGCATCAATGCCCCTTAAAGGAATAGGACTCTGCAAAGGCTGCAAGGGGAAACCACAACGTCTGGCAAATTCTAAGTCCATTAAATTTAGAGCGGCGCCTGAATCCACAAATGCCACAGATAACAGAAATTTAGGTTGTACAGTACTGATGGTAACAGAGCTAGCGATTCTCTTGGTACGCTTAGGGCAATCAGAGATAACATGAGCAGAATCGCCGCAGTAAAAACACAACCTATTCTGACGTCTGAATCCTTGTCATTCAGCTCTAGACACAATCCTATCACATTGCATAGGCTCAGGACTCCGCTCGGAAGACAAAGCCACAGTGTGCACAACTCTGCGCTCGCACAAGCGCCGATCAATCTGAATGGCCAGAGACATAGAATCACTCAGACCAGCAGGCGTGGGGAACCCCACCATAACATCTTTAACGGATTCAGAAAGACCCTTTCTGAAGATTGCCACCAAGGCATCCTCATTCCATTTAGTCAGTACAGACTATTTTCTAAACTTCTGGCAATATGATTCTGCCGCTTCTTGACCCTGAGACAGGGCCAACAGGGTCTTCTCAGCATGATCCACTGAATTAGGTTTGTCATACAATAACCCAAGCGTCTGAAAAAAGGCGTCTACATTAAGCAACGCCGGATTCCCAGGTTCCAGGGCAAATGCCCAATCCTGGGGGTCACCACGCAGCAGAGATATAACAATTTTAACCTGCTGGATGGAATCACCAGCGGAACGGGGTTTCAGAGCAAAAAACAGTTTACAGTTATTTTTAAATCTCAGAAATTTGGACCTATCCCCAAAAAACAAATCAGGAGTTGGAATTCTAGGCTCTAAAACCGGAGTCTGAACGATATAATCGGAAATACCCTGTACTCTAGCAGCAAGTTGATCCACACGAGAAGCCAATCCCTGAACATCCATATCAGCGCTGAACTCCTGAGCCACCCAGAGGTAAAGAGGGAAGAAAAAAAAAACAGACTACAGAAAAAAAAATGGCTCAGCACTTTCCTTCCCTTCTTCTGAGATGCGGTTAACTCATTGTTGGCCAGTTGTACTGTTATGATCTGGTGGCCTAAGAGCAGCATGAGACGTACTCTGGAGAAGGTGGTATCTGTACTGACCGCAGACCCTGAACTTAACACAACAACTAGAAGTAGCCGTGGGATGTACCTGACACTCCCTAGACACCTCGACACAGCCGGAGGACTAAATACCCATAGAGATAGAAAAGGGAAAACTATCTTGCCTCAGAGAAAATCCCCAAAGGATAGACAGCCCCCCACAAATATTGACTGTGAGAGGAGAGGGAAAAAACATACACAGACGGAAATGAGAATTTAGCAAAGGAGGCCACTTCTAGCTAAACAGAAAGGATAGGAAAGAGTACTATGCGGTCAGTATTAAAATACTAGAAAATATCCACCACAGAAAATACAAAATCTCCACAGCTAACTAAAGATATGGAGGGTATATCTGCATCTCCAGAGATACCAGCTTGGCTAAACAAATCCTTATACAGACCAAGCTGGACAAGACAAAAACATGGAAAAGAACTGAACAATAAGTCCACAGCATGTGGACAGCAAAAACAAGGCCAGAACTTAGCTTTGTTGAAATGAACTGCAAAGCAGAAGAGACCAGGCAGGCATGTGAATCCTCCAGGAACAATGGACAACTGGCACTGACTAAAGGGAGAAGCAAGATCAAATAGCCCAGTCAAAATTACAAGAAGTGAACACACCTGATAACTGCTGTGATTCATAGACAGCAGCACTACCACTTACAACCACCGGAGGGAACCCAAGAGCAGAATTCACAACACCACATCTCATTTGAAGTCATTTTGAGGGGTCTATATGATAGAAAATAGCCAAGTTTGACACCATTTTAAAAACTGCATCTCTCAATGTGCTCAAAACCACATTCAAGAAGTTTATTAACCCTTCAGGTGTTTCACAGGAATTTTTGGAATGTTTAAATAAAAATGAACATTTAACTTTTTTTTCAAACAAAATGTATTTCAGCTCCAATTTGATTTATTTTACCAAGGGTAACAGGAGAAAATGGACCACAAAGTTGTTGTACAATTTGTCCTGAGTATGCAGATATCCCATATGTGGGGGTAAACTACTGTTTGGGAGCATGGCAGAGCTCAGAAGGGAAAGAGCACCATTTGACTTTTAAATGCAAAATTGACTGGAATTGAGATGGGACGCCATGTTGCATTTGGAGAGCCACTGATGTGCCTAAACATTGAAACCCCCCAATAGTGACACAATTTTTGGAAAGTAGACCCACTAAGGAACTTATCTAAATGTGTGGTGAGCACTTTGACCCACCAAGTGCTTCACAGAAGTTTATAATGCAGAGTTGTAAAAATAAAAATTCATATTTTTCACAAAAATGATCTTTTCGCCCAAAATATTTTATTTTCCCAAGGGTAAGAGAAGAAATTGGACCCCAAAAGTTGTTATGCTATTTGTCCTGAGTACGCTGATATCCCATATGTGGGGGTAAACCACTATTTGGAAGCATGGCAGAGCTCGGAAGGGAAAGAGCACTGTTTGACTTTTCAATGCAAAATTGACTGGAATTCAGATGAGACGCCATGTTGCGTTTGCAGAGCCCCTAATGTACCTAAACAGTAGAAACCCCCAGCAAGTGACACCATATTGCAAACTAGACCCCCCAAGGAACTTATCTAGATGTGTTGTGATAACTTTGAACCCCCAAGTGTTTCACTACAGTTTATAACGCAGAGCCGTGAAAATAAAAAATCATTTTTTCCCACAAAAATGTTTTTTTAGCCTCCAAAATTTTTATTTTCCCAAGGGTAACAAGAGAAATTGGTCCCCAAAAGTTGTCCAATTTGTCCTGAGTACGCTGATACCCCATATGTTGGGGTAAACCCCTGTGTGGGCGCACGGGAGAGCTCAGAAGGGAAGGAGCACTGTCCAGCGAGTCCCTGATGTGCCTAAACAGTGGAAACCCCCAATTCTAACTGAAACCCTAACCCTAGCCCTAGCCCTAACCCTAGCCCTGACCCTAATGAGAAAATGGAAATAAATACATTTTTTAATTTGATTATTTTTCCCTAACTAAAGGGGGTGATGAATGGGGGTTTGATTTACTATTTATAGCATTTTTTAGCAGATTTTTATGGATTGGCAGCCGTCACACACTAAAAGATGCTTTTTATTGCAAAAAATAGTTTTTGCATCTCCACATTTTGAGAGCTATAATTTTTCCACATTTTGGTCCACAGAGTCACGTGAGGTCTTGTTTTTTGTGGGACAAGTAGCCGTTTTTATTAGTAACATTTTCGGGCACATGACATTTTTTGATCGCTTTTTATTCCGATTTTTGTGAGGCAGAATGACCAAAAACCAGATATTTATGAATTTCTTTTGGGGGTGGGCATTTATATCGTTCCACATAAAATTGATAAAGCACCTTTATTCTTCAGGTCAGTACGATTACAGCGATACCTCATTTATTTCATTTTTTTATGTTTTGGCGCTTTTATACGATAAAAACTATCTTATAGAAAAAATAATTATTTTTGCATCGCTTTATTCTGAGGACTATAACTTATTTTTTCTCTGATGATGCTGTCTTGCAGTTCATTTTTTGCAGGACAAGATGACGTTTTCAGCGGTACCATGGTTATTTATATCCGTCTTTTTGATCGCGTGTTATTCCACTTTTTGTTCGGCGGTATGATAATAAAGGGTTGTTTTTTTGCCTCGTTTTTTTATTTTTTTTACGGTGTTCACTGACGGGGTTAACTAGCAGGAAAGTTTTATAGGTGGGGTCGTTACGGACACGGCGATACTAAATATGTGTACTTTTATTGTTTTTTTATTATTTAGATAAAGAAATGTATTTATGTGAACAATATATATATATTTTTTCTTTACTTAGGATTTTTTTTTTTTTTTTTTTTTTACACATGTGAATATTTTTTTCTACTTTATAACATTACCCCAGGGCGGAGCATCATGTTATAGGGTCAGACCGCTGATCTGACACTTTGCAGAGCACTGTGTCAGATCAGCGATCTGACGTGCAGGGCTGCAGGCTTACCAGCACTTGCTCTGAGCAGGCGCTGAAAAGCCACCTCCCTGCAGGACCTGGATGTAGCCCCACGGCCAATTTGGATCTGGGGCCTGCAGTGAGGAGACGCTCGTTACAAGGTGAGCATATCGCCTTGTACCGAGCATCTCATGGAAGCCCCAGGGAGCCCCCTCCCTGTGTGATGCTTCCCTTTACCGCCGGAACACTGCGATCATGATTGATCACAGTGTTCCGGGGGTTAATGTGCCAGGAGCAGTCCGTGACCGCTCCTGGCACATAGTGCCTGATGTCAAATGCGATAGTCAGCTGACACCCGGCTGCGACCGGCTGCGCTCCCCTGTGAGCGCGGCGATCCACTATGACGTACTATCCCGTCACTGGGGATTAAGTCCCAGGTCAACTCGATGGAATAGTACGTCATATGGGATTAAGGGGTTAAGTCATTTTCCAATCCACAGTTATTTGCAAGGCAAATGTCCTGCTCTTACCCTCATTGTGCATTTTTTGCAGCCCTCTAGCCCCTACTACTACCATTTTACAGCCATTTTACAGCACCAAAGTTCAGGTCCCTATTGACTTACATGGGATTCGCAACCAGTGTCAAGTTTGAGTACCCTAAGCAAAGTTTGGACTCAAGTTTGGCCGAACCTGCTGATCCCAAACTTCCATGGGTTCATTCACTGCTAGCAGAAAACAAAATAAAAATCACAGGAAGTTCTTAAATTTATGGAGCAGAGTACAGAAATTCCTGGTAGGTGAAGGGTTACTGGATGCTTGTTACATTTAATTGTTTGTGGCTATGTGTCACCAAAGTGTTGCAGAACAACTGTAGAAAGCAAAGCAAAATATACCTAGCACTCAGAGTAAGAAAATCATCATTTATTAATGGGGTTCTACAGGAATATAAAAAATTATATAAGTAAAGGAAATTTCATTAGAAATAAATTCCTAAATATGTTTAGTTAGCTAATCACAGCCATTTTGTCTAGAAAAGTAATCACTATAGAAGTAAAATGGCTGTCACCTTGTAGCAATGACTGAAGGCTGTCCTAGAAAATTAGGACCAGAGCCTGCAGTAGGAAACTCCGCCGCTGTGACGTGGAGATACTTATATGTTCATTCAGTGGCATGTAAAGGTTTGTGCAGCCTCTTGTTACCCCAGCACCTCTGGTATCTCCAGTAGCATTAGTGGAGCACATCTTTCTACATATGAAGGAGGACAGAGCTTTCTACTGCACATGCTCAGAGGCTCCTGTCCTATTATTCTAGGACATGTTTCTCTCCGAGAAACAAGGTGGAGGCCATTTTAATTATTTAGTGATTGTCTAACTAAACAAAACAATTGTGATTTTCTAATTAAATGCATTTATGATTTATTTTATGCTGACATTTCCTGTGGTTATTTTTTTTCATATATTTTGGAAGAATTCCTTTAATAAAGATTACTTAGGAATTACCAAAAGAAGTTTTGTCACTACTGCACCAATAATTTGAAAGATCTCCAACTTTCTCTCCAGATAAAGGCTTATGTCAGATTTATTGTTTTAGCGCTATCTTGACATTAAATAAAGGTTTTTTTTTTTCACTTACCTTATCTAATCGTAAACAGCAAAAAGGGACTTTTTCTGGCAACAGATGACAAAAGTTTGGGGAGCTGCCTATATATGGTGAATTGGGAGGATAACCCTTAGTGTACCTGAAAAAAAAGATATAATAACTACAACAGCAAATAAACGCAAAATGACAGAATAACTCTGGGTGCTGGCCTACACAAGCAATTTACATTTGGATTACTTTAAATTACATTATTGCTTTTTTTATTATACATTTCTTGTAAGTATGAGAGCACAATTACAAAAAAATTGCTATTTTCCTGGGTTTAGACCTATGTAACATTTCTTCAACTATTCTATTGTTTAATATTCTAATGTATGAAAGATTGCCTCCATCAAATGTGAGAGTAACTCTTAAGTTTTTTGCCACATTCTGAGATTATAATTATTATACTTAAGCCGGCGTCACACTAGCGAGTTTTACGGACGTATGCGAGGCACAGAAAATATGCATTGCACACAGACCAATGATTTTCTATGGGGCAGCTCCTATCTGCCGTATTTTACGCATCCGTATTATATGGTATTGTACGGCCGTAGAAAATCACAGCATGCTGCATTTGTCAGCGTATTGCGCGAAAAATACGCCAAAGAAAGTCAATGGGGGCGAGAAAAATACGGATTACACACGGACCAACAGTGTGACTTGCGTAAAATACCTAAGAGTACAGCAGGTGACAGGAAATGTGTCAAGCCCTTAATTAGGAAGATCAGACATGCTAATTAGCTGAAAAAGCCAGACAGACTTCCCGGAAGTCTGCCGCACGCCTCCACGGAGTCACAAGCAGCATGGCATCCATTATTAATGTGGATATGCTCCTCATCCTGGTCCAAGAAAGGCCTGAAATATGGGACCAGTGGGGTCCCAACTATTCTAACCGGGCCAGGAAAGAGGCAGCTTGGAGGACCATCTGTGGGATCCTCTTCCCAGATTTTGAACAACGCACACGTGCGGTGCAGACACAACTTTGTAAGTACTCTCATGTTTCGACATTAATTAACCTTGAAAAATGTTTTAGATACATGATTTCATGCAGATTATTTTTTGTCTTAGTCTGGTATTTTTTGTTTTTGTATTTTTGAGCAAAAAAAAGATTGTGGACATGAGAAAGGGGTTACGTACAGAGATATAGTTGTTGCGTAGGGTAATATTTTTTGGAACGCCAGACTGGTACAAAGGGGAGTGGACCCTGTCCTTGTGGGGTTTCATTTTATTGTGTATCCTTTTTTTTTTTCAGCCATTTTTACTTTATGAACTTCATTTAAAAAGGCATTTTATTATCCTCGTTAAAATATGATCAATCAATGACAACTGTTTTAAGCAATGTGCAGAATGACCTTATAGAATATTTGTTTTGATGTCATGGTGTGGAAGATGTTATGACACGATGGCGCAGCATCAGGGACCAATATCGGAGGGAAAGGCAGCAGCGGGCCAGGAGTGGGTCAGCAGCTCCAGCAAAAAAGAGAAAGTACATCTACTATGATCGACTTTCCTTTTCGGATCCCAGTATGGATCTAAGACCTTAAGTAAAAACCTCACAACACAATACACATATGTTAGCAATTGACTAAACTCTTAATTATGGGTATTAATTTTCATAATTTCATAACAGAACACAGTCCAACCTCACTGAGAGGGAGACCGGGTCAGACTCGGAGGTTGTAATTGATCCGGTTGGTGTAGAAGAAGAGGTGGCAGGCCCATCTTGGGCCTCTTCTAGCTCCATCCTTCCTGGACCATCTACTTCCACATCCCAAGATCCAGCAACAAGTGGCCAAGATGCAGCACCACCACCCACAGCAGCACCAGATCCTGTAAGCCAGGAAGATCATGGACACAGCAGCAGCCGTACTGTCCCACTGGTGTCCTCCCCACAGCCTGCTGGGGCTTTACGCAGAGGCCGCAGAAGGAGAGAGCTGCAAGACAGTAGAAGGAATGTGGACGCTGGGGTCATTAATTATTTGGCCAGGGCAGCCCAGGATGATGGTGAGGAGGCCTTTGCTCGCAGCCTGGCCCGGTACCTCCGTCCCCTTCCCCATGAGGTGAGGCTACGTGTGAGAGGGTGTATTCAAATCCTGATTGATTTATGCACCTTCCCAAATGACCCCTATGAGGTGTTAGAATTTATTGAGAGAAGGCAGCTGTCACCACATAACCTCTTGCGCCTTCCACAAACTCAACAGGTGCATGGTCAATCAGGATTTGAAGCACCTCCACGTGTGCCAGCACCTCAACCCCTTCCCTCCCAAAACCCACCAAGGCCAGCATGGTATGATATGGCAGCCTACAACCAACCTTCCCAATATGGCCACTTGTCCAGACCCAGTGGTGTAGGCTAGTCCTGGGTTCAATTACTTCATTAATAGTAGCCTCACTCAGCTAAATGGCAGACTGGAGGACACACCATTTGGCACACAGAATCCCAAAGGCACACTCCACCAGTCTACGCACCCTGGAAAGCCTCAAATTAAATACATGCCGCCGGTGGTCCTGGTTGCGCCTGGGATAAGGCCTCATGACATGCCTTGTCAATTGGAAGGCCTCATCTCCCACAAGAACATATGGCACTGCTTCAGCATTGGAGCCTGGGAGTTGTTGTGGTGGTGGGAGGTTTAACTGGTTTTCACGTAGCCGCCGACCCCTAATGGACGAATTGAACACCCTTGAGTCTCCTGTTCGCCCATAGGCCCCAATGTCTACAATTATAAACCTGTAGTTACTGTCAACTACAGCTAACAGAACTACAGATAAAAAATGAATATAATTGTAGAATTGGGAGCCAGAGTTCGGCAGCTTACACACCCTAATATGTTTCCCATCCAGGGCTCCAATGCAGTGTGGGAAGTCACAAGTGTTATGGAACCCACAGGCTATTTTGAGCCAATTATCCAGTTTTGGCTCAGGCATGACAAGTTCATGGAGTTTAGCCCATATTTCAGTACATGTTGAGCGCACAATGCCAGAAATCGTGGAGCGACCAATGAGAAACTCCAGGTGTAGTCCCGCATAAGACAAGCCAGTTGACAGGAAGCTGAAAGCACAGAAAAATTAATATTAGGTAGGTAACAATAGTTTACACAAAACATGAAAAAACACAGGTATGTTGGAGATTAAAAACACAGGAATATCACTGAAATTAATCTATATTTACCTAGGGTACATAAGTCGAACATTACAAATACATATTTTGAATGTGCTTTTGCCCTAATTAACACATATATTTTCAAATAGCTGCTAGCAAACAACCCTTAACAAAAACATCATCAACATACAGTATTTGAGGATGTTGAATACATACCGTAAGGTAAGGAGAAGACGCTCCTCTGCGAATATGCTTTTTCGCATTCTGGTGTCCTGATACATGAGTCCTGGACATACTGTCTCTAACAAGATATCAAATGTTGCTATTGTCATTCGACAGTATAGGTAAAACTTATCAGGATGTGCATGCAGAGCTGTATAGAGCCTCTGAAAATGGCCTTTAGTGAAGCGTTGGGTCAAAAGAGGATGCACCCACATTCTTCTTCTCCTCCTTCGCGGATCAACAATCACAAGGTATGGCTGCCCAAACCGACGTGACAAGACCCAGTTAAATAACACCCGCTGAGTTGGGGTGAAGTGGAGTAGGTCAGATGGTGCAAACATTAACACAACACACCAACTGATGCACAACCACAAAATGGCCATATGGATGGGTGCCACCTGTTGTACAGGCCTTAAATAGGGTTGATGATGCTGATTTAAATTAATTTCAGGCTACAAAACTGATAAATGTCCATTTTGTTAGGTTGCGTGGAAAAAACGCCGTATGGATGTCATACGGATTACATATGCAACATTACATGCACAAAATACACGGCCACACCTTGCCAATGGATTACATACGGAACACGATTTCTGGATTATTTCTGCGTATTACGGCCGTAAAAAACAGACCGTATTTTCATACGCATAGTGTGACGCCGGCCTTAGTGTTTGTACACACAATCACATTTCAGCCTGAGTGCTGTCCGTGAAAAAAACGGACAGCACTAGCACCAATGCAGCAGTGCAGGTGATAGATTTTTAACACTGACCGAACCTGTGAGTGAAAACATTGCAGCATGTACTAATTTATTCTGTAAATCAAATAAGACTCACCCATGTAAACCTATGCGAATGCAAAAAAAAATCAGATTCTGTATGAAGCCATAGTATAACGTTTGATTTTTACAGATATATTGCATTTCTGTACCATACGAAACTAAATGGTCTTGTAAATGATTAATAAAAAAAGTAACAAAATTCATTGCATAAGGACTGCACACAGATAACAAGTGAGTGATTTTAATACTAGAGATAGTAAAGGACCATCCCAATTTGCATTCATCTTGTCAAGGTGGAATGGCTTCTACGCTTTTTTTTAAATCAAAAACAGAGTTCACTAAGTACCTAGCTGATTATATGTTCTATTACTTTTTCACTTACTTACATCAGAGCTTTTGCTCATTTTGTTTCTATCTTAGGACTTGTCTACTTCTACAATGTAGCTTAATGGGAACCTGTCAGCAGTTTTGGCCGATATAAGATACGGCCATCACCTTAAGCTACGTTCACATTTGCGTTGTTGGGCACAGCATCGGCGAGGCGACGCGACGCAACCAACAACACATGTACACAATACAGCGTTTTGCGACTCATGCGCTGTCATAAGATCCTACAGAACGGGATTTTCGCCCTGTCTTGTGCGTCTATATGACGCATGCGTCATAAAACGCAGTACAATGCATACCGGCGCATGTCCATGCGCCCCCCATGTTAAAGATAGGGGCGCATGACGCATGCGTCGGTATGCGTCGACGACGCTGCGCCCAACAACGCAAATGTGAACGTAGCCTTACAGGGCTTATCTACAGCATACTATTATTGCTGTAGATAAGCACCTAGTCCAACCTGCAAGATAAGAAAAACAAGTTTTATTATACTCACCCGGGGGGGGGGGGGTCCAAAGGGTGTCGCAGGTCCGGATTCAGCTCCTCTCATCTTCTTGCGATGCCGCCCTCCTGTTGCTTCATCGCTCTCCGACATTGCGCTCCTGCGCAGGCATACTTATCGGCCCTATTAAGGCCTGCAGTGTGCAGGCACTGGGAAAGGTCAGAGAGGCCCAGCCACTGAGCACTGCAGCACTTTCGAAATTAGCCCTGAAAGGTGGTGGCCGTATCTTATATCGGCAAAACTGCTGACAGGTTACCTTTAAGTACTTAGAGGTTTGGGTGCATCTACTATATAATTGTCTAAGGGTACTTCCATCTGTCCTTCTGTCTGTCTGTCTGTCGCGGTTATTCGTTCGCTGATTGGTCTTGCCAGCTGTCTGTCATGGCTGCCGCGACCAATCAGCGACGCGCACAGTCCAGAAAAAAATGGCCGCTCCTTACTCCCCGCACTCACTGCCCGGCGCCCGCATACACCCCTCCGGTCACCGCTCACACAAGGTTAATGCCGGTGGTAACGGACCGCATTATACCGCGGGTAACGCACTCCATTACCGCCGCTATTAACCCTGTGTGTCCCCAACTTTGTACTATTGACGCTGCCTATGCGGCATCAATAGTACAAAATGTAATGTTAAAAATAATTTAAAAAAAAAACTGCTATACTCACCCTCTGTAGTCCACTGAGCTGCTCGCGCCGCCCACCATCTTCTGTTGCAGGTTGCGGTGGCAAAGATGGTATGGCAGAAGGACCTGCCATGACGTCACAGTCATGTGACCGCGACGTCATCACAAGTCCTGCGCTCAGACCAACCCTGGGACCGGAAGCTGCCGTGGACTACAAGGGGCCCTCGGAAAGGTGAGTATATGTTTATTTTTTATTTTTTAACCTGTGACAAATGTGGCTGGGCAATATACTACGTGACTGGCCAATATACTACGTGGCTCTGTGCTGTATACTACTTTGCTGTGCAATATACTACGTGGCTCTGTGATGTATACTACATCACTGGGCAATATACTACGTAACTGGGCAATATACTATGTCGCTGGGCAACATACTACGTAATTGGGCAATATACTACGGCGCTGAACAATATACTACGTCGCTGGGCAATATACTACGTCGCTGGGCAATATACTACGTGACTTGGCAATATACTACGTGGCTGGGCAATATACTACGTGGCTGGGCAATGTACTACGTGACTGGGCATTGTACTACGTGACTGGGCAATGTACTACGTGACTGGGAAATATACTACGTGGCTGGGCAATATACTATGTGGACATGCATATTCTAGAATACCCGATGCGTTAGAATTGGGCCACCATCTAGTTCATTTATATTCAGCTACCCTAAGGGCCCACCATAGTGTTTCACGTTCGATGAGTTCTACACTTTGACTGGGTCATAGCATCACTTTTATTCAGCTCTTTTTGAGCCATTCTGATGTAGATTTGTGGTGTGCTTGTGTAAATTGTCCTGATGCATAACTCAGCTTTGGCCAAGCTTCAGATTTTGGAAAAATAGCCTTACAAATTTTTGGTATACAGATAGGTTCATGAATGACTGCAAAGTATCCAGATCATGTGGCATCAAAACAAGCCCAAATCATCACTTCTCCAACACTATTTCTGACAGGTGGTATTTGCTTTTTATGCAGTACTTGGTTTTCAGAAATACTTTAAGCCCACCAGAATAACAAGAGATATGAGTGCCCTAATACATAACCACAATTATATTGTACAGAAACACAAGTAAAATCTCTGGAATATACAGATATTGTAAGATTACATGATTTTTTAAATATAACTTTTAAGTCACATTCATAAAAGTTATAAATAGAAAGAAGTATTCACCTCATAAGATTGAACATGGTATTAAATTTTCAATGTCCTTGAACTTGATAGCACCTGGCCAAAAAAATATTACTGTATTATTCACCCTAATCTAATGTGTGTCTTGTGGGTGTGACTAAAAGGTAGAGAGGGAAAAGTAGAAACCAGTACGCAGTCAAAACTCAACTAAAGGCATCATAACTATTCCTCAAGCCAGGGTCTTAGTCTGCCAGACCAGACAAATCACACAAGATACCAATATGCCACATTATAAAGATAATTTTTAGAATTATTGCATAACAAACACCATATGAACACATCTATTATTAATCAAACTGCAAGAAATACATACAAACGCTTTATAGATATTCTAACGTATCATAATTTCATAATTTTTAAGGTTGAAGGTAGACTTACGTCCATCAACTTCAACCAATAGCCTAACATGTTCATCCAGAGGAAGGCAAAAACCCGATGTGGTACACAATAAAATATGTTTCAATATTTATTTAAATCATTAAAAAATACTTTGTGGTAACACCTCTATTCTTGATAATCAGCCTTGCTGAAGCTGACAGCTGAGGATTGTAGCCTCCAGCTATGATGTTTGCATGGCTAGTTATGAAAAATTCGGGGGGACCCACGCCATTTTTTTAAAATCATTTATTTACAGCGCCGTCAAATGAATTCTCGCATCATCTGCTCTCACTGTTATTAGCATCAGCAGTCGTCGGCTGATGGGAGCAGTAGTCCCATCAGCTGACACCAGTGACCGGAGGTAAATTTTATACCTTTGATCACAGCTGTGCGCTCATGCTGTCTTTTGTCAGTCAAAATCTTAAGTCCATATAAGAATAGGCGTTAGGCACTTCACAAGTTCATTACAAACACTAAATCACCTGTTAAGAAGAGATTCCAAATATTTTAGAGATAAAACAATATATTTTATTGATATATAAAATACAAATTACTTAAAAAGACAGTGGATAAGACCTCCAAAAAAAGGAGGGGAAGCTGTTGCATGCCAAGGTCCAATAGGATGTAATTGCTATCCCTTCCCTTAGTGATGCATACCATGCTGTACCAGGCGCCCCCAGAATTAGCAATAGTGTATCGGCATTGATCGGGTGTGAGGGGAATGCCACACGCCATCCTGACTGCACTACCATCTGTGTGGAGGTAATTTACAAATATTCCATGTCTTTACAGCCTGGTATGCATCACTGAGGGACCGGGTTGCATTTACACCCGATTTACACCCGATGTTTATGAAAATAAGTAGCCACATTTGTACATTTTGCAGACAATCAAGAGTATACTTATCTACTTGCCATAAACACACAGCCCCACTCCATCATCCTGTCCTACCTTCCTGATGTCTACCTCCTCTTTATCAGATTGTCTATTTCTTGGCATGCAATAGCTTCCCCTCCTTATTTTGGAGGTCTTATCCCCTGTCTTTTTAAGTCATTTTAATTTTTTATATCAACAAAAATATATTGTTTTATCTCAAAAATGTTTGGAATTTCTTTTTAACACGTAGTTTTTAAGGGTGACTTGACTTTATTTAGGGCAGTTTCAGTGGAGTGATGTGATCAAAAATCAGATTGTAAGAGGTTGAAGAGGGAGCAGGAAGAGAGGTGGGAGGACAGTTTGAAATGGACGTGTTGTTCCAGTAGTTTTGAGGCATTGGAGAGAAGTGATATGGGGCAATAGCTAGATACAGAGGATGTATACAGAGGATACTGAAGCCCAGCGACACTATTCTGTCCTTCCCCTCTTGGACCTGTCCTCTGCCTTTTACACAGTGGACCACTCCCTATTACTATAGACCCTCTCATCTCTTGGCATCATTTACTTGACTATATCTTGAATCTCGTCATACCTAACAGAGCGGACATTCAGTGTCTCCCACTCGCACAAACACCTCCTCACCTCGCCCTCTATATGTTAGAGTCCTGCAAGATTCAGTCTTAGGGCCCCTGCTTTTCTCCATTTATACTTTTGGCCTGGGACAGCTCATAGAACCTCACAGCTTACAGTATCACATCTATGCTGATGGCACATAGATCTATCTCTCTGGACTAGATATCACCTCCTTACCAATCAAAATCCTACAATGTCTATCCGCTATTTCATCCTTCTTCTTTGCTAGATTTCTTAAAGTTAATATAGAAAAAAACAAATTAATCATCTTTCCCCATCTCACTCGACTCCCCCAACAGAACTATCCATTAAAGTAAATGATTGCGCTCTCTTCCTAGTCCCACAAGCTCGCTGCCTTGGGGTAATCTTTCACTCTGATCTCTCCTTCAAATCACACATCCAAGCCCTTTCCACTTCCTGCCGAGTTCAACTCAAAAGTATTTTGCAGATTTGTACATTCTTCAACCAGGAATCTGCAAAAACCCTAGTCCATGCCCTTATCATCTCCCACCTTGACAGTTGCAACCTCCTACTTCTAAAGGTACCGTCACACTAAATGATATCGCTAGCGATCCGTGAAGTTGCAGCGTCCTGGCTAGCGATATCGTTGTGTTTGACACGCAACAGCGATCAGGATCCTGCTGTGATATCGCTAGTCGTTGATTAAAGTTCAGAACTTTATTTGGTCGTCAGATCGCCGTGTATCGTTGTGTTTGACAGCAAAAGCAACGATACCAGCGATGTTTTACAATGGTAACCAGGGTAAATATCGGGTTACTAAGCGCAGGGCCGCGCTTAGTAACCCGATGTTTACCCTGGTTACCAGTGTAAAATGTAAAAAAAACAAACACTACATACTTACATTCCACTGTCTGTCCCCCGGCGCTGTGCTTCTCTGCACTGTGTAAGTGCCAGCCGGAAAGCAGGGCACAGCGGTGACGTCACCGCTCTGCTTTCCGGCCGCTGTGCTTACACAGTGCAGAGAAGCAGAACGCCGGGGGACAGACACCGGAATGTAAGTATGTAGTGTTTTGTTTTTTTTACTTTTATGCTGGTAACCAGGGTAAACATCGGGTTACTAAGCGCGGCCCTGCGCTTAGTAACCCGATGTTTACCCTGGTTACCCGGGGACCTCGGCATCGTTGGTCGCTGGAGAGCGGTCTGTGTGACAGCTCTCCAGCGACCAAACAGCGATGCTGCAGCGATCGGGATCGTTGTCTGGATCGCTGCAGCGTCGCTAAATGTGACGGTACCTTAACAGTTTTGCACCCCTCCAATCAATTCTAAAATCTGCTGCTCCCTGACTAATCCACTTATACCCCCACTATTCCACAGCTTCTCCCCTCTGTCAATCCCATTGATGGCCCCCCATTACCCAGAGACTCCATTTTAAAACCCTAACCATGGCTTACAAAGCCATCCACATCCTGTCTTCTCCATACATCTGTAACCTTGTATCCCAGTACTTACCTGCATGCAACCTTCAATCCTCACAAGATCTCCTTCTCTATTCCCTGTAATATCCTCATCCCACAATCGCATCCAAGATTTCTCCTGCGCATCCCCCTACTCTGGAACTCTCTACCCCAACATATCATACTCTCAACTACCATGGAAACCTTAAAAAGGAACCTGAAGACCTACTTCTTCTGACAAGCCTACAACCTTCAGTAACCACCAAACCACTACACGACCAGCTCTACCCTCACCTACTGTAGCCCCACACATCCCTTGTAGATTGTGAGCCTTTGCGGCCAGGGTGTTCACTCCTCCTGCGCCAGTCATGGCTTGTATTGTTTAAGATTATTATACTTGTTTCTATTATGTATACCCCTCCTTACATGTAAAGCACCATGGAATAAATGGCATTATAATATTAAATAATAATAATAACTCCACACAGGAATTGTCTCAGAATGCTTTACTACCACTTGTAAATAGTCTTTATCAATGTAGAATGATGCACCTATTTATCATTAAAGATAGAATTTATTTACTGTGAGAGCAGTGAAATTATCAAACTCTCGACAAAAGTCTGCTCACGGAGTACATGTTTTGGTATATTGTGGCTTTGCCATATTAGCCAACCCTTATGTATTGATCCCTGAGTCTACCCTAATCTAAAGCCAATTTAACCTCCATGAGTGATATCAGTCCAAACAGGGTGTTGGTGAGAGCAGGAGGATTGAGATTGATCAGAGGACATGGTGTACAGACATGACTATGGGAAAGGGAATAATATGGACTATACTCATTAAAATTGTCAGTTGAATTGCAAATACTAGAGATGAGCGAATCTTCCAAAATTCACACTCAGCAGCTTCACCGAATTTTCCCCAAAAATGTGATTTGCAATGAATAAATTTGTTACACTTACAAATTTGCCTGGAAAAGATGTGTATAGCACTGTGATTGCTAGGGGAAAACTGATGATAATGGTGATAAACAATAGCCTATTTAACAAAATACTGTGATAACATAATTTTTAGGCAACTCATATACTGTATTTTGTGTCCAAAAATCATCCCTGTTTGATATCAAATGCCTACTGTCATGCTGCTGCAGTGCAGCATAATGCAACCTCCACCAGTGGGAGCTTGGGAGGGGAATGAGTCTGCGTGCACAGAGAAGCACCGCAGATCAGCAGCACAGGCACCACCAAGAGGTGAGAGAGTGGTCAGACAAGCTGGGTCAAAATACAATCGGTAATAGAAGCACAAGAAGGGATAAGAAGCAAATGTGGTCAGACAAGCAGAAGGTTCAGCAGCGGTCAGAAGTAGTGTTGAGCGATACCGTCCGATACTTGAAAGTATCGGTATCGGAAAGTATCGGCCGATACCGGCAAAGTATCGGATCTCGCCGATACCGATACCCGATACCAATACAAGTCAATGGGACACCAAGTGCAGCGCCCCAGAGTCCTGGTCGTTGCAGTACGGTGGCTCCGCCACTATGGGGAGCCATGGTGCGTCCGATGGCACTGAAGGAGTTCATCTGATCAGGTATCACAGACACCAATACATTTCACCGCAGGGCCTCCGGGGGGGGAGCTAAGGGTTCTATTCATTAGGCCACTCCCCACCATAGTGGGTAAACTGGGGGTCAGGCAGGAAGTTAGATCAGAAAGCTGACTGGATTGGACGAAGCAACACTCAGTGGCAGAGGGTGTTGTGGAGGAAGAGACAGTAGGGTCTCTGCCAGGGGTGGGATCCTGGCAGAGGCTTGGCATTGGAAAGAACGTAACGGGACCGTGCCTGCTCAGAATAGCGGCGGTGCCCTAAGAAAGGACTAGAAGCGAGATAGATTGTGCTGAGTGAGAAACGAGATCAAGCAATAGGAGAATTCCAGTAGGGGTCGTGCTGTAAGACCGAAGCAACACCCTACTGAGGCGCACTACCGGTGGTCGGAACGCCGAGGGAGTATTATAACATTCAGCTTCAAGCAATACTCTAAACAGCGGCAGGACAGTCAGTTTAAGGTGGGCTGTCTAACACATATCACCTATGAAGTCTTGGGAGGCAATTGCGGGAGAGGGGCGTCTCTAGGGTCCCGGAAGAACTCCAGGCCTACCCGACAAACGGGTGCCGTTCTAACCGTAACATCAGGGAGGGACGGATGATTAGAAGAACATCATTTAATCGAGTTGTGAGGGAACTTAAGAAACAGACACAACAGTTGTGGGGTACTTTCCGTAAGCACAGCAGGGGAGGACTACAACACATAGCGCTAAGAAGGAAGGCACCGATTTCCACCTGTGAAGAGAACTCTGGAAGTGCCATTGGACCGGCCGGACTTGCGCAGCCTGGTGAACCGTATTCTGGACTGAGGACTCAGAGATCTCCAGTAAAGAGGTAAAGAGACTGCAACCTGGTGTCCTCATTATTTACCGCGACCTGCACCCCACAACTGCACCGTTACAACACGACTTATTGCACCGGACGTCCCCCACTGACAGACAGGGCCACGGACCAGGTCTAGCCACCGTGACAACCCCAGGACTGAGACCCAGAGGCCCGGCTCCGGGTACCCCTCGGCCCTGCGGCGGTGTGGGGGCGCTCCGCAAACTTGGCGTCACGAACAGGATCTACTTAAGCCTGAAGAATCAGGTCATGTGTGCCTTGGAACTGTGATTTATTGTGCTTGGACTGTGATTTATTGCAAAGACTGTGCTGCGCCATTTACCGCCAAAAGTTCGCGCCAAAACTGCCGCCATTACAGCGCTGAGGAGAGCGCAGGAGAAGAAGAAGGGCGTGGAAGTGGGCGTGAACAAGCTGAAGAGCGCGAAAGACAATGGCCGCCCAGTCTAAATATCTCGGCCCCTTGAGGACGTGTCCGTCAGCAGCTGAGATCCGCCTCCTGATCCTCAATGGTGGGCAGAGACAGAGAAAACGAAACCGCCCACGAAGGAGAGAGCGGGAAAAGGACCAGGAAGAAGAAGTGAGCGACATGGAGGACGCCATGGCGAGCCGCCCGGAGCCGGAGCGTGGGGTCGGAGCAGAGGACTCCCCCAGCCACCCGGAGGGGCACCGCAACCAGGCCTCCACCGCTGATGCTGAATTCCTGCAGGCCGGAGTGGACGAGCTCAGCGATCGACCCCGGCGGATGCAGCTGAGCACTGAGGCCGGGTGGAAGAAGGCCATCATCAGGAGCCTCACCAGACATCTGTCGGCAGCCTCATCTGGTCCGGAGCAGGAAAGAAGTCCCAGCGCTCCGAAGCTGGAAAGCAAGGCCCTGCCGGAAAGCGAGGTGCTGCAAGCAGAGATGACAGCGTCGCAGCACAAGGCCCCGCAGCCAGCGTTCCAGACCCCAGCGGAGACGGAGCAGACCGGCACCGGAGGAACCGCATCTGAAGCAGGTAGGAAGAGCCACCCTGCCCTGATGACCGACACCACTCCAGTGACTGCTAGTGCCACAGCTGCTGACTCCGTTCCAGTGACTGATCTTGCAGCAGCCGCTACCTTTGCTGCCGCAAATGCCCATACTCAGGCTGCGCAGACCTCCATCGCTATGCATGACCTAACCGTACATGAGAGACGGATTAACGGCGTTTGTCCAGCACTGGGTGTAACCCTGGATCTCACTTTGCCCAGGCCAAGAAGGGTTAAGTGCCAGGTGCAGCCCTGGAAGCCGTCCCACTAAACCTCGGAAACCTGAAACTGTAAATAGTTAACTGTTTATTTCCTTGCTGTTTTGCTGCTAAAACCCATCCAGGGTTAACTTTTTATGGATCCCTTAGTTGACCCGGGATCCTTATTGTTTGTTTTTCTACAAGTTTGCACAAGTTTTACAAACTGAGAAATCATGAACAGTGCATGATCCAAACTTTCTTGTAAATAGTTTGCACCTTATTAAAGGCGCTTCCTACTGGTTTTATTTAAAGACTCTTTGCGAAGATACCGTTCTGGAACCTTTGCTGAACAAAGACTGGTAGGCTGAGAAGACGAGCTACCTCAGAAAGACTTGATCCTCTTTTAAAGGGGATGTCCAACAGCGTACTTACGAGAGATACTGTTTTAAGAACAGTAATGCCATGGTAATGTTGGAATGAGAAAAGTTGTATGTGTTTTAACTAGTTAAATGTAAAGAAATACTGATGATGATGCTCTGGAAGAAATGTAACTGTTTTGCATATAGGAAAGTTATGTGTGTTCAATTTGTTTAAAATGTGAAACCTAGATAATGTTCTTTGAAAAAGAAAGATGCAGAAAGCCCGTAGGGGCAGATTTAGAGTTCTGCTTAAGTGAAAGTAAGAAAGTAATAATGAAGGTGAGGATAGAAGGTAAACCCTGAGTCCCCATGGAAAGTTAATAATGTGTTACTAAGGACAGAAAGTGAACCCGTAGGGGTTAGTGAGTGAGTCCTAATAGGAGCCAAGTAGAGCCGGCTCCATGTTCTCTAATTGAAAGGAATGTTATGTCTATACCATGTATAGTAGAGAAAGGCAGTAGGCCCTGGCTGAACGGGGCGGTCCTGTAAAAGAAAGGAGAGGCAGTAGGTCTGGTGCCATAGGGACAGGCGGTCCTGCAGGTTCAAAGTAGGAGAATGAAAAGTTAACTTGCCCTGTAATGTGATTATGGGAAGGCCTTTAGCGAGCTAGGAGTGTATGTTCCTTGAAGGCAATGTTAAATTATTGTTCATTTAATTGCACTTAGTAGAATACCCGGTTGGGTAATGAGAGTTAATTGTAGCCTGTTGCTATGATATTTAATTATGTTTGTAACGTTAAAGTGTCCTCACCTCCCATAAAGGGAAGCCTGTTCAAGTATACTTATTGTTTTGCACTCAACAAAATTGTATGTCTTTTTGCTAACCTGTATTGTTGTTTTCTTCCCAGTCCCGGAGTACTGTGTTTAACCAGGGGGGAGTGCAGCGCCCCAGAGTCCTGGTCGTTGCAGTACGGTGGCTCCGCCACTATGGGGAGCCATGGTGCGTCCGATGGCACTGAAGGAGTTCATCTGATCAGGTATCACAGACACCAATACATTTCACCGCACGGCCTCCGGGGGGAGCTAAGGGTTCTATTCATTAGGCCACTCCCCACCATAGTGGGTAAACTGGGGGTCAGGCAGGAAGTTAGATCAGAAAGCTGACTGGATTGGACGAAGCAACACTCAGTGGCAGAGGGTGTTGTGGAGGAAGAGACAGTAGGGTCTCTGCCAGGGGTGGGATCCTGGCAGAGGCTTGGCATTGGAAAGAACGTAACGGGACCGTGCCTGCTCAGAATAGCGGCGGTGCCCTAAGAAAGGACTAGAAGCGAGATAGATTGTGCTGAGTGAGAAACGAGATCAAGCAATAGGAGAATTCCAGTAGGGGTCGTGCTGTAAGACCGAAGCAACACCCTACTGAGGCGCACTACCGGTGGCCGGAACGCCGAGGGAGTATTATAACATTCAGCTTCAAGCAATACTCTAAACAGCGGCAGGACAGTCAGTTTAAGGCGGGCTGTCTAACACATATCACCTATGAAGTCTTGGGAGGCAATTGCGGGAGAGGGGCGTCTCTAGGGTCCCGGAAGAACTCCAGGCCTACCCGACAAACGGGTGCCGTTCTAACCGTAACATCAGGGAGGGACGGACGATTAGAAGAACATCATTTAATCGAGTTGTGAGGGAACTTAAGAAACAGACACAACAGTTGTGGGGTACTTTCCGTAAGCACAGCAGGGGAGGACTACAACACATAGCGCTAAGAAGGAAGGCACCGATTTCCACCTGTGAAGAGAACTCTGGAAGTGCCATTGGACCGGCCGGACTTGCGCAGCCTGGTGAACTGTATTCTGGACTGAGGACTCAGAGATCTCCAGTAAAGAGGTAAAGAGACTGCAACCTGGTGTCCTCGTTATTTACCGCGACCTGCACCCCACAACTGCACCGTTACAACACGACTTATTGCACCGGACGTCCCCCACTGACAGACAGGGCCACGGACCGGGTCTAGCTACCGTGACAACCCCAGGACTGAGACCCAGAGGCCCGGCTCCGGGTACCCCTCGGCCCTGCGGCGGTGTGGGGGCGCTCCGCACAAGTATCGGAAGGTATCCTGATGGTTCCCAGGGTCTGAAGGAGAGGAAACTCTCCTTCAGGCCCTGGGATCCATATGAATGTGTAAAATAAAGAATTAAAATAAAAAATATTGATATACTCACCTCTCCGACGCAGCCTGGACCTTACCGCTGTGAACCGGCAGTCTTCTTTGCTTAAAATGAGCGCGTTCAGTACCTTCCATGACGTCACGGCTTCTGATTGGTCGCGTGCCGCTCATGTGACCGCCACGCGACCAATCAGAAGCCGTTACGTCATCCCTCAGGTCCTAAATTCCTAGAAGGGAATTTAGGACCTGAGGGATGACGTTGCGGCTTGTGATTGGTCGCGTGGCGGTCACATGAGCGGCACGCGACCAATCAGAAGCCGTGACATCATGGAAGGTGCTGAACGCGCTCATTTTAAGCAAAGCAGGCTGCCGGTTACTACCAGGGCGCGTCAGAGGGTGAGTATATCCCTACTTTTTATTTTAATTCTTTATTTTTTACATGGATATGGATCCCAGGGCCTGAAGGAGAGTTTCCTCTCCTTCAGACCCTGGGAACCATACACTGGGAACTTCCGATTCCGATTCCCGATACCACAAAAGTATTGGATCTCGGCCGATACTCTATACTTGCGGTATCGGAATGCTCAACACTAGTCAGAAGCGGATAAGACAAAGTCAGAAAACAGAAGCGAGTCCGAAATACAAGCCAAATCAGGTACCAGAGAATCTAACAAACAGACAAACAGAGAAATGCTGGGGAAAGGGCAGACAGAGGGAATTAACAGACACGGTACAAGTCAGGGTTCACAGCAGGACAAATCAAGAACTACCAGAGTCAGGTTCACACGCCGGAGGCAGAACTCTAGCTGACGCTACCAGCAAGATTCATGGGAGCTAAATAGCAAACCTGAACCCAGAATGAGGCAGAGCAAAGTTAACCCTTGACATGATCCGCCCGGAAAAAGGGCAGACAGGGAAAAACCCTGGAACGGATCATGACACCTACTTAGTTTCTCTTTCTTGGCTACTTTGAAAGAGCATACACGTCTTATGTTGGAAAATTAAATCAACTAAATTTGTAAGTGCATTTATTTTTTTTACAACACAAACACTTTGTGAAGTAGATAGTTGTATTAAAATTTTAAAAGTACGTACGTTTTTGATTAAAAAAATAATAAAATATTACTTGACCATCTCATAATCTATGATGCACAGTTTTTCCTGATACACAAGCCTCTGTTTCAGTGTTGTTTTCAGTAGCAACCTTTTGTCAGTTGGGTATTAAACTGCCCTTCTTGCTTGTAGTGTGTGAAGAACACAAAAAAATATGTTATTAATGTGCTGTTACTGCACTTTGTCAGAGATGAATTAATTCACAGTCACACTGACTCTGCAGGTCCAGCACTTCCCTATCACTTGAATATTTGTATAATTATTCACAGACTGCTACTGCCACTCTCAATTTCAATATGCCTCAGCACTGCAGCAGGACAGCAAAATTAGACATAAGATTTGTTCTATTCATATGTGTAATAAGCTGTGTTCTGTGACCTGATATCAGTTGCCTGAAAAATCCTAGAATGACCACTTCTTTCCTAAACCTTATTTTTAATAGTAGCTGTGTTAATCCCCACTGATTAATTGCACTAGACCATATGATGTGAAAGGTTCAGGGCATATAGTGGCTCCTGATTTCATCACTCCACACTCATTACTTCCCAATCTTCAGTACAGGAAAGATATATATCTTGGTGCCTTGTTAGCCAGTAGATAGAAAAATAGTTAGAATTGAGAGTCCTCAGTTAGTCCTCAGCCATTAACCCCTTTCTGCCATTGGACGTACTATTCCGTCCATGTGGGGTGGGCCCTAATTGCCAAGGATGGAATAGTACGTCCAGCGCGATCAGCCGCGCTCACGGGGGCCTATCGCAGCTGACATCCGACACTATGTACCAGGAGCGGTCACGGACCGCCCCCGGCACATTAACCCCCGGCACACCGCGATCAAACATGATCGCGGTGTGCCGGCGGTACAGGGAAGCATCGCGCAGGGAGGGGGCTCACCGTGTGCTTCCCTGAGACCCCCGGAGCAATGTGATGTGATCTCGTTGCTGAGAGGGTCTCTTACCTCCTATCCCTGCAGGCCCCGGATCCAAAATGGCCGCGGGGCTGCATCCGGGTCCTGCAGGGATTACTTCCGGGTGCAGACCAGGCTCTGGTAAGCTTGCAGCACTGGAACTCAGATCGATGATCTGACAGAGTGCTGTGCAAACTGTCAAATCAGCGACCTGTGATGTCCCCCTGGGACAAAGTAAAAAAGTAAAAAAAAAAATTCCACATGTGTAAAAAAAAAAGAAAAAAAAAATTTCTAAATAAAGAAAAAAATATATATTATTCCCATAAATACATTTCTTTATCTAAATTAAAAAAAATCAAACAATAAAAGT
The DNA here is from genome assembly GCF_051348905.1 of Ranitomeya variabilis. Lineage (NCBI taxonomy): Eukaryota > Metazoa > Chordata > Amphibia > Anura > Dendrobatidae > Ranitomeya > Ranitomeya variabilis. The sequence continues at coordinate 93,784,699 of NC_135239.1, read as the reverse complement.
ACACATATTTAGTATTGCCGCGTCCGTAACGACCCCACCTATAAAACTATATCACTAGTTAACCCCTTCAGTGAACACCGTAAAAAAAAAAACGAGGCAAAAAAACACGCTTTATTCTCATACCGCCAAACAAAAAGTGGAATAACACACGATCAAAAAGACTGATATAAATAACCATGGTACCGCTGAAAACGTCATCTTGTCCCACAAAAAATCGAGCCACCATATAGCATCATCAGCGAAAAAATTAAAAAGTTATAGTCCTCAGAATAAAGCGATGCCAAAATAATTATTTTATCTATAAAATAGTTTTTATCGTATAAAAGCGGCAAAACATTAAAAAATGATATAAATGAGGTATCGCTGTAATCGTACTGACCCAAAGAATAAAACTGCTTTATCAATTTTACCAAACGCGGAAGGGTATAAACGCCTCCCCCAAAAGAAATTCATGAATAGCTGGTTTTTGGTCATTCTGCCTCACAAAAATCAGAATAAAAAGCGATCAAAAAATCTCCCATGCCCAAACATGTTACCAATAAAAAAGTCAACTCGTTCCGCAAAAAACAAGACCTCACATGACTCTGTGGACTCATATATGGAAAAATTATAGCTCTCAAAATGTGGTAATGCAAAAAATATTTTTTGCAATAAAAAGCGTCTTTCAGTGTGTGACGGCTGCCAATCATAAAAATCAGCTAAAAAACCCACTATAAAAGTAAATCAAACCCCCCTTCATCACCCGCTTAGATAGGGAAAAATTAAAAAATTTAAAAAATGTATTTATTTCATTTTCCCATTAGGGTTAGGGCTAGGGTTAGGGCTAGGGTTAGGGTTAGGGATAGGGTTAGGGTTAGGGTTAGGGCTAGGGGCTAGGGGCTAGTGCTAGGGTTAGGGCTAGGGTTAGGGCTAGGATTAGGGCTAGGGTTAGGGCTAGGGTTAGGGTTGGGGCTAGGGTTGGGGCTAGGGTTAAGGCTACAGTTAGGGTTGGGGCTAAAGTTAGGGTTAGGGTTGGGGCTAAAGTTAGAGTTAGGGTTTGGATTACATTTACGGTTGGGAATAGGGTTGGGATTAGGGTTAGGGGTGTGTCTGGGTTAGAGGTGTGGTTAGGGTTACCATTGGGATTAGGGTTAGGGGTGTGTTTGGATTAGGGTTTCAGTTATAATTGGGGGGTTTCCACTGTTTAGGCACAACAGGGGCTCTCCAAACGCGACATGGCGTCCGATCTCAATTCCAGCCAATTCTGCGTTGAAAAAGTAAAACAGTGCTCCTTCCCTTCCGAGCTCTCCCGTGCACCCAAACAGGTGTTTATCCCAACATATGGGGTATCAGCGTACTCGGAACACATTGGAGAACAACTTTTAGGGTCCAGTTTCTCCTGTTACCCTTGGGAAAATACAAAACTGGGGGCTAAAATATAATTTTTAGGGGAATTTTTTTTTTCTATTTTCACGTTTCTGCGTTATAAACTGTAGTGAAACACTTGGGGGTTCAAAGCTCTCACAACACATCTAGATGAGTTCCTTGGAGGGTCTAGTTTCCAAAATGGTGTCACTTGTGTTTTTTTTTACTGTTTAGGTACATTAGGGGCTCTGCAAATGCAATGTGACGCCTGCAGACCATTCCATCTAAGTCTGCATTCCAAATGGCGCTCCATCCCTTCCGAGCCCTCCCATGCGCCCCACACAGTGGTTCCCCCCCACATATGGGGTACTAGCGTACTCAGGACAAATTGGACAACAAATTTTGGGGTCCAATTTCTCCTGTTACCCTCGGGAAATACAAAACTGGGGGCTAAAAAATAATTTTTGTGGGCAAAAATTTTTGTTTTATTTTTATGGCACTGCATTATAAACTTCTGTGAAGCACTTGGTGGGTCAAAGTGCTCACCACACCTCTAGATAAGTTCCTTAGGGGGTCTACTTTCCAAAATGGTGTCACTTGTGGGGGGTTTCAATGTTTAGGCACATCAGTGGCTCTCCAAACGCAACATGGCGTCCCATCTCAATTCCTGTCAATTTTGCATTGAAAAGTCAAACGGCGCTCCTTCCCTTCTGAGCTCTCTCATGCGCCCAAACAGTGGTTTACCCCCACATATGGGGTATCACCATACTCAGGACAAATTGTACAACAACTTTTGGGGTCCAATTTCTTCTCTTACCCTTGGGAAAATAAAAAATTATGGGCGAAAAGATAATTTTTGTGAAAAAATATGATTTTTTTTATTTTTACGGTTCTGCATTATAAACTTCTGTGAAGCACTTGCTGGGTCAAAGTGCTCACCACACCTCTAGATAAGTTCCTTAGGGGGTCTACTTTCCAAAATAATGTCACTTGTGGGGGGTTTCAATGTTTAGGCACATCAGTGGCTCTCCAAACGCAACATGGCGTCCCATCTCAATTCCAGTCAATTTTGCATTGAAAAGTCAAATGGCACTCCTTCGCTTCCGAGCTTTGTCATGCGCCCAAACAGAGGTTTACCCCCACATATGGGGTATTGGTGTACTCAGGACAAATTGTACATCTTTTGGGGTCCATTTTATCCTGTTACCCTTGGTAAAATAAAACAAGTTGGAGCTGAAGTAAATTTTGTGTGAAAAAAAGTTAAATGTTCATTTTTATTTAAACATTCCAAAAATTCCTGTGAATGGTGTCACACTTGCGCATTTTCTATCATATAGACCCCTCGAAATGACTTCAAATGAGATGTGGTCCCTAAAAAAAATGGTGTTGTAAAAATGAGAAATTGCTGGTCAATTTTAACCCTTATAACTCCCTAACAAAAAAAAATTTTGGTTCCAAAATTGTGCTGATGTAAAGTAGACATGTGGGAAATGTTACTTATTAAGTATTTTGTGTGACGTATCACTGTGATTTAATTGCATAAAAATTCAAAGTTGGAAAATTGCGAAATTTTCAAAATTTTTGCCAAATTTCCATTTTTTTCACAAATAAACGCAGGTAATATCAAATAAATTTTACCACTATCATGAAGTACAATATGTCTTGAGAAAACTGTGTCAGAATCACCATGATCCGTTGAAGCGTTCCAGAGTTATAACCTCATAAAGGGACAGTGGTCAGAATTGTAAAAATTGGCCTGGTCATTAACGTGCAAACCACCCTGGGGGGTAAAGGGTTTAAAAGGTATCAACCACTGAGGACTCTCAATTCTAAATATTTTTCAATCTTCAGTAGTGTGTGAAATGGCACAAGGCAGTGTTTATTTTTCTTTTGCTCACAAACAGAATCGCTAACTATTCAATTAGCAGGGACTGGAGAATCTCATGCAATTGATCCTCTGCAAATCAACATTGAGTCACATCATCTCTAGTAAGCACCCATGCCAAGCACCTTACAAAGGATAGTTTTATGTTGTGCAAAAATGCCGGGTGCCTTTGAAGGAAATTATGAATACATGCATGGTTATACTTTAGCAATTTTGAGAGGCTGAAACATGCAAAAGATAAATGTTATTGAGTAAATAACTCTAAATAAAAGAAATGCATAATGTAGCCACTTTCAATTATTTTACAATTATATTTTAATTTCTGCAATCTTTTTAGCCGAGACCTTCAAACTTAAGATGAAGAGGTACGAAAAGATTTAGATGTTCAAAGGATTCTCATCAATAAGCCCAATTACATTTTATCCAACTCCATCCAGAAACAATAACAGCTAGGCAGGCAGTGGTGAGGTACCTGCTATTAGGAGGCATTGATAAAGATTTTTATGGATCACATCATTTTGATAAATTAACCCCTTAATCCCATATGAGGTAATATCTCGTCGAGGTGACCTGGGACTTAATTCCCAGGGACAGGATAGTACATCATAGGTGATCGGCCGCGCTCACAGGGAGAGCGCGGCTGATCGCCACCAGGTGTCAGCTAATTATTACAGCTGACATCCGGCACTACATTACATTTACTGTTGGGATTAGGGTTGGAATTAGGATTAGGGGTGTGGTTAGGGTTATGGTTGGGATTAGGGTTAAGGGTGTGTTACATTTACGGTTGGGATTAGGGTTGGGGTTAGGGTTAGAGTTGGGGCTAAAGTTAGGGTTAGGGCTACAGTTAGGGTTGGGCTAAAGTTAGAGTTAGGGCTACAGTTAGGTTTAGGGTTGGGGCTAAAGTTAGGGTTAGGGTTGTGGCTATAGTTAGTGTTAAGGTTTGGGCTAAAGTTAGGGTTGGGGCTAAAGTTAGGGTTTGGATTACATTTACGGTTGGGATTAGGGTTGGGATTAGGGTTAGGGGTGTGGTTAGGGTTATGGTTGGCATTAGGGTTAACGGTTTGTTGGGGTTAGGCTTTCTGTTAGAATTGGGGATTTCTACTGTTTAATCACATCAGGGGCTCTCCAAACCCGACATGGCATCCGATCTCAATTACAGCCAATTCTGCTTTGAAAAAGTAAAACTGTGCTCCTTCCCTTCCGAGCACTCCCGTGCAAACAAACAGGGGTTTACCCAAACATATGGGGTATCAGCGTACACAGGACAAATTGGAAAACAACTTTTGGAGTCCAATTTCTCCTGTTATCCTTGGGAAAATACAAAACCGGGGGCTAAAAAACTAATTTTTGAGGGAAAAAAAGGATTTTTTATTTTCACGGCTCTGCGTTATATACTGTAGTGAAACACTTGGGGCTCAAAGTTCTCACAACACATTTCCAATATGGGGTCACTTGTGGGGGTTTCTACTGTTTAGGTACATCAAGAGCTCTGCAAACGCAATATAACGCCTGCAGACCATTGCATTTAAGTCTGCATTCCAAATGGCGCTCCTTCCCTTCCGAGCTCTGCCATGTGCCCAAACGGTGGTTCCCCCCATATATGGGATATCAGCGTACTCAGGATAAAGTAGGGTGGTTTCACACTTGCGTTTTTGTCTGCAACGTTTTTTGCACAAAAAAACGCATGCGTTTTTTCCCTATATTTAACATTGAAAACGCGTGTTTTTTTGTACGCGTTTGGTCGCGTTTTCAAACGCATGCGTTTTTTTCTGCATGCGTTCATTTTCAGAAATGCAACCTGTAGTATTTTCTTGCGGCGGTTTTTTGCCGCGAAAAAAATGCATTGCTGTCTATGTAAACGCATGCGTTTTTAAGCACATGCGTTTGTTTGCGTTAAAAACACATGCGGTTTTATAGAAAAAAACAGAAAACCCACTGAAAAGCCACCCACCACCATCAAGGTGATAAAGGGATCCAAACCCTAACCCTAACTCTACCCCTAACCTCACTCCTAACCGTTTAATGAACATTTTCTTACAGTCATAGTGCCACGTATTTAAGTGCCACGTATCACGTATTTCAGTGCCACGTGTTTCAGTGCCACTTATTTAAGTGCCACGTATCACGTATTTCAGTGCCACGTATCACGTATTTCAGTGCCACGTATTTTATTGCCACATATTTAAGTACCACGTATTTCAGTTGCACGTATTTCAGAGCCACGTATTTCAGTGCCACGTATTTAAGTGCCACGTATTTCAGTGCCACGTATTTCAGTCACGTTTAGGGTTAGGATTAGGGGTAGGGTTAGGGTTAGGGTTTTCTTGTTTTTTCTTGTGTTTTCTTGTGTTTTCTTGTGTTTTCTTGTGTTTTTCTATAAAAACGCATGCGTCTAAAAAACGCATGCGTTTTACCGCGTTTACATGCGTTTTTCCACACATGCGGTTTTTTTTAAAACGCATGCAGATAAAAACGCAAGTGTGAAACCAGCCTTAGACAACTTTTGGTATCCAATTTCTCCTGCTACCCTTGGGAAAATACAAACCGGGGGCTAAAAATATAATTTTGTGGAAAAAAAAGGATTTTTTATTTTTACAGCTCTGCGTTATAAACTGTAGTGAAACACTTGGGGGTTCAAAGTTCTCACAACACATCTAGATAAGTTCCTTGGGGGGTCTAGTTTCCAATATGGGGTCACTTTTGGGGGTTTCTACTGTTTAGGTACATCAGGGGCTTTGCTAACGCAATGTGATGCCTGGAGACCATTCCATCTAAGTCTGCATTCCAATCGGAGCTCCTTCCCTTCCAAGCTCTGCCATGTGGGCAGCACGGTGGCGCAGTGGTTAGCACAGCAGCCTTGCAGCGCTGGAGTCCTGGGTTCTAATCCCACCTTGGACAACATCTGCAAAGAGTTTGTATGTTCTCTCCGTGTTTGCGTGGGTTTCCTCCAGGCACTCCGGTTTCCTCCCACACTCCAAAGACATACTGATAGGGAATTTAGAATGTGAGCCCCATCAGGGACAGCAATGACAATGATAATGTGTACAGACTGTAAAGCGCTGCGTAATATGTTAGCGCTATATAAAGATTATTATTAAGATTATTATTATTATGTGCCCAAACGATGGTTCCCACATAAATATTGGGTATCAGCGTACTCAGGACAAATTGTAGAAAAACTTTTGGGGTCCAATTTCTCCTGTTACCCTTGGGAAAATACAAACCAGGGGCTAAAAATATAATTTTGTGGAAAAAAAAGGATTTTTTATTTTCACAGCTCTGCGTTATAAACTGTAGTGAAACACTTGGGGGTTCAAAGTTCTCACAAAACATCTAGATAAGTTCCTTGGGGGGTCTAGTTTCCAATATGGGGTCACTTGTGGGGGTTTCTACTGTTTAGGTACATCAGGGGCTTTGCAAACACAATGTGATGCCTGGAGACCATTCCATCTAAGTCTGCATTCCAATCGGAGCTCCTTCCCTTCCAATCTCTGCCATGTGCCCAAACGATGGTTCCCACATAAATATTGGGTATCAATGTACTCAGGACAAATTGTAGAACAACTTTTTGGGTCCAATTTCTCCTGTTACCCTTGGGAAAATACAAAACCGGGGGCTAAAAAATAATTTTTGTGGAAAAAAAAGGATTTTTTTTTATTTTCACGGCTCTGCATTATAAACTGTAGTGAAACACTTGGGGGTTCAAAGTTCTCACAACAAATCTAGATAAGTTCCTTGGGGGGTGTTCTTTCCAATATGGGGTCACTTGTGGGGGGGTTTCTACTGCATCTAAGTCTGCATTCCAAAAGGTGCTACTTCCATTCCGAGCTCCCTTATGCGCCTAAACAGTGGTTCCCCCCACATATGGGGTATCAGCGTACTCAGGACAAATTGAACAACAACTTTTGGGATCCAATTTCTCCTGTTACCTTTGGAAAATACAAAACTGGAGGCTAAAAATAATTTTTCTGAAAAAAAAAAGAATTTTTATTTTCACGGCTCTGCGTTATAAACTGTAGTGAAACACTTGGAGGTTCAAAGTTCTCACAACACATCTAAATAAGTTCCTTAGAGGATCTTCTTTCCAAAATGATGTCACTTATGGGGGGTTTCAATTTTAGGCACATCAGGGGCTCTCCAAACGCGACATGGTGTCCTATCTCAATTCCAGTCAATTTTGCATTGAAAAGTCAAACGGTGATCCTTCCCTTCTGAGCTCTGCCATGCACCCAAACGGTGGTTTACCCCCACATATGGGGTATCAGCGTACTCAGGACAAATTGCACAACAACTTTTGCAATCCAATTTTTTCTGTTAGCCTTAGGAAAATAAAAAATTGGGGGCGAAAAGATCATTTTTGTGAAAAAATCTGATCTTTTATTTTTACGGCTCTACATTATAAACTTCTGTGAAGCACTTATTGGATCAAAGTGCTCACCACACATCTAGATAAGTTCCTTAGGGGATATACTTTCCAATATGGTGTCACTTGTGGGGGGGTTTCAATGTTTAGGCACATCAGGGGCTCTCCAAACGCAACATGGCATCCCATCTCAATTCCAGTCAATTTTGCATTGAAAAGTCAAACGGCGCATCTTCTATTCCAGGCTCTGCGATGCGGCCAAACAGTGGTTTACCCCCACATATGGAGTATGAGCGTACTCAAGTCAAATTGTAAAACAACTTTTGGCATCCAATTTCTCCTGTTACCGTTGGAAAATACAAAACTGGAGGCTAAAAATATTTTTTTTGGAAAAAAAAAGAATTTTTATTTTCACGGCTCTGCGTTATAAACTGTAGTGAAACACTTGGAGGTTCAAAGTTCTCACAACACATCTAAATAAGTTCCTTAGAGGATCTTCTTTCCAAAATGATGTCACTTATGGGGGGTTTCAATTTTAGGCACATCAGGGGCTCTCCAAACGCGACATGGTGTCCTATCTCAATTCCAGTCAATTTTGCATTGAAAAGTCAAACGGTGATCCTTCCCTTCTGAGCTCTGCCATGCACCCAAACGGTGGTTTACCCCCACATATGGGGTATCAGCGTACTCAGGACAAATTGCACAACAACTTTTGCAATCCAATTTTTTCTGTTAGCCTTAGGAAAATAAAAAATTGGGGGCGAAAAGATCATTTTTGTGAAAAAATCTGATCTTTTATTTTTACGGCTCTACATTATAAACTTCTGTGAAGCACTTATTGGATCAAAGTGCTCACCACACATCTAGATAAGTTCCTTAGGGGATATACTTTCCAATATGGTGTCACTTGTGGGGGGGTTTCAATGTTTAGGCACATCAGGGGCTCTCCAAACGCAACATGTCGTCCCATCTCAATTCCAGTCAATTTTGCATTGAAAAGTCAAACGGCGCATCTTCTATTCCGAGCTCTGCCATGCGCCCAAACAGTGGTTTACCCCGACATATGGGGTATGAGCGTACTCAAGTCAAATTGTAAAACAACTTTTGGCATCCAATTTCTCCTGTTACCCTAGGTAAAATAAAACAAATTGGAGCTGAAATAAATTTTTTGTGAAAAAAAGTTAAATGTTTATTTTTTTTAAACATTCCAAAAATTCATGTGAAATACCTGAAGGCTTAATAAACTTCTTGAATGTGGTTTTGAGCACCTTGAGGGGTGCAGTTTTTAGAATGGTGTCACACTTGGGTATTTTTTATCATATAGACCCCTCAAAGTGACTTCAAATGTGATGTGGTTCCTAAAAAAAAATGGTGTTGTAAAAATGAGAAATTGCTGGTTAACTTTTAACCCTTATAACTCCCTAACTAAAAAAATTTAGTTCCAAAATTGTGCTGATATAAAGTAGAAATGTGGGAAATGTTACTTATTAAGTATTTTGTGTGACATATCTCTGTGATTTAAGGGCATAAAAATTCAAAGTTGGAAAATTGCGAAATTTTCTAAATTTTCGCCTATTTTCCATTTTTTCACAAATAATCACAGGTAATATCAAAATTTTTTTACCACTATCATAAAGTACCATATGTGACAAGAAAACTGTGTCAGTATCATCAGGATCTGTTAAAGCGTTCCAGAGCTATAGCCTTATAAAGGGACAATGGTCAGAATTGTAAAAATTGGCCTGGTCATTAACGTGCAAACCACCCTTGGGGGTTAAGGGGTTAAAAATTGCTGCTTCATTTTAGATAAAAATGTATTGGATACTCATTCGTAATCTTGGGCCAGTGATGAATATAACCACAAACTATCTGTACAGAAAAAAAAACTTTTCAGAGAAACAAAACATTATCATTTAATTCCTTTAGGAGTCTGAAAGGTTGCTCTTTTCACAATATCTGTAAAAAAAACATGTTCCAACAATGGAGAAAGTGTGTTTTTTCCTTTAATATCTAAGCTAGAATATATATTTAGCCACCGGTGCTTTATAGACATTACTGCGCTGTGGAACCTCTTATTTCTGAAACACGCTGCTAAACTTAAAATTGTGAGGGGAAGAGGGACATGATTCTAATAAGATGTAATACTAAAGACAGAGGTGGTGCAATTTAAAAAAACCCTTGTGTAAACCCCCTGCTGCTATCATTTCTATGAGTCTGTCTTACATTTTTTCAAAACTACCATTATTATTTGCAAAAGTTTCTTTAGAGGGTTGAGAACTCAGAAAATATGATCTCGCACAGACAGGATTTAAACCTCCTGCTGGAAAAATAAAATTGTAACCTTAATGATTTTTCTCTGAGAAGACTCTGAAAAAAATGACTTCTTCAGTCTGTTTTAGGACAGGGTTTAGTTTAAAAAATATTTCGGCTCCCTTTTTTGTCTTCACTTTTCTTAATTTTTCATGCATGTAGAAGAAGAATAATAGCAGTAATAATCCTAACGACTGCATAAAGTATTTCAATGACAAACCATTACACATCCCATATGTTCTGATTTGAACACTAGGAAAGGTCTAATTATCCATAGTCTTAAAAGTTCTGTTGCATCTCTTATTTTGGTTGTACATTATTATAGAAATTTAAGGACATAAATAATCTTTCTGGTCATTAGCTAATCATAAGATATTGCAATAAATCATATCAATGAAACACAAATTCTGAATTGTAAAATGAATAATACATTCTGCATAAACAGACATGTTTTTTCAAAAGTAAAAGCAAATGTAACAAAGTTTGTTATATATGTTATCAGAGAAATATATTACTTTCTCTACTCATAAAATATTTCTCCTCTTCTGTGCCTCCTGAAATTATCGCTCACTTCGATAAATGGCTAATATACTATTTGGTCAAAGCAAGACAGACTATAGGTTCAATCCAAAAAACTGCTAAAACCCATCTTGCTGAAGACAAGATTGGCTACCAGCAGGGACGTAATGATAACAGGTAAAGAGTTTACCTTCCTATCCAGGCCCTGAAGACTAGGGGGCCCAAAGGTTCCTTTTCCCCATATGAATAGACTATGGCTATTAAAGACCTCTGTAAGTTGGGGTCTCCAGTGGAGATTCTGCATTGGGTCTTACAAGCGTCAAATTACACCACTGACAACCAGCTCACTACGGTATAAGATTAAGGGTTCGTGCAAATGAATTTATAAATCAAACGGATCCTATTTTTAATCAGACAGCACACGGACATCCCACAGATCCATGTTATTTAATAAGGGGATTCAGATAACTCTGAAATCTCAGCATGCACTCGCCTGAGTAACTCATTGGGTGTCCCCCACCAAAAAAATAAACGGTTCACACTATGTTTATCTGCCTGGCATCCGATTTTTACGGATGCAACTTGAAATAATTCAGGAAACCTGCAAGTGTCACAGGAGGTAGTGTATGGTAAAAAAAACCAAAAACATTTGGCCACTTCTCCAGCCAAGCCAACACCACCGGATATGTAAGTACTTGATAGGTTCCTACCAATGGCAGGAAAAAGTTCTAATGGTGTAAAAAAAATCCAAATTCACATTTTGTCTGTATTTGCATGATCAAAGTTGCATTTGTTTTGCCATTGGTTTTTATTAATATTTTTCGTTCACAGACTCTGATGACTACGTTACTAAACATTGGTTCAGTTATTGCGCTCAGTATTGCAGCATGCCAAAAATGGCTCTGCACCACCATAACAGAGGCCCTACATGTACATGAAGCATATGAGTTTCCTTTTGCAATTATGGCTTGCTCCAACTTTTTTGTATGTCCATTGCAGTTAACTTTTTTTTTTTAATCTTTTTACCTTTATGGAATTGTAACATTTTTTAAAACTGGAAATTGAAGTTGCAAGGATATTGTGTCAGCCTGTCCACACTACTCCTATAAACATTTGGCATGTACATGTGGTGATTCCACACACAATATGGTTCTTGGAAAATGTGATGTGTTCTACTGCACAAAATGATAATGAAACATTTTTTTTTTAAAAACTATTTTTGGCGGACTTTGGAAGCTGCCTTTTTGAAGATCTGAAATATCCCATTTAGCTAATGTTGCACATTTGTTTCTCATTGGTGGTTTTGGATTTAGGACAAAGACAAATCTCACACAGGAGGACACCACCACTGAAGTTGTTTTTTTCAAGTAGTACGTAAACCCTTTGCATCTTGAAGAATTCCCCACATTGTCACAGGAAAGTGCAACAGCTGGACTAACCACCACATCTGATATTGAAGTCACCACCCCATCCCAACATCATCGTGAAACCGAGACTCTCACAATCTTACATAGATTACTTGTGACTGTTACCTCTGACTTCTGTTCAGCCATAAGTTGAGGTCACAAGATGGTGGCGTGAGACCAGAACAGCTGAAGATGGTGGCTGCTATGTATAACACTAGGCTCAGGGACCATACGTTAGTGGCACCATTTCAGCTCTGAAATTAAAAAAAAACTGCTGGAGAGGTGCTTTAGAGGGAATCTGCCAGCAGATTTGTGCTATTTAAGGACAGCATGTGGTATGGGTTAACACTGAATTCAGGGATGTGGCATGTGACAAACTGTGTGCTGTTGCTCACGACACTGAAGGTTTTATCACCTGGTGATGATCATTACTGTGACTTGCTGGCATGTGAGCACTCATCTGACCACACCCCCTCCTCTAGCAGGTCACTGTCTATAGACTATGTACACTGAATGCCTGGTGAGGGCTAGGCTAACTTTCTCTTCACTGTTGCATTGCTAAATCTAAAAACTCTGTGTCAAAACTGCTGCACCCAGTAATTAAGTGAGACATTGTTGGATTCAGGGTGTTTTTGGCTACATCATGCTGCTTTCAGGTAGCACAAACCTGCTGACAGATTCCCTGTAAAGAGATGAACTTGTTCAGCTACAAAGCTTCAGAAAGCCCTTCTGTCTAACAACTGTCAAATAATCCAGTATGTGTCAAGAAATTGTACCTTACACTATTACTGTTATTCAGTTTACATTGGACAGGAAGGGTTTATTTATTTTTGTGGCTGTTGACAATTTCTGACCCTTTCATCAGCATGATGCATCAGAAATATGAATTCATCTGACCAAAGAATATTTTCCACAGCTCAGTAATTCAATTTTCACTCTCTTTTGCCCTTTAGATGCTTGCCTGTCTTTTTCCATGTAAATGACACTCAAACCATTTTTCTGCCTTTGAGCTAATCCATACTAAACAAAATTACAAGTTGTGAGTTCGCACATGTTAGTGAGAGCAGCAGCATTGTTTTTAGCTTGAATGGGGACCACGTGTTAATCACATTGATTCTTTACATTCTCTTTTTCAAAGCAGGGTGTGACTAATATATAAAAAATAACTTTTAATACATTTACGCTAAAATTGGTATAACCAACCACATAGAAATAAGAACATAAAGGACTCACAGAAAGAAATTCCCATATACAGGGAATAAACAAATAACCAAATCCCTGAGACCTTCTAGACAATACACCAATGTCAGTCTCTTAAGGATCCACTCCTAAGAGGGAGCACGTGACACATGTAGATCACAAACCACATGTCTTTTGTCTCCATCAATCATGTGGAGATGCAGTGATCCTGATTAATAAAAAGTGGAACGATCTCACCTTCAGACTTCCTTTTCGGTAAGGGTAAGGCCGCTCATGTCCGCAGCATCTGGAAAGGGGGGGCCCATAAATCTGGCCGCACACATACCTGTCCACACTGTCAGGAAAGTAATTTTAACCCCAAAATACCAGACACATTTCCCTACGCGTTTCGTTCTGTGTAACTCATGGCCATAGTAACTAAACAGCACGCGCCACCGGAAGTGATGCGTGCGGTCCAAGAGCGGCGTTCCATGCAGGGCGCACGGAACATTATGTCACCCAGCCAGCCAAAGTAACACTGGGCGGGATATTTAAGAATGAAGAACGCCGCTTCATAGTGATTACCTATACACCCCTCTGTTTAGGGTCCCCCACGGAGGTGGAGGGATGATACATTAATTTCCCCTGATGAGTTACACAGAACGAAACGCGTAGGGAAATGTGTCTGGTATTTTGGGGTTAAAATTACTTTCCTGACAGTGTGGACGGGTATGTGTGCGGCCAGATTTATGGGCCCCCCCTTTCCAGATGCTGCGGACATGAGCGGTCTTACCCTTACCGAAAAGGAAGTCTGAAGGTGAGATCGTTCCACTTTTTATTAATCAGGATCACTGCATCTCCACATGATTGATGGAGACAAAAGACATGTGGTTTGTGATCTACATGTGTCACGTGCTCCCTCTTAGGAGTGGATCCTTAAGAGACTGACATTGGTGTATTGTCTAGAAGGTCTCAGGGATTTGGTTATTTGTTTATTCCCTGTATATGGGAATTTCTTTCTGTGAGTCCTTTATGTTCTTATTTCTATGTGGTTGGTTATACAAATTTTAGCGTAAATGTATTAAAAGTTATTTTTTATATATTAGTCACACCCTGCTTTGAAAAAGTCTATTTGATTGGTGCATATCCCATTTCATGATATTCTTTACATTCTCCACTGATTTCTTTGGTTTATTGGTTGTTAACATTCAAATGATTTACTTTTTCTGAATGTTCTTTCATGATCACATCACTTATTTAACCCCTTAACCCTGGAGGTATTTTCATTTTTGTTTTCGATTTTTGCTCCCCTTAGTCCCAGAGCCATAACTTTTGTATTTTCCATCAATATGGCCGTGTGAGGGCTTGTTTTTTTTGAGGAAAGAGTTGTACTTTTGAACAACTCCATTGGTTTTACCATGTTGTGTACTTTAAAATGGGAAACAAATTCCATAAAAAGTGCAATACCACACTTGCTTTTTGTTTGGCTTTTTTACTAGGTTCGCTAAATGCTAAAAATAACCTGCCAGTATTATTCTCCAGGACATTACAAATTCATAGACACCAAAAATGTCTATGTTTTTTTTTCATTAAGTAGTGAAGAAAAATTACAAACTTTGTTAAAAAGTGCCATTTTCCAATACCCGTAGCCTCTCCATTTTTCGTAATCTCGAGTTGGGTGAAGGCATATTTTTTGCACGCCGAGCTGTTGCTTTTAATGATACCATTTTGGTGCAGATGCGATCTTTTGGTCATCTGTTATTGCATTTTAACCCCTTAGTGACAGAGCCAATTTGCTACTTAATGAACAAGCCAATTTTTACAATTCTGACCATTGTCAATTTACATGGTTATAACTCTGGAACACTTCAACTGATTCTACTGATTTTGAGGTTTTTTTCTTTCCATGGCATATTGTACTTCATGTTAGCGATAAAATTTCTTTGATATGACTTGCATTTAAAAAACGGAAATATGGCAAAAAAGTTAAAAATTTAGAAATTTTCAAGCTTTGAATTTTTATGCCCATAAATCAGAGAGAAATGTCAAACAAAACAACATTTCAGCACAATTTTGGAAACAAAATTTGTTTTGTTAGGAAGTTATACGGGTTAAAAGTTGACCAGCGATTTCTCATTTTTACAATAAAATTTGCAAAACCATTTTTTTAGGGACCACCTCAAATTTGAAGTCACTTTGAGGGGTGTACGTGACAGAGAAAAACCAAAAGTGACACCATCCTAAAAACTGCACCCCTCAAGGTGCGCAAAATCACATTCAAGAAGTTTATTAACCCTTTGCTTCACAGAAACTGACACAATGTGAAAGGAAAAAAATGAACATTTAACTTTTTTTCACAAACATTTTACATCAGAGCCAATTGTTTTTATTTTCACAAGTGTAAAAAAAGAAAAAATGAACCACAAAGGTTGCTGTGCAATTTCTCCTAAATATGACGATACCCCATATGTGGGGTTAACCACTGTTTGGCTGCACGGCAGAGCTCGGAAGGGAAGGAGCGCCATTTGACTTTTTCAATGCAGAATTGGCTGGAATTGAGATAGGATGCCATGTTGCATTTGGAGAGCGCCTGATGTACCTAAACCGTGGGAACCCCCAATTCTAACTCCAACACACCTCTAAATCTAATCCCAACCCTAACCATAACCCTAACCACAACCCTAGCCCCAACACACCTCTAACCCTAATTCCAACCCTAACCACAATGATAACCACAAACCTAACCCTAATCCCAGCCTTAACCATAACCCTAAATGCAACCCTAACCCCAGCACACCCTAATCCTAATAGCAATCCTAACTATAACTATAACTCTAACCACAACCATAGCCCCAACACACTCCTAACCCTAATACCAAACCTATCCATTACCCCAACCACAAACCTAACCCTAACCACAAACCTAACCCTAACCCTAATCCCAACCCTAACCATAATCTCAACCCTAACCCTAGCCCTAGCCTTAACTCTAGCCCTAACCCTAGCTTTAGCCCTCGCCATAACCCTAGCACTAACTCTAACTCTTACTTTAGCCCAACTCACTTTAACCAAATTGTAACCCTAATGAAAAATGGAAATAAATCTAAAATATAAAAAATGTTTTATAAGTTTTCCCTAACTAAAGGGGTGATAAAAGGGGTTTTATTTACAATTTTTTTTTATTTTGAACACTGTGATAGGGTCTAGCACAGTGATCAAAAAGAACCAACAGGAAAAATGTCCTATTGTTGTCGGGTACTGGCTGGCAGATCTAGTCCGGCGCACTGCTCATGCGCCTGCCATTTTCTCACGGAAGAAGATGCCAGTGGCCTGAGGAACTGCATGGGGAAATACTTGACACCAGAGGTACAGGGGGGGGGGGTGATTGGGGAAGTGGGAGACCATATTTTTCTCTCCTCTCATGTGCGATCACATCAGAGGAGAGAGAAATTAAATGGAAAATTGAACTTTTTTTTGTGCTCGCCATTATACCGTTAATAATGGCAATCACAACACCGGGGTGAGTAAAAACCAACCCAAATGATGTTCTCTGAGGTCTAGGCAACCCCTGATAGCTGAGACCCTGGAGAAATTCCAACACTGGGGGGCACTGTACACTTAAACCTCAGAGCTCTTAAAAAACAAGGCTGTAGTTTAAGTAAAGAAAAGAATGTCCAGCTTCACCGAATCCATAAAAAAGAGTTTTCTTTATTCACATACTTTTAAGCATAGAGGATACAGACTTCAGCACAAGCCATATGGGTAAGAATCTCAACGTGTTTCTGGAGACTAAGCTCCCTTAATCATGTCATTCCAAAAGACCCATGTGTCCCACTTAAATAGCCCTAAACCGGAAAACACACCGGTGGGGTAAATGATTAGCATAACTAATTTGAAAAGTGGGCGTAGGATAAACAGACATAAAGAGTTCATAGCATGGCAATCCATCTGAATAATATACATATATAACAAAGCAAAAATGACGGCTACAGTTATTAATAACGAAATACTTTATTAATAACTGTAGCCATAATTGTTCAATTCTTAATAATAATTTTTATCTATGTATCTTTTATATAGATTTCATTGTATAAATCTTTTTAAACTGTATAATCATTGGTAATATTTTTGCTTTGTTATATATTTATATTATTCAGATGGATTGCCATGCTATGAACTCTTTATGTCTGTTTATCCTACGCCCACTTTTCAAATTAGTTATGGCTTGTGCTGAAGTCTGTATCCTCTATGCTTAAAAGTATGTGAATAAAGAAAACTGTTTTTTACGGATTCGGTGAAGCTGGACATTCTTTTCTTTTTTGGACTGTATATGCCTGAACACAGCGGGTCCGTGCTCCCGAGGATTGGTTTGTGCATCATGGGTGAGCTGGTTTATATTCCTTCTTTTGTAGTTTAAGTACCCTTAACTGCCACCATTAAAAGGCAAGGTAATCATTAAGGGGTTAATGCGAATTTTGGCATTTTGACTTTTTTCTCGCTATGGTTAATCCTTTTTTCTATTGATAGATCAGGCGATTCTGAATGCGGTGATACCAAGATACCAAATATGTGTATGTTTGTTTTTTTATTGTTTTATTTTGAATGGAGCAAAACGGGGGTGATTTGAATTTTTTTTAATATATTTTGAAAAAAAATTTTTTTTTACTTTTGGCATGCTTCAATAGTCTCCATGGGAGACTAGAATCTGCCACAACATGATCAGCTCTGCTACATACAGGCAATGATCAGATTGCCTCTATGTAGTAGAATTACTCAATTGCTATGAGCACCGACCACTGGGTGGTGCTTACAGCAATCCGGCAGTGACAACCATAGAGGTCTCCAGGAGACCTCTGGTTGTCATGCCAATGAACCGGTGTCCCGTGATCACGTGATGGGGTTACCAGTGGGCGAGTTTCTGACCCGATGGCCAGAAGCGCTAGTTAAATGCCGCTGTCAGCATTTGACAGTGGCATTTAACGGCCTAATAGTCGTGAGTAGGGTTGAGCGAAACGGGTCGGCAATATTCAGAAGTCGCCGACTTTTGGCAAAGTCGGATTTCATGAAACCCGACCCCTGTGTGGGGTCGGCCATGAAGTCGGCGATCTTCTGAATCTGGAATCGGAATTCCGATACCGATTCCCGATATGTTTAAGATATCGGGAATTGGTATCGGAATTCAGATTTAAGTGTAAAATAAAGAATTAAAATAAAAAATATCGCCATACTTACCCTCTGACGGCCCTGGTACTAACCGGGAACCTTCCTTCCTTAGAATCAGCCTTCCAGGGCCTTGAGGTGACGTCGCGGCTTGTGATTGGTCGCGCGGCCCCCATGTGACCACTCGCGCGACCAATCACAAGCCACGACGTCACCGTGACGTCACCGAAGGCCCTGGAAGGGCTGATTCTTAGGAAGGAAGGCTGTCGGAAAGAAGCAGGGCGTGTCCGAGGGTGAGTATATACCTAATAGGAATATACTCACCCTCGGCTTCATTCCGGCAGCCTTCCTTCCTAAGAATCAGCCCTTCCAGGGCCTTCGGTGACGTCACGGAGACGTCGCGGCTTGTGATTGGTCGCGCGAGCGGTCACATGGGGGCAGCGCGACCAATCACAAGCCGCGACGTCACCGCGACGTCACCGCAGGTCTTGGAAGGCTGATTCTAAGGAAGGAAGGTTCCCGGTTAGTACCAGGGCCCGTCAGAGTGTAAGTATAGCGATATTTTTTATTTTAATTCTTTATTTTACACTTAAATATGGATCCCAGGGCCTGAAGGAGAGTTTCCGCTCCTTCAGACCCTGGGAACCATTGGAAACCCAATGCACTGCATTGGGTTTCGAGTTTCGGCCGACCCCGACCCCGACTTTTTTATAGGATCGGCCGATTTCACTCGACCCGACTTTTGAAAAAGTCGGGTTTCGTGAAACCCGACCCGATCCTATAAAAGTAAAGGTCGCTCAACCCTAGTCGTGAGTAGGGTTGAGCGACTTTTCATTTTTTGAGATCGACTCGGGTTTCACGAAACCCGACTTTCTCAAAAGTCGGGTCGAGTGAAATCGGCCGATCTTATTGAAAAGTCGGGGTCGGGGATCGGCCAAAACACGAAACCCAATGCAATTCAATGGGGAAGCATACTTTTTAATATTTGCTTCAGCACGATAATGTTGAAAAGCCGGTAATTCAATTGCCGGCTTTTCATTTCTCCTGCCTAAACCCGACATGATATGAGACATGGTTTACATACAGTAAACCATGTCATATCCCCCTTTTTTTGCATATTCCACACTACTAATGTTAGTAGTGTGTATGTGCAAAATTTTGGCGCTGTAGCTATTAAATTTAAGGGTTAAATCGCGGAAAAAAATGGCGTGGGCTCCCGCGCAATTTTCTCCGCCAGAGTGGTAAAGCCAGTTCACGAAACCCGACTTTGCTAAAAGTCGGCGACTTTTGAAAAGTGCCGATCTGTTTCGCTCAACCCTAGTCGTGAGTGTATCGTGATTTCACCTGCGGCTATTCCAGGCACATGTCAGATGGTCAAAACAGCTGACATGTAACAGGAAAGATGTGGGCTCAGTGCCGGAGTCCACATCAAAAGGAGGGAGTCCAACATCGGCGTACTATTACGCCTTACAGTGGAAAGGGGTTAAGCTACTAAATCACTTGACTTTTCTATTCTAGTATGTAATCACATTGAAACTGATCTATGGAAAACGTGACCACTTGACTTTATGCCGCTCTTTGAAGCCACATATCTAGTTTTTATACAATGAAGTTCCAATCATACAAGTATAAACAAGCATCAATATGCTGCTGGAACCAATCCAAGGATTTATGATCTGTGTGGCATGATGCTTTGTCCTACTAAAAAGATTCTGGTAAAAAATGTCCCTCTGGGTTTAACAACGGTTATATACATATTGTAGCATAACTGGGAAGGAGAGGGTTAAATACCAGCTCTACAGTATTTCATTAGAAGCACCTGCAGTGTTTGTCTAAGGCTGTGTGTATTTGGGTTCGGGGACTTTGCTGAGGGCTGTGTACATCCTCTGTTAAGCTGCACCTACTTGTTGAGTTCCCGTGCAGTCAGCAGGCTCCTCAAAACAATTAATCTGCATACATCTGCATATATCCACACGTCCTGCATACCCAATGTTAAAGATAAGTACGCAGGACACATGTAGAAGTATGCGAAAGTGGGTGGGACTTAAGGGAGGATGTATGCAACCCTCCGCAAAGCCCCTGAATGCAAATGTGACCTTAGCCTAAGAAGCAGGAAGTAGGTTCATTTTGTGGCAAAATCCTGTGGTAGTGTCCATCTGCTGGAAGGAGCAGAGGCTAATATGTTAGTTGCTGAATGCAGAGGCCGTGTTCAGAAGACTGGATGTGTCTTGGAGCTGAAGAAAGAAAAAGGTAAGAAGCCTTCTCTGATAAGGCTTCTCTCACACTTCCGTTGGTACGGGGCTGTCACAAAGTGTCGGCGCAACGTACTGAAGGACAGTGGTGATTTTCTGCACAACGTGGGCAGCGGACGCAGTGTTTCAACGCGTCCTCTGTCCATAGTAAACTCCCAGGGAGGAGCGGGTGGAGTTACGGCCGGGCATGCGCAGTTTAAAATGCAGGACACGACATACGAAAAAACATTTCCTTTAAAATTTTTCCGCTGTGACGGTCCGCCAAATACCGACGCATAAAGTGCACGACGGACGCGAAATGTGGCCATTAGTGTTGAGCAATACCTTCCGATACTTGAAAGTATCGGTATCGGATAGTATCAGCCGATACCCGAAAAATATCGGATATCGCCGATACCGATACCCGATACCAATACAAGTCAATGGGACTCAAGTATCGGAAGTGATCCTGGATGGTTCCCAGGGACTGAAGGAGAGGAAACTCTCCTTCAGGCCCTGGAATCCATATTAATGTAAAAAATAAAGAATTAAAATAATAAATATGGATATACTCACCTCTCCGGCGGCCCCTGGACCTTACCGCTGTTAACCGGCAGCCTCCGTTCCTAAGAATGAGGCGTTTAGGACCTTCGATGACGTCGCGGCTGACGTCGCGGCTTCTGATTGGTCGCGTGACCGCTCATGTGACCACTCACGCGACCAATCACAAGCCCCGACGTCATCGAAGGTCCTAAACTCCTCATTCTTAGGAACGGAGGCTGCCGGTTACAGCGGTAAGGTTCAGGGGCCGCCGGAGAGGTGAGTATATGGATATACTCACCTCTCCGGCGGCCCCTGGACCTTACCGATGTAACCGGCAGCCTCCGTTCCTAAGAATGAGCGTGTGAAGGACCTGCGATGACGTCGTGGCTTGTGATTGGTCGCGTGAGTGGTCACATGAGCGGTCACGCGACCAATCAGAAGCTGCGACGTCATCGAAGGCCCTTCACGCGCTCATTCTTAGGAACGGAGGCTGCCGGTTACATCGGTAAGGTCCAGGGGCCGCCGGAGAGGTGAGTATATCCATATTTTTTATTTTAATTCTTTATTTTTTACATGAAGATGGATCCGATTCCGATTTCCAATATCACAAAAGTATCGGAACTCGGTATCGGAATTCCGATACCGCAAGTATCGGCCGATACCCGATACTTGCGGTATCGGAATGCTCAACACTAGTGGCCATATGTCGCAATCCATCGGCAATACAAGTCTATGGGAAAAAAACGCATCCTGCGGGCACATTTGCAGGATGCGTTTTTTCCAAAAATGATGCATTGTGATGGATCTAAAAAGACGGAAGTGTGAAAGTAGCCTAAGAGTTTACGCAGGCCGTGTACAGAGTATTGCAGGTGTCAGTGGCTGCTATGGACAAAAGCTGTTTTCTTTGACTCATGTATATGAGTAAGCTCTTTACCCCAGCTGTGTATGAGTGAGTGGTTTACCCCAGCTGTGTATGAGTAAGCTGTTTACCCCAGCTGTGTATGAGTAAGCTGTTTACCCCAGCTGTGTATGAGTAAGCTGTTTACCCCAGCTGTGTACGAGTAAGCTGTTTACCCCAGTGTGTATGAGTAAGCTGTTTATCCCAGCAGTGTATGAGTAAGTGGTTTATCCCAGCAATGTATAAGTAAGCTGTTTACCCCAGCTGTGCATGAATAAGCTGTTTACCCCACCTGTGTATGAGTAAGCTGTTTACCCCAGCTGTGTATGACTAAGCAGTTTATCCCAGCAATGTATGAATAAGCTGTTTACCCCAGCTGTACATGAGTAAGCTGTTTACCCCAGCTGTGTATGAGTAAGCGTTTAACCCCAGCTGTGTATGAGTAAGCTGTTTACCCCAGCTGTGTATGAGTAAGCGGTTAACCCCAGCTGTGTATGAGTAAGCTGTTTACCCCTGCTGTGCATGAGTAATCTGTTTACCACAGCTGTGTATGAGTGAGCTCTTTACCCCAGCTGTATATGAATAAGCCATTTACCACAGCTGTGTATGAGTTCGCGGTTTACCACAGCTGTGTATAAGTAAGCTGTTTACCCCAGCTTTTTATGAGTACGCTGTTTATACCAGCTGTGTGTCACAACTGCTGATACTTACCTGTCTGGCCTGCGCGCTCCCGACGTCCCTCCTCGTTCTTTTCTGCCCAGCTTCTCTGGCTCCTGGCGCATCGGCGGTCCGCGCATCCGCCGTAGCATCTTTCCCGCCACCCGGGTTTCTGGGAGGTTGTGACCCTGTGGCCCCGCCTCCAATATTGCGGCACCCAATGGGTATTTCTGCTTGGCGCTTACCCAGGTAAGCGCCTGTGTATCTTCGCTGCGGTGATTCTGCTTAGTTAGCTGATCCTGCATCGTTCTCATGCTTTCTCCTGCCTTCTCACTTGCTAAGCTCCAAGTGCTCCTTCCCTTTCCTTGCTTGTCTCGCCTGTTCTTGGATCTATTGTTCATCTCTGTCCGTAGTCTCCAGTATTGCCATCACTTACTAATTTTGTTTCTTGTTCAGCTCTCTGCCTCCAGTCATCTTCAGATCCTGAGTGTTCACTATCTTCCTGCTAACCGTCTTGACCCAGTCGACTCTTTTGGCTCTGGCAGTTGCGGTTCCATCCTCCTTGGGCCTGCTCCTTACACTCCCTGTATAGAGGGTGCATCCATCAGGTTTGCTCGCCCTTGGGGGCTCTGGGGCCGCGACCCAGAGGGTCCACTCTTGGGTTCTCCATTCCCTCTGTCTGTAGCGTGACAGCGTGTATGAGTAAGCTGTTTACCCCAGCTGTGAATGAGTTACCTGTTTACCACTGCTGTGAATGAGTAAGCTCTTTACCACAGCTGTGTATGTAGAAGCTGTTTACCCCAGCTATGTATTAGTTAGCTGTTTACCGCAGCTTTGTATGAGTAAGCTTTTTACCCCAGCTGTGTATAAGTAAGCTGTTTACCCCAGCTGTGTATAAGTAATCTGTTTACCCCAGCTGTGTATGTGTAAGATGTTTACCCCAGCTGTGTATGAGTAAGCGGTTTACCCCTGCTGTGTATGAGTAAGCGGTTTACCTCGGCTCTTTATAAGTAAGCTGTTTACCCCAGCTGTGTATGAGTAAGAAGTTTACCCCAGATGTGTATGAGTAATCAGTTTACCCCATAAAGACATTGTGAATCGATTCACATTACCGACATCACAAATAAAGCATAAATTGTGCCAGTGCTCTTAGATCATCATTCAGTATACTTAATTTGCTGAATCTGGATGTTTCAATCCATAGTAAATTACATAAGTGGGAAAAGTTCTGAAATCAGACTGACAACACCGAAGGAATGTATTGAGGGAGTCGTAGTAAGTGACTCTTACTTCAAATTGTCTGTTTTTGAGCGGTGTACATCAAGGTTCAGTATTGAGTTCAACAAATGTATTAATAATATAGAAATTAGAAATAAAATCACATTTTCAATTCCAATCTTTTAATTCATGAATTTTAAGACAACATGAACAGAGCTTTGGAATCTTTTGCTTCCGAGTTCGTTAGTACATCCACTTGCAGAGAAGTACCTGAATGTATTTGTAAATCATCCACATGTGAATCTGTCCCCATAGCCTATTTTAAACAAAAAGGAGCTATACCAGTGGGAACCAAGAAAAACTGATACTTGCTTTCATTATTAAACAATGTTCTGCAGTGAGATTTGAACACAGTATAGAAGAGCTGACATAGTACAGAAGAAATGAAGTTTGTCTCATTGCAAAAACATTGGCAACTGCACTTGTCTTCTCATTACAAACACAAAAAACATATTTGCATTTGTCTTTTCACAGTGCTGTCAGTTCTGCTGTTCGACCCATCCTCCACACTAGCTGCCCGTGAAAAATTGGAAGCTGACAGCACTGTGAGAGGACAACTGAAAATGGTTTCAAAATGAGAAAAAACTTTACTTTTTATGTACTATGTTGGTTCTGTTGTACTGTGTTAGTTCTGCTGTACTGTTTAGTTCTACAGTACTGTGATAATTCTGTTGTACTGTGTTAGTTCTGCTTTACTGTTTTAGTTCTGCTGTACTGTTTAGTTCTGCTGTACTGTGATAGTTCTGTCGTACTGTGTTAGTTTTGCTTTACTGTTTTAGTTCTGTTGTACTGTTTAGTTCTGTTGTACTGTTTAGTTCTGCTGTACTGTTTAATGCTGCTGTACTGTTTAGTTCTGCTGTACTGTTTAGTTCTGCTGTACTGTTTAGTTCTGTTATACTGTTTAGTTCTGCTGTACTGTGTTAGTTCTGCTCTACTGTTTAGTTCTGTTGTACTGTTTCATTCTGCTGCACTGTTTAGTTCTGCTGTACTGTTTAGTTCTGTTGTACTGTTTAGTTCTGCTGTACTGTGTTAGTTCTGATCTCACTGTTATTTCTGATCTGACTGCATTGTATGTGATTGTGAGAGCAAACTGTTAGCCATTACATGTCTAACACTGGTAATACCCCCTCTTATTTAACATGAACTCTGGAGTCAGATTCTCATGCAGATCAGTATCCGGCCCATAGATCTTATCAGCTAATTTACATACAAGAAAAATGTGGATATCTCTGAAATAAGTCATTGGATTGTAGATATTAAGGTATGTTATTAAACTTTCTAAGACCTGCATGACCATATAGACGACTTAGAAGGATTGATACTACTGATAAATCTTACTAAGGGGAGACATGCTTGCATATCAATAACTCATACAAACCCAATAGTCAGAAAATTCTCTAAGTTAAATCAATCAGGAAGCAAGACATTAACTCCATCTAGACAAAAAGAAGTTCTGACTTCAGGGATATATAGCATTCTTTCTCATAAGGGTATTGATGCTGTTTGTTACACTATTTACGTGATTCTCTAGGCAGAACTATCTGAGAGCTTTAACAAAGACTTGGATAATTTCTCATTCAATGATAACAACAAGTACAATCAAAAACAGATAAATGCTTATGTAAATGTATAGAATTCTGGTCTGTCTGTTAGCCCCATTATGATCACCACTTGGGTTTCCTGTTTTTTTTTTTTTTTTCATTTTCTTCTGAATCAACAGGAGGAAACATAACAAATCTAATCTAATGCTGGAGTTACAGAAACATAGGCATTCACAAGATACAAGGAGGCACACAGAGTTGATAAGAACTGCAGTGTGATTTCAGTTAAAGCTGTGGTTTGTGGTTTTATAAAGTATAAATGATCCCAACTGTTCATAATATAAGTCAATAGATGTGCAAATACAACTACGGAATTTCTCAAAATGTTAGTAACATCAGGCACTCTGCAGGCACAAAGCAAATCAATGGGTTACATTTCTTAAACCGGTAGTGATGTTGTTTTTCAATTATTTACTAGAGTGAGTAATAAGATTAAGAAGATTATTAGGATATTAACTCTGTATGACCATACGTTATCAAACATACAGTATAAAAAGCAAAAATTAAGACATAAGCTTTTAATGGTGACTCTAAGATCAAAATCAAAGCCTGTCTTTCATTGTTAGAAAATCGTGTTACAGTGGTCCCCATGATAAAAGATGAAAGTGTTAGTGTTTCCAGTGCCTTACTGGTCCTCTTCTCACACTTCAATTCCCACTTGCTGGTTAAAACTGGTGTTTATTTGTGAACTATCAATTCAAAGAGGAAAAAGGATAGAACTCAAGTGCCACCTTTTGGAAGTAGCAATTCTAAAAGTTAATATCTACCCTTGAGCCTTGCTCTATGACTTAGCATAAAGCAATATGCATATTTAATTTCTAAGAGCAGCATGCATGGCATATAAGTCTCCTCACTCATATATGCCAGGCCTGAATAGTCGCTCTCCACAAAGAGAAACATTACCCCATAGATCCTATGTGAACTGGTAGACACTGTTGTAATGTAAGTCAAAGACATTGAAATAAAAAAACATATTTAGGAAACAATCAAGTAGAAAAATTACTGAAGATAGCCAAATCGGCAACCAGTAATAATGAGCCCCCCACTAGATATGAACCCTACAAGTGACTTGGAGTCAAAAAAGCCCAAAAACCAAACATATAAAAAAGTAACAAAGTTTATTCCACAGCCCCCCAAGAAAGCCCATGCAAAACGCGCATAGGGGATGCTTTTATTTGCTGTCTCACCAGGGTTATTAAGGGTAAGATTGTTTGATCCGCTGTTTCTAGACAGGTGGCTCATTATTATTTTGTTTTACCTCTTTTTTTTTTTACCTATTGCCATATGCCGAGAATATCTGATACCAATATTACTATGAGGCCACTTTATGGCTGTTAACACAGGTGATGTTATTTGTTGACTTTTTGATGTATCTGCCGGATATTACATTAACCAGTATACCTCACTTATGAGGACACACATTTTTACCCATGCCCCATACTTTAGTCTGTGAGTTGGCATCTTTTGTGAACACCCTGTGCCATCACTTCCTTCCTGTTGTACTCTTTGTTGTATGAATTCATATTTATAATGATTTTGTATGTATTTTCATGTGCAATAAACGTTGAAACTTTTTTATATGTTTGCTTTTTGGGCTTTTTTGACTCCAAGTTGCTTGTAGGGTTCACGTTTGTAATGTAAGCCTATGAAGCCTCATTCTACCGCTCCTTAGAGTTCACTATAAAAGCTTGATTTCCAGCTCACACATTGCATTTAAGTTGGAATTTAAGTCACATGAGTCAGAAGATGACCAGAGCGGCACTGGTAGCCAGGGAAGATGGCGATAGGTAAGTATTTTATTGAACTTACAGTACACTACATTAGACACTGTATATCCTTAGGTAAAATGGCAGGAATGTAATGAGAGCAAAAACTGGCCACATTTGACAGGTTCGCCATAAATATCATCACTAGCCACAAACTGGAAACCTCTTTGAGCTCAATATTGATTGCCTCTAGCTAATGGGCTACGCAAAGGAATAGCTGGAAGCTCCAATTTTAAGCCCAATGAGTATTTTTAGAATATCCTTAAAAAGCATCTAACACCAATATGTTGCCTCTCTTTTTATGTAATAAACTAGTAGCCAGCCCAATATTGGTGAGATCATCAAATATAAGTTAGTGTCAAACCCTCTCATAAGTGCATATAGTGCCCTCTTAAAGGGGCCGCCTGACTTTCTACCCAAGTCAGGTTTGGACTTCCAGATTCAGGTGTCACGGTAGACAGAGTTGAATCCAACATATCTCCATGGCCGTTCTCGCAGTGAACAGTGAGAACTCAAAATCTCACTCTTTCCCCTCACACAGTGGTGCCACATATTTCATTAAGCTCTGACTAAATGGCAAGATCATAACCCTGGGTGAATACAAAATATTAGATCTCGCTCTTGCACAGTGGTCCCCTGAGGAAGCAACGTGCCGCGAAACGCGCGTTGGAGTGCGGGGTCGAGGCACGGACACATCATGAGCACTGGTAAGGTTAGCCACATATATAATGCACCTTTAAAACTTTTTTGGACTTTATAGAAACTAATATATGGAGAAGCTAGGTGTTAGACCTTATTTAGTCACTATTATTGCTATCAGCATTATGCACAATGCACTTTACTATACATCTTTTTCTATTTGATAGTGGCTCTTTGCCGTGTCTCATACATACCTGTTGAGCAAAATAAGAAAGGACATAACATCATTATATTGTAGATATATTGTTACCAGTGGTCCTTGCACAGAATGAATATCTATATATGTATTTTTGTGCCTCCTCCGAATGTCTGTGTTATTGTTTGTTAGTGTCTTTATATTCAATAAAATATTATGGTTTTATCATATTTATATCTACTTTTTTGTGTGATCACTGATTGGTTACATTCTCAAGTAGTTTGTTTTGGTTACATGTTAATGTGTCTACTTGAAACAAGAAAAGGAAATTTGGGTCGAAACTCTCTCCTTGGTTTTTTGGTAAACTAGATTGGTGATATGTGCTCTCTAAGGAGAAGAAGTTGCATGTTATCATTAAATTATGACATCATGACTTTTCATTTTATTATTTCTATGATAATGCTCCTGAAAAGGAATTATGAAGAATGCCATACACAAAAATAACTACTAGATTGTCCACCAGAATATAGTTTATAGATGTTATACATACTCTTTTGAGTCAGAACATTCATCATCAGATGGGTTGGTTTCATCTTCTGATTGGTCACTGAGAAGATCACATGGCTGTGTGTTTGCATTATCTGCAACTTCCAGCACAGGTGCAATACTGGGTCTCCTTCCTTCTTTACTTACTTCTGAGGGGAGTGTTAGATTTTGAACACCTTTAGAATGACAGCTTGTATCTTGCAAATCTATTGCCACTGTGCCTGCAAAGGATGATATAGAGATTCTAGTTAATTACATATTCTGCATGTGTTTCTTATATTCCATTTCCATATTGAATGGGATCATGCATATTACAAATAATACAATCTCCATAGTTATAGTTACAGACATGTGTAAATGCATATTTCAGTTCGTTATGCCAACAATGTTGTGCTCAACCTGCATTTATAGAGTCTTTTATTTTCATGTTATTTGGAAAAGCACATTTTTCTTATTATGCTTTTTGAGCTTGATAATTACAGTGCCTACAAGTAGTATTCAACCCCCTGCAGATTTAGCAGGTTTACACATTTGGAATTAACTTGGCATTGTGACATTTGGACTGTAGATCAGCCTGGAAGTGTGAAATGCACTGCAGCAAAAAAGAATGTTATTTCTTTGTTTGTTTGTTTTTTAAATTGTGAAAAGTATTTTCAGAGAGTCATTTATTATTCAACCCCTCAACCCACCAGAATTCTGTTTGGTTCCCCTAAAGTATTAAGAAGTAGTTCAGGCACAAATAACAATGAGCTTCACATGTTTGGATTAATTATCTCTTTTTCCAGCCTTTTCTGACTATTTAAGACCCTCCCCAAACTTGTGAACAGCACTCAAACATGGTCAACATGGGAAAGACAAAGGAGCATTCCAAGGCCATCAGAGACAAGATCGTGGAGGGTCACAAGGCTGGCAAGGGGTACAAAACCCTTTCCAAGGAGTTGGGCCTACCTGTCTCCACTGTTGGGAGCATCATCCGGAAGTGGGAGGCTTATGGAACTACTGTTAGCCTTCCACGGCCTGGACAGCCTTTGAAAGTTTCCTCCCGTGCCGAGGCCAGGCTTGTCCGAAGAGTCAAGGCTAACCCAAGGACAACAAGGAAGGAGCTCCGGGAAGATCTCATGGCAGTGGGGACATTGGTTTCAGTCAATACCATAAGTAACGTACTCCACCGCAATGGTCTCCGTTCCAGACGAGCCCGTAAGGTACCTTTACTTTCAAAACGTCATGTCAAGGCTCGTCTACAGTTTGCTCATGATCACTTGGAGGACTCTGAGACTGACTGGTTCAAGGTTCTCTGGTCTGATGAGACCAAGATCGAGATCTTTGGTGCCAACCACACACGTGACGTTTGGAGACTGGATGGCACTGCATACGACCCCAAGAATACCATCCCTACAGTCAAGCATGGTGGTGGCAGCATCATGCTGTGGGGCTGTTTCTCAGCCAAGGGGCCTGGCCATCTGGTCCGCATCCATGGGAAGATGGATAGCACGGCCTACCTGGAGATTTTGGCCAAGAACCTCCGCTCCTCCATCAAGGATCTTAAGATGGGTCATCATTTCATCTTCCAACAAGACAACGACCCAAAGCACACAGCCAAGAAAACCAAGGCCTGGTTCAAGAGGCAAAAAATCAAGGTGTTGCAGTGGCCTAGTCAGTCTCCTGACCTTAACCCAATTGAAAACTTGTGGAAGGAGCTCAAGATTAAAGTCCACATGAGACACCCAAAGAACCTAGATAACTTGGAGAAGATCTGCATGGAGGAGTGGGCCAAGATAACTCCAGAGACCTGTGGCGGCCTGATCAGGTCTTATAAAAGACGATTATTAACTGTAATTGCAAACAAAGGTTATTCCACAAAATATTAAACCTAGGGGTTGAATAATAATTGACCCACACTTTTATGTTTAAAATTTATAAAAATTTAACTGAGCAACAAAACTTTTTGGTTTGTAAGATTTATGCATCTGTTAATAAATCCTGCTCTTGTTTGAAGTTTGAAGGCTCTAACTTATTTGCATCTTATTAAACCTGCTAAATCTGCAGGGGGTTGAATACTACTTGTAGGCACTGTATGTACCAGCTGTTTTATAGCACTGAACTAAGTCTTCTCTTGTCATTATTCCACCCCTCAGTTTGTTTGGGATGCAGTTACTGTAGACTCAGCCATCCATTCTGGTACAGAAGCGAGCTGAAACTGTCTGCACTTTCATCAACAGCTCAGTTGTCCAGTCTGGTACAGGAGCGTGCAGAGCTGTTGGTATTTTGATTGACAGCTCTGCCATCCAATCTGAGACTGGGAGGTGCTAGCTGTCTCCAGGTGTTCATTGTCACATGTGATTGCCAGGCTACTTTACCTCTTCATGCCACAGCCCATTTTTGTTTATGCGTTTCTGTCTTTCGCTTCCAGAGCCATAACTTTTTCATTTTTTCACCAATATGGCCATTTGAGCGCTTGTTTTTTGCGGGACAAGTTATATTTTTCAACAACTTCATCGCTTTTACCATGTCATGTACTCAATAACAGGAAAAAAATTCCAAGTGCGTTATAATTGTAAAAAAAAGTGCAAGTCCAAAACAGTTTTCTATATTTTGTTACGATGTTCACCATGCTAAAACTGACCTGCCATTATGATTCTCCAGGTCATTATGAATTTGTAAATACTAAACATTTATAGGTTGCTTTTAATTTAAATGGTGAAAAAAATCCAAAATTTGCACAAAAAAAAATTTGTGTCATTTTCCTAGACCTACCGTAGCAGCTCCACTTTTCATGATCTAGGGCTGGATGAGGGCTTATTTTTTGTGTTCTGAGCTGATGTTTTTAATTATATCATTTTGGCTTGGATACAATCTGTTGATCTCCCATTATTGCATTTTAATGCAATGTTGCTGCGACCCAGAAAACGTAATTCTGGCGTTTTGACTTTTTGTTTGCTATGCCATTTACCTATCAGATCAATTCTTTTTATAGCTTGATAGATTAGGCAATTCTGAATGCTGTGATACCAAATATGTATATATTTTATTTTTTTAATTGTTTTAATTTGAGTGAGGCAAAAGGGAGGTAACTTGAGAATAGAAGCTACCATAACCCGATCGCCTCTACTACATACAGGCAATGATCAGATCGCCTGTATGTAGCAGAAATGCTCACTTGCTATGAGGCGATGCTCACAGCAATCCGGCAATGACAACCATAGAGGTCTGCTGGAGACCTCTGGTTATCATGCCGATTCATTGGTGACTCGCGATCATGTGATGGGGTCACAGATGGGTGGGATTAGTGACATGCTTCCGGTGCAATCACATTAAATGCCACTGTCAGCGATTGATGATTTCACCTGTGGCTGTTAGGGGCACATGTCAGCTGTTCACAACAGCTTAGATAGGCTGGGAATATATGAGCTCAGTGCTGGAGCGCACATCAAAGAGTGGGACACGAGATGAGCAGTAGTAGTAAGGTGCATGTTGTGAAAGGGTTAACTGGGCTGTTAGTCTTACACATCTGCAAGACCTGCATTCAACTTTTATGTGATTTGCCTCTCTGTGCCGTGTGATCTGTTTGTTGATCTTTCATTGCCTGACCTTGGACCTAGTTCTAACCATCCGCCTGTTTAACCTCTTTGCTCTGATCCGCTATCCTCCGGACATTTTGACCTTGGACTGTTACCTGACTTCTACTTTGTCTCTTTCTTCTGTTTATGACATACCGTCCTTAATTTTTACCTTGGACTCCTTGAATATCCTGAATCACAGCCTGGACGTGAGAAGTGTCTCATTGTCATACTCCTGTTGTTCCTCCTCAGTTTTGGATGCGATGACTACATTGTCTGTCTTGAAGCCTATGATTGGCTACAAATGTCAAGTGATTGGAACAAAACATCATATTTCACTGATAATTTCACTGTTCCCTTAACACAGAGAATCATCGGAAGACATGCTATTCAAGTCACCTATCAGCTGTAGCCAGTCTCAGGTTAAAGACTTGAAGAGGTCTTGTGATAAGTTTACAGTTCGGATGTCGGCACACACCAAATAGCAGTCTGTGCTATATACTCATCTGGTGATAGTAGATGAGTATGGTAGAGTTTGTTACTTTCAGAGAATTCATGCTCATAGTGAACATTGTTTGCTGCCTCCACCAATCTAAGTGAGGTGTCCCTACACAGTTTGATACTGTCTAGTCAGTGTGGACTATGAAACACAAGAATGTCAGATTGCTTCAAGAACAAAACTTATCAGGAGAGACTTAAAAAACTTAGTTTTGTAGCCTGGAGGAAAGAAAGGAGAGCGTTTAAAACTTTAAAATATTTTAAAGGTTTAACTGGGAACTTTACTTGCAACAAACTTTGCATAAATTAATAGTATACTGTAGGTGAATACAATAAACTTCGTAAATGATTTAAACAGAGAGATCAGATGCCTTCCTTAGCTACTTTATCCTCTCACGAATGCCTCCCATGCACTCTAAAAAGCAGCTCAAATCCATCTTGCTGAGAAAAGACACTGTCTCACTGTGATGTCATGTGATAGAAACCGTTGTACTCTATGGAGAGGGTTGGAGTAAGGGGGGAGAGAAGCAAGGGGGGAAATAAGCAGAGGGAGACCAAGAGAGATCATGATGAGTTTTCTATCAAGTCCTTTACTTCACTCCAGTGCTGCATTTCACTCTGCACTGATCACTACTACATGCAGCTGCTGCTTCTCTCTGTGTACCCCCACAACTTACACAGATGAGGTGAATGCCACCAATCTTTCCATATATTACATTTTATGCTTCTAAAGGAGTCATTGCTGCCATTACTAACAAGGATGAGGTGAAAACCATCATTTATACCGTGTATTCCATGTCACTCTCTCCAGTTGATTATATAATTGAGGACACCATAGCGTTCGCTAACCATACGCACCACTATTTTCAGACTAACTTATTTTATTATAACACTAGCAATCCGTTGCCTAAGGTAAGTGCAGTATTGTCTCCATTTTCTCTATTGTGTTCGCACATTTTAATAAGAAACTAAGTCCAAAATCAAAGTGATAAAATCAGCAGTAGATGAATGTAGACATGGCATAAACATAGATCTTTACTTAGATGCAAATGGTAAGGGAATAATATCAAAGTGGTCTTTTTCTGATCTCAGTTTTTTGTTTTCAGAACTGTTATTGCAGAGGGGATACAAATATTTACTTAAATTGATATATCAGGAGAACTGAAGGTCTTCTTTAATTTGCAAAAAAAGTTTTAATACACTGGGTCAATAAGATGCTCGGCAACTTCCACAGGGAAAAGAGAAGGGAAGGAGAGGTGACAAAGACACTTTTCTTTGCATATACATTATTATACTGATATCATGCATTACCAAAAATTAGAGCTTTACTTTTTCTGGCTGTAAGGCCGGCGTCACACTAGCGAGTTTTACGGACGTAAGAGCGCAGAAAATACATCTGTAAAACTCGCCAAACAAACGGCACAATTATTCTCAATGGGGCTGCTCCTATCAGCCGTGTATTACGGTTCAGTATTATACGGCTTTCTACGGCCGTACAAAATCGCAGCATGCTGCGTTTGTCAGCGTATTGCGCAAATAATACGCCAATGAAAGTCTATGGGGGCGAGAAAAATACGGATTCCACACGGACCAGCAGTGTGACTTGCGAGAAATATGCAGCGGTGTTAGTGAAAAGTCGGTAATTCAATTGCCGGCTTTTCATTTCTCCTGTCTAAACCCGACATGATATGAGACATGGTTTACATACAGTAAACCATGTCATATCCCCCTTTTTTTTGCATATTCCACACTACTAATGTTAGTAGTGTGTATGTGCAAAATGTGGGCGCTGTAGCTGCGAAAATAAAGGGTTAGATTGCGGAAAAAATTGGTGTGGGCTCCCGCGCAATTTTCTCCGCCAGAAAGGTAAAGCCAGTGACTGAGGGCAGATATTAATAGCCAGGAGAGGGTCCATGGTTACTGGCCCCCCCGGCTACAAACATCTGCCCCCAGCCACCCCAGAAAAGGCACATCTGGAAGATGCGCCTATTCTGGCACTTGGCCACTCTCTTCCCACTCCCTGTAGCGGTGGGATATGGGGTAATGAAGGGTTAATGCCACCTTGCTATTGTAAGGTGACATTAAGCCAGATTAATAATGGAGAGGCGTCAATGATGACACCTATCCATTATTAATCCAATTGTCTGAAAGGGTTAAAAAACACACACACATTATTAAAAAGTATTTTAATGAAATAAACACACAGGTTGTTTTAGTATTTTATTGCTCTCTCAATCCAGCTGAACACCCTCGCTTGGCAAAATAATAAACCCACAATATACATACCCTCAGATGACCTGTCAGGTCCCACGAGGTAATCCATCTGAAGGGGTTAACTCAATTTACAGGCAGGAGCTGCGCTAATGCACTCGCTCGTGCCTGTAACCCCCGGGGAATGAATGAAAGCTGAGTGATCTGTACTTACATTGAGTTGCGGTGAGGCGCCCTCTGGTGGATGAACTCATGAACTGGAGCCTTGGAAAAGTTCCCACGCTCGAGTTCATATGAGTTCATCCACCAGAGGGCGCGTCACCGTGACTCAATGTAATTACAGATCATCCAGCTTTCATTCATTCCCCGGGGATCACAGGCACGAGCGAGTGCTTTAGCGCAGCTCCTGCCTGTAAATTGAGTTAACCCCTTCAGATGGATTACCTCGTGGGACGTGACAGGTCATCTGAGGGTATGTATATTGTGGGTTTATTATTTTGCCAAGCGAGGGTGTTCAGCTGGATTGAGAGAGCAATAAAATATTAAAACAACCTGTGTGTTTATTTCATTAAAATACTTTTAAATAATGTGTGTGTGTTTTTTTAACTTTCAGAAAATTGGATTAATAATGGATAGGTGACATAATTGACGCCTCTCCATTATTAATCTGGCTTAATGTCACCTTACAATAGCAAGGTGGCATTAACCCTTCATTACCCCATATCCCACCACTACAGGGAGTGGGAAGAGAGTGGCCAGGTGCCAGAATAGGTGCATCTTCCAGATGTGCCTTTTCTGGGGTGGCTGGGGGCAGATGTTTTTAGCCACGGGGGGGCCAATAACCACGGACCCTCTCCTGGCTATTAATATCTGTCCTCAGTCACTGGCTTTACCACTCTGGCGGAGAAAATTGCGCGGGAGCCCACGCCAATTTTTTCCGCCATTTAACCCTTTATTTTAGCAGCTACAGTGCCCAAATTTTGCACATACACACTACTAACATTAGTAGTGTGGAATATGCAAAAAAAAGGGGGATATGAGATGGTTTACTGTATGTAAATCATGTCTCATATCCTGTCGGGTTTGTGAAGGAGAAATGAGAAGCCGGCAATTGAATTAAAGGCTTTTAACATGTATCGCGCTGAATTAAATATAAATACAGAATATATATATGAGTCTCAATGATATATATATATATATATATATATATATATATATATATATATATATATACTGTATATATGTTTTCCCGAACATTTGAGCACATAAATCCATTAGATGTCGGTTTTGCAAGCCTGCGAGAATATATCGCAGTACGGATGCCATACGGATTACATACGGAGGATGCCATGCGCAAAATACGCTGACACACCCTGCCCACGGATCACTATTTTGGGAACATTTCTCCGTATTACGGCCGTATTACGGCTGTAAAAAACGGACCGTATTGTCTTACGCTGAGTGTGACGCCGGCCTAAGGGAACAGTCCGACAGCAGCGCAACTCGGACGGGAATCACAACACAATGCTTGGACTGGATGGCTGCTCTCCTGACCTAAGACAGCTGCGTAAAAATACATGCTATAACGATCGGGTCCCCAGTCCAAGCATTGCATTACGATTTCCGTCCAAGTTATATGGCAATCTGACTCTTCCCTTGGGCTATGTTACATAATAGATATGTGAATGGCATAAAACAGGAATGTAAGCCTTTGAGCATAATTCAGAGCCTCTGTGAAAGTGGAGTAGAAATATCTGCATTAAAAATGTGATAAAGAAATCTGTTTTAAAAAAAAGTGTCATTTTAATGTCATATGCTGCTTTTCATCTATAAATTGCACCACCGCTGAGTTTTGTGAAGTTTTTGAAGCTCTATGGATAGTCAGTGCCTTCGGGGACTACAGCGTACTGTCATACAGAAAATATGGTTCATATTCAAAATAGAAATCGCAAAGTTAGGTGTTCTAAATAATTATTGGTAAGAAATGGATATATATGAATATGTATTTTAGTCATGCATTTTAACCAGGGAAAGGAATCTTTTGTAATAAAATTCAAATTTACCATAAAATATTGCACAAAATAGAGTTATTTTGAATACAGAAAAGCTACTCAGTTATATGTCCGCCACACAGGGGACGGAGGCTTGCCAAATACAGCTGGAAGGAAAAGATACAATCTTCAGCAAAAGAAAGGAATCTGTACACAAAGGGCCATCAAACTATAAGAATACTCTCCCAAGAAAGGCAGTGTTGGCAGGTGATGTGCATATATTTAAAAAAGTGTTGGGAATGTTCTTAGAGAAACAGACTTTAATATTGTCATAAACAACAAAATATTGTCGTTTAGAAAGTTAACTATTTGATTGCTTTACAGTTGAAATGATAACATTAATATTTTCCATTGTATTCCGTATACCACCTTATCTTTGTTACATATTCCCTTACACTCATGTTATCCCACCATACATTCATGCACTGTATATGTTTTATAAGTAGACACCTGTCATATTGTAAAACAGTCACACAAGACTTCCCCATCTCATCTCCATATGCATTTTTGTAAAATAAAAGTTAAACGTATCTGAAAAAAAACACATTGCTTGTTAGTACAAATGAGAGAATCCTTTGAATATCAATTTCACCTACTTTGCCGAATATTAAACAAAAATTTTAATTTGCAGCAAATCTTAATACTGGAAACCTTGCAATTGTTTGGAAAATACACATGGGGGGGAAGAAAGAAAGAGAAATCCTCTGACCATAAGAGCTTACACTGTACAAGAGAAAAAGAGGACCACAATGTTCACAGGATGTTACACTCTAAGAAGAGAGACAGCGAAAGAGAAAAAGGACCCCGCTGACCACAAGAGCTTACACCTTATAAAAGTAAGATGACCCCACTGACCACAAGAGCTTACACTTTATAAGAGAGGGATGACCCTGCTGACCACAAGAGCTTACACTTTATAAGAGAGGGATGACCCTGCTGACCACAAGAGCTTACACTTTATAAGAGAGGGATGACCCTGCTGACCACAAGAGCTTACACTTTATGAGAGAGAGATGACTTCACTGACCACAAGAGCTTACCCTTTATAAGAGAGGGATGACCCCACTGACCACAAGAACTTACACTTTATAAGATTGGGATGATCCTGCTGACCACAAGAGCTTACACTTTATAAGAGAGGGATGACTCCGCTGACCACAAGAGCTTACACTTTATAAGAGTGGGATGACCCTGCTGACCAAAAGAGCTTACACTTTATAAGAGAGGGACAACCCTGCTGACCACAAGAGCTTACACTTTATAAGAGAGGGATGACCCTGCTGACCACAAGAGCTTACACTTTATAAGAGAGGGATGACCCTGCTGACCACAAGAGCTTTCACTTTATAAGAGACAGATGACCCTGCTGACCTCAAGAGCTTATACTTTATGAGAGAGAGATGACCCCGCTGACCACAAGAGCTTACCCTTTATGAAAGAGGGATGACCCTGCTGACCACAAGAGCTTATACTTTATGAGAGAGAGATGACCCCGCTGACCACAAGAGCTTACACTTTATAAGAGAGGGATGACCCCTCTAACCATGAGAGCTTACATTTTGTAAGGGAGGAATGACTCCGCTGACCACAAGAGCTTCCATTTTATAAGAGAGAGATGACCCCGCTGAGCTCAGGAGCTTACACTCTATAACAGAGGGATGACCCTGCTGACCACAAGAGCTTCTATTTTGTAAGAGAGGGATGACCCCGCTGACCACAAGTGCTTACACTTTATAAGAGAAAGATGACCCCGCTGACCACAAAAGGTTCCATTTAATAAGAGAGGGATGGCCCTGCTGATCACAAGAGCTTACACTTTATAAGAGACAGATGACCCCCCTGACAACAAGAGCTTTCACTTTATAAGAGAGGGATGACTCCGCTGACGACAAGTGCTTCCATTTTATAAGAGAGGAATGACACTGCTGACCACAAGAGCTTAAACTCTAGATAGTGACCTACCCAGTGACTCTGGAGATGGAAAATGACTGTATGAGGTATGATAATCACTAAGATGTCATAACTGTAGGGCATTATTTGAAGTCACACGCAACAACAAAAAATCATGATGGCCCACTCTCAGATGCTTCAGAAGTGTGAGAAATGATGCCTGGCAAGTTTTTCGCATCCAGAATCAAATTTCTAAATGTGCGAAATCATGTGAATCAGCAAATTTCAGGAAATTTGTCTTGAACTCAATCCTACGCAGATCAATCTGCTCATCTGCACTTGTTAGGGGAAAAAAGAACATGACTAACATTCTGAAGAGCTTCACATAAATGGAGATGTAGAGCTATACTCGGCTATCTCTAATACTTCAATGGAGAACGAATGGAGCAGAAGTGCACATACTCGAGATCAGAACCCCACTGCCAAAATCAATGGAGATCCTGGCAACTGGAACCCCCAACAATCAATTAGGGATTTCCTCTCCTATTGTTGGATGATATAACTTAATAACTTTGTAGAACCTTTGTAAGTGCTGTATAATCTGAATTACGAATGAAAAATGACATCTCTTTGTGCATTCTCTGATGTATCAGTTTCTCTATTTTCGCTGTCAAGATACTGACTACATTTTTAGGATGAAGGCTTGCAGAAATTCAAAAACTTTTAATGGGTTCACAAACATTTCAATAAATCATTCTATACGTCTATCATCAAATCCACGTTAAGAACTTGCTTCGACACTTTTTTAATGTATACGCACCCATGCTGGCAATTATACTGTGGACAGGTAGTCTGGATGGTCCGTGATAGGATTTATATTTGCGTAATTTCTCCAGTTGCTCATGTTGTTTAAAAGCTGAATTTTCTTCTTTTGTCACATGAATATAAAAACAGGTGTCTGTGGAGCTCATGATGTATCGGGGCCCTGGGTTCAGCAAGATGTTTTTGTTATCTTCTCTTTTAACACCAATTAGGCAGACACCAAATCTGGGAGATAAGGAGGGCAGCAGGAGATCTGTGAGATAAAAAGCCTTTGACATGCTAATCATTTCTTTATTAGTGATTCAGTGCATAGAAAAGTTGAAACCATATAGAAAATTCTTTATCTTTACGTTCATCTAACACAATATTTAACCCCTTCACCCCCAAGGGTGGTTTGCACGTTAATGACCGGGCCAATTTTTACAATTCTGACCACTGTCCCTTTATGAGGTTATAACTCTGGAACGCTTCAACGGATCTTGGCGATTCTGACATTGTTTTCTCATGACATATTGTACTTCATGATAGTCGTAAAATTTCTTTGATATTACCTGCGTTTATTTGCAAAAAAAATGGAAATTTGGCGAAAATTTTGAAAATTTTGCAATTTTCCAACTTTGAATTTTTATGCCCTTAAATCACAGAGATATGTCACACAAAATACTTAATAAGTAACATTTCCCACATGTCTACTTTACATCAGCACAATTTTGGAACCAAATTTTTTTTTGTTAGGGAGTTATAAGGGTTAAAAGTTGACCAGCAATTTCTCATTTTTACAACACCATTTTTTTTAGGGACCACATCTCATTTGAAGTCATTTTGAGGGGTCTATATGATAGAAAATACCCAAGTGTGACACCATTCTAAAAACTGCACCCCTCAAGGTGCTGAAAATCATATTCAAGAAGTTTATTAACCCTTCTGGTGCTTCACAGGAATTTTTGGAATGTTTAAATAAAAATGAACATTTAACTTTTTTTCACAAAAAATTTAATTCAGCTCCAATTTGTTTTATTTTACCAAGGGTAACAGGAGAAAATGGACCCCAAAAGTTGTTGTACAATTTGTCCTGAGTGCGACGATACCCCATATGTGGGGGTAAACCACTGTTTGGGCGCATGACAGAGCTCGGAAGCGAAGGAGCGCCATTTGACTTTTCAATGCAAAATTGACTGGAATTGAGATGGGACGCCATGTTGCGTTTGGGGAGCCCCTGATGTGCCTAAACATTGAAACCCCCCACAAGTGACACCATTTTGGAAAGTAGACCCCCTAAGGAACTTATCTAGAGGTGTGGTGAGCACTTTGATCCACCAAGTGCATCACAGAAGTTTATAATGCAGAACCGTAAAAATAAAAAATCATATTTTTTCACAAAAATTATTTTTCACCCCCAATTTTTTATTTTCCCAAGGGTAAAAGAAGAAATTGGACCCCAAAAGTTGTTGTACAATTTGTCCTGAGTACGCTGATACCCCATATGTGGAAATAAACCACTGCTTGGGCGCATGGGAGACCTCGGAAGGGAAGGAGCGCCATTTGACTTTTCAATGCAAAATTGACAGGAATTGAGATGGGACATCATGTTGCGTTTGGAGAGCCCCTGATGTGCGTAAACATTGAAACCCCCCACAAGAGACACCATTTTGGAAAGTAGACCCCCTAAGGAACTTATCTAGAGGTGTGGTGAGCACTTTGACCCACCAAGTGCTTCACAGAAGTTTATAATGCAGAACCGTAAAAATAAAAAATCATATTTTTTCACAAAAATTATCTTTTCACCCCCAATTTTATATTTTCCCAAGGGTAAGAGAAGAAATTGGACCCCAAAAGTTGTTGTACAATTTGTCCTGAGTACGCTGATACCCCATATGTGGGGGTAAACCACTGTTTGGGCGCATGGGAGAGCTCGGAAGGGAAGTAGCACCGTTTGACTTTTCAATGCAAAATTGACAGGAATTGAGATGGGACGCCATGTTGCGTTTGGAGAGCCACTGATGTGCCTAAACATTGAAACCCCCCACAAGTGACACCATTTTGGAAAGTAGACCCCTAAGGAACTTATGTAGATGTGTGGTGAGTGCTTTGACCCACCAAGGGCTTCACAGAAGTTTATAATGCAGAGCCGTAAAAATAAAACAAAAATTTTTTCCCACAAAAATTATTTTTCAGCCCCCAGTTTTGTATTTTCCCGAGGGTAACAGGAGAAATTGGACCCCAAAAGTTGTTGTCCAATTTGTCCTGAGTGCGTTGATACCCCATATGTGGGGGGAACCACCGTTTGGATGCATGGGAGGGCTCGGAAGGGAAGGAGCGCCATTTGGAATGCAGACTTAGATGGAATGGTCTGCAGGCGTCACATTGCGTTTGCAGAGCCCCTAATGTACCTAAACAGTAGAAGCCCCGCACAAGTGACCCCATTTTGGAAACTAGACCTGCCAAGGAACTTATCTAGATGTGTTGTAAGAACTTTGAACCCCCAAGTGTTTCACTACAGTTTATAACGCAGAGCCGTGAAAATAAAAAATCCTTTTTTTCCCACAAAAATTATTTTTTAGCCCCCAGTTTTGTATTTTCCCAGAGGTAACAGGAGAAATTGGAC
This sequence comes from Ranitomeya variabilis, assembly GCF_051348905.1. Classification (NCBI taxonomy): domain Eukaryota; kingdom Metazoa; phylum Chordata; class Amphibia; order Anura; family Dendrobatidae; genus Ranitomeya; species Ranitomeya variabilis. The sequence continues at coordinate 93,742,541 of NC_135239.1, read as the reverse complement.
CTCAAAGGTTGTTGTCCTATTTGTCCTGAGTACGCTGATACCCCATATGTTGGGGTAAACCCCTGTTTGGGCACACGGGAGAGCTCGGAAGGGAAGGAGCACTGTTTTACTTTTTCAACGCAGAATTGGCTGGAATTGAGATCGGACGCCATGTCGCGTTTGGAGAGCCCCTGATGTGCCGAAACAGTGGAAACCCCCCAATTATAACTGAAACCCTAATCCAAACACACCCCTAACCCTAATCCCAACAGTAACCCTAACCACACCTCTAACCCTGACACACCCCTAACCCTAATCCCAACCCTATTCCCAACCGTAAATGTAATCTAAACCCTAACCGTAACTTTAGCCCCAACCCTAACCCTAACTTTAGCCCCAACCCTAACTGTAGCCTTAACCCTAGCCCCAACCCTAGCCCTAACCCTAACTCTAATGGGAAAATGGAAATAAATACATTTTTTTTATTTTTCCCTAACTAAGGGGGTGATGAAGGGGGGTTTGATTTACTTTTATAGCGAGTTTCTTAGCGGAATTTATGATTGGCAGCCGTCACACACTGAAAGACGCTTTTTATTGCAAAAAATATTTTTTGCGTTACCACATTTTGAGAGCTATAAATTTTCCATATTTTGGTCCACAGAGTCATGTGAGGTCTTGTTTTTTGCGGGACGATTTGACGTTTTTATTGGTAACTTTTTGGGCACGTCACATTTTTTGATCGCTTTTTATTCCGATTTTTGTGAGGCAGAATGACCAAAAACCAGCTATTCATGAATTTCTTTTGGGAGAGGCGTTTATACTGTTCCGCGTTTGGTAAAATTGATAAAGCAGTTTTATTCTTCGGGTCAGTACGATTACAGCGATACCTCATTTATATTATTTTTTTATGTTTTGGCGCTTTTATACGATAAAAACTATTTTATGGAAAAAATAATTATTTTTGCATCGCTTTATTCTCAGGACTATAACTTTTTTATTTTTTTGCTGATCATGCTGTATGGCAGCTCGTTATTTGCGGGACAAGATGACGCTTTCAGCGGTACCATGTTTATTTATATCTGTATTTTTGATCGCGTGTTATTCCACTTTTTGTTCAGCGGTATGATAATAAAGCGTTGTTTTTTGCCTCATTTTTTTTTTTTTTCTTACGGTGTTTACTGAAGGGGTTAACTAGTGGGCCAGTTTTATAGGTCGGGTCGTTACGGAAGCGGCGATACTAAATATGTGTACTTTTATTGTTTTTTTTTTTTATTTAGATAAAGAGTTGTATTTATGGGAATAATATATATATATTTTTTTCATTATTTTGGAATATTTTTTTTTACACATTTGGAAAAATTTTTTTTTACTTTTTTACTTTGCCCCAGGGGGGGACAATACAGATCGGTGATCTGCCAGTTTGCAAAGCACTCTGACAGATCACCGATCTGAGAGAAGTGCAGGCTGCTTCACAGTGCCTGCTCTGAGCAGGCTTCTGTGAAGCCACCTCCCTCCCTGCAGGACCCGGATCCGCGGCCATCTTGGATCCGGGTCTGGAGCAGGCAGGGAGGGAGGTAAGACCCTCGCTGCAACGCGATCACATCGCGTTGCTGCGGGGGGGCTCAGGGAAGCCCGCAGGGAGCCCCCTCCCTGCGCGATGCTTCCCTGCACCGCCGGCACATCGCGATCATGTTTGATCGCGGTGTGCCGGGGGTTAATGTGCCGGGAGCAGTCCGTGACTGCTCCTGGCACATAGTGCCGGATGTCAGCTGCGATAGGCAGCTGACACCCGGCCGCGATCGGCCGCGCTCCCCCCGTGAGCGCCGCCGATCGCGCTGGATGTACTATCCCGTCGGTGGTCATAAGGTCCCACCCCACCTCGACGGGATAGTACGTCCGATGTCAGAAAGGGGTTAATATCACAGATCTTGAACTATAAAAGCCACTACATAATCTAAAATAAAGACAATTAAACCCACCAATATAGGCAAACAGTTTAATGAGTATGGGGGGCTAATGACTCCCCATAATAGATGATGTTGGGGGAAAGAAGCATTGGACCTGATGAGTTTTATCATCTGATCCTTTTGTTCTTATGGGGGATAAGCCACTACCAGAGGGGTCCAGCAGTGCCTCTCATAGAATCCATGTCGGCCACGCAACATGTTCCTGTGTTTGCAGGAAGTCTGGAGAAATGTCTGATGGCTGAACCACTTTCTGGCTGTCAGGTTTATAATATGTGTGGGGAGTGGGGATCTCAACTAGTAAAACAAAAAGTCATGGTGCTTATATCAGTTTTGAAAAAGTAAGGCTCTTCTGTACATCCGAAAACAAGACCAGCTCCACAAACTTGATATTTAAAGTAAAATCCACAGACTGCCCAAGGGATTTAACCCTTAGTGACCACCAATACGCCTTTTTACTGACCTGCGAATTAAAAGAATAGCCTCCCCCGACTGGTGACAATCCAGCAGCTGTCAGTAGTACTCTATAGATGACAACTTGCTGCATCAGCACGATCAGTGTTGATACCAACTATAATCATTTAACCCCTTAAATGCTTTTGTAAATAGTGACTACTGCATCTAGATGGTTAACAGAGTGTGGTGCTCCCTCTTTAAACCCATTGGCACCCTGAGACCTTGATCATGTGGTCCTGATGTTTGCTGTGGCAATCCATGACTAAATAGTGGCCTTAAAGTCTGCCAGCTACAGTGGCCTGTTCAGAAGTTATCAAGATTTAGGTGGTAAAAATACTTTTCTTTATTCCTCTTATGCTAATTTGGATTAATTCCTGAAAAGCACCTGAAGGGTTGATAAACTACCTGAAAGTAAATTTGCATATGTTGACGGGTGCTGTTTTTAAAATGGTATAACTTTTGAGGGTTTCCAATATATAGGACACCCAACGTCACTTAAAAACTGAATAGGTCCCTAAAAAAACAAGTTTTGTTGATTTCCTTGAAAAAATGAAAAGTTACTACTACACTACTACATTTTTAAACCTTCTAAAATGCTGTCAAAATAAAACAATGTTTTACAAATGGTGCTGATGTAAAGCAGACACGAGGGAAATATGATTTACTAATGTTTTCGTGTGGTATGACCATCTGGATAAAAAGGGATAACCATTCAAAGTTTGAAAATTGCAATTTTTTTTATTTTTTTGTAAAATTTCTGATATTTGCATAAATAAACTCAAAACACATCTTTCTATCTACCTTCTCCTAGTCGCTGGAGATATCCTCTCCCAACCCTGGCTCCCCATGTTATAGCAAGTCAAACCTCCACAACTGCTACACTCAGAAACCCCTCTAACCTTATAAATATTCCCTGCATGTCTTCTGTCTCTTTCAATTGTGCCCTTTGGAATACTCGCTCAGTGTGTAATAAACTCTCCTTCATTCATGACTTCTTCCTTTCTAATTCTCTTAACCTTCTGGCTCTCACTGAAGCCTGGATCCATCAGTCAGACACCACCGCTACTGCTCTCTCATATGGTGGACTACACTTCTCTCATACTCCAAGATCAGATGACAGAGCAGGTGAAGGCTTTGGTCTGCTCCTATCACCCAAATGTTCCTTTCAGGTTATCCCTCAAGTACCCTCACTTGTCTTTCCTTCTTTTGAGGTCCATGCTGTCAGACTCTACATCCCCTTCTCCATGCGAGTGGCAGTGGTGTATCATCCTTCGGGCCCCTACCATCAGTTCCTGAATCACTTTGCTACCTGGCTTCCACACTTTCTTTCCTGTTACATCCCCACCTTCATCATAAGCAATTTCAACATCCCCATTGCTTTTCCCCTTTCCCCACCTGCTACCCACCTTTTATCTCTAACCTCCTCCTTTGGCCTCTCACAGCTTACTAACTCTCCAATGCATAAAGATGGAAACTCCCTCGACTAGTTCTTCCCCCGGCTTTGCTCAGTGGATGATTTCACAAACTCCCCTCTCCCACTCTCTGACCATAACCTTCTTCCATTCTCTATCAAGAACTGCTATCCCGCTCAGGTCATCCTACTTTCCACACATATAGAAATATACAGGCCATTAACACCCAGAAACTTGCAGTCATCATTGGCCCCTATCTCCTTCCTCTCATGTCCACATGTCCTGATTCTGCCCTGAAGCTTTATCTTGAAAGACTGCAATGTGCCCTGGATGATGCTGCACCTCCTATACATAGAACAACAAGGCACAGACGGCGACAACCCTGGCAGATGCTGCAAACATGTTTCCTACAGCGTTGCTCCGCTGAATGTCTGTGGAGAAAATCCAATCTACCCGAAGATTTAATCCGTTATAAGTTTATGCTTAAAACATATAACACTGCCCTTCACCTCTCCAAACAAACCTAGTTCAACACTCTCATTACCTCACTATCCAATAACCCGAAACATCTCTTCATTCCCTACTGAACCCAAAAGTGCAGGCCCCAACCACGGATCTCCGCCCTGAAGATCTGGCCAATTATTTCAAAGAAAAAAATGACCATATCGACAGGAAATTATCTACCAATCCCCTCATACCATGCACTCTCCTCCCTCCCCACTGCATGTAGCTCACTCTCTGACTTTAAACTAGTCACAGAAGAAGAAGTGATGAGGCTCCTTGCATCTTCTCGCCTGACCAATTGCACTAGTGACCCCATTTCGTCACATCTCCTCCAGTCCCTTTCCCCTGCTGTCACCACCCACCAAACAAAAATATTCAACCTCTTTCTCTTCTGGTATCTTTCCCTCCTCATTAAAGCATGCCATCATATATCTATTTCTTAAAAAAACATCCCTTGACCAAAACTGTGCCGCTAACTATAGACCTGTCTCTAATCTTCCCTTCATCTCTAAACTCCTGGAGCGCCTGGTCCACTCCCATCTTATCCGCTATCTCTCAGATAACTCTCTTCTAGACCCTCTAAAATCCAGTTTCCGCTCTTTACACTCTAATGAAATTGCCCTTACTAAAGTCTCTAATAATCTATTAACAGCTAAATGTAATGGTCCCTGCTCCCTGCTAATTCTCTTGGATCTCTCTGCAGCATTCGACACTGTAGATCATCAGCTCCTCCTCACTATGCTCTGCTCCATCGGCTTCAAGGGCACCTTCTCTCCTCGTTCTCCTCCTATCTCTCTGACCACTCCTTCACTGTGTCTTTTGCTGGTTCCTCCTTCTCTCACCTTCCCCTTACTGTTGGAGTTCCTCAAGGATCGGTTCTAGGCCCCCTCCTCTTCTCTTTGTATATTGCCCCTATTGGTCAAACAATTTGGTTTCCAGTACCATCTCTATGCTGATGACACTCAATTATACACTTCTGCTCCTGATATCTCGCCTGCTTTTTTAGAAAATACTAGTGATTGTCTTATCGCTGTCTCTAACATCATGTCCTTCCTTTATCTGAAACAAAACCTGTTAAAAACTGAACTTCTTGTGATTCCTCTCACTACTAAAATGCCTATGCCCAACATTGACATTTCCGTGTGTGGTTCTTCCATTACTCCCCAGCAACATGCTTGTTGTCTTGGGGTCAAACTTGATTCAGAGCATTCATTCTCCCCCCACATCCGATCACTGGCTCGCTCTTGTTATCTGCACCTCAAAAACATTTGTAGAATTCGACCCTTTCTTACTTTTGACTCTGCAAAAACTATCTCTGTTTCTCTTATTCATTCTTGTCTGGACTATTGTAACTCTCTACTAATCGGTCTCCCTCTTACCAAACTCTCCCCTCTCCAATCTGTCTTGAATTCTGCAGCCAGGATCATATTCCTCATAAATCGTTACACTAATACCTCTACCTTGTGCTAGTAATTACACTGGTTACCCATCCACTTCAGAATCCAGTACAAACGTATTACCCTCAGCCACAAAGCACTCCATGGCTCAGCACGACCATACATCTCCTCCCTCGTCGCAATCTACCATCCTACCCCTGCCCTCCATTCTGCTAATGACCAGAGGTCAGCATCCTTAATAATCAGAACCTCACACCCCCGTCTCCAAGACTGTTCATATGCTGCGCCAATTCTTTGGAATGCACTACCCAGGTTAATACAATTAATCCCCAATCCACACAGTTTTAAGTGTGGTCTAAAAACGTATTTGTTCATACTGGCCTACCATCTCAATGCTTTAACCTAACTATTCCTGTGTTGCCCATTCAAGATTTTTACCACAACAAGGTTCCTTGCATCATGTTCTCACATGCTTCATGCATTTAATAGCCCTGTGTCTGTACTGTTACGTACTTAGGCTGATAACCGGTTCATGCAGCTTTACATGAACTACACTATGGCTGGTCTGAACAACTAAGCAATTGTTACCATCCACCTCTCGTGTCTCCCCTTTTCCTCATAGATTGTAAGCTTGCGAGCAGGGCCCTCATTCCTCTTGGTATCGTATCTGTTTTGATCTATGTGCTTATTTTTATGCTGTAATGTCTATTGTATGTACAAGTCCCCTCTAAAATGTAAAGTGCTGCGGAATATGTCGAAGCGATAGAAATTAAATTATTATTATTAAAGTAAATTTTCCATTATCATAAAGTACAATGTGTTGCAAAAAAAACTGTCTCAAAATCAATGGGATTTGTTTAAGTGTTCCAGCGTTATTGCCACACAAAGTGACACTGGTCAGATTTCAAAAACTTGGCCTGGTCACTAAGGTGTTAAGGAAATCTGTAAGTATGAACAATCATCCTAAGCTGTCTATATGAGGATGTAAGCCATAAGAAGTTGAATAAAATGATAACTTGATATCTGAGATCCAGTGTCTTATTCCAAAGAAATACACATTTTGTATGTAAATATTATGCTGAAGACTATGGGTCAGACACTGATCTTCCTGAGAACCTGCTTCTGGAGCTTGTTGTAAATTAAAGTGTGCGTTACCAGTGTGAGACATGTAATGACTGACACTTTGATTTCATAATAACATACAGCTCTGCAGTGAGATCAGAATGAGCACATCACAACAGGGCTAACCCAGTACAGCAGAAGTGACCTTGGCCTCATTACAAACACATTTTCAGTTGCATCTGTCGTCTCACAGTTCTTCAGCTTCCATCTCACAGGCAGTCAGTATAGAGGAAGGATAATACAGCAGAGCTTACACCACTGTGAGAATAGAACTGCAAATATGCTTGTTGTATTTGTACTAAGACAATGTTCAAATCAGCTGTACTCTACTGCAGTGTTTTTGCTTTACTTGGTATCAGCACTTCTCCCTTTTGACTTAAATGTTTTTAATTAGCAAGAGACTGCAAGAGGGGTTGTGCCTATTCTTATTCTCTGCTAATAGTTTCAGAACTTGTACAAAATGAGGGGTTTTTAGCTCCTTTCACTAGTGCTGTTGTATTGCGGTCATTGCTTCTGTGCTAGTTTGCCTGTGGGGTGTAGTGGTCTGGAGTCATGAAAGCTTTGCCTTGCAGCATGGGTGCTGTGGGGCATTGGGTTGCTTCTCCTGCTGGTGGGCTGTAGCTGTGGTGGTGGTCGACGCATGGTGCCATACCTTTTAGGTTAGGAAATAGAGACCCGCTGAAAAGTTCTCCATGATGGGATAGTGGACTTCACACATTCTGATTAAAATGTTAAACTAATAACCTTAGGTTCATTTCTAAAAAAAAAAAAATGCCTAGTGGCGTTAGATCATTGTATGATTTTGGGATGCACGGTCTATGTCTTTTTCTGCAGCTATGGTTTGACTGTAACAAATGTTATATTTTAGTCTTCACCTGCAATGACCCCTGATTAGTTATGAGCGAGTGTGCTCGTTACTCAAGTTTTCCGAGCATGCTCGGGTGTTCTCTGAGTATCTTGGGAATTCTTGTAGATTATGTTTGTGTCCCCACCGCTGCATGATTTGCTGCTGCTAGACAGCCTGAACACATGTGGGGATTCCCTAACAAACAGGCAATCCCTGCATGTTTTCAGGTTGTCTAGCAGCCGCAAATCATGCAGCTGCGGGGACACAAACATAATCTACAAGCACGCAAAAAATACTCGGAGAACACCCGAGCATGCTCGGAAATCTCGAGTAATGAGCACACTCGCTCATCGCTACTCCTGATGTATACTCTGCATTATAGGATGGGGTAGGGATTTATTCTGATGTGCCATGAATATATTAGAATATAAATTAATGGAAGTGTGCTTAAAGCCTGACCTTGTAGCTAGATCAATACTGAAAAAAAACAGCAACATAAAAATTGAATACAAAATTATATTGTACAGCAGATTTACACCTACTTTTTATGTGCGTGGAATGAAGCATATGTGAAGCTTTTTCCTTCATATTCTGCAAAGAATAAGCTTTCCTCCATTTTAATATGGTAGACCTCATTTCCTGAACATCTACCATACATTTTCTGCCATTGCTCTGGAGACTGTTGTCCTTCTCTGTTTTACAAAGAAGAGAAACATTAAGTACAGTATATCCCAAATGGACAATGATAAAAGGCACAACATAATTTATATGGTTACTTAAGGGCTTTCTCTGAGGCTTAGTGCATCACAACATTTCACCTCTGTCTCTCTTGAATTAATCAGTGGCTTGGAGAGCACAGGAAAAAAGCACTTACAAAGTATAATACGCCTGGTATTTAACAGAAATATCCCAAAATTGGTATGACTACTGACATATTCCCCCATATCTGGCACATTCCATGTCGTGCTTTCTATATCATAGAAACTTATTCTGACCTATGTAGTTTTCTCAAGTTTTCACATAAATTTGTATTGTGATGGTCAGAATAGCTTGACACTGATAACTACAAATATTACAACTTTTGTAACATCACGACTCTATGTGAAATCAACAAGATAAAAATTCCCCAAATATAAACTAGACATAGGAAACAAAATTATGAATAAAGAAAAATAGCACAAACTTAAAGTTAATATTCCTTAAAGAGGATTATACGTTTAGGTAGGAAAAAAGGATCATCTCCGCGCTGCCGCAAGAAGAATTCCAATAATTGTAGAGGTTTCAACATGGTTTATTCTACACGTTTCAGGGTTCAGGTGACCCCTTCATCAGGACATACCACAAATATTGTACCTTTAAAGAGGATTATGGATTTCTGGGTCAACAAATCCAGAAAGTGGGAGTCTACATCTTGGCACCTCCATGGATTAACAGTTTGAAGAGACGAGTGCCGTAGCCTTTTTAGTATTTATAGTCCTCCATCTGCCTGCACATTGTCCAATTAGTGGCATCTGTGTCAGGCAGTGGAGTGTCCTAATGAGATGAATGAATTTCCGTTGAGGGCATTAATCTGCTTCCATCTTTGGGGCAGCATTAAATAAGGGGTTTGGTTTAGAAGACAGAGTCATCATTACTGCATTTTGAACTTAAGTGCATTGGGGTCTGAGTCAGGGTCTGAATTGGCTGTAGTCTGTGGTGGGAATTTTTTTTAGAGGACTGCTTTGGGGAGTAAATTTATTTATGTTCCTGTTATGTTGTCTGAATTAGTTTGTCGCGGTTTTGGTGGGGGGTAAAATATTTGTTCTTGCTATTAAGGCAGGGGACGGCTTCAAAAGTCAGGAGCCAAACAGCTTTAAGGGCAAGTTGTCATGGAGGCTTGGGCTGGGTAGAGAAGAAAAAGTACAGTGGTATTGTTGGATAGTGTATAGGTACAGTTTTACCCAACTTAAAAAGAGAGTGTACATTTGTGTTAGACCGAATGATTAGGTGTTTTCATCTTCCACGTTTATTTTTTTTCTTGCAGGTATGGTATAGGTTACAGAGAAAGCAAAAAAAAGAAAAAATGAACAAGGAATGCAGATATTTACCACGAGCATAGCTTGCGGGTATTGTAGATTTTGCATTGAATATAAAAGCTCATTTAATGATTATCATGCAGTCTAAACATGCTGCTCATCACCTGACAAATGAGCAAAATGCTCATTCAATGGTTGATATGATTCTTTTAATTTGCTCAAAAGATCATCATTCTCGGCAGCACATTATATTGTGTAATCAGGACCTGCGCTGTCAGGAAAGCGGCAGCCTATGTGCACTGAACTATTGAGTACAGATTCTTCTGTGATCAGACAATTAAACATGTTATTAAATGACGGCTGACCGGCAAACCTTTCAGATTGGTGAAACGCGCCCTCTATACACACCTCTACAGTAAGGGGTTAAAAAGCACACATCTGTATAGCTGGCAGACCGATGCATAATTGTATGGAAATGAAGCTAAGACATGGCATTTTAACAAACAAATGTCGCCGTTTTATTGATCGCCTTGAGATATACACCCTGAATAACTTCTTGTTTAATTCTCCAGAAACACGCTTTAAGTATTGCTTTTAATCACATCGCAACGCTGCAGAGGCGCCTTGATTTGCATCACCGTCAGCACTTTTATTTTTTTTTTCAGCAGAGTTAACATTAGAGTTTTCTTATTTGTAATGAAAGCAGTGTATCAGGATTCAGACTGAAGACGACTAAGAATCCATGATTACGATGCAGTGTAAAAAAATGAAGCAGGAACTATTAAAGCTCAAATCATTCAAAAAAAATTTTGCATTTCAATTTTCCAGAAGACAAAACAGCAGAATTCAGAGATTTACAATATCTTGCAATTATGTACACATGATCATTTCCGATATGTGCTGGGAAAGCTGCAGATGAGCGCATGATCTAATTACTTGCAAGTTTTCAGCTCTGATCTGCAGTTATACAGCGCCATCCAGTGTTTTCTTCAAGAATTGGAAGATAAAAATGTAAAATACACAGTATGGGACCAAGAATGCACCAGGAACACTTCATTTTTTATTTAGAATTTTTATTTGTTAATTTCATTTATATTTTTTATATTTTATGTTTTTGCTGTTAGTTATGACAGTCTGTGTTGACAGGCTGTGTTGGATTTAGTTAAACCTAGTATGTCCTGACAGCAGTCTCCACTATCATCATTGATGCGACATATATTCCTAATAGCCACCTCATCAGACGCCATACGTACAAAGATCAGGAAGGCATAGAACGCCTAATTGATGACTCACAGTTGCCCGATTCTCTACAGAATAAAGTCCCTAAATCTCCAAAACAAAATGTTTTTTAATCGAATCCTTTAGAGGTTATATAATGGACATCCTGGAAAATTACATTTATTCACTTGAATTAAAAATAGCATATTAGAGATGATGAGATATTTTGAAAGTTGTCGATTTCCACAAATTTTCTCAAATACTTAGATTTGTGATGAATACATTTGAGCAAATTTCCATGCTGGAAAGTTTGTAATTGCTTGGGAAATACTCACAGTGGAGCTGAGAGAGAGCCTGGCTGAGCAAAAGAGTTTACACTTTACACATAAGAAAGAGAGGATCCGCTAACCATAACAGCTTACACTTTAAAGGAGCAGAAGAGAGAGAGAAAGGACCACATTGACCACAGGAACTTATTCTCTACAGAACTTGCTTAGCCAGTGACTCTGGAGGAGAAAAATGACTGCCATACATACTTTTCTGGTAACTGCTGTAAAGCTGTGGTAGCTTCGTTCGCAGTGAAGAAGCAGTGACCCACAAATTCAAACACAAAAGTCTATTTTAATGTGTTACTTCACACAGTCAATATACACTCACCGGCCACTTTATTAGGTACACCTGTCCAACTTCTTGTTAACACTTAATTTCTAATCAGCCAATCACATGGCGGCAACTCAGTGCATTTAGGCATGTAGACATGGTCAAGACAATCTCCTGCAGTTCAAACCGAGCATCAGTATGGGGAAGAAAGGTGATTTGAGTGCCTTTGAACGTGGCATGGTTGTTGGTGCCAGAAGGGCTGGTCTGAGTATTTCAGAAACTGCTGATCTACTGGGATTTTCACGCACAACCATCTCTAGGGTTTACAGAGAATGGTCCGAAAAAGAAAAAAAATCCAGTGAGCGGCAGTTCTGTGGGCGGAAATGCCTTGTTGATGCCAGAGGTCAGAGGAGAATGGGCAGACTGGTTCGAGCTGATAGAAAGGCAACAGTGACTCAAATCGCCACCCGTTACAACCAAGGTAGGCCTAAGAGCATCTCTGAACGCACAGTGCGTCGAACTTTGAGGCAGATGGGCTACAGCAGCAGAAGACCACACCGGGTACCACTCCTTTCAGCTAAGAACAGGAAACTGAGGCTACAATTTGTACAAGCTCATCGAAATTGGACAGTAGAAGATTGGAAAAACGTTGCTTGGTCTGATGAGTCTCGATTTCTGCTGCGACATTCGGATGGTAGGGTCAGAATTTGGCGTAAACAACATGAAAGCATGGATCCATCCTGCCTTGTATGGAGCATCTTTGGGATGTGCAGCCGACAAATCTGCGGCAACTGTGTGATGCCATCATGTCAATATGGACCAAAATCTCTGAGGAATGCTTCCAGCACCTTGTTGAATCTATGCCACGAAGAATTGAGGCAGTTCTGAAGGCAAAAGGGGGTCCAACCCGTTACTAGCATGGTGTACCTAATAAAGTGGCCGGTGAGTGTAAACTTTAGAGGTTGGAGTTTCAAAGTTCTCACAACACATCTAGATAAGTTCCTTGGGGTGTAGTTTCCAACATGGGGTCACTTGTGGGTGATTTCCACTGTTTAGGCACATCAGGGGCCCTCCAAATGCGACATGCCACCTGATCTCTATTCCAGCCAATTCTGCATTTAAAAATAAAAACGGTGCTCATTCTCTTCCAAGCTCTGCCATGCACCCAAACAGTGGTTTACCCCCACATATGGGGTAACAGCATACTCAGGACAAATTGCACAACAACTTTTGGAGTCCAATTTCTCCTGTTATCCATGGGAAAATAAAAAATGGGGGGCAAAAAAATCATTTTTGCGAAAAAATATGATTTTTTATTTTTACGTCTCTATATGATAAACTTCTGTGAAGCACTTGGGGTTCAAAGTGCTCACCACACATCTAGATAAGTTCCATAGGGGGTCTACATTCCAAAATGGTGTCATTTGTTGGGGGTTTCCACTGTTTAGGCACATCAGGGGCTCTCCAAACACAACATGTGTCTTATCTCAATTCCAGCCAATTTTGCATTGGAAAGTCAAATGGCGCTCCTTCCCTTCCAAGCTCTGCCATGGCCCAAACAGTGGTTTACCCTCACATAGGGGGTATCAGCCCAACAAATTTTTGGGTCCAATTTCTCCTGTTACTTTTGGTAAAATAAAACAAATTGGATCTGAAGTATTTTTTTTGTGAAAAAAGCTAAATGTTCATTTTTTTTAAACATTCAAAAAATTCCTGTGAAGCACCTGAAGGGTTAATAAACTTCTTAAATATAGTGTTGAGCACCTTGGGGGGGTGCAGTTTTTAGAATTGTGTCACTTTGGGTATTTTCTATAATATACCCCTCAAAGTGATGTGGTCCCTAAAAAAATGGTGTTTTAAAAATGAGAAATCGCTGGTCAATTTTAACTCTTATAACTTCCTAACAAAAAAATGTTGGTTCGAAAATTATGCTGATGTAAAGTAGACATGTGGAAAATGTTACTTATTAAGTATTTTGTGTAACATATCTCTGTGTTTAAAAGGGCAGGAAAATGCAAATTTGGAAAATTGCGAAATTTTCAAAATTTTCACCAAATTTCCGTTTGAATTTTAAACAAAACAATTCAGATGCAGTTGAAGTTCAGACTTTCAGCTTTCATTTGAGGGGATCCACATTAAAATTGGATGAAGGGTTTAGGAGTTTCAGCTCCTTAGCATGTGCCATCCTGCTTTTAAAGGGACCAAAGGTAATTGGACAGATTAAATAATTTTAAATAAAATGTTCATTTTTAGTACTTGGTTGAAAACCCTTTGTTGGCAATGGCTGCCTAAAGTCTTGAACTCATGGACATCAGCAGACGCTGTTTCCTCCTTTTTGATGCTCTGCCAGGCCTTCACTGCTGTGGTTTTCAGTTGCTGTTTGTTTGTGGGTCTTTCAGTCTGAAGTTTAGTCTTTAACAAGTGAAATGCATTCTCAATTGGATTGAGATCAGGTGACTGACTTGGTTATTCAAGAATATTCCACTTCTTTGCGTTAATAAACTTCTTGGTTGCTTTGGCTTTATGTTTTGGGTCATTGTCCATCTGTAGTATGAAACGACGACCAATCAGTTTGGCTGCATTTGGCTGGATCTGAGCACACAGTATGTCTCTGAATACCTCAGAATTCATTTGGCTGCTTCTGTCCTGTGTCACATCATCAATAAACACTAATGACCCAGTGCCGCTGGCAGCCATGCATGCCAAAGCCATCACACTGCCTCGCCGTGTTTTACAGATAACGTGGTATGCTTTGGATCATGACATGAGCTGTACCACGCCTTTGCCATACTTTTCTCTTTCCATCGTTCTGGTAGAAGTTGATCTTGGTTTCATCTGTCCAAAGAATGTTCTTCCAGAACTGTGCTGGCTTTTTTAGATGTTTTTTAGCCTTTTTCTTCTTGATGCTTACGATTGGCTCACACCGTGCAGTGAACCCTCTGTATTTACTTTCATGCAGTCTTCTCTTTATGGTAGATTTGGATATTTATACGCCGACCTCCTGGAGAGTGTTGTTCACTTGGTTGGCTGCTGTGAAGGGGTTTCTCTTCACCATGGAGATTATTCTGCCATCATCCACGACTGTTGTCTTCCGTGGGCGCCCAGGTCTTTTTGAATTGATGAGTTCACCAGTGCTTTCTTTCTTTCTCAGGATGTACCAAACTGTAGATTTTGCCATTCCTAATATTGTAGCAATTTCTCGGATGGCTTTTTCTGTTTTCGCAGCTTAAGGATGGCTTGTTTCACCTGCATGGAGAGCTCCTTTGACCGCATGTTTACTTCACAGCAAAACCTTCCAAATGCAAGCACCACACCTCAAATCAACTCCAGGCCTTTTATCTGCTTAATTGAGAATGACATAACGAAGGGATTGCCCACACCTGTCCATGAAATAGCCTTGGAGTCAATTGTCCATTTACTTTCGTTCCCCTTAAAAACAGGGTGGCACATGCTAAGGAGCTGAAACTCCTAAACCCTTCATCCAATTTTAATGTGGATCCCCTCAAATGAAAGCTGAAAGCCTGAACTTCAACTGCATCTGAATAGTTTTGTTTAAAATTCATTGTGGTAATGTCCATAACCAAAATTAGAAAAATGTTGTCTCTGTCCAAATATATATGGACCTATATATATATATATATATATATATATATATATATATATATATATATATATATATATATATATATATATATATATATATATATATATATATCAAAAAGCATAAAGCATGAACGGCACTAGGTATAACGTAGCGGGTGGGGTAACCGCAGCCTGAGGATTCCACTGCAGGACTCCTATAGCACGTATATAGTCAGCAATGTTAGGGTGGTGCTCAGCAAAAAAAAGCAGTGAATAAATATCAAAGAAGAAAAGAGAAAATGCGGCACTCACCCTGATGAATTGCAAATTAAAGTCCTTTATTCATCATAACTTGACAACGGACATAGCAAGGAGAGGTGGCTGGGAGAGATCAGCGGTGTGGGGAGAGAGAACAGGACTACGACCGTTTCGCGCTTGTGCGCTTCCACGGGTCCAGGACCCGTGGAAGCGCACAAGCGCTAAACGATCGTAGTCCTGTTCTCTCTCCCCGCACCGCTGATCTCTCCCAGCCACCTCTCCTTGCTATGTCCGTTGTCAAGTTATGATGAATAAAGGACTTTAATTTGCAATTCATCAGGGTGAGTGCCGCATTTTCTCTTTTCTTATTTGAGATATATATATATATATATATATATATATATATATATATACACTCACTGGCCACTTTATTAGGTACACCTGTCCAACTTCTTGTTAACACTTAATTTCTAATCAGCCAATCACATGGCGACAACTCAGTGCATTTAGGCATGTAGACATGGTCAAGACAATCTCCTGCAGTTCAAACCGAGCATCAGTATGGGGAAGAAAGGTGATTTGAGTGCCTTTGAACGTGGCATGGTTGTTGGTGCCAGAAGGGCTGGTCTGAGTATTTCAGAAACTGCTGATCTACTGGGATTTTCACGCACAACCATCTCTAGGGTTTACAGAGAATGGTCCGAAAAAGAAAAAAAATCCAGTGAGCGGCAGTTCTGTGGGCGGAAATGCCTTGTTGATGCCAGAGGTCAGAGGAGAATGGGCAGACTGGTTCGAGCTGATAGAAAGGCAACAGTGACTCAAATCGCCACCCGTTACAACCAAGGTAGGCCTAAGAGCATCTCTGAACGCACAGTGCGTCGAACTTTGAGACAGATGGGCTACAGCAGCAGAAGACCACACCGGGTACCACTCCTTTCAGCTAAGAACAGGAAACTGAGGCTACAATTTGTACAAGCTCATCGAAATTGGACAGTAGAAGATTGGAAAAATGTTGCTTGGTCTGATGAGTCTCGATTTCTGCTGCGACATTCGGATGGTAGGGTCAGAATTTGGCGTAAACAACATGAAAGCATGGATCCATCCTGCCTTGTATGGAGCATCTTTGGGATGTGCAGCCGACAAATCTGCGGCAACTGTGTGATGCCATCATGTCAATATGGAACAAAATCTCTGAGGAATGCTTCCAGCACCTTGTTGAATCTATGCCACGAAGAATTGAGGCAGTTCTGAAGGCAAAAGGGGGTCCAACCCGTTACTAGCATGGTGTACCTAATAAAGTGGCCGGTGAGTGTATATATATATATATATATATATATATATATATATATATATATATATATATATATATATATATATATATATATACTATATACAGCTCTGGCAAAAAATTAAGAGACAACCACATCAAAACCCTGTCAAGGACAGCCCAATCTCCTGACCTGAGCCCCATTGAAATCCTCTGGAATGTAATAAAAAGGATGATGGATGGTCACAAGCTGTCAAACAAAGAAGAACTGCTTACATTTTTGCACCAGAAGCAGTGTGAAAGACTGGTGGAAAGCATGCCAAGATGCATGAAAGCTGTGATTAAAAATCATGGTTATTCCACAAAATATTGATTTCTGAACTCTTCATGATTAAAAAAATATTAGTCCTCTTGTTTCTAAATGATTATGAACTTGTTTCCGTTGCATTATTTGAGGTCTGAAAGCACTGTTTTGTTTTGTTTTCATTTTGACCATTTCTCCTTTTTGGAAAAAAAATACAAAATTTATTGCTTGGAAGTTCGGAAACACGTTGTCAGAAGTTTATAGAATAAAAGAACAACTTACATTTTACTCAAAAATATACCTATGAAGAGAAAAATCAGACAAACTGAACATTTTGCAGTGGTCTCTTAATTTTTGACAGAGTTGTATATATGTATATATACTATATATATATATATATATATATATATATATATATATATATATATATATATATATATATATATATATATATATATATATATATATATATATATATATATATATATATATATATTAGCTGAAGAGCCTGGCTTTGCCTGGGCATAGTAAATATCTGTGGTTAGTTATAGCACCTCACTTCTCTCATTTTCCCATCACTCCTCTTATTTTCCCCCTCACTCCTCTCATTCCCCCCTAACACTTGTCATTTCGACCTCACATCTGTCATTTTCCGATCACTCCACTATTTTCCCTCACTCCTCTAATTTTGCACTCACACCTTTTCATTTTCACCTCACACCTCTCATTTTCACCTTACACCTCTCATTTTCCCCTCAATATATAAATGTTTGTCATCTCCCTTACATATAGTATACACCTGTATGTCCTCTCCTGTATATAGTATATACCTGTATGTCATCTCCTCCTGTATATAGTATATACCTGTATGTCATCTCCCCTGTATATAGTATATACCTGCTGTCTGTCATCTCCTCTTGTATATACCTATGTGTCATCTCCTCTTGTATATAGTATATACCTGTAAGTCATCTCCTCCTGTATATAGTATATACCTGTGTGTCATCTGCTCCTGTATATAGTATATACCTGTGTGTCATCTCCCCTGTATATAGTATGTACCTGTATGTCATCTCCTCCTGTATTAGACCTCGTTCGCACGTTATTTGGTCAATATTTTTACCTCAGTATTTGTAAGCTAAATTGGCAGCCTGATAAATCCCCAGCCAACAGGAAGCCCTCCCCCTGGCAGTATATATTAGCTCACACATACACATAATAGACAGGTCATGTGACTGACAGCTGCCGTATGTCCTATATGGTACATTTGTTGCTCTTGTAGTTTGTCTGCTTATTAATCAGATTTTTATTTTTGAATGATAATACCAGACTTATGTGTGTTTTAAGGCGAGTTTCATGTGTCAAGTTGTGTGTTGAGTTGCGTGTGGTGACATGCATGTAGCGACTTTTGTGAGATGAGTTTTGTGTGGTGACATGCATGTAGCAACTTTTTGTGTGTCGAGTTGCATGTGACAGATTAGTGTAGCAAGTTGTGTGCAGCAAGTTTTGCGCATGGCGAGTTTTGCGCGTGGCGAATTTTATGTGTGGTGCGTTTTGTTTAGGTGCAAGTTTTGTGTGAGGCAACTTTTGCATGTGTTGCAACTTTTGTGCATGTGGCAATTTTTCCGCGTGTGCAAGTTTTGCGTGTGGCGAGTTTTCCATGAGGTGAGTTTTGCACGTGTGGCGAGTTTTGCGTGAGCCTAGTTTTGCATGTGGCGAGTTTTGCATGTGGCGAATTTTGCGCGTGGCGAGTTTTGAGTGGCAACATTTGTGTTTTGACTTTTATGTGGCAAGGTTGGTGTATGTGTGGTGAAATATGTGCTGAGGGTGGTATATGTGTTCAAGCATGTGGTAGTGTGTGGCGCATTTTGTGTGTGTGTGTTCTTATCCCCGTGTGTGGTGAGTATCCCATGTCGGGGCCCCACCTTAGCAACTGTACGGTATATACTCTTTGGCGCCATCGCTCTCATTCTTTAACCCCTTCCCGACATGTGACGGAATAGTACGTCACATGTCGGGACCCCCGCTTTGATGTGCGCTCCGGCGGTGAGCGCACATCAAAGTCGCGACATGTCAGCTGTTTTTTACAGCTGACATGTGCGCGCAATAGCGGCGGGTGAAATCGCGATCACCCGCCGCTATTAACTAGTTAAATGCCGCTGTCAAACTCAGACAGCGGCATTTAACTACCGCATCCGGCCGTGCGGCCGGATATGAGCGCATCGCCGACCCACGTCACATGATCGGAGGTCGGCGATGCTTGTACATTGTAACCATAGAGGTCCTGGAGACCTCTATGGTTACTGATCGCCGGTGGCTGTGAGCGCCCCCCTGTGGTCGGCGCTCACAGCACACCTGCATTTTAGCTACATAACAGCGATCTGATGATCGCTGTTATGTAGCAGAGCCGATCGGGCTGTGCCTGCTTCTAGCCTCCCATGGAGGCTATAGAAGCATGGTAAAAGTTAAAAAAAAAAGTAAAAAAAAATGTGAAAAAAATAAAAAAAATATAAAAGTTTAAATCACCCCCCTTTCGCCCCAATCAAAATAAATCAATAAAAAAAAAACCCAACCTACACATATTTGGTATAGCCGCGTTCAGAATCGCCCGATCTATCAATAAAAAAAAAGCATTAACCTGATCGCTAAACGGCGTAATGAAAAAAAAAATCGAAACGCCAGATTTACGTTTTTTTGGTCGCCACGACATTGCATTAAAATGCAATAACGGGCGATCAAAAGAACGTATCTGCACCAAAATGCTATCATTAAAAATGCCAGCTCGGCACGCAAAAAATAAGCCCTCACCCAACCCCAGATCACGAAAAATGGAGACGCTACGGGTATCGGAAAATGGCGCAATTTTATTTATTTATTTTTTTGCAAAGTTTGGAATTTTTTTTCACCACTTAGGTAAAAAAGAACCTAGTCATGTTAGGTGTCTATGAACTCGTACTGACCTGGAGAATCATAATGGCAGGTCAGTTTTAGCATTTAGTGAACCTAGCAAAATAGGCAAGCAAAAAACAAGTGTGGGATTGCACTTTTTTTGCAATTTCACTGCACTTGGAATTTTTTTACCGTTTTCTAGTACACAACATGGTAAAACCAATGATGTCGTTCAAAAGTACAACTCGTCCCGCAAAAAATAAGCCCTCACATGGTCAAATTGACAGAAAAATAAAAAAGTTATGGCTCTGGGAAGGAGGGGAGCGAAAAACGAAAACGGAAAAACGGAAAAAGCTCCGGGGGTGAAGGGGTTAAGTCCCCCTTGTTCACATCTGGCAGCTGTCAATTTGCCTCCAACACTTTTCATTTCACTTTTTCCCCATTATGTAGATAGGGGCAAAATTGTTTGGTGAATTGGAACGCGCGGGGTTAAAATTTCGCCTCACAATATAGCCTGTGACGCTCTCGGGGTCCAGACATGTGACTGCAAAATTTTGTGGCTGTAGGTGCGACGGTGCAGATGCCGATCCCGGACATACACACATGCACACATACACATTCAGCTTTATATATTAGATATATATATATATATATATATATATATATATATATATATATATATATATATATATATATATATATATATATATATATATATATATATATATATATATACACTGCTCAAAAAATAAAGGGAGCACCTAAACAACAGAATATAACTCTAAGTAAATTAAACTTTTGTGAAATCAAACTGTCCACTAAGGAAGCAACACTGTTTGACAATCAATTTCACATGCTGTTGTGCAAGTGGAATAGACAACAGATGGAAATTATTGGCAATTATCAAGATACACTCAATAAAGGAGTGGTTCTGCAGGTGGGGATCACAGTCCACATCTCAGTACTGATGCTTTCTGGCTGATGTTTTGGTCACTTTTGAATGTTGGTTGTGCTTTCACACTCGTGGTAGCATGAGATGGACTCTACAACCCACACAAGTGGCTCAGGTAGTGCAGCTCATTCAGGATGGCACATCATTGTGAGCTGTAGCAAGAAGGTCTACTGTGTCTGTCAGCGTAGTGTCCAGAGGCTGGAGGTGCTACCAGGAGACAGGCCAGCACACCAGGTGATGTGGAGGGGATCATAGGAGGGCAGCAACCCAGCAGCTGGATCACTACCTCAGCCTTTGTGTCACGAGGAACTGGAGGAGCACTGCCAGAGCCCTGCAAAATTACCTCCAGCAGGCCAAAAATCTGCATGTGTCTGCATAAACGGTTATAGACCGACTCCATGAGGATGGTCTGAGTGCCCGACGTCCACAGATGGGGGTTATGCTCACAGCCCAACACCGTGCAGGATGCTTGGCATTTGCCACAGAACACCAGGATTGGCAAATTTGCCACTGGCGCACTGTGCTCTTCACAGATGAAAGCAGGTTCACACTGATCACATTTGACAGATGTGACAGAGTATGGAGACGCCGTGGAGAGTTATCTGCTGCCTTCATGCCTTCAGCATGACCAGTTTGACAGTGGGTCAGTAATGGTGTGGGGTGGCATTTCCTTGGAGGGCTGCACAGCCCTCCATGTTCTTTCCAGAGGTAGCCTGACTGCCATTAGGTACCGAGATGAGATCCTCAGACCACTTGTGAGACCATATGCTGGTGCAGTTGGCCCTGGGTTCCTCCTAATGCAAGACAATGCCAGAGCTCATGTGGCTGGTGTGCGTCAGCAGTTCCTGCAAGATGAAGGCATTGAAGCTATGGACTGGCCCGCCTGTTCCCCAGACCTGAATCCAATTGAACACATCTGGGACATCATGTCTCACACCACCCACCAATGTCACTTTGCACCACAGACTGTGCACGAGTTGGCAGATGCTTTTTTCCAGGTCTGGGAGGAGATCCCTCAGGAGACCATCTGCTGCCTCATTAGGAGCATGCCCAGGCATTGTAGGGAGGTCATACAGGCACATGGAGGCAACACACACACAACTGAACATCATTTCCTTGCCTTGAGGCATTTCCAATGAAGTTGGATCAGCCTTTAATTTGACTTTCCACTTTAATTTTGAGTATCATTCCAAATCCAGACCTCCATGGGATATTCATTTTGATTTACATTGATCATTTTTATGTTTTAATGTTCTCAACACTTTCCTCTATGCAATGAATAAAGATTTGCAACTGAAATATTTCATTCAGTGATATCTAGGATGTGGGATTTTAGTGCTCCCGTTATTCTTTTGAGCAGTGTATATACAGTACAGACCAAAAGTTTGGACACACCTTCTCATTTAAAGATTTTTATGCATTTTCATGACTATGAAAATTGTACATACACGCTGAAGGCATCAAAACTATGAATTATCACATGTGGAATTATATACTTAACAAAAAAGTGTGAAACAATTGAAATTATGTCTTATATTCTAGGTTCTTCAAAGTAGCCACCTTTTGCTTTGATGACTGCTTTGCACACTCTTGGCATTCTCTTGATGAGCTTCAAGAGGTAGTCACCGGGAATGGTTTTCAATTCACAGGTGTGCCCTGTTAGGTTTAATAAGTGGGATTTCTTGCCTTATAAATGGGGTTGGGACCATCAGTTGTGTTGTACAGAAGTCTGGTGGATACAGAGCTGATAGTCCTACTGAATAGACTGTTAGAATTTGTGTTATGGCAAGAAAAAATCAGCTAAGTAAAGAACAACGAGTGACCATCATTACTTTAAGAAATGAAGGTCAGTCAGTCCGAAAAACTCAAAAAAGCCATCATAGCTATACAAAAACGTATACAAAACCGTGGCAAAAAAATCAGCAAAAAAATCAGCAAAATGCGCTTTTTTAAAGCAGCATTTTTGCTGCCAAGAGATGCAGAAACCTTGCAGAAATTTCTGCAAGCAAATGCTCCACGTGCTCACACACCTTAAGGCTGGAATCGCACTAGCAAATTTAAAATTGGTCTGATTTTGTTCCTGCAAATTCGGACGAGTGTAATGCAAGTGTCATGCATATTTCATGAGAGTACAATCCATTTTTAACACCTATCATCCAATTTACATTCTAAGGCCGGTTTCACGTGCCATTGTATTTCTGATACCGGAAAAAAATTGTACCGGAGATGACAGAGACATATGCAATTAGTACAGTTTGTCTGCAGCTTACTGTACATGTATTTAATTATTAAAAGATTGGGCTCCCATCTAATTTTCTTAACCAGCAGAGAGAAAGACGACAGCTGGGGCAGATGTTTATAGCCTGGGAAGGGGGTAATACCCATGGAGCTTCCCAGGCTATTAATATCAGCTCACAGCTGTGTGCTTAGCCTTTACTGGCTATTAACCCCTTCACCCCCAAGGGTGGTTTGCACGTTAATGACCGGGCCAATTTTTACATTTCTGACCACTGTCTCTTTATGAGGTTATTACTCCGAAACGCTTCAACGGATCTTAGCGATTCTGAGAATGTTTTCTTGCAACATATTGTACTTCATGATAGTGGTAAAATTTCTTCGATATCAATTGCGTTTATTTGTGAAAAAAATGGAAATTTGGCGAAAATTTTGAAAATTTCGCAATTTTCCAACTTTGAATTTTTATTCTGTTAAACCAGAGAGTTATGTGACACAAAATAGTTAATAAATAACATTTCCAACATGTGTACTTTACATCAGCGCAATTTTGGAAACAACATTTTTTTTTCTAGGAAGTTATAAGGGTTAAAATTTGAACAGCAATTTCTCATTTTTACAACAAAACCATTTTTTTTAGGGACCACCTCACATTTGAAGTCATTTTGAGGGGTCTATATGGCAGAAAATACCCAAAAGTGACACTATTCTGAAAACTGCACCCATCAAGGTGCTCAAAAACACTTTCAAGAAGTTTATTAACCCTTCATATGCTTCACAGCAGCAGAAGCAACATGGAAGGAAAAAATTAACATTTTACTTTTTAGTCACAAAAATGATCTTTCAGCGATAATTTTTGTTGCCCAATTTGTCCTGAGTATGCTGATACCCCACATGTGAGGGGTAACCACTTTTTGGGCGCACGGCAGGGCTCAGAAGGAAAGGAGCGTTGTTTGACATTTTCATTCTAAAATTGGCTGCAATTGAGATCGGACGCCATGTCGCGTTTGGAGAGCCCCTGATGTGGTTAAACAGTGGAAACCCCCCATAAGTGACCACATTTTGGAAACTAGACCCCGTAAGGAACTTATCTAGATGTGTCGTGAGCACTTTTATCCCCCAAGTGCTTCACGAAAGTTTATAACGCCCGGGCGTGAAAATAAAAAATCCTAATTTATCCACAAACATGATCGTTTAGCCCCCAATTTTTTATTTCTCAAGGGTAACAGGAGAAATTGGACCCCAAAAGTTGTTGTCCAATTTGTCCTGAGTACGCTGATACCCCATATGTAAGGGGGAACCACTGTTTGGGCGCATGGCAGGGCTCAGAAGGAAAGGAGCGCCCTTTGACATTTTCAAGCTAAAATTGGCTGGAATTGAGATTGGATGCCATGTCGTGTTTGGCGAGCCCCTGATGTGCCTATACAGTGGAAACCCCCACAAGTGACCCCATTTTGGAAACTAGACCCCCTAAGGAACTTATCTAGATGTGTCGTGAGCACTTTTATCCCCCAAGTGCTTCACGAAAGTTTATAACGCCTGGGCGTGAAAATAAAAAATCCTATTTTTTCCACAAACATGATTGTTTAGTCCCCAATTTTTATTTTCTCAAGGGTAGCAGGAGAAATTTGGCCCCAAAAGTTGTTGTGCAATTTGTCCTGAGTACGCTGATACCCCATATGTGGGGGGGAACCAGTGTTTGGGCGCATGGCAGGGCTCAGAAGGAAAGGAGCGCCCTTTGACATTTTCAAGCTAAAATTGGCTGGAATTGAGATCGGATGCCATGTCGTGTTTGGCGAGCCCCTGATGTGCCTAAACAGTGGAAACCCCCCACAAGTGACCACATTTTGGAAACTAGACCCCCTAAGGAACTTATCTAGATGTGTCGTGAGCACTTTTATCCCCCAAGTGCTTCACGAAAGTTTATAACGCCCGGGTGTGAAAATAATAAATCCTATTTTTTCTACAAACATGATGGTTTAGTCCCCAATTTTTTATTTTCTCAAGGGTAGCAGGAGAAATTGGACCCCACAAGTTGTTGTCCAATTTGTCCTGAGTATGCTGATATTCCGTATATGGGGGTGAACTACTGTTTGGGTGCATGGCAGGGCTCAGAAGGAAAGGAGTGCAGGGCTAGATGTGTCGTGAGCACTTTTATCCCAGAAGTGCTTCACGAAAGTTTATAACGCCCGGGCGTGAAAATAAAAAATCCTATTTTTTCCCCACAAAAATGATCTTTCAGTCCCCAATTTTTTATTTTCCCAAGGGTAACAGGAGAAATTGGACCCCAAAAGTTGTTGTCCCATTTGTCTTGAGTACGCTGGTACCCCATATGCGGGAGAAAACTACTGTTTGGGCACACTCCGGGGCTCGGAAGGGAAGTAGTGATGTTTTGGAATGCAGAATTTGATGGAATTGTCTGCGGGCTTCATGTTCCATTTGGTGAGCCCCTGATGTGCCTAAACAGTAGAAACTCCCCACAAGTGACCCCATTTTGGAAATTTGACCCCCTAAGGAACTTATCTAGGTGTGTGTTGAGAATTTTGAACCTCCAAGTGCTTCACTAAAGTTTATGACGCCCGGCGTGAAAATAAAAAATTCTATTTTTTCCCCACAAAAATGATCTTTGAGTCCCCAATTTTTTATTTTCCAAAGGTTAACAAGAGAAATTGGACCCCAAAAGTTGCTGTCCATTTTGTTCTGAGTACGCTGGTACCCCATATGTGGGAAAAAACTGTTGGGCACTTCGGGACTCAGACGGGAAGCAGTGACGATTTGGAATGCAGACTTTGATGGACTGGTTCTGAGGGCGTCATGTTCCGTTTGCAGAGCCCCTGATGTGCATAAACAGTAAAAGAAACCCACAAGTGACATCATTTTGGAACCTAGACCCCCATGGAACTTACTTAGATGTGCCCCCTCTTTGGAACTAATCTACTGGTTCCTGTTAAGTAAATTAGTAGTGAATGGAGGTGTGGTACAATTTGAAGCAGTCCTTCATACACAGGCTAGGTTTGTCGGGGCAGGTGTCGCATTAATAGATGGTGTCCTTGCGTACTCCTCGTTTGTAGCACACTCAGCACCTTTTTTGCAGCTTACCTTTTCTATCAGTTGGCAGGACCACCCCCGGAAAATGCTGACCTGGTACAATACGAGCACCCTCAGTTCCGGAAGTACTGGGGCCCGCTCCTTCCCTCGTGCCAAACATCAGGGCCTTAACCACTACCTCCTGGAACTGAAGGTACGTCGTATCGGTGTGGCGTGCACATCGTGACAGCAGGAAAGCGTTAAGCATTGCCATTTGAACAATGTACACCGACAGCTTTTTGTACCACACCTTGGCCTTCCTCAAAGCACTGTACGGTTGGAGAGATCAACACCCCCCATGTTTTTGTTGTACCCCAGTACACAGTCCGGTTTGCAGACCTGTGTAGAGGTACCCCGTACACTGCTGAGGGCACTGCCATCACCGTGTATGGTGGTCAAGAGAAGGACATCCCTCTTGTCCTTGTACTTGACCACCAGCAGGTGGTCGCTACATTGGGCTTTGCTCTCACCTTTTCTGAGCATCTGCCCAAGTAGTGTCTTAGGGAGGCCTCTCTGATTTTTGCGGACAGTACCGGAGGCTGCGGTACCTCGCGCAGAGAGGGATTTGTACAGTGGGATGCTGGAATAAAAGTTATCAGTGTAGAGGTGATAACCTTTATCCAGCAGTGGGTGCACCAAATCCCACACAATTTTCCCACTCACTCCCAGGATAGAAGGACACTCAGGTGGTTCAATCCTGCTGTCCTTCCCTTCGTAAACTCTAAAGCTTTGGGTGTACCCTGAGGGACTCTCACACAGCTTATAGAGTTTGATTCCGTACCTGGCCCTTTTGTTGGGCAGGTATTGACGGAATCTGAGCCGCCCCTTAAAATGAACCAAGGACTCATCCACGCAGATGTCCCTTTTGGGCACGTACACTTCAGCAAACGTTTTGCTGAAGTGTTCGATGACCGGCCGAACTTTGAACAGACGGTCAAAATTGGAGTCATCTCATGCGGGACACCGTGCATTATCGTTGTAATGCAGGAACTTATGGATGGCCTAAAAACGCGTCCGAACCATGACCATTCGGAACACTGGAGTGTTATATAAAATATCTACACTCCAATATTGCCGAATTTCTGGCTTCTTCACGATCCCCATGTGGAGGACCAGGCCCCAAAACTGCATCATTTCAACTGCGTCTACAGGAGACCAGTTAGAAAATGATGAACCGGGGTTTTGCTCCAAAAATTGCCGAGCATACAAATTAGTTTGCTCCACCATGAGGTTAACAAAATCCTCAGAGAAAAAGACTTTTAAAAAGTCTATTTCTGTGAGGCCGGTGGTGTCAAACTCGATTCCTGATTCTGCCACAAAATCAGGAATCAGTGGCTAGTAATTTTTGGGGGGCGAGGTCCATATGGGGTCCGAAGAAGGGCGCGCTGGTTCATCTTCAGGAGTGGGCGCGGCGTCATCTTCTCTCCTGGGGCGTCTGCATGGCGGTTCCGCAGGACCCGAGGAGGAAGATGAGGAGGAGGAAGAGGATGAAGAATCTGAAGAGTAAAGGAATGTGGGATCCTCTCCCTCGCTATCAGTGTCGGAGGCAAGGAAAGAATATGCCTCCTCCGCTGAATAGCACTGCTGGGACAAACGGGACGAACGGGACAATTTTTTTGTGAGTATGGTGCTTGGGTGTAATTTATTGGTAACTATGTGTACGTGTGGGGAGGGATAGTGTTTGGTGCAAACTATTCTGAAAAGAAAAAGCTAAAGGAAAAAAAGCAAATAGGGAAAAGAAATACCTGTGAAAGGAAAAGTCTAAAACAGCAGGCCCTAGCTCTGATAAGTGAACTGCGTCACTTATCAAAGTTCGGCGGCTGCTGGGTGTGTGAACGGGGATTTGAAAAAAAACGGCAGGCTTGAGAGCTCTGATAAGTGAACCGCGTTGCTTATCAAAGTTCGGCGGCGGCGGCTGGGTGCGCGGACGGGGATGTGGAAAAAAAAAAAGAAACGAAAGGCACGGGTTTAGATGCAGCAGCTGGGTGCGCGGATGGGGATGTGGAAAAAAAAGAAAGAAAAGAAAGGCACGGGTTAAGACGCAGCGGCAGGGTGCGCACAAGGGGATGTGAAAAAAAAAAGAAAGAAAAGAAAGGCACAGGTTCAGACGCAGCGGCGGGGTGCGTGCAAGGGGATGTAGAAAAAAAGATCGGGTAAGAAAGATCGGGCCGGGATCGGGGATGAACACTTACGTTTGTAGTCTCTCTCTTTCTTCTTTCTTCTTTCTTCTTTTTAGCAAGAATCATGGTGTCACAGGCTACTGTGGCACCACAAGTCTCAGCACAGGAGGGGGATCTGTCAGCGTGACCGCTCTGCAGGAACCCTCACCAAGTGTGAGGATTCCTGCAGAGCAGTCAGACAGGTCAGGGACAGGTGAGACAGGTCACAGAGTGGTCACACCGCTGCTGTGACCTGTGATTGGTGGGATCGATGATCACATCGATCCCACCAATCAGGGGAGGCCCTGGTGACGCCGGTGTTGCTAGGCACCAGCCTATGATCATAGCTCACAGCTCCGGTCATAGGCTGGTCACCGGCAGGTCACCAGCAAGTGACCGGCAGGTGACCGGCAGGTGACCGGCAGGTCACCATCAGGGCACAGCACGGTCATACCGCTGCTGTGCCCTGTGATTGGCGCGATCGACGATCACATCGATCGCGCCAATCAGCTGCAGGATCCGGAGCCATGGAACAGGAGGCAAGGCAGGGCAGAGGGGGCTGCGGAGCGCGTAGTTACAGGCAGGGCACAGCGCGGTAACACAGCCGCTGTGCCCTGCGATTGGCGTGATCGATGTGATCGTCGATCGCGCCAATCCGGGGGGTTTTGGCCGGTGCCTGGCATTGCCAGGCACCGGCCCCAGGATCGAGTACATCGGTACTCGATACTAGCCTGGGACCTCACTGTTTCAGCCAATCTGATTGGCTGAAACAATGAGAAAGGCTGTGATTGGCTGTTCAGGATTGAACAGCCAATCACAGCGATCGGGAGGCCGGGGGGGCGGCACCATACCCCAAGATGCCGAGGCCATCTTCCGTAAGGTAAGATGGCGTCGGAATTTTAATGCAATCACCGCGACTTAAGTCGCGGTGTTACATTAAAGAGCATGACGTACTATCCCCTCGGTGGTCATACAGGCCCACCCCACCTCGACGGGATAGTACGTCAGATGTCAGAAAGGGGTTAAAATGGGGGACCCAAAGAAAAATGGCCTAGGGTCTTCCTATAATTAATAGCCAGCAAAGGCTAGGCAGACAGCTGCGGGTTGGTGTTAATAGCCTAGGAAGGGGCAATGGATACTGGCCCCCCAGGCTAAAAACATCAGCTCTCTGCCGCCACAGAAAAGTTGCATCTATAAGATGCACCAATTCTGGTACTTAGCCTCACACTTCCCACTTGCCCTGTAGCAGTTGCAAGTAGGGTGATAGTTGGGGGGGTTGATGTCACCTTTGTATTGTCAAGTGACATCAAGCCCCGAGATTAGCAATGGAGAGGCATCTATAAGACGCCCCATTACTAACCCCATAGTTATATTGGATAAAAACACACACCCTGAAAAAAGTCCTTTAATTGAAAGAATGACACAGACTCCTTTAATAAATTTTAATTAAACCATACTTAAGACATCGCCCATTCTACCGACACCATTGTCTTCTGCAAAAGAGTTAAAATAGAAAATAACGATATTAATCACCTTTCTGATGAGAAGATAATAATCCATTTGTCCCACAATGGGTCTAGATCTGCTAAATCTAGATGGCAGGCTGCATGGCTGCATGATGCCACTATACAGCCTATCATCCAGCAGAGACACAGAGCAGAATCTGCTACTGCTGCCAGTGTCTCATGGTGAACTCGTAGGACCTGTCTGAGGTCACCACAAGCATGAGAACGTTCTCACGCTCCCGGTGCCTTCAGAAAGGTCCTGGGAATCCACAGCCAATTAACCCACTTCACCTATCTGACGTTAGCATGAGCGCCATCAGAAATTTTCCAACGGCGCTCGTGCTTACGTCAAAACAGTACTGGAGATATCAGTGTCCATGTGTGTAATACTTGCAGCACATGTGTGGCAACCGTGTGCCACCCATGTGCCACATCAGTACCATATGGCGGGTGCCAAGGGAGCAGTAGTACAGTAAGTGCTGTTCCCCTTCACTGGGTGCTGAAGACGGCTCTCATCATTCTCCTCTGCTCTGCCGGTGATCAGCATGAGCAGGGGAGAATGAAGAGAGTTGTATTCACATGAGAACAATGACAGTAGGCGGTGGCTTTTGGGACTATTACTCCCATCAACCTACACCTGCAGCTACTAGTAGCAGTGATAGCAGAAGCGGAGGATGGGAATATTCATCAGCCTGCTCCTACGCTGTAAATAAATAAAACACTATACAAAAGAAAATTTCAGCGAATCTTTCCTACTTGGCAATTAAAAAACATTTTATTCTTTCATCTTTAAAATAATCCATATGACAGAAGTCCTTAATATACACAGGGGGATCAAAAAAAGGGCACATTGCTGCTTTATGCATGCAGATTACACATGGGCAGGGATGGTACATCTCACTGACGGCACACTGGGTTAACATAGTGGAAGCTGGGACCCAGTCAGACCTTGGGATGGAACACATCCTCCCCACACTGAGGATTGCTGGCCCTACGTCAATCAGGGTTGCCGCCACAGTCTACAGCTCCTGCACCTCCTCCTCCTCTTCATCCTCAATCTCTGAAATCAACACATCAGTCAGAAGCTGGAAGCACTGCAGCACTACTTCAGCCAAGCGGCAACAGGCTCTGCTGAAGTTAATCTGCATAGGTGACAAACCACACAATGCAGAAGAGTTGTGGACAGCACTGAAAGAGCAGTCAGATGTTTGGATGACACTGCTGAACCTGCAGCCAGCATGGTCGTGTGTGACAATGGCCGTAACCTGGTGGCGGCTCTGAGGCAAGGTGAGCTCACACACGTACCTTACTTGGCCCATGTGCTTAACCTCGTGGTTCAACATTTTCTGATAAGCTACCCACAGCTGCTGGATCTGCTAATGAAAGTACACCGCCTGTCTGCCCATTTTAGAAAGTCAGCTTCAGCTGCCCTTGCCATGCTTCCGCAGTGTTTGCAGCTTCCAGCTTACCGGCTGGTGTGTGATGTCCGCACGCGCTGGAACTCTACGCTGCATATGTTGGAAAGGACTTGTGAGTAGTGTTGAGCATTCCGATACCGCAAGTATCGGGTATCGGCCGATACTTGCGGGTATCGGAATTCCGATACCGAGATCCGATACTTTTGTGGTATCGGGTATCGGTATCGAAACAACATTAATGTGTAAAATTAAGAATTAAAATAAAAAATATTGCTATACTCACCTCTCCGACGCAGCCTGGACCTCCGCGAGGGAACCGGCAGCGTTGTTTGCTTAAAATTTGCGCGTTTACTTCCTTACTTGAAGTCCCGGCTTGTGATTGGTCGCGTGCCGCCCATGTGGCCGCGACGCGACCAATCACAGCAAGCCGTGACGTAATTTTAGGTCCTTCAGGATTTTAAAATTACGTTCTGGCTTGTGATTGGTCGCGTCGCGGTCACATGGGTGACGCGACCAATCACAAGCCGTGACGTCACGGGAGGCTGGCATTTTAAAATGCGCGCGTGTCCAGCCTCCCGTGACGTCCCGGCTTGTGATTGGTCGCGTCGCCCATGTGACCGCGACGCGACCAATCACAAGCCAGAACGTAATTTTAAAATCCTGAAGGACCTAAAATTACGTCACGGCTTGCTGTGATTGGTCGCGTCGCGGCCACATGGGCGACGCGACCAATCACAAGCCGGGACGTCACGGGAGGCAGGACAAGCGCGCATTTTAAAATGCGCGCGTGTCCAGCCTCCCGTGACGTCACGGCTTGTGATTGGTCGCGTCGCCCATGTGACCGCGACGCGACCAATCACAAGCCAGAACGTAATTTTAAAATCCTGAAGGACCTAAAATTACGTCACGGCTTGCTATGATTGGTCGCGTCGCGGCCACATGGGCGGCACGCGACCAATCACAAGCCGGGACTTCAAGTAAGGAAGTAAACGCGCGAATTTTAAGCAAACAACGCTGCCGGTTCCCTCGCGGAGGTCCAGGCTGCGTCGGAGAGGTGAGTATAGCAATATTTTTTATTTTAATTCTTTATTTTACACATTAATATGGTTTCCAGGGCCTGAAGGAGAGTTTCCTCTCCTTCAGACCCTGGGAACCATCAGGAATACCGTCCGATACATGAGTCCCATTGACTTGTATTGGTATCGGGTATCGGTATCGGATTAGATCCGATACTTTGCCGGTATCGGCCGATACTTTCCGATACCGATACTTTCAAGTATCGGACGGTATCGCTCAACACTACTTGTGAGCAGAAGAGGGCAGTTGTTGTCAACCAACATCAACAAGGCCGTCGATATTCAGTTCAGACTCGACACATAAGACCTCATGAGTGGACATGGATGTCTGACATATGTACCATCCTCCAAAACTTTGAGGACTGCACCAAGATGGTGAGCGGCGATGACGCTTAGCATCACCATCCCGTTTCTCAGCATTCTGAAAGCCTCTCTGCTTACAATTAAAGAAGATGCACTGCAGGCAGAGCATGAGGACATGGAGCAAGGAACCATACAGGGTGATTACACTCAGCCCAGCCTCATGTCTTCTCAATGTGGAATGGTAGGCAATGAGGAGGAGGAAATATAATAAAGACATCCCACAATGAACAAAAATACTTTTGATCTCTCACACATACTCGTCGCATGTTGTTAGAGAGATGGCCACATACAAAATCAGTTTAGCCAATAAAGGACACTCCCAGAGCACATTGAGTTAACCAGAGAATAATAAACGGAGTATAAGTCCCATTTTATAAACAAGATAAAAAAACAAGTTTTTATTTATAGAAAAAATATATATATTACAACAAGTAATCACAAAAAGTGATAATACAGACGAAGCCGACGCGAAACGCGCGTTGGGGCTGCGACGGTGATCCCCCTGGTACCAGACTGATGGGTAAGAACTATTGAACCGATGCTAGTCTAATATATGTTAATTGGGCAAAACGGGTCCCCACTGTGGGTTGGATAAAATCTAACGAGTAGTGCTTTGGTTAAAGCTGTTCTGTTACCGTTTAATATGCACTAGTTGCACTTTACAAATGAAATGGTTTCAGTGAGCCATTGGGGTAGTCACTGCTGTGATGATTTTTTCAGTGTTTTCCGCAATGTTCCCTTGCTGTATTATCACTTTTTGTGATTACTTATTGTAATATATATTTTTTTCTATAAATAAAAACTTGTTTTTTTATCTTGTTTATAAAATGGGACTTATACTCCGTTTATTATTCTCTGGTTAACTCAATGAGGAGGAGGAGGAGGAAGAAGAACATGAGCTACTTTCAAGCACTATAGACGGTACTACAAACACAGCTGTCATACCGTCTGCTCAGTGGGGATGGCCTGAGGACAGGGAGGAGGAGGAGGATGAGGAGGAGAAGGAAAGCATGGTCAGTCGTCCTCTTGGTGAGGACACGGAAGTTTTTCCTGTTAGCAGTCTGGCACGCATGGCTGACTTTATGTTGCACTGCATTTCACGTGACCCTCGCATTAGAAAATTTTTTGGGTGACACTCATTACTGGTTGGTGACACTTCTAGACCCACTCTGCAAGGAGAACTTTCAATCTCTTCTGCCAGAGGCAGAGAGGTGTACTAAAATGTTGCAGTACCAGAGGGCCCTTGTAGCAGAATTACTTAGAAAATTCCCATGTGAAAACGCTGGCAGTTGACCAGCAATTTCTCATTTTTACTACACAATTTTTTTTTAGGGACTACATCACATTTGAAGTAACTTTGAGTGGTCTATATGATAGAAAATAACCAAGTGTGGCACCATTCTAAAAACTGCACCCCTCAAGGTGCTCAAAACCATATTCAAGAAGTTTATTAACCCTTCAGGTGTTTCACAGGAATTTTTGGAATATTTACTTCAGCTCCACTTTGTTTTATTTTACCAAGGGAAACAGGAGAAATTGGATCCCAAATGTTGTACAATTTGTCCTGAGTACGATGATATCCCATATGTGGGGGTAAACCACTGTTTGGGCGCATGGCAGAGCTTGGAAGCGAAGGAGCGCCGTTTGACTTTTCAATGCAAAATTGACTGGAATTGAGATAGGACACCATGTCACGTTTGTAGAGACCCTGATGTGCCTAAACATTGAAATCCCCCACCAGTGACATCATTTTGGAAAGTAGGCCCCCTAAGGAACTTATCTAGATGTGTGGTGTGCACTTTGACCCACCAAATGCTTCACAGAAGTTTTTAATGTAGAGCTGCAAAAATAAAAAAATATTTTTTTCACAAAAATGATCTTTTTGCCCCCAATTTTTTATTTTCCCAAGGTTAATAGATGAAAGTGGAACCCAAAAGTTGTTGTGCAATTTATCTTGAGTACACTGATACCCCATATGTGGGGGTAAACCACTGTTTGGGCATGGCATGGCAGAGCTTGGAAGGGAAGGAGCACCGTTTGACTTTTCAATGCAAAATTGACTGGAATTGAGATAGTACACCATGTCGTGTTTTGAGAGCCTCTGATGTGCCTAAACATTGAAATCCCCCACAAGTGACACCATTTTGGAAAGTAGGCCCCCTAAGGAACTTATCTAGATGTGTGGTGTGCACTTTGACCCACCAAATGCTTCACAGAAGTTTTTAATGTAGAGCTGCAAAAATAAAAAAAATATTTTTTTCACAAAAATGATCTTTTTGCCCCCAATTTTTTATTTTCCCAAGGGTAACAGAAGGAATTGGACAACAGAAGTTGTTGTGCAATTTGTCTTGAGTATGCTGATATCCCATATGTGGGGGTAAACCACTGTTTGGGGGCATGGCAGAGCTCGGAAGGGAAAGAGTGCCTTTTGACTTTTCAATGCAAAATTGACTGGAATTGAGATAGGAAGCCATGTCGCGTTTTGAGAACCCCTGATGTGCCTAAACAGTGGAAACCCACCACAAGTGACACCGTTTTGTAAAGTAAATCCCCTAAGGAACATATCTAGATGTGTTGTGAGTAGTGTTGAGCGATACTTTCCGATATCGGAAAGTATCGGTATCGGAAAGTATCGGCCGATACCGTCAAAATATCGGATCTAATCCGATACCGATACCCGATCCCAATGCAAGTCAATGGGACGAAAATATCGGAATTAAAATAAACCCTTTATAAACTTGTAGGTTCATTCTACATGAAGGAAAACAACTAAGAATAATGTAGGATGTATTGGGGGACGTGGCGGAGACATTAAAGGCACAGAGGTTTAGCCCAATGTAATAGAATAGCAGGATTTTGGTTTTTTTTATGACGTTCGGCGTTAGAAAGATTTTGACTATGTTAATTTTTTTTTTATTTTGTCAGATATTGATGTTTCACTACTTCCACGCCCTTCACCTTCTTTTTTACTTCTCCCACACTTTCTTCTTCATTATCCTCATCATCAGCTTCTTTGACATCAACTTCTTCACCTTATTCATCTTCTTCTTCATCTTCTACCTATTATTTTTTTTGTTACATACATTGTTCATATTCTTTTTATTTTACTATTATCTTCTTCATATTCAACTTCTTCATCATATTCTTATTTGTGACAGGCATTCCCGTAGTTGTTATCTATAAAAGTTTGAAGATTACACCTTCCGTTCTGCCTGTCACAAAACAGTTACATTTGTCCGCGTTCAGTTTGGCCTGCAGCATCAGGCTTTATCCAGGGGCACCACGAGGAGGAACGGACTCACCCCCATACACTGCTTAGTCTTCTTCTGCTTATAATTTAGATAATATTTTTTGCTCTGATATTTAGTGTTATGCTTAATGTTCTTCTGCTCTTTGTTCTGCAGCCTCTTGTTCTTCTGCTTCTCGGTCTTCCAGGTCGTCGTCATCTCCAGGGTCGTCGTCTCCGGGGTCGTCGTCATCGGGGTGGTCTTCAGGGTCGTCGTCTCCGGGGTCGTCGTCATCGGGGTGGTCTTCAGGGTCATCGTCTCCAGGGTCGTCGTCATCACGGTGGTTGTCGTCTCTGGTGTCGTCGTCATCTTAGGGGTGGTCTTCCGGGTCATCGTGATTAGTCTCTTGAACTTGGAAATGTAGCAGAAGGTACAAGAAGGCTGAGAAAATGCCGAGAACCAGCTGATGGAACTGGAACTCGGATGGCTACCCGAAGGTCCAAGAGCCAATGGAACTACCGAGGACCAGCTGACGTTACTGGAACCCGGTTACTAAGCAGGAGGTACCCGTGCTTGAAAGCACTACCAAGGACCACCTGACGTTGGTGGAACTCGGATACCCAGAGGGAGGCACCTAAGCCAAAGGCTCTGCCCGGAACCAGCTGACGGTACTGGAACCAGGATGGGGAGCAGAAGGTACAAGAGCAAGTGTCTGCGTGGCTTTTGCAGGACACGATGCTGGCTGCACAGCAGGGGAACAGCTGGCGGTGCTGAACCCCACTGACACATTGGCTGGTGTTTTTCTCTGTGCAGCTAGCAGTACCGGGCCCCAACTGGCGGTGTTAGAGCCCGGGGTCAGCAGGAGGAGGAGATGGAGCAGAGTGTAGGCCGAAGCCTGCACTGGCGGCAGCTTTGGGTCTGTTGTGCCTGCGTGGCTGTTGCAGGACACGTTGCCGGCTACACAGCAGGGGAACAGCTGGCGGTGCTGAACCCCACTGACACATTGGCTGGTGTTTGGCTCTGTGCAGCTAGCAGTACCGGGCCCCAACTGGCGGTGTTGGAGCCCGGGCTCTGCAGGGGGAGCAGAGTGTAGGCCGAAGCCTACTTGAACCAATTTCAAAGGTAACCTTTAACCCCCCCTCAGGGGTTACAAAGTAGAAGAGCCACAGCTTATGCAGCAGTAGTGCTGCACAAGTCAAAGGTTGCTCTTTTAATTTTGCTCCTTGCACACGCTGAATGAAACACGTATAACATTTAGCCCTTTATACAGTCAAACTGTGTTGGAGGCGCGAGTTCCCTTTGTAATGAGACGCAGCACAGATGTCAAGAATCCCACCTTGGTGCTGGGTGCAGCCTCCTGAGCGTTGTTATTTGCTGTACAGGAGTCTGCGCTGTCGTGTTATCCCCTGGCCTAGCGCTGTTAGCGCTGCCCATCTTCTGACCTCATTTAATGTCGGCCGCTGCGGTTCGCGATGACCATGAATCCCAGTCCCGCGGTGTCTTA
The DNA here is from genome assembly GCF_051348905.1 of Ranitomeya variabilis. Lineage (NCBI taxonomy): Eukaryota > Metazoa > Chordata > Amphibia > Anura > Dendrobatidae > Ranitomeya > Ranitomeya variabilis. The sequence goes on along the minus strand of NC_135239.1, from coordinate 93,705,201 downwards.
ACATTGTTAAAACACTGCGGGGCTGTGATTCATGGCCTGGCGCAGCACATATGTTCGCCTCTCGCACTCGGGTCCTTACACCCGCTGCAGACTGTGCGGCGTCAGCTGATCCCTTATCGCATGCCACGGCCATGAAGCCGCACAGTCCGAAGAAGGCGGAAGGAGATGAGGGACAGGCGAAGAAATGCACCGTTCATGCCCGTCAATCACACCCTCGCAGTCCCAATAAATAAGACACCGAGGGGCGTTGTGTGGGTCAGGGCGGCCGCAGAGGCGCAGGCAGCCAAACAATGATGCCAGAAGACGGGCAGCGCTACCAAGGGGGTTGCAGCGTGTCATTACAAAGGAAAGTCACACCTCCGGGACGGTTAAATGGTCACGCAGAGGACACATTTTAGACGTGTTTTCAGTTCCACATGTGCGAGGAGAATACGTTTATGAGCCACCTTGCACACATGCAGCATTACCGCTGTACAAGGTGGCCTTAAAAACGTACAAACGCCTGGGGGAGGGGGGACAGGTTCCCTTCAATTTCAGTTCTTGTGTCTGCGTGGCTTTTGCAGGACACGATGCCGGCTGCACAGCAGGGGAACAGCTGGCGGTGCTGAACCCCACTGACACATTGGCTGGTGTTTTTCTCTGTGCAGCTAGCAGTACCGGGCCCCAACTGGCGGTGTTAGAGCCCGGGGTCAGCAGGAGGAGGAGATGGAACAGAGTGTAGGCCGAAGCCTGCACTGGCGGCAGCTTTGGGTCTGTTGTGCCTGCGTGGCTGTTGCAGGACACGTTGCCGGCTGCACAGCAGGGGAACAGCTGGCGGTGCTGAACCCCACTGACACATTGGCTGGTGTTTGGCTCTGTGCAGCTAGCAGTACCGGGCCCCAACTGGCGGTGTTGGAGCCCGGGCTCTGCAGGAGGAGCAGAGTGTAGGCCGAAGCCTACTTGAACCAATTTCAAAGGTAACCTTTAACCCCCCCTCAGGGGTTACAAAGTAGAAGAGCCACAGCTTATGCAGCAGTAGTGCTGCACAAGTCAAAGGTTGCTCTTTTAATTTTGCTCCTTGCACACGCTGAATGAAACACGTATAACATTTAGCCCTTTATACAGTCAAACTGTGTTGGAGGCGCGAGTTCCCTTTGTAATGAGACGCAGCACAGATGTCAAGAATCCCACCTTGGTGCTGGGTGCAGCCTCCTGAGCGTTGTTATTTGCTGTACAGGAGTCTGCGCTGTCGTGTTATCCCCTGGCCTAGCGCTGTTAGCGCTGCCCATCTTCTGACCTCATTTAATGTCGGCCGCTGCGGTTCGCGATGACCATGAATCCCAGCCCCGCGGTGTCTTAACATTGTTAAAACACTGCGGGGCTGTGATTCATGGCCTGGCGCAGCACATATGTTCGCCTCTCGCACTCGGGTCCTTACACCCGCTGCAGACTGTGCGGCGTCAGCTGATCCCTTATCGCATGCCACGGCCATGAAGCCGCACAGTCCGAAGAAGGCGGAAGGAGATGAGGGACAGGCGAAGAAATGCACCGTTCATGCCCGTCAATCACACCCTCGCAGTCCCAATAAATAAGACACCGAGGGGCGTTGTGTGGGTCAGGGCGGCCGCAGAGGCGCAGGCAGCCAAACAATGATGCCAGAAGACGGGCAGCGCTACCAAGGGGGTTGCAGCGTGTCATTACAAAGGAAAGTCACACCTCCGGGACGGTTAAATGGTCACGCAGAGGACACATTTTAGACGTGTTTTCAGTTCCACATGTGCGAGGAGAATACGTTTATGAGCCACCTTGCACACATGCAGCATTACCGCTGTACAAGGTGGCCTTAAAAACGTACAAACGCCTGGGGGAGGGGGGACAGGTTCCCTTCAATTTCAGTTCTTGTGTCTGCGTGGCTTTTGCAGGACACGATGCCGGCTGCACAGCAGGGGAACAGCTGGCGGTGCTGAACCCCACTGACACATTGGCTGGTGTTTTTCTCTGTGCAGCTAGCAGTACCGGGCCCCAACTGGCGGTGTTAGAGCCCGGGGTCAGCAGGAGGAGGAGATGGAGCAGAGTGTAGGCCGAAGCCTGCACTGGCGGCAGCTTTGGGTCTGTTGTGCCTGCGTGGCTGTTGCAGGACACGTTGCCGGCTGCACAGCAGGGGAACAGCTGGCGGTGCTGAACCTGTTGTGAATTTGGATTCTGGGCTCCCCCGGTGGCTACTGGTGGAATTGAACTGGTGTCTTCATCTTCTCTGTTCACCTGTTCCCATCAAGATGTGGGAGTCGCTATATAACCTTGCTGCTCTGTTAGTTGCTTGCCGGTCAACAATGTTATCAGAAGCCTCTCTGTGCTTGTTCCTGCTCCTAGACAACTACTAGATAAGTTGGACTCTTGTCCATGTTTGTTTTTGCATTTCGTTCCAGTTCACAGCTGTAGTTTCGTTACTGTGTCTGGAAAGCTCTTGTGAATGGGAATTGCCACTCTGGTGTTATGAGTTAATGCCAGAGTTTTAAAGTAATTTCTGGATGGTGTTTTTTGATAGGGTTTTCAGCTGACCATGAAAGTGTCCTTTCTGTCTTCTGCTATGTAGTAAGTGGACCTCAAATTTGCTAAACCTATTTTCATACTACGTTTGTTATTTCATCTCAACTCACCGCCAATACATGTGGGGGGCCTCTGTCTCCTTTCGGGGTATTTCTCTAGAGGTGAGCTAGGACTAATATTTTCCTCTGCTAGCTTTATTTAGTCCTCCGGCTGGGCTGGGCATCTAGAATCAACGTAGGCATGCTACCCGGCCACTGCTAGTTGTGCGTTAGGTTTAGTTCATGGTCAGCTCAGTTCCCATCTTCCAAGAGCTAGTTCCTATATATGCTTATGCTATGTTCTCTTGCCATTGAGATCATGACAGTTTGACCGGCCCGCAAAGTGTTAATTGTTTGGGCTGAAGCAGGAGAAAAAGAAGTGTTGAAGGGAAATTTTTTTTTTTTTTTTTTTTTCCCCTCAGAGTTTTGCTGCCTAGCCCTTAATTGCTGTCTAGCTGCTTCTTACCTCCTCTTAACCCTTGAATGGCTCTGTGTCCACCTGTTTGTAATGGATCTTCAGAGTGTAACTGCAGGTTTGAATAATCTCGCCACGAAGGTACAAAATTTGCAAGATTTTGTTTGTCATGCACCTGTATCTGAGCCGAGAATTCCTTTGCCGGAATTTTTCTCGGGGAATAGATCCGGGTTTCAGAATTTTCGAAATAATTGCAAATTATTTTTGTCTCTGAAATCTCGCTCTGCCGGAGACCCTGCACAGCAGGTCAGGATTGTGATTTCCTTGCTCCGGGGCGACCCTCAAGACTGGGCTTTTTCATTGACACCAGGGGATCCTGCGTTGCTCAATGTGGATGCGTTTTTTCTGGCCTTGGGGTTGCTTTATGACGAACCTCATTTGGAGCTTCAGGCAGAAAAAACTTTGATGTCCCTATCTCAGGGGCAAGATGAAGCGGAAATTTACTGCCAAAGATTCCGTAAATGGTCTGTGCTTACTCAGTGGAATGAGTGCGCCCTGGCGGCGACTTTCAGAGAGGGTCTCTCTGATGCCATTAAGGATGTTATGGTGGGGTTCCCTGTGCCTGCGGGTCTGAATGAGTCCATGACAATGGCTATTCAGATCGATAGGCGTTTGCGGGAGCGCAAACCAGTGCACCATCTGGCGGTGTCCACTGAGAAGTCGCCAGAGAGTATGCAGTGTGATAGAATTCTGTCCCGAAGCGAGCGGCAGAATTTTAGACGGAAAAATGGGTTGTGTTTCTATTGTGGTGATTCTACTCATGTTATATCAGCATGCTCTAAGCGCACTAAAAAGCTTGGTAAATCTGTTTCCATTTGCACCTTACCGTCTAAATTTATTCTATCTGTGACCCTGATTTGCTCTTTGTCATCTATTACCACGGACGCCTATGTCGACTCTGGCGCCGCTTTGAGTCTTATGGATTGGTCCTTTGCCAAACGCTGTGGGTATGATTTAGAGCCTTTGGAGACTTCTATTCCTCTGAAGGGGATTGACTCCACCCCATTGGCTAATAATAAACCACAATACTGGACACAAGTAACTATGCGTATTAATCCGGATCACCAGGAGATTATTCGCTTTCTGGTGCTGTATAATCTACATGATGATTTGGTGCTAGGATTGCCTTGGCTGCAATCTCACAACCCAGTCCTCGACTGGAGAGCTATGTCTGTGTTGAGCTGGGGATGTAAGGGGGCTCATGGGGATGTACCTGTGGTTTCCATTTCATCACCCATTCCCTCTGAAATTCCTGAGTTCCTGTCTGACTATCGTGACGTCTTTGAAGAATCCAAGCTTGGTTCGTTACCGCCGCACCGAGAGTGCGATTGTGCCATAGATTTAATCCCGGGTAGTAAATACCCAAAGGGTCGTTTATTTAATCTGTCTGTGCCTGAACATGCTGCTATGCGAGAATATATAAAGGAGTCCTTGGAAAAGGGACATATTCGTCCATCGTCATCTCCCTTAGGAGCCGGTTTTTTCTTTGTGTCAAAAAAAGACGGCTCTTTGAGACCATGTATTGATTATCGGCTTTTGAATAAAATCACTGTTAAATATCAATACCCATTGCCGTTGCTGACTGATTTGTTTGCTCGCATAAAGGGGGCCAAGTGGTTCTCTAAGATTGACCTTCGTGGGGCGTATAATTTGGTGCGAATCAGGCAGGGGGATGAGTGGAAAACCGCATTTAATACGCCCGAGGGCCACTTTGAGTATTTAGTGATGCCTTTTGGTCTTTCTAATGCTCCGTCAGTTTTCCAGTCCTTTATGCATGATATTTTTCGCGATTATTTGGATAAATTTATGATTGTGTATCTGGATGATATTCTGATTTTTTCGGATGACTGGGACTCTCATGTCCAGCAAGTCAGGAGGGTTTTTCAGGTTTTGCGGTCTAATTCTTTGTGTGTGAAGGGTTCTAAGTGTGTTTTTGGGGTACAGAGGATTTCCTTTTTGGGATATATTTTTTCCCCCTCTTCCATTGAAATGGATCCTGTCAAGGTTCAAGCTATTTGTGATTGGACGCAGCCCTCTTCTCTTAAGAGTCTTCAGAAATTTTTGGGCTTTGCTAACTTTTATCGTCGATTTATTGCTGGTTTTTCGGATATTGCTAAGCCATTGACCGATTTGACTAAGAAGGGTGCTGATGTTGCTGATTGGTCCCCTGATGCTGTGGAGGCCTTTCGGGAGCTTAAGCGCCGTTTTTCCTCTGCCCCTGTGTTGCGTCAGCCTGATGTTGCTCTACCTTTTCAGGTTGAGGTCGACGCTTCTGAGATCGGAGCTGGGGCAGTCTTGTCGCAGAAAAGTTCTGACTGCTCCGTGATGAGGCCTTGTGCCTTCTTTTCCCGTAAATTTTCGCCCGCTGAGCGGAATTATGATGTTGGGAATCGGGAGCTTTTGGCCATGAAGTGGGCTTTTGAGGAGTGGCGCCATTGGCTTGAGGGGGCCAGACATCAGGTGGTGGTATTGACTGACCACAAAAATTTGATTTATCTTGAGACCGCCAGGCGCCTGAATCCTAGACAGGCGCGCTGGTCATTATTTTTCTCTCGGTTTAATTTTGTGGTGTCATACCTACCGGGTTCTAAGAATGTTAAGGCGGATGCCCTTTCTAGGAGTTTTGAGCCTGACTCGCCTGGTAACTCTGAGCCCACAGGTATCCTTAAGGATGGAGTGGTATTGTCAGCCGTTTCTCCAGACCTGCGGCGGGCCTTGCAGGAGTTTCAGGCGGAGAGACCTGATCGTTGCCCACCTGATAAACTGTTTGTTCCTGATGATTGGACCAGTAGAGTCATCTCTGAGGTTCATTCTTCTGCGTTGGCAGGTCATCCTGGCATTTTTGGTACCAGGGATTTGGTGGCAAGGTCCTTCTGGTGGCCTTCCCTGTCACGAGATGTGCGAGGCTTTGTGCAGTCTTGTGACGTTTGTGCTCGGGCCAAGCCTTGTTGTTCTCGGGCTAGTGGATTATTGTTGCCCTTGCCTATTCCTAAGAGGCCTTGGACGCACATCTCGATGGATTTTATTTCAGATCTGCCTGTTTCTCAGAAGATGTCTGTCATCTGGGTGGTGTGTGACCGTTTTTCTAAGATGGTCCATTTGGTTCCTCTGCCCAAGTTACCTTCTTCTTCCGAGTTGGTTCCTCTGTTTTTTCAAAATGTTGTTCGTTTGCATGGTATTCCTGAGAATATCGTTTCTGACAGAGGGACCCAATTCGTGTCTAGATTTTGGCGGGCATTCTGTGCTAGGATGGGCATAGATTTATCTTTTTCGTCCGCTTTCCATCCTCAGACGAATGGCCAGACCGAGCGGATTAATCAGACCCTGGAGACATATCTGAGGTGTTTTGTGTCTGCTGACCAGGATGATTGGGTTGCTTTTTTGCCATTGGCGGAGTTCGCTCTCAATAATCGGGCCAGCTCTGCCACTTTGGTATCCCCGTTTTTCTGTAATTCGGGGTTTCATCCTCGATTTTCCTCTGGTCAGGTGGAATCTTCGGATTGTCCTGGAGTGGATGCTGTGGTGGAGAGATTGCATCAGATCTGGGGGCAGGTGGTGGACAATTTGAGGTTGTCCCAGGAGAAGACTCAGCTTTTTGCCAACCGCCACCGTCGTGTTGGTCCTCGGCTTTCTGTTGGGGATTTGGTGTGGTTGTCTTCTCGTTTTGTCCCTATGAGGGTCTCTTCTCCTAAGTTTAAGCCTCGGTTTATCGGCCCGTATAAGATATTGGAGATTCTTAACCCTGTTTCCTTCCGTTTGGACCTCCCTGCATCCTTTTCTATTCATAACGTTTTTCATCGGTCATTATTGCGCAGGTATGAGGTACCGGTTGTGCCTTCCGTTGAGCCTCCTGCTCCGGTGTTGGTTGAGGGTGAGTTGGAGTACGTTGTGGAGAAAATTTTGGACTCTCGTGTTTCCAGACGGAGACTCCAGTATCTGGTCAAGTGGAAGGGATACGGCCAGGAGGATAATTCTTGGGTGAATGCATCTGATGTTCATGCCTCCGATCTGGTTCGTGCCTTTCATAGGGCCCATCCTGATCGCCCTGGTGGTTCTGGTGAGGGTTCGGTGCCCCCTCCTTGAGGGGGGGGTACTGTTGTGAATTTGGATTCTGGGCTCCCCCGGTGGCTACTGGTGGAATTGAACTGGTGTCTTCATCTTCTCTGTTCACCTGTTCCCATCAAGATGTGGGAGTCGCTATATAACCTTGCTGCTCTGTTAGTTGCTTGCCGGTCAACAATGTTATCAGAAGCCTCTCTGTGCTTGTTCCTGCTCCTAGACAACTACTAGATAAGTTGGACTCTTGTCCATGTTTGTTTTTGCATTTCGTTCCAGTTCACAGCTGTAGTTTCGTTACTGTGTCTGGAAAGCTCTTGTGAACGGGAATTGCCACTCTGGTGTTATGAGTTAATGCCAGAGTTTTAAAGTAATTTCTGGATGGTGTTTTTTGATAGGGTTTTCAGCTGACCATGAAAGTGTCCTTTCTGTCTTCTGCTATGTAGTAAGTGGACCTCAAATTTGCTAAACCTATTTTCATACTACGTTTGTTATTTCATCTCAACTCACCGCCAATACATGTGGGGGGCCTCTGTCTCCTTTCGGGGTATTTCTCTAGAGGTGAGCTAGGACTAATATTTTCCTCTGCTAGCTTTATTTAGTCCTCCGGCTGGGCTGGGCATCTAGAATCAACGTAGGCATGCTACCCGGCCACTGCTAGTTGTGCGTTAGGTTTAGTTCATGGTCAGCTCAGTTCCCATCTTCCAAGAGCTAGTTCCTATATATGCTTATGCTATGTTCTCTTGCCATTGAGATCATGACATGAACCCCACTGACACATTGGCTGGTGTTTGGCTCTGTGCAGCTAGCAGTACCGGGCCCCAACTGGCGGTGTTGGAGCCCGGGCTCTGCAGGGGGAGCAGAGTGTAGGCCGAAGCCTACTTGAACCAATTTCAAAGGTAACCTTTAACCCCCCCTCAGGGGTTACAAAGTAGAAGAGCCACAGCTTATGCAGCAGTAGTGCTGCACAAGTCAAAGGTTGCTCTTTTAATTTTGCTCCTTGCACACGCTGAATGAAACACGTATAACATTTAGCCCTTTATACAGTCAAACTGTGTTGGAGGCGCAAGTTCCCTTTGTAATGAGACGCAGCACAGATGTCAAGAATCCCACCTTGGTGCTGGGTGCAGCCTCCTGAGCGTTGTTATTTGCTGTACAGGAGTCTGCGCTGTCGTGTTATCCCCTGGCCTAGCGCTGTTAGCGCTGCCCATCTTCTGACCTCATTTAATGTCGGCCGCTGCGGTTCGCGATGACCATGAATCCCAGCCCCGCGGTGTCTTAACATTGTTAAAACACTGCGGGGCTGTGATTCATGGCCTGGCGCAGCACATATGTTCGCCTCTCGCACTCGGGTCCTTACACCCGCTGCAGACTGTGCGGCGTCAGCTGATCCCTTATCGCATGCCACGGCCATGAAGCCGCACAGTCCGAAGAAGGCGGAAGGAGATGAGGGACAGGCGAAGAAATGCACCGTTCATGCCCGTCAATCACACCCTCGCAGTCCCAATAAATAAGACACCGAGGGGCGTTGTGTGGGTCAGGGCGGCCGCAGAGGCGCAGGCAGCCAAACAATGATGCCAGAAGACGGGCAGCGCTACCAAGGGGGTTGCAGCGTGTCATTACAAAGGAAAGTCACACCTCCGGGACGGTTAAATGGTCACGCAGAGGACACATTTTAGACGTGTTTTCAGTTCCACATGTGCGAGGAGAATACGTTTATGAGCCACCTTGCACACATGCAGCATTACCGCTGTACAAGGTGGCCTTAAAAATGTACAAACGCCTGGGGGAGGGGGGACAGGTTCCCTTCAATTTCAGTTCTTGTGTCTGCGTGGCTTTTGCAGGACACGATGCCGGCTGCACAGCAGGGGAACAGCTGGCGGTGCTGAACCCCACTGACACATTGGCTGGTGTTTTTCTCTGTGCAGCTAGCAGTACCGGGCCCCAACTGGCGGTGTTAGAGCCCGGGGTCAGCAGGAGGAGGAGATGGAGCAGAGTGTAGGCCGAAGCCTGCACTGGCGGCAGCTTTGGGTCTGTTGTGCCTGCGTGGCTGTTGCAGGACACGTTGCCGGCTGCACAGCAGGGGAACAGCTGGCGGTGCTGAACCCCACTGACACATTGGCTGGTGTTTGGCTCTGTGCAGCTAGCAGTACCGGGCCCCAACTGGCGGTGTTGGAGCCCGGGCTCTGCAGGAGGAGCAGAGTGTAGGCCGAAGCCTACTTGAACCAATTTCAAAGGTAACCTTTAACCCCCCCTCAGGGGTTACAAAGTAGAAGAGCCACAGCTTATGCAGCAGTAGTGCTGCACAAGTCAAAGGTTGCTCTTTTAATTTTGCTCCTTGCACACGCTGAATGAAACACGTATAACATTTAGCCCTTTATACAGTCAAACTGTGTTGGAGGCGCGAGTTCCCTTTGTAATGAGACGCAGCACAGATGTCAAGAATCCCACCTTGGTGCTGGGTGCAGCCTCCTGAGCGTTGTTATTTGCTGTACAGGAGTCTGCGCTGTCGTGTTATCCCCTGGCCTAGCGCTGTTAGCGCTGCCCATCTTCTGACCTCATTTAATGTCGGCCGCTGCGGTTCGCGATGACCATGAATCCCAGCCCCGCGGTGTCTTAACATTGTTAAAACACTGCGGGGCTGTGATTCATGGCCTGGCGCAGCACATATGTTCGCCTCTCGCACTCGGGTCCTTACACCCGCTGCAGACTGTGCGGCGTCAGCTGATCCCTTATCGCATGCCACGGCCATGAAGCCGCACAGTCCGAAGAAGGCGGAAGGAGATGAGGGACAGGCGAAGAAATGCACCGTTCATGCCCGTCAATCACACCCTCGCAGTCCCAATAAATAAGACACCGAGGGGCGTTGTGTGGGTCAGGGCGGCCGCAGAGGCTCAGGCAGCCAAACAATGATGCCAGAAGACGGGCAGCGCTACCAAGGGGGTTGCAGCGTGTCATTACAAAGGAAAGTCACACCTCCGGGACGGTTAAATGGTCACGCAGAGGACACATTTTAGACGTGTTTTCAGTTCCACATGTGCGAGGAGAATACGTTTATGAGCCACCTTGCACACATGCAGCATTACCGCTGTACAAGGTGGCCTTAAAAACGTACAAACGCCTGGGGGAGGGGGGACAGGTTCCCTTCAATTTCAGTTCTTGTGTCTGCGTGGCTTTTGCAGGACACGATGCCGGCTGCACAGCAGGGGAACAGCTGGCGGTGCTGAACCCCACTGACACATTGGCTGGTGTTTTTCTCTGTGCAGCTGGCAGTACCGGGCCCCAACTGGCGGTGTTAGAGCCCGGGGTCAGCAGGAGGAGGAGATGGAGCAGAGTGTAGGCCGAAGCCTGCACTGGCGGCAGCTTTGGGTCTGTTGTGCCTGCGTGGCTGTTGCAGGACACGTTGCCGGCTGCACAGCAGGGGAACAGCTGGCGGTGCTGAACCCCACTGACACATTGGCTGGTGTTTGGCTCTGTGCAGCTAGCAGTACCGGGCCCCAACTGGCGGTGTTAGAGCCCAGGGTCAGCAGGAGGAGGAGAGGGAGCAGAGTGTAGGCCGAAGCCTGCACTGGAGCAAGTTGAAAGGGAAACTTTAACCCCCCCCCCAGGCGTTTGTAGCTGAAAGAGCCATCGTGTACAGCACTAATGCTGGAAAAGGTAAACTTAGCTCTTTTAATTATGGTCCTTGCACATGCTGAACCTAACACTTATAAAAAGTGTCCCCTCCTACCTGAGATCCATGGACATGCGCAGTGCACTCATCTCCCTACGGCTTCTTCTGACTGTGCGGTGTCACGGCCGTGGCATGCTATTAGGGACCAGCTGACACCGCACAGTTTGAAGAAGCCGTAGGGAGATGAGTGAGAGGTGGAGGTTCAGATATGCACTGCGCATGTCCATGGATCTCAGGCCCCCAGTGGGATTAAATCAGAAGACAGTACGAGGCGGGCTCTCGGCCAGCGCGGCCGCACAGGCGCAGCCAGCCTGACACCAAATGATGTCAGAAGACGGGCAGCGCAAAATGTGTGCATGGCCAAGGGCTAACCTAACAGCGCAGGCTCCGGGACTGATTCAAACAACGCTGAGGAGGCGGCGCACGGCGCCAAGGGGGTAAGAATGACGGCTGTGCTGCGTCACATCACAAAGGAAAGTTCCACCTACCGGACGGTATCACGGTAGGAGGGGACACTTTTCATAAGTGTTAGGATCAGCATGTGCAAGGAGCACCACGAAAAGAGGCACTTTTTACCTTTGCATCATTACTGCTGCACAAGGTGGCTCCTTCAGTAACAAACGCCTGGGGGGGGGACAGGTTCCCTTAAATTTAACTTGTTGTGCCTGCGTGGCGGTCGCAGTACACGTTGCCGGCTGCACAGCAGGGGAACAGCTGGCGGTGCTGAACCCCACTAACACATTGGCGAGGTGTTTGGCTCTGTGCGGACAGCACTTCTGGACGGCAACTGGCGGTATTGGAGCCCAGGGACAGGTGGAGGAGGAGGAGGTAGGAGGAGGTAGGAGGGATTGCCACACACACAGCAGGGGAACAGCTGACGTTACTGAACCCCAATAACAGAGGAGGGACTGTTGACTGTGCGTACAGCACTTCTGGACGGCAACTGGCGGTGTTGGAGCCCAGGGACAGGTGGAGGAGGAGGAGGTAGGAGGGATTGCCACACACACAGCAGGGGAACAGCTGACGTTACTGAACCCCAATAACAGAGGAGGGACTGTTGACTGTGCGTACAGCACTTCTGGACGGCAACTGGCGGTGTTGGAGCCCAGGGACAGGTGGAGGAGGAGGAGGTAGGAGGAGGTAGGAGGGATTGCCACACACACAGCAGGGGAACAGCTGACGTTACTGAACCCCAATAACAGAGGAGGGACTGTTGACTGTGCGTACAGCACTTCTGGACGGCAACTGGCGGTGTTGGAGCCCAGGGACAGGTGGAGGAGGAGGAGGTAGGAGGAGGTAGGAGGGATTGCCACACACACAGCAGGGGAACAGCTGACGTTACTGAACCCCAATAACAGAGGAGGGACTGTTGACTGTGCGTACAGCACTTCTGGACGGCAACTGGCGGTGTTGGAGCCCAGGGACAGGTGGAGGAGGAGGAGGTAGGAGGAGGTAGGAGGGATTGCCACACACACAGCAGGGGAACAGCTGACGTTACTGAACCCCAATAACAGAGGAGGGACTGTTGACTGTGCGTACAGCACTTCTGGACGGCAACTGGCGGTGTTGGAGCCCAGGGACAGGTGGAGGAGGAGGAGGTAGGAGGAGGTAGGAGGGATTGCCACACACACAGCAGGGGAACAGCTGACATTACTGATCCCCAATAACAGAGGAGGGACTGTTGACTGTGCGTACAGCACTTCTGGACGGCAACTGGCGGTGTTGGAGCCCAGGGACAGGTGGAGGAGGAGTAGGTAGGAGGAGGTAGGAGGGATTGCCACACACACAGCAGGGGAACAGCTGACGTTACTGAACCCCAATAACAGAGGAGCGACTGTTGACTGTGCGTACAGCACTTCTGGACGGCAACTGGCGGTGTTGGAGCCCAGGGACAGGTGGAGGAGGAGGAGGTAGGAGGAGGTAGGAGGGATTGCCACACACACAGCAGGGGAACAGCTGACGTTACTGAACCCCAATAACAGAGGAGCGACTGTTGACTGTGCGTACAGCACTTCTGGACGGCAACTGGCGGTGTTGGAGCCCAGGGACAGGTGGAGGAGGAGGAGGTAGGAGGAGGTAGGAGGGATTGCCACACACACAGCAGGGGAACAGCTGACGTTACTGAACCCCAATAACAGAGGAGGGACTGTTGACTGTGCGTACAGCACTTCTGGATGGCAACTGGCGGTGTTGGAGCCCAGGGACAGGTGGAGGAGGAGGAGGTAGGAGGGATTGCCACACACACAGCAGGGGAACAGCTGACGTTACTGAACCCCAATAACAGAGGAGGGACTGTTGACTGTGCGTACAGCACTTCTGGACGGCAACTGGCGGTGTTGGAGCCCAGGGACAGGTGGAGGAGGAGGAGGTAGGAGGAGGTAGGAGGGATTGCCACACACACAGCAGGGGAACAGCTGACGTTACTGAACCCCAATAACAGAGGAGGGACTGTTGACTGTGCGTACAGCACTTCTGGACGGCAACTGGTGGTGTTGGAGCCCAGGGACAGGTGGAGGAGGAGTAGGTAGGAGGAGGTAGGAGGGATTGCCACACACACAGCAGGGGAACAGCTGACGTTACTGAACCCCAATAACAGAGGAGCGACTGTTGACTGTGCGTACAGCACTTCTGGATGGCAACTGGCGGTGTTGGAGCCCAGGGACAGGTGGAGGAGGAGGAGGTAGGAGGAGGTAGGAGGGATTGCCACACACACAGCAGGGGAACAGCTGACGTTACTGAACCCCAATAACAGAGGAGCGACTGTTGACTGTGCGTACAGCACTTCTGGACGGCAACTGGCGGTGTTGGAGCCCAGGGACAGGTGGAGGAGGAGGAGGTAGGAGGGATTGCCACACACACAGCAGGGGAACAGCTGATGTTACTGAACCCCAATAACAGAGGAGCGACTGTTGACTGTGCGTACAGCACTTCTGGACGGCAACTGGCGGTGTTGGAGCCCAGGGACAGGTGGAAAAGCAGAGGAACACAATGTAGGCCGAAGCCTGAGAAAGTCGAAAGGGAACCTTTAACCCCCCCCCAAGGCGTTTGTAGCTGAAAGAGCCAGCTTGTGCAGCACAAAAGATGCAAAAGGAAAAGGTGGCTCTTTTCATCACGCTCCTTGCAAACACAGAACTAAACACTTATAAAATGTGTCCCCTGAAACCGTGAAACCGTCCCGGAGGTGGGACTTTCCTTCGTAATATGACGCAGCACAGCCGTCATTCCTACCCCCCCGGCGCCGCGCCCCGGCTCCTCAGCGTTGTTTGATTCCGTCCCGGAGCCTGCGCTGTTATGTTATCCCGTGGCCAGGCACACTTAGCGCTGCCCATCTTCTGACATCATTTGGTGTCAGGCTGGCTGCGCCTGTGCGGCCGCGCTGGCCGAGAGCCCGCCTCGCAGTGTCTTCTGATTTAATCCCACTGGGGGCCTGGGATCCATGGCCATGCGCAGTGCATATCCTCGCCTCTCACTCCCCTCCCTACGGCTTCTTAAGACTGTGCGGTGTCACGGCCGTGGCATGCTATTAGGGACCAGCTGACACCGAACAGTCTGAAGAAGCCATAGGGAGATGAGTGAGAGGTGGAGGTTCAGATATGCACTGCGCATGTCCATGGATCCCAGGCCCCCAGTGGGATTAAATCAGAAGACACTGCGAGGCGGGCTCTCGGCCAGCGCGGCCGCACAGGCGCAGCCATCCTGACACCAAATGATGCCAGAAGACGGGCAGCGCTAAGTGTGCCTGGCCACGGGATAACATAACAGCGCAGGCTCCGGGACGGAATCAAACAACGCTGAGGAGCCGGGGCGCGGCGCCGGGGGGGTAGGAATAACGGCTGTGCTGTGTCATATTACGAAGGAAAGTCCCACCTCCGGGACGGTTTTACGGTATCAGTGGACACATTTTATAAGTGTTAAGTTCTGCGTGTGCAAGGAGCTAAAACAAAATAGCTACCTTTTCCTTGTGCAGCATTACTGCTGCACAAGGTGGCTCTTTCAGTAACAAACGCCTTGGGGGGGGACAGATTCCCTTACATTTCAGTTGTTGTGTCAGCGTGGCGGTCGCATGACACATTGCCGGCTACACAGCTGGGGATCAGCTGACGTTACTGAAACCCAATAACACTGGGTCGTATGTTTTGACTGTGCAGACGGCACTTCTGAGCCTCAACTGGCGGTGTTGGAGCCCAGGAATTTAAGTTCAGGTGGTAGAAAGATGAACACAACAGGAGACCTGGATAACGTATACAGTGACCTAATTATTTAATCAGGAGGAGGAGTGGCAAATTCCTGCGAGATCCAGGCCTTGTTCATTTTCAGGAAAGTAAGCCGGTCAACGTTATCGGAGGATAGTCGCATGCGACGGTCAGTTAGTACACCACCTGCAGCACTAAAGACGCGTTCCGATAATACACTGGCCGCAGGGCAAGACAGCACCTCCAATGCATACTGGCTTAGCTCTGGCCATGTATCCAGCTTTGAGACCCAAAACTTGAAAGGGGAAGAGCCGTCTGGGAGTACAGCAAGAGGGCAAGACATGTAGTCTGTCACCATCTGACGGAACCGTTGCCTCCTGCTGACTGGAGCCGTCTGTGATGGTGTAGACTTTTGTGGGGGGCACAGAAAACTGTGCCACAGTTGGGCCATACTGGTCTTGCCTTGGGCAGAGGCACTGCTTCTGCTCCCTCTTTGTGCAGAGCCTCCACCACTGCCTGGACGCACTGAGCTGCTTTGGAATGCACTAGCAGCACTTCTCTCAGTTGGAATGGAGAAGATGATGGAATTGACCAGTGTGTCTTGGTACTCCCGCATTTTTCGCTCCCGGTTCAACGGTGTGATGAGGCTTTCTACGTTGTCCCGGTAGCGAGGATCGAGGAGGGTGAACACCCAATAATCAGACATGTTGAGAATGTGGGCGATGCGGCGGTCGTTTCTCAGGCACTGCAGCATGTAATCCACCATGTGCTGCAGACTGCCAACTGCCCAAGAAACGCTGTCCCCTGCTGGAGGCGTGATCTCTGCCCGCTCGTCATCACCCCACCCTCGCTGTACACACTGAGTACTGGACAATTCGGTAACTCCCTCCTCTGGACGGATGTCTTCCTCCTCCATTGACTCCTCCTCATCCTCCTCACAAACTGTCCCCTGCCTACGCATTTGTGAGGAACCACGTGGCGCTGACTGTCCAGAAGATGATGGAAATGGTGAATCCTCATCCTCCACCTCTTCCACAACATCATCCCTTAGCGCTTGCAGTGATTTTTCAAGCAGGCAGATAAGGGGGACAGTCATGCTGACTAGTGCATCATCTGCACTCGCCATCCGCGTGGAATAATCAAAGGGACGCAAAACCTGGCAGACGTCATTCATAGTGGCCCACTCTGTGGTTGTGAAGTCTGTACGGCGCTGAGTGCGACTTCTTTGCGCCTGAAGCAGCTGGTACTCCATTACAGCTTGCTGCTGCTCACACAACCGCTCCAACATATGTAACGTGGAATTCCACCTGGTAGGTAGGTCACATATGATGCGATGTTCCGGCAGGCGGTGTCGGCGCTGCAGAGCCGCAATGCGCGCTTTTGCCGTGCTGGAACGCCGCAAGTGAGCACACTCTAGGCGGACCTTGTGCAGCAGTGCATCAAGATCCGGATAGTCCCTCAAAAAGCTCTGCACGACCAAATTGAGCACATGTGCCAGACATGGGATGTGAGTGAGGTTGCCGAGGCCCAGAGCTGCCACCAGATTTCGGCCATTATCACACACTACCATGCCTGGCTGGAGATTCGCTGGCACAAACCACACATCGCTCTCCTGCTTGATGGCATTCCAGAGCTCCTGCGCTGTGTGGCTACGATTCCCCAAAAAAATTAATTTCAAGACGGCCTGTTGACGTTTGGCCACGGCTGTGCTCATGTCGGTCGTAACAGGTACACGTTCATCACGGGTCCATGTGGAGGTGGACTGTGACGGCTCCTGCAGCGATGATTCTGAGGAACTGGTGTAAGAGGAGGAGTCAATGCATACAGAATGGATTCCTGCAATCCTTGGAGTGGGCAGGACACGTCCTGCGCCACTCGCACGGTCTGTACCCGGCTCAACGACATTAACCCAATGGGCAGTGAGGGAAAGGTATCGCCCCTGTCCATGTTGACTGGTCCACGCATCGGTGGTGAGGTGGACCTTGCTACTGACGGCGTTCAGTAGCGCGTGTTTTATGTGTCCCTCTGTTGTGAATTTGGATTCTGGGCTCCCCCGGTGGCTACTGGTGGAATTGAACTGGTGTCTTCATCTTCTCTGTTCACCTGTTCCCATCAAGATGTGGGAGTCGCTATATAACCTTGCTGCTCTGTTAGTTGCTTGCCGGTCAACAATGTTATCAGAAGCCTCTCTGTGCTTGTTCCTGCTCCTAGACAACTACTAGATAAGTTGGACTCTTGTCCATGTTTGTTTTTGCATTTTTGTTCCAGTTCACAGCTGAAGTTTTGTTACTGTGTCTGGAAAGCTCTTGTGAACAGGAATTGCCACTCTGGTGTTATGAGTTAATGCCAGAGTTTTAAAGTAATTTCTGGATGGTGTTTTTGATAGGCTTTTCAGCTGACCATGAAAGTGTCCTTTCTGTCTTCTGCTATGTAGTAAGTGGACCTCAAATTTGCTAAACCTATTTTCATACTACGTTTGTTATTTCATCTCAACTCACCGCCAATACATGTGGGGGGCCTCTGTCTCCTTTCGGGGTATTTCTCTAGAGGTGAGCTAGGACTAATATTTTCCTCTGCTAGTTTTATTTAGTCCTCCGGCTGGTGCTGGGCATCTAGAATCAACGTAGGCATGCTACCCGGCCACTGCTAGTTGTGCGTTAGGTTTAGTTCATGGTCAGCTCAGTTCCCATCTTCCAAGAGCTAGTTCCTATATATGCTTATGCTATGTTCTCTTGCCATTGAGATCATGACAGTTTGACCGGCCAACAAAGTGTTAATTGTTTGGGCTGAAGCAGGAGAAAAAGAAGTGTTGAAGGGAAATTTTTTTTTTTTTTTTTTTTTTTTTTTCCCCCTCAGAGTTTTGCTGCCTAGCCCTTAATTGCTGTCTAGCTGCTTCTTACCTCCTCTTAACCCTTGAATGGCTCTGTGTCCACCTGTTTGTAATGGATCTTCAGAGTGTAACTGCAGGTTTGAATAATCTCGCCACGAAGGTACAAAATTTGCAAGATTTTGTTTGTCATGCACCTGTATCTGAGCCGAGAATTCCTTTGCCGGAATTTTTCTCGGGGAATAGATCCGGGTTTCAGAATTTTCGAAATAATTGCAAATTATTTTTGTCCCTGAAATCTCGCTCTGCCGGAGACCCTGCACAGCAGGTCAGGATTGTGATTTCCTTGCTCCGGGGCGACCCTCAAGACTGGGCTTTTTCATTGACACCAGGGGATCCTGCGTTGCTCAATGTGGATGCGTTTTTTCTGGCCTTGGGGTTGCTTTATGACGAACCTCATTTGGAGCTTCAGGCAGAAAAAACTTTGATGTCCCTATCTCAGGGGCAAGATGAAGCGGAAATTTACTGCCAAAGATTCCGTAAATGGTCTGTGCTTACTCAGTGGAATGAGTGCGCCCTGGCGGCGACTTTCAGAGAGGGTCTCTCTGATGCCATTAAGGATGTTATGGTGGGGTTCCCTGTGCCTGCGGGTCTGAATGAGTCCATGACAATGGCTATTCAGATCGATAGGCGTTTGCGGGAGCGCAAACCAGTGCACCATCTGGCGGTGTCCACTGAGAAGTCGCCAGAGAGTATGCAGTGTGATAGAATTCTGTCCCGAAGCGAGCGGCAGAATTTTAGACGGAAAAATGGGTTGTGTTTCTATTGTGGTGATTCTACTCATGTTATATCAGCATGCTCTAAGCGCACTAAAAAGCTTGGTAAATCTGTTTCCATTTGCACCTTACCGTCTAAATTTATTCTATCTGTGACCCTGATTTGCTCTTTGTCATCTATTACCACGGACGCCTATGTCGACTCTGGCGCCGCTTTGAGTCTTATGGATTGGTCCTTTGCCAAACGCTGTGGGTATGATTTAGAGCCTTTGGAGACTCCTATTCCTCTGAAGGGGATTGACTCCACCCCATTGGCTAATAATAAACCACAATACTGGACACAAGTAACTATGCGTATTAATCCGGATCACCAGGAGATTATTCGCTTTCTGGTGCTGTATAATCTACATGATGATTTGGTACTAGGATTGCCTTGGCTGCAATCTCACAACCCAGTCCTCGACTGGAGAGCTATGTCTGTGTTGAGCTGGGGATGTAAGGGGGCTCATGGGGATGTACCTGTGGTTTCCATTTCATCATCCATTCCCTCTGAAATTCCTGAGTTCCTGTCTGACTATCGTGACGTCTTTGAAGAATCCAAGCTTGGTTCGTTACCTCCGCACCGAGAGTGCGATTGTGCCATAGATTTAATCCCGGGTAGTAAATACCCAAAGGGTCGTTTATTTAATCTGTCTGTGCCTGAACATGCTGCTATGCGAGAATATATAAAGGAGTCCTTGGAAAAGGGACATATTCGTCCATCGTCATCTCCCTTAGGAGCCGGTTTTTTCTTTGTGTCAAAAAAAGACGGCTCTTTGAGACCATGTATTGATTATCGGCTTTTGAATAAAATCACTGTTAAATATCAATACCCATTGCCGTTGCTGACTGATTTGTTTGCTCGCATAAAGGGGGCCAAGTGGTTCTCTAAGATTGACCTTCGTGGGGCGTATAATTTGGTGCGAATCAGGCAGGGGGATGAGTGGAAAACCGCATTTAATACGCCCGAGGGCCACTTTGAGTATTTAGTGATGCCTTTTGGTCTTTCTAATGCTCCGTCAGTTTTCCAGTCCTTTATGCATGATATTTTTCGCGATTATTTGGATAAATTTATGATTGTGTATCTGGATGATATTCTGATTTTTTCGGATGACTGGGACTCTCATGTCCAGCAAGTCAGGAGGGTTTTTCAGGTTTTGCGGTCTAATTCTTTGTGTGTGAAGGGTTCTAAGTGTATTTTTGGGGTACAGAGGATTTCCTTTTTGGGATATATTTTTTCCCCCTCTTCCATTGAAATGGATCCTGTCAAGGTTCAAGCTATTTGTGATTGGACGCAGCCCTCTTCTCTTAAGAGTCTTCAGAAATTTTTGGGCTTTGCTAACTTTTATCGTCGATTTATTGCTGGTTTTTCGGATATTGCTAAACCATTGACCGATTTGACTAAGAAGGGTGCTGATGTTGCTGATTGGTCCCCTGATGCTGTGGAGGCCTTTCGGGAGCTTAAGCGCCGTTTTTCCTCTGCCCCTGTGTTGCGTCAGCCTGATGTTGCTCTACCTTTTCAGGTTGAGGTCGACGCTTCTGAGATCGGAGCTGGGGCAGTGTTGTCGCAGAAAAGTTCTGACTGCTCCGTGATGAGGCCTTGTGCCTTCTTTTCCCGTAAATTTTCGCCCGCTGAGCGGAATTATGATGTTGGGAATCGGGAGCTTTTGGCCATGAAGTGGGCTTTTGAGGAGTGGCGCCATTGGCTTGAGGGGGCCAGACATCAGGTGGTGGTATTGACTGACCACAAAAATTTGATTTATCTTGAGACCGCCAGGCGCCTGAATCCTAGACAGGCGCGCTGGTCATTATTTTTCTCTCGGTTTAATTTTGTGGTGTCGTACCTACCGGGTTCTAAAAATGTTAAGGCGGATGCCCTTTCTAGTAGTTTTGAGCCTGACTCGCCTGGTAACTCTGAGCCCACAGGTATCCTTAAGGATGGAGTGGTATTGTCAGCCGTTTCTCCAGACCTGCGGCGGGCCTTGCAGGAGTTTCAGGCGGATAGACCTGATCGTTGCCCACCTGATAAACTGTTTGTTCCTGATGATTGGACCAGTAGAGTCATCTCTGAGGTTCATTCTTCTGCGTTGGCAGGTCATCCTGGCATTTTTGGTACCAGGGATTTGGTGGCAAGGTCCTTCTGGTGGCCTTCCCTGTCACGAGATGTGCGAGGCTTTGTGCAGTCTTGTGACGTTTGTGCTCGGGCCAAGCCTTGTTGTTCTCGGGCTAGTGGATTATTGTTGCCCTTGCCTATTCCTAAGAGGCCTTGGACGCACATCTCGATGGATTTTATTTCAGATCTGCCTGTTTCTCAGAAGATGTCTGTCATCTGGGTGGTGTGTGACCGTTTTTCTAAGATGGTCCATTTGGTTCCTCTGCCCAAGTTACCTTCTTCTTCCGAGTTGGTTCCTCTGTTTTTTCAAAATGTTGTTCGTTTGCATGGTATTCCTGAGAATATCGTTTCTGACAGAGGGACCCAATTCGTGTCTAGATTTTGGCGGGCATTCTGTGCTAGGATGGACATAGATTTATCTTTTTCGTCCGCTTTCCATCCTCAGACGAATGGCCAGACCGAGCGGATTAATCAGACCCTGGAGACATATCTGAGGTGTTTTGTGTCTGCTGACCAGGATGATTGGGTTGCTTTTTTGCCATTGGCGGAGTTCGCTCTCAATAATCGGGCCAGCTCTGCCACTTTGGTGTCCCCGTTTTTCTGTAATTCGGGGTTTCATCCTCGATTTTCCTCTGGTCAGGTGGAATCTTCGGATTGTCCTGGAGTGGATGCTGTGGTGGAGAGATTGCATCAGATCTGGGGGCAGGTGGTGGACAATTTGAGGTTGTCCCAGGAGAAGACTCAGCTTTTTGCCAACCGCCACCGTCGTGTTGGTCCTCGGCTTTCTGTTGGGGATTTGGTGTGGTTGTCTTCTCGTTTTGTCCCTATGAGGGTCTCTTCTCCTAAGTTTAAGCCTCGGTTTATCGGCCCGTATAAGATATTGGAGATTCTTAACCCTGTTTCCTTCCGTTTGGACCTCCCTGCATCCTTTTCTATTCATAACGTTTTTCATCGGTCATTATTGCGCAGGTATGAGGTACCGGTTGTGCCTTCCGTTGAGCCTCCTGCTCCGGTGTTGGTTGAGGGTGAGTTGGAGTACGTTGTGGAGAAGGTCTTGGACTCTCGTGTTTCCAGACGGAGACTCCAGTATCTGGTCAAGTGGAAGGGATACGGCCAGGAGGATAATTCTTGGGTGAATGCATCTGATGTTCATGCCTCCGATCTGGTTCGTGCCTTTCATAGGGCCCATCCTGATCGCCCTGGTGGTTCTGGTGAGGGTTCGGTGCCCCCTCCTTGAGGGGGGGGTACTGTTGTGAATTTGGATTCTGGGCTCCCCCGGTGGCTACTGGTGGAATTGAACTGGTGTCTTCATCTTCTCTGTTCACCTGTTCCCATCAAGATGTGGGAGTCGCTATATAACCTTGCTGCTCTGTTAGTTGCTTGCCGGTCAACAATGTTATCAGAAGCCTCTCTGTGCTTGTTCCTGCTCCTAGACAACTACTAGATAAGTTGGACTCTTGTCCATGTTTGTTTTTGCATTTTTGTTCCAGTTCACAGCTGAAGTTTCGTTACTGTGTCTGGAAAGCTCTTGTGAACAGGAATTGCCACTCTGGTGTTATGAGTTAATGCCAGAGTTTTAAAGTAATTTCTGGATGGTGTTTTTGATAGGCTTTTCAGCTGACCATGAAAGTGTCCTTTCTGTCTTCTGCTATGTAGTAAGTGGACCTCAAATTTGCTAAACCTATTTTCATACTACGTTTGTTATTTCATCTCAACTCACCGCCAATACATGTGGGGGGCCTCTGTCTCCTTTCGGGGTATTTCTCTAGAGGTGAGCTAGGACTAATATTTTCCTCTGCTAGTTTTATTTAGTCCTCCGGCTGGTGCTGGGCATCTAGAATCAACGTAGGCATGCTACCCGGCCACTGCTAGTTGTGCGTTAGGTTTAGTTCATGGTCAGCTCAGTTCCCATCTTCCAAGAGCTAGTTCCTATATATGCTTATGCTATGTTCTCTTGCCATTGAGATCATGACATCCCTCCACATGCTTGTGCAGGGCAGGGACGGCTTGCCTGCTGAAGTAAAAGCGGCTGGGCACATTGTACTGTGGGACTGCCAATGACATCAAGTCACGGAAGCTGTCAGTCTCCACCAGCCTGAATGACAGCATTTCCAGTGACAGAAGTTTGGCAATGCCTGCAGTCAGAGCCTGTGCTCGTGGGTGGTTTGACGAGAAAGGCCACCTTTTCTCCCATGCCTGTACTACCGATGGCTGTAGACTGGGCTGGGAGTGTGTGGATGACTGGGAAAGTGGTGCTGCGGGTGGAATTACAGCGGGTCTCTGGACAACAGGGCCAGAGGTTCTTCCACGGCAATCCTGGGAGGAAGCCGAACCAGCTGCGTGTGAGCTGGAGGAAGAGGCAACACGAGCTGAAGAGGTGGTAGCTGCCGCTGTTGGTTGGCCTAGCTCTTCAGTGTGTTTTTCTAACAACGCCGGGTGCCTGGTGCGCACATGTTTCCACATGTTGGAGGTATTGAGGCTGCTGACATTTCGACCTCTTTTTACTTTGTGATGACACACCTTGCATTTGACATAGCAAATGTCATCTGCAACTGTGTCAAAAAAGGCCCAGGCACTGCAAGTCTTGGGAGCGCCCTTTTTGGCTTTTGGAAGAGACATGCTCCTAACGGGTGCCAAAGCGGAGGCTGCAGGATCCGCAGTCTTCCCCCTCCCTCTCCCTCTTTGGGCCGTACGGGGAATCTCTTCCTCAGAGCTGCTCCCACCACCTTCCTGTCCCTCACGCCAAGATGGGTCAAGGACCTCATCATCTACACTACCCTCTGCCCCCAACTGCTCCTCCTGGGTAGTCTCAGCAGCAGAGCACGCACCAGTAAGTGGCACCTGAGTGTCATCATCAGCTGATGCGGCCTGCGATGTGGTGACCGGAGCCACTGGCCCACCCGCCTCTTCAGAGGAAGAGAGAAAAAGCTGTTGGGCATCACTGCACCCTGCCTCTTCTTCCATTTCTCCAATGCTGCTTGGCTGGCCCCCTGTTTCCAAGCCAAGAGATTCAGAGAACAGAAGTAGAGACGGCTCCTGTCCTGGGCTCTCTGTCTGCCTGGGCAATTTGGCAGGTGGTGAAGAGACAGATGGCTGCTCTCCAGTGCTCTGTGTCTGAGAGGATGTGGCACTAATTGAAGTTGATGCATTAGCTGCCATCCATCCGACAACGGCTTCAATTTGGTCTTCACGCAGCAGCGGTGTAGGGCGCTCTGACACAAAGCTGTGCATGAACGACTGTTGCCTGGTGAATGTGGGTGCTGATGAGTCACCGGTGCCCGCAGCAGGCACAGAATCCCCACGTCCCCTCCCTGCTCCGCGCCCACGCCCATGCCCACGTGCCTTACTCACTGCCTTCTTCATCTTGGTTGACTGATAAAGATAAGCAGAAAAGTACTAACGGCTTTGTGTGCTTATTCCTGAGCAACTCCTCCTAACAGGTATAAGAAACACTAATTTTCTAAAGTGTGGACTAGACTTTAATATGAGCTAATGTGGCCTACACAAATGTAAAGTGGTGTAACTGGTGTGTTTGGTGAACTTTATTATTTATTTATTTTTTGGGGGCTGAACTGACAACGGATAGAGCTGCAGTCACACGGAGACCGTGCAGACAGACGTAAACGGCGCTGCAAGGCCCAAAAACCCTCCTCTACGTTATCCTATGTAGTGTTTTTCCACAAGTTAGCTGGAGACGGGTGGAAAGACACTAATAGGAATTTTTTGAAAAAATGTGCAGCAGCCTGCACTACTTAAAACAAAATGAAAATTGATTTGGCGGTATGACGCAGTGAACAACCCTGAGCTGGAGACAACCAGGCTACGGCTGCTCACAGACTACAGGGCGAGCTGCAGTCACACGGAGACCGTGCAGACAGCCGTAAACGGCGCTGCAAGGCCCAAAAACCCTCCTCTACGTTATCCTATGTAGTGTTTTTCCACAAATTAGCTGGAGACGGGTGGAAAGACACTAATAGGATTTTTTTGAATAAATTAGCAGCAGACTACACTACTTGAAAAAAAAAAAAAAAAAGAACAGTATGAGGCAATGAACCACCCTCCCTGAACTGAATACAACCAGCTATGGATGGCCTATGTGGCTGCACTCAGACTAGAGAGTGGGCTGCACTCACACACACACACACACAGACCTTGCAGATCGCTGTGAAAACAGCGCTACAAGGCAAAAGCTAGGTGAATAATAGGTGAACACAGCGGTTGCTAAATTAGCCTTTGGAAAGCACAAAGAAGCAAATCGCTATCTCTAAACTGTCCCTCAGTCAGCAAACAGCGTCCTGTCACTAACTGAATTCACAGCAGAGTGATCGCAAAATGGCGCCAGCGACTTTTAAACTGCATCATGACATCATTTCAGCAGCCAATCACAGCCTTGCCAGTAGTTTCATGCCCTCCATGCTAAACAGGATGTACCCACACTTGGAATCATTCTCATTGGCTGAATTTCTGCATTTTGAATCTTGGAACTTCCGATTCCGGTATCCGATACGCGGCAAGTATCGGAATCCCGGTATCGGAATTCCGATACCGCAAGTATCGGCCGATACCCGATACTTGCGGTATCGGAATGCTCAACACTAGTTGTGAGAACTTTGAACCCCAAGTGGTTCACTACAGTTTAAAAAGCAGAGCTGTGAAAATAAAAATTCTTTTTTTCCACAAAAATTATTTTTTAACTCCCAGTTTTGTATTTTCCCAAGGGTAACAGGAGAAACTGGACCACAAAAGTTGTTGTCCAATTTGTCCTGAGTACGCTGATACCCCATATGTGGGGGGGATCCACCATTTGGGTGCATGGCAGAGCTCAGAAGGGAAAGTGTCATGATCTCTGCAGGCAGAGATCATAGCAAGCCTATAGAGGGACAAGCTCTCGGAAGATGGAACTATACTGACCATGAACTAAGCCTGCCGCGCAACTAGAAATAGCCAGGTAGCATTTCCTATTTATCGCTAGATGCCCAGCTCTGGCCTAAGACCTAAATAGCTAGCAGAGGGAAATATAAGACCTGGCTCACCTCTAGAGAAATATTAAAAAGAAGACAGTAGCCCCCCACATATAATGACGGTGAGTTCAGATGAAACAACAAACGTAGCAGGAAAATAGTCTTAGCAAATTTGAGGTCCGCTTACTAGATAGCAGAAGACAGATAGTATACTTTCATGGTCAGCAGAAAAACACTAACAAAACACCATCCAGAGATTACCTTAAACTCTGGCATTAACTCATAACGCCAGAGTAGCAATCCCTGATCAACGAGAGCTTTCCAGACACAGTAACAAAACTTCAGCTGTGAACTGGAACAAATAGGCAAAACAAAACATGGACAAAAGTCCAACTTATCTAGTAGTTGTCTAGAAGCAGGAACAAG
The DNA here is from genome assembly GCF_051348905.1 of Ranitomeya variabilis. Classification (NCBI taxonomy): domain Eukaryota; kingdom Metazoa; phylum Chordata; class Amphibia; order Anura; family Dendrobatidae; genus Ranitomeya; species Ranitomeya variabilis. The sequence continues at coordinate 93,679,098 of NC_135239.1, read as the reverse complement.
CACTGAGAGGCATCAGATAACATTGTTGACCGGCAAGAAACCACCAGAGAAATGAGCTTAAATAGCGACACCCACTACTGATGGAACCAGGTGAAACAGGAAAGAGGATGACAAGTCCAATTCCACAAGCGGCCACCGGGGGAGCCCAGAATCCAAATTCACAACAGTACCCCCCCCTCAAGGAGGGGGCACCGAACCCTCACCAGATCCACCAGGGCGACCAGGATGAGCCCTATGGAAGGCACGAACAAGATCAGAAGCATGAACATCAGATGCATTGACCCAAGAATTATCCTCCTGGCCGTAACCCTTCCAGTTGACCAGATACTGGAGTTTCCGTCTGGAAACACGAGAGTCCAAAATTTTCTCCACAACGTACTCCAACTCACCCTCAACCAACACCGGAGCAGGAGGCTCAACTGAAGGTACAACAGGTACCTCATACCTGCGCAATAACGACCGATGAAAAACGTTATGAATGGAAAAGGACGCAGGGAGGTCCAAACGGAAAGAAACAGGATTAAGAATCTCCAATATTCTATAAGGGCCGATGAACCGAGGTTTAAACTTAGGAGAAGAGACCCTCATAGGGACAAAACGAGAAGACAACCACACTAAATCTCCAACACAAAGCCGAGAACCAACACGACGATGACGGTTGGCAAAACGCTGAGTCTTCTCCTGGGACAACTTCAAATTGTCCATAACCTGCCCCCAGATGTGATGCAATCTCTCCACCACCGCATCCACTCCAGGACAATCCGAGGATTCCACCTGACCGGAGGAAAATCGAGGGTGAAACCCCGAATTACAGAAAAACGGGGACACCAAGGTGGAAGAACTGGCCCGATTATTGAGGGCGAACTCTGCCAATGGCAAAAAAGCAACCCAATCATCCTGGTCAGCAGAGACAAAACACCTCAGATATGTCTCAAGGGTCTGATTAGTCCGCTCGGTCTGGCCATTAGTCTGAGGGTGAAAAGCAGATGAAAAAGACAAATCTATGCCCATCCTAGCACAGAATGCCCGCCAAAATCTAGACACAAATTGGGTACCTCTGTCAGAAACAATATTCTCAGGAATACCGTGCAATCGGACAACATTCTGAAAAAACAGAGGAACCAACTCAGAAGAAGAAGGCAACTTGGGCAGAGGAACCAAATGGACCATTTTAGAGAAACGGTCACAGACCACCCAGATGACAGACATCTTCTGGGAAACAGGCAGATCTGAAATAAAATCCATCGAGATGTGTGTCCAAGGCCTCTTAGGAATAGGCAAGGGCAACAGCAGTCCGCTAGCCCGAGAACTACAAGACTTGGCCCGAGCACAAACGTCACATGACTGCACAAAGACTCGCACATCTAGTGACAGGGAAGGCCACCAGAAGGATCTTGCCACCAAATCCCTGGTACCAAAAATTCCGGGATGACCTGCCAATGCAGAAGAATGTACCTCAGAGATGACTCTGCTGGTCCAATCATCCGGAACAAACAGTCTATCAGGCGGACAACGATCCGGTCTATCCGCCTGAAACTCTTGCAAGGACCGCCGCAGATCAGGAGAAACGGCCGACAAAATTACTCCCTCCCTAAGGATACCTGTGGGTTCAGAATTACCAGGAGAGTCCGGGTCAAAACTCCTAGAAAGGGCATCTGCCTTAACATTCTTAGAACCCGGTAGGTATGACACCACAAAATTAAAGCGAGAAAAAAATAAAGACCAGCGCGCCTGTCTAGGATTCAGGCGTCTGGCAGTCTCAAGATAAATCAAATTTTTGTGGTCAGTCAATACCACCACCTGATGCCTAGCCCCCTCGAGCCAATGGCGCCACTCCTCAAACGCCCACTTCATGGCCAAAAGCTCCCGATTCCCAACATCATAATTCCGCTCTGCGGGCGAAAACTTGCGAGAAAAGAAGGCACAAGGCCTAATGACGGAGCAGTCGGAACCTTTCTGCGACAACACTGCCCCAGCTCCGATCTCCGAAGCGTCAACCTCAACCTGAAAAGGCAGATTCACATCAGGCTGACGCAACACAGGGGCAGAGGCAAAACGGCGCTTAAGCTCCTGAAAGGCCTCTACAGCATGAGGGGACCAATTAGCAACATCAGCGCCTTGTCTGGTCAAATCAGTCAGTGGTTTAACGACATCCGAAAAACCAGCAATAAATCGGCGGTAAAAGTTGGCAAAGCCCAAAAATCTCTGAAGACCCTTAAGAGAGGAGGGCTGAGTCCAGTCACAAATAGCTTGCACCTTGACGGGATCCATCTCAATGGAAGAGGGAGAAAAAATATACCCCAAAAAGGAAATTTTCTGGACCCCAAAAACGCACTTAGACCCCTTCACACATAAAGAATTAGACCGCAGAACCTGAAAAACTCTCCTGACCTGCTGGACATGAGAGTCCCAGTCATCAGAAAAAATCAGAATATCATCCAGATATATTATCATAAATTTATCCAGAAAATCGCGGAAAATATCATGCATAAAAGACTGGAAAACTGAAGGGGCATTAGAAAGACCAAAAGGCATGACCAAATACTCAAAGTGGCCCTCGGGCGTATTAAATGCGGTCTTCCACTCATCCCCCTGCCTGATCCGCACCAAATTATACGCCCCACGAAGATCAATTTTAGAGAACCACTTAGCACCCTCTATACGAGCAAACAAATCAGTAAGCAATGGCAATGGGTATTGATACCTAACAGTGATCTTATTCAGAAGCCGATAATCAATACATGGTCTCAAAGAGCCGTCTTTTTTTGAGACAAAGAAAAACCCAGCTCCCAAGGGAGAAGAAGATGGACGAATATGTCCCTTTTCCAAAGACTCCTTTATATATTCCCGCATAGCAGCATGTTCCGGCACAGACAAATTAAACAAACGACCCTTTGGATATTTACAACCCGGTATCAAATCTATGGCACAATCGCACTCACGGTGCGGAGGTAACGACCCAAGCTTGGGTTCGTCAAAGACGTCTTGATAATCAGAGAGGAACTCAGGGACTTCAGAGGGAATGGACGACGAAATAGAAACCAAAGGTACGTCCCCATGAATACCCTTACATCCCCAGCTCAACACAGACACTGCTCTCCAGTCCAAGACTGGGTTGTGAGACTGCAACCATGGCAATCCCAGTACCAAATCGTCATGTAAATTATACAGCACCAGGAAACGAATAATCTCCTGGTGATCCGGATTGATACGCATGGTTACTTGTGTCCAGTATTGTGGTTTATTATTAGCCAATGGGGTGGAGTCAATCCCCTTCAGAGGAATAAGAGTCTCCAAAGGCTCTAAATCAAAACCACAACGATTGGCAAAGGACCAATCCATAAGACTCAGAGCGGCGCCAGAGTCAACATAGGCGTCCGTGGCAATGGATGACAAAGAACAAATCAGGGTTACAGACAAAATAAACTTAGACTGAATGGTGCCAATGGAAACAGACTTATCAAGCTTCTTTGTACGCCTAGAGCATGCTGATATAACATGAGTAGAATCCCCACAATAGAAACACAATCCATTCTTCCGTCTAAAATTCTGTCGCTCGCTCCTGGACAGAATTCTATCACACTGCATACTTTCTGGCGTCTTTTCCATAGACACCGCCAGATGGTGCACCGGTTTGCGCTCCCGCAGACGCCTATCAATCTGAATAGCCATTGTCATGGACTCATTCAGACCTGCAGGCAAAGGGAACCCCACCATAACATCCTTAACGGCATCAGAGAGACCTTCTCTGAAAGTTGCCGCCAAGGCGCACTCATTCCACTGAGTAAGCACAGACCATTTACGGAATTTTTGGCAGAAAACTTCAGCTTCGTCTTGCCCCTGAGATAGTGCCATCAAAGTTTTTTCTGCCTGAAGTTCCAAATGAGGTTCCTCATAAAGCAAGCCCAAGGCCAGAAAAAACGCATCCACATCGCGTAACGCAGGATCCCCTGCTGGCAATGAGAAGGCCCAATCTTGAGGGTCACCCCTGAGCAAGGAAATCACAATCCTAACCTGCTGAGCAGGGTCTCCAGCTGAACGAGACTTCAGGGACAAATAAAGCTTACAATTATTTCGGAAATTCTGGAAGCTAGCTCTATTCCCTGTGAAGAACTCCGGCAAAGGAATTCTCGGCTCAGATACCGGAGCATGTACCACAAAATCTTGTAAATTTTGTACTTTCGTGATGAGATTATTCAAACCCGCAGTTACACTCTGGAGATCCATTATTGTCAGGTGCACACAGAGCATACAGAGATTAGGAGGAGAGAGAGAAAAAAGACTGCAGCAAGGCAGACTGGAGGAAAAAAAAAAAAAAATTCCAGCAGACTTCTTATAACTCTCCTTTCTCAACCTGGGTCTTTAACACTTTATTGGCCGGTCAAACTGTCATGATCTCTGCAGGCAGAGATCATAGCAAGCCTATAGAGGGACAAGCTCTCGGAAGATGGAACTATACTGACCATGAACTAAGCCTGCCGCGCAACTAGAAATAGCCAGGTAGCATTTCCTATTTATCGCTAGATGCCCAGCTCTGGCCTAAGACCTAAATAGCTAGCAGAGGGAAATATAAGACCTGGCTCACCTCTAGAGAAATATTAAAAAGAAGACAGTAGCCCCCCACATATAATGACGGTGAGTTCAGATGAAACAACAAACGTAGCAGGAAAATAGTCTTAGCAAATTTGAGGTCCGCTTACTAGATAGCAGAAGACAGATAGTATACTTTCATGGTCAGCAGAAAAACACTAACAAAACACCATCCAGAGATTACCTTAAACTCTGGCATTAACTCATAACGCCAGAGTAGCAATCCCTGATCAACGAGAGCTTTCCAGACACAGTAACAAAACTTCAGCTGTGAACTGGAACAAATAGGCAAAACAAAACATGGACAAAAGTCCAACTTATCTAGTAGTTGTCTAGAAGCAGGAACAAGCACTGAGAGGCATCAGATAACATTGTTGACCGGCAAGAAACCACCAGAGAAATGAGCTTAAATAGCGACACCCACTACTGATGGAACCAGGTGAAACAGGAAAGAGGATGACAAGTCCAATTCCACAAGCGGCCACCGGGGGAGCCCAGAATCCAAATTCACAACAGGAAAGAGTGCCGTTTGGAATGCAGACTTAGATGGATTGGTCTGCAGGCGTCACAATGCATTTGCAGAGCCCCTGATGTACCTAAACAGTAGAAACCCCCCACAAGTGACCCCATATTGGAAACTAGACCCCTAAGGAACATATCTAGATTTGTTGTAAGAACTTTGAACCCCCAAGTGTTTCACTACAGTTTATAACGCAGAGCCGTGAAAATTAAAAATAATTTTTTCTCACAAAAATAATTTTTTGCCCCCAATTTTTTATTTTCCCAAGAGTACCAAGAGAAATTGGACCCCAAACGTTGTTGTCCAATTTGTCCTCAGTACGCTGATACCCCATATGTTGGGCTAAACCCCTGTTTGGGCGCACAGGAGAGCACAGAAAGGAAGGAGCACTGTTTTACTTTTTCAACGCAGAATTGGCTGGAATTGAGATGGGACGCCATGTCGCGTTTGGAGAGCCCATGATGTGCATAAACAGTGGAAACCCCTCAATTCTAACTCCAACCCTAACCCGAACACACCCCTAACCCTATTCCCAACCCTAGCCATAACCCTAACCACACCGCTATCCCGAACACACCCCTAACCCTAATTTCAACCCTAACCACACCCTTAACCCCAACACTCCCCTAATCCTAATCCCAACCCTAACCCTAACTTTAGCCCCAACCCTAACTTTAGCCCCAACCCTAACTGTAGCCTTAACCCTAACTTTAGCCCCAACCCTAACTGTAGCCCTAACCCTAACTTTAGCCCCAACCCTAACCCTAACCCTAATGGGAAAATGGAAATAAATACTTTTTTAATTTTATTATTTTTCCCTAACTAAGGGGGTGATGAAGGGGAGGTTTATTTACTATTTATAGCATTTTTTAGCGGATTTTTATGATTAGCAGCTGTCACAAACTAAAAGATGCTTTTTATTGCAAAAAATAGTTTTTGCGTCTCCACATTTTGAGAGCTATAATTTTTCTATATTTTGCTCCACAGAGTCATTTGAGGTCATGTTTTTTGCGGGACGAGTTGAAGTTTGTATTGGTACCATTTCAGGGCACGTGACTTTTTTGATCGCTCTCTATTCTGATTTTTGTGAGGCAGAATGACCAAAAACCAGCAATTCATGAATTTCTTTTGGGGGGGGGCGTTTATACCATTCCACGTTTGGTAAAATTGATAATGCAGATTTATTTTTCGGGTTAGTACGATTATAGGGATAACTCATTTATATGATTTTTTTAAGTTTTGGCGCTTTTATACTATAAAAACTAGTTTATATAAAAAATTATTTTTGCATCGCTTTATTCTGAGGACTATAACTTTTTTATTTTTTCGCTGATGATGCTTTATGGCAGCTCGTTTTCTGTGGGACACGATGATGTTTTCAGCGGTACCATGTTTATTTATATCTGTCTTTTTGATCGTGTGTTATTCCACTTTTTGTTCGGCGGTATGATGATAAAGCGTTGTTTTTTGCCTTATTTTTTTTTTCTTTAGCGGTGTTCACTGAAGAGGTTAACTAATGGGACAGTTTTATAGGTCGGGTCATTATGGACGCGGCAATACTAAATATCTGTACTTTTATTGTTTGGGTTTTTTTTTTATTTAGATAAAAAATGTATTTATTGGAACAATATATATATTTTTTCTTTATTTAGGAATTTTATTTTTTTTTTACACATGTAAATATTTTTTTTTTACTTTGTCCCAGGGTGGGACATCATGCTATAGTGTCAGATCACTGATCTGACACTTCGCAAAGCACTGTGTCAGATCAGCGATCTGACAGGCAGTGCTGCAGGCTTGCAAGTCACCTCCCTGCAGGACCCGGAAGGAGCCCTGCGGCCATTTTGGATCTGGAGCCTGCAGGGAGGAGGACGTAGGAGACCCTCTGAACAATGCGATCACATTGCGTTGTTCTGAGGGTCTCAGGGAAGTGCGCAGGGAGCCCCCTCCCTTCGCGATGCTTCCCTATGCCGCTGGAATGCTACGATCATGTTTGATCTCAGTGTTCCGGGGTTAATGTGCAAAGGATGTACCTTGATATATTTCCCAGCAAAAATCAGTTTTGGTTTCGTTTTAGTGTGTTTTTTGTGGCACCGGGAAAAATGGCATGAATCTCAGAAAAAAAAGTTTACAGCTGTGAACTAGGAGTCAGGAATGCTTCCAGGGGCGATCCCCATGATGTCCGGGATTTGAGCCATGTTTCCATCATTTTCAGATATTTTTAGACCTTAAAAGGACCCCCGGACGGATCGCGGTAAAAATACTCGGGTCTCCCATGGACTTACAATGGGCTCATTGTTCTGGCCGAGTACCCTAGTATTCCAATCTGCTCGACCCGAGTAACGAACACCCGAGCATTTTAATGCTGGCTCATCACTAGACAACAACTTTTTAGTTCCAATTTCTCCTGTTACCCTTGTGAAAATAAAAAATTGCAGGCTAAAAAATCATTTTTGAGTAAAAAAAAAAAATTATTTTGATGGCTCTGCGTTATAAACCTCTGTGAAGGACTTGGTGGTTCAAAGTGCTCACCACACATCTAGATAAGTTCCTTGGGGTGTCTAGTTTCAAAAATGGTGTCAGTTGTGGGAGGTTTCTACTGTTTGGGCACATTAATAATAATAATAATAATAATAATAATTTTTATTTATATAGCGCCAACATATTCCGCAGCGCTTTACAACTTATAGAGGGGACTTGTACAGACAATAGACATTACAGCATAACAGAAATCACAGTTCAAAATAGATACCAGTAGGAATGAGGGCCCTGCTCGCAAGCTTACAAACTATGAGGAAAAGGGGTGACACGAGAGGTGGATGGTAACAATTGGTTTAGTTATTTGGACCAGCCATAGTGTAAGGCTCGGGTGTTCATGTAAAGCTGCATGAACCAGTTAACAGCCTAAGTATGTAGCAGTACAGACACAGAGGGCTATTAACTGCATAAAGTGTATGAGAACACGATGCAAGGAACCTGATTATGTTTTTTTGTTTTTTTTTTTGAATGGGCCACACAGGGATAGTTAGGTTAATGCGTTGAGGTGGTAGGCCAGTCTGAACAAATGCGTTTTTAGGGCACGCTTAAAACTGTGGGGATTGGGGATTAATCGTATTAACCTAGGTAGTGCATTCCAAAGAATCGGCGCAGCACGTGTAAAGTCTTGGAGACGGGAGTGGGAGGTTCTGATTATTGAGGATGCTAACCTGAGGTCATTAGCGGAGCGGAGGGCACGGGTAGGGTGGTAGACTGAGACCAGAGAGGAGATGTAGGGTGGTGCTGAGCCATGGAGTGCTTTGTGGATGAGGGTAGTAGTTTTGTACTGGATTCTGGAGTGGATGGGTAGCCAGTGTAATGACTGGCACAAGGTAGAGGCATCGGTGTAACGGTTGGTGAGGAATATGATCCTGGCAGCAGCATTCAGGACAGATTGGAGCGGGGAGAGTTTGGTAAGAGGGAGGCCGATTAGTAGAGAGTTACAATAGTCCAGACGGGAATGAATAAGAGAAACAGTAAGAGTTTTTGCAGAGTCGAAAGTAAGAAAAGGGCGAATTCTAGAAATGTTTTTGATATGCAGATAAGAAGAGCGAGCCAGTGATCGGATGTGGGGGGTGAATGAAAGCTCGGAATCAAGGATGACCCCAAGGCAGCGGGCATGTTGCTTTGGAGTAATGATTAGGGGCTTTGCAAATGTAACATGATGTTCGCAGACCATTCCATCCAAGTCTGCATTTCACAACGTCACTACTTTCCTTCTGAGCCCTGACGTGTGCCCAACTAGTGGTTTACCCAGGGCCGTATTTAGAGTTTATGCTGCCCTAGGCACTTTTCGTGCTGCCTCCCCCATTGGTAAGACTAATGCCGACACTTGTCGGCAGTGACTTAGGCTACTTTCACATCAGCGATTTTTACCATTCGTGGCAGATCCGGCAGTTTTTCTGCATTCTGCACGACGATCTCCCATATAGAGCTGTCACATCAGATGTGACAGCTCTGTAGCCTCAAGTGACACACTGACAGGAGACAATGGCCCCTGCAGTGTTATCACTGACGGTTCAATGGCCTCTCACTTTACGGCACTGCTGCATGAGAATTTTCCCATGCAGCAGTGTTACAAGTAGGGTTAAGCGACTTTTGCTTTTTTAGGATCGAGTCGGGTTTCGTGAAACCCGACTTTCTCGAAAGTCGGATAGTGTGAAATCGGCCGATTATTGTGAAAAGTCGGGGGGCCGACCGAAACACGAAACCCAATGCAAGTCAATGGGGATATTTTTTTTTCCTCTCTCTCTCTCTCTCTCCTCGGACAGAGTGTAAATCAGTACATTCCTCGGACTGTGTAAATCGCTACATCCAAAACGGTAAGGTGGCGTTTATACCCCCCACCCCCTGTGACACCGCAGAAAGCAAGACAAGACCTATGTCATCATGCTGCCCGCACTCCTTCATTGGCTGAAAAAAAGGCGGTTAAAGTGTCATACGAAACGCGACTTTGGCGCGAAGATCGCCGACCGCATGGCCGATCCCACGCTGGGATCGGCTCGGGTTTCACGAAACCCTACTTTGCCAAGAGTCGGCGACTTATGAAATTGACCGATCCGTTTCACTCAACCCTAGTTACAAGTAACAGTATGAAATATACTGTGCTCACAGTGGCGGAGGGATACAGTGCGGAAGGATACCTTCCGTCATTGTATCCCGGAGCCCCTGGAGAGGTCGCTTCTGCCGATGTGACAACTCTCCATGGGAGATCGTCGTGGGACACTCATTATTACATGGATTACATCGCATCAGGGAGTATGTTGTTGGTTTCTTATTTTTAATTTTTTTTTTACAGGTGATCAAGGGTTTCGGGGATTAGGTGTATGGTGAGTATATACTGTATGTTGTATGTTCTGTATGTACATATGTGCGGTTTTTTTTTTACCCTTGAACACAGTAGCCGGATGATGGGACCAGGGCCGCCATCAGGGCATTACAGGCATTACTGCAGTATGGGGCCCGGTGATGAGGAGCAAAAAGGGGGGCCCGAGCACGCTGGCAGCCTGGTCCACGCTCCATTCGGGCCCCCCTGACATTTTATTCAGGCTGCCAGTGGGGTCCGTGAGCTGGAGGGGCCCAGGGTCAGAGCTTACATAAACCGGAGCGGTGTGGAGGATGCAGAAGGAGGAGCGACGTCATTATCACAGACTGACTGGGAGAGGCAGCCAGTGCTGAGCCACAGGAGGGCGGGACATAGTTTTCACCATCCAATCCCTGCTGAGCGCGGGCTCAGTTCAGTGTTCCACCAGGCATTTCCAGTGAGTCAGTGAGCCTGAGCAGCAGGAGCATCGCAGCCGTCATCGGGTGAGTGTCTGAGCCTGACTGCCTGTGCTGGTGAAGTGTAAGGACGGTGTCTTGCGGGACTACTACTGTCCCATCATCCGGCTACCTGTCACTGTAGCAGGCATAGCCGGATGGGACTATTTGTCCCATTGGATGATACCTGACACACACAGCCCCGCACACACACAGCTCCGCACACACTTACAGCTCCAGACACACATACAGCACCACACACACATACAGCACCACACAGACACATACATACATACAGCACCACGCACACACAAACAGCTCCTCACACAAACACAGCCCCCCCCACACACACAGCTCTGCACACAGACACAGCCCCCCACACACACACAGATCTGCACACAAACACAGCCCCACACACACCCACAGCTCTGCACACAAACACAGCCCCACACAGACACATACAGCTCCGCTGCCCGTACATACACAGCTCTGCACACACACAGCTCTGCGCACACACACATACAGCTCCGCTACCCACGCACACACAGCTCTGCACACATACAGCTCCGCTGCCCCCAAACACATACAGCTCCGCTGCCTGCACACACAGCTCCACTGCCCCCACACACATACAGCTCCGCTGCCCCCACACACATACAGCTCCGCTGCCCCCACACATACAGCTCCGCTGCCCGCACACATACAGCTCCGCTGCCCGCACACACATACAGCTCCGCTGCCCCCACACACATACAGCTCCGATGCCCCCACACACATACAGCTCCGCTGCCCCCACACATACAGCTACGCTGCCTGCACACACATACAGCTCCGGTGCCCGCACACACATACAGCTCCGCTGCCCGCACACACATACAGCTCCGCTGCCCGCACACACATACAGCTCCGCTGCCCGCACACACATACAGCTCTGCTGCCCGCACACACATACAGCTCCGCTGCCCGCACACACACAGCTCCGCTACCCGCACACACACACAGCTCCGCTACCCGCACACACATACAGCTCCACTACCCACACACACATACAGCTCCGCTGCCCGCACACATACAGCTCCGCTGCCCGCACACATACAGCTCCGCTGCCCCCGCACACACATACAGCTCCGCTGCCCCCACACACACACAGCTCCGCTGCCCCCACACACATACAGCTCCTCTGCCCCCACACATACAGCTCTGCTGCCCCCACACACATACAGCTCCGCTGCCCCCAAAACACATACAGCTCCGGCGCCCGCACACACATACAGCTCCGCTGCCCGCACACACATACAGCTCTGCTGCCCGCGCACACATACAGCTCCGCTGCCCGTACACACATACAGCTCCGCTGCCCGCACACACATACAGCTCTGCTGCCCACACACATATACAGCTCCGCTGCCCGCACACACATACAGCTCCGCTGCCCACACACACATACAGCTCCGCGCATGCACACACACACACAGCACCACACTGACACGCACATACATACAGCTCCGCACGCGCACAAACACACACACCAGCACTGGCAATGTTTGCTCCCAGAACCCAGATAGAGTGAGTGGGGTTGTATTATACCCCACCCCCACCACTCACTCTCTGGGTCCGTCTGCCAGGAGCAAAGATCGAACATCAAGGGCTGCTGACTGTTTCATGGCTCCTCCAGCCTCAGGCACTACAGGGATAAATGATGCTGAGGAATGTGAGGGAAGGGGTGAGCACCGTGAGGTGAGTCACAGACAGAGCCGTGCAGCAGGCAGCACGCGGGCAGGAGCAAGGAGGGCGATCATTACAGACAGAGACAGTACACTACTTACTGTCTATGTACTGCTCTACTGTCTGCGAGTCCTCCAGGCCAGCAATGTGAGTCCAGGACCCAGGGTCGGGACACAGGGCGCCGCCGCTCCACCTCAGCAGTAGTGTTGAGCATTCCGATACTGCAAATATCGGGTATCGGCCGATATTCGCTGTATCGGAATTCCGATACCGAGTTCCGATATTTTTGTGATATCGGAATTCGGAATCGGAAGTTCGTATAAGTTCCCAGGCGTGTGCGGTGGGTATGGTTCCCAGGGTCTGGAGGAATGGAGACTCTCCTTCAGGCCCTGGGATCCATATTCATGTAAAAAATAAAGAATAAAAATTAAAAATATGGATATACTCACCCCTCCGACGGCCCCTGGGGCTCAGCGGTGCAACCGGCAGCCTCCGTTCCTAAGAATGCAGTGAGTGTAGGACCTATGATGACGTTGCGGTCTTGTGATTGGTCGCGTGACCGCTCATGTGACTGCAATGTCATCGAAGGTCCTTCACTCACTGCATTCTTAGGAATGGAGGCAGACGCTTGCACCGCTGAGGTCCAGGGTCCGTCGGAGGGGTGAGTATATCCATATTTTTTATTTTTATTCTTTATTTTTTACATGAATATGGATCCCAGGGCCTGAAGGAGAGTTTCCTCTCCTTCAGACCCTGGGAACCATCCAGGATAGCTTCTGATATTTGTGTCCCATTGACTTGTATTGGTATCGGGTATCGGTATTGGCGATATCCGATATTTTTTGGATATCGGCTGATCCAATCCGATACCGATACTTTTGAATATCGGAAGGTATCGCTCAACACTACTCAGCAGTCACAGTCACATTCCGGCAGGCACCAGTGAGGCTGTGAGCAGGGGCATCACTGTGTCCCAGCAGGGGGAGTAGGGAGAGTCGGCACCAGCACCACGTGTTCTGGCTGCCGCTCTGCCGCCCCCTGTCTTCAGGAAGACAGCCTGGTCTAGTATAAAAAAAAACCCTTGCTCAGGTGCCACCCCCCTCGCTTGTTCCCGCCCTAGGCACGTGCCCTCAAGTGCCTAGTGGCAAATACGGCCCTGGGTTTACCCCCACATATGGGGTATCAGCATACTCAGGACAAACTGGACAACAAATTTTAGGGTCCAATTTCTCCTGTTACCTTTGTGAAAATAAAAATTGCAGGCTAAAATACCATTTTTAGAGGAAAAAAAAAAGATTTTTTATTTTCACGGCTCTGTTATAAACTTCTGTGAAGCACTTGGGGATTCAAAGTGTTCACCACACATCTAGATTAGTTCCTTGGGAGGTCTATTTTCCAAACTGGGGTCACTTGTGGGGGAGCTCCAATGTTTAGGCACACGGGGTGTTAGGGCTATCGGCACGCACCAAATAATAGGAAAGATAGAGTAAGGTGCGTTCACAGCCCGGGGTCCACCGTGCAGATATGGAACCTGCTGCCAAGTAATGATGGACTATATGGCGGTACAATGTGGAAACACACATGGGTTAAGTTCACCCTGTGTGAAGGAAGCGAACCCTGTTGCGTCACAGGGCCGCAGTACCGCACCAAGAGCGCAAGCAAGGAGTCTCAGAACTCAATCCCAGGACACATGATTTGAGTTCATATAGACCTCTTGCGCCTGACACCGCAACTGGAGTGTCAGAGTGAAAGAAACAATAATAATAAAGATGCACGAGAGTGCGTGCGGTGCCGCACTGGCGGACGCCACTAACCACCCAGGCATGGGTCAGGAAAGCACTGTGAAAGCGCACGGCACCGCACTGGCAGTAACAGCAATTAGACACTGTTTTGTGTGTTACGTGCTGATGGCTAAGTCGGGCGCTAGATAGCAATCATCCACCTTACGCGAGCAGTCATACACAAGGGAGGGGAAAATTAATTAACGACTTTCACACATCAACACACACACATTTACACTAGCGCATGGCTGTGCGGTCATGCAAACCTTTTATAGCTGCAGCATGTACAGGACCTTCCCAGAAGGACCAATGGGAGGCTGCCACAGAAGTTGAGCACCTTCAGGACCTTCCTGGAGGACCAATGGGATCTGCTGCAGTATCTGAGCATGTGACCCTCGATCTCCAACGGGAGATCTTGCCCTGGGCATGCTCAGAAGGGGAAAAGCAGGACTTAGTCCCAAAAGCATCTGCTCGCCGCTGCCCAGCACTGGCTTCAATGGCAGAAAATGGAAAAGCAACAGTAACCCTATGCACAGAGTGAGACTGAGCAAGATTCTGGGACCGACGTCTCCGCTGAGCAGACTCCACTGCGGCTGGAGAAAAATGTGAGACCGCAGCGGAGATGGTTCGAGATTCCCCCTGTACAGAGGCGGGAACTCGACACCAAACACTGGGGCTGTCAAAACGCGACATGGTGTCCGCTAATGATTGGAGCTAATTTTCCATTAAAAAAGTCAAATGGCGCTCCTTCCCTGCCGTGCGCCCAAACAGTGGTTTACCCCCACATATGGGGTATCGGTGTACTCAGCAGAAATTGACCAACACATTTTTGGACCCATTTTATCCTGCTGCCACTGTGAAAATTAAAAAAATTGAGGCTAAAATATAATTTTTGTCAAAAAAAAGTAGTTTTTCATTTTTATGGATCAATTTGTGAAGCACCTGGGGGTTAAAAGTGCTCACTATGCATCTAGATAAGTTCCTTGGGGGTCTAGTTTCCAAAATGGGATCACTTGTGGGGGAGCTCCAATCTTTAGGCACACAGGGGCTCTCCAAACGCGACATGGTGTCCGCTAAAGATTGGAGCCAACTTTTCATTCAAAAAGTCAAATGGCACTCCTTCCCTTCCGAGCCCTGTCGTGCGCCCAAACAGTGGTTCCCCCCACATATGGGGTTTCACTGTACTCAGGACAAATTGGACAACAAACTTGCGAGGTCCATTTTCTCCTTTTACCCTTTATTGTTGCTAAAAGATCATTTTTGTAACTAAAAAGTTAAATGTTCATTTTTTCCTTCCATGTTGCTTCTGCTGCTGTGAAACCCCTGAAGGGTTAATAAACTTCTTGAATGTGGTTTTGAGCACCTTGAGGGGTGCAGTTTTTAGAATGGTGTCACTTTTGGGTATTTTCAGCCATATAGACCCCTAAAACTGATTTCAAATGTGAGGTGGTCCCTAAAAAAATGGTTTTGTAAATTTTGTTGTAAAAATGAGAAATCGCTGGTCAAATTTTAACCCTTATAACTTCCTAGCAAAAAAAAATTTTTTTTTCAAAAATTGTGCTGATGTAAAGTAGACATGTGAAAAATGTTATTTATTAACTATTTTGTGTCACATAACTCTCTGAATTACCAGAATAAAAATTCAAAATTTTAAAATTGCAAAATTTTCAGAATTTTCGCCAGATTTCCTGTTTTTTTACAAATAAAGGCAAAAATTCTAGACCTAAATTTGCCACTAACATGAAGCCCAATATGTCACGAAAAAACATTCTCAGAATCTCTAGGATCCGTTGAAGCTTTTCTGAGTTATTACCTCATAAAGGATTGGGGGGGCCAGGGAGCACCACACCTGGGCAACAGTGTTACTGCATACCAAATGCAAGATACATAATAGTGAGGGGTGCCACTCACTGCAGGGCTGGAGGGATAATACATAAAAAAAAACCGGGCTCTGGAGTATGGCATCATTAACAAGAGCACACAACAGTACTTACAGGTTGAGTTCCCGGTTATTCCTACATTCTACTTACTCCCTAAAGTGCATAAGTGCCTAACTGCACCCCCTGGACGCCCCATCGTGTCCAGTATAGGGAGTCTTTGTGAAAAAGCCAATGTCTATGTAGACTTCTTTCTGCAACCCCTGGCCACGTCTCTACCATCCTATATCAGGGATTCGGCGCATTTGATCAGCATATGCCGTGATATGGTCTGCCCAGATAACACGTTTTTGGTAACCTGCGATGTTGAATCGCTGTATTCTAACATTAACCATCTTGATGGAATACATGCAGTAGGCCACTCCCTCAGCAAGCAGGACAATTTTGATCGTCTCCATGACTCCTTCTTGATTGATTTACTTCATTTCATCCTACACCACAATTATTTTTTGTTTGACCGTACTTTCTTTCGGCAGGTATCGGGCGTGGCCATGGGGGCGCGATGCGCACCGGCGTACGCTAACGTTTTCTTAGGTTGGTGGGAAGAAACCTTCGTCTACTGTTCTGAATCCTTTAAGAGATGTGTCCGATATTGGTATCGCTTTATCGACGACGTTCTTTTCTTATGGACAGGTACGGAGCAGGAGTGCCTTGATTTCCTGAAGGAATTGAACAATAACAATTTAAACATCTTTCTCACACATTCTCTCTCCCCTGATTCAGTGACCTTTCTGGACTTAAAAATCCATATTCGGGATAAACATCTGGTGACGGATCTGTACCGCAAATCCACCGCAACAAATAGCCTGCTCAGGTACGACAGCTTTCACCCTTTACATACCAGAAAGGGTATCCCAACCGGCCAATTCTTAAGGGCCCGCCGTAATTGTACTCTGGATGAGGACTTCTTCATACAATCTAAGGCCCTTACCTCAAGATTTAGGCAGCGGGGTTACCCACAAAAAGTCATCTCTCATGCTTATCAGAGGGCCAAAAGTATGAATCAAGATCTGTTAATCTCCCCTAATGTCCATCACCAGGACAAGAGTGTCCGGTTTATCACGGACTTCAATGATCGGTGGAATCAGATCAGGAATGTCCTAACATCCCATTGGGACATTCTCACTACTGATACACAAACTTCCTCCTTGGTCACCTCCCGTCCTGCCTTAACAGCTAAGAGGGCCCCCAACCTTGGTGATATCTTGACTAGAAGCCATTTTTCACGCCCTACTACTCACTTGAATCGTGGCATACGTTTGAGGGGATCATTCCCTTGTGGGGGTTGTAGTGTTTGTCAACATGTCCCAGCCACCAAAGATCATTTTACTAATCCATTGGATTCAAAAACATATCGACTCATGTCGTATATTAATTGCCGTACGGTCAATGTGGTTTATGCCATCATCTGCCCCTGCAAGAAGGTGTATGTGGGCCAGACCTCTCAGGAACTTAGAAAGAGGGCCCAGAAACACTTGTCCACAATACACTTGGCGGCATCCGACATAAAAAAAGGCAGGACGTTATCCCCAATTGCTTCGCACTTCCTAACTGTCCATGGTGGTTCTTCTGCTCACATTTTATTTTTTGGTTTGCAGAAAGTCTTTCCTAGCACTAGGGGTGGCGACCATAAGAAACGGTTACTTCAAATCGAATCCCGCTGGATCTTCAATCTACGGAGCCTTTCCCCCACTGGGTTAAATGAAGAATTGTTATTTTCAAGTTTTTTGGGATAATACTTCATTGGACTCACATATTTGACCTCGGGCCATACTGGATGAAGTGGAGACACCATGGGTGCTTTTGGAAATGTCTACAACGACATTGCTCTGCTTGGACATTATATACTTCCCTCTCTTGATTTTTTTCTTATATATATATATATTCTTTTGGTTTGCATTTACTCCCTCAGGGGTCTGACACCAGGCCTGTTGATTTATACATCTTTTTAATTTACCCCCAGGACCATACCTCATTGGTATTATCCCACCTGAAGTTATAATTTTGGGGGTTTTCTGGCCTTGGACACCATCCGTGACGGCCTTTAGTCTGGCCCCTATGTAGATGCTTAAGCAAAGAGTAAAAAATGATCATTTGTGTATATTCGCTATATTACTATTAAAGCATTGTAAACAATTATGCAGTGTGCTGTATGATCTTGCCCTTTTCTATTGGACTGGGCATCAACCAGCTTTCCTTGTGGTGCTTATTTTTTGCACCACTTCACGATACTGGGACATCACAACTTTGTTTATTCTTTGGGTAAGAATCAATGGTTAACTATCTAGCCTTATTGGCATTTCTTTCATTTATTCCCTCTTGACTGTCTCCCTGTATTGGCGGTATATCAGGGCACAGCATCTGCTGGGCTCTTGCCTCTCCCCAATTGATGGCACAGCCGCGCTGTACACATGCGCCCTCTATGTTTGTTTTCTGTCTGCAGGCTGTTTTAGCCCGGCACACGCCACTTTAGCTTCATTCCGGACGGTGTCTGGTGCGCACGCGCCGCCCTGCTGCTAGGGACTGGACACTGTGCGCATGCGCGTACTTTCGTTTTCGGTTTCTCCTGAGACTATACATCTCCTGTGCAGGCGGATGTACACAGCGCTTTCATCGGCGCCATTTACGGTATGCCTCTGGGCGTTCCTCGCCCACCTGTCGGTATTCTTTTCATTTACCTACCGCTACTTAAGATCCCAAGATCTATCACCCTGCACTTCCCCTGACGAAGCTGCGGCCAGCAGCGATACGCGTGGGGCCTTCCCCACACCATCTGGATCCCGGGATCATTTTCTCCCATTGCTGACTGCTGACGGTCGACGGCCCACACCACGTACTGGACTACCTACTGGGTGACTTTCCCTTTGATCCTCTTTTTTCTCTGTCTACCTTGTGCCATTACTTTCATCTTTTTGGCCAATTTTATTTTGGTGAGGCGGTTTCTTGTCTTTTTGCCACCCCTTTCTCTGGCTTATTGGGGCCGTACTGGTGGCCTATTATATCCAACAGTGCAAGGGTATTCTATTTTACTATTTTTTATCTGGGGACGCCCAGATTTGCTATATTTATTTATTCATATCTACATTGTCATCTGTTGGTTATTTAATCAAGGGGCATACCATGTCTACATATAGATAGTATGCATTGCCTTCCACCCTTTACACCGTAGGTTTCCTCATGTAATGCATAATTAATTTTAAGAGCATATTGGTGGTGTATTTTTTGCCTTGTTGTTTACCATCTGCATTTGGGCCGTCTCCCTTTTCAATTGTCCATTACGGGTCCGGTGGTGTCTGTTGTTGTTTTTTTAATATGTTTTTATTCTTGTGCACTTGTCTCCATGTTCAATAAATTTATATATTTCTCTATTTAGACTGTATTTTCTCTGGGTGTGCGCTCCGTGTGCATGGCTTCTTTTCTTGTTTTTTTATGTATTATCCCTCCAGCCCTGCAGTGAGTGGCACCCCTCACTATTATGTATCTTGCATTTGGTATGCAGTAACACTGTTGCCCAGGTGTGGTGCTCCCTGGCCCCCCCAATTCTATATTGCATTTGTTTCTTCTTTTTGAAGATTTTCTACAGGGCAGCACACATTTTACCAAAAATCTGGGCCATATTAATAGGAAAGATTTATTATTATATATTTCTTTTTTCTAGAGACAATTGTTCATATTTGAGCTTAATGTGTTGTATTGTGTTCCCTCTCTTTAGCGGTTTAGGTTTTTTTATTGTACAGCAGGTGCTTGGAGTCGAACCTACCCCATATGGATTGGGAAACTCGTGAGGCTTCTTGGCAGGCTTGTTCCTCGAACATCTTCCAAACTCAAGATGTCCCGGTGGTTGGTTCTGATTTTTCAAACTTAACACATGACTTAACTACGGCCCACAAATCAGGTATCCGTTTATGGTGGAATATACGGAGCCTTGAGGAATATGCCAGGACTACCATTATCCCACGGGGCCTGAGGGTTACAATATTTCCGGCCTGGGAGCCTTCACCATCTTTCAAATCTACTTGGGAGCAGGGACTAACTCGGTGTTCCAACATATTGATTTCCCTACTTCTTGAACATGACAAAGGGCTTCTTTCCTCCACAAAAGCTCAGATTAGGGAACTAGAATCTAAACTTTCCTTATATGATTCCACACAGGTTGCTGATTATAGACTTAAGTTAAAAGATACCCTCGACAAATTTGAGGCTGAGGTAATTGCCAAAAAACGTAAAAAATTTCAAAGGGACCGTGGGGACTTTGATAACAATACCGCATTCAAGTGGAAACACTTTGGGAATAGTCGACACCCCAATAGGCCAGTCCCTAACCAGGCCATTGGCCTTACCAACGACCCTCCCGTGGGGGCTACTAGCTCCAGCGATTTTTTATCGTCAGGGGGAAGCGATCTGGACGTAGGACACGACGAGGGGGTAAACACAAGGGTCCTAAGGCAAAGGACATATACCTTCAAGGGACAGAGATCCCCCTTCCGTCGGCCATACAGGCATCGTCGCAAATGAACGCTTCCCCGACTCTCCATGTAAACCAGGCTTCCTTCACTGGACCCGAGCACTTACAGGTGATTAACCTTTCTGACCATTCCTTGTCTGCTGCTGAAATCTCTGTTTTACAGAAGGGCCTAACTTTTTCACCCACCAAAGCCCTTGACAAATTTACTTTGGTTAAGGATCTTTTCCTCTTCTGTCGCAAATTAGTCTTGCAGGTTATCCATCGTAAACCGGATACGGCGAATAATCTGGACGTCATGGAGGAACAAGCATTCCGGGATCTTCTGGACCTCTTACATGAAAATGAGGGTGGACCAGGTAGGAGGTTTTTCCCGTATAAGAACAAATCTGTTTTTTCCCCCTCATTTTCTCTGGTCCCTGCTGTCAAGATTTTTTTTTTGAGTTGACGAAAAGGGATATTATGCTCTTACCTCCTTCTTCAGGGGTACCTAGTAACCTTACCCCATGTGAAAAGAGAGCAATCACTTCCCTTAAAAATAATAAACAGTTCATCATCAAGGAGGCAGATAAGGGTGGGAACGTGGTCATTTGGCCCACTCACCTTTACACAGCGGAAGTCTCTAGACAGCTCAACAACGATAGGTTCTACACTAGGCTTCCCTCTGACCCTACTGAGACATTTTCGGCCAAATACCATTCTTTGGTCAACCGGGCTCTGGAGTATGGCATCATTAACAAGAGCACACAACAGTACTTACAGGTTGAGTTCCCGGTTATTCCTACATTCTACTTACTCCCTAAAGTGCATAAGTGCCTAACTGCACCCCCTGGACGCCCCATCGTGTCCAGTATAGGGAGTCTTTGTGAAAAAGCCAATGTCTATGTAGACTTCTTTCTGCAACCCCTGGCCACGTCTCTACCATCCTATATCAGGGATTCGGCGCATTTGATCAGCATATGCCGTGATATGGTCTGCCCAGATAACACGTTTTTGGTAACCTGCGATGTTGAATCGCTGTATTCTAACATTAACCATCTTGATGGAATACATGCAGTAGGCCACTCCCTCAGCAAGCAGGACAATTTTGATCGTCTCCATGACTCCTTCTTGATTGATTTACTTCATTTCATCCTACACCACAATTATTTTTTGTTTGACCGTACTTTCTTTCGGCAGGTATCGGGCGTGGCCATGGGGGCGCGATGCGCACCGGCGTACGCTAACGTTTTCTTAGGTTGGTGGGAAGAAACCTTCGTCTACTGTTCTGAATCCTTTAAGAGATGTGTCCGATATTGGTATCGCTTTATCGACGACGTTCTTTTCTTATGGACAGGTACGGAGCAGGAGTGCCTTGATTTCCTGAAGGAATTGAACAATAACAATTTAAACATCTTTCTCACACATTCTCTCTCCCCTGATTCAGTGACCTTTCTGGACTTAAAAATCCATATTCGGGATAAACATCTGGTGACGGATCTGTACCGCAAATCCACCGCAACAAATAGCCTGCTCAGGTACGACAGCTTTCACCCTTTACATACCAGAAAGGGTATCCCAACCGGCCAATTCTTAAGGGCCCGCCGTAATTGTACTCTGGATGAGGACTTCTTCATACAATCTAAGGCCCTTACCTCAAGATTTAGGCAGCGGGGTTACCCACAAAAAGTCATCTCTCATGCTTATCAGAGGGCCAAAAGTATGAATCAAGATCTGTTAATCTCCCCTAATGTCCATCACCAGGACAAGAGTGTCCGGTTTATCACGGACTTCAATGATCGGTGGAATCAGATCAGGAATGTCCTAACATCCCATTGGGACATTCTCACTACTGATACACAAACTTCCTCCTTGGTCACCTCCCGTCCTGCCTTAACAGCTAAGAGGGCCCCCAACCTTGGTGATATCTTGACTAGAAGCCATTTTTCACGCCCTACTACTCACTTGAATCGTGGCATACGTTTGAGGGGATCATTCCCTTGTGGGGGTTGTAGTGTTTGTCAACATGTCCCAGCCACCAAAGATCATTTTACTAATCCATTGGATTCAAAAACATATCGACTCATGTCGTATATTAATTGCCGTACGGTCAATGTGGTTTATGCCATCATCTGCCCCTGCAAGAAGGTGTATGTGGGCCAGACCTCTCAGGAACTTAGAAAGAGGGCCCAGAAACACTTGTCCACAATACACTTGGCGGCATCCGACATAAAAAAAGGCAGGACGTTATCCCCAATTGCTTCGCACTTCCTAACTGTCCATGGTGGTTCTTCTGCTCACATTTTATTTTTTGGTTTGCAGAAAGTCTTTCCTAGCACTAGGGGTGGCGACCATAAGAAACGGTTACTTCAAATCGAATCCCGCTGGATCTTCAATCTACGGAGCCTTTCCCCCACTAGGTTAAATGAAGAATTGTTATTTTCAAGTTTTTTGGGATAATACTTCATTGGACTCACATATTTGACCTCGGGCCATACTGGATGAAGTGGAGACACCATGGGTGCTTTTGGAAATGTCTACAACGACATTGCTCTGCTTGGACATTATATACTTCCCTCTCTTGATTTTTTTCTTATATATATATATATTCTTTTGGTTTGCATTTACTCCCTCAGGGGTCTGACACCAGGCCTGTTGATTTATACATCTTTTTAATTTACCCCCAGGACCATACCTCATTGGTATTATCCCACCTGAAGTTATAATTTTGGGGGTTTTCTGGCCTTGGACACCATCCGTGACGGCCTTTAGTCTGGCCCCTATGTAGATGCTTAAGCAAAGAGTAAAAAATGATCATTTGTGTATATTCGCTATATTACTATTAAAGCATTGTAAACAATTATGCAGTGTGCTGTATGATCTTGCCCTTTTCTATTGGACTGGGCATCAACCAGCTTTCCTTGTGGTGCTTATTTTTTGCACCACTTCACGATACTGGGACATCATAACTTTGTTTATTCTTTGGGTAAGAATCAATGGTTAACTATCTAGCCTTATTGGCATTTCTTTCATTTATTCCCTCTTGACTGTCTCCCTGTATTGGCGGTATATCAGGGCACAGCATCTGCTGGGCTCTTGCCTCTCCCCAATTGATGGCACAGCCGCGCTGTACACATGCGCCCTCTATGTTTGTTTTCTGTCTGCAGGCTGTTTTAGCCCGGCACACGCCACTTTAGCTTCATTCCGGACGGTGTCTGGTGCGCACGCGCCGCCCTGCTGCTAGGGACTGGACACTGTGCGCATGCGCGTACTTTCGTTTTCGGTTTCTCCTGAGACTATACATCTCCTGTGCAGGCGGATGTACACAGCGCTTTCATCGGCGCCATTTACGGTATGCCTCTGGGCGTTCCTCGCCCACCTGTCGGTATTCTTTTCATTTACCTACCGCTACTTAAGATCCCAAGATCTATCACCCTGCACTTCCCCTGACGAAGCTGCGGCCAGCAGCGATACGCGTGGGGCCTTCCCCACACCATCTGGATCCCGGGATCATTTTCTCCCATTGCTGACTGCTGACGGTCGACGGCCCACACCACGTACTGGACTACCTACTGGGTGACTTTCCCTTTGATCCTTGTCATGATCTCAATGGCAAGAGATCATAGCATAAGCATATATAGGAACTAGCTCTTGGAAGATGGGAACTGAGCTGACCATGAACTAAACCTAACACACAACTAGCAGTGGCCGGGTAGCATGCCTACGTTGATTCTAGATGCCCAGCACCAGCCGGAGGACTAAATAATGCTAGCAGAGGAAAATATTAGTCCTAGCTCACCTCTAGAGAAATACCCCAAATGGAGACAGAGGCCCCCCACATGTATTGGCGGTGAATTAAGATGAAATAACAAACGTAGTATGAAAATAGGTTTAGCAAATTTGAGGTCCACTTACTACATAGCAGAAGACAGAAAGGACACTTTCATGGTCAGCTGAAAACCCTAATCAAAACACCATCCAGAAATTACTTTAAAACTCTGGCATTAACTCATAACACCAGAGTGGCAATTCCTGTTCACAAGAGCTTTCCAGACACAGTAACGAAACTACAGCTGTGAACTGGAACCAAAATGCAAAAACAAACATGGACAAGAGTCCAACTTATCTAGTAGTTGTCTAGGAGCAGGAACAAGCACAGAGAGGCTTCTGATAACATTGTTGACCGGCAAGCAACTAACAGAGCAGCAAGGTTATATAGCGACTCCCACATCTTGATGGGAACAGGTGAACAGAGAAGATGAAGACACCAGTTCAATTCCACCAGTAGCCACCGGGGGAGCCCAGAATCCAAATTCACAACAGTACCCCCCCCTCAAGGAGGGGGCACCGAACCCTCACCAGAACCACCAGGGCGATCAGGATGGGCCCTATGAAAGGCACGAACCAGATCAGAGGCATGAACATCAGATGCATTCACCCAAGAATTATCCTCCTGGCCTTATCCCTTCCACTTGACCAGATACTGGAGTCTCCGTCTGGAAACACGAGAGTCCAAGATTTTCTCCACAACGTACTCCAACTCACCCTCAACCAACACCGGAGCAGGAGGCTCAACGGAAGGCACAACCGGTACCTCATACCTGCGCAATAATGACCGATGAAAAACGTTATGAATAGAAAAGGATGCAGGGAGGTCCAAACGGAAGGAAACAGGGTTAAGAATCTCCAATATCTTATACGGGCCAATGAACCGAGGCTTAAACTTAGGAGAAGAGACCCTCATAGGGACAAAACGAGAAGACAACCACACCAAATCCCCAACACAAAGCCGAGGACCAACACGACGGTGGCGGTTGGCAAAAAGCTGAGTCTTCTCCTGGGACAACCTCAAATTGTCCACCACCTGCCCCCAGATCTGATGCAATCTCTCCACCACAGCATCCACTCCAGGACAATCTGAAGATTCCACCTGACCAGAGGAAAATCGAGGATGAAACCCCGAATTACAGAAAAACGGGGACACCAAAGTGGCAGAGCTGGCCCGATTATTGAGAGCGAACTCCGCCAATGGCAAAAAAGCAACCCAATCATCCTGGTCAGCAGACACAAAACACCTCAGATATGTCTCCAGGGTCTGATTAATCCGCTCGGTCTGGCCATTCGTCTGAGGATGGAAAGCGGACGAAAAAGATAAATCTATGCCCATCCTAGCACAGAATGCCCGCCAAAATCTAGACACGAATTGGGTCCCTCTGTCAGAAACGATATTCTCAGGAATACCATGCAAACGAACAACATTTTGAAAAAACAGAGGAACCAACTCGGAAGAAGAAGGCAACTTGGGCAGAGGAACCAAATGGACCATCTTAGAGAAACGGTCACACACCACCCAGATGACAGACATCTTCTGAGAAACAGGCAGATCTGAAATAAAATCCATCGAGATGTGCGTCCAAGGCCTCTTAGGAATAGGCAAGGGCAACAACAATCCACTAGCCCGAGAACAACAATGCTTGGCCCGAGCACAAACGTCACAAGACTGCACAAAGCCTCGCACATCTCGTGACAGGGAAGGCCACCAGAAGGACCTTGCCACCAAATCCCTGGTACCAAAAATGCCAGGATGACCTGCCAACGCAGAAGAATGAACCTCAGAGATGACTCTACTGGTCCAATCATCAGGAACAAACAGTTTATCAGGTGGGCAACGATCAGGTCTATCCGCCTGAAACTCCTGCAAGGCCCGCCGCAGGTCTGGAGAAACGGCTGACAATACCACTCCATCCTTAAGGATACCTGTGGGCTCAGAGTTACCAGGTGAGTCAGGCTCAAAACTCCTAGAAAGGGCATCCGCCTTAACATTCTTAGAACCCGGTAGGTATGACACCACAAAATTAAACCGAGAGAAAAATAATGACCAGCGCGCCTGTCTAGGATTCAGGCGCCTGGCGGTCTCAAGATAAATCAAATTTTTGTGGTCAGTCAATACCACCACCTGATGTCTGGCCCCCTCAAGCCAATGGCGCCACTCCTCAAAAGCCCACTTCATGGCCAAAAGCTCCCGATTCCCAACATCATAATTCCGCTCAGCGGGCGAAAATTTACGGGAAAAGAAGGCACAAGGCCTCATCACGGAGCAGTCAGAACTTTTCTGCGACAACACTGCCCCAGCTCCGATCTCAGAAGCGTCGACCTCAACCTGAAAAGGTAGAGCAACATCAGGCTGACGCAACACAGGGGCAGAGGAAAAACGGCGCTTAAGCTCCCGAAAGGCCTCCACAGCATCAGGGGACCAATCAGCAACATCAGCACCCTTCTTAGTCAAATCGGTCAATGGCTTAGCAATATCCGAAAAACCAGCAATAAATCGACGATAAAAGTTAGCAAAGCCCAAAAATTTCTGAAGACTCTTAAGAGAAGAGGGCTGCGTCCAATCACAAATAGCCTGAACCTTGACAGGATCCATTTCAATGGAAGAGGGGGAAAAAATATATCCCAAAAAGGAAATCCTCTGTACCCCAAAA
Source organism: Ranitomeya variabilis (assembly GCF_051348905.1). Classification (NCBI taxonomy): domain Eukaryota; kingdom Metazoa; phylum Chordata; class Amphibia; order Anura; family Dendrobatidae; genus Ranitomeya; species Ranitomeya variabilis. Next base: position 93,652,324 of record NC_135239.1, on the reverse strand, counting down.
ACACACTTAGAACCCTTCACACACAAAGAATTAGACCGCAAAACCTGAAAAACCCTCCTGACTTGCTGGACATGAGAGTCCCAGTCATCCGAAAAAATCAGAATATCATCCAGATACACAATCATAAATTTATCCAAATAATCGCGAAAAATATCATGCATAAAGGACTGGAAAACTGACGGAGCATTAGAAAGACCAAAAGGCATCACTAAATACTCAAAGTGGCCCTCGGGCGTATTAAATGCGGTTTTCCACTCATCCCCCTGCCTGATTCGCACCAAATTATACGCCCCACGAAGGTCAATCTTAGAGAACCACTTGGCCCCCTTTATGCGAGCAAACAAATCAGTCAGCAACGGCAATGGGTATTGATATTTAACAGTGATTTTATTCAAAAGCCGATAATCAATACATGGTCTCAAAGAGCCGTCTTTTTTTGACACAAAGAAAAAACCGGCTCCTAAGGGAGATGACGATGGACGAATATGTCCCTTTTCCAAGGACTCCTTTATATATTCTCGCATAGCAGCATGTTCAGGCACAGACAGATTAAATAAACGACCCTTTGGGTATTTACTACCCGGGATTAAATCTATGGCACAATCGCACTCTCGGTGCGGAGGTAACGAACCAAGCTTGGATTCTTCAAAGACGTCACGATAGTCAGACAGGAACTCAGGAATTTCAGAGGGAATAGATGATGAAATGGAAACCACAGGTACATCCCCATGAGCCCCCTTACATCCCCAGCTCAACACAGACATAGCTCTCCAGTCGAGGACTGGGTTGTGAGATTGCAGCCAAGGCAATCCTAGCACCAAATCATCATGTAGATTATACAGCACCAGAAAGCGAATAATCTCCTGGTGACCCGGATTAATACGCATAGTTACTTGTGTCCAGTATTGTGGTTTATTATTAGCCAATGGGGTGGAGTCAATCCCCTTCAGAGGAATAGGAGTCTCCAAAGGCTCTAAATCATACCCACAGCGTTTGGCAAAGGACCAATCCATAAGACTCAAAGCGGCGCCAGAGTCGACATAGGCGTCCGTGGTAATAGATGACAAAGAGCAAATCAGGGTCACAGATAGAATAAACTTAGACGGTAAGGTGCAAATGGAAACAGATTTACCAAGTTTTTTAGTGCGCTTAGAGCATGCTGATATAACATGAGTAGAATCACCACAATAGAAACACAACCCATTTTTCCGTCTAAAATTCTGCCGCTCGCTTCGGGACAGAATTCTATCACACTGCATACTCTCTGGCGATTTCTCAGTGGACACCGCCAGATGGTGCACTGGTTTGCGCTCCCGCAAACGCCTATCGATCTGAATAGCCATTGTCATGGACTCATTCAGACCCGCAGGCACAGGGAACCCCACCATAACATCCTTAATGGCATCAGAGAGACCCTCTCTGAAAGTCGCCGCCAGGGCGCACTCATTCCACTGAGTAAGCACAGACCATTTACGGAATCTTTGGCAGTAAATTTCCGCTTCATCTTGCCCCTGAGATAGGGACATCAAAGTTTTTTCTGCCTGAAGCCCCAAATGAGGTTCGTCATAAAGCAACCCCAAGGCCAGAAAAAACGCATCCACATTGAGCAACGCAGGATCCCCTGGTGTCAATGAAAAAGCCCAGTCTTGAGGGTCGCCCCGGAGCAAGGAAATCACAATCCTGACCTGCTGTGCAGGGTCTCCGGCAGAGCGAGATTTCAGGGACAAAAATAATTTGCAATTATTTCGAAAATTCTGAAACCCAGATCTATTCCCCGAGAAAAATTCCGGCAAAGGAATTCTCGGCTCAGATACAGGTGCATGACAAACAAAATCTTGCAAATTTTGTACCTTCGTGGCGAGATTATTCAAACCTGCAGTTACACTCTGAAGATCCATTACAAACAGGTGGACACAGAGCCATTCAAAGGAGAGAAAAAAAAAAAAAAAAATTTCAGCAGACTACTTATTTCTCTCCTTTCTCAGCCAAGGATTTTAACCCTTTAGTGGGTCGGTCAAACTGTCATGATCTCAATGGCAAGAGATCATAGCATAAGCATATATAGGAACTAGCTCTTGGAAGATGGGAACTGAGCTGACCATGAACTAAACCTAACACACAACTAGCAGTGGCCGGGTAGCATGCCTACGTTGATTCTAGATGCCCAGCACCAGCCGGAGGACTAAATAATGCTAGCAGAGGAAAATATTAGTCCTAGCTCACCTCTAGAGAAATACCCCAAATGGAGACAGAGGCCCCCCACATGTATTGGCGGTGAATTAAGATGAAATAACAAACGTAGTATGAAAATAGGTTTAGCAAATTTGAGGTCCACTTACTACATAGCAGAAGACAGAAAGGACACTTTCATGGTCAGCTGAAAACCCTAATCAAAACACCATCCAGAAATTACTTTAAAACTCTGGCATTAACTCATAACACCAGAGTGGCAATTCCTGTTCACAAGAGCTTTCCAGACACAGTAACGAAACTACAGCTGTGAACTGGAACCAAAATGCAAAAACAAACATGGACAAGAGTCCAACTTATCTAGTAGTTGTCTAGGAGCAGGAACAAGCACAGAGAGGCTTCTGATAACATTGTTGACCGGCAAGCAACTAACAGAGCAGCAAGGTTATATAGCGACTCCCACATCTTGATGGGAACAGGTGAACAGAGAAGATGAAGACACCAGTTCAATTCCACCAGTAGCCACCGGGGGAGCCCAGAATCCAAATTCACAACAGATCCTCTTTTTTCTCTGTCTACCTTGTGCCATTACTTTCATCTTTTTGGCCAATTTTATTTTGGTGAGGCGGTTTCTTGTCTTTTTGCCACCCCTTTCTCTGGCTTATTGGGGCCGTACTGGTGGCCTATTATATCCAACAGTGCAAGGGTATTCTATTTTACTATTTTTTATCTGGGGACGCCCAGATTTGCTATATTTATTTATTCATATCTACATTGTCATCTGTTGGTTATTTAATCAAGGGGCATACCATGTCTACATATAGATAGTATGCATTGCCTTCCACCCTTTACACCGTAGGTTTCCTCATGTAATGCATAATTAATTTTAAGAGCATATTGGTGGTGTATTTTTTGCCTTGTTGTTTACCATCTGCATTTGGGCCGTCTCCCTTTTCAATTGTCCATTACGGGTCCGGTGGTGTCTGTTGTTGTTTTTTTAATATGTTTTTATTCTTGTGCACTTGTCTCCATGTTCAATAAATTTATATATTTCTCTATTTAGACTGTATTTTCTCTGGGTGTGCGCTCCGTGTGCATGGCTTCTTTTCTTGTTTTTTTATGTATTACCTCATAAAGGGACACAGGTCAGAATTGAAAAAAATGGCCAGGTCATTAAGGTCAAAATAGGCTGGGTCATGAAGGGGTTAAAACTGGATTTGGATACAAAATTATTTCCAAAACTTTCAACATCCCAAGGAGCACTGTGCAAGCGATCATATTGAAATGGAAGGAGTATCATACCACTGCAAATCTACCAAGACCCGTCCGTCCCTCTAAACTTTCATCTCAAACAAGGAGAAGGCTGATCAGAGATGCAGCCAAGAGGCCCATGATCCCTCTGGATGAACTGCAGAGATCTACAGCTGAGGTGGGACAGTCTATACCATAGGACAACAATCAGTCGTACACTGCACAAATCTGGCATTTATGGAAGAGTGGCAAGAAGAAAGCCATTTCTCAAAGATATCCATAAAAAGTGTTGTTTAAAGTTTGCAACAAGACACCTGGGATACACACCAAACCTGTGGAAGAAGGTGCTCTGGTCAGATGAAACCAAAATCGAACTTTTTGACAACAATGCCAAACAATATGTTTGGTGTAAAGGCAACACAGCTCATCAATGTGTTCCACTTGTTGTTGATTCTTCACCAAAATTTTCCATTTGGTATCTTTATATTTGAAGCATGATATGTGGGAAAAGGTTGAAAAGTTCCAGGGGGCCGAATACTTTCCCAAGGCACTTTATTCTTAATAATCTACACAGAATCATGAAGAAAAATCCACTTGCTATTTGTTTATTTGCAGGGCCCTAGAAGGGGTCTGAAAGTCTCAAAGAACTTCAACAAGAGAGATCAGAGAAGCTATCAAGTTAGCATATTCCAAAAGTGATAGGGGATGGAGAAGGCAGATGTGTCTATTGATTAAATATTTAAGTTTGCAACGTGGTTTTCTCCTTCCACATTGTATAACCACCACTATAAAAATGATTTAGCTTCCTCTGTTGAACTGTCCTTTGGGAGAAGTGTTCTGTAAGCAATGGTCTCTCCCTAAGGTTAATTTTTTTTCAATGTAAATCTCTCTGTGGTGCTGTCATGAGTGTAAGGAAAAGACATAATTACTTACCAGCAATTGGATTTTCTAGGACCCAGACAGCACCCTTATATTCTCTCCCACTGATAATGGGTGTGTACTAGTTGATTTCTTGGTGTGGGTTTCAAGTGGTACAAAAAGGTCATGGTTTTGGTGATTGTATTTAATTTTGTGTAAAACCATTAATGGGTGTTCTCTCATGCTCTGTAATCCAGTTGGTGCCAGGGGAAGGTTCCGCATCTTTATCCTGTACGTCTACTGTCCCCGATGGGTGGATCCCTTCTCTCTGTGGTGCTATCATGCATTCTGGAAATTCCCATTAGTGGCAAGTAATTATGTCTTTTATCTGTGTAATTATTTTTTTCTACATCTGCGTGACGTTTGCGTGCAGTCCATTTTCATTCAGCCACTTTACAAAATGTACATGATCACATAAGTTTCCTACGTTTATAATAGAAATCGATCCACAAAAATAGGATGTCACTTGGATGTTCCATGTGGATCTGATTTTTTTTTATGCACATACTTGAATGGGTGAGTCTCATCCAAGATTTGGTAGAAAGTGATGCACTCTGTAATTTTTCACATGTCCAGTCGGACCTAGAGGATAATCATTAATTTAAACAGCTCTATTAACTACCAAAGATCAGTGTGCTGTCCGATCAAAGATTGGACAGCACGTCTCTTTTATACAGTCATCTCCATGAGCCTTAAGCTTGTGATTTTTATGATTGAAATTAGAAAAAAAGGTTGAGGAAATAATTTCTGTGAATAAAAATTAAACAATAATCCATATTGGTGATATTTCTGTGAGAACCTGTGCTATTTTATGGAAAGTGCTGTGTAATTATGGGTATATGTGTATTCACATAATACGCCGAATTGTTACGTTTGGAAAGCCCTTCACAGTGCAATATACAGTATGAGCAGCAAATCATTACAAAAATGTAAGCAAATAATAAAAGACTGACACTTCCCAACAGAAAACAGGTGTCTACAGGTGCAAACTAAGCGTAGCCATCGCCATATATAACTAACAAATAAAGTTGCACTCTGTAGCTTGAAAACATAAAATATATGAATATGAATTGCATTATTGCTCTAGAAAATAGGAAAATTGAGAATACTTAGGGATAAATTGGCCAATTCATGTGTACCTGGTAGCCAAGATAAGGCGATTCATGTTACTGGGAACTTGTCTAATTTGAATCCTCTCCTAGGCTGAAGCCCGCACCCATGTGTGTAGGTTGGATCCTGCTATGATTAATACCGCCAAATTCAGGCTGGGGATATATAAATTGGCCAAATTATGCACTAAGTATTCTCAATTTTTCCTATTGTTTAGACCAGTAATGCAACTTAAATTTAATTTATTTCATGTTTTTATGCTATAGCACTAGTGTGAAATGGTAGTTGTTGGTTGCAAAAATGTAAGCAAATTTTTCGAAAGGCATTGTCTATATAAAAGAACGTCAACTCTATTCAGACCCCAGACAAGATTACATACTCACACTTCATGCTCTTATTCATACATCACAACTATAGCCATCCATCACTTTCTAGCCAAAATAGAGATCACACTGATAGCAGCCATGTGCCTTCATCATTCTCCTCTATTAGAGTGCGACAAAAGTTGAGGGGAGTCATATTAATTAATTTTCGATGCCCCATGGTCACGATAGCACACCTAACCCACTTCTACTTCTTTTGTGGAAATACTATATAATTGACAGCATGTTTCAATAAGTCTGGAGATATATTTTGAGAATTGTGATTCCACCACAAATGACAAACTGGATGGCCTATCGACATTGTTATTGAAGTAGTGGCCTGGAATATATACTGAGTTTGCTAGTCAAACTTAAATTTATAAAGACGAATTCTGACGCTATCTAATATATAATTGCCTAGAATACTACTTCCTGCAATTTGTGCCAACTTCCGTGGCTTTGTCCGGAGCTATTGTCCGGAGCTAATGTCCGTAGCTAATGTCCGGAGCTAATGTCCGGAGATAAGTGACGTCACCAGTGTCCTACACCCAGGCAGAGCACAGTGGCCCCAGGCAGAGCACAGGGGCCCCAGGCAGAACATGGGGCCCCAGGCAGAGCACAGGGGCCCCAGGCAGAGCACAGGGGCCCCAGGCAGCATATGGGGCCCCAGGCAGAGCACAGGGGCCCCAGGCAGCATATGGGGCCCCAGGCAGAGCACAGTGGCCCCAGGCAGAGCACACACCAAATCGGAGGCCGAGGGTCCCCGCCCACCAAATCGGAGGCCGAGGGGCCCTGCCCACCAAAGCGGAGGCCGAGGAGCCCCGCCCACCAAATCAAAGGCCGAGCGGCCCCGCCCACCAAAGCGGAGGCCGAGGGGCCTGGCCCCACCCACCAAAGCGGAGGCCGAGGGGCCCCGCCCACCACATCGGAGGCCGAGGGGCCCCGCCCACCAAATCGGAGGCCGAGGATCCCCACCTACCAAATCGGAGGCCGAGGGTCCCAGCCCACCAAATCGGAAACCGAGGGTCCCCACCCACCAAATTGGAGGCCGAGGGTCCCCGCCCACCAAATCGGAGGCCGAGGGTCCCCACCAACCAAATTGGAGGCCGAGGGGCCCCGCCCACCAAATTGGAGGCCGAGGGTCCCTGCCCACCAAATCGGAGGCCGAGGGGCCCCGCCAACCAAATTGGAGGCCGAGGGTCCCCGCCCACCAAATCAGAGGCCGAGGGGCCCCGCCAACCAAATCGGAGGCCGAGGGTCCCCGCCCACCAAATCAGAGGCCGAGGGGCCCCGCCAACCAAATCGGAGGCCGAGGGGCCCCGCCCACCAAATCGGAGGCCGAGGGTCCCCACCCACCAAATCGGAGGCCGAGGGTCCCCGCCCACCAAATCGGAGGCAGAGGGTCCCCGCCCACCAAATTGGAGGCCGAGGGTCCCCGCCCACCAAATTGGAGGCCGAGGGTCCCCGCCGACCAAATTGGAGGCCGAGGGTCCCCGCCCACCAAATCGGAGGCCGAGGGTCCCCGCCCACCAAATCGGAGGCCGAGTGTCCCCGCCCACCAAATCGGAGGCCGAGGGGCCCCGCCCACCAAATCGGAGGCCGAGGGGCCCCGCCCACCAAATCGGAGGCCGAGGGGCCCCGCCCACCAAATCGGAGGCCGAGGGGCCCCGCCCACCAAATCGGAGGATAAGGGGCCCCGCCCACCAAATCGGAGGCTGAGGGGCCCCACCAACCAAATCGGAGGCCGAGGAGCCCCGCCCACCAAATCGAAGGCCGAGCGGCCCCGCCCACCAAAGCGGAAGCAGAGGGACCCCGCCCACCAAATCGGAGGCCGTGGGGCCCCGCCAAACAAAGCGGAGGCCGAGGGTCCCCGCCCACCAAATCGGAGGCAGAGGGACCCCGCCCACCAAATCAGAGGCCGAGGGGCCCCGCCCACCAAATCGGAGGTCGAGGGTCCCCGCCCACTAAATCGGAGGCCGAGGGTCCCCGCCCACCAAATCGGAGGCCGGTCCCCGCCCACCAAATCGGAGGCCGAGGGTCCCCACCCACCAAATCGGACGACGAGGGGCCACCAACCAAATCGGAGGCCGAGGAGCCCTGCCCACCAAAAGTAAGTGCGGCCCCAAAAGTAAGTGCGCCCCCGGGTGCAAAAGTAAGTGCGCCCCCGGGTGCAAAAGTAAGTGCGCCCCCAGGTGCAAAAGTAAGTGCGCCCCCGGGTGCAAAAGTAAGTGCGCCCCCGGGTGCAAAAGTAAGTGCGCCCCCGGGTGCAAAAGTAAGTGCGCCCTGGGTGCAAAAGTAAGTGCGCCCCCGGGTGCAAAAGTAAGTGCGCCTCCGGGTGCAAAAGTAAGTGCGCCCCCGGGTGCAAAAGTAAGCGCGCCCCCGGCCCCGGGTGCAAAAGTAAGCGCGCCCCCAGTCCCGTGTGTGAAAAGTGCTGCTGTAAAGCTGGTAGCGCTGTTCAAGCACCATGTATTTCCTTCAGGAAATGCCCATCTAATATATAATTGCCTAGAATACTACTTCCTGCAATTTGTGCCAACTTCCGTGGCTTTGTCCGGAGCTAATGTCCGGAGATAATGTCCAGAGCTAATGTCCGGAGATAATGTCCGAAGATAATGTCCGGAGCTAATGTCCGGAGATAAGTGACGTCACCAGTGTCCTACACCCAGGCAGAGCACAGGGGCCCCAGGCAGCATATGGGGCCCCAGGCAGAGCACAGTGGCCCCAGGCAGAGCACAGGGGCCCCAGGCAGCATATGGGGCCCCAGGCAGAGCACAGTGGTCCCAGGCAGAGCACAGGGGCCCCAGGCAGCCTATGGGGCCCCAGGCAGAGCACAGTGGCCCCAGGCAGAGCATAGGGGCCCCAGGCAGCATATGGGGCCCCAGGCAGAGCACAGGGGCCCCAGGCAGCATATGGGGCCCCAGGCAGAGCACAGTGGCCCCAGGCAGAGCACAGGGGCCCCAGGCAGAACATGGGGCCCCAGGCAGAGCACAGGGGCCCCAGGCAGAGCACAGGGGCCCCAGGCAGAATATGGGGCCCCAGGCAGAGCACAGGGGCCCCAGGCAGCATATGGGGCCCCAGGCAGAGCACAGGGGCCCCAGGCAGCATATGGGGCCCCAGGCAGAGCACAGTGGCCCCAGGCAGAGCACAGGGGCCCCATGCAGAACATGGGGCCCCAGGCAGAGCACAGGGGCCTCAGGCAGAGCACAGGGGCCCCAGGCAGCATATGGGGCCCCAGGCAGAGCACAGGGGCCCCAGGCAGCATATGGGGCCCCAGGCAGAGCACAGTGGCCCCAGGCAGAATATGGGGCCCCAGGCAGAGCACAGTGGCCCCAGGCAGAGCACAGGGGCCCCAGGCAGCATATGGGGCCCCAGGCAGAGCACAGTGGTCCCAGGCAGAGCACAGGGGCCCCAGGCAGCTTATGGGGCCCCAGGCAGAGCACAGTGGCCCCAGGCAGAACATGGGGCCCCAGGCAGAGCACAGTGGCCCCAGGCAGAGCACAGGGGCCCCAGGCAGAACATGGGTCCCCAGGCAGAGCACAGGGGCCCCAGGCAGAGCACAGGGGCCCCAGGCAGCATATGGGGCCGCAGGCAGAGCACAGGGGCCCCAGGCAGTATATGGGGCCCCAGGCAGAGCACAGTGGCCCCAGGCAGAGCACAGGGGCCCCAGGCAGCATATGGGGCCCCAGGCAGAGCACAGTGGTCCAAGGCAGAGCACAGGGGCCCCAGGCAGCCTATGGGGCCCCAGGCAGAGCACAGTGGCCCCAGGCAGAACATGGGGCCCCAGGCAGAGCACAGGGGCCCCAGGCATAGCACAGGGGCCCCAGGCAGCATATGGGGCCCCAGGCAGAGCACAGTGGTCCCAGGTAGAGCACAGGGGCCCCAGGAAGCCTATGGGGCCCCAGGCAGAGCACAGGGGCCCCAGGCAGCATATGGGGCCCCAGGCAGAGCACAGTGGCCCCAGGCAGAACATGGGGCCCCAGGCAGAGCACAGTGGCCCCAGGCAGAGCACAGGGGCCCCAGGCAGAACATGGGTCCCCAGGCAGAGCACAGGGGCCCCAGGCAGAGCACAGGGGCCCCAGGCAGCATATGGGGCCGCAGGCAGAGCACAGGGGCCCCAGGCAGTATATGGGGCCCCAGGCAGAGCACAGTGGCCCCAGGCAGAGCACAGGGGCCCCAGGCAGCATATGGGGCCCCAGGCAGAGCACAGTGGTCCAAGGCAGAGCACAGGGGCCCCAGGCAGCCTATGGGGCCCCAGGCAGAGCACAGTGGCCCCAGGCAGAACATGGGGCCCCAGGCAGAGCACAGGGGCCCCAGGCATAGCACAGGGGCCCCAGGCAGCATATGGGGCCCCAGGCAGAGCACAGTGGTCCCAGGTAGAGCACAGGGGCCCCAGGAAGCCTATGGGGCCCCAGGCAGAGCACAGGGGCCCCAGGCAGCATATGGGGCCCCAGGCAGAGCACAGGGGCCCCAGGCAGCATATGGGGCCCCAGGCAGAGCACAGTGGCCCCAGGCAGAGCAAAGGGGCCCCAGGCAGAACATGGGGCCCCAGGCAGAGCACAGGGGCCCCAGGCAGCATATGGGGCCCCAGGCAGAGCACAGGGGCCCCAGGCAGCATATGGGGCCCCAGGCAGAGCACAGCGATATTTTGGACCACTGTGCGGTGTTTCAGACCCCCTGTGTGATGTCTGGGGCCCTGTTCTTAAGTATATTAAAGATTAAAGTATCGTATATTAAAGTATATTATAGATCAAATTTGACACGTTTATGAGCACCATTGAGTGATATACTCAAGAATGACATAATTTTTCAACATTTTATGGTTTCAAACTGTAAACACTCAGAGTTTTTTTTACTTCAACCAGAAAACCTTAACGGTTCATAAAAAACTTGACTGTTCAGGATATGATAAAAGTCATAGTATTCTGAATCTTTAACTTATAAAGATACCTTTACATGGGGTGATTATTGGTTCCAGAGAGGCTTTCGGCCGATAATCGTACACATGGCTGGTGACAGGACAATACAATATAAACGTTCAAAGGTAAACACTGATAACATTAAAATCTAATATATAATTGCCTAGAATACTACTTCCGGCAATTTGTGCCAACTTCCGTGGCTTTGTCCGGAGATAATGTCCGGAGATAAGTGACGTCACCAGCGTCCTACACCCGCTCAGGGTGGACAAAGATATATGCCTTCGTGGTGCGCGACACTTTTCTGATTGGTTGCCGCCTGCCGCGAGCGACCAATCAGAAATGTGCCGTACTGTCAAGAATTGTCAAGAGCTGGTGAGTGCAGCCATTTTTTGTTCTTTCTTACTATTATTTATTAATTGTATTATTCTTACATTTGAATAAATAAAGTATATATGGATTCTAGACTCCCGATTCTTTAGAATCGGGCTGCCATCTAGTATAAAATAATAATATTTAAGCTGCTCTGCGATGGGTGATATTTGCTGCTTTATATTCTTTTGGCAGCTTGCAACTTTCTGAGTGTAGAGCTACAGATTCCCTGTAGATGGCAGCACAGCACTGAAGATGACGATAAAACCTCAACTTTTCCACTTCTAAGAGATTTATTTATAAAAAGAAAATAGAAAACACATTGGGCAAGTTTTATGTGCGAGAATTGATAAATGTACAAGTGGAAATATTCTTTGAAAGGTAATTTAATATTTATAAAAGTTAGATTTCTGAAGAATCTGTTCAGGGTCTGTCTACATTTGCGTCGTCATTTCTGGTTTTAGCTGCGACACGTCTGTATCTGGCATCACAAGAGTGTGCATTGTGCCACACAAGCTACAATATGACATTACTGGGAAAGATAAGTGATTGCCCCTGACAATAAGACTGCACTCTGGAGACAGGAATACAGAAACTGTTCTCGAGAGAGAGTCCGCTTCACCTCACATTACACCTACGCTTCCACCAAACTCGAGTTGCACCAAAGTGACTTTCCTCTCTTTTTTTCATCCTGCTGGAAATGGAATCTCTGTGTTACTCCTGATGAGCTCACATTAATAGTGGTGCAGCCAATCTCTGTGCGCAGAGATCTAGGTATGCAGAGCTGCGGAGTCCAGTGATTGGCTGCAGCGCCATTGCTGAGATGTCACTGCTGCAGCCTGTATCCTATTCCTGGAGGAGCAAAGCAGATGCTGCTCTGGATTTGGGGATGTTCAGTAGGAGATGATTTCAATTTTGTTTATTTTGTTTGGCCACCGTAAATTAGTAATAAAAGTCAAAAGGGGAAAATAACTATATCTTGTAACAACAGCAATAGAAAAGTACCAATGTAACTGTCACTGGATAGTGTCACGTACCATAGAGAAGCTTTACTTGCTTTATTTTCAAGTATCTTAGCTGAAGAGATCACTAATTACTATTTATCAAGGTATGTACAGAGTTAAAAGAGTTGTCCAGGGCAGATTGATATAAAAAGGGACAATCCAGCTGATCGACCCCCCACAGCTTCCATTCCAACATATGCCCTATCTCTGCAGATGTTTATTTTCTAGTCTCATCTTAATGTACCCAACATATCAGGAAATGCTTGGCCAATCACTGGGCAAAGATCAGGCACAACATAGCCAATGATTAATGCCCACAACAACACGCCCTTCTCCGCCTGCACACCACATGGTGCTTTAATGGCGGCAGTTTGGGCGGCAATTAGCAATTCAACAGTCTCTCAATAAAGCACAGTCTCTGAAACACAAAAGACCCAGTGTGCTGGGTCGGCCCATCCTGTTCGTGACGCTAAAATGGAACGCCTGTCAGGGCCGTGGGGTGCTCGGTACCAGGTCTGGTACTTAAAGGGATTTGTCACGGCGGCGGTGACCCGGTCCATGGCCCTGGGCGCCCAAGTAAAAGTGACAGTCTTTAAAGGGGTTTGTGAAATAATAAAAGTTTGTGACGCCACCTGTGGTACTCAGTCAGGGGTGACCGACGCTGCTTAAAGGGGTCCTCTGGGGTGATGTTATGGCAGCAGGGATGGTATGGCTTCCCGCAGGTGAAGCTGGGTCCCCAGGGCTCCCGATGTGTTTGGCAAGGATGGCGTGGTGCCGGAAATAAATAGAGGACACAGGGTTGCAGTCTCTTTACCTGGTTTACTGATGCAAGGCAGCCACAGTCCAGGGTCCAGATCACGGGTGCTAGTGTGGTGCCCCAGGGTCCTGGTCATCATAGTAACATTGCTTTCCTCACGGGGAGAGTGATGTTACACTTGAAGGCAAGAAAGGATAACTTTCACCAGGAAAACACAAGCATGCAACATGTTCACACTCAAGGCCACCAGGGGGAGCTTTTGATCCTATTTACCAGGTGACTCCCCATATATATGGTAGTTTTGGAGGGAAAGTTAGTTAGTTAGTGCCAGACAGCAGACTGTAGCAGTCTGAGGCAGGAAGAACGTATGAGGAGCCGTGCAGTCACGAGAGAGTGCTGCAGCTCCTGGACAGAGACAACACCGAAAGCCGAACATATTGCAGTGAGCGAAGGAAGAGATAGGAGCACAGGTGAGGACACCAGGGGGAAGACAGCAGCGAGCAGACTGTCTCCCTGGCAAAGTGCAGGCAACCGGCAGCCGAGACACTGAGGTTGTAAGGGACTCTACGACTTACATCAGAGACCAGCAGGACAGCTAAACTGCAAGTTACCTGTCCACCACACACACCTGAGACACAGTAACACATAGAGCCCGGGGCGTGCTAGAGTCCCTGTAAAAAGGCTCGAGTTACCTGTCATGCAGGAATTGTCCTATCCTATATGGGGGATAGAGAAAAGGCGAGTCAGTTAAAAGGTGAGAATCTATAATGTCCACCATTTTGGGTTATTTTCCTGCGCCTGTTCTCCGTGTTATCTGCCTTTTTGTGGTTCAATAAAGCATTGTCACAATGTTTTACCCTCACCCTGTGTTGTCTGAGTAGCGTTATCCCCACGTTAAAAGGAGCGAAGGCGTTCGGGGTCACTATCCCTGGTCCAGGTGATTTCATCTAGCGGACTGTGGCATTCGTTGATCCCCCATGTATTCATATTATGGTGGCAGTGGTGGAATACTACTCAGCCCAGTGGAACAGTGGAACTGGGGGAGCTGCAGAGGACTGGTGTTCTCATACACCGTCCAGGGCTACACAATCAGGGAGGTATACAGACTGACCCAGCAGACCATTGATGAGGCATGCACAGCAGGTTTCAGATATCACTACATCAAACCCCGTTAACTTGGCCTTGGGAAGAAAACCAGAGTCAATGTCTAACCTCAACAAGAATCAGAAAGTACAAGAGCTGTGCTAGCTTCAACGGATTGAATGGGATTTAATCCAGGACCTACAGAATGTGGAGGACACTATGTGTGGACCAAATAGATACCAGTTGTTTCTCCTCAATTACGTGTGGAGCTTATATTCGTAAGGAAGACATGAAATATGCTTTGAGGAAACTGGATGATATAAAGTTTTGTTGTCATAAAGGTGAGACCTCTTTCATTTATGATGGTGCATAAAGATATATTGTGGACTGTCCAAAATAAGTGGAGAAGGATGACCAAAATCCTATCATGTTTGGCTAATTAAGATGGAGGAGCAATGTGAAGACACACCATTGTATCTTAATAACCAGACTACTATTATTTCAGTAGGCCCAGGGACATGAGCTAGAGTTAATGTGAGAAATAGGAAAGGAGGGGGGAGGGATGTGAATTAAAATTGACCTCCATTATGAATTGTTAAATAAAATATTTAGTATCAAATTTTAAATTAAGTTGCCATACATCAAAAAAATGTACAGGTGCTTCTCACAAAATTAGAATATAATCAAAAATTAATTTATTTAAGTTCTTCATTACAAAAAGTGAAGCTCATATATTATATAGAGTCATTACAAACCGAGTGATCTATTTCAAGGGTTTATTTGTGTTAATGTTGGTGATTAAGGCTTACAGCCAATGAAAACCCAAAAGTCATTATCTCAGTAAATTAGAATAATTAACAAAAAATACATGCAAAGGCTTTTTAAGCATTTAAAAAGATCCCTTAGTCTGTTTCAGTAGGCTCCAAATTCATGGGGAAAACTGCTGACTTGACATTGTTCAGAAGGCAGTCACTGACACACTCCACAAGGAAGGTAAGCCACAAAAGGTCATTGCTAAAGAAGCTGGCTGTACACAGAGTTCTGTATCCAAGCATATTAATGGAAAGTTGAGTGGAAGAAAAAAGTGTGTCACAGAGAAAAAAAAGCAGAGATGGTTACCTGCTGAAGCCTCCAACCAAAAGCACTATCAGGGTGCAGCGGACCCGATTAATGATGGCAAAAGCACAGGTGCAAAAAATACCGATGAAACAACCACTTTCAATCCAGTATTGGCATTAGTGAACAAAAAGATAAGAGATAATATTCCGTATGTGGCATTGTTCACACAGGCAATGCAGAGCATCTGGTCTACAGCCTATTACTAACGCACATACAGGCGGGCCGCCCAGTGCTACAAAATGCATGCTGTGTGAATAGAGCCCTACAGTTTACAGAGCCATCTTGGTCCGACTGCACCCTGCTAGATAAAGTGCAAAAAAACAAAACATATCAATCTATGCAAGGTATTAGTTAACTAGATGGTGGCCCGATTCTATTGCATCGGGTATTCTAGAATATGCATGTCCACGTAGTATATTGCCCAGTCACGTAGTATATTGCCCAGTCACGTAGTATTTTGCCCAGTCACGTAGTATAATGCTCCATGCAGTTATAGCCCCATAGATGCCCCATATAATGCTCCAAGCAGTTATGGCCCCATAGATGCCCCATAAAATGCTCCATGCAGTTATGGCCCCATAGATGCCCATATAATGCTCCATGCAGTTATGGCCCGATAGATGCCCCATATAATGCTCCATGCAGTTATGGCCCCATAGATGCCCCATATAATGCTCCATGCAGTTATGGCCCCATAGATGCCCATATAATGCTCCATGCAGTTATGGCCCGATAGATGCCCCATATAATGCTCCATGCAGTTATGGCCCCATAGATGCCCCATATAATGCTCCATGCAGTTATGGCCCCATAGATGCCCCATATAATGCTCTATGCAGTTATGGCTCCATAGATGCCCCATATAATGCTCCATGCAGTTATAGCCTCATAGATGCTCCATATAATGCTCCATACAGTTGTTTATGGCCCCATAAGATGCCCCATATAATGCTCCATGCAGTTTTGGCCCCATAGATGCCCCATATAATGCTCCATGCAGTTATGGCCCCATATAATGCTCCATACAGTTATGGCCCCATAAGATGCCCCATATAATGCTCCATGCAGTTATGGCCCCATAGATGCCCCATATAATGTTCCATGCAGTTGTTTATGGCCCCATAGACGCTCCATACAGCATTGTACCAGATGTAATGCTGCTGCTGCAATAAAAAAAAAAATCACATACTCACCTCTCGTCGCTGCTCCTCAGCGTCCCGTCTCTCCGCACTGACTGTTCAGGCAGAGGGCGGCGCGCACACTAATACATAATCGTGCCCTCTGACCTGCACAGTCAGAGCAAGAGGACGGGAAGACGGAGCGGCACCCGGTGGATGGAACGCGGACAGGTGAATATGAAATATTCACCTGCTCCTGGCGCTCCTGACGCTGTCCCTGCCTGTCCCATGGTACCGCAGCTTCTTCACGCTGGGCCTGTGATGATGTCGCGGTCACATGACTGTGACATCATGGCAGGTCCATGTCGCACACCAAACGTAGCACCGGAACCTGCCGCTTGCATGGACCGATCACCGGAGCGTCGGAAAAGCGGCGGAAGGTGAGTATATAATGATTTGTTATTTTTTTAAATTATTTTTCACATTACATGTTTTTACTATTGAAGCTGCATAGGCAGCCTCAATAGTAAAAACTTGGTCACACAGGGTTAATAGCGGCGGTAACGGAGTGAGTTACCCGCGGCATAACGCGGTCCGTTACAGCTGGCATTAACCCTGTGTGAGCGGTGACTGCGGGGAGTATGGAGCGGGCACCGGGCAGTGACTGCAGGGGATGCAGGGGAGTAGGGAGGGAGGGACTAATCGGACTGTGCCCGTCGCTGATTGGTCGCGGCAGCCATGACAGGCAGCTGGCGAGACCAATCAGCGAATGAATAACCGTGACGGAAGTTGCTGACAGACAGACAGAAGGACAGACAGAAAGACAGAAGTACCCCTTAGACAATTATATATATAGATATTGGGGCCTCAATAGCAGCAGTCTCAGACATACTGATAGAGAATTTAGATTGTGAGCCCCATCAGGGACAGTGATGATAATATGTGCAAAAGTGTAAAGCGCTGCTTAGTATGTTAGCGCTATATAAAAATAAAAGATTATTATTATTATTATTACTTTCTGGCTTATATAAACTCTCTGTACCTACTCAATTTTATTATGCATGATCATTTAGTCTCATGACTATCTTATGTTGAATACTGTAGAGTAGCAACCAAACATTTTGCATGTTTCTTCTGTCTGGCTGTTGTGATGCCATTTTCCTGATGATTTTAGAAAACTAAAAGCAAATGGTTTTCAGCTACAGTATAAGGATGAAAATTGTGTTTGACATTGTTTTATCCCTTTATTTGCAGGGCCAAATGTTTTGCATATTTTGTCATGGGTAGTCAAATGTTGCCCAATTTTTGTTGTTGTTTGTTTTTCCGGTAAAATATGGCAAATAAATAGCCAAATTTATTACCACATGTCAGGAACCTTATTATTCAGAGAGTGAAGTCAGGCAAAAGCCAAACAGAGGTAGTTATGTAATTCAACTGTTCTCAGAGTTAAGTGTCACATATAATAAAGAAAAAAAGAAGAAAAAGAAGGATATTGAGCAGTTGACAAACCTTGAAATGGACGACCAAGGAAAATTCCTCCAAAGTTTATCAAATTATTTAAAAAAAGTCAGTACCTGATGTCCATAAAAGTGCTGTACAGATTTTTCATGGAATGAACAAAGAATATGGGATCAAAGTGAGTCACCAAACTGTGGTGCAACAGCTAAAAGCAGTAGGGTTGAATGCACGAATTCCAGGCAAGAAGCCTTTCATCTCTGCAAAGAACCAGAAGGGCTTACTTGAGTTTGCCAAAGAATACAGTCAATGGAAAGAGATAGATTGGTCTAAGGTGTTGTGGTCGGATGAATTCAAGTTCAATCTGTTTGGTAGTGATGGCAAGCACTATATAAACCGCCCAACTGGAAAACACAATGATGTGAGGTACAAAGCGCCTACAGTGAAACGTGTTGGTGGCAATGTCATGGTTTGGGGATGCTTTTCTGCATCTGTCATTGGCCCTCTGCATAGAATTGATGGAAATATGAATGATACCATGTACAAGGATATACTGGAGAATATAATGCTGCCACATGGTATATCCACAGTAGGCAGGGGCTGGAAATTTCAGCAAGACAATGACCCTAAGCACACATCCAATTTAGTTAAAAATTGGTTAACCCCTTCATGACCCAGCCTATTTTGGCCTTAATGACCTTGCCGTTTTTTGAAATTCTGACCAGTGTCCCTTTATGAGGTAATAACTCAGGAACGCTTCAACGGATCCTAGCGATTCTGAGACTGTTTTTTCGTGACATATGGGGCTTCATGTTAGTGGTAAATTTAGGTCGATAATTTCTGAGTTTATTTGTGAAAAAAATGGAAATTTGGCAAAAATTTTGAAAATTTCGCAATTTTCACATTTTGAATTTTAATTCTGTTAAACCAGAGAGTTATATGACACAAAATAGTTAACAAATAACATTTACCACATGTCTACTTTACATCAGCACAATTTTGTGAACAAATTTTTTTTTTGCTAGGAAGTTATAAGGGTTAAAATTTGACCAGTGATTTCTCATTTTTACAACAAAATTTACAAAACCATTTTTTTTAGGGACCA
This sequence comes from Ranitomeya variabilis, assembly GCF_051348905.1. NCBI lineage: Eukaryota > Metazoa > Chordata > Amphibia > Anura > Dendrobatidae > Ranitomeya > Ranitomeya variabilis. The sequence continues at coordinate 93,633,564 of NC_135239.1, read as the reverse complement.
CCTCACATTTGAAGTCAGTTTCAGGGTTCTAAATGGCTGAAAACACCCAAAAGTGACACCATTCTAAAAACAGCACCCCTCACGGTGCTCAAAACCACATTCAAGAAGTTTATTAACCCTTCAGGTGTTTCACAGCAGCAGAAGCAACATGGAAGTAAAAGATGAACATTTAACTTTTTAGTCACAAAAATGATTTTTAGTGAAATTTTTTTTATTTTCCCAAGGGTAAAAGGAGAAACTGGACCACGAACGTTGTTGTCCAATTTGTCCTGAGTACGCTGATACCTCATATGTGGGGGTAAACTACTGTTTGGGCGCACGGCAGGGCTCGGAAGGGAAGGAGCGCCATTTGACTTTTTGAATGAAAAATTGGCTCCAATCTTTAGCGGACACCATGTCGCGTTTGGAGAGCCCCCGTGTGCCTAAACATTGGAGCTCCCCTACAAGTGACCCCATTTTGGAAACTAGACCCACCAAGGAACTTATCTAGAAGCATAGTGAGCACTTTAAACCCCCAGGTGCTTCACAAATTGATCCGTAAAAATGAAACAGTACTTTTTTTCACAAAAAAATTATTTTAGCCTCAATTTTTTCATTTTCACATGGGCAACAGGATAAAATGGATCTTAAAATTTGTTGGACAATTTCTCCTGAGTACACTGATACCTCACATGTGGGGGTAAACCACTGTTTGGGCACATGGTAAGGCTCGGAAGGGAAGGAGCGCCATTTGACTTTTTGAATGGAAAATTAGCTCCAATCGTTAGCGGACACCATGTCGCGTTTGGAGAGCCCCTGTGTGCCTAAACATTGGAGCTCCCCTACAAGTGACCCCATTTTGGAAACTAGACCCCCCAAGGAACTTATCTAGATGCATAGTGAGCACTTATAACACCCAGGTGCTTCACAGAAGTTTATAACGCAGAGCCGTGAAAAAAAAAATAATTTTTCTTTCCTCAAAAATGGATTTTAGCCCAGAATTTTTTATTTTCCCAAAGGTAATAGGAGAAATTGGACCCCAAATGTTGTTGTCCAGTTTGTCCTGAGTACGTTGATACCCCATATGTGGGGGTAAACCACTGTTTGGGCGCACAGCAGGGCTCGGAAGGGAAGGCACGCCATTTGGCTTTTTGAATGGAAAATTAGCTCCAATCATTAGCGGACACCATGTCGCGTTTGGGGAGCCCCTGTGTGCCTAAACATTGGAGCTCCTGCACAAGTGACCCCATTTTGGAAACTAGACCTCCCAAGGAACTAATCTAGATGTGTGGTGAGCACTTTGAACCCCCAAGTGCTTCACAGAAGTTTATAACGCAGAGCCATGAAAATAAAAAATAATTTTTCTTTTCTCAAAAATGATTTTTTAGCCCACAATTTGTTATTTTCCCAAGGGTAACAGGAGAAATTGGACCCCAAAAGTTGTTGTCCAGTTTCTCCTGAGTATGCTGATACCCCATATGTGGGGGTAAACCACTGTTTTGGCACACGTCGGGGTTCGGAAGGGAAGTAGTGACGTTTTGAAATGCAGACTTTGATGGAATGCTCTGCGGGCGTCAGGTTGCGTTTGCAGAGCCCCTGATGTGCCTAAACAGTAACAACTCCCCACAAGTGACTCCATTTTGGAAACTAGACCCCCAAGGAACTTATCTAGATGTGTGATGAGCACGTTCAACCCCCAAGTGCTTCACAGAAGTTTACAACACAGAGCCGTGAAAATAATAAATGTGTTTCCTTTCCTCAAAAATATTTTTTTAGCCCAGAATTTTTTATTTTTGCAAGGGTAACAGGAGAAATTTGATGCCAAAAGTTGTTGTACAGTTTCTCCTGAGTACGTTGATACCCCATATGTGGGGGTAAACCACTGTTTGGGCACACGTCAGGGCTCGGAAGGGAAGTAGTGACATTTGAAATGCAGACTTTGATGGAATGCTCTGCGGGCGTCACATTGCATTTGCAGAGCCCCTGATGTGCCTAAACAGTAGAAACACCCCACAAGTGACCCCATTTTGGAAACTAGACCCCCCAAGGAACTTATCTAGATGTGTGATGAGCACGTTCAACCCCCAAGTGCTTCATAGAAGTTTACAACGCAGAGCCGTGAAAATAAAAAATCATTTTTCTTTCCTCAAAAAAGATGTTTTAGCAAGCAATTTTTTATTTTCACAAGGGTAACAGGAGAAATTTGGCCCCAATATTTGTTGCCCAGTTTGTTGTGAGTGTGCTGGTACCCCATATGTGGGGGTAGACAACTGTTTGGGCGCACGTCAGGGCTCGGAAGGGAAGTAGTGACATTTGAAATGCAGACTTTGATGGAATGGTCTGCGGGCATCACGTTGCATTTGCAGAGCCCCTGATGTGCCTAAACAGTAGAAACACCCCACAAGTGACCCCATTTTGGAAACTAGACCCCCGAACGAACTTATCTAGATGTGTGGTGAGCACTTTCAACCCCCAAGTGCTTCACAGAAGTTTATAACGCAGAGCCGTGAAAATAAAAAATAATTGTTCTTTCTTCAAAAATTATGTTTTAGCAAGTAATTTTTTATTTTTGCAAGGGTAACAGGAGAAATTGGACCCCAACAGTTGTTGACCAGTTTGTCCTGAGTATGCTGGTACCCCAAATGTGGGGGTAAACCACTGTTTGGGAGCACGTCGGGGCTTGGAAGGGACGCCATGTCGCGTTTGGAGACCCCTGATGTGCCTAAACAGTGGAAACCCCTCAATTCTAACTCCAACACTAACCCCAACACACCCCTAATCCTAATCCCAACTGTAGCCATAACCCTAATCACAACCCTAACCCCAACACACCCCTAACCACAACCCAAACCCCAACACACCCGTAACCCTAATTCCAACCCTAACCCTAATCCTAACCCTAATCCCAACCCTAACCCTAATCCCAACCCTAACCACAACTGTAACCCCAACACACCCCTAACCCTATCCGTAACCCTAACCACAAGCCTAATCTTAACCCTATTTCCAACCCTAGCCCTAATTTCAACCCTAACTCTAAGGCTATGTGCCCACGTTGCAGATTCGTGTGAGATTTTTCCGCACGATTTTTGAAAAATCTGCAGGTAAAAGGCACTGCGTTTTACCTGCGGATTTACAGCAGATTTCCAGTGTTTTTTTGTGCGGATTTCACCTGCGGATTCCTATTGAGGAACAGGTGTAAAACGCTGTGGAATCCGCACAAAGAATTGACATGCTGCGGAAAATACAACGCAGCGTTTCTGCACGGAATTTTCCCCACCATGGGCACAGCGGATTTGGTTTTCCATAGGTGTACATTGTACTGTAAACCTGATGGAAAACTGCTACGAATTCGCAGCGGACAATCCGCTGCGGATCCGCGGACAATCCGCTGCGGATCCGCGGACAATCCGCTGCGGATCCGCGGACAATCCGCTGCGGATCCGCGGCCAAATCTGCACTGTGTGCACATGCCATAACCCTAACCCTACCCCTAACCCTAACCCTACCCCTAGTTCTAACCCTAACCCTAGTGGAAAAAGAAAAAAAAATATTTTCTTTATTTTATTATTGTCCCTACCTATGGGGGTGATAAAGGTGGGGGGTTTATTTATTATTTTTTTTATTTTGATCGCTGTGATAGAACCTACCACAGCGATCAAAATGTACTTGTAATGAATCTGCCGGCCAGCAGATTCGGCGGGCGCACTGAGCATGCGCCCGCCATTTTGGAAGATGGCGGCGCCCATGGAGAAGACGGACGGACACCGGGAGCCTCGGTAAGTATAAGGGGGGGAGATCGGGGCACGGGGGGGCGTCGGAGCATGGGGGGGTGACATAGGAGCACGGGGGGAGCGGACAGGAGGACAGGGGAGCGGAGCACAGGACGGAGGGGACTACGGGACAGATCGGTGGCTTGGGGGGGGCGATCGGTGGGGTGGGGGGTCTCACATCAGTGTTTCCAGCCATGGCCGATGATATTGCAGCATCGGCCATGGCTGGATTGTAATATTTCACCAGTTTTTTAGGTGAAATATTACAAATCGCTCTGATTGGCAGTTTCACTTTCAACAGCCAATCAGAGCGATCGTAGCCACGGGGGGGTGAAGCCACCCCCCCTGGGCTGAAGCACCACTCCCCCTGTCCCTGCAGATCGGGTGAAATTGGAGTTAACCCTTTCACCCGATCTGCAGGGACGCGATCATTCCATGACGCCACATAGGCGTCATGGGTCGGATTGGCATGGGTTTTCATGATGCCTACGTGGCGTCAAAGGTCGGGAAGGGGTTAATAAACAAAAATGTTCACCTGTTGCAATGGCCAAGCCAATCACCTGATTTACACCCTACAGAGCATCTTTGGGATTTGTTTGGGTGATGAGTTTGGGTCCATTTCCATAGCAATAAACGATGAATTGTTTGCAGATTTGCAAAAGGAATGGAGCAAGAACCCTCAGGATGTCATGAATACCATAGTGGCTTTGATGCCCCGTCAGTGTGGTGCAGTAATTAAAACAAGAGGTGATGCTCTACAAAATACTAAGTTATGGCATTGTGAGCAATGAATTACTCTCTATGTTGTCATCAAAAAATAGTATATGCAAAACTTTTTGTGTCAGTTTTCTTTAATTAAAGGACCATACCTATTTTCTAAAGCATTTTGGTTAAAATTACGGTTTGCATAATGACAGCTTCATGCAATTTCAATTCATCACCAGCAAAATGGCATCACAACAACCAGACAGAAGTAATCACATTTTAAAAAAAAAATGCTAAACTTTTGGTCCACACTGTACATTGTTCAGCAAAATTGAAAACTATGACTTCAGAAAGGACACTTTTATCTCTGTTGTAATGTAATGGAAATATGTATCCTTGATCACCACTAGTGTTGAGCATTCCGATACTGCAAGTATCGGGTATCGGCCGATACTTGCTGTATCGGAATTCCGATACCGAGATCCGATATTTTTGTGATATCGGGTATCGGTATCGAAACAACATTAATGTAAAAATGTGTAAAAGAGAGAATTAAAATAAAAAATATTGCTATACTCACCTCTCCGACGCAGCCTGCACCTTACCGAGGGAAGCGGCAGCGTTCTTTGTTTAAAATTCGCGCTTTTCTTTCCTTTACGTGAGTCCCGGCTTGTGATTGGTTGCGTGCCGCCCATGTGACCGGGACGCAACCAATCACAGCAAGCCGTGACGTAATTTCAGGTCCTTCAGGATTTTAAAATTACGTTCCGGCGTTGTGATTGGTTGCGTCGCAGTCACATGGGCGACGCAACCAATCACAGCAAGCCGTGACGTAATTTCAGGTCCTTAAGGATTTTAAAATTATGTCCCGGCTTTGTGATTGGTTGCGTCGCAGTCACATGGGAGACGCAACCAATCACAAGCCGTGACGTCACGGGAGGCTGGACACGCGCGCATTTTAAAATGGGCGCGTGTCCAGCCTCCCGTGACGTCCCGGCTTGTGATTGGTTGCGCCGCGATCAACCAATCACAAGCCGGGAGGCTGGACACGCGCGCATTTTAAAATTTTAAAATGCGCGCGTGTCCAGCCTCCCGGCTTGTGATTGGTTGACCGCGGCGCAACCAATCACAAGCCGGGACGTCACGGGAGGCTGGACACGCGCCCATTTTAAAATTTTAAAATGCGCGCGTGTCCAGCCTCCCGGCTTGTGATTGGTTGACCGCGGCGCACAAAATGAGTGAGGATGAACTAAACCAAACAAGGGGAAACTGCCAATGTTGTCAAAACATCAATTATTGCATAATAAGTTTGGTCGAATTTGCAGGATGTGTCTCACATTCCCATGTATCACCTCTCAGCTGATGTATTATACAAGCCTCCCGGCTTGTGATTGGTTGACCGCGGCGCAACCAATCACAAGCCGGGACGTCACGGGAGGCTGGACACGCGCCCATTTTAAAAAGCGCGCGTGTCCAGCCTCCCGTGACGTCACGGCTTGTGATTGGTTAATGGCGGCCATGTTGCCGGGACGCGGACCAATCACAGCAAGCCGTGACGTAATTTCGTCACGGCTTGCTGTGATTGGTCCGCGTCCCGGCATCATGGCCGCCCTGACCAATCACAAGCTGGGACTTCACGTAACCAAGTAAAAGCGCGAATTTTAAACAAACAACGCTGCCGGTTCCCTCGCTGAGGTCCAGGCTGCGTCGGACAGGTGAGTATAGCGATATTTTTTATTTTAATTCTTTCTTTTACACATTTATATGGATCCCAGGGCCTGAAGGAGAGTTTCCTCTCCTTCAGACCCTGGGAACCATCAGGAATACCGTCCGATACTTGAGTCCCATTGACTTGTATTGGTATCGGGTATCGGTATCGGATTGGATCCGATACTTTGCCGGTATCGGCCGATACTTTCCGATACCGATACTTTCAAGTATCGGACGGTATCGCTCAACACTAATCTCCACTCTATTTCTTCTTTGTGGAGCTGCCAGAAAAGTCAGCATTCGGCAACCTCATAGACAATGAATGACGCAATGGTTGATCTTGTGCAGTGCGGCTTCATTCTAACAGGGATAAAAGGTCTTTCTTCTGCTAATTGGTGTGGGTCCCAGCTTTCTGACTCCCACCATTCAGTAAGTTATCTCCTACCCTGCAGTTAGGTAATAACTTGTGTTCACCAGGCAACCCCTTTAAGTGCAGCACCAACTGATTGAATATCACAAAGAATAAATGCTAAGAAGTAACTTTGCTTCTATAGTAAATATTAGAATATAAAAAATTATAACATTGATAGTCGTTCTATCCTTCTATTTATAGTTTAATACTTTTATTAATATCTGAATTCTCTTAAATCTTAAATCTTGTTAAATGAGGGAATACTCAAGGAACATTTTTGACTTGAGGCAATGTGTTTAAAAAGAGAAACCAAAGATCAAAAAAAGGTAAGATAATGTTACTTCACTATCACAGCTTCTCGTAAAACACAATTCCACCTTCCTAATCCCCGGACCAGCAGGGAGCCAGATGAAATGGATTTCTCTCATACAAACCCTTTGCCCAAAGAAATTCTTCTTATGAATTTTGCCAAAGGAAATCGAAACGGAGCCACTTCATTCACTTTTATAATAACAGTTACAGTAGCCGTGAAGCTAAATTCTATATGCTGTGTGCTACAGAATGATAAAAGAGGTTTCCAAAAATAAACCTAGCAGGAATAATGGTAAAGTAAGGTTCTCACTTCCAGTACTGCACGACTGATGTCTGCCTGCTCTGTTTCCCATGAATGTCTTGTCTATGAATTATTGCTCTAGATATTGCACATTTTGCATGAAGTTGTTAACAAAGTTTTTGCTTTGCCAAAAAATGATGTGGTCACATGCAACTTAAAAGTCTTCTTTATATTGGTGTATATATTAAACAACTTCCATTTTAAAATGCTTTTGTATATGGAATTTTAGTGGGATTTCTAGGGTCCGCTGATTTTTTTTAATTTGAACACAATGTGCTCTAGGTATTGCATTGCTTCAAAAAGTAATCAATGTTATTCATTCTCATCTTGACTATTGCAACTTTTTACTGATCGGTCTCCCTCTATCCAAGCTTTCGCCTCTACAATCCATCCTCAATGCAGGAGCCAGGATCATATTTCTGTCCATCTGCTACACTGATGCCTCCACCTTAAGCCAGTCATTGCAGTGGTTGCCCACTCACTACAGGATACAATACAAATTTAACGCAAACTCTCCACAGTTTTGCACCACCTTATATCTCATCCGTCATCTCTAGTTATGACCCTACCCATGCTCTCTGCACTGCAACTGAAGTAAAACTAACATACTCCATAATCTGAATCTCTCAATTCTGTCCATCTCAAAGACTTCTCTCATGCTGTGCTAGTTTTCTGGAATGCGCTAAGTTGGAAGATCCAACTATTACCTAACCCCCACATTGCACTAGATGAGCAAAAGTAAACAATTTGTAGCGTACATTAAAAATACATTATGCTACATATTTACTTAGAAGGATAGGACCACTACTTGGGCCATGCACCGCAATAGGTTCGTTCATGGATCATATAGCAAAAGGTGCAAAGTGACAAAAATAACTAGAGGTATGCTGGGTTGTTGCATGGGCAGAAAAGACATCTGGTCCATCAAGTCAAATATTCTGTAGATTTTGCTACCGTTGCCTCGGTTAACTGTTGTAACCCTAACACTGGCACAGGTGGGGTTATGTTGTGTCTGCATAGATTACAGAGAGATCTTCTGGTCAGTCACACAAGTTTGCAGATCGGGTACCACAACTTATCCTGTTAGTAAGAAAATGTATACACCCTTTTGGAAGCAGGAAAAATGTCCCTCATTTTGCCATTATAGTGAGCATCTAAAAGTGTGGCAAACAAATAGGTTTTGTCCAATACAGAATGATCATCTTCGTCCATGATTCAGCTGACATGAATCTGTGAAATGGCCAGCGCTCCTGAGTAACACCCCTAAGTTTGCCCTGGTCCTTACCACTAGCTCACAGATTCTGCCACTCATATTGGCATTAGAATCATGTTGTCCATCTCCTCTGACAACTTGACTTCCAGGGAGAAAGGCTGCCTGTTCATGTATTTCAAAATATCAACTAGAAGTTTTCTGGTGTTTTCTGGTGTAGTATGTTCCTTAGTACCCTGTGTGCTGTGGGTTAGGGGACTTTGGGGCTGAATGGAAACAGGTGTCATTGACGAATTGGAAATTTTGCTCTGAACAACACTAACTGTAATAGCAGCAGAGGAGGTGGAAAGAGTAGAGTAGAGTGCTGATTCTAGCTGATGTACTGCTAGAGTCAGGAGGATATATTATCCTGCAGCGGTTGAAATGAGTGATGGGATATATAAACAATTACACACTTTGCTTCCTCCCCATTAATCTGCTAGCCAGATCATGCAAAGGAGGCAAAATGTGACTTGCATTTTTGTACTACTACTGCTGGGACAGTTGCTTCCAGCACTATTGGTGGTGTTAATGCTGCAACTCATGTAAATCACATTTTTATCCATGATATTAGACTTTTGTAATAATAAATAAACATATGAGATAACATAAAGAATGACCAGCACCTAATTTAAGGCCACATACAGTATACAAGGGGTGTTCATTAAAGATTTCCCCTGACCCACTTCTATTTATCACAGGACACTGAAACTGAAAATGTGTAGTGATATAAGTCTCTGTAGGTTACGTGCCAATTTGCAACTCAGAACTGATAACGGTCTTGATTTTACAGGTGCTGAAGTGCTGTGAGGTTTGATAATGGACCCAGTGGAATACAGAGCAGTAGTGTTGAGCGATACCTTCCGATACTTGAAAGTATCGGTATCGGATAGTATCGGCCGATATCCGAAAAATATCGGATATCGCAGATACCGATGCCCGATACCAATACAAGTCAATGGGACACAAGTATCGGAAGCTACCCTGGATGGTTCCCAGGGTCTGAAGGAGAGGAAACTCTCCTTCAGGCCCTGGGATCCATATTCATGTAAAAAATAAAGAATAAAAATAAAAAATATGGATATACTCACCCCTCCGGCGGACCCTGGACCTAGCGGTGTTAACCAGCAGCCTCCGTTCCTAAGAATGAGCGAGTGAAGGACCTTCGATGACGTGGCGGCTTGTGATTGGTCACGTGACCGCTCATGTGACCACTCACGCGACCAATCACAAGACCGCGACATCATCGCAGGTCCTTCACTCGCTCATTCTTAGGAACGGAGGCTGCCGGTTGCAGCGGTTACAACCAGGGTGCGTCAGAGGGTGAGTATATCCCTATTTTTTATTTTTATTCTTTATTTTACACATGAATATGCATTCCGATCCCGATTCCTGATATCGCAAAAATATCGGAACTCGGTATCGGAATTCCGATACCGCAAATATCGGCCGATACCCGATACTTGCGGTATCGGAATGCTCAACACTACAGAGCAGTCATCAAGTTTCTTTACTTGAAAGGCCATACATCAAATTTGAAGGTCGATGAGATGAAAGAGGTTTATGGTGATAAATCCCCATCATATGATATAGCCAAGAACTGGCATCATCAAATCAAATGTAGTGTAACTTTGGTGCAAACAGCTCCAATTCCAGGGTGACCCTACTCTGCTATTGATTAACACACCATCCAGCAATTGGATGTTGCCATTTTGGAAAATCAATGCATAACGATTCACCACCTAGCCCAAAATGTCAAGATTAGTGTGTAGTCCGTGGAAAAAATCATCCAAGACCATCTTCACATGCAAAAGGTATCCGCTCACTGGGTTCCCCGGCTGCTTACACCTTTCCAGAAGCAGGAACGAGTCGAATGCTCTCAGGCTCTATTGACGAAATGCCATGGAAACCAGGAGGAATTTTTCAACAGAATAATCACACAGGATGAAAGCTGGGTCCATCACTATGATCCTGAGATAAAAGTCCAGTCAATGCATTGAAAGCATCATGACTAGTGTTGAGCGATACCGTCCGATACTTGAAAGTATCGGTATCGGAAAGTATCGGCCGATACCGGCAAAGTATCGGATCCAATCCGATACCGATACCCGATACCAATACAAGTCAATGGGACTCATGTATCGGACGGTATTCCTGATGGTTCCCAGGGTCTGAAGGAAAGGAAACTCTCCTTCAGGCCCTGGGAACCATATAAATGTGTAAAAGAAAGAATTAAAATAAAAAATATCGCTATACTCACCTCTCCGACGCAGCCGGGACTTCAGCGAGGGAACCGGCAGCGTTGTTTGTTTAAAATTTGCGCTATTACTTGGTTACGTGAATTCCCGGCTTGTGATTGGTCAGGTCGGCCATGTTGCCGGGACGCGGACCAATCACAGCAAGCCGTGACGAAATTACGTCACGGCTTGCTGTGATTGGTCCGCGTCCCGGCAATATGGCCGCCCTGACCAATCACAAGCCGTGACGTCACGGGAGGCTGGACACGCGCTCATTTTAAAATGGGCGCGTGTCCAGCCTCCCGTGACGTCACGGCTTGTGATTGGTTGCGCCGCGGTCAACCAATCACAAGCCGGGAGGCTGGACGCGCTCATTTTAAAATGGGCGCGTGTCCAGCCTCCCGTGACGTCACGGCTTCTGATTGGTTGCGCCGCGGTCAACCAATCACAAGCCGGGAGGCTGGACGCGCTCATTTTAAAATGGGCGCGTGTCCAGCCTCCCGTGACGTCACGGCTTGTGATTGGTTGCGCCGCGGTCAACCAATCACAAGCCGGGAGGCTGGACGCGCTCATTTTAAAATGGGCGCGTGTCCAGCCTCCCGTGACGTCACGGCTTCTGATTGGTTGCGCCGCGGTCAACCAATCACAAGCCGGGAGGCTGGACGCGCTCATTTTAAAATGGGCGCGTGTCCAGCCTCCCGTGACGTCACGGCTTGTGATTGGTCAGGGCGGCCATATTGCCGGGACGCGGACCAATCACAGCAAGCCATGACGTAATTTCGTCACGGCTTGCTGTGATTGGTCCGCGTCCCGGCAACGTGGCCGACCTGACCAATCACAAGCCGGGAATTCACGTAACCAAGTAATAGCGCGAATTTTAAACAAACAACGCTGCCGGTTCCCTCGCTGAAGTCCCGGCTGCGTCGGACAGGTGAGTATAGCAATATTTTTTATTTTAATTCTCTATTTTACACATTTTAACATTAATGTTGTTGCGATACCCGATACCCGATACCACAAGAGTATCGGAATCCCGGTATCGGAATTCCGATACAGCAAGTATCGGCCGATACCCGATACTTGCAGCATCGGAATGCTCAACACTAATCATGACTCACCACCTCCAAAGAAGACAAGTGCCCAACTTTTGGCAGGCAAGGTCATGCTCACAGTATTTTGGGACCAGCATGGAGTAGTACTGATGCATTTCCTTGCAAATGGTACCATGATCACTGGGGCATTGTATGTTTCACTGCTGCAAAAATTGCAGGAGGCCATCAAAACCAGGAGATGTGGCATGCTCACCAAAGGTGTCCACCTTCTGCAAGACAATGCACCAGTTCACAACTCAAATGTTGCCCAAATGGAAGCATGCTTCTGTGGCTTTGAAATTCTACCGCATGCCTCTTATTCATCCCACCTCGCACCATCAGACTTCCACCTCTTTCCAACAATGAAGTTATTTTTGAAGAGCAAGCATTTTCCAGATGATGAGACTCTGATTTCTGAAGTCATAACTTGGCTTTTGGAGCAACTTGTCAACTTCTACATGCGAGGTGCTTACAGTTACTTAACGAGATGGGAAAAGTGTGTGTCCCTAGGTCCCTATGTAGAGAAGGTCCTTATGTAGAGATGGACTAATAACTGTGTCAAGTTTCACTTCTCTCAGTCCACAGGAAGTGGGTCAGGGGAAATCTTTAATGAACGCCCGTTGTATATAGTATATGTAGTGATCACAGTTTACATAAAGACTGTTATGCCAAATGCTGTTAGATGTCAACAGTAATAGTGCAAAGTACAAACGCTGGATGAAACACAACATACTTTCCCTCATATCACTCCAACGAGTGATTCGCTGTAGCTTTGTCAGTGAGTCACTCTGTGGCCTTAAATTAAGTGCTGGTCATTCTTTATGTTATCTCATATGTTTATTATTACTAACTGTATTATATTGCACTTTGTACTTTACTTTATTTACTATGACTTACTGATATGAACTGTATTTCCTTTCATGTACATTTTTCCTTTGAATACAATTTATTTTTGGTTATGAGTATTATACATGTTTAGTATTCAGTATTTTGTAATATTATTCTAAATTTTGGTATTTCTTTTCTGTATAGGTTTTTCTTTTTCAAATTTTACTACTATCATGAAGTACAATATGTCATAAAAAACGGTTTCAGAATCACTGGAATCCATTGATGCCTTTCAGAGTTGTTACTGCATAAATTGCCACTGGTCAGATTTCTAAAGTTTGGCCTGGTCATTAATGTCAAAATTAGCTTGATCATTAAGGGGTTAAGGTCTAGCAAGGTTGTGTCGCTGCTGTACATCATAAATCTAGTAATTCACAATCACACTCTGAGAGACGATGATGAGACTCTACAGCAGATCACTGTATATCAATGGAATCAGGGCCGGCATCAGCACCCGGCGCACCCGGGCAAGTGCCGTGCCCCTGGTGAGATGGGGGGACCCATTCATGGTACGGTATACTGAAGCTCTGGAGAGCCCCTGCAGGCAGGGCTGGGGTTAGGGGCAGGCAGCTGCCTAGGGCCCCTGCTCCCTCAGGGGCCCTCAGCTAGCGGCACATCACGCAGCCACTATGGGGCCCCTATGAGGCAGGGGGGCCTGCCTGCCACCAGCACCTACTCCCCCGCTGCCGCATTGAACTATACCGGCGTCTACCAGTACAGTTCAAAGAAATGATGGAGGAGAGAATGTCAGCTGACGCTCCCTCTCCCATCATTCCCCGCTCTGCCTCTGACACTGCGGATGCGCGATGACGTCTTCGTGCACTCACTGTGTGCAAGGCTGTGCAGCCACTGAGACAAGAGCAGGGAGAGGGCACGAGGAAAGGTGAGGAGTGTGGGGTTTTCGTTTTTTTTACTATAACAGTGAGTACTGGACTGTGGGGCCATTCTCGGGGGGAGGAGATGCGGGCTGTGCTATATACAACATGGCTGTGCTATATGCTACGTGGGCTGTGTTATAAACTACATGGGCTGTGTTATATACTATGTGGGGTGTGTTATATGCTACATGACTGTGCTATATACTACGTTGCTGTGCTATATACTACGTGGGCTGAGTTATATACTACGTGGCTGTGTTATATACTACGAGGCTGTGTTATATACTACGTGGCTGTGCTATATATTACATGGGCTGTGTTATACAATACGTGGCTGTGCTATATACTATGTGGCTGTGCTATATACTACGTGGCTGTGCTATATACTACCCATTTTCCACTTTTACAAATGTTCTACGTTAATACTTTCTAATGTTTACTTTAAAAAGTTTTCCATTAAAAAAATTGTCATATTCAATGTATGCAGTTTTTTCTTTGCAGCAAGTTCAACTAACAATAAAATGCCTACTGGTATCTGAGGAAGAGGGAGTAGGTCTCAAAAATTGGCATATAAGGGGTTGACTTATATAAAGCCTCTCTGCTGTATGGTATTGTAGAATTTACAATAGCTATCACTCATGTAAGAAGTGAAATCTGGCATTGTACTATACCTATATTTCTCTGCTGTATCTGTCCATCATGAATCGTGATATGTGTTAAAAGGGGGGGCCCGCTGAGACTCTTTCACCCGGGGCCCTCAAAAACCTGGACCGGCCCTGAATGGAATCTCAGATATCTATTCACAGACTATCACTCTCATTCACAATCTTGTAGATCAGCAATGAAGTGGTACACCACAATCACAGTGGGAATGTATGTTCTCTTATGCTGTGTGTTCTGAACCTATCTCTATACAGGAGAAGCATAAAACAACTTTCTTTGGCCGGCCCCTATTTTATACTGTCTGTGATAGTCCCAAATTTTTTGGCTTCTCCAACTTTTATTTAATATGTATGGGACCTTAAGGAAATGCTGAACCAAGAAGATATGTAAGGAAAGACATGTCTGTATTTAATAGAGATTCCTACTTCTTATAGAGATTACTATCAGACCTTCTACTATATGGGCCCAATACCTCAAGATGAGAATTCTAGATGAAAAGGTGGGATGTAATGCAAAGCTTATGCCTCTTAATGAATCAGAATTATCTGACAAATGGTGAGCTCCTTTGTGTGCTCCTGAACGCAAATCTTACTCAAGTCCCTGCTGGAGTAAGATTAGTGTAGAAACAAACGTCCACGCTCGTCATGAATTTGAAGTGCAGTGGTCACCATGTTTCTTTCTTTCAATGTTCTTGATAGATTAAAGTACAACAAACAGAATAAAGAAAGTAACCATGACAAAATTAGAAACTAAAATAATGTTTCCGATAAGATGCACAGCAGATGTCTGGCACATAAAAACTTAATTACCATAATCAGTGGAATTACAGAAGCTTCACATTTTTGTTAAAAGTATGAGATAAGTATCAGAGGAACAGAGAACAGGTGGAGGGGTAAAAGCAGAAGGGGTAGGAGAGAGATGTAAGAGCACCTTGGGTAATAAAATAATTAGAACGTTATAGTTGAGTAAAAGGAGGTTTGTGATCTAAATTGGGTCCAGCTTCTCCATATATTATGAAAATTAGCAATGTTATGATTAACTCTTGCTGCTAATTCTTCTATATGAAAAATTTGTTCGATTTTGGAGTAAATTTGTTGCATGGTGGGTAGGGTAGTAGAGTTCCAATTTATTGGGATCAATTATTTCCTGGCCGCTAAAATGAACTGAGCCAATTTAGTAGCATGTTTATCATTTTGCCAGAGTGGAAAGTTTAAGAAGATATTCTCAGGTTTCAAGATGGCTCGCTTGCCCAGCAACTTATGTATGATTGAGGACACCTCATTCCAAAATGGACGAAGTATCGGACAAGACCACCAGATGTGGATATAGCTGCCATCATTCACTCCACATCTCCAACAGTTAGTAGTTGTAGCATGATGCCATCTGTGAATCTGTTTGGGCGTAGTATACCATCTAGCAATAATTTTGAATTAATTTTGCTAAATTCTTACACAATTCGAGGGGCCATGGGAGTTTCTGTAGATATGCTTAATCTGTGATTCAGCAAAGGAGGTGTTCACATCTTGTTCCCAATAGGCTAGGTTTCCCCGTTTTAGAGGTATATCTATCTTGAGTAGAGACTAGTAAATTGTTGATAGGATTTTGGTAGGAGTAATTGTCCTGACACATAAGACTTCATATGGGGTTAAAGATCTGTTAAGGTCAATCGGGTGCTTTTGTTGACAAAGATGGAAGGAAAGCTTTCCATGGTGCAAATAAGTAAGGCCTGATAGTCCAAGGATCTTATGTAATTCTTGTAGTGTGAGAAGAGCACCATCTACGAATAGTTGCTCAATCGGAATATGTGTGGCCTGATGAGGGAGGCCTTCTATTAGGTCAGAGATTTTAGTTAGAGGTGAGAGAGGAGGGGCTAGAGCGCTATATAATTTCTTCCAGATTTTAATTGTAGCCAGTGTGTGAATATTTTTGCATTCTGATGAAATTGGGTCCTTATTGTGTCCTATCAGAATAGAGTGCAGGGGAAGGGGAGACATTTCTTTTTCTGTATTTAGCACTGTTTATCTACTGTACCTATGACCCAATTAACTGTTCTTGTTAGGTGTGCCGCCGGATTGTATTTTATGATGTCTGGTGCCCCCATCCCACCCATATCTTTCGGTAAGGTGAGTGATTTAGAATTAATATGTGGTTTACGCTTTTGCCAAATGTAATTAAAAAAGAAGGAGTGTACTTTAGTTAAAATTGAAATAGGAATTTGGATGTGGAGCATATTGAAGATGTATATCAATTTTGGTAAAATTAGACTTTTTAAGATATTCTTCCTTACTATCCAGGATAGAAAAGCATCTTTCCAAGAACGTAGGCAAGCGGGCTATGAATCTAATAGGTGTTTGAAATTGAGTGTGAAAAGGTCTTTGTCTGAAGCACTTAGTTGGATACCTATGTTAAACTTCCAGTTTGCCAGGGAAAGGGAAAATTATTTCAGATTTTATTTACAGTGTTTTTGGGCAAGCCTAGGCTTTGCATTTCTGATTTGGTCTCATTCATTTTAAAATTAGATAGTTTACTGTAATTCTCCAGAATTCTCATCATGGCAGGAATGCTCCTCAAGGGTTTAGAAAACACCAGCAATAGATCGTCAGCAAAAGCCGCCATTTTATATTGGGTACCTTGGATTTGTAAGCCTTCTATCTCACCACACTGTTGGATAGACTGTAAGAGTGGTTCCAATGCCATGACGGGGAGCAGTGGAGACAGTGGGTAGCCCTGCCTCATTCTGTTAAAAATTTGGAACGTGTCTGTAAGGGATCCGTTAAGTCTAATTCTTGCTGTAGGCACTGTGTACATTCCAATAATCGTGGTTATTACTGAGGGGGAAGCCAAATTTTATTAATGATTTTTGTAGGAACAGCCAGTCTACCCCGTCAAATGCTTTTTCTGCATCTATACTCATTAATGCTAACGGGATGTACCGTATCTTTGCATGTTGCATTAAGTGTAGAATTTTGTAAGTATTATACTTCCCTTCTCTCCCTTTCACAAATCCAGTTTGGTTTTAAGAGATGATTAGAGGCAACTAGTGTTGAGCGATACCGTCCGATACTTGAAAGTATCGGTATCGGATAGTATCGGCCGATACCCGAAAAGTATCGGATATCGCCGATACCGATACCCGATACCAATATAAGTCAATGGGACACCAAGTATCGGAAGGTATCCTGATGGTTCCCAGGGTCTGAAGGAGAGGAAACTCTCCTTCAGGCCCTGGGATCCATATTACTGTGTAAAATAAAGAATTAAAATAAAAAATATTGATATACTCACCTCTCCGGAGGCCCCTGGACATCACCGCTGTTAACCGGCAGCCTTCTTTGCTTAAAATGAGCGCGTTTAGGGCCTTCCATGATGTCACGGCTTCTGATTGGTTGCGTGCTGCTCATGTGACCGCCACGCGACAAATCACAAGCTGTGACGTCATTCTCAGGTCCTAAATTCCGAATTCTAGGAATTTAGGACCTGAGAATTACGTCACGGCTTGTGATTGGTCGCGTGGCGGTCACATGAGCGGCACGCGACCAATCAGAAGCCGTGACGTCATGGAAGGTGCTGAACACGCTCATTTTAAGCAAAGCAGGCTGCCGGTTACCAGCGGTGATGTCCAGGGGCCTCCGGAGAGGTGAGTATATCAATATTTTTTATTTTAATTCTTTATTTTTTACATGGATATGGATCCCAGGGCCTGAAGGAGAGTTTCCTCTCCTTCAGACCCTGGGAACCATACACTGGGAACTTCCGATTCCGATTCCTGATACCACAAAAGTATCAGATCTCGGTATCGGAATTCCGATACCGCAAGTATCGGCCGATACCCGATACTTGCGGTATCGGAATGCTCAACACTAGAGGCAACACGACCACAACCCTGTTAGCCAGCATTCTAGAATATAATTTTAGATCAGTATTCAACAATGAATTGGCCTGTAGCTGCCACATTGCTCTGGGTCTTTTCCTTCTTTATAAATCAGTGAGATTCTTGCCTCCAGAAGGAGGCGTGGAGCCTCTTCACCCCTCTGAAGGGAATTACACATATTGAGGAGATGAGCGAGTAATGTTTCAGAATAGGATTTGTAATAAAATGCTGTGAAACCATCTGGTCCAGGGGCCTTCCCCTTTGGGTAACTCGACAGGGCAGACTGGAGCTCACCAAGAGTAAATGGTCTGGTAAGTTGTTGTTACTGGGTAGTAGTTAGGTGTTGGAGATTTAGATTTTTTTAAGAAGGTTTTAATGTCTCGCCTTCTTTGAGATTTTGCTTGCTCCCCTTCATTCGGGCACAATTGATAAAGGGTTTTGTAATAATGTAAAAATACCATTTCTATTTAGGAATACTTCTAGGTTTTGGAACCGTCTTTAGTTCTTATCGAATGTATAAAGGTGCGAGCCTGTCTCTTCTTAATTAGTGACATGGTTAATTTGAAAGCTTTTTCTCCATGGACACATATATATGTTTTTTTCAGGATGCAAAAAATTTAGCATATTGTTCTCTAAGGAGGTCTTTCAATTTTTGTATTTTGGCTGTATGTTCTATGAGAGTGTGTGGCAATAATGATTTCTTATGTTGGGACTCTAGGCGTATTATTTCTTCATGGAGAGAGTCCATTTCTTTATTTTTTTATTTTGTTTAAATGGGACGCAAGAGAGATGAGTTCTCTCCTTATCACGGCTTTATGTACCTCCCAAATTACTGAAGGTGGGACATAAGCATTATTGTTTAGTTCAAAATGTGTTTGAATAGCCTTATTAATACGCGATTTAGTGGAGGGCTTATCCAAAAGGGACTCATACAGTTGCCATGATCTGCAGGGGGAAAATTGTTTAGAAAGGTGCAAGTCAACTGTCACATAAGAGTGGTCAGAGAAGAGGGAAGGAATTATGTCTGTTTGTTGAATATTGGGCAACAGAGATCAAGGGGCAAAGAGATAATCGTTTCGATGGTACGAACCATGTGGATGTGAAAAGCATGTGTAATCTCTTAGTTGGATGCATATAGCGCCATATTAAGTTTAGTGAGAGAAGAGCAGCTTTAATCCTGGCCAAATCTTTTAGTGAGATTGCACTTTTTATTTTCGTTGTGTCTATCGTAGGTTCGAAAGCTAAATTAAGATCCCCACCCCAGAATGAGCAAGCCTTCTCTAAACTCTCTGATTTTCTTAAATATAGCTAATAACCATGTTATTTGTTTTTTGGCGCATAAATGGTCACCACATTTCATCCTGCCTTGCTGCAGCTCTAGCTACTTTGTCACTGCTGGGGGTAAAATTGGCATGAAAATGACAAACAGAGCAAAATTCTAAATGTTAGTGAAGCTTTGCGTTGTGCCAAAATTTAGCAAAAACTTTAAAAAACTTTTTACACCAGAATTCTGGCCTAAAAGCTTTGAAAAATTGGGACCTAAGTTCTTTTTACACAGTACCACATGGCATTCATATAAGTGAGTTTGGTTAACTTATTTATGAAGTTTCTGTTCCAATTTTGAAGAACACAGCTGAAAGTTTGATGGGATTGAGATGTATGACATAAGAACAGAATAAGTTGACAAACTTAAAATTGAACAAATTATTTTATATAAAATGTAATACTTACTGTCCTCTTGAGGTATGAACGAGCAAAGTGATTAATGTTGAGGTGGCTGGACATATGCAGTTTAGAGCAAGCATTGCATGTTTAAATTCTTCTTCACATACAACATGGTCTAAAAAGTAAAAGAAAAGTTTTTTTTTATTTTGACATTCATCTATAAATGACAAGTTTGCTGTGGGTTTAATCTGTTATATTAAAAACAATGTAGTTTGATAGGATTTTTTTAAATTATTTTTTATTAAATCTAATTAATAATGTTACTAATAAGAACACTTGTTTTCTGACAAGAACAAAAGTAAAATATCCTTTACAAGAAGAGAAAGTTTATGAGAAATTAATTTTTTTATGTAGATTTTTTGATTCTACATTAAAAAGTGTATATAACAGAAGCTGTGTTGTTAATAGTTTCAACTATCTGACAGATAATTGGATGAGAAGTTCTTTTAGATTTTTTCTCCATCAGAATAATTTCTGATTTTTTGTGCTCCCATTTCTCCATTGCTTTATGTATCCATGATTCCAATGTCAAATGTACAGTATGTATTGTAAAATAAACAGATTTAAAAAGAAGCTGTCATGCCTGCAAACAATATTAACTCTTTAACCCCCCAGCCTTTTTTCACCTTCCTGACCAGGCCATATTTTTCAATTTTTACCAGTGCCACTTTATGTGGTAATAACTCTGGAACGCTTCAACAGATCCCAGTGATTATGAGATTATGTTTTTGGGACAAGTTGTACTTCATATTATTGGTAAATTTAGGTCATTATAATTTGCATGTATTTATGAAAATATTGAAAATTTGAAAATAATTTGAAGATATTGCAATTTTAAAACTTTGATTTTTTTATTCCCTTAAACCAGATAGTTATAGTACACAAAATCGATTATAACATTTTCCACATGTCTACTTAACATCAGCATAATTATTCAAACCTATTTTTTTTGTTAGGAAATCAGAAGGGTTAAAAGTTAATAAGCAAGGGTTGTCAGCAATTTCTCATTTTTCCAACAACATTTACAAAACCAATTTATTTAGGGACCACATTCCATTTGTAATGATTATGCGAGACCTATGTAACAGAAAATACCCAAAAGTGACATCATTTTAAAAACTAAACCCTTCAAAGTTCTCAAAACCATATTTAGGAAGTTTAATAACCATTTAAGCCTGCTTTCACACTAGTGTCGGTACGGACCCGTCGCAGTGCCTCAGGCCGACGTACCGACGCATGCTGTGAAAGAAAAGCACAAAGGAGGCAGCGGAAGCAGTCTTACGACGCTTCCACTGCCCCATTGTAAGGTCTGGGGAGGAGGGGGTGGAGTTTCAGCCACGCATGTGCAGCGCCCCAGAGTCTGGTCGTTGCAGTGACGTCGCTCTTCCACCAGGGGGAGTGATGGTATGTCTGATTGCACTAAAAGAGTTCACCTTGCAGGTATCACAGACACACATTACACTTCACACTCCGGCCACCAGGGGGAGCAAAAGGTCCTATCTATTAGGCCACTCCTCACACATGGGTAAAACTGGGGGTTGGATAGGAAGTGAGACAGAAAGTAGCTGGGGAGAGTTAGAGAGAGGACCTGTCAGGGGTGGGATCCTGACAGCGCCTAGCACAGACAGATCGTTACGGAGCCGTGCCTGCGCCTTATAGCGGCAGACTCCTAAGAAAGCACACGAAGAGAAGCATATTGTGGAGAAGTGAGAAACGGGATCACAGCACAAAGGAGATAGAACCAGAAGGAGTCGTGCCTCAAGATCAGCAACATCCTTCTGAGGTGCGTAGCCGGCGGCCGGAACGCTGAGGAAGTAAGAGACTCTATGCATTACTTTGAACTACGGCCGGGCAGTTAACTTTAGGTTGGCTGTCTCACCTTTACACCTAATGAAGACAACGGAGGCAATTGTGGGAGAGGGGCGTCTCTAGGGTCCCTATAAAATAACTCCAGGCCTACCCCGTCATATGGGTGCGTTCTATCCATATCATCTGGGGGGACGCAGAGAAAGTACAGAAACATACACGACAGTTGTGAGGACTATCCCATGGTGCTCAGCAGGGAGGTACTATAACACACAGGCGCTGGTAGGAAGGTCACTGATTTCCACCTGTAAAGGGAACTCTGGATGTGCCTTTGGACCGGCCGGTCTCAGCCAGCCCTGTTAGCAGTGCTCTGGATTGCGGATGCCGAAGCCTTCAGTAAAGAGGTAAAGAGACTGCAACCCTGTGTCCTCGTTATTTACTGCGACCTACACTGTCACCTACATCTTCAATTGGGTGCCCCTTAGCAGGGCCACGGACCGGGTCAGGCCACCGTGACATCCCCAGAACAGAAAGAGAGACCCGGTACCGAGTACCCCGTTGCCCTGCGTTTGGGGGCTGCTCCA
Organism: Ranitomeya variabilis; assembly: GCF_051348905.1. Lineage (NCBI taxonomy): Eukaryota > Metazoa > Chordata > Amphibia > Anura > Dendrobatidae > Ranitomeya > Ranitomeya variabilis. The sequence continues at coordinate 93,611,380 of NC_135239.1, read as the reverse complement.
CATGCGTGGTCAAAAATGGCAGACTAGATGCACAAAAAAAGTTACATGTAACGTTTTTTTGTGGCGGTGGTGCGCCAAAACACGACGCAACCGTTGCACGACGGTTGCGACGTGTGGCGATACGTCGCAATGCGTCGGTAATGTAAGTCTATGGGGAAAAAACACATCCTACAGACAATTTTGCAGGATGCGTTTTTTCTCCTAAACAACGCATTGCGACGTCTGCCGAAAAACGCTAGTGTGAAAGTAGCCTAGGATTCACTAGAATTAAAGCAATGTTACAGGAAATTTATCATGAGTATACCAATACCCCACATGTAGTGGAAAACTACTGTGTGGGCATACAACAGGGCTCAGAAGCACCACTTAACTTTTAGAGGGCAAAAATGGCTGGAATCGATAGTGGAAGTCGTGTTCCATTTGCAGACCTCCTGATGTGCCTAAACAGCAGAAATTCTCCACAAGTGACCCCATTTTAGAAACTATACCCCTCAAGGAACTTTTCCAAAGGTGTGTTAATAACCTTGAACCCACAAATGTTTAACAGAATTTTATAAAGTTGAGCCATGGAAATGAAAAGCCAAACCAGATCTCCACTTTGCACTGACGAGGGGCAGTACCCCGAAACACAGTGTCTGCAAATTGAGATTATGGTTTGGAGTTAATCCTAAGTCATGTGACAAAGCTTGTTAAAGGGTCAATATTGACTGTTAGGATTGCTATTTCCAATAAGTGGCACTAGAGTACTAGTCTCTTCCTCTCTGAAGAGACAATTTGCATATTTCCCATAGGGGCATTGCGGCTTTAAGTCTCCTCACCTCGACATGCTTAACATGTCACTCTCCACAAGGAGAAACAATACTTCTTGGATCCCAAACTAAATCTAGCAAATCATTCAGAAATAGTTTTTTTTTCTATGTCATTCACCATATGGTAAAAGTGATAAGACAGCTTTTCTCTTCAGGTCAGTACGGTTACAATTACACCACATTGATATATTTTTTGCTATGTTTTTTGCTGCTTTTGCACAATAAAAACAATTTTATAGAAATAATTATTTTTGCATCGCTATTCTGAGAGCTATAACTTTTTTATATCACCTCTGATGGAGCTGTATGGTGGCATATTTTGCTGGAAAAGTTGTGTTTTCAATGGTACCATTATTATTTCCATTTAACTTTTTTATTGTGTTTTATTTTACCTTTTGTTCAGCAGTATGATGAAAAAGCATAGGTTTTTTGCCATGTTTTTTATTTATTTATTTTTACGGTGTTCACTAAAGGAGTTAACTAGTGTAAAAGTTTTATAGAATGGGTCGTTCTAGAAGAAGCAAAACCAAATATGTCTACTTTTTATGTTTATTTTTGTTTTTACTTAAATTTACATAATTATTGTTACAATATTTTTTCATTTATTTTTTAAAAAATGTTTACAGTTTTTTTTTTTGCTTTATTTTTGCTTTTTTACTTACACCCTCTATGGGTCCACTCCTTGACATGACAGCTGGAGCTAGGGTATTACTTAAGACTAGTTCCCAGTGGTGGTTATGCGGACACAGCTCATGGCCACATAATCACCATGATGTACAGATATGTCATATGTCAAAGTGTGAAGAACCCCTTCCTAAATCCCTTCCCACCCCTTATTGGCCATGACATATAGATATATCAAAGGTCATGAAGGGGTTACTGTTGTGAATTCTGCTCTTGGGCTCCCTCCGGTGGTTATAAGTGGTAGCGCTGCTGTCTCTGGATCGCAGCATTTATCAGGTGTGGCCACTTTTTGCAATTCTGTCTGGGCTATTTAGTCTTGCTTGACCCTTTAGTCAGTGCCAGTTGTCCATTGTTCCTGGAGGATTCACATCCCTGCCTGGTCTCTCCTGCTTTGCTGTTCATTTCAACAAAGATAAGTTCTGGCCTTGATTTTTTGCAGTCCACATGCTGTGGGCCTTATTGTTCAGTTCTTTTCCATGTTTTTGTCTTGTCCAGCTTGGTCTGTATAAGGATTTGTTTAGCCAAGCTGGTATCTCAGGAGATGCAGATATACCCTCCATATCTTTAGTTAGATGTGGAGATTTTGTATTTTCTGTGGTGGATATTTTCTAGTGTTTTAATACTGACCGCATAGTACTCTGTCCTATCCTTTCTATTTAGCTAGAAGTGGCCTCCTTTGCTAAATTCTGATTTCAGTCTGTGTATGTTTTTTCCCTCTCCTCTCACAGTCAATATTTGTGGGGGGCTGTCTATCCTTTGGGGATTTTCTCTGAGGCAAGATAGTTTTCCCTTTTCTATCTCTATGGGTATTTAGTCCTCCGGCTGTGTCGAGATGTCTAGGGAGTGATAGGTACATTCCACGGCTACTTCTAGTTGCAGTGTTAAGTTCAGGGTCTGCGGTCAGTACAGGTACCACCTTCTCCAGAGTACGTCTCATACTGCTCCTAGGCCACCAGATCATAACAGTACAACTGGCCAACAATGAGTTAACCGCATCTCAGAAGAAGGGAAGGAAAGTGCTGATCCATTTTTTTTTTCTGTAGTCTGTTGTGGTTTTTTTTCCCTCTTTACCTCTGGGTGGCTCAGGAGTTTGGTGCTGGCATGGATGTTCAGGGATTGGCTTCTCGTGTGGATCAACTTGCTGCTAGAGTACAGGGTATTTCTGATTATATCGTTTAGACTCCGGTTTTAGAGCCTAGAATTCCAACTCCTGATTTGTTTTTTGGGGACAGGTCCAAATTTTTGAGCTTTAAAAATAACTGTAAACTGTTTTTTGCTCTGAAACCCCGTTCCTCTGGTGATCCCATCCAGCAGGTTAAAATTGTTATATCTCTGCTGCGTGGTGACCCCCAGGATTGGGCATTTGCCCTGGAACCTGGGAATCCGGCTTTGCTTAATGTAGACACCTATTTCCAGGCGCTTGGGTTATTTTATGATGAACCTAATTCAGTGGATCATGCTGAGAAGACCTTGTTGGCCCTGTGTCAGGGTCAAGAAGCGGCAGAATCATATTGCCAGAAATTTAGAAAATGGTCTGTGCTGACAAAATGGAATGAGGATGCCTTGGCGGCAATTTTCAGAAAGGGTCTTTCTGAATCCGTTAAAGATGTTATGGTGGGGTTCCCCACGCCTGCTGGTCTGTGTGATTCTATGTCTCTGGCCATTCAGATTGATCGGCGCTTGCGCGAGCGCAGAATTGTGCACACTATGGCATTGTTTTCCGAGCGGAGTCCTGAGCCTATGCAGTGTGATAGGATTGTGTCTAGAGCTGAACGACAAGGATTCAGACGTCAGAATAGGTTGTGTTTTTACTGCGGCGATTCTGCTCATGTTATTTTTGATTGCCCTAAGCGTACCAAGAGAATCGCTAGTTCTGTTACCATCAGTACTGTACAACCTAAATTTCTGTTATCTGTGACCCTGATCTGCTCATTATCATCATTTTCTGTCATGGCATTTGTGGATTCAGGCGCCGCTCTAAACTTAATGGACTTAGAATTTGCCAGACGTTGTGGTTTCCCCTTGCAGCCTTTGCAGAGTCCTATTCCTTTGAGGGGCATTGATGCTACACCGTTGGCTAAAAATAAACCTCAGTTTTGGACACAGCTGACCATGTGCATGGTGCCAGCCCATCAGGAAGATTGTCGTTTTCTGGTGTTGCATAATTTGCATGATGCTATTGTGCTGGGTTTCCCATGGTTACAGGTGCATAATCCGGTATTAGATTGGAAATCTATGTCTGTGACTAGTTGGGGTTGTCAGGGGGTTCATGGTGATGTTCCTTTGATGTCAATTGCCTCCTCCCCCTCTTCTGAAATTCCTGAGTTTTTGTCAGATTTCCAGGATGTATTCAATGAGCCCAAGTCCAGTTCCCTTCCACCGCATAGGCACTGTGATTGTGCTATTGACTTGATTCCAGGCTGTAAGTTCCCTAAGGGCTGACATTTCAACCTGTCCGTGCCAGAACATACCGCCATGCGAAGCTATGTTAAGGAGTCTTTGGAGAAGGGGCATATTCGGCCATCTTCTTCACCATTGGGAGCAGGTTTTTTTTTTGTTGCCAAGAAGGATGGCTCCTTGAGACCCTGTATTGATTATCGCCTCTTGAATAAGATCACGGTCATATTCCAATACCCTTTGCCTTTGCTTTCTGATCTGATTGCTAGGATTAAGGGGGCTAGTTGGTTTACTAAGATTGACCTTCGAGGGGCATATAATCTTGTTCGTATTAAGCAGGGTGACGAATGGAAGGCCATTTTGAATACCTTGTGATGCCATTCGGACTCTAATGCTCCATCTGTGTTTCAGTCGTTCATGCATGATATATTTCGGAATTATCTTGATAAATTCATGATTGTATATTTGGATGATATTTTGATTTTTTCAGATGATTGGGAGTCTCATCTGAAACAAGTCAGGATTGTATTTCAGATCCTTCGTGATAATGCCTTGTTTGTGAAGGGGTCTAAGTGCCTCTTTGGAGTACAGAAGGTTTCTTTTTTGGGCTTCATTTTTTCTCCCTCATCTATAGAAATGGATCCCGTTAAGTTTCAGGCCATTCATGATTGGATCCAGCCCACATCTGTGAAGAGCCTTCAGAAATTCTTGGGCTTTGCTAATTTTTATCGCCGTTTCATTGCCAACTTCTCCAGTGTGGTTAAACCCCTGACCGATTTGACGAACAAAGGCGCTGATGTGACGAATTGGTCCTCTGCGGCTGTTTCTGCCTTTCAGGAGCTTAAACGCCAATTTACTTCTGCCCCTGTGTTGCATCAGCCGGATGTTTCTCTTCCTTTTCAGGTTGAGGTTGACGCTTCTGAGATTGGGGCAGGGGCCGTTTTGTCTCAGAGGAATTCTGATGGTTCCTTGATGAAACCGTGTGCCTTCTTTTCTCGAAAGTTTTCGCCTGCGGAACGCAATTATGATGTCGGCAATCGTGAGTTGTTAGCTATGAAGTGAGCATTTGAGGAGTGGCGACATTGGCTTGAGGGGGCCAAGCACCGTATTGTGGTCTTGACCGATCATAAGAATCTGATTTACCTCGAGTCTACCAAACGTCTGAATCCTAGACAGGCCTGATGGTCCCTGTTTTTCTCCCGTTTTGATTTTGTGGTCTCGTATCTTCCGGGTTCTAAGAATGTTAAGGCTGATGCCCTCTCTAGGAGCTTTTTGCCTGATTCTCCTGGGGTCCTTGAGCCGGTCGGCATTCTGAAGGAGGGGGTGATTCTTTCTGCCATCTCCCCTGATTTACGACGGGTTCTTCAGGAATTTCAGGCTGATAAACCTGACCGCTGTCCAGTGGGGAAACTGTTTGTTCCTGACAGATGGACTAGTAAAGTGATTTCTGAGGTTCATTGTTCTGTGTTGGCTGGTCATCCTGGGATTTTTGGTACCAGAGATTTGGTTGGTAGGTCCTTTTGGTGGCCTTCTTTGTCACCGGATGTGCGTTCTTTTGTGCAGTCCTGTGGGACTTGTGCGCGGGCCAAGCCTTGCTGTTCCCGCGCTAGTGGGTTGCTTTTGCCTTTGCCGGTCCCTGAGAGGCCTTGAACGCATATTTCTATGGATTTTATTTCGGATCTTCCGGTTTCCCGGAGGATGTCGGTTATCTGGGTGGTTTGTGACCGGTTTTCTAAGATGGTTCATTTGGTACCTTTGCCTAAATTGCCTTCCTCTTCTGATTTGGTTCCGTTGTTTTTTCAGCATGTGGTTCGTTTGCATGGCATTGTGGAGAATATTGTGTCCGATAGAGGTTCCCAGTTTGTTTCTAGGTTTTGGCGGGCCTTTTGTGCTAGGCTGGGCATTGATTTGTCTTTTTCTTCCGCATTTCATCCTCAGACAAATGGCCAAACCGAGCGAACTAATCAGACTTTGGAAACTTATTTGAGATGCTTTGTGTCTGCTGATCAGGATGATTGGGTGGCTTTCTTGCCATTGGCCGAGTTTGCCCTTAATAATCGGGCTAGTTCTGCTACCTTGGTTTCACCCTTCTTTTGTAACTTTGGTTTTCATCCTCGTTTTTCTTCAGGGCAGGTTGAGCCTTCTGATTGTCCTGGGGTGGACTCTGTGGTTGACAGGTTGCAGCAAATTTGGGCTCATGTTGGTGAAAATTTGGTGTTGTCTCAGGAGGGGGCTCAGCGTTTTGCTAACCATCGTCGGTGTGTTGGTTCCCGGCTTCGGGTTGGGGATTTGGTCTGGTTGTCTTCCCGTCATGTTCCTATGAAGGTTTCTTCTCCTAAGTTCAAGCCTCGGTTTATTGGCCCTTATAGGATTTCTGAGATTATCAATCCAGTGTCTTTTCGTTTGGCCCTTCCAGCCTCTTTTTCCATCCATAATGTTTTTCATAGATCTTTGTTGCAGAAATATGTGGTGCCCGTTGTTCCCTCTGTTGATCCTCCTGCCCCGGTGTTGATTGATGGGGAGTTGGAGTATGTGGTTGAGAAGATTTTGGATTCTTGTTTTTCGAGGTGGAAGCTTCAGTATCTTGTCAAATGGAAGGGTTATGGCCAGGAGGATAATTCTTGGGTTGTTGCCTCCGATGTTCATGCTGAGGATTTGGTTCATGCCTTTCATTTGGCTCGTCCGGATCGGCCTGGGGGCTCTGGTGAGGGTTCGGTGACCCCTCCTCAAGGGGGGGTACTGTTGTGAATTCTGCTCTTGGGCTCCCTCCGGTGGTTGTAAGTGGTAGTGCTGCTGTCTCTGGATCGCAGCATTTATCAGGTGTGGCCACTTTTTGCAATTCTGTCTGGGCTATTTAGTCTTGCTTGACCCTTTAGTCAGTGCCAGTTGTCCATTGTTCCTGGAGGATTCACATCCCTGCCTGGTCTCTCCTGCTTTGCTGTTCATTTCAACAAAGATAAGTTCTGGCCTTGATTTTTTGCAGTCCACATGCTGTGGGTCTTATTGTTCAGTTCTTTTCCATGTTTTTGTCTTGTCCAGCTTGGTCTGTATAAGGATTTGTTTAGCCAAGCTGGTATCTCGGGAGATGCAGATATACCCTCCATATCTTTAGTTAGATGTGGAGATTTTGTATTTTCTGTGGTGGATATTTTCTAGTGTTTTAATACTGACCGCATAGTACTCTGTCCTATCCTTTCTATTTAGCTAGAAGTGGCCTCCTTTGCTAAATTCTGATTTCAGTCTGTGTATGTTTTTTCCCTCTCCTCTCACAGTCAATATTTGTGGGGGGCTGTCTATCCTTTGGGGATTTTCTCTGAGGCAAGATAGTTTTCCCTTTTCTATCTCTAGGGGTAATTAGTCCTCCGGCTGTGTCGAGATGTCTAGGGAGTGATAGGTACATTCCACGGCTACTTCTAGTTGCAGTGTTAAGTTCAGGGTCTGCGGTCAGTACAGGTACCACCTTCTCCAGAGTACGTCTCATGCTGCTCCTAGGCCACCAGATCATAACAGGTTACGATGTAGATAAGCATTTCATCTGCAGGTTAATAGCATTCTATAGCTTCCCAGCCACTCTAAAAGCCCAATTACAAGGGGAGAATTAACTTTTTTTCTTCTGGAAACTTCCGGCCTTCAGTCATACAGGCTCGGCCAATACAATTTTAGTCACTGCTCAGTATACAATGAGAGGCGGCGGTAAGCACAGTCTGGACATTAGCTGACTGCCATCTCTGGACTGATGCATATCTGTTAGACAGTGTGCTTACAGTCGCTACTTGCTGTGTGCGTAGCAGTGACTGAAGCCTTGCCGGCTGTGCCTGTAAAGCTGAAGGCTACTGGATTAAAGTTCATCTGCTGGTTATTATAATTTGAAGACAAGTTTCCTTCAAGATTTAGAGTCACATTGTGCAAGTAATGAAAATCTGCAAAAACATACGTGCGTACAATTTTTTGAAGAAGTGACAAAATAATGAATAGTTTATTTAACTTCAATTAGGACAGAATACACTTGTTTGTGGCTGTAGTAATTATTTACCATTGTAATTGTACTTATCTTGAAAGCAATTTCTGTTAGAAGTAATACAGTGAAATAATGAACTATCTAGAAAACTGCCTAATTTTACAGTATTCCTTAACTCATTTGCTTCTTCATGATTCAATATTGATATTAAAGTTATTTGTATCTCCAAACTGCAAACAATATCATATTGGAATCTTTCAGAAAAATAAGTGAGCATTTTATATTAAAATGAGTCACACTGAAGGAGATAGTAGGAAACATTTCTTTTTCCAATAACATAACATCTGTAACCAAAAGAACAGCATCTACACTGAGGAGCAAAAGGGTAATGATAGTTTGAAGTTTTGAATTTAAGGCTGTGTGCACACGATGCGGATTTAGTGCGGATCTGCAGCGTTTTTTTCAGCGCAGAATTGCTGCAGATCCGCACTGTGATTTACAGTACAATGTAACTCAATGTAAAAAAAAAAAAAACTGTGCACATGGTGCGGAAAAATCAGTGCGGAATTGCTGCGGATTTGAAAGAAGTGCATGTCACTTCTTTTGTGTGGATCTGCAGCGTTTCTGCACCCTTCCATTATAGAAATCCGCAGTGGTAAAAACTGCAGAAAATCCGCACAAAATCCGCATCAATTCCGCACAAAAACCGCACTAAATCCGCATAAAAACCGCAGCAAATCCGTAGCTTCGGATTCTGCCAGGAGATGCGGATTTTGTGCAGAAAATTCTGCACCCCTTTTCCCTCTGTGTGCGCATAACCTTAGGCTCCATCCACAATCCACTAATGCTTCGAATGTGAAACTGCCATAATTTTCTAGACAATCATCTTGGCTATCTAATACATAAATTTCACTTGCACCTGTTTAGCATATGATTAGTTATGCAGATTCTTTTCATCTCACTGCATCACTTTCACCAGAGTAGAAATAGTATATTATGGACAGACAGGTTTTCCACTATGCCCAATCCAGCAGATGGACACCCAACCAGGAGTGTTCACATTTAAACTAATGATGGCCTTACACCACAAAAATGGCATCGATTTCACCACAGTATAGATAGTATAATAGGGATCGACAGGTCTTCCACTACACCCAATTGAGCAGATGGACACCCAACCAGGAGTGTTCACATTTCCAAAAATTATTGGCAGACACCAACAAAGTGGCATCAATTTCATTACAGTATAGATAGCATAATATGGACCGACAGATTTTCCACTACATCCAATCCAGTATATGGACACTCAATCAATAGTGTTCACATTTCCAAAAATTATTGTCAGACACCACCAAAGTGGCATCAATTTCACCACAGTAGAAATAGTATAATATGGACCGATAGATCTTCCACTATGCCCAATCCAGCAGATGGACAGCCAACCAGGAGTGTTCACATTTAAACTAATGATGGCCTAACACCACAAAAGAGGCATCAATTTCACCACAGTATAGATAGTATAATATGGACTGACAGATCTTCCACTACACCCAACCAAGCAGATGGGCACTCAACCTGGAGTGTTCATGTGACACCCCAGGGTCCTGGTTGTCACAGTGACATTGCTTTCCTCACGGGGAGAGTGATGTCATGCTTGGAAGCAAGGGAAGATCTCTTCTATCAGGTAAACACAAACATGCAACATGTTTGCACTCCAGGCCAGAAGGGGAAGCTCTGAACCTGGTTTTCAGGGGAACTTCCCTAGAAACATATTCTGGCTGGAGGGGAAGTGAGTGAGTAGTCTGTCAGGAGGACAGAGAAGAGAGCAGTCAGACAGTGATTGTCAGAAGGAATTATGGGGCCGTGCAGCCAGAGTTGCTACAGCTCCTGGGGAAAGAGAATTCAGAAGGAAAGAACAAATTATAACAGAACAAGGCATAATTAAGGCGGGACAATCAGAGTACTAAATAGTGCTCAGAAGACCCGCAATCAAGAAAACGAACTCGCTCCATATAAATCATTGAAAAAAGGAGTACCAGCGGAGCCAAAGAATAATGCAAAATATAAGTGTTTATTAATTCACAAGCATAAAGATGCATAAATACATGATATACAAATAGAAAAGGGAAGGTTAAAACAGAGTGAGTCACTTGCCAAGACCACACCGCAAAGTCCCACACATAGAGTGCTGCTAGGGAAGCAGATAAATATTTTAGCCGTATCACCACTGTGGGAGACAAATGCACGCACCACACTAAAAAATGAAGGTAACAGGACACTGCTTACCACTAGAATGCAGGGGAGCGGTGTGGACCAGGCAGGGACCGATCCGTAGAGAACCCCAACGCGCGTTTCGCAACGCGAATGTTTGGCTTTCTCAAGTGGAGGTGCCCCAAGGCAAATCAGGACCCTTCAAATAGTGCAAAATCTTACCCATGTGACGGTGTCACATGGGATACCTGGACCAATAGCCGCCAGCGATGCGGCGCATGCGCACCTGCGGCGCCCCATCCCACGTCAGAGCTGGCATCAGGCGTCACTACAGACGTCGCCGGGGGACCCAGCGGTGCCTGCGCGAGACCGGGGAGACGCCGCTCCGAACAGGAATGCGTGGAGCCGCAAGCAGCGCATGCGCACCGCGGCGTACCGGGCCATGGTAAGAAAATATGAGAAATACATGTATACACATGTGTATATATATACACACCCATATACATGTGCGACATAACCCGCCATATGTGATACTGTAAATAAAAATCCAAAACAGAACCAATTTGTTATACAAATGTACAGATTACAAGCAACGAAACACAGAAAATTTTTCATATATAATACATGGATGTCCATATCACATTAATATAAAGGATGCTTGTAAAGATGGTAGCGCGTGTATATGTTGCTGCATATGATGAAATACACATAAACGAGATGTCCTGAGAGCCGGAATGGGACAGAGTACAATGTAAACTAAAAAATAACACAAAAAGAAAATACAATGAATAAAAACAATTTAAAAACAGAAACAGTCCCAAATAAGAGACCCACATTACCGGGAACCCAGATATATAGGCTGGGCAGGGGCGCAACAGGAAGTAATGAATCCACAAATAATCTAAGAGGAAACGGTAACAAGGCTGAGATAAATAATATATAAGTATGCCTAACCCAGGAAAGAAGAAAAGCTGAGGGATTCATTGAGTCCATTGGGGTCAGGGTGTTGAGGCGGACAATCCAGGCCGCTTCCCGTTGTGCCAATACTTTCTTATAATTTCCACCTCTGACCCCGAGATGGACACACTCAATCCCTCTAACCTGAAGAGACCCCGCATCACAGTTATGGAATTGTTTGAAATGGCGGGGGAGTGTCTTTAGGTCAGAATCGTCGTCGGTGGTCCGTGCCGCACCTATTTCCCTAACATGTTCACGAACGCGTATGCGGAGCTCTCTGGATGTGAGTCCCACATAAATCAGAGAGCATCCGCACATAGCATAGTACACGACATTAGACGTACCACATGTAATGTGTTGTCTGATGTCGTATACCTTAGATCCATCGGAGGATTTAAAGGATGCGATTCGTGGCATGTTAGCACATGCAAGGCAATGGCCGCACTTAAAAGACCCCAACAATGGGCCCCTAGTGCCAAATGGATTCAAAGGCGGGGGGATATAATGGCTCCGAACTAAAAAATTACCAAGATTGGGGGATCTTCTGGCGGTCATTGATGGAAACTCTCCCAAAGCAGAAACTAATGCCGGTTCTGTCAACAGAACAGGCCAGTGCTTATTTAAAATTTGTCGGACGTTTGACCATTCATGATTATACGTCGTGATGAAACGGACTCTGTCTGCTTTAGTACACATGCCCCGTACATCTTTTTTTGAATATAGTAGGTCCCTCCGAGGTGTCCTTCTGGCTCTTTCGTACCCCCGCTTGATGGCCCTACGACTATAGCCCCTTGCCTCAAAACGAAAGAACAAATTGTAGAATGCGTGCAGGAGAGCAAAGCACAGGAGTGTGACAACTGGAGAGGATAGCTGTGACTGGGCTACCTCCCTGCAGGGCACAGATTCCCTGTAGACCAGAAGACCGAGGATGTGTCGGACTCCATGAGGCACAGAAGAAACCGGCAGGACAGCTGGATTACACATCACCTGTCTGCCCTAATACCCAGGAGGCACAGTGGCACATAGAGCCTTGGTCATGATAGAGACCCTCTAAAAAAGCTCAAGCCACCTGTCATACAGGTAAGTGTCCCACCTTTATGGAGGACAGAGAGAACTGTGAGGAACTTGTCAGAAGCCACAGGCAGCAAGGGACTACACCAAAGCACTGGTGGGAAAACTTTCATTTCCACCTGGTAAAGGGGACTCTGAACTTGCTTCCAAGCTGGCCGGACCGTGTCTGTACCTGTGATCTGGTGCCCTGGACTGCGGTTGCCTGAAGCCTTCAGTAAACCAGGTAAAGAGACTGCAAACCTTTGTCCTCCGTTCTTTACTGCACCACTCACCATCCTCTTTTATACACCGGGAGCTCTGGGGACCTACTTCACCTGTGGGAAGTTATACCATCTTAGCTGCCATAACATCACCCCAGAGGACCCCTTTAAACAGCGCCGATCCCCCACTGACCAAATACCACAGGTTGCATCACGAACACAAACTTTATTCAAAAACCCCTTTAAACACATTCCCTTTTTTTGGGCACCCAGGGCCACAGACCGGGTCGCCACCATCATCCCCTTTAAGTATCGGACCAGGTACCTTAGAGCCCACGGTCCTGGCGGGCAACTCATTCACATTTCAAAAAATTATTGGCAGACACCACCAAAGTGGCATCATTTTCACCACAGCAGAAATACTATTAGCAGGCACCACCAAAGTGGCATCAAATTTACCACAGTAGAAATGTTATAATAGAGACCGATAGGTCTTCCACTACATCCAATCCAGCAGATGTACACTCAACCATGAGTGTTCACATTTCCAAAAAGTATTGGCCAACACCACCAAAGTGGCATCAATTTCACCACAGTTTATATAGTATAATATGGACTGACAGGTCTTCCACTACACCCGATCCAGCAGATGGAGACCCAACCAGGAGTGTTCACATTTCCAAAAATAATTGGCAGATACCACCCAAGTGGCATCAATTTCACCACAGTATAAATAGTATAATAGGGACTATCAGGTCTTCCACTATGCCCAATACAGCAGATGTACACGCAAGCAGAAGTGCTCACATGTCCAAAAATTAGTTGCAGACACCACCAATGTGGCATCAATTTCACCATAGCATATATAGTATAATATGGACACAACACCCACTACATCCATTACACCCAATAAACCAGAAGTTTTCACATTTAAACAATTAAGGGCCTGAGATCACTGAAGTGGCATAAATTTCACGGGAGTAGAAATAGTATAATTGGGACCGACACATCTTCCACTAAAGCCAACCCAGCAGATGTAGTCCAACCATGACTGTTCACATTTCCAATAATTTGTGTTAACATCCACAACATCATAAGCAGCAGCAACAGCAGGCACAGAAGCCACACTAAAGATATCACAGAGTGCAGTTAAGCAACATTAATGCAGCAAAATAAAAAATGCAATATCGCCTAGTCTGTACAGTCTGGAGGCTATTGAAGCATGGCAAAAAAAAAAATGTTTTAAAAAATATGAAAAAATAAATATATAAAAGTTTAAATCAACCCCCTTTTGCCCCATTCAAAATAAAGTAAAGAAAAAAAAAAATCAAACATACACATATTTAGTATTGCCGCATTCAGAATCGCTCGATCTATCAATAAAAAAAAGGATTAACCTGATCGCTAAACGGCGTAGTGAGAAAAAAATTTGAAATGCCAGAATTACGTTTTTTTGGTCCCCACGACATTGCATTAAAGTGCAATAACGGGCAATCGAAAGAACATATCTGCACCAAAATGGTAGCATTAAAAATGTCAGCTTGGCACGCAAAAAAAAAGCCCTCACCCGACCCCAGATCACGGAAAAATGGAGACGCTACGGGCATCGGAAAATGGCTCAATTTTTTTTTAAGCAAAGCTTGGAATTTTTTTCACCACTTAGATAAAAAATAACCTAGACATGTTTGTTGTCTATGAACTCGTAATGACCTGAAGAATCAAAAAGCCAAGCAAAAAACAAGTGTGGGGTTGCACTTTTTTTGCAATTTCATGACACTTGGATTTTTTTTACCATTTTCTATTACATGAAATGCTAAAACCAATGATGTCGTTTAAAAATGCAGCTCGTCCTGCAAAAAATTAGCCCTCACATGGCCATATTGACGGAAAAACAAAAAAGTTATGGCTCTGGGAAGGAGGGGAGAGAAAAACGAAAACAAAAAAATGAAAATACCCCTGGTCATGAAGGGGTTAAGCTGTATGCCTGCGAGCTCCAAGGGATATAAATTTTAACACTGCCTGATTGTGGTGCACCTTGGCTGCACAGTACAGAGGTGGTGGGGATTTGCTCTGCACCGTTGGAAAGCGTGTCTCATTAAGGCAGAGGTTGACAGCGCAGGTAGAGGCTCTAGAAGAGATAGAGGAGGCAGAAGCAGTGGAGAAAGTGTTAAATGTAGAGGTTTGTCCTGCAAGCCTAGGGGATTCCAAGACTTCTGAAGCAATGCCTGCCCCCACAGCCACCAGGGTCACCCAGTGCCCAGTCAGTGAGATGTAACGCCCTTGGCCATGCTTACTTGTCCATGTGTCTGTGATGAAATGCACCCTTGTAAGACATAGATTTAGTCATGGAATGGATGATGTTGTCTGCAACATGCTGGTGTAGTGCAGGCACAGCTTTCTTAGAAAAGTAATGGTGACTGGGCAATTGGTACTGGGGCATTGCGACAGCCATCAGCTTTGGAAACCGTCTGTATCTACCGGGTGGAAAGGCAGCATTTCCGTGATCAACAGATTTTGGAGATGGTGAAGTTTAACCTCTTAGCTTTGTCATGCATAGGAGGAAACAATCTTTTACATGACCATAACTGTGGTGCCGTGGGCTGGCTGCAGTTCTGAGAGAGGGCGGAGTACAGTGAAATGGACAAACTGCTCAATCGTGAGAGGGGTGCAGGCAGAGATGTTATGGTAGATTGAGAAAGTTGTGGTGTGCTCGTTCTCTGAGATCGGTCAAAAACAGCAGGCATGTCCGCTTCCATTACAGCTCATGGTGGGCTCTCAGTCAGCATGACTGGAGTAGGTAAAGAACCCAAAGTTCTGCCGTCGAAGATTTGCATCTCAATGGTTGGCACAGTATTGGAGGAGGAGTAAGAAGCAGCAGATGTGATAGATGGGGCAGTGGATGGTTGTTAATGTCTGCTGGTCTGCATTTTAGCGCAGTGGGATTCCCAGTGTAACGCATTTTGAATGAGCGTGTGAAGGTTCATACATGTAGTTGTCAAATTATTGCACTTTTTACCTCTACTCAGTTTTTTTTGCAAAGTTGGGAGATTACGTGAGTTGGCCCAGGCTAGGCAACCCTTGCCACCCCTGCTGTGTAGACCCGCAGATGCTGCTGGTCACATTCATAGTTGTGGCTGAGGATGCATTGCTCATCATGGCTACATTACTACGTGTCTGTGAAGTGTGGCACAACTTAACCTCCTTGTCTTCCTCCTCAGATGACCTACTCAGCTATGTGCCTTTAGGTTCATGCCAACTGCAATCTGACACCTCATCATCATAATTTCCTGTGTTATCACATTCCTCGACCTTAGAGTCACCCTTCTACACTTCCTCCTCTGACAGCACAGTATAGTCCAGGTGAGCCTCTGATATCTGAGTCTAATCAGGATCACCTCCCCCAGGGGGTAAATGTCTGATGACAAAAGTTAGGATGCTGCTCGGACCCTACTTTGTCCTGCCCCAGATCCAAGCTATAACAAATTTTGTGCAGATTTCCTCATTTTAACTCTGAAGCTTTTGAAAGCACTTCTGATGACCATTATTATTATTATTATTTATTATTATAGCGCCATTTATTCCATGGTGCTTTACATGTGAGGAGGGGTATACATAATAAAAACAAGTACAATAATCTTAAATAATACAAGTTATTACCATGGAATAGAATGTGTGAACACCTCTTCAGACTCATACGTCCATGGTTCCATACAGTCAGTTGTATGGTTGGAGAGTTTGGACGTGGGGGGAAGCAAGGGGAATTTGGATGCCATCTATGTGGACTGTACTGTGTGTGATGTTGACGTGGAGGAAGAGAAGGAGAGACCACTTGTTGCTGCACTTGCAATCCATTCGAGCACATGCTCTTTTTGGGCCTCATCAACAAGGCATACCAATCTGAGTCTGCCAAAGAAAGATAGTGAAGTAGCCCATCTAGTAAAAAGACGTTGTCAGTTGTCTTTGCATGGGATGTTGTTGCTTCACTAGTGCTTTCACATTACCACCTACCCCACGTACACCTTGAACACAAAGTTTAATTTCCCTTCCACCATGGCCTCGCTTTTTCCCAGTCATGTTGCTCAGATAGTGTTGTGGGAGTACAGTATAAGCAGCAAAAAATTAGATTTTTAACTCTGCAAACAGCTGAATTTCAGTAAATTAAAAGGTGAAATATGGCATGCTGAATCGCATTAGTCAAAGAAGAAATAATTGTTTGAGTGTGGATGAGGCCTATATGACAAAGACGATATGCTGCAAACAATATGAAAGTGAGATGTCCCCTAATGTATGACATTAGTAACAGAAGAATTTTTGGTGGCCTCTAGATCAGGCCTCTATAACACTCTAGATGCTACAAACAATTTGAAAGTCAGATGTCCACTAGTGCATGACGTTAGTAACAGAAGAATTTTGGGGGCTTCTCTGGAAAAAGGCATCTATAAAACATTAGATGCTACAAACAATTTGAAAGACAGGTCCCTTACTGTATGACGTTTAGTAAAATAAAAATGTTTTGGCTATGTGCGTGAGCTCTGCAGACAGCTTAATTTCAACCTATCAAAATGACAAAGTGGGAAATGGCGAGCTGTATAACGTTTTGCAATAGAAAAATTATATATTTTTTTAATGTGCATTAGGTCTGCAGATAGTTTTATATAACCACAGAACTAAATTACAAGGTGGGATACAGCTGGCTGTTTCACATTTAGCCACTGAAAGAAAAAGATTTACTATGCTATATTATATTATATAGTATAGTATATATTATATTATATATACTGTGCTATACTCGTGCATGGAGCACAATAGAAGCAGTGCACAACACACTTGTATGCCATGGCTTTGTCTGTGGACCTCAGTAATGGCAAAAAAAATGCTGGAAGATCAATTTCACAGCCACACTGGACAATAGCTACAGTAGCTAAACTATCTGACTGATAAACAATCACCTAGCTAACTAGCTAAAATCTTGCAGCAGCCTCTCTGTGCTGTTACAGTGTAAAACAACGTGTCCGTTCTTTATTTGGAGAGGGACATATGACATCAGCAGCCAGTGACAGATACCCTTGTGTCAGGACATTGTGGATCTTTCCTTTGCCCTGATTGGCTAGTCGCAATGTGCACATATAAAGTTAGGGAAAAAAACTGTTAACAAGAATGCCGCGCCTCTGAGCTCTGGAAAACCCACTCCCCTCATCAAACACGTGCCAAGCGCTCAAGATACACCACCATTATCATTGTTAAAGTGCTGAAAATACTTTTGTGGCAACAAATATTTTCCTGCACTTTTTACCAAACGTTGCAAATTTTTTCCAATTTTCAAAAATGTTGCTTGTGTATCTTATCACGAATCTTGAATGTGCCATATTTGTGCCGAATTTATGTTTGGCAATCGATTTCCAAACTAGTTTGCTCATCACTAGTTATTAGGTTGTTCCCAAGTGAAAGGTCACTGGTTTGAATCGAAGAGCAGCCATGAAAAAGATTTCCCAAGAAAAGAGAAACAGCATCTTCCAGTTCATTGATAGCGGTGTCTTGGCTAAGAAAATTGCCAAAATGCATGATGTGAATGCCATGACAGTTAGAAGAATACAAAATTAAGTCAGTCCATGTATTCAAAAACCAAGAGATGGACATTCAGGTAAAATATCAGAGCAAAGAAGTAGGCTTATCTATCACAAGGTCTATCAGTTCTGGTGTGAATAAAAAGGCACTGGAGGTGGCTCATATTCTTCATAATAGTGAGATTACGTAAGTCTATACAAGCACCGTGTGACGCACATCAGACAAGTCTGAAACGGCGGCTCAAAAAGAGGTGAATAAGACTCGACTTAAATATCATAAGAAGAGTTGGCTCGAGTTTGCAAAAAAGTATGAAAAGTTGACAGTAGAAGAATAAAAACTGGTGGGTCATTTGGAGCTATGAGATGAAGGTCAATAGAGTAGGCTCTGTGCAAATGGTTCTGGAAGTAAAAGGAGAATAAGTGGCAAACGGATCTCAAAATTTAAGGAACTTTAAGTTCAGTGTAAGAAGCCTGATGATATTGGGTTGTTTCATAGCCAAAGGCAATGGATACTTGACCAGGATTGATAGTGGTCTCGATGCTAGCTATATGTGGGTATCTTTTAAGATGAGTTACTTCACACACTCGAGTACTATGGGTGTGAAAAGGACAACATAGTGTTCCAACAGGAAAATCTCCAGCAACATATGTCAAGATTGGCAAAAAATGGTTCAATGACAATGAAATAGAGATGAAGGATTGGCCTCTGCAGTCCTCAGATCTCAACCCAATCAAACACCAGTGGGTAGAGTTGAAGAAAAAACTGTATTCATACCCAAATGAGTCAAACAATATGCATCCACTTTGGAAAAGTGTAGAAGAGACCTCAGATTAGATTTTGCTAGTGACATGCTTGAATATGATCAAGTGAATGCCTAACGTAGAAGGATTCAGGCAGTGTTGAAAGCCAAAGGTAGATTTACAAAATAGTAAAGAATAAAATTTATATTTTTTAGGAGCAAAACAGTAACAATGCAGTGACATGACAAGAATCTATGCAATTAATCATATGCTAAATAGTCTAATTTGTATTTGACATAGTCAAGATGATTGTCTATTAAATGATGGTAGTCTCACACTTCAATGGATTCCAATGAATCAGAAATTGTTTTGTTGGGACGTATTGTACTTCTTGACAGTGGTAAAATTTATTCAATATAACTTGAATTTATTTGTGAAAAAACGGAAATTTGCAGAAAATTTGGAAAAGTTTGCAATTTTCAAACTTTTCATTTTTATGCCCTTAAATCAGAGAGTTATGTCATACAAAATAGTTAATAAATAACATTTCCCACATTTCTACCTTACATCAGCACAATTTTTGGGGAAGTTATAGTGGTGAAAATTTGAGCAGATATTTCTCATTTTGATAACAAAAAGTACAAAATTGTTTTTTTTAGGTACATCACATTTGAAGTGACTTTGAGGGGTTTACATTACAGAAAATGTCCAAAAGTGATACCATTCTAAAAATTGCACCCCTCAAGGTGCTCAAAACCACATCTAAAAAGTGCATTAAGTCTCATCATGTGGATATATATGGGACTAGTGTTGTAATGGTAATTGAAGTGCCCCGTTAATATTTGGACATTTGGTAATTTATTTTTGTAGAGGAACATTGTTAAATAATCAATTTAGGTTTTCAATGTAAGCTGTAGGGTGTTAGGGCTGGCGGAACGCACTGAGTAAATATAATGATAGTAAAGGTGCCTTCGCAGCCTGGGGTCCACCGTGCAGTAGTGGAACCTGCTGCTAGTTAATGGCGGCACTATATGGCGGTACTACGCCAGAATAGACATGGGTTCCATCACCCAGTCTGTATAGGAGCAAACTCTGTTGCTTCACAGAGTGGTAGGGAATAAAGGTAACGCTGTGCCCTGTTAGCAGTCACAGGGTGCAGCAAATGGATACTAGTGGGATCCCTGCAATTCATCCCCACTATGCTGGTGATTGATCCCGCTCTGACCCTCGGTGGCTTTTGAGCCCGTGCATGAGGACGCCCTGAGTCAGATGTTGGGATCAAGTGGGAGTTCCCACCCTACACTGACGAATTGTCAGGAGAAACTGGAGATAGCCACACGGAGTGCGTACAGCGCCGCACTGGTGGAAACTGCTGTTTAGACCCAGTGTAAATTGTGCCTTGTGCTGGATGGCACTATCTGGCACTAGATAGCTCCAACATTCACGAACATTCATCAATTCTAGGGATGGAATCATTCGGAGCTTTCACCAGAACAGGCATACATACACACACACAATTACTGATTTACACTAGTTCATGGCCGTGCGGCCATGCGAACCTTTCATAGAGGAAGCTCTCCGTAACCTTCCTAGTGGTCCAACAGGAGCTGCTACAGGACCTGAGCACGTGACCCCCGACATCCAATGAGAGGTCATCCCTTGGGCATGCTCAGTAGAGGAAAAGCAGGACTTAGTCCCAGGAGTGTCTGCTCGCCACTGATCAGTGCTGGTTACAATGGCTGAACCTGGAAGATCAGCAGTAACCAAGCACACAGTATCTGCCTGAGCCAGATGCTGGGACCCACATCTCCGCTGAGCATGCTCCATTGTGGCTGGAGAAGAATGGGAGACCGCAGCTGAGGTGGTTCGAGATTCCTCCTGTGCAGCGGTGGGAACTCGGCACCTAACATAGGGTTGTCTAAATATATTTCTTTTTCCAAAGGCAATTGCAACAACTTCCAATTTTTATATTACATTTTCTATGAGTTAAATTTATCTTTATCAAAAAATGTGGAAGGGAAAGTAACCGTTCAACCCTACTATATACACTCACTGGCCACTTTATTAGGTACACCTGTCCAACTTCTTGTTAACACTTAATTTCTAATCAGCCAATCACATGGCGGCAACTCAGTGCATTTAGGCATGTAGACATGGTCAAGACAATCTCCTGCAGTTCAAACCGAGCATCAGTATGGGGAAGAAAGGTGATTTGAGTGCCTTTGAACGTGGCATGGTTGTTGGTGCCAGAAGGGCTGGTCTGAGTATTTCAGAAACTGCTGATCTACTGGGATTTTCACGCACAACCATCTCTAGGGTTTACAGAGAATGGTCCGAAAAAGAAAAAAAATCCAGTGAGCGGCAGTTCTGTGGGCGGAAATGCCTTGTTGATGCCAGAGGTCAGAGGAGAATGGGCAGACTGGTTCGAGCTGATAGAAAGGCAACAGTGACTCAAATCGCCACCCGTTACAACCAAGGTAGGCCTAAGAGCATCTCTGAACGCACAGTGCGTCGAACTTTGAGGCAGATGGGCTACAGCAGCAGAAGACCACACCGGGTACCACTCCTTTCAGCTAAGAACAGGAAACTGAGGCTACAATTTGTACAAGCTCATCGAAATTGGACAGTAGAAGATTGGAAAAACGTTGCTTGGTCTGATGAGTCTCGATTTCTGCTGCGACATTCGGATGGTAGGGTCAGAATTTGGCGTAAACAACATGAAAGCATGGATCCATCCTGCCTTGTATGGAGCATCTTTGGGATGTGCAGCCGACAAATCTGCGGCAACTGTGTGATGCCATCATGTCAATATGGACCAAAATCTCTGAGGAATGCTTCCAGCACCTTGTTGAATCTATGCCACGAAGAATTGAGGCAGTTCTGAAGGCAAAAGGGGGTCCAACCCGTTACTAGCATGGTGTACCTAATAAAGTGGCCGGTGAGTGTAAGTAAGACTGCAGATGAATAAATGTAGCCTGACAATCACATGGAAATGGGTAGTTCTCAAGAGTTTAGTACACAAAGAGTAATCCTCTCTCAGGAAAATCTCTGATCATAAAAGAAAACATGACTTTGCCCTTGAATTCCATCTGTAGAATTTGGAACGTTAAATATCCATCTGTCAGGATGTGATGGAATGTGAATAGAATTTTAATACTATTATACTAATTAATTATTTGTTTTAATTTTTTTGACTAATGCTTTTTAGAATTTAAAAACCCTCGCAGCCATTTTGTGCATTGTTTCACTTGCTGGATGTGCCAAAAGAAATCATATTTCAGTGTTATACTGTGTATAAAGCAATTATGCATAATTCTATGTGGCGTTTAGTGAAATGGCTGCACATGTGTGCAATGAAACATAACACATTAACTCATTATCAAAGTGCCCTTAAAGCGCCATAATTAGTTTTAGTTTTTAATGAAAATCATTCATGAAATGATCCATATAAGCGATATTCTCATTTGCATATAGAATATTTCTAGCGTTTAATAGGACTCCAATCTTATCTGTTTCCCATGTATAATTTCCTGGTCATTACTTGCCACATTTGACTTTTGCTAATTACTGTTTGTTATAATTCACTATGATAAGCTGAGATGCAGACATAAAGCCCTATGGTAGCATTCAATGGCTATTAAAAAGGAACCTATCATGTAAAATACGCTATTAACATGCAGATAAGGGGTTAAACTGCAGGGTAACAGCATTCTGAAGCTTTCCAATACCCGCACTGAGAACCCTGCTGCCAAGAGAAAATGAACTTTATTCCTACAGACAAAAAAAAAACAACTACTAGTTCTACTGGTTACAATCTGTTTTTCCAAGCCAGATAGCTCAAGTTCACATGGACATTAACAAGCCTGTGAATTCATTAAAGAACTCAAAATGGGTTAAATACAGTCCTATGAGAACTCAGAGTGCCACACATGCATTTTGCTATTAATTACAGGCTGTTTAGTACTTTGATTCACAACAGATTTATTCGCTGTGTATGAAATTTTTAAGGGAAAATTCGACAAAAATAGCAAATTCAAATTTCAAATGATCCGCCATTCTTTAGACCATATCTTCTTTTGAACAAAGCTTCTCTCCCTTGTGAAAGAAATCAATATGGACAATATAATATTATCAGATCATGAACTTTGCTCTTCATTGCTCCACTTTTCTCAGTAAAGGTACCTTCACACGAAACGACTTTACAACGAGAACGACAATGATCCGTGACGTTGCAGTGTCCTGGATAGCGATATCGTTGTGTTTGACACGCAGCAGCGATCTGGATCCTGCTGTGATATCGCTGGTCGTTGATTAAAGTTCAGAACTTTATTTGGTCGTCAGATCGGCGTGTATCGTCGTGTTTGAAAGCAAAAGCAACGATGCCAGCAATGTTAAACATGGAGCTAACGACCTGTGAGAACGATAAGTGCGTCACCGCTACGTCACTGGATCGCTCCTGCGTCGTTCTGGAGCTGCTGTGTTTGACATCTCTACAGCGATGTAAACAGCGACGCTGCAGCTATCGGATCATTGTCGTTCTCGTTGTAAAGTCGTTTCGTGTGAAGGTACCTTTACTTCAAAGATTCTAGGTACTGAACAAATCTTATTTAGGCCCCCTTCACACGTCAAAGTTTCTGGTACTTGTGGTGTCACTTTTCATACCTACCGAAAACACTTAGACATGCACCACCATTATAATCTGACATAGTTTAGCGTATCCCCGAATCTTACCCTGGCGATTGTGAATAGTAGTAACATTACTGCTATTCACAGTCGCTGGGTACTGATGTTACTGCTAATCAGAGTCTGCAACTCATGCTGCGTTCTGCGAGACCAAGCAACTCTGATCAGCGGGGACGTCATTAATGATAACACTCTTCAGAGTTGCTGAGTCACCCTGCCCTCTGTGAGAATCGGGGACACTGATGAGCATTAGCGTAACTGCTAGCTATTTAGATTGCCGAGGCCCGATTCGGGGAATGCTGGACTGTCGGACCTGTGAAGAAACATTTTTTTAAATAAATTGATGAACAAAGGACAAGGTATTGTTTTTATTTCTCTCCTGTTATTCTTTTCAGGTATCCAATTATCAGTTTCATCAGATTTGGTGGACTATGTCAGATTCTCAGGACTATGTCGATCTGCCCTGATTGTTGTTTTTAATAAATTGATGAACCAGGAAAAGTGAGGAGCATTTATGCAAATAAAGTATTTTTTGTGTGTGCGTGTTTGTTTTTATGATAACTGGGCTAGTAGTAAGGTTGTCTGATAGACAAATATCCATTACTAAAATCAAGGCTTGATGCCAGCTGTGATTTTTGACAAATCACAGCTGTCACCAACCCCAGCTCCATTATCCCAATTTCCAATGCACCAGATCAGTCGGGAATAGCCAAGGCATTGTGATGCTGTATTTTTAGGCTGGGAGAGGCCCAATAATGCTCCCAGACTTATAATATCATCTCACAGCTGTCTGCTTTACACTTGCTGGTCATCAAAAATGGGTGGGAACCACAAGTCTTTTTTTCATGTATTTATTTAATATCTTAATACATGTGCAGCAAGCTAAACATGCAGGGCACTAATTATATATCTCACAACTTTAACTTTTATTACTCAGATTACTGACATAATGCACTGCAATGCATTTTAACTGTCATTGCTACACTTAAAGAATGCCTTTTACACCATGCTCCTGGAATAGTCGTAACAAGCCACCATAGGTGCCAAACCCATAGGTCATCATGACGACCTTGGCAACACATGGCAACAATAGGTTGACAATCCTGTAGGAGGGGGAGCCCCATCTCACTCCCAGCCTTCTAAATGCTGCAATCACTATTAATAACGACATTAAGGGAGTTAACTGGCTCTTGGCGATGACAGCCGAGGCTCCACTATTAGTTAAAAAGTTTCTGGCAGTGATTGTGTGGGCACTGTTCCTGCATGATTGCCATTACATAAATTTACATCATTTTGAGAGAACCCCTCCCTATCATGACATAAACTTAGATCAAATGTTGTGAAGATGTTAAAGTGACTACAAATCAATTTACCTCTATTGAGGACTGGGTTAAAAAAAGTATGTCAAAACTGTAGACAAAATAGGCATTTACAATGCATGATAATCATCAATAAGCATTGTTAAAATGTCTTGTTTCATGATTATCTTGCCATGTAAATAGGCTGCCCAATGAACAAGTGAAATGCTCACTTTTTTGGTGAAATACACTTATATGCAGTAGAAAGGATCACTGTTGATAGCGGAACATCATGCTGTGTAAACAGGAATCGCATTGCCGAGAACAATGGCAGCTTATGCGCACTGAACGATCAAGTATAGATCGCTCAATTCACATCCTTTGTAAATAGACATTCAAACAACCACCAATTGATAAAGGTTTACTGATCGATGGAAATATCGTCTGTGTAAATGGACCTATATGCAACTTATAAGGCAACATGATAAGTTTATTAGTGTCAGGTAACAATGGGTGGACTGAATTTCTGTCACCAATCTTTTTTGTTTTTCTTCAAAAGAAGCAACTGCCAGATAAGTCTTTTGCAGCAAATCCCTCACAGATTACAGGAGCTCTTTGTTAGAGCTAGCGGAACGCACTGAGTAATGAGAGATATATACGAGGTGCGTTCGCAGCCCGGGGTCCACCATGCAGAGATACATGCTGCTAAGTAATGGCGGATGGACACTGAGCTCACACATGAGTTAACCTCACCCCGTGTGAAATGTAAGTGACCTCTGTTGCCTCACAGAGTCGCGCTGTACACAGAAAACTATTACCCTAACTAGGGTTCTGCTTGCTCTGGAACTCTTCTGAGCTAACCACACACGTGAAGGAACCAGATGCTAAGCAAAGGCCAATTGCCTCCACTGATGCTAGCTGCCTGCCTGATTGTACAGCCCCAGAACTAAACAGACTCTCCACATATGACTGAGTGGTAGAGCATCCACTGGCAACAGCCAAACACAATTGATACTAGCGCATGGCCGTGCGGCCATGCTAATTTTTTATAGTTGTAGCTTCTTCAGGACCTTCCTAGTGGACGAATAGGAGCTGAAACAGGACCTGAGCATGTGACCCCCGACCGCCAATGAGAGGTCTTCCCTTGGGCATGCTCAGAAAGAGAAAAGCAGGACTTAGTCCCAGAAGTGTCTGCTCGCCGCTGACCAGTACTGGCTACAATGGCTGGAAGGGCAGCAGTAACTAAGCGCACAGTATCTGCCTGAGCCAGATGCTGGGATCGACGTCTCTGCTGAGTAGGCTCCACTGTGGCTGGAGAAGAATGGGAGACCGCAGCTGAGGTGGTTGGGATGGTGATGGGATTAGGTAGCACTATTAGCATATAAGCACACATCAATAAACAAAGCTTAACACACTCAATGTACAGTCACTATTACAGACTTAATCCCCCATCACACTAAGGGTACCGTCACACATTGAAATTTTCATCGCTGCGACGGCACGATTCGTGACGTCGCAGCGTCGTATAATCATCGCTCCAGCGTCGTAGACTGCGGTCACACGTTGCAATCACGGCGCTGGAGCGATGCCGAAGTCCCCGGGTAACCAGGGTAAACATCGGGTAACTAAGCGCAGGGCCGCGCTTAGTAACCCGATGTTTACCCTGGTTACCAGCGTAAACGTAAAAAAACAAACAGTACATACTCACCCGTCGGTGTCCTTCAGGTCCCTTGCCGTCTGCTTCCTGCTCTGAGTGCAGCCGTACAGTGAGAGCAGATCGCAGCACCGCTGCGCTCTGCTCTCACTTTCCGGCCGGCACTCAGAGCAGGAAGCAGACGGCAAGGGACCTGAAGGACACCGACGGGTGAGTATGTACGGTTTGTTTTTTTACGTTTACGCTTGTAACCAGGGTAAACATCGGGTTACTAAGCGCGGCCCTGCGCTTAGTTACCCGATGTTTACCCTGGTTACAAGCGAACGCATCGCTGGATCGCTGTCACACACAACGATCCAGCGATGTCAGCGGGTGATCAAGCGACGAAAGAAAGTTCCAAACGATCTGTTACGACGTACGATTCTCAGCAGGGTGTCTGATCGCAGTAGCGTGTCAGACACAGCGATATCGTAACGATATCGCTAGAACGTCACGAATCGTAACGTCGTAGCGATGGAAATTTCAATGTGTGACGGTACCCTTAGGGAGATCGCTGCTGAGTCACAAGTTTTGTGACGCAACAGCGACCTCAGTAGCGATCTCGCTATGTGTGACACGTAGCAGTGACCAGGCCCCTGCTGTGAGATCGCTGGTCATGTCGGAATGGCCTGGACCTTTTTTTGATCATTGAGGTCCCGCTGACATCGCTGAATCGGTGTGTGTGACACGGATTCAGCGATGTCTTCACTGGTAACCAGGGTAAACATCGGGTTACTAAGCGCAGGGCCGTGCTTAGTAACCCGATGTTTACCCTGGTTACCGTCGTAAATGTAAAAAAAACCAAACACTACATACTCACATTCCGGTGTCTGTCGAGTCCCTTGCCATCTGCTTCCCGCACTGACTGACTGCCGGCCGTAAAGTGAAAGCACAGCACAGCGGTGACGTCACCGCTCTGCTGTTAGGGCCGGCGCTCAGTCAGTGCAGGAAGCAGACGCCGGGGGACGCGAAGGTGAGTATGTACTGTTTGTTTTTTACATTTTACACGGGTAACCAGGGTAAACATCGGGTTACTAAGCTCGGCCCTGCGCTTAGCAACCCGATGTTTACCCTGGTTACCCGGGGACCTCGGCATCGTTGGTCGCTGGAGAGCTGTCTGTGTGACAGCTCCCCAGCGACCACACAGCGACTAAACAGCGACGCTGCAGCGATCGGCATCGTTGTCTGTATCGCTGCAGCATCGCTAAGTGTGACGGGGCCTTTAAGGTACCTTCACACTAAGGGTACCGTTACACAAAACGATTTACCAACGATCACAACCAGCGATACGACCTGGCCGTGATCGTTGGTAAGTCGTTGTGTGGTCACTGGGGAGCTGTCACACAGACAGCTCTCCAGCGACCAACGATGCCGAAGTCCCCGGGTAACCAGGGTAAACATCGGGTTGCTAAGCGCAGGGCCGCGCTTAGTAACCCGATGTTTACCCTGGTTACCAGTGTAAATGTAAAAAAACAAACACTACATACTCACATTCGCGTCCCCCGGTGTCCGCTTCCCTGCACTGTGTGAGCGCCGGCCCTAACAGCAGAGCGGTGAAGTCACCGCTGTGCTTTGCTTTCCGCCCGGCACTGACTCACTCAGTGCAGGAAGCTCTGAACAGCAGCGCGGACGCCGGGGGACGTGACAGACATCAGAAGGTGAGTATGTAGTGTTTTTTTTTTACTTTTACAATGGTAACCAGGGTAAATATTGGGTTACTAAGCGCGGCCCTGTGCTTAGTAACCCGATATTTACCCTGGTTACCATTGTAAAACATCGCTGGCATCGTTGCTTTTGCTGTCAAACACGACGATACACGCCGATCTGACGACCAAATAAAGTTCTGAACTTTCAGCAACGACCAGCAATATCACAGCAGGATCCAGATCGCTGCTGCGTGTCAAACACAACGATATCGCTATCCAGGATGCTGCAACATCACGGATCACTATCGTTATCGTTGTAAAGTTGCTTAGTGTGAAGGTATCTTTACACAGTATGTTAGATAGTATATAAGTGGGCAAGACTGTCTTCTTGACCCACCAGACATAAACACTTAAATTCACAAGCCAATATACAGATAAAAACCCAGTTCTTTTGGTTTTTGCAAAAACATGGTTGTCTGGGAAATTAAGATACAATCTGGTTTCTTCACAGTAGCCAGTACTGGTCAGCAGTGAGCAGACACTTCTGGGACTAACCCCCGAGCATGCTCGAGAAAACTCGAGTAACGAGTATATTCACTCATCACTAGTGTTAAGCGATACCTTCCGATATTTGAAAGTATCGGTATCGGATTGGATCGGCCGAAATCCAAAAAATATCGGATATCGCCGATACCGATACCCGATACCAATACAAGTCAATGGGACACAAATATCGGAAGTGATCCTGGATGATTCCCAGGGTCTGAAGGAGAGGAAACTCTCCTTCAGGCCCTGGGATCCATATTCATATAAAAAATAAAGAATACAAATAAAAAATATGGGTATACTCACCCTCGGACGAGCCCTGGCTGTCACCGCTGCAAGCGTCTGCCTCCGTTCCTAAGAATGCAGAGTGAAGGACCTTCGATGATGTCGCAGCTTGTGATTGGTCGCGTGACCGCTCATGTGACCGCTCACGCGACCAATCACAAGCCGCGACGTCATCGCAGGTCCTACACTCACTGCATTCTTAGGAGCGGAGGCTGCCGGTTGCACCGTTGAGGTCCAGGGTCCGTCCAAGGGGTGAGTATATCCATATTTTTATTTTTATTCTTTATTTTTTACATGAATATGGATCCCAGGGCCTGAAGGAGAGTCTCCTCTCCTCCAGACCCTGGGAACCATACGTACCGCACACGCCTGGGAACTTATAGGAACTTCCGATTCCGATTTCCGATATCACAAAAATATCGGAACTCGGTATCGGAATTCTGATACAGCGAATATCAGCCGATACTCGATATTTGCAGTATCGGAATGCTCAACACTACTCATCACTAGATATTATATGATAGTATAAGGACTTATATTGGCAGACGTAGTGATGTGCTCCCACGTGGTCAGACACAGTCATTACACAACATGTAAAAGGGAAACATTTATAAGATGATCTCAGCACATTTTAACACATATAATTGTACCACTAATTATTATTTTAAGATTGATTAACCTTTCGTACTCATTTGTTCTTATGATTTCAATTTTAATGCTTAAAAAGTTGCTGAATTATTTTGTAAATTGGAAAATTTTCAATAAAAACTTATTAAATGAAAATAATAATAATAATAATAATAATAATAATAATGTGAAACATGGACATTACCTGCAAATTTGACGTGGAACTTATTCTCGGGTTTCAATATCTGAACATACAGGGGACAATTTGGAGCAAAGTCTTTGACGGCCCAGGCCCTTAATATTGTTTGGTGGTCCTAAATAGCAAACACATATTAATTTATTGCATTAATATTATGTGCTTTATAGTAATTAGAAGGGTTTCTGTTAGAAAACAATGCTAACAATCACAAAAAGCAGGATACACAACTAATGTTGGAACAAGTGAGACATAACAAACAGTGTATTTCCACACACAACAGACATGCGCACCTATATAGTATATTATAAAATAGTAGGAATCTTATCCTATAAAAGATATCAAACATAAGTTAAATATAGCCAGTCAACCATTGTTATGCCCCATTCTTGAGTCACATGATCTTGTCTTTGGATAAAAATATCAATTGATTTTAGATGTGCATGAGAGCCTATATTTAAGCCTTTTTTTAAAGGGAATCTGTCACCCCCGGGACATTTATGACCTATTACTATGGGCATACAGGTAATAGAGATGTTAATCTAGTCTTACTTGCATGCCTCACAGTTGCTGTCTAGATGTGGAAAAATAGCCTTTTATTTCATTATGCTTAAGATTTCTTCCAGGCTCAAGGGTGTGCGATGACTGGACGAAATCCTGCCTCCGCTTTACATTATACTACCACTTCACTCCCAGGCACATCACACTGACATGTTTCGTACAGTTGTGGTGCTTGAATCCCGCGCATGCGCCCTGCACTTCCTCGACAGTCTGTACTTCATCCTTCTTTCTATGGTCCGGTTCTTGTGCACTGACGGCGGCATGTAATTATAATGAATTCTTCTAATCCAGGATATCTCTGTACTGGGCCACATTCATGTTTCCTTCAGTGAAAACCAGTTATCCTGTCCCTGCAGCTGAAAAACACCCCCACAGCATGATGCTGCCACCACCATGTTTCACTGTTTGGGTTGTATTGGGCAGGTGATGAGCAGTGCCTGGTTTTCTCCACACATACCGTTTAGAATTATCACCAAAAAGGTCTCTATTTGTCTTATCAGACCAGAGAATCTTATTTCTCATTGTCTGGGAGTCCTTCTTGTGTTTTTTTTAGCAAACTCTATGTGGGCTTTCAGATGTCTTGCACTGAGGAGAGGCTTCCGTTGCGCCACTCTGCAATAAAGGCCCGACTGGTGGAGGGCTGCAGTGATAGTTGACTTTGTGAAACTTTCTCCCATCTCCCTACTGCATCTCTGGAGCTCAGCCACAGTGATTTTGGGGTTCTTCTTTACCTTTCTCATCAAGGCTCTTCTCCCACGATTGCTCAGTTTGGTTGGACGGCGAGTTCTAGAAATACTTCTGGTTGTCCCAAACATCTTCCATTTAAGTATTATGGGGAACACTGTGCTCTTAGGAACCTTGAGTACTGCCAAAATCATGTTGTAACCTTGGCCAGATGTGTGCCTTGCCACAATCTGTCTCTGAGCTCTTTTGCCAGTTCCTTTGACCTCATGATTCTCATTTGGTCTGACATGCACTGTGAGCTGTGAGGTCTTATATAGACAGATGTGTGCCTTTCCCAATCAAGTCCTATCAGTTTAACCCCTTAATCCCATATGACGTACTTTCCCATCGAGGTGACCTGGGACTTAATTCCCAGTGATGGGATATTACGTCATATGCGATCGGCCGCTCCTGGTACATTAACCCCGGCACACTGCGATCAAAGATGATCATAGTGTAGGCGGTATAGGAAAGCATCGCGCAGGGAGGGGGCTCCCTGCATGCTTCCCTGAGACCCTGGGAGCAACGCAATGTGATCGCGTTGCTCCGAGGGTCTCCTACCTCCTCCTCCCTGAAGGCCCAGATCCAAAATGGCAACGGAGGGCCTTCCGGGTCCTGCAGTGAGGTGGCTTGCAAGCACCTGCTCAGAACAAGCGCTTGGAAGTGTCCCTGCAGTGCTTGTCAGATCGCTGATCTGACACAGTGCTCTGCAAAGTGTCAGGTCAGCGATCTGTTCTTATAACATGATGCCCCCCCTGGGGCAATGTTATAGAGTAAAGAAAAAAAATATTCACACATGTAAAAAAAAAAAAAAACAATTCCTAAATAAAGAAAAAAAAATATTGTTCCCATAAATACATTTCTTTATCTAAAAAAACAACAATAAAAGTACACATATTTAGTATTGCCGCATCCGTAATGACCTGACCTATAAAACTGTCCCACTAGTTAACCCCTCCAGTGACCACCGTAAAAAAAGGAGGCAAAAAACGCTTTAATATCATACCGCCGAACAAAAAGTGAAATAACACGCGATCAAAAAGACGGATATAAATAACCATGGTACCGCTGAAAACGTCATCTTGTCCCGCAAAAAACAACCTGCCATACAGCATCATCAGCAAAAAAGGAAAAAAGTTATAGTCCTCAGAATAAAGCGATGCAAAAATAATTATTTTTTATATAAAATAGTTTTTATCGTATAAAAGCGCCAAGACATAAAAAAAAATCATATAAATGAGGTATCGCTATAATTGTACTAACCCAAAGAATAAAACTGCTATATCAATTTTACCAAATGTGGAATGGTATAAACGCACCCCCCGAAAAGAAATTCATGAATAGCTGTTTTTTAGTAATTCTGCCTCACAAAAAATTGAATAAAAAGCGATCAAAAAATGTCACATGCCCGAAAATGGTACCAATAAAAATGTCAACTCGTCTCACAGAAAACAAGACCTCCCATGACTCTGTGGACCAAAATATTGAAAAATTATAGCTCTCAAAATGTGGAGACGCGAAAACTATATTTTGCAAAAAAAAGCGTCTTTTAGTGTGTGACGGCTGCCAATCACAAAAATCCGTGAAAAACCTGATATAAAAGTAAATCAAACCCCCCTTCATCACCCCCTTAGTTAGGGAAAAATAATAAAATAAAATAAATGTATTTATTTCCATTTTCCCATTAGGGTTAGGGCTAGGGTTGTGGCTAGGGTTAGGGTTGGGGCTAGGGTTAGGGTTAGGGTTGGGGATAGGGTTGGGGCTAGGGTTAGGGTTGGGGCAAGGGTTAGGGCTAGGGTTAGGGTTGGGGCTGGGGTTAGGGTTGGGGCTAAGGCTAGGGTTGAGGCTAGGGTTAGGGCTAGGGTTAGAGTTGGGGTTAGGGTTGGGGCTAGGGTTAGGGTTGGGGCTAGGGCTAGGGTTAGGGTTGGGGCTAGGTTTGGGGTTAGCGCTACAATTAGGGTTGGGGCTAAAGTTAAGATTAGGGTTGTGGCTAGCTAAAGTTAGGAGTAGGGTTGGGGTTAAAGTTAGGTTTAGGGTTTTGGCTAAAGTTAGGGTTAGGGTTGGAGCTAAAGTTAGGGTTAGGGTTTGGATTACATTTACGGTTGGGATTAGGGTTAGGGGTGTGTAAGGGTTAAGGGAGTGGTTAGGGTTATGGTTGGGATTAGGGTTAGGGGTGTGTTGAAGTTAGGGGTGTGGTTAGGGTTGGAATTAGGGTTAGGGGTGTGGTTGGGGTTAGGGTTAGGTGCATGTTCGGGTTAGAGGTGTGGTTAGGGTTATAGTAGCCACCTTTTGCTTTGATGACTGCTTTGCACACTCTTGGAATTCTCTTGATGAGCTTCAAGAGGTAGTCATCAGAAATGGTCTTCCAACAATCTTGAAGGAGTTCACAGAGATGCTTAGCACTTGATGGCCCTTTTGCCTTCACTCTGCGGTCCAGCTCACCCCAAACCACCTTGATTGAGTTCAGATCTGGTGACTGTGGAGGCCAGGTCCTCTGGCATAGCACCCCATCACTCTCCTTCTTGGTCAAATAGCCCTTACACAGCCTGGAGGTGTGTTTGTGGTCATTATCCTTGTGAAAAATAAGTGATGGTCCAACTAAACGCAAACCGGATGAAATAGCATGCCGCTGCAAGATGCTGTGGTGGCCATGCTGGTTCAGTATGCCTTCAATTTTGAATAAATCCCCAACAGTGTCACCAGCAAAGCATCCCCATACCATCACACCTCCTCCTCTATGCTTCACGGTGGGAACCAGGCATGTAGAGTCCATCCGTTCACCTTTTCTGCATCACACAAAGACACGGTGGTTGGAACCAAAGATCTCAAATTTGGACTCATCAGACCAAAGCATAGATTTACACTGGCCTAATGTCCATTCCTTGTGTTCTTTAGTCCAAACAAATCTCTTCTGCTTGTTGCCTGTTCTTAGCAGTGGTTTCCTAGCAGCTATTTTACCATGAAGGCCTGCTGCACAAAGTCTCAGTTGTTGTAGACATGTGTTTGCTGCAAGAACTCTGTGTGGCATTGACCTGGTCTCTAATCTGAGCTGCTGTTAACCTGCGATTTCTGAGGCTGGTGACTCGGATAAACTTATTCTCAGAAGCAGAGGTGACTCTTGGTCTTCCTTTCCTGGGATGGTCCTCATGTGAGCCATTTTCTTTGTAGCGCTCGACGGTAATGATGGCCACTCGCTTTTCTTTACTTAGCTGCTTTTTTCTTGCCATAATACAAATTCTAACAGTCTATTCAGTAAGACTATCGGCTGTGTATCCACCAGACTTCTGCTCTACACAACTGATGGTCCCAACCACATTTATAAGGCAAGAAATCCCACTTATTAAGCCTGACAGGGCACACCTGTGAAGTGAAAACCATTTCCAGTGACTACCTCTTGAAGCTCATCAAGAGAATGCCAAGAGTGTGCAAAGCAGTCATCAAAGCAAAAGGTGGCTTACTTTGAAGAACCTAAAATATAAGACATATTTTCAGTTGTTTCACACTTTTTTGTTCAGTATATAATTCCACATATGTTAATTCATAGTTTTGATGCCTTCAGTGCGAATTAACAATTTTCATAATCATAAAAATACAGAAAATCTATAAATGAGAAGGTGTGTCCAAACTTTTGGTCTGTACTCTATATGTGATATTTTATTCTTATTTTATTATTATATATTTATTTATTTTTATTTATTTATATATATATATTTATTATATTTTATTATTACTATTTATATATTTTATATTATTTATATTTACTCAGTTATGGCATTAGGACATTGACAAGAAGGCTTGACAAGATGAAGAAGAAATAAAGAAAATGCTTGTGAAACGAGTATTGTTGAGCATTCCGATACCGCAAGTATCGGGTATCGGCCGATATTTGCGGTATCGGAATTCCGATACCGAGTTCCGATACTTTCAGTATATCGGATACCTGAATCGGAAGTTCCCATAATTCAAAGAGCCAGAATTCAGCCAATGAGGAATCATTAGAAGTGTGGGCACATCCTGTTCTGCATGTTAGGCATGTAACTACTGGCATGGCTGTGATTGGCTGCTGAAATGATGTCATGATGCACTATAAAAGTCGCCACCGCCATTTTGGGTTCACTCTGCTGTGAATTTAGTTAGGGACAGGATGCTGTGTTCTGACTGAGAGCAAGTTTTGAGGTAGCGATTTGCTTCATTGTGCTTTACCCAGGCTAATTTAGCAACCGCTGTGTGAGAACCTTGTTTTTGCCTTGCCGCGCTGTTCACGGCTGTCTCCAAGGTCTCTGTGTGTGTGAGTGCAGCTTACTCTGTAGTCTGTTCTGCAGCCACCACCAGTTGTAGTCAGCTCAGGGTGTGTCACTGCCTCATACTGTTCCATTGTCCTTTTTTCAATAAGTGCAGCCTGCTGCACATTTTTTCAAATGTATCCTATTAGTGGGTTTCCATCCGTATCCTGCTAGATTGTGGAAAAACACTATATAGGATTACATAGAGGAGCTTTTTTGCTGCTGAGGATGATGAAGAAAGTGTGGGAGAAGTTAAATAGAAGGTGAAGAGCATGGAAGTAGCGAAACATAAATATCTGCCAAAATATAAAAAATCTTAACATAGTCAATATCTTTGTAACTCTGAACGTCTTAAAAAAATAATAATTCCTGCTATTCCATTTGATTGGCCTAAACCTCTATGCCTTTAATGTCTCCTCCACCTCCCCCAATACATCCTACATTATTCTTAGTTGTTTTCCTTCATGTAGAATTAATCTACAAGGAAAGAAAGGGTTTATTTTAATTCCGATATTTTTGTCCCATTGACTTGCATTGGTATCGGGTATCGGTATCGGCGATATCTGATATTTTTTGAATATCAGCCGATCCAATCCGATACCGATACTTCTGGATATCGGGAGGTATCGCTCAACACTAGAGACGATACGTCAGCGATAAGTAACTGGATGTACATATTTATTCTACACTCACCGGCCACTTTATTAGGTACACCTGTCCAACTTCTTGTTAACACTTAATTTCTAATCAGCCAATCACATGGCGGCAACTCAGTGCATTTAGGCATGTAGACATGGTCAAGACAATCTCCTGCAGTTCAAACCGAGCATCAGTATGGGGAAGAAAGGTGATTTGAGTGCCTTTGAACGTGGCATGGTTGTTGGTGCCAGAAGGGCTGGTCTGAGTATTTCAGAAACTGCTGATCTACTGGGATTTTCAAGCACAACCATCTCTAGGGTTTACAGAGAATGGTCCGAAAAAGAAAAAAAATCCAGTGAGCGGCAGTTCTGTGGGCGGAAATGCCTTGTTGATGCCAGAGGTCAGAGGAGAATGGGCAGACTGGTTCGAGCTGATAGAAAGGCAACAGTGACTCAAATCGCCACCCGTTACAACCAAGGTAGGCCTAAGAGCATCTCTGAACGCACAGTGCATCGAACTTTGAGGCAGATGGGCTACAGCAGCAGAAGACCACACCGGGTACCACTCCTTTCAGCTAAGAACAGGAAACTGAGGCTACAATTTGTACAAGCTCATCGAAATTGGACAGTAGAAGATTGGAAAAACGTTGCTTGGTCTGATGAGTCTCGATTTCTGCTGCGACATTCGGATGGTAGGGTCAGAATTTGGCGTAAACAACATGAAAGCATGGATCCATCCTGCCTTGTATGGAGCATCTTTGGGATGTGCAGCCGACAAATCTGCGGCAACTGTGTGATGCCATCATGTCAATATGGACCAAAATCTCTGAGGAATGCTTCCAGCACCTTGTTGAATCTATGCCACGAAGAATTGAGGCAGTTCTGAAGGCAAAAGGGGGTCCAATCCGTTACTAGCATGGTGTACCTAATAAAGTGGCCGGTGAGTGTATATTTACACTGCATGGGGAAAGTTTACACAGACCGACCGGTAGAGCTAGACAACTACCATTCGGTAAACCATTACCAATCGGCAGTCATTTAATAGCCTGTTTACACAGACAAACTGCAGTAAATGATGCGCACTGAGCAATGTATAATAGATCTGTAGTAGATCACTTAGTGCAGGTAGGCCGACATTGTTCTCTACAGTGTCACTCCTGTTTACATAGAATAATGCACTGCTGAAAATGATGATTTTTCGTGATGCACAAAACATCATTTTGCCTCATGAACAAGCGTTTTTCTCTTGTTATGTATAGGGCTGTTCCTTATTATATTGCATCCTCTCTTGTTATGTATAGAGCTGTCCTTCTTATCTATAATATAACGCTGGGAGCGTCACTCTGTCCGAAGCCATTATAGACTGTGCAAGTGCAAGTGCTGGCGCAGTTTGGACCCCACAGAGTGACGCTCCCAGGAGATCGCGGTATGCGTTAGCACTGAACGCACACCGCGATCTCCAACTGAAAAGCAGGTACCAGCCAGGAGGGTGTGAGTATGCTATATTTAACTGACTGTCCCGTTCCACCGATGCGCGCTGCTCCATCCTCTGCCTGTGACGTTCAGAGGGCACGATGACGTGCTTAATGCGCGCCGCCCTCTGACTGAACAGTCACAGCCAGAGGATGTGGAGGATGAAGCGGCGCGCAGCAGTGGAACGGGACAGTCAGGTAAATATAGCAAGTGCCGGGGGCCTGAGCTAGCGGCGACTCCGGCACCTGACCCCCACAGTGCGCCGGTGTCCCCGCCTGCTCAGGCCCACGGCACTCGGCGCCCAGCACAGCCACGCACAGCCACCTGCACTCACCACAGCCACGCACAGCCGCCCGCACTCAGCACAGCCACGCACAGCCGCCCACACTCAGCACCGCCACGCACAGCCGCCCACACTCAGCACAGCCACGCACAGCCACCCGCATTCACCACAGCCACGCACAGCCGCCCGCACTCAGCACAGCCACGCACAGCCGCCCACACTCAGCACCGCCACGCACAGCCGCCCGCACTCACCACTGCCACGCACAGCCGCCAGCACTCACCACCGCCACGCACAGCCGCCCGCACTCAGCACCGCCACGCACAGCCGCCCGCACTCACCACAGCCACGCACAGCTGCCCGCACTCAGCACCGCCACGCACAGCCGCCCGCACTCAGCACCGCCATGCACAGCCGCCCGCACTCAGCTCCGCCACGCACAGCCACCCGCACTCAGAACCGCCACGCACAGCCGCCCGCACTCACCACAACCACGCACAGCCGCCCACACTCACCACCGCCACGCACAGCCGCCCGCACTCACCACAGCCACGCACAGCCACCAGCACTCAGCACCGCCACGCAGAGCTGTCCGCATTCACCACAGCCACGCACAGCCGCCTGCACTCACCACAGCCATGCACAGCCGCCCGCACTCACCACAGCCATGCACAGCCGCCCGCACTCACCACAGCCACGCACAGCCGCCTGCACTCAGCACAGCCACGCACAGCCGCCCACACTCAGCATCGCCATGCACAGCCGCCCACACTCACCACAGCCACGCACAGCCACCCGCACTCAGCACCGCCACGCACAGCCGCTCGCACTCACCACCGCCACACACAGCCGCCCGCACTCAGCATCGCCACGCACAGCCACCGGCACTCAGCACCGCCACACACAGCCGCCCACACTCAGAACCGCCAGGCACAACCGCCCGCACTCACCACAGCCACGCACAGCCACCCGCACTCACCACAGCCATGCACAGCCGCCCGCACTCAGCACAGCCACGCACAGCCGCCCGCACTCACCACAGCCACGCACAGCCGCCCGCACTCACCATAGCCACGCACAGCCGCCCGCACTCAGCACCGCCACGCACAGCCGCCCGCACTCACCACAGCCACGCACAGCCGCCCGCACTCAGCACCGCCACGCACAACCGCCCGCACTCACCACAGCCACGCACAGCCGCCCGCTCTCACCACAGCCATGCACAGCCGCCCGCACTCAGAACAGCCACGCACAGCCACCCGCACTAAGCACCGCCACGCGCAGCCGCCCACACCGCCATGCACAGCCGCCCGCACTCTGCACCGCCACGCACAGCCGCCCGCACTCAGCACCGCCATGCACAGCCGCCCGCACTCAGCTCCGCCACGCACAGCCACCCGCACTCAGAACCGCCACGCACAGCCGCCCGCACTCACCACAACCACGCACAGCCGCCCACACTCACCACCGCCACGCACAGCCGCCCGCACTCACCACAGCCACGCACAGCCACCAGCACTCAGCACCGCCACGCAGAGCTGTCCGCATTCACCACAGCCACGCACAGCCGCCTGCACTCACCACAGCCATGCACAGCCGCCCGCACTCACCACAGCCATGCACAGCCGCCCGCACTCACCACAGCCACGCACAGCCGCCTGCACTCAGCACAGCCACGCACAGCCGCCCACACTCAGCATCGCCATGCACAGCCGCCCACACTCACCACAGCCACGCACAGCCACCCGCACTCAGCACCGCCACGCACAGCCGCTCGCACTCACCACCGCCACGCACAGCCGCCCGCACTCAGCATCGCCACGCACAGCCACCGGCACTCAGCACCGCCACACACAGCCGCCCACACTCAGAACCGCCAGGCACAACCGCCCGCACTCACCACAGCCACGCACAGCCACCCGCACTCACCACAGCCATGCACAGCCGCCCGCACTCAGCACAGCCACGCACAGCCGCCCGCACTCACCACAGCCACGCACAGCCGCCCGCACTCACCATAGCCACGCACAGCCGCCCGCACTCAGCACCGCCACGCACAGCCGCCCGCACTCACCACAGCCACGCACAGCCGCCCGCACTCAGCACCGCCACGCACAACCGCCCGCACTCACCACAGCCACGCACAGCCGCCCGCTCTCACCACAGCCATGCACAGCCGCCCGCACTCAGAACAGCCACGCACAGCCACCCGCACTAAGCACCGCCACGCGCAGCCGCCCACACCGCCATGCACAGCCGCCCGCACTCTGCACCGCCACGCACAGCCGCCCGCACTCAGCACCGCCACGCACAGCCGCCCACACTCAGCACTGCCACGCACAACGGCCCGCACTCACCACAGCCACGCACAGCCGGCCACACTCACCACAGCCACGCACAGCCGCCCGCACTCAGCACAGCCACGCACAGCCACCCGCACTCACCGCAGCCACGCACAGCCGCCCGCACTCACAACAGGCACGCACAGCAGCCGGCACTCACCACAGCCATGCACAGCCGCAGTCACTCAGCACAGCTGCCAGCACTCAGCACAGCCGCCGGCACTCAGCACAGCCGCGCACAGCCGCCGGCACTCAGCACAGCCGCCGGCACTCAGCACAACTGCCGGCACTCAGCACAGCCGTCCGCACTCACCACAGCCGCCCGCACTCACCACAGCCGCCCGCATTTACCACAGCCACGCACAGCTGCCCACGCTCACCACAGCCACGCACAGCCGCCCGCACTCACCACAGCCACGCACAGCCACCCGCACTAACCACAGCCACGCACAGCTGCCCGCACTCACCACAGCCACGCACAGCCGCCGGAGCTCAGCACAGCCACGCACAGTCGCTGGCACTCAGCACAGCCGCCGGCACTCAGCACAGCCGCGCACAGCCGCTCGCACTCACCACAGCCACGCACAGCCGCCCGCACTCACCACAGCCACGCACAGCCGCCCGCACTCACCACAGCCACGCACAGCTGCCCACACTCACCACAGCCACGCACAGCCGCCCGCACTCACCACAGCCATGCACAGCCGCCCGCACTCAGCACCGCCACACACAGCCGCCCGCACTCAGCACCGCCACGCACAGCCGCCCGCACTCACCACAGCCACGCACAGCCGCCCGCACTCACCACAGCCACAAACAGCCGCCCGCACTCACCACAGCTACGCACAGCCGCCCGCACTCAGCACCGCCACGCACAGACGCCTGCACTCAGCACCGGCAGGCACAGCCGCCTGCACTCACCACAGCCATGCACAGCTGCCCGCACTCACCACAGCCACGCACAGCCGCCCGCACTCACCACAGCCTCGCACAGCCGCCCGCACTCAGTACCACCACGCACAGCCGCCCGCACTCAGCACCGCCACGCACAGCCGCCCAGCACAGCTGCCGGCACTCAGCACAGCCACCGGCACTCAGCACAGCCATCCGCACTCACCACAGCCGCGCACAGCTGCCCGCACTCAGCACCGCCATGCACAACCGCCCGCGCTCAGCACCGCCATGCACAGCTGCCCGCGCTCAGCACCTCCGCCATGCACAGCCGCCGGCGCTCAGCACCGCCATGCACAGCCGCTGGCACTCAGCACCGCCAAGCACAGCCGCCGGCGCTCAGCACCGCCACGCACAGCCGCTGGTGCTCAGCACCGCCACGCACAGCCGCCCGCACTCAGAACCGCCACGCACAGCCGCCCGCACTCACCACAACCACGCACAGCCGCCCACACTCACCACCGCCACGCACAGCCGCCCGTACTCACCACAGCCACGCACAGCCACCAGCACCCAGCACCGCCACGCAGAGCTGTCCGCATTCACCACAGCCACGCACAGCCGCCTGCACTCACCACAGCCATGCACAGCCGCCCGCACTCACCACAGCCATGCACAGCCGCCCGCACTCACCACAGCCACGCACAGCCGCCTGCACTCAGAACAGCCACGCACAGCCGCCCACACTCAGCATCGCCATGCACAGCCGCCCACACTCACCACAGCCACGCACAGCCACCCGCACTCAGCACCGCCACGCACAGTCGCTCGCACTCACCACCGCCACGCACAGCCGCCCGCACTCAGCATCGCCACGCACAGCCACCGGCACTCAGCACCGCCACACACAGCCGCCCACACTCAGAACCGCCAGGCACAACCGCCCGCACTCACCACAGCCACGCACAGCCACCCGCACTCACCACAGCCATGCACAGCCGCCCGCACTCAGCACAGCCACGCACAGCCGCCCGCACTCACCACAGCCACGCACAGCCGCCCGCACTCACCATAGCCACGCACAGCCGCCCGCACTCAGCACCGCCACGCACAGCCGCCCGCACTCACCACAGCCACGCACAGCCGCCCGCACTCAGCACCGCCACGCACAACCGCCCGCACACACCACAGCCACGCACAGCCGCCCGCTCTCACCACAGCCATGCACAGCCGCCCGCACTCAGAACAGCCACGCACAGCCGCCCGCACTAAGCACCGCCACGCGCAGCCGCCCACACCGCCATGCACAGCCGCCCGCACTCTGCACCGCCATGCACAGCCGCCCGCTCTCAGCACCGCCACGCACAGCCGCCCACACTCAGCACTGCCACGCACAACGGCCCGCACTCACCACAGCCACGCACAGCCGGCCACACTCACCACAGCCACGCACAGCCGCCCGCACTCAGCACAGCCACGCACAGCCACCCGCACTCACCGCAGCCACGCACAGCCGCCCGCACTCACAACAGGCACGCACAGCAGCCGGCACTCACCACAGCCATGCACAGCCACAGTCACTCAGCACAGCTGCCAGCACTCAGCACAGCCGCCGGCACTCAGCACAGCCGCGCACAGCCGCCGGCACTCAGCACAGCCGCCGGCACTCAGCACAACTGCCGGCACTCAGCACAGCCGTCCGCACTCACCACAGCCGCCCGCACTCACCACAGCCGCCCGCATTTACCACAGCCACGCACAGCTGCCCACGCTCACCACAGCCACGCACAGCCGCCCGCACTCACCACAGCCACGCACAGCCAACCGCACTCACCACAGCCACGCACAGCTGC
This sequence comes from Ranitomeya variabilis, assembly GCF_051348905.1. Classification (NCBI taxonomy): domain Eukaryota; kingdom Metazoa; phylum Chordata; class Amphibia; order Anura; family Dendrobatidae; genus Ranitomeya; species Ranitomeya variabilis. Next base: position 93,568,767 of record NC_135239.1, on the reverse strand, counting down.
CCGCACTCACCACAGCCACGCACAGCCGCCGGAGCTCAGCACAGCCACGCACAGTCGCTGGCACTCAGCACAGCCGCCGGCACTCAGCACAGCCGCGCACAGCCGCTCGCACTCACCACAGCCACGCACAGCCGCCCGCACTCACCACAGCCACGCACAGCCGCCCGCACTCACCACAGCCACGCACAGCTGCCCACACTCACCACAGCCACGCACAGCCGCCCGCACTCACCACAGCCATGCACAGCCGCCCGCACTCAGCACCGCCACACACAGCCGCCCGCACTCACCACAGCCACGCACAGCCGCCCGCACTCACCACAGCCACAAACAGCCGCCCGCACTCACCACAGCTACGCACAGCCGCCCGCACTCAGCACCGCCACGCACAGACGCCTGCACTCAGCACCGGCAGGCACAGCCGCCTGCACTCACCACAGCCATGCACAGCTGCCCGCACTCACCACAGCCACGCACAGCCGCCCGCACTCACCACAGCCTCGCACAGCCGCCCGCACTCAGTACCACCACGCACAGCCGCCCGCACTCAGCACCGCCACGCACAGCCGCCCAGCACAGCTGCCGGCACTCAGCACAGCCACCGGCACTCAGCACAGCCATCCGCACTCACCACAGCCGCGCACAGCTGCCCGCACTCAGCACCGCCATGCACAACCGCCCGCGCTCAGCACCGCCATGCACAGCTGCCCGCGCTCAGCACCTCCGCCATGCACAGCCGCCGGCGCTCAGCACCGCCATGCACAGCCGCTGGCACTCAGCACCGCCAAGCACAGCCGCCGGCGCTCAGCACCGCCACGCACAGCCGCTGGTGCTCAGCACCGCCACGCACAGCCGCCCGCACTCAGAACCGCCACGCACAGCCGCCCGCACTCACCACAACCACGCACAGCCGCCCACACTCACCACAGCCACGCACAGCCACCAGCACTCAGCACCGCCACGCAGAGCTGTCCGCATTCACCACAGCCACGCACAGCCGCCTGCACTCACCACAGCCATGCACAGCCGCCCGCACTCACCACAGCCATGCACAGCCGCCCGCACTCACCACAGCCACGCACAGCCGCCTGCACTCAGCACAGCCACGCACAGCCGCCCACACTCAGCATCGCCATGCACAGCCGCCCACACTCACCACAGCCACGCACAGCCACCCGCACTCAGCACCGCCACGCACAGCCGCTCGCACTCACCACCGCCACGCACAGCCGCCCGCACTCAGCATCGCCACGCACAGCCACCGGCACTCAGCACCGCCACACACAGCCGCCCACACTCAGAACCGCCAGGCACAACCGCCCGCACTCACCACAGCCACGCACAGCCACCCGCACTCACCACAGCCATGCACAGCCGCCCGCACTCAGCACAGCCACGCACAGCCGCCCGCACTCACCACAGCCACGCACAGCCGCCCGCACTCACCATAGCCACGCACAGCCGCCCGCACTCAGCACCGCCACGCACAGCCGCCCGCACTCACCACAGCCACGCACAGCCGCCCGCACTCAGCACCGCCACGCACAACCGCCCGCACACACCACAGCCACGCACAGCCGCCCGCTCTTACCACAGCCATGCACAGCCGCCCGCACTCAGAACAGCCATGCACAGCCGCCCGCACTAAGCACCGCCACGCGCAGCCGCCCACACCGCCATGCACAGCCGCCCGCACTCTGCACCGCCACGCACAGCCGCCCGCTCTCAGCACCGCCACGCACAGCAGCCCACACTCAGCACTGCCACGCACAACGGCCCGCACTCACCACAGCCACGCACAGCCGGCCACACTCACCACAGCCACGCACAGCCGCCCGCACTCAGCACAGCCACGCACAGCCACCCGCACTCACCGCAGCCACGCACAGCCGCCCGCACTCACAACAGGCACGCACAGCAGCCGGCACTCACCACAGCCATGCACAGCCGCAGTCACTCAGCACAGCTGCCAGCACTCAGCACAGCCGCCGGCACTCAGCACAGCCGCGCACAGCCGCCGGCACTCAGCACAGCCGCCGGCACTCAGCACAACTGCCGGCACTCAGCACAGCCGTCCGCACTCATCACAGCCGCCCGCACTCACCACAGCCGCCCGCATTTACCACAGCCACGCACAGCTGCCCACGCTCACCACAGCCACGCACAGCCGCCCGCACTCACCACAGCCACGCACAGCCACCCGCACTCACCACAGCCACGCACAGCTGCCCGCACTCACCACAGCCGCGCACAGCCGCCCGCACTCACCACAGCCACGCACAGCCGCCCGCACTCACCACAGCCACGCACAGCCGCCCGCACTCACCACAGCCACGCACAGCTGCCCACACTCACCACAGCCACGCACAGCCGCCCGCACTCACCACAGCCATGCACAGCCGTCCGCACTCAGCACCGCCACACACAGCCGCCCGCACTCAGCACCTCCACGCACAGCCGCCCGCACTCACCACAGCCACGCACAGCCGCCCGCACTCACCACAGCCACAAACAGCCGCCCGCACTCACCACAGCTACGCACAGCCGCCCGCACTCAGCACCGCCACGCACAGACGCCTGCACTCAGCACCGGTAGGCACAGCCGCCTGCACTCACCACAGCCATGCACAGCTGCCCGCACTCACCACAGCCACGCACAGCCGCCCGCACTCACCACAGCCTCGCACAGCCGCCCGCACTCAGTACCGCCACGCACAGCCGCCCGCACTCAGCACCGCCACGCACAGCCGCCCAGCACAGCTGCCGGCACTCAGCAGAGCCGCCGGCACTCAGCACAGCCATCCGCACTCACCACAGCCGCGCACAGCTGCCCGCACTCAGCACCGCCATGCACAACCGCCCGCGCTCAGCACCGCCATGCACAGCTGCCCGCGCTCAGCACCTCCGCCATGCACAGCCGCCGGCGCTCAGCACCGCCATGCACAGCCGCTGGCACTCAGAACAGCCACGCACAGCCGCCCGCACTCACCACAACCACGCACAGCCGCCCACACTCACCACCGCCACGCACAGCCGCCCGCACTCACCACAGCCACGCACAGCCACCAGCACTCAGCACCGCCACGCAGAGCTGTCCGCATTCACCACAGCCACGCACAGCCGCCTGCACTCACCACAGCCATGCACAGCCGCCCGCACTCACCACAGCCACGCACAGCCGCCTGCACTCAGCACAGCCACGCACAGCCGCCCACACTCAGCATCGCCATGCACAGCCGCCCACACTCACCACAGCCACGCACAGCCACCCGCACTCAGCACCGCCACGCACAGCCGCTCGCACTCACCACCGCCACGCACAGCCGCCCGCACTCAGCATCGCCACGCACAGCCACCGGCACTCAGCACCGCCACACACAGCCGCCCACACTCAGAACCGCCAGGCACAACCGCCCGCACTCACCACAGCCACGCACAGCCACCCGCACTCACCACAGCCATGCACAGCCGCCCGCACTCAGCACAGCCACGCACAGCCGCCCGCACTCACCACAGCCACGCACAGCCGCCCGCACTCACCATAGCCACGCACAGCCGCCCGCACTCAGCACCGCCACACACAGCCGCCCGCACTCACCACAGCAACGCACAGCCGCCCGCACTCAGCACCGCCACGCACAACCGCCCGCACTCACCACAGCCACGCACAGCCGCCCACTCTCACCACAGCCATGCACAGCCGCCCGCACTCAGAACAGCCACGCACAGCCGCCCGCACTAAGCACCGCCACGCGCAGCCGCCCACACCGCCATGCACAGCCGCCCGCACTCTGCACCGCCACGCACAGCCGCCCGCACTCAGCACCGCCACGCACAGCCGCCCACACTCAGCACTGCCACGCACAACGGCCCGCACTCACCACAGCCACGCACAGCCGGCCACACTCACCACAGCCACGCACAGCCGCCCGCACTCAGCACAGCCACGCACAGCCACCCGCACTCACCGCAGCCACGCACAGCCGCCCGCACTCACAACAGGCACGCACAGCAGCCGGCACTCACCACAGCCATGCACAGCCGCAGTCACTCAGCACAGCTGCCAGCACTCAGCACAGCCGCCGGCACTCAGCACAGCCACGCACAGCCGCCGGCACTCAGCACAGCCGCCGGCACGCAGCACAACTGCCGGCACTCAGCACAGCCGTCCGCACTCACCACAGCCGCCCGCACTCACCACAGCCGCCCGCATTTACCACAGCCACGCACAGCTGCCCACGCTCACCACAGCCACGCACAGCCGCCCGCACTCACCACAGCCACGCACAGCCACCCGCACTCACCACAGCCACGCACAGCTGCCCGCACTCACCACAGCCACGCACAGCCGCCGGAGCTCAGCACAGCCACGCACAGTCGCTGGCACTCAGCACAGCCGCCGGCACTCAGCACAGCTGCGCACGGCCGCCCGCACTCACCACAGCCACGCACAGCCGCCCGCACTCACCACAGCCACGCACAGCCGCCCGCACTCACCACAGCCACGCACAGCTGCCCACACTCACCACAGCCACGCACAGCCGCCCACACTCACCACAGCCATGCACAGCCGCCCGCACTCAGCACCGCCACACACAGCCGCCCGCACTCAGCACCGCCACGCACAGCCGCCCGCACTCACCACAGCCACGCACAGCCGCCCGCACTCACCACAGCCACAAACAGCCGCCCGCACTCACCACAGCTACGCACAGCCGCCCGCACTCAGCACCGCCACGCACAGACGCCTGCACTCAGCACCGGCAGGCAGAGCCGCCTGCACTCACCACAGCCATGCACAGCTGCCCGCACTCACCACAGCCACGCACAGCCGCCCGCACTCACCACAGCCTCGCACAGCCGCCCGCACTCACCACAGCCTCGCACAGCCGCCCGCACTCAGTACCGCCACGCACAGCCGCCCGCACTCAGCACCGCCATGCACAGCCGCCCAGAACAGCTGCCGGCACTCAGCACAGCCGCCGGCACTCAGCACAGCCATCCGCACTCACCACAGCCGCGCACAGCTGCCCGCACTCAGCACCGCCATGCACAACCGCCCGCGCTCAGCACCGCCATGCACAGCTGCCCGCACTCAGCACCTCCGCCATGCACAGCCGCCGGCGCTCAGCACCGCCATGCACAGCCGCTGGCACTCAGCACCGCCAAGCACAGCCGCTGGCGCTCAGCACCGCCACGCACAGCCGCTGGTGCTCAGCACCGCCACGCACAGCCGCCGGTGCTCAGCACAGCCACGCACAGCCGCCGGCGCTCAGCACAGCCACGCACAGCCGCCCACACTCAGCATCGCCATGCACAGCCGCCCACACTCACCACAGCCACGCACAGCCACCCGCACTCAGCACCGCCACGCACAGCCGCTCGCACTCACCACCGCCACGCACAGCCGCCCGCACTCAGCATCGCCACGCACAGCCACCGGCACTCAGCACCGCCACACACAGCCGCCCACACTCAGAACCGCCAGGCACAACCGCCCGCACTCACCACAGCCACGCACAGCCACCCGCACTCACCACAGCCATGCACAGCCGCCCGCACTCAGCACAGCCACGCACAGCCGCCCGCACTCACCACAGCCACGCACAGCCGCCCGCACTCACCATAGCCACGCACAGCCGCCCGCACTCAGCACCGCCACACACAGCCGCCCGCACTCACCACAGCAACGCACAGCCGCCCGCACTCAGCACCGCCACGCACAACCGCCCGCACTCACCACAGCCACGCACAGCCGCCCACTCTCACCACAGCCATGCACAGCCGCCCGCACTCAGAACAGCCACGCACAGCCGCCCGCACTAAGCACCGCCACGCGCAGCCGCCCACACCGCCATGCACAGCCGCCCGCACTCTGCACCGCCACGCACAGCCGCCCGCACTCAGCACCGCCACGCACAGCCGCCCACACTCAGCACTGCCACGCACAACGGCCCGCACTCACCACAGCCACGCACAGCCGGCCACACTCACCACAGCCACGCACAGCCGCCCGCACTCAGCACAGCCACGCACAGCCACCCGCACTCACCGCAGCCACGCACAGCCGCCCGCACTCACAACAGGCACGCACAGCAGCCGGCACTCACCACAGCCATGCACAGCCGCAGTCACTCAGCACAGCTGCCAGCACTCAGCACAGCCGCCGGCACTCAGCACAGCCACGCACAGCCGCCGGCACTCAGCACAGCCGCCGGCACGCAGCACAACTGCCGGCACTCAGCACAGCCGTCCGCACTCACCACAGCCGCCCGCACTCACCACAGCCGCCCGCATTTACCACAGCCACGCACAGCTGCCCACGCTCACCACAGCCACGCACAGCCGCCCGCACTCACCACAGCCACGCACAGCCACCCGCACTCACCACAGCCACGCACAGCTGCCCGCACTCACCACAGCCACGCACAGCCGCCGGAGCTCAGCACAGCCACGCACAGTCGCTGGCACTCAGCACAGCCGCCGGCACTCAGCACAGCCGCGCACGGCCGCCCGCACTCACCACAGCCACGCACAGCCGCCCGCACTCACCACAGCCACGCACAGCCGCCCGCACTCACCACAGCCACGCACAGCTGCCCACACTCACCACAGCCACGCACAGCCGCCCGCACTCACCACAGCCATGCACAGCCGCCCGCACTCAGCACCGCCACACACAGCCGCCCGCACTCAGCACCGCCACGCACAGCCGCCCGCACTCACCACAGCCACGCACAGCCGCCCGCACTCACCACAGCCACAAACAGCCGCCCGCACTCACCACAGCTACGCACAGCCGCCCGCACTCAGCACCGCCACGCACAGACGCCTGCACTCAGCACCGGCAGGCACAGCCGCCTGCACTCACCACAGCCATGCACAGCTGCCCGCACTCACCACAGCCACGCACAGCCGCCCGCACTCACCACAGCCTCGCACAGCCGCCCGCACTCACCACAGCCTCGCACAGCCGCCCGCACTCAGTACCGCCACGCACAGCCGCCCGCACTCAGCACCGCCATGCACAGCCGCCCAGAACAGCTGCCGGCACTCAGCACAGCCGCCGGCACTCAGCACAGCCATCCGCACTCACCACAGCCGCGCACAGCTGCCCGCACTCAGCATCGCCATGCACAACCGCCCGCGCTCAGCACCGCCATGCACAGCTGCCCGCGCTCAGCACCTCCGCCATTCACAGCCGCCGGCGCTCAGCACCGCCATGCACAGCCGCTGGCACTCAGCACCGCCAAGCACAGCCGCTGGCGCTCAGCACCGCCACGCACAGCCGCTGGTGCTCAGCACCGCCACGCACAGCCGCCGGTGCTCAGCACAGCCACGCACAGCCGCCGGCGCTCAGCACAGCCACTCACAGCCGCCCGCGCTCACCACAGCGACGCACAGCCGCCTGCGCTCACCACAGCCGCGCACAGCCGCCCGCACTCACCACAGCCGCCCGCACTCACCACAGCCACGCATAGCCACCTGCACTCACCACAGCCACGCACAGCCGCCCGCACTCACCACAGCCACACACAGCCGCCCGCACTCAGCACACCCGCCAGCACTCAGCACAGCCGCCGGCACTCAGCACAGCCGCTGGCACTCAGCACAGCCATCCGCACTCACCACAGCCGCACATAGCTGCCCGCACTCAGCACCGCCACGCACAACCACCCGCGCTCAGCACCGCCACGCACAGCTGCCTGCGCTCAGCACCACCATGCACAGCCGCCGGCGCTCAGCACAGCCGCTGGCGCTCAGCACCGCCAAGCACAGCCGCCGGCGCTCAGCACTGCCGCCGGCACTCCTCACCACAGCCACGCACAGCCGCCGGCACTCAGCACAGCCGTCCGCACTCACCACAGCTGCGCACAGCCACCCGCACTCACCACAGCCGCGCACAGCCGCCCGCACTCACCACAGCCACTCACAGCCGCCCGCACTCACCACAGCCACACACAGCCGCCCGCACTCAGCACACCCGCCAGCACTCAGCACAGCCGCCGGCACTTAGCACAGCCGCCGGCACTCAGCACAGCCATCCGCACTCACCACAGCCGCACATAGCTGCCCGCACTCAGCACCGCCACGCACAACCGCCCGCGCTCAGCACCGCCACGCACAGCTGCCTGCACTCAGCACCACCATGCACAGCCGCCGGCGCTCAGCACAGCCGCTGGCGCTCAGCACCGCCAAGCACAGCCGCCAGCGCTCAGCACAGCCGCCGGCACTCCTCACCACAGCCACGCACAGCCGCCGGCACTCAGCACAGCCGTCCGCACTCACCACAGCTGCGCACAGCCACCCGCACTCACCACAGCCGCGCACAGCCGCCCGCACTCAGCACAGCCGCCCGCACTTACCACAGCCACGCATAGCCGCCCGCACTCACCACAGCCACGCACAGCCGCCCGCACTCAGCACCGCCACGCACAGCCGCCCGCACTCAGCACAGCCACGCACAGCCGCCCGCGCTCATGACAGCCACGCACAGCCACCTGCGCTCACCACAGCCATGCACAGCCGCCCGCACTCACAACAGCCACGCACAGCCGCCCGCACTCATCACAGCCGCACTCAGCACACCCGCCAGCACTCAGCACAGCCGCCGGCACTCAGCACAGCCATCCGCACTCACCACAGCCGCGCACAGCTGCCCGCACTCAGCACCGCCACGCACATGCGCTCGCGCTCAGCACCGCCACGCACAGCTGCCCGCGCTCAGCACCGCCATGCACAGCCGCCAGCGCTCAGCACAGCCACGCACAGCCGCTGGCGCTCAGCACCGCCAAGCACAGCCGCCGGCACTCAGCACAGCCTCCGGCACTCACCACAGCCACGCACTGCCGCCGGCACTCAGCACAGCCGTCCGCACTCACCACAGCTGCGCACAGCCACCCGCACTCACCACAGCCGCGCACAGCCGCCCGCACTCACCACAGCCGCCCGCACTTACCACAGCCACGCATATCGGCCCGCACTCACCACAGCCACGCACAGCCGCCCGCACTCAGCACCGCCACGCACAGCCGCCCGCACTCAGCACAGCCATGCACAGCCGCCCGCGCTCATGACAGGCACGCACAGCCGCCTGCGCTCACCACAGCCATGCACAGCCGCCCACACTCACCACAGCCACGCACAGCCGCCCGCACTCACCACAGCCACGCACAGCCGCCCGCACTCACAACAGTAACGCACAGCAGCCCGCACTCATCACAGCCGCACTCAGCACACCCGCCAGCACTCAGCACAGCCGCCGGCACTCAGCACAGCTGCCGGCACTCAGCACAGCCACCGGCACTCACCACAGCCACGCACAGCCGCCTGCACTCACCACAGCCACACACAGCCGCCCGCACTCACCACAGCCACGCACAGCCGCCCGCACTCACCACAGCCACACACAGCCGCCTGCACTCAGCACACCCACCAGCACTCAGGACAGCTGCCGGCACTCAGCACAGCCACCGGCACTCAGCACAGCCATCCGCACTCACCACAGCCGCGCACAGCCGCCCGCTCTCAGCACCGCCACGCACAGCCGCCCGCGCTCAGCACAGCCGCCACGCACAGCCGCCGGCGCTCAGCACCGCCATGCACAGCCGCCGGCGCTCAGCACCACCACGCACAGCCGCCGGCGCTCAGCACCGCCACGCACAGCCACCGGCGCTCAGCACAGCCACGCACAGCCGCCGGCGCTCAGCACAGCAACGCACAGCCACCGGCGCTCAGCACAGCCACGCACAGCCGCCGGCGCTTAGCACAGCCACTCACAGCCGCCGGCGCTCAGCACAGCCACGCACAGCCGCCGATGCTCAGCACAGCCACGCACAGCCGCCGGCGCTCAGCACAGCCACGCACAGCCACCAGCACTCAGCACAGCCACGCACAGCCGCCGGCGCTCAGCACAGCCATGCACAGCCGCCGGCGCTCAGCACAGCCACCGGCACTCAGCACAGCCGCCGGCACTCAGCACAGCCGCCGGCACTCAGCACAGCTGCCCGCGGGCAGTAGAGCCGGAGAGAAAATGATGGGTGCAACATATGGCAGAATGGAAACAGGAACAGGCAGAATGGGTGCAGCACATTACAGCAGAATGGGGGCGCAGGTTGGGAGCAGCACATGATAGAATGGGGGCACGGGATGGGAGCAGCACATGACAGAATGGGGGTGCGGGATGGGAGCAGCACATGACAGAATGATTGCGCACAATGGGAGCAGTACATGACAGAATGGGGGCGCACACATGACAGGATGGGGGTGTAGGATGGGAGCACATGACAGGATGGGGCGCAGGATGGGAGCACATGACTGGATGGGGCGCAGGATGAGAGCACATGACAGGATGGGAGCAGCACATGACAGATTGGGGACACAGGATGGGAGCAGCACATGACAGAATGGGGGCACACACATGACAGGATGGGGGTGTAGGATGGAGCAGCATATGACAGGATGGGAGCAGCACATGACAGAATGAGGATGCAGGATGGAGCAGCACATGACAGGATGGGGGCTGTTATGATCTGGTGACTTTGGAGCCGCATGAAAACTTTCTCTGGAGTCGGTGGAACCTGTACTGACCGCAAATCCTGAACTAACACCGCAACTAGAAGTAGCCGTGGGGTGTGCCTAACAAACCCTAGACACCTTGACACAGCCGGAGGACTAAATACCCCTATAGATGGAAATAGGAATGCTATCTTGCCTCAGAGCAGACCCCCAAAGGATAGGCAGCCCCCCAAGAATAATGACTGTGAGTAGGAGAAGAATAGACACACGCATGTAGAAAACAAGATTTAGCAAAAGAGGCCACTCTAGCTAAATAGGAAAGGATAGGACAGATTACTAGGCGGTCAGTATTAAAACCCTTCCAAAAATATCCACAACAGATAATACAAAAAGTTCCACAATCTAACTAAAGACATGGAATGTATATCTGCCACTCCAGAGAATCCAACAAGACTGAGAAAATACTGACACAATCTAAGCTGGACAAGAAAACACAAAGAATAGCACTGAATTGTGAAGCACACAGCATGTGTGCCACAGGAAAAAAAAACAGACACTTATCTTTGCTCATTTGGCAGAAAGGCAGGAGGAACCAGGCAGAGGTCCTAAACCTCCCAACAACAATTGACAAATTGCAAGGACTAATGAATCCTGCACACCTAAATACCCCAGTCCGAACTGCAATCAGCAGACACACCTGACCAGGACTGCAACCCAGGGACAACTGCATTACCACCTACTACCACCGGAGGGAACCCAAAAGCAGAATTCACAACAGTACCCTCCCCTTGAGGAGGGGTCACCGAACCCTCACCAGCGCCCCCAGGCCGATCAGGATGAGCCAGATGAAAGGCACGGACCAGATCAGCAGCATGGACATCAGAAGCAAAAACCCAAGAATTATCCTCCTGGCCATAACCCTTCCATTTGACAAGGTACTGAAGCCTCCGCCTCGAAAAATGAGAATCCAAAATCTTATCAACCACATACTCCAACTCCCCATCAACCAAAACAGGGGCCGGAGGATCAACAGAGGGAACAACGGGTACCACATATTTCCGCAATAAAGATCTATGGAAGACATTATGGATAGCAAAAGAGGCCGGAAGCGCCAATCGAAAAGACACCGGATTAATAATCTCAGAAATCCTATAAGGACCAATAAACCGAGGCTTAAACTTAGGGGAAGAGACCTTCATAGGAACATGACGGGAAGACAACCAAACCAAATCCCCAACCCGAAGCCGGGAACCAACACACCGACGACGGTTAGCAAAACGTTGAGCCTCCTCCTGAGACAACACCAAATTGTCCACCACATGAGCCCAAATCTGCTGCAACCTGTCAACCACAGAATCCACACCAGGACAGTCAGAAGTCTCAACCTGCCCAGAAGAAAAACGAGGATGAAAACCAAAATTACAAAAAAAAGGCGAAACCAAAGTAGCCGAACTAGCCCGATTATTAAGGGCAAACTCGGCCAATGGCAAAAAGGCCACCCAATCATCCTGATCAGCAGACACAAAGCATCTCAAATAAGTCTCCAAAGTCTGATTAGTTCGCTTGGTCTGGCCATTTGTCTGAGGATGAAATGCAGAAGAAAAAGACAAATCAATGCCCAGCCTAGCACAAAAGGCCCGCCAAAACCTAGAAACAAACTGGGAACCTCTGTCGGACACAATATTCTCCGGAATACCATGCAAACGAACCACATGCTGAAAAAACAACGGAACCAACTCTGAAGAGGAAGGCAATTTAGGCAAAGGCACCAAATGAACCATCTTAGAAAACCGGTCACAAACAACCCAGATAACCGACATCCTCTGGGAAACCGGAAGATCAGAAATAAAATCCATAGAAATATGCGTCCTGGGCCTCTCAGGGACCGGCAATGGCAAAAGTAACCCACTAGCACGGGAACAACAAGGCTTGGCCCACGCACAAGTCCCACAGGACTGCACAAAAGAACGCACATCACGTGACAATGAAGGCCACCAAAAGGACCTACCAACCAAATCTCTGGTACCAAAAATACCAGGATGACCAGCCAACACAGAACAGTGAACCTCAGAAATCACTCTACTAGTCCATCTGTCAGGAACAAACAATTTCCCCACAGGACAGCGGTCAGGTCTATCAGCCTGAAATTCCTGAAGAACCCGCCGTAAATCAGGGGAAATGGCAGAAAGGACCACCCCTTCTTTCAGAATGCCGACCGGTTCAAGGACCTCAGGAGAATCAGGCAAAAAACTCCTAGAAAGGGCATCAGCCTTAATATTCTTAGAACTTGGAAGATACGAAACCACAAAATCAAAACGGGAAAAAAACACGGACCATCGAGCCTGTCTAGGACTCCGCCGTTTGGCAGACTCGAGGTAAATCAAATTCTTATGATCGGTCAGGACCACAATACGGTGCTTAGCTCCCTCAAGCCAATGTCGCCACTCCTCAAACGCCCACTTCATAGCCAACAACTCCCGATTGCCAACATCATAATTGCATTCAGCAGGCGAAAACTTGGGGGAGAAGAAGGCACATGGTTTCATCAAAGAACCAACAGAATCCCTCTGAGACAAAACGGCCCCTGCCCCAATCTCAGAAGCATCAATCTCAACCTGAAACGGAAGAGAAACATCTGGTTGGCGCAACACCGGAGCAGAAGTAAATCGGCGTTTAAGCTCCTGAAAGGCAGAGACAGCCGCAGAGGACCAATTCGCCACATCAGCGCCTTTTTTCGTCAAATTAGTCAAGGGTTTAACCACGCTGGAGAAGTTAGCAATGAACCGGCGATAAAAATTTGCAAAACCCAAATATTAAAGATTTTTTATTTCTGAAGGCTCTTCACGGATGTGGGTTGAATACAATCATGAATGGCCTGAACCTTAACCGGATCCATCTCCATAGATGAGGGAGAAAAAATAAAGCCCAAAAAAGAAACCTTCTGCACCCCAAAGAGACACTTAGACCCCTTCACAAACAAAGCATTGTCACGAAGGATCTGAAATACCATCCTGACCTGTTCCACATGAGACTTCCAATCATCGGAAAAAATCAAAATATCGTCCAAATATACAATAAAAAATTTATCAATATAAGTCCGGAAGATATCATTCATGAAGGATTGAAAAACAGATGGAGCGTTAGTGAGCCCGAATGGCATCACAAGGTATTCGAAATAGCCTTCGGGCGTATTAAACGCAGTTTTCCATTCATCACCCTGCTTAATACGAACAAGATTATATGCCCCCCGAAGGTCAATCTTCGTAAACCAACTAGCCCCCTTAATCCTAGCAAACAAATCGGAAAGCAAAGGTAAAGGGTATTGAAACTTGACCGTGATCTTATTCAAGAGGCGATAATCAATACAAGGTCTCAAGGAGCCATCCTTCTTAGCAACAAAAAAAACCCTGCTCCCAACGGTGAAGAAGATGGCCGAATATGCCCTTTCTCCAAAGACTCCTTAACATAACTCCGCATGGCGGTATGTTCAGGCACAGACAGGTTGAAAAGTCGGCTTTTAGGAAACTTACTGCCTGGAATCAAGTCAATCGCACAATCACAGTCCCTGTGCGGTGGAAGGGAACTGGACTTGGGCTCATCGAATACATCCTGAAAATCAGACAAAAACTCTGGAATTTCAAAAGAGGAAGAAGAGGAGATTGACATCAAAGGAACATCATTATGAACCCCCTGACAACTAGTCACAGACATAGATTTCCAATCCAACACAGGATTATGTACCTGCAACCACGGGAAACCCAGCACGATAACATCATGCAAATTATACAACACCAGAAATTGACAATCTTCCTGATGGGCTGGCGCCATGTGCATAGTCACCTGTGTCAAAAAATGGGGCTTATTTTTAGCCAAAGGTGTAGCATCAATCCCCCCTTAAAGGAATAGGGTTCTGCAAAGGCTGCAAGGGAAAACCACAACGCCTGGCAAACTCAAAACCCATTAAGTTCAAGGCGGCATCTGAATCCACAAACGCCATGACAGAAAATGATGACAATGAGCAGATCAAGGACACCGATAACAGAAATTTAGGTTGTACAGTACTGATAGTAAATGAACTAGCGATCCTTTTTGTCCGCTTAGGGCAGACTGAAATGACATGAGAAGCGTCGCCACAATAATAACACAACTTATTCTGACTTCTGAATCCTTGTTGTTCCATTCTAGACAAAATCCTATCATACTGCATTGGCTCAGGACTTTGCTCTAAGGGCGACGCCACAGCGGGCACATTTTGACGCTCCCACAAGCGCCGATCAATCTGAATGGCCAGAGACATGGAATCACTCAGACCGGAAGGCGTGGGAAACCCCACCATAACATCTTTAATGGATTCAGAAAGACCTGTTATGACCTGGTGGTTAAGAGGCCACACTGATATGACCTGGTGGCTAAAACGCAACATGGGACGAGCTCTGAGGAGGTGGTATCTCTACTGACTGCAGTCCCTAATCCTAACAACACTAGTAATAGCCGTGGGATGTTCCTGACTCTCCCTAGACACCTCTTCACAGCCTAAGAACTAACTACCCCTAAAGTAGGAAATAGAAAGCTATTTTGCCTCAGAGAAAACCCCAAAAGGAAAGACAGCCCCAACAAAAATTGTGACTGTGAGTGGAGAGGGAAATGACGTACACAGAAATGAAATCAGATTTCAGCAAAGGAGGCCAATACTAAACTTGATAGACAGAGAGAAAAGGATACTGTGCGGTCAGTATAAAAAACTACAAAATCCACGCAGAGTTTACAAAAATGAACTCCACACCGACTCACGGTGTGGAGAGGCAAATCTGCAACCCCAGAGCTTCCAGCTAGCCTGAATATGACATAGTGACAAGCTGGACAAAAAGAGACATATTTGCAGAGCAATAGAGTCCAAAACAAATGGACAAACAAGAACTAGCAAAAACTTATCTTTTGCTTACAAGGACAGGCCATGTGAGAAATCCAAGGAGAGAACCAAATCCAACCAAGAACATTGACAGCTGGCATGAACTAAAGCCCAGAGCAGGTTTAAATAACAAACCCAGGCAAGGCGATCAGTGAAGGCAGCTGCTACAGCTACCTAAAGGAGCAGCAGTTCCAATCAAAACCACCAGAGGGAGCCCAAGGGCAGAACTCACAAAAATACCATTAGCAACCACAGGAGGGAGCTCCAGAACGGAATTCACAACAAAGACCCTTTCTGAAAATTGCCGCCAAAGCATCATCATTCCATTTAGTCAACACAGACCATTTTCTAAATTTCTGACAATACAATTCTGCCGCCTCTTGACCCTGAGACAGGGCCAACAAGGTTTTCTCTGCTTGATCCACAGAATTAGGTTCATCATATAATAATCCTAAAGCCTGAAAAAAGAAATCTACATTAAGCAAGGCCGGATTCCCAGATTCCAGGGAAAATGCCCAATCCTGTGGATCGCCACGCAGCAGGGAGATGACAATTTTAACCTGCTGAATGGAATCACCGGAGGATCGCGGTCTCAGAGCAAAAAACAGTTTACAATTGTTTTTAAAAAAACCAAATTTGGACCTATCACCAAAAAACAAATCAGGAGTAGGAATCTTCGGCTCTAAAGCAGCAGTCTGAACAATATAATCAGAAATACCCTGTACCCTAGCAGCAAGCTGGTCTACACGAGAAGCCAATTCCTGAACATCCATGCTGGCACAAGACTCCTCAGCCACCCATAAATAAAGAGGGAAGAAAAGACAGAACAGACTGCAGAAAAAAAAATGGCTCAACACCTTTCTTCCCTTCTTCTGAGATGCATTTAACTCATTACGGGCCAGTTGTACTGTTATGATCTGGTGACCTTGGAGCCGCATGAAAACTTTCTCTGGAGTCGGTGGAACCTGTACTGACCACAAATCCTGAACTAACACCGCAACTAGAAGTCGTGGGGTGTGCCTAACAAACCCTGGACACCTCGACACAGCCGGAGGACTAAATACCCCTATAGAAGGAAATAGGAATGCTATCTTGCCTCAGAGCAGACCCCCAAAGGATAGGCAGCCCCCCACAAATAATGACTGTGAGTAGGAGAAGAATAGACACACGCAGGTAGAAAACAGGATTTAGCAAAAGAGGCCACTCTAGCTAAATAGGAAAGGATAGGACAGATTACTAGGCGGTCAGTATTAAAACCCTTCCAAAAATATCCACATCAGATAATACAAAAAGTTCCACAATCTAACTAAAGACATGGAATGTATATCTGCCACTCCAGAGAATCCAACAAGACTGAGAAAATACTGACACAATCTAAGCTGGACAAGAAAACACAAAGAATAGCACTGAATTGTGAAGCACACAGCATGTGTGCCACAGGAAAAAAAACAGACACTTATCTTTGCTGATTTGGCAGAAAGGCAGGAGGAACCAGACAGAGGGCCTACACCTCCCAACAACAATTGACAACTGGCAAGGACTAATGAATCCTGCACACCTAAATACCCCAGTCAGAACTGCAATCAGCAGACACACCTGACCAGGACTGCAACCCAGGGACAACTGCATGACCACCTACTACCACCGGAGGGAACCCAAAAGCAGAATTCACAACAGGGGGCGCAGGATGGAGCAGCACATGACAGGATGGGAGAGCAAGATGGGAGCAGCACATACCAGGATGGAGACCATATACCAATATAAATGCTCGCCACCCGGGCTAGAACGGGTTCAATAGCTAGTTTTGCATAATGCTGTCCCTTATTAGATAAAGTCATCTCTTGTTATGTATAGTGCTGCATGAAAGGAAAAAGATATAGTGCTATGCGTACCGCATTTATGTCTACTTACATCTGCACAGATATGCACAACAGCACCTATGTTCATCATGTGACCTATCACATGAAGTTCCCAAAACTATAGCATATATCACGGGTGGCCTACATAATTTAAACTTTTCAAGGCTACCCTTAATCCGCCACTACTCTCCATCAATGATAATATTAAAAGAGTTATCCCATGGCTCCCTGATAGCTGCATTGCTGTTTGCACGGTGCTGTGCAAACCAGCTGCTTTTTTAAAAGCAAAAATCCTGTTGCTCCTTTCTGCACAGTTATCTTGTTTATTTGTGCACACTTTTGTGTGCAGCAGTCCTTTTTTTTGCTGCCATACTTGTCCTGAGATCATTGTATAGAGATTGAAATTGTACTACAGTCCTTGTATTTTTTCATATATCTATATACATTGTGCTTTTTTATACATTGGCCTGAGTTTTGGTTCAGTCTCCAAAAAAAAAGTGAGATTCAAATTCTCACAAAGTGGATATACTTCAGTCCTGTTAGTTTGTCGTATATCAGCCAGCCACTTTCTGCCAATTACATTGTGTTGTTTTATGCACAGGGCCTGAGTTTTGGTTCAGTCTTCCACCAAAAAAGGGAGATTTAAATTCTCAACAAGTTTATATACACCTTCTACCTTGTTTTACAGTACCATATAACGGTTGTTATTTTGGTTAGATTTTCGGCATGTGGCCGAAGAGGGCGCAGAACAGCCTCAAAACATTTAAGATCTAGGACTATATCACATGCACGACCACACATGTGGTGTATTATGCTAAGTGCAGCTGTAATTTGTTATACATTGGTTTAACATCCCGTGAATTACGGGTCCGTACCCGTGAACATGTGAGAGATATTGAGGCCGCTCGTGATGTGGATGACGTGGATTCTTTGAAAACAATCCCCAAACACTTCAAGTTGAAACATAAATGTAATTCTGGGGATTTGAAGATTTGGGGGATTGACTGTGTTCACATGGGCATACGCGGAGGAGATAGTGTGCGCATCCTGACACAAAAAGAATGCCGTTGGATTGTGACACCGGCGGGGCTAAATGAGCAGCTGAGTTTCTCATCATTTTTGTAGTAAATTGACATCATCTCTGGACTAACGATACTTTCCTTTTGTTTGTATTTTGTTTTTAATTCTAATTGTCTTTTTTATATTTAGCTACACACTTGAACATTTCACTGAATATCCTTACTGAAAATAATTATTATTGGAGAAGTGATTCATCATCTCCATTTCTGAATCACAGTTCTGGATGCACTGAATGGATTGGCAATATTTAATATGAACTGTTCACTGGATGATCTTTTAGGTCCTGTTTAACACTGATATATATTGTGTTATGTCTCGCACCAGTATTAATTATTAATTAATATGTTGTCATTGTCACTTATGTTTTATATGTTTTTATTGTATTTTATGCACTGTCACTTTAATGTATATTGGATCAAGTTACATATGGTTTGTCTGCATGTATTCGTTCTTTTAATTTTTCGGTCAAAATATTATGTACCTTGAAAATTGGTGCTGGACACAGCAAATCCCGTTCTGCTCTAATGGGTGAGATTCAGGTCTTGAGGGTCACTAGTGCGCATGTCTCCGATGTGGTCTTGGGCTGCGGCATCATGTACGGCGCCTGGTAGTGACGTGTGCGGGTCACTGATATCATCGGGGGTTTTCCCCGTGACCCACACCGCCATGATGGCGCCGGAGTGATGCGGCTTTCCTGCGCCCTCTTCGGCCACATGCGCCGCTGATTGTGACTATTAGGTGTGTATATAAGCAAGACAGCGGGGATCATTTATCATCACTCTGCCCCCTGAGGAAGCTGTTGTGAAACGCACATTGGGGCGCATGGGTATCCCTATGGACAAAGATATGGGTAAGATCTGCGGGTGGTCTCATGTCTTTTTCACTTGTTAGACTGTGTTAGCCAGATGGCTGTTTTTGATACAATGGGATCTCACCTTTTTGAGATTTATGTGACCATTTAGGCTATGGATGAAATTATATGCACTAGGCACTTTATTTGAATCAGAACCTTGTTCAGGGTGTTATGATATAGCTAAAATTTCCATGCCTTTGTCCTGGGGGTGCCATTATTTAAGGTGCACCTTTAACCTAGTCTTTTGCTCTGTTCCAATTACCTATTTTGTGATACTTACCTGTATGTGAAACATTTGAAATAAAATGTACTATTTTATGATATATTTATTTTTTGGTTTCTTGCTCCAATTTCTGGTGTTTGGATAATTTGAGGGAGCTCCATAGGATACCATTCAGTGAAGTCCTGGTATATAACATATTTGTTCCGGGACAAAATTTTTGGTATCGTACTATGATATCTGTATTTGAGACATTGTGTCAGTTAATACTTTGCGCCTACTACCACTGTCTGCTACTCAGCAGAGGAGCCCACCCCTGTACTTAGCTATGCCACCTGTTTATTTATGAACAATTTTTTGGCAGACATTTAGCCCACTTTATTATTTGGGCCTACTAACTGTGTCTGCCACTCATTACAGTTTTCCTCCACTGAACAAAGCAATGCCACCTGTTTAGTCCTGTTACCAAATTTGAACTGCATTTAGCCCACTTTATTATTTAAGCCTACTAACTGTGTCTGCCACTCCTTACAGTTGTCCTCCACTGAACAAAGCAATGCCACCTGTTTAGTCCTGTTACCACATTTGAACTGCATTTAGCCCACTTTATTATTTGGGCCTTTATCTGTGTCTGCCACTCATTACAGTTTTCCTCCACTGAACAAAGCAATGCCGCCTGTTTAGTCCTGTTACCACATTTGAACTGCATTTAGCCCCCTTTATTATTTGGGCCTACTAACTGTGTCTACCACTCATTACAGTTTTCCTCCACTGTACAAAGCAATGCCACCTGTTTAGTCCTGTTACCACATTTGAACTGCATTTAGCCCACTTTATTATTTGGGCCTACTAACTGTGTCTGCCACTCATTACAGTTTTCCTCCACTAAACAAAGCAATGCCGCCTGTTTATTCCTGTTACCACATTTGAACTGCATTTAGCCCACTTTATTATTTGGGCCTACTAACTGTGTTTCCTCCTCATCCTGCCCCTTGCCCAGCCACTGCTAGATGAGTCTGCTGGTACATTGACCCAGACCACTGCATTCCCCTTGCACTCTACACAGCCAGAATCTGACCCTGCTGAAAGTCAGGTTCCCCTTTCCGTATACTGTACAACCTTACACGGGGACAAAGAGGAAGATGCAGATGAAAGTTCCTTCATCAGGTTGGGGGGGCATACTCATTGGCGACGTCACTGGCACAGGGCCCCTCATAGTACGCAAAAGTGTCTCTGCCAGTGGGAGGCGCCACCCGCTGTCAAACACACCACTGTACTATGAGAGGCCCTGTGACAGTGACATCGCCAACGAGTATGCCCCCCCACCTGATGAAGGAACCTGCACTTTCATCTGCACCTTCCTACGAATGAGTGGGCCCCCCTGCTTGCTCAGGATCACAGCACTTGCAAAGTTGAAATACTTACCTCTCCCTGCTCCACCGCCATGATGTATTCCGCGTTTCCTAGGCCCACGACAATCTTGAGCCAGCCCTACCCCCCACAACTTTAGCCAAATGACCCCGTTTTCAATGCCTAACTATTATTATAAAGTAAATTAAGATTGACAAGCTTAAGTAATAAGAATTGATGTTTTTTGCATTAAAATGGGCACTGTAGGTGTTTTCCTGTCCTCCACTCACTGCCGACTTTGATTCCCCATTGACTTGCATTGGGTTTCGTGTTTCAGTCGGCCCCCGACTTTTCGCAATAATCGGCCGATTTCACCCGACCGGACTGTTGACTAAGTCGGGTTTCGCAAAACCCGACTCGATCCAAAAAAAGTGAAAGTCGCTCAATTCTAGTCTTGACTGTCTCCATCACTTTTGTAAAGGTTTTTAATCCTACAATTATGCATGTGTTTAAGGCATATTTCTCCTATGTATCCTGTACAGTTTCCAAAACCAGTTTTTGTTACCCTAGCAACCAGTCACACTGTAGCTTTTATTTTATCAGAACTGTTTAAAAAATGATTGGGCAGTGAAGACAGATTCTCTCTCTGACAGTATACTTAACGGCCCGTTCGTATTTATCCTGTGTTTATAGGTACTAGACATTCATGAAAACAAAGATGGACAGAAATAATCATGCTTCTAAAGAGAAAAACTATCAGTGGTTTAGTGGCTGGCACTTCTGCGCTTGCTCAGCTGCATCTATTATGTAGAGCGGCATAGGCAAAAAACAGTATAGCCGTTCCTCCTCTGGCAGCAGCAGGTACGCAGCGCTCATGCCTGCTCTGTAAGGTAAGGTAAGGAAGGGGCAATTACATAGGGACCAGCTCACTGCACGGTAATAAAAGGACAGTAATTGTAGAATAGCCGGTACCTACTGAGCATGTGCGGCCTGTTATGAAAGAACTACATGATGTATCTTTGGCCAACCAAGTGGAAAATACCTCTGACATGAGGGTTTTCATAGGGTGATATCTGAAGGGAGAAGCATTTTTTTTACAATGATTGCATTTGACAAATGTAATTACATTTTTATCTACTGAGCTATGATTGTTAACCCTTTGATATCCCTTTAAGGGAAAAGAAGGATCGAACAGAGATGTCTCCACAACTCACAAATGAAGACCTATCAAGTGACTCAGATTTACCATCAGTTACCCAACTGAAGCTCCCCTCACTCTGTCACCTCCATGGTTCACCCTGTCTGTCTGGAGGACACTGTTATTGAGCCAGAGCTGCTGTGATTGTAAGCTCTGATGTGAATAGCTGCTCGCTAATAGACATGAAGGAACATCGTCAGATCCCGCTTTATTTGGCTCGCTAATAGAGCTTACCGAATAGCTGCAGCGGGAACCCAGATACCTGGATCGCTCCCGATAATCAGGTGTCCGGCCCCGCAGCTGCATGTGTGCGACAGTCACAACACACAGGCTCTCCATGCATGTGTTGTGACTGTCACACAGCCGTGACACATGCAGCTGAGGCTTCGGACACCTGATTATCAGGAGCAATCCAGGTATCCTGGTTCCTGCTGCAACTATTCAGTAAGCTCTATTAGCGAGCTGAATAAGGAGGGATACAACAATAATCTCTCATGTCTACTCGCAAATAACATTTATAGTTTGTTGTTACATCCAGCTTTCGCAGTGAGAAAGCTCTCTGGAGTTCATAGCTGAACCCAAGTGAACTCACGACACCACTCGCTACTCACATCAACCGACACCTCTGTGACCGGAGGTAAACGTTTTACCACCAGACCATCAATCAGAGTCACCAGTGTTTCTCGTGTTGACTTGAAGATGACAGCATGGGAAACACCTGAGGTTCGAGATGCCAAACCCAAACAGTAACAGTGACTTCCCATTATTAAGATAGTTGACAATTAGTGCTTTTAAATTTCTAAAGAGTTTTCCATCAACTCAACTGCAAACTCTCCTGAACATACAGTTACAGTTATCCATATAAATTTATGGGAAAGGCTGTTTTCACTTAAAACCCCCTTCATATGTCCATTTTCTATGTACATATGCAGTCTGTTTTTTAAGCAGCACAAATACAGACACACACACACCAAATGAATACAATGGTGGTGCGCACACATCTGTATTTTTACCTGAACCGAGTATCCACGTGGATCTCCCACAGACATTTCCATTTATTTAACATACCACAGATGAAATGCATGCTGTACACAGGAAGACTGATGACACACAGATGACATCCATGTGTCATCAGTGTGACACGTATAGTGCCTGAGAAAAGCAGTATAAATAGCGCTATTACATGTGCTGGGTGCTGAATGCAGCTCTCATCATTGTCGCCTGGTCTCGTTGCAATCAGCGAGGCCAGGCGATGCTGATGGGAGTTAGAGTCAGCACACAGTGTCTGTGTAAAGTGTGTATTAAATAAATCATTTAAAAAAATTGTGGGGTCCCCCTTCATTTTCCTAACCAGCTGAGGGAAAGCCAACAACTGCAGGCTAATGTTAAACCCCAAGGTGGTTTGCATGTTAATGACCAGGCCAATTTTTGCAATTCTGACCACTGTTCACTATATGACATAATAACTTTAAAACTGTTCAACAGATCCCACTGATACTGAAATTTTTTTTTTTGTGACGCATTGTACTTCAAAATAGTGGCAACATTTATTTAATATAACCCATGTTTATTTGCAAAAATATACAGAAAACTGGCAAAAATTTGGAAAATGTTTCATTTTTTTAAATTTTGAATTCTCAAATCTTAAATCAGAGAGATATGTCACACAAAATAGATAATAAATAACATTTCCCACATGTCTACTTTATATCAGCATGACTATTTAAACAAAAATTTTCTTTTGTTAGTAAGTTATAAGGGTTAAAAGTTGACCTGTGATTTCTCCTCTTTCCAACAAAATTTTTACAAAATCATTTTTTTAGGGACCACCTCACATTTTAAGTGACTTTGAGTAGTTTATTTGATAAGAAACACCCAAAAGTGAAACCTTTCTGAAAACTGCACTGCTCTTGGTGCTAAAAACCTCATTCAAGAAGTTTATTATCCCTTCAGGTGCTTCACAGTAATTTTTGGAATGTGGAAAAGAAATGAACAGTTAACCTTTTTTCACATAAAAATTAATTTATACCCAAATGTTTTTATTTTAACAAGATTAACAGGAAAAAATGGACCACAAAATTTGTTGTGCAATTTCTCATGTGCATGCCAAAACCCCATATATGGAGGAACCCCACTGTTTGGACACACAGCAGAGCTTGGGAGAGAAAGAGCGCCATTTGACTTTTTAATGCAAAATTTGCTGGAAAAATTAGCGGACAAATTTGGAGAGCCCCTTATGTCCCTAAACAGTGAAAATCTCCCAAGAGTGACACCATTTTAGAAACTAGACTCCTCATGGAACTGAAATAGGTGTGTGGTGAGCACATTTAACCCTCAGGTGCTTCGCGGAAATTTATAACGTTGAGCCATAAAAATAAAAAAAATCACATTTTTTTCCACAAAAATGTTTTTTTAGCAACAAATTTTGCATTTTCATAAGGGTATTAGGAGAAATTGTACCACATAATTTGTAGTGCAATTTCTCCTGAGTACGACAATATCCCATATGATTCAGAAAACTACTGTTTGGGCGAACGGCAGGGCTCAGAATGGAAGGGACTTTTTTCATGTAAAATTTGCTGGAATCATTAGCTCCCATTTGGAGAGCCCCTGATGTGCCTAAACAGTGGAAACCCCCAACAAGTGACCTCATTTTTTAAACTAGACCCTTTTCGGAGTGTATTTAGATGTGTGGTGAGAACGTTGAGCCCCAGGTGCTTTACAGAAGTTTATAACATTGAGCTGTGAAAATAAAAAAAAAACACATTTTCCCACAAAAATTATATTTTCTCCCCAAATTTTGCATTATCAGAAGGGTAGCAGGAGAAATTTCATGTTACAGTTTGTTGTGCAATTTTTCCTGAGTCCACTGATACCCCATATGCAGGAGAAACCTACTGTTTGGGCGCACGGCAGGGTTTGGAAGGGAAGGAGACGCCTCTTTATTACAAACATGTGAGCTTGATGTCACCTGACAATACAAAGGTGACATCAACCCCACAAACATTAACCCCTCTCGCCACCTCCACAGAGCAAGTCGGAAGAGCTGAGCAAAGTGCCCAAATTGGTGCTTCTAATAAATTTACCTTTTCGAGGGGGGGACATGCAATTCTTAAGCTGGGGGGAGCCAATATACATGGCCTCTTACAGCCTGAGAATATCAGCCCTTAACTGTCTGCTTTAGCTTGGCTGTTTGTCAAAAAATATTATTTATCTAATATTAAAAAAAAAATAAATAAAGAATAGAGGTGGAAACCCCTCTATTCTTGATAACCAGCCATGATAAAGCTGACAGCTAAGGGTTGCAGCCCCTAGCTGTCAGTTTTGTCATGCTCACTATCAAAAATAGAACAGACCCCACATCATTTTTTTTATTGAATTATTTAAAATGCAGGCTCTGGCTGATGAATTACTCCCTTCAGCAGCACCTGCTCTCGCTGTTGTTAGCGACAGTAAGCATAGGCTGATAGGATTATTACTCACATCAGCCGATGCCGGAGGTAAACTTTTTATTGCTGGTCACAGCTGCTGGCACTCTGATCGGTGGTAATCTTACCGCCGATCAGAGCCGCCAGTGTTTTGTCGTGCTGTCATGTAGATGACAATGTGGAAAACACCCAATGTTTGGAGTGCCGAACCAAAACAGTAACACAGACTTCCGGGAGAAATCCATGTTCGGGGACCATGCCCAAACAGGTGTTCGATATGGACCCCGAACTTTACTGTTTGGATTTGCCCATCATTAATTATCACATTTTCCACCACACCAGGACAAGTGGGAAGAGCAGAGGCTAAGTGCCAGATTTGGCGCATCTAATGGATGCGCCATTTCCGGGGCAGCTGAGTTCTGATGTTCTTAGTCTGGGAGGGGGCCAACATCCATGGCTCCTTCCTATGCTACTACTATCATCCTGCAGCTGTCTGTTTAGCCTTTGCTGGTTAGTAAATAAAGGGGGGAGAAGTCACATATTTTTTTAGGAGTCCCCCTTATAATAGCCATCAGTCGCCAGCTGTAGGCTTTCCCTCAGCTTTTTATAAAAATTAAGGGGGACCCCAAAACATTTTATTTATTTGTTTTATATATTTATTTAAACAAAAATACCAGTACAGAAAATTAAACATTCACATCACTGATTATATATCACACTTACATATTTCATTTTTCATTCTATCTATCATCTATCATGTTCCTCATTACTATGTATTTATATGGAAGAACATATTTAATACTTAAAACTCTTTAATTTATATACTATATTTTATTACATATGTGTCACAGTGACAGCAAACTGCCAGCACTCTGACAGCACACGGACACACAGACACGGACATCACTTCGACACACAGATATCACATGGATGTCACCCATGTACACTCGGCACAGACAACATCTCACCAGTACTGTTTTTTCTAATACAGGATTAACCAGGACTAGTGTTGAGCATTCCGATACCGCAAGTATCGGGTATCGGCCGATATTTGCTGTATCGGAATTCCGATACCGAGTTCCGATATTTTTGTGATATAGGAAATCAGAATCGGAAGTTCCCAGTGTATGGTTCCCAGGGTCTGGAGGAGAGGAGACTCTCCTTCAGGCCCTGGGATCCATATTCATGTAAAAAATAAAGAATAAAAAAAAAAATATGGATATACTCACCCCTCTGGCGGACCCTGGACCTTAGCGATGTAACCGGCAGCCTCCGTTCCTAAGAATGCAGTGAGTGTAGGACCTGCGATGACGTCGCGGCTTGTGATTGGTCATGTGAGCGGTCACATGAGCGGTCATGCGACCAATCACAAGCCGCGACGTCATCGAAGGTCCTTCACTCTGCATTCTTAGGAACGGAGGCAGACGCTTGGACCGGTGAGAGCCAGGGGCCGTCCGAGGGGTGAGTATATCAATATTTTTTATTTTTATTCTTTATTTTATACATGAATATGGATCCCAGGGCCTGAAGGAGAGTTTCCTCTCCTTCAGACCCTGGGAACCATTCCGATATTTTGTGTCCCATTGATATGCATTGGTATCGGGTATTGGTATCGGCGATATCCGATATTTTTTGGGTATCGGCCGATCCAATCCGATACCGATACCTTTGCATATCGTAAGGTATCGCTCAACACTAACCAGGACATATGAAGGGGACCTTAGACAGATTTTGCCTGAGATCTGAGAATTTTGGAGACTGATGCATCAGTCCGAGGGGACAAAGAATCAGATTTCGCTTGTAAGATATTATGCATTTCTTATTTTCACTAGTTCTATTGATTTATGAAAAAAATGAAAGGATGGTTAATGTTTAAGTCAACTAAACAACAAACAAAATAAACGTACCAACCTCTGCCAGTCTTTCTGCTCTGATCTCTATTAGCGGCTAATAATGTTTGACAATAAAATAATAAGTGAAAAATAAATGTACTGTGAGAAAGCAATATTACTTACAGCTGCTGTTCTATCTACTTCACATCTGCTGCTCAATATAAAACATGCCTCTGCATCATCCATTCTGAAAGAAAGAAAAGGATGTCAAAACTTTAGTATATAATCTATAGATATGAGCAAAGCTTTGGAAAATTAAATTCAGTGACTTTGCCAAACTTAAAAAAAAATTCTGTCAGCAACAAATGCATTTGAACAAATCTTAGTACGGGAAAACTTGCAATTGCTTGGAAAATACTGTACATGTGGAGGAGATGGGAAAGAGAGGAATTCCTGCTGACTGTAAGAACTGATATTCAAAAGGAGAGAGAACAAGATGAAACCACTGATCATTGGAGCATACACTTCAGAAGAGAGAGAGTAACCCACTGATCATAAAACACCATGCTAACCATAACCCTGTAGAATGTAAGTCCGTAATTGCAGGGTCCTCTCCCCTCTGTACTTGTCTTTCACTATTAGTTTGTTCATTGTAATTTTGACTTGTATTTTATATGCAACCCCTTCTCATGTACACCACCATGGAGTCAATGATGCTATAAAAATAAACAACTAGGGTTGAGCGAAACGGGTCGATCATTTTCAAAAGTCGCCGACTTTTGGCTAAGTCGGCGTCTCATGAAACCCGATCCGACCCCTGTGCTTGTCGGCCATGCGGTACGCGACTTTCGCGCCAAAGTCGCGTTTCAATGACGCGAAAAGCGCCATTTCTCAGCCAATGAAGGTGAACGCAGAGTGTGGGCAGCGTGATGACATAGATCCTGGTCCCCACCATCTTAGAGAAGGGCATTGCAGTGATTGGCTTGCTGTCTGCGGCATCACAGGGGCTATAAAGGGGCGTTCCCGCCGACCGCCATCTTACTGCTGCTGATCTGAGCTTAGGGACAGGTTGCTGCCGCTTCATCAGAAGCAGGGAGAGCGTTAGGCAGGGTCCACTAACCACCAAACCGCTTGTGCTGCAGCGATTTCCACTGTCCAACACCACCTTCGGTGTGCAGGGACTGTGGAAGCTATTTTTTTTTTTTTTTCCCCTCAGCGCTGTAGCTCATTGGGCTGCCCTAGAAGGCTCCGTGATAGCTGTATTGCTGTGTGTACGCCACTGTGGAAACCAACTGCTTTTTTCAAAGCACATATCCTCTTGTTCCTTCCTTTCTGCACAGCTATCTTTTCTGTTTTTCCACACTTTTTATTTAATTTGTGCATCAGTCCACTCCTATTGCTGCCTGCCATACCTGGCTTACATTACTGCAGGGAGATAGTAATTGTAGGACAGTTTTTTTTTTTTTTTTGTTTTTTTTTTTTGTGGGAGATTAAGATTGGCATTTCTGCTACAGTGCCATCCCTGTGTGTGCCATCTCTCACTGAGTGGGCCATAGAAAGCCTATTTATTTTTTCCGTGATTTGTGTTCTAAAATCTACCTCAACACAAAAACAGTACATCAATCAGTGGGAGAAAAATATTGGCCTCAGTCAGGGCTTGTGTGCCACTGCTGTGTGTGCTATCTCTCATTCAGTGGGCTATAGCAAGCCTATTTTTTTTTTTTTTTTTTAATATTATTTGGTTTCTAATTCTCCCTGAAAAAAAAAAAAAAAACCTAAAAAAACAGTGGGAGAATAATATTGCCCTTTCAGCTTGTGTGCCAGTCTTGACTCCTGGGTGTGCCACCTCTCTCCCTCTCATTCAGTGGGCCATAGAAAGCCTATTTATTTATTTTTTTAAATATTATTGGGTTTCTAAAGTCTCCCTGAAAAAACAAAAAATACATAAAAAAACAGTGGGAGAGTAATATTGCCCTTTCAGCTTGTGTGCCAGTCTTGACTCCTGGGTGTGCCACCTCTCTCCCTTTCATTCAGTGGGCCATAGAAAGCCTATTTATTTTTTCCGTGATTTGTGTTCTAAAATCTACCTCAACACAAAAACACTACATCAATCAGTGGGAGAAAAATATTGGCCTCAGTCAGGGCTTGTGTGCCACTGCTGTGTGTGCTATCTCTCATTCAGTGGGCTATAGCAAGCCTATTTTTTTTTTTTTTTTTTTTTTTAATATTATTTGGTTTCTAAAGTCTCCCTGAAAAAAAAAAAAAAACATAAAAAAACAGTGGGAGAGTAATATTGCCCTTTCAGCTTGTGTGCCAGTCTTGACTCCTGGGTGTGCCACCTCTCTCCCTTTCATTCAGTGGGCCATAGAAAGCCTATTTATTTTTTCCGTGATTTGTGTTCTAAAATCTACCTCAACACAAAAACACTACATCAATCAGTGGGAGAAAAATATTGGCCTCAGTCAGGGCTTGTGTGCCACTGCTGTGTGTGCTATCTCTCATTCAGTGGGCTATAGCAAGCCTATTTTTTTTTTTTTTTTTTTTTTAATATTATTTGGTTTCTAAAGTCTCCCTGAAAAAAAAAAAAAAACATAAAAAAACAGTGGGAGAGTAATATTGCCCTTTCAGCTTGTGTGCCAGTCTTGACTCCTGGGTGTGCCACCTCTCTCCCTTTCATTCAGTGGGCCATAGAAAGCCTATTTATTTTTTGGTTTTTTTAATATTATTTGGTTTCTAAAGTCTCCCTGAAAATAAAAAAAAAAAATACATAAAAAAACAGTGGGAGAGTAATATTGCCATTTCAGCTTGTGTGCCAGTCTTGACTCCTGGGTGTGCCACCTCTCTCCCTCTCATTCAGTGGGCCATAGAAAGCCTTGTTTTTTTGTTTTTTTTTTAATATTATTTGGTTTCTAAAGTCTCCCTGAAAATAAAAAAAAAAAACATAAAAAAACAGTGGGAGAGTAATATTGCCATTTCAGCTTGTGTGCCAGTCTTGACTCCTGGGTGTGCCACCTCTCTCTCTAATTGTGGGCCATAGAAAGCCTATTTATTTTTTGGTTTTTTTAATATTATTTGGTTTCTAAAGTCTCCCTGAAAATAAAAAAAAAAAATACATAAAAAAACAGTGGGAGAGTAATATTGCCCTTTCAGCTTGTGTGCCAGTCTTGACTCCTGGGTGTGCCACCTCTCTCCCTTTCATTCAGTGGGCCATAGAAAGCCTATTTATTTTTTGGTTTTTTTAATATTATTTGGTTTCTAAAGTCTCCCTGAAAATAAAAAAAAAAAATACATAAAAAAACAGTGGGAGAGTAATATTGCCATTTCAGCTTGTGTGCCAGTCTTGACTCCTGGGTGTGCCACCTCTCTCCCTCTCATTCAGTGGGCCATAGAAAGCCTTGTTTTTTTGTTTTTTTTTTTAATATTATTTGGTTTCTAAAGTCTCCCTGAAAATAAAAAAAAAAACATAAAAAAACAGTGGGAGAGTAATATTGCCATTTCAGCTTGTGTGCCAGTCTTGACTCCTGGGTGTGCCACCTCTCTCTCTAATTGTGGGCCATAGAAAGCCTATTTATTTTTTGGTTTTTTTAATATTATTTGGTTTCTAAAGTCTCCCTGAAAATAAAAAAAAAAATACATAAAAAAACAGTGGGAGAGTAATATTGCCCTTTCAGCTTGTGTGCCAGTCTTGACTCCTGGGTGTGCCACCTCTCTCCCTTTCATTCAGTGGGCCATAGAAAGCCTATTTATTTTTTGGTTTTTTTAATATTATTTGGTTTCTAAAGTCTCCCTGAAAATAAAAAAAAAAAATACATAAAAAAACAGTGGGAGAGTAATATTGCCATTTCAGCTTGTGTGCCAGTCTTGACTCCTGGGTGTGCCACCTCTCTCCCTCTCATTCAGTGGGCCATAGAAAGCCTTGTTTTTTTGTTTTTTTTTAATATTATTTGGTTTCTAAAGTCTCCCTGAAAATAAAAAAAAAAAACATAAAAAAACAGTGGGAGAGTAATATTGCCATTTCAGCTTGTGTGCCAGTCTTGACTCCTGGGTGTGCCACCTCTCTCTCTAATTGTGGGCCATAGAAAGCCTATTTATTTTTTGGTTTTTTTAATATTATTTGGTTTCTAAAGTCTCCCTGAAAATAAAAAAAAAAAATACATAAAAAAACAGTGGGAGAGTAATATTGCCCTTTCAGCTTGTGTGCCAGTCTTGACTCCTGGGTGTGCCACCTCTCTCCCTTTCATTCAGTGGGCCATAGAAAGCCTATTTATTTTTTGGTTTTTTTAATATTATTTGGTTTCTAAAGTCTCCCTGAAAATTAAAAAAAAATACATAAAAAAACAGTGGGAGAGTAATATTGCCATTTCAGCTTGTGTGCCAGTCTTGACTCCTGGGTGTGCCACCTCTCTCTCTAATTGTGGGCCATAGAAAGCCTTTTTATTTTTTTCCTTCATTTGTGTTTTAAAATCAACCTCAACACAAAAACACTACATCAATCAGTGGGAGAAAAATATTGGCCTCAGTCAGGGCTTGTGTGCCACTCCTGTGCGTGCCATCTCTCATTCAGTGGGCCATAGAAAGCCTTGTTTTTTTGTTTTTTTTTTAAATATTATTTGGTTTCTAAAGTCTCACAGAGAAAAAATAAAAAATAAATTAGGTGGGAGATTAATATTGACATTAGTGCTTGAGTGACAGTCCTGCGTGTGTGTCATCTCTGTGATTTGGTGTCACAGAAAACAGAGTGTGTAACATTGTGCCTGATTTTCCTTGTGGTCTCACCAACCTGTTAAGGGATATTGAAATCATACTGAAGTTATAGCTCACCGTGTAAGTTGTTTGACAGCAACAAATAAAGTTAGTTTGGTTACGATTTTTAAACAATGAGGAAGTCTGGTGCAAGAGGTCGTCGTGGGCGTTCATTGTCAGCTGGTAATGATGGTAGTGGTAGTGGAGCATCAGGTGGTCGTGGGGATAAAAATATTCCACCTAAGTCTGGAGCTGTGGAGCCAGTTTCGTCGTCAGGCTACACAAGGCCTCGAACGCTCTCTTTTCTGGGAGTAGGAAAACCGCTTTTAAAGGCTGAGCAGCAACAGCAAGTTTTGGCTTACATTGCAGACTCAGCCTCTAGCTCTTTTGCCTCCTCTTCCGAAACTGGTAAATGTAAAAGCAGCGCGTCGCTTGTGGATGTTCACGGTCAGGGACAAGTCGCTTCCTTGTCCTCCTCAGCAAAAACTACAACAAGAGAGAAGGATGCAGCAGGCGACACAACGGGTCACTCCATGGAGCTCTTTACACATACCGTCCCTGGCTTAGAAAGTGAAACATTTAACAGGCCATGCCCATTACAAGTAGATTCTGACATGGAGTGCACTGATGCACAGCCACAGCCAGAGTACTATGCTGCTCCTTTGACTCAGACCACCACATTGCCCTCTCAGGGTACAGATCCACAATCAGACCCTGATGAGACTATGTTGCCCCGCCACGAACGCTATACCACCGACCGACACAGTGACACAGACGAAGTTGCACACGAGCTCGAAGAGGAGGTAATAGATGACCCAGTTATTGACCCCGATTGGCAGCCATTGGGGGAACAGGGTGCAGGCGGCAGTAGTTCAGAAGCGGAGGTGGAGGAGGGGCCGCAGCAGGCATCAACATCGCAACAGGTTCCATCTGCCGGGCCCGTATCTGGCCCAAAACGCGTGTCAAAGCCAAAACCTGTTGGAGGACAGCGTGGCCATCCGGTTAAAGCTCAGTCTGCAATCCCTGAAAAGGGATCCGAGTCTAGGAAGAGTGCAGTCTGGCATTTTTTTAAACAACATCCAACTGATCAGCGCAAAGTCATCTGTCAAAAATGTTCAACTAGCTTAAGCAGAGGTCAGAATCTGAAAAGTCTAAATACTAGTTGCATGCATAGACACTTAACCACCATGCATTTTCAAGCCTGGACTAACTACCAAACGTCCCTTAAGGTTGTAGCACCCTCGGCCAATGAAGCTAGTCAGCAACGCAACATCCCTTCCGTCACTGTAAGGCCACCATTTTCCGCACCACCGGCAGTATCTGTGCAGGTTTCTTTGCCAGC
The DNA here is from genome assembly GCF_051348905.1 of Ranitomeya variabilis. NCBI lineage: Eukaryota > Metazoa > Chordata > Amphibia > Anura > Dendrobatidae > Ranitomeya > Ranitomeya variabilis. Next base: position 93,535,435 of record NC_135239.1, on the reverse strand, counting down.
CAAAAGCAGTCAGGGTCAGGGAATCACCAGTTTAGTAGGAGGAAATATTGCATCTAGGGCACCGGCGGAAACAATACCGTCTCCAACCGTCTCTCAGTCTGCCATGTACACCGGCACACCCGAAAGTTCCACGATCTCCTGCTCTCCAGTCCAGCTCACCCTACATGAGACTCTGGTTAGAAAAAGGAAGTACTTATCCTCGCATCCGCGTACACAGGGTTTTAACGCCCACATAGCTAGACTAATCTCGTTAGAGATGATGCCCTACCGTTTAGTTGAAAGCGAAGCTTTTAAAGCCCTGATGGAGTACGCTGAACCACGATACGAGCTACCTAGTCGACACTTTTTTTCCAGAAAAGCCATCCCAGCCCTGCACCAGCATGTTAAACAGCGCATCGTCCATGCACTTAGGCAATCTGTGAGTACAAAGGTGCACCTGACTACAGATGCATGGACCAGTAGGCATGGCCAGGGACGTTATGTGTCCATCACGGCACACTGGGTGAATGTGGTGGATGCAGGGTCCACAGGCGACATCAATTTAGGGACAGTTGTGCCTAGCCCACGGTCTAGGAAACAGTTGGCTGTAGGCGTTCGCACCCCCTCCTCCTCCTCCTCGTCCTCCTGCAGAAGCTACAGCTCTTCCACAGAACGCAGTCGGCCAACCACTCCATCGGCAGATGACACTGTTGCACACCAGTTGTCCCATTATGGGCCAGCTACTGCCAAGCGTCAGCAGGCTGTATTGGCTATGAAGTGTTTGGGCGACAACAGACACACCGCGGAAGTTCTGTCCGAGTTCTTGCAACAAGAAACGCAGTCGTGGCTGGGCACAGTAGATCTTGAGGCAGGCAAGGTAGTGAGTGATAACGGAAGGAATTTCATGGCTGCCATCTCCCTTTCCCAACTGAAACACATTCCTTGCCTGGCTCACACCTTAAACCTGGTGGTGCAGTGCTTATTGAAAACTTATCCTGGGTTCTCCGACCTGCTCCTCAAAGTGCGTGCACTTTGCTCACATATCCGACGTTCGCCTGTACACGCCAGCCGTATGCAGACCTATCAGCGGTCTTTGAACCTTCCCCAGCATCGCCTAATCATAGACGTTGCAACAAGGTGGAACTCAACACTGCACATGCTTCAGAGACTGTGCGAACAGAGGCGTGCTGTTATTTATTTGTGGGAGGATACACGGGCAGGCAGTAGGATGGCAGACATGGAGTTGTCAGGTGTGCAGTGGTCGAAGATACAAGACATGTGTCAAGTCCTTCAGTGTTTTGAGGAATGCACACGGCTGGTTAGTGCAGACAACGCCGTAATAAGCATGAGCATCCCCCTAATGCGTCTGCTGATGCAAAGTTTGACGCACATAAAGGAGCAGGCGTCTGCACCAGAGGAAGAGGGAAGCCTTGATGACAGTCAGCCATTGTCTGGTCAGGGCAGTGTACAGGACGAGGTAGCGGGCGAAGAGGAGGTGGAGGACGAGGAGGATGATGGGGATGAGTATATTTTTAATGCGGAAACTTTCACGGGGGCACAGGAAATTGGTTGCGTGTCACGGCCGGGTTCTGGTTTTTTGAGGGACACAAGTGACGTAGATTTGCCTGCAACTGCCCCTCAACCAATCACAACCGGAGATTTGACAACTGGAACTTTGGCCCACATGGCGGATTATGCCTTACGTATCCTAAAAAGGGACACACGCATTACGAAAATGATGAACGATGACGATTACTGGTTGGCCTGCCTCCTTGATCCACGCTATAAAGGCAAATTGCAAAATATTATGCCACATGAGAACTTGGAACTAATATTAGCAACCAAACAATCAACTCTTGTTGACCGTTTGCTTCAGGCATTCCCAGCACACAGCGCACGTGATCGTTCTCACACGAGCTCCAGGGGGCAGCAGACTAGGAGTGTTAGGGGTGCACACATCAGAAGTGGCGTTGGACAGAGGGGTTTTCTGACCAGGTTGTGGAGTGATTTTGCTATGACCGCAGACAGGACAGGTACTGCTGCATCAATTGAAAGTGACAGGAGACAACATTTGTCCAGTATGGTTACTAACTATTTTTCATCCCTTATCGATGTTCTCCCTCAACCGTCATTCCCATTTGATTACTGGGCCTCCAAATTAGACACCTGGCCAGAATTGGCAGAATATGCATTGCAGGAGCTTGCTTGCCCGGCAGCAAGTGTCCTATCAGAAAGAGTATTCAGTGCTGCAGGTTCAATATTAACCGAAAAAAGGACTCGTCTGGCTACCCAAAATGTTGACGATCTAACATTCATTAAAATGAACCACAACTGGATTTCGAAATCTTTTGCCCCACCTTGCCCGGCCGACACCTAGCTTTCCTATGAAAAGCTCTTGCCTGTGAATTACTTTTCTAATGTCTAATTTGCTGCAGCTGATTGTACAGCATACGACATGTTTACACCTCCCTAAATGGCAAAACTCCCCACACGGGGCCGTGGTATCGCGACTTGGCGCAAGCACCCGTGAGACTGCTGTTTGTCTGAAGAGGTGGGTGTGCTCGCTTTTGGTTGACGGCATTGCTACTGGGTCCCTCATAGTACAATGTAGTGTCTCTGGCGGTGGTGGTGCGCACCCAACGTCAGACACACCGTTGTAACATGAGGGGCCCTGGGGCGGTCCCGCCGGCCTCAAGAGAGTTCCCCCCTACCCCAGCTCAAAATGTGCTCTACCACGTGCAAAATTATGTCGCACAGCTCCACCAATCTTTAGTCTATTCGCTGACATCATTCAATGTCTGGCACTGACAATACAAATTTGTAGACATCTATGATGCAACTTAAAGTAGTCTGTGTCTGTGTCCTATATTGGCACCATTAAATAGTTACTGCCAAATTACAATGTCAGAAACTCAGTAGATGAGCCCACCCCTGTACCTAAGTATGCCACCTTTTTTTTTTGTTTTGGTTGTTTTGCGAGACATTAACATCTATTTATATTTTGGGAGTACTGGGACAGACACTCCTTGCACTACTCCTCCACTCACCACCAAGCTGCCTGTGTATCCATGTAACCGCTGTAAAACTGCCATGAGCCTATTGTTTGTTATTTTAGGCCTTTGATAGCCTGTCTGCGGTCCCTACTTTAAATACTCCTCCACTGACCACCAAGCTGCCTGCCCGTGTATCCATGTAACCGCTGTGAAACTGCCATGAGCCTATTGTTTGTTATGTTAGGCCTTTGATAGCCTGTCTGCGGTCCCTACTTTAAATACTCCTCCACTGACCAGACCACTGCTGCCCGTGTACCCCTGGAACCAATTATAAAGTGCCTACAGCCAGCCCATTTTCTTATGTTAGGCCTTTGAAGCCTGTCTGCGGTCCCTACTTTAAATACTCCTCCACTGACCAGACCACTGCTGCCCGTGTACCCCTGGAACCAATTATAAAGTGCCTACAGCCAGCCCATTTTCTTATGTTAGGCCTTTGAAGCCTTTCTGCGGTCCCTACTTTAAATACTCCTCCACTCACCACCACCAAGCTGCCTGCCCGTGTATCCATGTAACCGCTGTGAAACTGCCATGAGCCTATTGTTTGTTATTTTAGGCCTTTGATAGCCTGTCTGCGGTCCCTACTTTAAATACTCCTCCACTCACCACCAAGCTGCCTGTGTATCCATGTAACCGCTGTAAAACTGCCATGAGCCTATTGTTTGTTATTTTAGGCCTTTGATAGCCTGTCTGCGGTCCCTACTTTAAATACTCCTCCACTGACCAGACCACTGCTGCCCGTGTACCCCTGGAACCAATTATAAAGTGCCTACAGCCAGCCCATTTTCTTATGTTAGGCCTTTGAAGCCTGTCTGCGGTCCCTACTTTAAATACTCCTCCACTCACCACCACCAAGCTGCCTGCCCGTGTATCCATGTAACCGCTGTGAAACTGCCATGAGCCTATTGTTTGTTATGTTAGGCCTTTGATAGCCTGTCTGCGGTCCCTACTTTAAATACTCCTCCACTGACCAGACCACTGCTGCCCGTGTACCCCTGGAACCAATTATAAAGTGCCTACAGCCAGCCCATTTTCTTATGTTAGGCCTTTGAAGCCTGTCTGCGGTCCCTACTTTAAATACTCCTCCACTCACCACCACCAAGCTGCCTGCCCGTGTATCCATGTAACCGCTGTGAAACTGCCATGAGCCTATTGTTTGTTATTTTAGGCCTTTGATAGCCTGTCTGCGGTCCCTACTTTAAATACTCCTCCACTCACCACCAAGCTGCCTGCCCGTGTATCCATGTAACCGCTGTGAAACTGCCATGAGCCTATTGTTTGTTATTTTAGGCCTTTGATAGCCTGTCTGCGGTCCCTACTTTAAATACTCCTCCACTCACCACCAAGCTGCCTGCCCGTGTATCCATGTAACCGCTGTGAAACTGCCATCATGAGCCTATTGTTTGTTATGTTAGGCCTTTGATAGCCTGTCTGCGGTCCCTACTTTAAATACTCCTCCACTGACCAGACCACTGCTGCCCGTGTACCCCTGGAACCAATTATAAAGTGCCTACAGCCAGCCCATTTTCTTATGTTAGGCCTTTGATAGCCTGTCTGCGGTCCCTACTTTAAATACTCCTCCACTCACCACCAAGCTGCCTGCCCGTGTATCCATGTAACCGCTGTGAAACTGCCATCATGAGCCTATTGTTTGTTATGTTAGGCCTTTGATAGCCTGTCTGCGGTCCCTACTTTAAATACTCCTCCACTGACCAGACCACTGCTGCCCGTGTACCCCTGGAACCAATTATAAAGTGCCTACAGCCAGCCCATTTTCTTATGTTAGGCCTTTGAAGCCTGTCTGCGGTCCCTACTTTAAATACTCCTCCACTCACCACCACCAAGCTGCCTGCCCGTGTATCCATGTAACCGCTGTGAAACTGCCATGAGCCTATTGTTTGTTATTTTAGGCCTTTGATAGCCTGTGTGCGGTCCCTACTTTAAATACTCCTCCACTCACCACCAAGCTGCCTGCCCGTGTATCCATGTAACCGCTGTGAAACTGCCATGAGCCTATTGTTTGTTATTTTAGGCCTTTGATAGCCTGTGTGCGGTCCCTACTTTAAATACTCCTCCACTCACCACCAAGCTGCCTGCCCGTGTATCCATGTAACCGCTGTGAAACTGCCATGAGCCTATTGTTTGTTATGTTAGGCCTTTGATAGCCTGTCTGCGGTCCCTACTTTAAATACTCCTCCACTGACCAGACCACTGCTGCCCGTGTACCCCTGGAACCAATTATAAAGTGCCTACAGCCAGCCCATTTTCTTATGTTAGGCCTTTGAAGCCTGTCTGCGGTCCCTACTTTAAATACTCCTCCACTGACCAGACCACTGCTGCCCGTGTACCCCTGGAACCAATTATAAAGTGCCTACAGCCAGCCCATTTTCTTATGTTAGGCCTTTGAAGCCTGTCTGCGGTCCCTACTTTAAATACTCCTCCACTGACCAGACCACTGCTGCCCGTGTACCCCTGGAACCAATTATAAAGTGCCTACAGCCAGCCCATTTTCTTATGTTAGGCCTTTGAAGCCTGTCTGCGGTCCCTACTTTAAATACTCCTCCACTGACCAGACCACTGCTGCCCGTGTACCCCTGGAACCAATTATAAAGTGCCTACAGCCAGCCCATTTTCTTATGTTAGGCCTTTGAAGCCTGTCTGCGGTCCCTACTTTAAATACTCCTCCACTCACCACCACCAAGCTGCCTGCCCGTCTATCCATGTAACCGCTGTAAAACTGCAATGAGCCTATTGTTTGTTATTTTAGGCCTTTGATAGCCTGTCTGCGGCCCCTACTTGCAATACTCCTCCACTGACCACAATGCTGCCTGGAGTGCCTGCCTGTGTATCCATGTAACCGATGTAAAACTGCCATGACTGCCTACTGTTTGTTATTTTAGGCCTTTGATAGCCTGTCTGCAGCCCCTACTTGCAATACTCCTCCACTGACCACACCAATGCTGCCCGTGTACCCCTGGAACCTATTTAAAAGTTCATAGAGCCTAGTTATATATTTTATTTACTATTAATAAGGCCATGATGGACTACGCTGTACCACGCTACAAGCTAACCAGTCGACACTTCTTTTGCGAGAAAAGCCATCCCAACCCTCCACCAGCATGTAGAAGACCGCATTGTCCATGCACTCTGGCAATCTGTGAGTACAAAGGTGCACCTGACAACAGACGCATGGACCTGTAGGCATGGCCACGGAAGATTACGTGTCCATTACGGCGCAATGGGTTAATGTGGTGGATGCATGGTCCACAGGGGACAGCCTACTAAGTCTGTCTGCAGTCCCTAATTCAAATTGTGCTCCACTGTCTAAATCGGAACTTCCACCTTCTGGCTTTCGGCCTATAGTATCAGAAATTAAACTGCATTTGGCCTTCAACTTTGGTTAGGGCCTACTAACGGCTTCTGCCCCTCCCTGGTGTTGCCCTCAACTAAATAAAGCTGAGCTTCAACCTTCTGCTCCAAATTACCATTTTGAAAAATGCAATAGGCTTTTCAGGCCTACTAAAGGAGTCTGTCTGTGTGCCCCTCCCTGGTGTTGTCCTCAACTAAATAAAGCTGAGCTTCAACCTTCCGGCTCTCATTATGTGGTTTTAAAAAAAAAAAAGGTGGTTAGGGCCTACTAACGGCTTCTGCCCCTCCCTGGTGTTGTCCTCAACTAAATAAAGCTGAGCTTCAACCTTCCGGCTCTCATTATGTGGTTTTAAAAAAAAAAAAGGTGGTTAGGGCCTACTAACGGCTTCTGCCCCTCCCTGGTGTTGTCCTCAACTAAATAAAGCTGAGCTTCAACCTTCCGGCTCTCATTATGTGGTTTTAAAAAAAAAAAAGGTGGTTAGGGCCTACTAACGGCTTCTGCCCCTCCCTGGTGTTGTCCTCAACTAAATAAAGCTGAGCTTCAACCTTCCGGCTCTCATTATGTGGTTTTAAAAAAAAAAAAGGTGGTTAGGGCCTACTAACGGCTTCTGCCCCTCCCTGGTGTTGCCCTCAACTAAATAAAGCTGAGCTTCAACCTTCTGCTCCAAATTACCATTTTAAAAAATGCAATAGGCTTTTCCGGCCTACTAAAGGTGTCTGCCCCTCCCTGGTGTTGTCCTCAACTGAACAAAGCTGAGCTTCCACATTCTGGCTTTCGCCCTATACTATCAGATATTAAACTGCATTTGGCCTACTAGTGTGGTTAGGCCCTTGAAACAGTGTCTGCTGCTCTTGGGTTTGCTACTCCACTGAACAAAGCAATGCCGCCTGTTTAGTCCTGTTACCAATTTTGAACTGCATGTAGCCTACTTTATTCTTTGGCCCTATATCTGTTTCCTCCTCATCCTGCCCATTGCCCAGCCACTGCTAAATGAGTCTGCTGGTACATTGACCGAGACCACTACATTCCCCTTGTACTCTACACAGCCAGAATCTGTCCCTGCTGAAAGTAAGGTTCCCCTTCCCGCATGTTATACCACCTTACACAGGGACAAAGAGGAAGGTGCAGATGAAAGTGCAGGTTCCTTCATCAGGTGGGGGGGCATACTCGTTGGCGACGTCACTGGCACAGGGCCCCTCAGAGTACGCAAAAGTGTCGCTGCTGGTGGGAGGCGCCCCCGCCATGCAAACACACCGCCGTACTTTGAGGGGCCCTGTGCCAGTGGCAATGCGAACGAGTGGGCCCCCCCCCTGCTTGCTCAGGATCACAGCACTTGCAACTTTTAAATAATTACCTTTCCCTGCAACACCGCCGTGACGTAGTCCGCATTTCCTGGGCCCACGAAAAACTTGAGCCGGCCCTACTCCCCCCACAACTTTTGCCAAATGACCCCCAATTCCCTATGCCCAACTATTATTATAAAGTTAATTAAGATTGACAAGCTTCAGAAACAAGAATGGATGTTTTTGGCATTAAAATGGGCACTGTAGGTGTTTTCCTGGCCTCCACTCACTGCCGACTATGCTTCCCCATTGACTTGCATTGGGTTTCGTGTTTCGGTCGATCCCCGACTTTTAGCGATAATCGGCCGACTGCACTCGACTCGACTCTGGACAAAATCGGGTTTCCCAAAACCCTACTCGATCTTAAAAAAATGAAAGTCGCTCAACCCTATAAACAACGGTAATAATACTCTACAAGCAAAGAGAAAGTGAGAGGACCCTGTTGACCATATTCTATTTATGAGCTTACGTTCTACAGGAGAGACAGGTGACCCCGCTGATCGTAAGAGAATACACTATACAGGAGAGAAAGACTTAGGCTGGATTCACATTTGCTTTCTGGAGGGCTGCAGTTGGTTCCTCCTTTCTTCCTCCCTGAAGCTCCGTCTACTTCTTTATGCATCTTGCATTGACCTGCGTACCTATCTTTAACATGTGTTGTATGTGGATATGTCTGCATGTGGAGATTTGACGCGTGCGGCGACCACACAGAAACGCAAAAATTTGCGCTTTCGTGTGGTCGCACGTCAAATGTCAAATTGCCGCATGCGGACGCATTCTCATACAACGCATGTCCCTACATGCCCAATGTTAAAAATAGGTATGCAGGATGCATACAGAAGTAGGCAGAGTGTAGGCGAAGCTTCAGGGAGGAAGAAAGGAGGAAGTAGGCAGCCATCCGCAGCCCTCCTGAATGCAAATGTGAAACCAGCCTTACTCAGTGACACTGGACAAGGAAAATTACTCTTCAATAAAAACTGCTCTGCTGGGAGCCTGGGAACCACCTATCTGTGATAGCACAGATACAGGTAAGATAGTTCAGGAGATGACAAAGCTGCAGTTCAGTATGGGTTTTCACCTTCGGCAATGAAAAATGTCATTACACCGCTCTTGCAAAACAAAGGGGAGACAAAGAGCGCAATAGGGTCTTATCCACGTTAAGACAAACAATCAACATGCAAACAAATGTGCTAGGCTGAAAAATGTCCTTCACACTGTTAAACCTAGATTGCCCTACCTTGCAGCGGAGGTTGGCACCCTACACATATATATACGAGATAGACACCCCCGCTCACCGGTGGCTATCCCTATAACTCCTGTATGTCAACTAAAGATAAAGTGATGCAATTAAGGCTACTTTCACACTAGCGTCGTGCACTGCACGTCGCTATGCGACATTGCGGCGCACCGACGGTAGCTGTGAATGCGCCGCACAACGGGGGCTGTGGGATGCAGTTTTCCAACGCATCCACTGCCCCATTGTGAGGTGCGGGGAGGAGGGGGCAGAGTTCTGGCTACGCATGCGTGGTCGGAAATGCTGCAGATGACGCACCAAAAAACGTTACAAGCAACATTTTTTGGTGGCGACAGGCCGACGCAACACGACGCAACCGTCGCACGACGGTTGCGACGTGTGGCAATGCGTCGCACTGCGTCGCTAATAAAAGTCTATGGAGAAAAAACGCATCCTGCAAGCACTTTTGCAGGGTTTTTTTTTTCTGCAAAACGACGCATAGCGACGTTCAGTGCACGACGCTAGTGTGAAAGTAGCCTAAACCACCATTCTGACATGACAGGAAAAAATGAAAAAATATTTGCCAGTCAATACCTTATTCCATTAGCGGCAATCATAGGACAGTGTGAATAGGACAGTGTGAAAAGGGTGAATAACACAATAACATAAAGTGCAAAGAGTGCTTAATACACTACCTCTCTATAACTGCTCCCTGCTGATCTATCTCCTGCCTGTGAGTGGGGGTTGGCGCCCTACTGTTCAGCGGATGTGGTACCCCCACTCCACGTCGGCTTCCCCTGAAAGCAAGCCCTACAGAATAAACTGATCCCTAAAGACAGGTTTCACATCAAATGGCCCCAGACATTATGGCCAAACAACTTAGAATTCAGGCAGGTTTATATGGGTACAGTACTGATGCCCAGCTGTAATCCCATTCTGCAATATGTATATATATCAGTTATATCAATTGGGTACTTATCATTTCTGATGTGTTCATTGACGAACGCCTCTAAGCGTTTCACCAAATGTGGCTCATCAGGAGGCTCAGATAGACAGATGTATCTGTCTTAAGTTGTTTGGCCATAATGTCTGGGGCCATTTGATGTGATACCTGTCTTTAGGGATCAGTTTATTCTGTAGGGCTTGCTTTTAGGGGAAGCCGACGAGGAGTGGGGGCGCCACATCCGCTGAACAGTAGGGTGCCAACCTCCACTGACAGGCAGGAGATAGATCAGCAGGGAGCAGTTATAGAGAGGTACTTAGTGTGTATTAAGCACTCTTTGCACTTTATGTTATTGTGTTATTCACCCTTTTCACACTGTCCTATGATTGCCGCTAATGGAATGAGGTATTGACTGGCAAATATTTTTTCATTTTTTCCTGTCATGTCATAATGGTGGTTTAAATGCATCACTTTATCTTTAGTTGACATACAGGAGTTATAGGGATAGCCACCGGTGAGCAGGGGCGCCTATCTCGTATATATATGTGCAGGGTGCCAACCTCCGCTGCAAGGTAGGGCAATCTAGGTTTAACAGTGTGAGGGATATTTTTCAGCCTAGCATGGCTGTTTGCATGTTGATTGTTTGTCTTAATTTTTAAAGTAAGAAATAAAGATTGGGTTTTATCTATGATCTGTGAAGACACAAGGTTTTTTTGGTTTTGCTTAGTTTTTTGAACCTTGGTTTACTATTCTATTTGGTTTTCTTATCCACGTTACACAGAGGGGAATATACACCAAATTTGCTCACCTGGTTAGGATGAGATTAGAGCATGTAGATAGCGGCTGCTGCAGATCCACAGGTCTTCACCGACCAGAGAAAATAACATCTTCAAAGGGAGATTTGTAGTTAAAATTCTGCGCTGCCGCTAAGATGAATTTAAGATGAATACCTGGTGTGGTATTTCCTGATGAAGGGGGCATGAGACTCCTGAAACGCGTTGAATAAAACCACTGTGAATCAACTATACTCTCCTGAAATTCTTCTTAGCGGCAGCGCAGAATTTTAACTACAAATCTCCCTTTGAAGACATTATCCCACTCTATGATGCTTCAAAAGTGTGGGAATTGATGATAGGTAAGTTTTTCTTTTTTTTCAAAACCCTTAAATCGAATCTCAAAATGTTTGACTTGACGTGACACCTCAAAGTTCAGGAAATGCAACTCAAACTCGGTCCTCCATGGCTCGATCCAATCATCTCTAATTACATACAATGGCTTTTTACATGTATGTACTAATACTATTTTTTATATTATTTAAATGATAACTGTCTAATGAGGTTGCTGATCACCTGGGGTTCAAATAGCCCAAGATTAGAGCTAGATCCAATCCTGGCTATTAACATTTTTGGTGCCCCTGACAATATCAAGTCTGACACAGAGTGGAATCTCCCACTGTAAGTTCATAAATGTCCCTCTGACATGAATATGGAGTATTGCTGAATTGTCATGACAGCAGGAGGTATAAAATAAAATAGATATAAAAAGCCTACAAACCCCATTTAAAAATGAAAATGTCATGATTCTATCATGTAAAAAAGTTGTTACAAAATAATTTCAGAACTCTTTCCACCTATAATGTCAACCGACATTTGACAAATCCATATGGAAAAGAACTGAAATTATTATGAAGTAAAAAATAAAAATGTCAAAACTAAAATATGGTTACATTAGTGTCTTATAATTGGGAACATGGTTGTGTTCAGAATTAGCCAATCACAATTAAACCTAAGCTTAAATAGTAGTCAGTACACAGCTACCATCTTTTGAAATTATTCTCATTAACCTCAAGTTTTGCTGTTCTAGTAGGAATTTCCTGAAGTTTTCTGAGTTGCATTTTGCAGAAAAAGCCATGGTCTGTAAACAGCTTACAACACAACAATGGGATCTCATTGTTGAAAGTTATCAGTCAAGAGAATGATACAAAAACATTTGCGAGGCACTGGACAAACTGTAGAACACTGTAAAGATGGTGTAATAATTATAGGGGATAACTCAGGAGACTCTTTGCATGGAACAAGACAACTACAGGACACAGTTTTATAAGTGGTAAAGTCTATATTATCACACGGTGATTCAAACAGGTGCAGAGAGAAACTCAAGTCCACAACACTTGGTGCAAATAAGAAACGCAGCTTAGCAGTCTATAGGAAACTTCAGAGGAAAAAGCAATCAAGCAGAAAGTCTATGAAGCACAGTTTTTCTTGAGGATACTTGACACGAATAAATCCTTGTCTTAGTCCAGGCACAGATAGATATGCTTATTAGGCAGTTCAAATCATATCTTAGCTCAACCAGGGAGGCCTGGTTAATAGTCTCAGGTTATTGCAAAGCAGAAACAGCTTACATGTCCAACAAATGCATATGGAAGTAAACACGAACAGCAGATGAAGGAGGATTACTGGAAACTTGTGTATGCAGCAGGAACTCAGTGCTGAGTAGCAGGATCACCACACAGGTTCACAGGAGCAGGTGTATAGCCAGGGAGTAATCAGAGGTCAGGAGCTGGATGCAAGGCAGAATACTCTAGCACAGACTGAAGGCTGGGGTAGAGTTTTATAGCTGGAAGACACAGTGCACATGAGACCAAAGACGCCATCTTGGAAAAGGGCAGTAATGCACAAAAGGTAAAAAATGTTCAGAGTCCTGACAGATGGTCATCAAAAAGTGACTTAAATTTGGCCCTGCAATGACATTAACTAGAACTGGATGTCCCTCAAAACTCAATTAAAATAAAAGAAGAAATTGGTATGGTTGGTTGCCTAGAGGCAAGTTTAAATGAACTGCATGATTTTCTGGCAAGAACTTGTTGAGTACTGTAATCTTCATACTTGATATGTCTGGCCTGTGAGAAAAGTTGTCATAATTGAAGCCTTTTCTTACAATGCATAGCATCCAAACCAGGCTATGTTTTACCAAAACCTAAGTCAAGTCGGCCAAAAACATATGGTGAGAATGTGTTATGGTCTAATGAGACCAAGGTTAAACTTTTGGACATGATTCCTAAAGGATTGTTTGATGCAAAGCCAACATTGCGCATCACCAAAAAATGAACATATCCACAGTGAAGCATGGTAGGGGCAGCATAATGCACTGATGCTATTTTTTAGGCAGCTGAAGCTGGCATTTTTGTCCAGGTGGAGGACATTATGAACAATTCAAAATATCAGTAAATTTTGGAAAGCTGAAGATGTTGTGATATGTCAACAATGACCTTAACCAAACAAATCAACAAAAGAATAGCTTCACTAGAAGATCAACATTTTGGAATGGCCCAAACACAGCCCAGACCTAAATCCAATTTAGCCCCATTGGATTTTAGCGCTTTAATTGGTTCACCAGAAGAGAGCTGTCAACAGGAGATGTGCACACTATTAGAGATGAGCGAACTTGTTCGGCACACTTTCGCCAATCTCAAAGTCGGCACGGACGGTGCATATTCAGATTCGTGTTTGGATTCAAGAGCATTTTGTGCAAAATTTGATAAATGATCAAGTTTCCACTAAGGCTGTGATTTCACCGGAGGTTCTGATCCGCAGTAACGTTACTGCCGGTAAGATAATTACCATTGGTTAAAGCACAGCAGGGACACATTCTCAGAAGTCAATGTGACCCTGCAGCTGTGACTGTGTCCCGCGGTACGGTAAATCATTACCGCTGGTCAGAGAGCCATGGTTCCCGCAGTGTCAAATGACAGCGTGAACCCGCAACTGTGATTGGAGTTAAAAAATTTACTTCTAAATATAGGCATCAGCTCATGGGACTACTATTCATATCAACCTATGCCTGCTGACACTAGTAACTGTGTGAGCATGGTGGCTGAAGGGAGTATACATGAGTCGGTGCCTATGCTCTAAATAAATAAATAATTAAAAAAGAAAACATTGTGGGTTCTCCTGTATTTTTGATAACCAGCATGGCAAAACTGACAGCCGCTGACTCATTTTTTCTTTAAAAAAAGTGTTTAAAAAAAGGAAAATATAAGAAAAACTTCTCTGGGCTATTTTTTTATTGTTTAATGTTCTGTAATATAAATATAGAATTTTATTACATTGACTATATTACATCCTGCATATACTGAGAGCAAACAGGTTCTAAATGTCTCAAGTTTTATGATATCATAATAAATAAGAGAATGAGTCATTATAATAATATCATACCATCGGCCCTCACTTATCCCTACAGTCATTGCCTTTGAGGCCAATTTGCTTTTGTTTCTTTATGGCATTTAAGAACGTAGAGAGAATTTCTTTGAAGGTTGAATGTCCAAGGACCTAAAATGCTCCTTCATAAATATAAAAGTGTGTGTTTGTTATGGTAGTGCATTAGTAAAATCCACACTTAAGGTACCGTCACACTAAACGATATCGCTAGCGATCCGTGACGTTGCAGTGTCCTGGATAGCGATATCATTGTGTTTGACACGCAGCAGCGATCAGGATCCTGCTGTGATATCGCTGGTCATTAATTAAAGTTCAGAACTTTATTTGGTCGTCAGATCGCCGTGTATCGTTGTGTTTGACAGCAAAAGCAACGATGCCAGCGATGTTTTACAATGTTAACCAGGGTAAATATCGGGTTACTAAGCGCAGGGCCGCGCTTAGTAACCCGATGTTTACCCTGGTTACCAGTGTAAAATGTAAAAAAACAAACAGTACATACTCACCTTCTGATGTCTGTCACACGTCCCTCGCTGTCCGCTTCCTGCACTGACTGAGCGCTGGCCGTAAAGTGAAAGCACAGCACAGCGGTGACATCACCGCTCTGCTGTTAGGGCCGGCACTCAGTCAGTGCAGGAAGCGGACGCCGGGGGACACGAAGGTGAGTATGTAGTGTTTGTTTTTTTACATTTTACACTGGTAACCAGGGTAAACATTGGGTTACCAAGCGCGGCCCTGCGCTTAGCAACCCGATGTTTACCCTGGTTACCCAGGGACCTCGGCATCGTTGGTCGCTGGAGAGCGGTCTGTGTGACAGCTCTCCAGCGACCAAACAGCGACGCTGCAGCGATCGGCATCGTTGTCTGTTTTGCTGCAGCGTCGCTTAGTGTGACGGTACCTTTACACTTAAATTGAAAAGACAACTGCTCTTATCATATAAAGCAGCCTTGATATGTTCTTGCTCATGCCAGCTTTTATTTTGTGATTTTGTCAATTTTCAAGGCATTTTGTAGAATGTTTGTTAAATTTTAACTTCTAATAATCTTAAATTCTCTTTGAAAACAAATATGCTCCTCATATAAAAAATGATCTTTAAATGCAGAAAAACTTGTTGGCACTGATTGAA
Organism: Ranitomeya variabilis; assembly: GCF_051348905.1. Classification (NCBI taxonomy): domain Eukaryota; kingdom Metazoa; phylum Chordata; class Amphibia; order Anura; family Dendrobatidae; genus Ranitomeya; species Ranitomeya variabilis. The sequence goes on along the minus strand of NC_135239.1, from coordinate 93,520,173 downwards.
TAATAAATATGAGAAACATGGAATAAATACTTACTTTGCTCTTAATAGATCTTGATCTTTAAGTACAGAACCCTGCAAGTAGATGACTCTTTGAGACCACATTGGGATCTGGAGAACACGTCTGACTTGAACATCCATCTCCGTGGGACACAAGATAACCACATAATAATCCTGGTTTTTTTTAAAGATGGGAATTAAGCAAATAAACAGTTTATACTAACATTTTATGTGGTTTGATAGTTTTACAATTTCTGGCAGAGTTAGCCTATGCCGTGTTGCAATTTCCAGAAAAAGCCAGTGCCAAAATATTGAATTTTGACAAAAACAAGATGACATTTTGAATTATATGAACATACTGTAGATTAAAGCACCTCTCCAGCATTTTTTTTATTGCAGTGCTGGAATAGTGCTCCTAATGTAAGTACCCTGCCCATAGTTGTTCACTTACCAGTCGTCATCTTTATATGTTCTCTGCGCCGTTTTTGTTGGTCTTTTGCAGGTTGTAACATTCTGGATTGCTCAAGTGTTTTCTGGGCAATCTGGAAGTAATAACTCAAAGTAATGGGTCTGGCTCGGCATCAGGAAGCATTGAAGATGGTTTCTAATAAGTACAATACTAGGGTCAGAAAACTTACATTGGAAGCACAACTCTGGCACTGACATGAAAAAAAACTCCTCTGAAGAGGTGCTTTAAGGATAATGTTATCAATCAATGAATCTAAAAGAAAGACTTCAGCAGCAAGTGGTGTCCTTCAAGTTGGGTGAAATCAAATAAACTAAGCAGTTCCAGTTGTAGCTAGACAGGAGCTGAATACTAAACTAGAAAACACACCTTTTTATTTAACATCTAGTTATTTCCTTATTGTCTTTTTAGTAATTAAGAAATAGGTTATAGATAGAGGTGAGCAGATTTATCCATTAGAAATGGTAAAGAGAGGGGCGCAGTAGCGCAGTTACCAAATAGATAGGAGGGCTGCAGATGGCACCGAACCCGTGACGGATCTTCAAAAAATTCTGGATAGGATATTCAAGATGCCGATAATTCCGCTCTCCTCCAAAATCAGGCAAGGCAATCACAGAGTTCAGAAAAGTTGCACAGTATAGCCTTGAATAAAGTGTGCAATTCTTTTGAACTCTGTGATTCCCTTCCCTGATTTTGGAGGAGCACAGAAATGTCGGCATCTTGAATATCCTATCCAGAATGTCATATCTATCCATGGAAGATCAAGTTTGAGTCAAATTAATAGAAAATCATGGTTTTAATCAAATTTAAACATTTTGAGATTCGATTTGTGGGTATCCAAAAAAAATTTGATAAAAAAACTTGCCTGTCTGCATTTCCGGTCTCATGTCATTTTGCGTTGCTGTGCAGGCCTCCCCATAATGTCCTCCAGCTATGACATTTAAAAGACTACCATACCTTGTAGACCAGTGGTCAGTACTTGGGCCATCACAGATAAGTGGCTCTCAGTGAAGCACAGTTTGTATGGCAGAGTCACTGGGTAAGGGCTTGCTCACGCGATCATATAACTCGGACTATGCTATCCGATGTTTTATAGGTTAGCACTTGGATCAATGTTATACTATGAGGCAGTGCTAATTTGCATTTTTTTCTCATTACGATTCACCATGAGAAAAAATTGCAGCATGGTGTGACTAGATTCACAAATTGAATGACACCCACCCATACAAGTATGCGGGAGTATGTAAAATATCAGACTGCAATCCACCGGACTCGTGAGAGAATCAGATTACACTAAGCTGACACTCTGATCAAACTCAGAGCAGAGTGTCATTAACATAATCAATCTGATTCTCTTACAGAGAGAACATACGATTGTGAGACCCTGGTCCCAGTCTCTTACTCCTGTAGAGTGTAAGCTCTTATAGTCAGCAGGGTCGTCTGTTTCCCTCTCCTGTAGTGTATAAGTTCTAACTGGTCAGCAGAGTCATCTCTCTCTTGCCTGTAGAGCAGAGGTGTCAAACTGCATTCCTCGAGGGCCGCAAACCATGAGTGTTTTCAAGATTTCCTTAGCATTCCACAAGGTGCTGGAATCATTCTGTGCAGGTGATTAAATTATCACCAGTGCAATACAAGGAAATCCTGAAAACATGACCTGTTTGCGGCCCTCGAGGAATGCAGTTTGACACCTCTGCTGTAGAGAGTAAGGGTACCGTCACACATTGAAATTTCCATCGCTACGACGTTACGATTCGTGACGTTCTAGCGATATCGTTACGATATCGCTGTGTCTGACACGCTACTGCGATCAGACACCCTGCTGAGAATCGTACGTCGTAGCAGATCGTTTGGAACTTTCTTTGGTCGCTTGATCACCCGCTGACATCGCTGGATCGTTGTGTGTGACAGCGATCCAGCGATGTCTTCGTTTGTAACCAGGGTAAACATCGGGTAACTAAGCGCAGGGCCGCGCTTAGTAACCCGATGTTTACCCTGGTTACAAGCGTAAACGTAAAAAAACAAACCGTACATACTCACCCGTCGGTGTCCTTCAGGTCCCTTGCCGTCTGCTTCCTGCTCTGAGTGCCGGCCGGAAAGTGAGAGCAGATCACAGCGGTGCTGCGCTCTGCTCTCAGTGTACGGCTGCACTCAGAGCAGGAAGCAGACGGCAAGGGACCTGAAGGACACCGACGGGTGAGTATGTACTGTTTGTTTTTTTACGTTTACGCTGGTAACCAGGGTAAACATCAGGTTACTAAGCGCGGCCCTGCGCTTAGTTACCCGATGTTTACCCTGGTTACCCGGGGACTTCGGCATCGCTCCAGCGCCGTGATTGCAACGTGTGACCGCAGTCTACGACGCTGCGACGTCACGAATCGTGCCGTCGCAGCGATGAAAATTTCAATGTGTGACGGTACCCTAAGCCTTTGTGTGCCCTGCAGTGTAAGCTGTTATAATCAATGAGGTCCTGTTTCTCTCTCTCACATTTTTGTAGAGTTTATGATAAGATTTTATGATCAGCAAGATTCTCTCTCTCACCTTCAAGCTTTCCAGTACAATTAGGAATTTGTGCAAGTTTATCTAGCACTAATTGAATATTGGGGGTAAAATTTGGTGAATTCAAATTTCAAATGATCTGCTCAACTCTATTATTAGACAACTTAGGTATGAGAATTACAAAATGCTATGTGAAAATACCTCAGGCCTGATGTTGTGTTCTATAAATGGAGCAATTATAGAGGAAAAAGTGCCAACTTGGAAGGTTTAAAGGTCAATGCTAAATTATACTTATTAATGTGTTAAAAATACCTGAAGCCTTGGGTGTGCATAAAATTCATTCAAGAAATCCATTAATAGATCAATCTTCAAAGAGCTGACACACAAGACTACATGTTTTTCTGTTTGTGCTCGATGTCGACTGTAGTTTCCTCCTGACTTTTGCCTTTCCATCCACAGATAGGCCAACTGCTCAAACTAAGAGGTAAAAAAGTATGGATTGACACTGGAAATGGGATTAGTGTCACAATGCTTTCTAAATCTAAAACGTAAATCTTTTCAAAGGGTACTTTCACATTGTGCTTAGGCACACATTCAGTGGCTCCACTGGGGCTTACGTATGATCCCCCGCAATGCAAAACGGGTTTTGGAATTATGTGCCGATCGGACCATAGACTAAAATGGTGGCAACAGAGCAAATGTGAGGTCTGCCATGCACTATTTCTTGGTGTGCACATTCAGGAGTAGTAGACTGCATTAGTGTGGCTGCCTCCAGGAGGCATAAATGCCCATAAATGATGCACGGCGGAGAACATGGTCACTCTGTCAGCACCATTATAGTTAATGGCCATGCAGGCACATACATCCCAATCTTGTTTTACAGGAGGTTCAGACGTAAGCCTCAACAAGGCCACTGAACAGGTGCCTAAACGAAATCTGAAAGTACCTTATTATCCATTCCTTTTCAAAGGGATTCTACACGTGTAATTGAATATGTTCAACTACCGTAAGACAACATATTAGGCTTATAGAAAGCCTTGCGGAAATTTTAAATTACAATGGGTTGTGCTATGGTTTCAAATTTGGCTGCCTCTATAAGCAGAATAACCTTTAGGCCATGCTCTGACATAGTGCAGGGGCTGCTTTTTTGTGAATAATATCTTCTGCATTTAACAGCTCAAGCAATTCCTATTTAAAATAAAAGCAAACACCAATCCATACATTATAAAAGTAATTTACTCTCTTCACATACAAATTCAATACAGATAATAAAAAAACTAGAATAGACTCAAACACAGATAAAAATGAAATGATCACACAATGATATAGACACATTTTTTTGTAGTTTCAAAAACATAGAAGCCATGAAATATAAAGTAATATAAAATAAAAAAAAATATTGCATTTATGTCCATTAATACATTTTTTGAAAACACACCTTCATAAAATTAATAGTTAAATGTACATTTATAAATACTGGAAACAATTTAAACTAAGCTAGAATAGAGTTTTACCTGGATTGGAAGAACAACTAATGCAACACAGATCATTATGACAACCAAAAGTTTGGACTGCCAGATCTGTGGGGTCACATCCCCAAAACCCACAGTGGAAAAAGTAACAATGCAGAAGTAAAGGGAATCAAATAGCGTCAGATTATCTCCAGCGCGTTCCAGATGCTGAATTCCACAGATGCTGAAAAAAACAAACATTCCATTTAGAATAGCAATATAATCAATGGCAATTTTTTTTCCGCAATTTCCAAATTTCTACTGGAAATTTACTGCTTAATAAGTTAAAGACCCCAATTAAAATAAAAACGATAAATGCAAACCTCTCACAATGTCATGGTGCCATTCCTGAGGTCTTGGCGCTGCAGGTGACATAATGTTATTGTGTCATTTGTTTGCTGCAGCCAATAATCCATTAGGAAGAACGCCCCCTCTCATGGAATAGAACAGGCTGCAGCCAACCAGCAGACGCTAATTGGTTGCAGAGGACATGTAACGCTACAATATTACATCCACTGCTGGGAATAGCAGACCTGAGATCGCATGAATAGTATCATCACAGTGTGACAGGAGTATATGCAGTTTTAATTTTAATTGTGGTTCTGAAATTATTGCACAAGAGTTGACCAACATTGGACAACCACTTTAACTACTTCCTGATATTCGCTGTATATATATGGTGCTGCGGAAGCTGCCTTTCTGCAAAACGCAGTACATATGCTTCCTCAGAATCACGCGGGTTCACGATGAGCACCGTCACAATTAGTGATAAGCTAATTTGTTCGGAAAACGATTACCAAACATAAATTCAGCACGAATTTGGCACATTCGGATTCGTGATCGGAAACATAAGCAAAATTTTATAAAATCGGAAAAAAATCGGTAACATTTGGTAAAAAGTGAGGGAAAATATTTATGTTGCCACAATAGAATTTTCAGCACTTTAGCAACAAAAATGGTGGTATATCATGAGCGTTTGGCACATGTTTGATGAGGGGAGGGGGTTTGCAGAGCTCAGAGGTGCAGCTTCCTTGTAAACACTCATTTTCTTTTCTCCTAGCTTTGTGTATGCACATTGCGGCTAGACAATCAGGGCACAGGAACCACCCACAATGTCCTGACACAACAGCTTGTGTCATTGGGTGCTCAAATCACATGTCACTCTCCATATAAAGAGAGGACATCTTGTTTTAGAAACATTTTGACACTAACAGTGCATATAGGCTGCTCCTGATGCTGGCACTGTTAGCAGCAAGATTTTAGCTAGTTAGCTAGGTGTTTGTATATCAGTCAGATAGTTTAGCTAGCTAGTGTCCAAGTGTGGCTCTTAAATTTACCTCCCAGCACATTTGTTTTTATTACTGAGGTCCACAGACAAAGCGAGCAGGGCACATGTCCTACAAGTGTGTTGTGCACTGCTTCTATTGTGCTCCTTACATGAGTATTTTTTCACTAGCTAAATTTGAAGCAGCCTGCTGTAGCCCACCTTGTCATTTAGTGCTGTGGTGGTATGAACCTTTCTGCAGACCTAAGGCACATTAAAAATTTTTATAATTTTTCAGTTACAAAAAGTTAGGCAGCTCGTCGTCTCACACTTTGTCATTTTGTTGGTTTGAAATTAAGCTGTAGAGGCCTGATCCAGGGGCCACCCAAAAATTATTGTGTTCCTAATGTCATACAAAAGTGGACCTGAGTTTTAAATAGTTTGTAGCATCTAGTGTGTTATGGAAGCCTGATCCAGAGGCCACAACAAATTCTTCTGTTCCAAGTGTCATACAGTAGGGGACCTGACTTTAAAATAGTTTGTACCATCTAGTGTGTTATAGAGACCTAATCCAGAGGGAACAAAAAAATCCTCTGTTCCTTGTGCTTTTCCCAGGCTAATTTAGCAACCACTGTGTTTTCACAGCGATCTGCAAGGTCTCTGTGTGTGTGTGTGTGTGTGTGTGTGAGTGAGTGCAGCCCACTCTGTAGTCTGTGTGCAGCCATAGCCAGTTGTATTCAGCTCACTGTGGTTAACTGACTCATACAGTTCTATCCATTCCATTGTCCTTTTTTGCAAATAGTGCAGCCCGCTGAACATTTTTTCAAATAATTCCTATTAGTGGCTTTCCACCCGTATCCAGCTAAATAGTGGAAAAACACTACATAGGATAATGTAGAGGAGGTTTTTGGGGCCTTGCAGCGCCATTTACGGCTGTCTGCACGGTCTCCGTGTGAGTGCAGCTCGCCCTGTAGTCTGTGTGCAGCCACAGCCGGTTGTATCCAGCTCATGGTGGTTCACTGACTCATACAGTTCTATCCATTCCATTGTCCATTTTTGCAAATAGTGCAGCCCGCTGCAAATTTTTTCAAATAATTCCTATTAGTGGCTTTCCATCCGTATCCAGCTAAATAGTGGAAAAACACTACATAGGATAAAGTAGAGGAGGTTTTTGGGGCCTTGCAGAGCCGTTTACGGCTGTCTGCACGGTCTCCGTGTGAGTGAAGCTCGCCCTGTAGTCTGTGTGCAGCCACAGCCGGTTGTATAAAGCTCAGGGTGGTTCACTGACTCATACAGTTCTATCCATTCCATTGTCCTTTTTTGCAAATAGTGCAGCCCGCTGCACATTTTTTCAAATAATTCCTATTAGTGGCTTTCCACCCATATCCAGCTAAATAGTGGAAAAACACTACATAGGATAACGTAGAGGAGGTTTTTGGGGCCTTGCAGCTCCGTTTACGGCTGTCTGCACGGTCTCCGTGTGAGTGCAGCTCGCCCTGTTGTCAGTTCAGCCCCCAAAAAATAAATTAATAATAAAGTTCACCAAAAACACCACTTTACAGTTGTGTAGGCCACATTAGCTCATATTAAAGTCTAGTCCACACTTTAGAAAATTAGTGTTTCTTATACCTGTTAGGAGCTGTTCAGGAATAAGCACACTAAGCCGTTAGTACTTTTCTGCTTATATTTATCAGTCAACCAAGATGAAGAAGGCAGGGAGTAAGGCATGTGGGCGTGGGTGCGGAGCAAGGAGAGGACATGGGGATTCTGTGCCTGCTGCGGGCACCGGTGACTCATCATCACCCAGTTTCAGCAGGGAACAGTCCTTCATGCGCAGCTTTGTCGGAGAGCGCCGTACACCGCTGCTGCGTGAAGACCAAATTGAAGCCGTTGTCGGATGGATGGCAGCTAACGCATCGACTTCAATTAGTGCCACATCCTCTCAGACACAGAGCACTGGAGAGCAGCCATCTGTCTCTTCACCACCTGCCAAATTGCCCAGGCAGACAGAGAGCCCAGGACAGGAGCCGTCTCTACTTCTGTTCTCTGAATCTCTTGGCTTGGAAACAGGGGGCCAGCCAAGCAGCATTGGAGAAATGGAAGAAGAGGCAGTGTGCAGTGATGCCCAACAGCTTTTTCTCTCTGAGTCTGAAGAGGCGGGTGGGCCAGTGCCTCCGGTCACCACACCGCAGAACGCATCCGCTGATGACACTCAGGTGCCACTTTCTGGTGCGTGCTGTGTTGCTGAGACTACCCAGGAGGAGCAGTTGGTGGCAGAGGGTAGTGTAGATGATGAGGTCCTTGACTTATCGTGGCGTGAGGGACAGGAAGGTGATGGGAGCAGCTCTGAGGAAGAGATTCCCCGAATGGGCCAAAGAGGGAGAGGGAGGGGGAAGACTGCGGAGCCTGTAGCCTCCACTTCGGCACCCATTAGGAGCATGTCTCTTCCAAAAGCCAAAAAGGGCGCTCCCAAGACTTGCAGTGCCTGGTCCTTTTTTGACACAGTTGCAGATGACATTTGCTTTGTCAAATGCAAGGTGTGTCATCATAAAATCAAAAGAGGGAAAAATGTCAGCAACCTCAATACCTCCAATATGTGGAAATATGTGCGGACCAGGCACACGGCGGAGTTACAAAAACACACTGAAGACCTAGGCCAACCAATAGCGGCAGCTCCCACCTCTTCAGCTCGTGTTGCATCTTCCTCCAGCTCACACACAGCTGGTTCGGCTTCCTCCCAGGATCGCCATGGAAGAACCTCTGGCACTGTTGTCCAGAGACCCACTGTAATTCCACCCGCAGCACCACATTCCCAGTCATCCTCACACTCCCAGCCCAGTCTCCAGCCATCGGTAGTACAGGCATGGGAGAAAAGGCGGACTTTCTCATCAAACCACCCACAAGCACAGGCTCTGACTGCAGGCATTGCCAAACTTCTGTCACTGGAAATGCTGTCATTCAGGCTGGTGGAGACTGACAGCTTCCGTGACTTGATGTCATTGGCAGTCCCACAGTACAATGTGCCCAGCCGCTTTTATTTCAGCAGGCAAGCTGTCCCTGCCCTGCACAAGCATGTGGAGGGACACATAAAACACACGCTACTGAACGCCGTCAGCAGCAAGGGACAGGGGCGATACCTTTCCCTCACTGCCCATTGGGTTAATGTTGTTGAGCCGGGTACAGATCGTGCGAGTGGCGCAGGACGTGTCCTGCCCACTCCAAGGATTGCAGGAATCCAGTCTGTACGCATTGACTCCTCCTCTTACACAAGTTCCTCAGAATCATCGCTGCAGGAGCCGTCACAGTCCACCTCCACATGGACCCGTGAACGTTTACCTGTTACGACCGACATGAGCACAGCCGTGGCCAAACATCAACAGGCCGTCTTGAAATTAATTTATTTGGGGAATCTAAGCCACACAGCGCAGGAGCTCTGGAATGCCATCAAGCAGGACAGCGATGTGTGGTTTGTGGCAGCGAATCTCCAGCCAGGCATGGTAGTGTGTGATAATGGCCGAAATATGGTGGCAGCTCTGGGCCTCGGCAACCTCACTCACATCCCATGTCTGGCACATGTGCTCAACTTGGTCGTGCAGAGTTTTTTGAGGGACTATCCGGATCTTGATGCACTGCTGCACAAGGTCCGCCTAGAGTGTGCTCCCTTGCGGCATTCCAGCACGGCAAAATCGCGCATTGCGGCTCTGCAGCGCCGATTCCGCCTTCCGGAACATCGCATCATATGTGACCTACCCACCAGGTGGAATTCCACGTTACATATGTTGGAGCGGTTGTGTGAGCAGCAGCAAGCATTAATGGAGTACCAGCTGCATCAGGCGCAAAAGAAGTCGCACTCCGCGCCATTCAGACTTCACAACCACAGAGTGGGCCACTATGAAGGACGTCTGCCAGGTTTTGCGTCCCTTCGATTATTCCACGCGGATGGCGAGTGCAGATGATGCACTAGTCAGCATGACTGTCCCCCCTATCTGCCTGCTTGAAAAATCACTGCAAGCGCTAAGGGATGATGTTGTGGAAGAGGTGGAGGATGAGGATTCACCATTTCCGTCATCTTCTGGACAGTCAGCTGTTATGATTTTCCCAATGGCAGGGAAATCAAAATAACAATGGACTAGCTCTCGGGTGATGGGAACTAAAGTGACCGTGACCTGAACCTGACACGACACTGGAAGTAGCCGGGGAGTGTTTCCTACGATGCCCTAGACACCACGCGCCAGCCGGAGATCTAACTACCCCTATCAGAGGAATCTACAGGCCTGCCTTACCTCCAGAGATGAACCCCAAAAGGAGATAGCAGCCCCCCACAGATATTGACGGTGAGTCAAGAGGAAAAGACATACGTAGGATGAACAGCAGATTTAGCACAGAGAGGTCCGCTTACTAGATAGCAGAAGTACAGGAAAGAGTCACTTCACGGTCAACTTCAAAACACTACTCAAAAACACCATCCTGAAATTACTTTAAAACTCCAGTGACAACTCATGCCACTGGAGTGGCAATTTCAGTCCACGAGAGCTTCCAGCTACAAAGAGTCACATTGCAAATAGCTGGACAAAAATAGCATTAACTAGAAACAAAATTCAACTTAGCTGAACAGGATCTTGAGGCAGGAGAATGCAACAGAATGCTACTGATACATTGTTGGCCGGCATCAGACCAGCAGCCAAGCAGCCTTAAATAGGAAACTCCCCTAATGGGTGTCAACAGGTGATCAAGGATAGAAGAAGGCAAATAAGTGGCACTACCATAAAACACCACCGGGGGAGCCCACAAACAGAATTCACAACAGTACCCCCCCCTTAAGGAGGGGGCACCGAACCCTCATCAGAACCACCAGGGCGATCTGGATGAGCACTATGAAATGCACGAACCAAATCAGGAGCATGAACATCAGATGCTGTCACCCAAGAATTATCCTCCTGACCATAGCCTTTCCACTTAACCAGATACTGAAGTTTCCGTCTGGAAACACGGGAGTCCAAGATCTTTTCCACCACATACTCCAACTCACCCTCAACCAGCACAGGAGCAGGAGGATCAGCAGACGGAACAACCGGCACCTCATACCTCCGCAACAATGACCGATGAAAAACATTATGAATAGTAAAAGATGCTGGGAGGTCCAAACGAAAGGACACAGGATTGAGAACCTCCAGAATCCTATAAGGGCCGATAAACCGAGGCTTAAACTTAGGAGACGAGACCTTCATAGGAACAAATCGAGAAGACAACCAAACCAGGTCCCCAACACAAAGACGAGGACCGACACGCCGATGACGATTAGTGAACTGTTGAGTCTTCTCCTGGGACAACTTCAGATTGTCCACAACCTGTCCCCAAATCTGATGCATTCTATCAACCACAGCATCTACTCCAGGACAATCCGAAGACTCCAATTGACCGGACGAAAAGCGAGGGTGAAACCCTGAATTACAAAAAAATGGAGAAACCAAAGTGGCAGAACTGGCCCGATTGTTAAGGGCAAACTCTGCCAATGGCAAAAAATCAAGCCAATCGTCCTGATCAGTGGACACAAAACACCTCAAGTAAGTCTCCAAGGTCTGATTAGTACGCTCAGTCTGGCCATTAGTCTGAGGATGGAATGCAGACGAAAAAGACAAGTCGATGCCCATCCTGGCACAGAACGCCCGCCAAAATCTAGACACAAACTGAGTACCCCTGTCAGACACTATATTCTCAGGAATACCATGCAAACGCACAACATTCTGAAAAAATAGAGGGACCAGCTCAGAGGAGGAGGGCAATTTGGGCAAAGGTACCAAGTGAACCATCTTGGAAAAACGGTCACACACCACCCAGATGACGGACATCCTACGAGAAACAGGAAGGTCAGAAATAAAGTCCATAGAGATGTGCGTCCAAGGCCTCTTAGGAATAGGCAAGGGCAACAACAACCCGCTGGCCCGGGAACAGCAGGGCTTAGCCCGAGCACAAACATCACAAGACTGCACAAAAATACGTACATCTCGAGACAAGGAAGGCCACCAGAAGGACCTAGACACCAGATCCCTGGTGCCAAAAATTCCAGGATGACCTGCCAACGCGGAAGAGTGAACCTCCGAAATAACTCTACTGGTCCAGTCATCAGGGACAAACAGTCTACCAGGCGGACAGCGATCAGGCCTATCCACCTGAAACTCCTGCAAAGAGCGCCGCAGGTCTGGGGAGACAGCTGACAATATCACCCCATCCTTCAGGATGCCAGTAGGTTCGGACTCACCAGGCGAGTCAGGCTCAAAACTCCTAGAGAGGGCATCCGCCCTCACATTCTTAGACCCAGGCAGATATGAAACCACAAAGTTAAATCGAGAGAAAAACAACGACCAGCGCGCCTGTCTAGGATTCAGACGCCTGGCTGACTCAAGATAAATTACATTTTTGTGGTCAGTCAAGACCACCACCTGGTGTCTAGCACCCTCAAGCCAATGACGCCACTCCTCAAATGCCCACTTCATGGCCAAGAGCTCCCGATTTCCAACATCATAATTTCGCTCAGCGGGCGAAAACTTTCGAGAGAAAAACGCACATGGTCTCATCACTGAGCAGTCAGGACCTTTCTGCGACAAAACTGCACCTGCTCCGATCTCGGAAGCATCTACTTCAACCTGGAACGGGAGCGAAACATCAGGCTGGCGCAACACAGGAGCAGAAGAAAAGCGGCGCTTAAGCTCCCGAAAGGCCTCCACAGCCGCAGAGGACCAATTAGCAACATCAGCACCCTTCTTGGTCAAATCAGTCAAAGGTTTAGCAATGGCAGAAAAACCCGCTATGAATCGGCGATAGAAATTAGCAAATCCCAAGAATTTCTGAAGACTCTTTAGAGAAGTAGGTTGTACCCAATCACAAATAGCCTGAACCTTAACAGGGTCCATCTCCATAGATGAAGGGGAAAAAATATATCCCAAAAAGGAAATTCTCTGAACCCCAAAAATACACTTTGAGCCCTTCACAAATAGAGAATTAGCTCGTAAAACCTGAAAAACTCTCCTGACCTGTTGAACATGAGATTCCCAGTCCTCCGAAAAAATCAAAATATCATCCAAATACACAATCATAAATTTATCCAGATATTCACGGAAAATATCGTGCATAAAGGACTGAAAAACGGAAGGGGCATTCGCGAGACCGAAAGGCATTACCAAATACTCAAAATGGCCTTCAGGCGTATTAAATGCGGTCTTCCACTCATCCCCCTGCTTAATCCGCACCAAATTATACGCACCACGTAGATCGATCTTAGTGAACCACTTCGCCCCCTTTATGCGAGCAAAAAGATCAGTCAGTAAAGGTAACGGGTACTGGTATTTAACTGTAATCTTATTCAGAAGTCGATAGTCGATACAAGGTCTCAATGAACCATCCTTTTTACCCACAAAGAAAAACCCTGCCCCCAGTGGAGACAAAGAGGGGCGAATATGACCCTTTTCCAAAGATTCTCTGATATACTCCCGCATAGCAGTATGTTCAGGTACAGACAAATTAAACAAGCGACCCTTAGGAAATTTACTACCGGGAATCAACTCAATAGCGCAGTCACACTCTCTGTGAGGGGGGAGAGAATCAGTTTTAGGCTCCTGAAAGACATCATAAAAATCTGACAGAAATGCTGGGATCTCAGAGGGAGTAGATGAAGAAATGGGAACCAAAGGTGCATCCCCATGAATCCCCTGACATCCCCAGCTCAGCACAGACATTGATCTCCAGTCCAAGACTGGATTATGAATTTGTAACCATGGTAATCCAAGTACTAATACGTCATGTAGATTATATAACACAAGGAAACGAATAATCTCCTGATGGTCTGGGGAAAGATGCATAGTCACTTGTGTCCAATATTGTGGTTTATTGCTAGCCAAATGTGTAGAATCAATACCCTTTAAGGGAATAGAAACCTCCAGAGGCTCTAAATCAAACCCACAACGCTTGGCAAAGGACCAATCCATGAGACTCAGAGCGGCGCCAGAATCCACATAAGCATCCACAGTAACAGATGATAAAGTACAAATCAATGTTACGGACAAAAGAAATTTAGACTGCAAGGTACCCATAGAAAAAGATTTATCAACCTTTTTATCAACCTTCTTTATGCGTTTAGAGCATGCTGATATAACATGAGCTGGATCTCCACAATAGAAGCACAACCCATTTTTGCGCCTGTAATTCTGTCGTTCGCCTCTAGACAATACACTATCGCATTGCATATGCTCTGGTGCCTTTTCAGAGGTCACCGCCAAATGATGCACAGGTTTTTGCTCAGAAGATACCGCCATATGGTGCACAGGTTTTTGCTCAGAAGATACCGCCATATGGTGCACAGGTTTTTGCTCAAAAGATACCGCCATATGGTGCACAGATTTTTGCTCAGAAGATACCGCCATATGGTGCACAGATTTGCTCTCCCGTAAACGCCGATCAATCTGGATAGCCAATTTCATGGCATCATTCAGACCTGTAGGCACAGGGAACCCCACCATGACATCCTTCACGGCATCAGAGAGACCTTCTCTGAAATTAGCTGCTAGAGCGCACTCATTCCATTTAGTAAGCACCGACCATTTACGAAATTTTTGGCAGTATATCTCAGCTTCATCTTGCCCTTGGGAAAGAGCTATCAAGGCTTTCTCAGCCAAAATCTCTAAATTAGGTTCTTCATAAAGCAACCCCAAAGCCAGAAAAAACGCATCTACATTTAATAACGCAGGATCCCCTGGCGACAATGCAAATGCCCAACTTTGTGGGTCACCCCGCAATAGAGAAATAACAATTTTAACCTGTTGCGCAGGATCACCAGCAGAGTGAGATTTCAGAGACAAAAACAATTTACAATTCTCTCTGAAATTCAAAAAACGGGATCTGTCTCCGGTAAAAAATTCAGGCATAGGGATCTTAGGTTCAGACATTGGAGCACGTATAACAAAATCTTGTAAGTTCTGGACCTTTGTAGCCAGGTTATTCAGACCTGCAACCAAACTCTGTGGATCCATGATTCAAACAGGTGTAACCAAAGCCATTCAGAGATTAAGAGGAGAGGAAAAAAAAAAAAGGCTGAAGACTGCAGTTTAAGCAAGGAGTACAAATAAGCACTAAGGTGCACTTTCCAAACACAGAAGGAAAAAAAAACCTTTTCATATCCTTTCCTGCTTTAGTGCATAGTTTTAACACATGTGGGCCGGCCAAACTGTTATGATTTTCCCAATGGCAGGGAAATCAAAATAACAACGGACTAGCTCTCGGGTGATGGGAACTAAAGTGACCGTGACCTGAACCTGACACGACACTGGAAGTAGCCGGGGAGTGTTTCCTACGATGCCCTAGACACCACGCGCCAGCCGGAGATCTAACTACCCCTATCAGAGGAATCTACAGGCCTGCCTTACCTCCAGAGATGAACCCCAAAAGGAGATAGCAGCCCCCCACAGATATTGACGGTGAGTCAAGAGGAAAAGACATACGTAGGATGAACAGCAGATTTAGCACAGAGAGGTCCGCTTACTAGATAGCAGAAGTACAGGAAAGAGTCACTTCACGGTCAACTTCAAAACACTACTCAAAAACACCATCCTGAAATTACTTTAAAACTCCAGTGACAACTCATGCCACTGGAGTGGCAATTTCAGTCCACGAGAGCTTCCAGCTACAAAGAGTCAC
Organism: Ranitomeya variabilis; assembly: GCF_051348905.1. Classification (NCBI taxonomy): domain Eukaryota; kingdom Metazoa; phylum Chordata; class Amphibia; order Anura; family Dendrobatidae; genus Ranitomeya; species Ranitomeya variabilis. Next base: position 93,504,752 of record NC_135239.1, on the reverse strand, counting down.
ATTGCAAATAGCTGGACAAAAATAGCATAAACTAGAAACAAAATTCAACTTAGCTGAACAGGATCTTGAGGCAGGAGAATGCAACAGAATGCTACTGATACATTGTTGGCCGGCATCAGACCAGCAGCCAAGCAGCCTTAAATAGGAAACTCCCCTAATGGGTGTCAACAGGTGATCAAGGATAGAAGAAGGCAAATAAGTGGCACTACCATAAAACACCACCGGGGGAGCCCACAAACAGAATTCACAACAGTCAGCGCCACGTGGTTCCTCACAAACGCGTAGGCAGGGGACACTTTGTGAGGAGGATGAGGAGGAGTCAATGGAGGAGGAAGACATGGGTCCAGAGGAGGGAGTTACACAATTGTCCAGTAGTCAGTGTGTACAATGAGGGTGGGGTGATGACGAGCGGGCAGAGATCACGCCTCAAGCAGGGGACAGTGTTTCTTGGCCAGTTGGCAGTCTGCAGCACATGGTTGATTACATGCTGCAGTGCCTGAGAAACGACCGCCGCATCGCCCACATTCTCAACATGTCTGATTATTGGGTGTTCACCCTCCTCGATCCTCGCTACCGGGACAACGTACAAAGCCTCATCACACCGTTGAACCGGGAGCGTAAAATGCGGGAGTACCAAGACACACTGGTGAATTCCATCATCTTCTCCAGTCCAACTGAGAGAAGTGCTCCTAGTGCTTTAAAAAAGCAGCTCAGTGCGTCCAGGCAGTGGAGGCGGCTCTGCACAAAGAGGGAGCAGAAGTAGTGCCTCTGCCCAAGGCAAGACCAATATGGCCCAACTGTGGCACAGTTTTGTGTGCCCGCCACAAATGTCTACACCATCACAGGCGCCTCCAGTCAGCAGGAGGAAACGGTTCCGTCAGATGGTGACAGACTACATGTCTTGCCCTCTTGCTGTACTCCCAGACGGCTCTTCCCCTTTCAAGTTTTGGGTCTCTAAGCTGGATACATGGCCAGAGCTAAGCCAGTATGCATTGGAGGTGCTGGCTTGCCCTGCGGCTAGTGTATTATCGGAACGCGTCTTTAGTGCTGCAGATGGTGTACTAACAGACCGTCGCATGCGACTATACTCCGATAACGTTGACCGGCTTACTTTCCTGAAAATGAACCAGGCCTGGATCTCGCAGGAATTTGCCACTCCTCTTCCTGATTAAATAATTGGGTGACTGTCTACAGTATCCAGGTCTCCTGTTGTGTTCATCTTTCTACCACCTGAACTGTAATTCCTGGGCTCCAACACCGCCAGTTGAGGCTCAGAAGTGCCGTCTGCACAGTCAAAATATACGACCCAGTGTTATTGGGTGTCAGTAACGTCAGCTGATCCCCAGCTGTGTAGCCGGCAATGTGTCCTGCGACCGCCATGCTGACACAACAACTGAAATGTAAGGGAACCTGTCCCCCCCAGGCGTTTGTTACTGAAACAGCCACCTTGTGCAGCAGTAATGCTGCACAAGGAAAAGGTAACTATTTTTGTTTAGCTCCTTGCACATGCATAACTTAACACTTTTAAAGTGTGTCCACTGATACCGTAAAACCATCCCGGAGGTGGGACTTTCCTTTGTAATGTGACGCAGCACACCCGTCATTCCTACCCCCTTAGCGCCGTGTGCCGCCTCCTCCGCGTTGTTTAATTCTGTCCCAAGGCCAGCGCTGTTATGTTATCCCTTGGCCAGGCACACTTTGCGCTGCCCCTCTTCTGACATCATTTGGTGTCAGGCTGGCTGCGCCTGTGCGTCCGCGCTGGCCGAGATCCCGCCTCACAGTGTCTTCTGATTTAATCACACTGCGGGCCAAGGATCCATGGGCATGCGCAGTGCATATCTTCATCTCAGGCTGCTGTCACTCATCTCCCTCCACCTTCTTCAGACTGTGCGCCGTCAGCTGATCCCTAATAGCATGCCACGGCCGTGACACCGCACAGTCTGAAGAAGCCAGAGGGAGGGGAGTGAGAGGCGAGGATATGCACTGTGCATGGCCACGGATCCCAGGCCCGCGGTGGGATTACATTAGACGACACTGCGAGGCAGGATCTAGGCCAGCGCGGCTGCACAGGCGCAGCCAGCCTGACACCAAATGATGTCAGAAGATGGGCAGCGCTAAGTGTGCCTGGCCAAGGGATAACATAACAGCGCTGGCTCCGGGACAGAATTAAACAACGCGGAGGAGGCGGCGCACGGCGCTAAGGGGGTAGGAATGACAGGTGTGCTGCGTCACATTACAAAGGAAAGTCCCACCTCCGGGACGGTTTAACGGTGTGAGGGGACACATTTTATAAGTGTTTAGTTCTGTGTTTGCAAGGAGCATAATGAAAAGAGCCACCTTTTCCTTTGGCATCCTTTGTGATGCAAAAGCTGCCTCTTTCAGCTACAAACGCCTTTTGGGGGGGTTAAAGTTTCCCTTTCGACTTGCTATAATCAGGCTTCGGCCTAAATGGTGTTCCTCTGCTCCTCCTGCTGTCCCTGGGCTCTAACACCGCTAGTTGGTGCCTGGAAGTGCTGTCCGCACAGTCAACAGTCGCTCCTCTGTTATTGGGGTTCAGTAATGTCAGCTGCTCCCCTGCTGTGTGTGCTGCAATACCTCCTATCTGCTCCTCCTGCTGTCCCTGGGCTCCAACACTGCTGGTTGCTGCCCGGAAGTGCTGTTTGCACAGAGCCAAACACCTCGTAAATGTGTTAGTGGGGTTCAGTAACGCCTGCTGCTCCCCTGCTGTGTATCCGGCAACGTGTCATGCCACCGCCACTCTGGCACACTAACAGACATTTACATGCCTCCAGTGCAGGCTTCGGCCTACACTCTGATCCTCCTGCTGTCCCTGGGCTCCAACACAGCTGGTTGCTGCCTGCTGCTCCCCTGCTGTGTATCCGGCAACGTGTCATGCGACCGCCACGCTGGCACAACAAAAATTTAAGGGAACCTGCTCCCCCCCGGGTGTTTGTTACTGAAAGAGCCACCTTGTGCAGCAGTAATGCTGCACAAGGAAAAGGTAGCTCTTTGAGTTTAGCTCCTTGCACACGCAGAACTTAACAATTCTAAAATGTGTCCACTGATACCGTAAAACCGTCACGGAGGTTGGACTTTCCATCGTAATGTGACACAGCAGAGCCGTCATTTCTACCCCTTTGGTGGCATGCGCCACCTCCTCAGCGTTGTTTGAATCTGTAACGGAGCCTGCGCTGTTATGTTGTCCCTTGGCCATGCACACCTAGCGCTACCCGTCTTCTGACATCATTTGGTGTCAGGCTGACTGCGGATGTGCGGCCACGCTGGCCGAGATCCCGCCTCGCAGTGTCTTCTGATTTAATCACAATGCAGGTTTGGGATCCATGGGCATGCGCAGTGCATATCTTCACCTCAGGCTCTCACTCATCTCCCTCCACCTTCTTCAGACTCTGCACTGTCAGCTGATCCCTAATAGCATGCCACGGCCATGATGCCGCACAGTCTGAAGAAGCCGGAGGGAGGGGAGTGAGAGGCGAGGATATGCACTGCGCATGCCCATGGATCCCAGGCCCGCAGTGGGATTACATTAGACGACACTGCGAGGTGGGATCTCGGTCAGCATGGCTGCATGGGCGCTGCCAGCCTGACACCTAAATGATGTCAGAAGACGGGCAGCCCTAAGTGTGCCTGGCCAAGGGATAACATAACAGCGCAGGCTCCGGGACAGATTCAAACAACGCTGAGGAGGCAGCGCACGCCACCAAGGGGGTAGGAATGACGGCTGTTCTGCGTCCCATTAGGAAGGAAAGTCCGACCTCCGGGACGGTCTCACGGTATCAGGGGACACATTTTATAAGTGTTTAGTTCTGTTTTTGCAAGGAGCATAATTAAAAAGCCACCTTTTCCTTTTGCATAGTTTGTGCTGCACAAGCTGGCTCTTTCAGCTACAAACGCCTTGGGGGGTTAAAGTTTCCCTTTCGACTTGCTACAATTAGGCTTTGGCCTACACTCTGTTCCTCTGCTCCTCCTGCTGTCCCTGGGCACTAACACCGCCAGTTGGTGCCTGGAAGTGCTGGCTGCACAGTTAACACTTGCTGCCGTGTTATTGGGTTTCAGTAACGTCAGCTGATTCCCAGCTGTGTATCTGGCAAAACAAATCTGCTCCTCCTGCTGTCCCTGGGCTTCAACACCGCTAGTTGCTGCCCGGAAGTGCTGTCTGCACAGTCAACAGTCCCTCCTCTGTTATTGGGGTTCAGTAACTCCAGCTGCTCCCCTGCTGTGTTGCGGCAATACCTCCAGCCTGCTCCTCCTGCTGTCCCTGGGCTTCAACACCACTAGTTGCTGCCCGGAAGTGCTGTCTGCACAGTCAACAGTCCCTCCTCTGTTATTGGGGTTCAGTAACGCCAGCTGTTCCCTTGCTGTGTAGCCGGCAACGTGTCCTGCAAAAGCCACGCAGACACAAAGCTGCCGCCAGTGCAGGCTTCGGCCTACACTCTGCTCCCTCTGCTCCTCCTGCTGACCCTGGGCTCTAACACTGCCAGATGCTGCCCGGAAGTGCTAGCTGCACAGAGAAAAACACCCGCCAATGTGTCAGTGGGGTTCAGCAACGCCAGCTGTTCCCCTGCTGTGTAGCCGGCAACGTGTCCTGCAAAAGCCACGCAGACACAAGAACTGAAATTGAAGGGAACCTGCCCCCCCCAGGCATTTGTATGTATAACAGCCACCTTGTACAGAAGTAATGCTGCATTTGTACAAGGTGGCTCATTAAGTTACTCTCCTTGCACACGCCGAACTCAACACGTATAAAATGTGTCTCCTGAGACCATGAAACCGTCCCTGAGGTGTAACTTTCCTTTGTAATGACACGCAGCAACCCCCTTGGTAGCGCTGCCCGTCTTCTGACATCATTGGTTGGCTGGCTGCGCCTCTGCGGCCGCCCTGCCCGACACAACGCCCCTCGGTGTCTTGTTTATTTTGACTGCAAGGGTGTGATTGATGGGCATGAGCAGTGCATATATTCGCCTGGCTGTCACTCATCTCCTTCCGCCTTTTTCAGACTGTACGGCTTCATGGCCGTGGCATGCGATAAGGGATCAGCTGACGCCGCACAGTCTGAAGCAGGTGTAAGGACACGAGTGTGAGAGGCGAACATATGTACTGCGCAAGGCCATGAATCCCAGCCCCGCAGTGTGAATAAATGAGAAGTCACTGCCGGGCTGGGATTCATGGGCATCGCGAAATGCACCGGCCGACATTAAATGATGTCAGAAGACGGGCAGCGCTAACAGCGCAAGGCCAAGGGATAACATGAAAGCGCAGACTCCTGTCCAGCAAATAACGACGCTCAGGAGGCTGCGCCCAGCACCAAGGTGGGATTTTTGACAGCTCTGCTGCGTCTCATTAAGAAGGAAACTCCCACCTCCAAGACAGTTTGACTGTATAAGGGGCTAAATGTTATACGTGTTTCTTTCAGCATGTGCAAGGAGCAAAATTAAAAGAGCAACCTTTGACTTGTGCAGCATTACTGCTGCCCAAGCTGTGGCTCTTCTAGTTTGTAACACCAGAGGGGGGGTTAAAGGTTACCTTTAAAATTGGTTCAATTAGGCTTCGGCCTACACTCTGCTCCCTTTCCTCCTGCTGACCCCGGGCTCTAACACCGCCAGTTGGCACCCGGAAGTGCTGGCTGCACAGAGAAAAACACCCGCCAATGTGTCAGTGGGGTTCAGCAATGCCAGCTGTGCCCCTGCTGTGTAGCCGGCAACGTGTCCTGCAAACGCCACGCAGACACAAAGCTGCCGCCAGTGCAGGCTTCGGCCTACACTCTGCTCCCTCTCCTCCTGCTGACCCTGGGCTCTAACACCCCCAGTTGGCGCCCGGAAGTGCTAGCTGCACAGAGAAAAACACCCGCCAATGTGTCAGTGGGGTTCAGCAACGCCAGCTGTTCCCCTGCTGTGTAGCCGGCAACGTGTCCTGCAAAAGCCACGCAGACACAAGAACTGAAATTGAAGGGAACCTGCCCCCCCCAGGCATTTGTATGTATAACAGCCACCTTGTACAGCAGTAATGCTGCATTTGTACAAGGTGGCTCATTCAGTTATTGTCCTTGCACACGTCGAACTCAACACGTATAAAATGTGTCTCCTGAGACCATGAAACCGTCCCTGAGGTGTGACTTTCCTTTGTAATGACACGCTGCAACCCCCATAGTAGCGCTGCCCGTCTTCTGACATCATTGTTTGGCTGGCTGCGCCTCTGCGGCCAACCTGCCCGACACAATGACCCTCGGTGTCTTATTTATTTTGACTGCGAGGGTGTGATTGACGGGCATGAGCAGTGCATATCTTTGCCTGTCACTCATCTCCTTCCGCCTTCTTCAGACTGTACGGCTTCATGGCCGTGGCATGCGATAAGGGATCAGCTGATGCCGCACAGTCTGTAGCAGGTGTAAGGACACGAGTGAGAGGTGAACATATTGACTGCGCAAGGCCATGAATCCCTGCCCCGCAGTGTGAATTAATGAAAAGGCACTGCGGGGCTCAGATTCATGGGCATTGCGAAACGCACCAGCCGACATGAAATGATGTCAGAAGACGGGCAGCACTAACAGCGCATGGCCAAGGGATAACACAACAGCTCAGACTCCTGTACAGCTAATAACGACGCTCAGGAGACTGCGCCCAGCACCAAGGTGGGATTTTTGACAGCTGTGCTGCGTCTCATTAAAAAGGAAAGTCACGCCTCCAAGACAGTTTGATTGTATAAGGGGCTAAATGTTGTACGTGTTTCATTCAGCGTCTGCAAGATTCAAAACTTAAAGAGCAACCTTTGACTTGTGCAGCATTACAGCTGCACAAGGTGTGGCTCTTCTAGTTTGAAACACCTGAGGGGGGGTTAAAGGTTACCTTTAAAATTGGTTCAATTAGGGTTCGGCCTACACTCTGCTCCATCTCCTCCTGCTGTCCCTGGGCTCTAACACCGCCAGTTGGCGCCCAGAAGTGCTGGCTGCACAGAGCCAAACACCTCGCCAATGTGTCAGTGGGGTTCAGCAACGCCAGCTGTGCCCCTGCTGTGTAGCCGGCAACGTGTCCTGCAAACGCCACGCAGACACAAAGCTGCCGCCAGTGCAGGCTTTGGCCTACACTCTGCTCCCTCTCCTCCTGCTGACCCTGGGCTCTAACACCGCCAGTTGGCACCCGGAAGTGCTAGCTGCACCGAGAAAAACACCCGCCAATGTGTCAGTGGGGTTCAGCAACGCCAGCTGTTCCCCTGCTGTGTAGCCGGCAATGTGTCCTGCAAACGCCATGCAGACACAAAGCTGCCGCCAGTGCAGGCTTCGGCCTACACTCTGCTCACTCTCCTCCTGCTGTCCCTGGGCTCTAACACTGCCAGTTGGCGCCCGGAAGTGCTAGCTGCACAGAGAAAAACACCCGCCAATGTGTCAGTGGGGTTCAGCAACGCCAGCTGTTCCCCTGCTGTGTAGCCGGCAACGTCTCCTGCAAACGCCATGCAGACACAAAGCTGCCGCCAGTGCAGGGTTCGGCCTACACTCTGCTCCCTCTCCTCCTGCTGTCCCTGGGCTCTAACACCGCCAGTTGGCGCCCGGAAGTGCTAGCTGCACAGAGAAAAACACCCGCCAATGTGTCAGTGGGGTTCAGCAATGCCAGCTGTTCCCCTGCTGTGTAGCTGGCATCGTGTCCTGCAAATGCCACGCAGACACAAGAACTGAAATTGAAGGGAACCTGTCCCCCACCCCAGGCGTTGGCATGAATAACAGCCACCTTGTACTGCAGTAATGCTGCATTTGTACAAGGTGGCTCATTAAGTTACTCTCCTTGCACACGCCGAACGCAACACGTCTAAAATGTGTCCCCTGAGACCATTAAACCGTCCCTGAGGTGTGACTTTCCTTTGTAATGACACGCTGCAACCCCCTTGGTAGCGCTGCCCGTCTTCTGACATCATTGTTTGGCTGGCTGCGCCTCTGCGGCCGCCCTGCCCGAAACAACGCCCCTCGGTGTCTTATTTATTTTGACTGCGAGGGTGTGATTGACGGGCATGAGCAGTGCATATCTTCGCCTGTCACTCATCTCCTTCCGCCTTCTTCAGACTGTACGGCTTCATGGCCGTGGCATTCGATAAGGGATCAGCTGACGCTGCACAGTCTGTAGCAGGTGTGAGGACACGAGTGAGAGGCGAACATATTGACTGCGCAAGGCCATGAATCCCTGCCCCGCAGTGTGAATTAATGAAAAGACACTGTGGGGCTGGGATTCATGGGCATCGCGAACCGCACCAGCCGATATGAAATGATGTCAGAAGACGGGCAGCACTAACAGCACATGGCCAAGGGATAACACAACAGCGCAGACTCCTGTACAGCTAATAACGACGCTCAGGAGACTGCGCCCAGCACCAAGGTGGGATTTTGGACAGCTGTGCTGCGTCTCATTAAGAAGGAAAGTCACGCCTCCAAGACAGTTTGACTGTATAAGGGGCTAAATGTTATACGTGTTTCATTCAGCGTCTGCAAGATTCAAAACTTAAAGAGCAGCCTTTGACTTGTGCAGCATTACAGCTGCACAAGGTGTGGCTCTTCTAGTTTGAAACACCTGAGGGGGGGTTAAAGGTTACCTTTAAAATTGGTTCAATTAGGCTTCGGCCTACACTCTGCTCCCTCTCCTCCTGCTGTCCCTGGGCTCTAACACCGCCAGTTGGGGCCCGGAAGTGCTGGCTGCACAGAGAAAAACACCCGCCAATGTGTCAGTGGGGTTCAGCAACGCCAGCTGTTCCCCTGCTGTGTAGCCGGCAACGTGTCCTGCAAACGCCACGCAGACACAAAGCTGCCGCCAGTGCAGGCTTCATCCTACACTCTGCTCCCTCTCCTCCTGCTGACCCTGGGCTCTAACACCGCCAGTTGGCGCCCGGAAGTGCTAGCTGCACAGAGAAAAACACCCGCCAATGTGTCAGTGGGGTTCAACAACGCCAGCTGTTCCCCTGCTGTGTAGCCGGCATCGTGTCCTGCAAATGCCACGCAGACACAACAGACCTCCAAATGCCTCCAGTGCAGGCTTCGGCCTACACTCTGCTCCCCCTGCTGACCCTTTGCTCCAACCCCACTAGTTGGGGCTCTAAGAAGACAAGCTTGAATAGGTCCCCATCCTGGTTCCAGTACCGTCAGCTGGTTCCAGGCAGAGCCTTTGGCTTAGGTGCCTCCCTCTGGGTATCCGAGTTCCACCAATGTCAGGTGGTCCTTGGTAGTGCTTTCAGGCACGGGTACCTCCTGCTTAGTAACCGGGTTCCAGTAACGTCAGCTGGTCCTCGGTAGTTCCTTTGGCTCTTGTACCTTCGGCTACCCATCCGGGTTCCTGTACCGTCAGCTGGTTCTCAGCAGTGTCTTTTGCTCTTGTACCTTCTGCTCCCCATCCTGGTTCCAGTACCGTCAGCTGGTTCCGGGCAGAGCCTTTGGCTTAGGTGCCTCCCTCTGGGTATCCGAGTTCCACCAAAGTCAGGTGGTCCTTGGTAGTGCTTTCAGGCACGGGTACCTCCTGCTTAGTAACCGGGTTCCAGTAACGTCAGCTGGTCCTCGGTAGTTCCATTGGCTCTTGGACCTTCGGCTACCCATCCGGGTTCCAGTACCATCAGCTGGTTCTCGGCAGTGTCTTTTGCTCTTGTACCTTCTGCTCCCCATCCTGGTTCCAGTACCGTCAGCTGGTTCTGGGCAGAGCCTTTGGCTTAGGTGCCTCCCTCTGGGTATCCGAGTTCCACCAACGTCAGGTGGTCCTTGGTAGTGCTTTCAGGCATGGGTACCTCCTGCTTAGTAACCGGGTTCCAGTAACGTCAGCTGGTCCTTGGTATTTCCATTGGCTCTTGGACCTTCGGGTAGCCATCCGAGTTCCAGTTCCATCAGCTGTTTCTCGGCATTTTCTCAGCCTTCTTGTACCTTCTGCTACATTTCCAAGTTCAAGACCCTAAAGACGATGACCCGGAAGACTACCCCTAAGATGACGATGACACCAGAGACGACAACCACTGAGATGACGACGACCCTGGAGACGACGACGACATGGGAGACCGAGAAGCAGAAGAACAAGAGGCTGCAGAACAAAGAGCAGAAGAACATTAAGCATAACACTAAATATCAGAGCAAAAGATATCTAAATTATAAGCAGAAGAAGACTAAGCAGTGTATGGGGGTGAGTCCGTTCCTCCTCGTGGTGCCCCTGGATAAAGCCTGATGCTGCAGGCCAAACTGAACGCGGACAAATGTAACTCTTTTGTGACAGGCAGAACGGAAGGTGTAATCTTCAAACTTTTATAGATAACAACTACGGGAATGCCTGTCACAAATAAGAATATGATGAAGAACTTGAATATGAAGAAGAATAAGAGTTAAATAAAAAGAATGTGAACAATGTAACAAAAAAAAATTATAGGTAGAAGATGAAGAAGATGAATAAGGTGAAGAAGAACTTGATGTCAAAGATGCTGATGATGATGATGAAGAAGAAAGTGTGGGAGAAGTAAAAAAGAGGGTGAAGGGCGTGGAAGTAGTGAAACATCAATATCTGACAAAATAAAAAAAATCTTAACATAGTCAATATCTTTGTAACTCCGAACGTCTTAAAAAAAATTTTAAATTCCTGCTATTCTATTTGATTGGGCTAAACCTCTATGCCTTTAATGTCTCCGCCACCTCCCCCAATACATCCTACATTATTCTTAGTTGTTTTCCTTCATGTAGAATGAACCTACAAGGAAAGAAAGGGTTTATTTTAATTCCGATATTTTCGTCCCATTGACTTGCATTGGTATCGGGTATCGGTATCGGCGAGATCCGATATTTTGCCGGTATCGGCCGATACTTTCCAATACCGATACTTTCCGATATCGGAAGGTATCGCTCAACACTACCTATCACCAATCCAAATGTGCCATATTTGTGCCAAAGTTATGTTTTTCGATCGTTTTCTGAACATATTCGCTCATCCCTAGTCTTAATATCTTTTAAATAAGAAAAATAAAGAATTGAACTTTGACATGTCAGGTTTTTCTTTGGTGCCCATTTTGTTTCCATGTGTATAAATATGTTCACCTTCCACTGTCTGTATATACAGTTTGTGTACTGAGGAAGAAGTTTTGAATGACTTTGAAACACGTTGACTAAAAAACCTGGAAAGAAAAATCCTTTATTATTCTTCAATTTGGCTTTTCATTGCCTACCAGCAGCTTGGATAAACCACATTTGGCTCCTTTTTTTCCTCTTTACTGGTCGGAAGACTCGTGGATCTACAGCAGCTGTTTTCATGTGTATTCAGGGCTGTGTGTCACACAACCTTAACAGGTTAGCATATTCCTTATTTGCATAGTTGTTATTCTCAGATAAGACTCTACCAGCAGAGCAAATAAGCCACATTTGGCTACTTTTTTCCCTTAAAAAAAAGATTAATTTATTTAGCTATACAAATTATTAACATAGTGTAAAAATGTTTTTCAACACCAACATGTCCTTGTGTAAACTTTGCTTTTAAGCATTATGTGGGAAATTAAGTTATGAGGGTGAACATTGTGGTTATGATGCATCAAGACCGGCATAAACAACAGCAGTCCTGTATAAGGGGCAGACCGGCGTAAACAACAGCAGTCCTGTAATAGGAGGCACTAAGAGTAACTAGGCACTAAGGACTTAAGGTACCTTCACACTAAGCGACGCTGCAGCGACATCGACAACGATGCCGATCGCTGCAGCATCGCTGTGTGGTCGCTGGAGAGCTGTCACACAGACAGCTCTCCAGCGACCAACGATGCCGAAGTCCCCGGGTAACCAGGGTAAACATCGGGTTACTAAGCGCAGGGCCGCGCTTAGTAACCCGATGTTTACCCTGGTTACCAGTGTAAATGTAAAAAAACAAACACTACATACTTACATTCGCGTCCCCCGGCGTCCGCTTCCCTGCACTGTGTAAGCGCCGACAGTAGCAGGGCACAGCGGTGACGTCACCGCTGTGCTTTGCTTTCCGGCCGGCACTGACACATTCAGTGCAGGAAGCTCTGAGCAGCAGCGCGGACGCCGGGGGACGTGACAGACATCAGAAGGTGATTATGTACTGTTTTTTTTAACTTTTACAATGGTAACCAGGGTAAATATCGGGTTACTAAGCGCGGCCCTGCGCTTAGTAACCGGATATTTACCCTGGTTACCATTGTAAAACATCGCTGGCATCGTTGCTTTTGCTGTCAAACACAACGATACACGCCGATCTGACGACCAAATAAAGTTCTGAACTTTCAGCAACGACCAGCTATATCACAGCAGGATCCTGATCGCTGCTGCGTGTCAAACACAACGATATCGCTATCCAGGATGCTGCACCGTCATGGATCGCTGTCGTTATCGCTGAAAAGTCATTTAGTGTGAAGGTACCTTAAGAGTTTCCTGATTCATTAAGAGGCACACATCTCTGAATGAATTAGGCAATTTTATTCAATGCTAGATTATGGTTTGGGAACCTACTTGTGCACCGACCTCAGTAGAGCTAACGGTTTTCACTTAAATATGTCTGAAACATGATGTCTGTCTCCGTGTGCCTCACCACAAGATTTATGTTATAAAGCATGCCGCAGTTTGTCATGAATTAGATGAGCTATTGCCCCTGCCAGGGCCAGACTGGCCATCTGGCAGTTCTGTCAAATGCCACAAGGGACTATCTGGTTATGGGCTGCCTTATCTGCTACATTGTTAACAGAATCGGTGTTCTCAAGATGCCCATACTGTTAAGAGTTGTGACGGAGCACAAAGTTGCTGATTCCGTCACTTACCCCAGCATGCCACGTGAATCATTAGAAATATTGGTCTTGTAGAAAATCTTCCTTTCCTCCATCCAGGGTAATATTAGTAATATCTCCCATCTGGTTCATGGGGACGGGGACAACATGGGCCTGTGTGATTTCAAATGCCAGGACTGAATTTCAGCCCCAGTTCCTACCTGGCCCCTGCTCTGCCCTCATTGCAACCGCGCTTCACCCTTTCTGGTGGCACTGGCCAGACTGGAAACATCAGAAATAGCAACATTTTTCCACAACTCTAAATCGATTTTCCTAGTGTTTTATGGCAGATTTCTATCATAATCTTCTCAATGAATCTCAACTTATATTCTGGTGAATAGTCTCGCAGACCCATGCATTTCCTGGCTTAAGTGACATCCAAGAAGCTAGAATATGTCATTACAAGGGCAACACAACTAGTCTAAAGAGTAACCATTGTTTTAATTTTTATTTCATAAATCAATAGTACACATGAAAATCTGAAACTGTATAATATTTTAGCAGATAAATCAAATTATTTTTCATTCCGGACTGATCCTTCAGTCTCAAAATTCTCAATTCATGGGTAAAATCTGTATTCGTGTGAAGACAATCTTATCCAATACTGAAATAGAAGATGAGAGCTGCTACTGATAAGGTTCTATCTAGATAGAAGGCAAGGAGCAAGGAGCAAGGAGGGAGGAGCTCTGCTTCTTGATCCCCCTTCTCTCTCCCCTCTCGATTGAACTTTACAAGCACCAACTGTCATCTCCTGTCTCAGTAATGGGTAAATCAGTAATTAGTTAAGACAATCTTAGCCATTACTGAGGAGGAAGGAAGAGCTCTGCATCTAGGTCCCCCTTCCTCCTTCCCCTCTCGATAGAACTCTATGAGCACCAACTATCGTCCCCTATCTCAGTAATGGGGAAATCTGTATTCACTCAAGACTGATATTAAAACAGAAATGAGAATTTGAGAATAAATGATCGATCCAGGAGGAGAAAAAAACGTATTTTTCTGACAAGATATATTCTAAAGTTTTTAATTTTGAAATGTACTATTGATTGATGAGATATAAATTAAAGCAATGGTTACTCTTATACAATGGGTATTTATAGAGAAAATTGCAAATCTTTATAAACTACTTGGGGCAGCAGCAATAACCTTAGTGATTTTTGGAGACTTCGAAGTTACAGATGGTAGACTGAAGAGGGCACTGCATGATTTAATATGAATGTGATGTGACAATTATGTTAGTTTGGTTGAAATAATTCATGTGAAACTAAATATATTGGAAACACTTAAATAATGACCACCAGCTATTTTTAAATATGCTGCTCTTTTATCAACTTTGTTTTAAAGTATTTGACAAAATAAAGTGCAATATAGTTAAGAAGGTTAACAGACTCCTACATGATGTATGAGAATGCACAAAGTCTCTAGGACTCAGAGGCAAAACTATAGAGGGTGCAGAGGTTATATGACCACAACTGGATCCCGAAGTTTAAAAAAGTCTGTATACCCCATATGAAGAAATCAGTGTGTTAGTCACCTGGATTCTCCCACTGCATGGGGTAGATCCCAAGCCTTGTCTGTCTTTGTGGTCTCCCATTCTGCTCCAGCCGCAGTAGGAGCTGCTCAGCAAAGAAGTCAGTCTCAGCATCTTGCTCAGACTAGGGCTGTTCACTTGGTTACTGTGGGCTCTCCAACCAAAGCTATGGTAATCAGTAATAAGCAGCAGCAAAAAGACGCTCCAGATGCTAAGTCCAGAAATCACTCTACTGAGCATGGTCGTGAGGTGGAAACTTCTCATTGGTGGTCGGTCATCAGCTGCTCAGGTGATGTGGCAGCTTCGGATTGGTCCTCGAGCAAGGTCCTGTCTGATGTATAAAAGGTTCTCTGGAGCACACACCGCCATGCTAAGATCATTTATGTTATATGCATATGTGGAACATTACAGTAGTGTGGACTTGTCTGCGTATGCTCAGGCCAGGCATATAGCCTGAGCATAGAGAGGAGTTTGGGTGAATTCAGGGCAGGCGTATAGCCTTTAGAATTCCGGTACCTCTGGAGAGGAGTTTGTGTGCGTGTATATGCTGTGACTGTGTGCTTTACCTGTTCCATTGCCCCTGAGAGGGTTTCGTTCACCTGTGAGGTAACATGGGATTTCACATAGCGCCATTTTCATTAGCTTGGCATCCAGCTGTGCCATACTTTCTAGGGACAGCTGTATTTCCCTCTATACCCCTCTGTGAAGCTAACAGAGTTGGGTAATTAGTTTCAATTCACACAGAGTGACATTTAACTCCGTGTGTTTTAGAGATCGCTTGCCGCAAGCTTCCGCCATTGTTTACTAGCTGCGGTTTTCCATCTCTGCACAGTGGACCCAGGATTGCTATCGGACTTCATCATAATTTAATATTTAGCGTGATCCGCCAACCCTAACACAGTGCATTAAGAGAATTGCAATCCCTTATTTATATCAATTCTTTGACGATAGCCATATTGACATAAATGTTTAGCGATGCTAATTAATTGTAAAATAATGGGCTCAACAACAGACTATGACATATCTGTACATTTTATTGTGTGTTGTTTACAGTGTTATAAAGTCATTTTCACTACTTTCCCAATTCTCTCAAGCACTGAGGAGCACATCTGACTTGTCTATATTCACAGACTGGAAAATAATCTATCCACAATGCTCCAGGCTCAGTGAAAGAAAAATAATGAATTGTATGCGTTTTGTCAATTTTTTTGCTGTAATTGTTACATTAGTAAAATTATTTTAATAAACTGATACATTTTGATTTAACGAATGAGATGAATAGAATTTACAAAATGTGTATTAATGTAGAGCTTTGATCTTTTTTGTGTAATTATTTTAAGCACCTTTTCACTCATGAGGTAACTGGTTAATGTCTCTTTGCAACATTCAAATACTTGACATTTTGTGAAATTCAAACATTTTGTAGACAAATGCAGTCAATATTGTTAATGTTAGTTATAAATCTAATGTTAAAGTGACCCATTCATCAAAATGTGTTGTTCCTGTGGTGAGCCTGATGAAGGAGTCTTGAACTCTGAAACACGTAGAATAATAAAGCCACATGTATTAATAATTTTGGAATTCTAGTAAATCAGCAGCACAGAAATTTACCACAATTATCCCAATCTGTATCTAAGGACTGGTCCTTCCTGGATTCATGGATCTGCTGCAGGGAATCCTTTAAGGGTATGTGCACACGTCCGGATTTCTTGCAGAAATTTCCTGAAGAAAACCGGAAATTTTCTGCAAGAAATCCGCATTTTTTTTTTGCGTTTTTTTTCGGGTTTTTCTGCGGTTTTTTTAGCATTCTGCAAGCGTAATTAGCTTGCAGAATGCTAAAGTTTTCCAAGCGATCTGTAGCATTGCTTGGAAAACTGACTGACAAGTTGGTCACACTTGTCAAACATACTGTTTGACAAGTGTGACCAACTTTTTACTATAAATGCTGCTTATGCAGCATCTATAGTAAAAGATAGAATGTCTAAAAATAATAAAAAAAAATAAAAAATGCTTATACTCACCTGCAGACAGCTGATCTCCTCAGCGGCGTCCCTTCCTATAGATGCTGGTGTGTGTGCGCAGGACCTTCCATGACGTCGCGGTCACGTGAGCGGTCACATGACCGGTCTCGCGACCAATCACAGGACCGCGACGTCATCGCAGATCCTTCACTGCACACCAGCTATAGGAACTGAAGCGGCAGCATGCACCTGAGAGGCGGGAAGACATCGAAGGTGAGTATATCACTATTTTTTATTTTAATTCTTTTTTTATTACCAATTATATGGTGCCCAGTCCGTGGAGGAGAGTCTCCTCTCCTCCACCCTGGGTACCAACCGCACATAATCTGCTTACTTCCCGCATGCTGTGCACAGCCCCGTGCGGAAAGTATACAGATCAATGCACTCCTAGGTGTGCGGAATCCCCGCATTTCCACATTTTTAATGAACATGTTGCTTTTTTTTCCGCGATGCGATTTTTTCGCAGAAAAAAATGCAACATTTGCACAAGAAATGCGGAATACACTGTAAATAATAGGAGGCATATGTTAGCATTTTTTTCGCGTTTTTATCATGTTTTTATAGCGAAAAAACGCGAAAAAAACACGAAAAATACTGAACGTGTGCACATGGCCTTAATGTTTCAACTCAGCTACATCTGGTGAGTGCAATTCTATGGATTAACCTTGTGAAGAGCAGAACAAAAATGGTTACCTCAATGAACCACAAAAAAGAATTTGTGATAAATATTGACCTGTCCATTCAAGGACATTTTAGCTATAGTATGAAATCCTGTTTTTCTTGTCTGTGGAATTGCCTTTGTACTGTTTGTTGTGAAACTGCCGCCCACGAAACTGTTTTTTTCTTTCTTTCCTGTTTTGTCTCTTTGTTTAAACATGCAAAACTTGTATAACCACTGAACCTACCGATACAACTATATAAAGAAGGGATAGCACATTGAAGGCGGGCGTGCTTCAGAGACTTCCCAGTGATACACTATACAAGACTTGTCTTGTGTATTATTTCTGGTGATTCCCCACTTCCAAAGGCTGCTCCGACTGAGTGTGGTCCTGACATTTCCTGGCGCCTGAACGGGGACCCGAGGTCTGTGTATTCCTTCAAGAACACCGGCAGAATACGAACGAAAAGAGAATCTGGGATAATGGACGGCAGATGAACAAAAACCTGGCCAGACACTGTTAGATCTCTTATATCTGCCCTGCACTGTCCGTAAGATTTTCTGTGTCGTGTTCTTTAGCGGGTAGTTCTAGTAGAGGAGGATACCTATAGCTCGGGTTCTTGAACTATTTAGGAATTGATCACCTCACGGAGTACGGCATTGAATGAGAGTGAATGTGAATAAAAGGTGTGTGGAAGTTGGGAATAGCCCTATAAGCCGCGCAGGGTGTTGAAACAGAAGAAGTGACTGTCCCACTGGGCAACGTGGTTGCGTCCTTTCGGGGAGACCTCCGCGCCTATGTTCAATCTCTGATCCTGTCTTTGACAAAAACCTGGTGACGGATAAGTGTATGATAGTATGAGCCCAGGACAGATAAATTAGCCTGGGACAAGAATACGTTGTGTATGATAGTATGAACCCAGGACAGATAAATTAGCCTGGGACAAGATACGTTGTATGTTCTTTTTCTTTTTCTGTCTGGTTGCATTTGTGTTGTTTGCTATAGGTGTAGGAATCAGGATTTTCTTACATCAACACAGTTTAAACATCCTAGCTCCTTAGGAAGAAGGTAACAAGGTATTCTCATACCCAAACGCCACCTAGGGCAAGAAAAGACATCCTAGCTCCTTAGGAAGAAGGTAACGAGGTATTCTCATACCCAAACGCCACCTAGGGCAAGAAAGCTCAGGATAAGAAAATGGGGAATAAGCAAACAAAGTCGGAACCAGAAGAATTAGATATCTATACTATCATAAAGGAGAGAAGTGGTGAAGATGCCACTAAGGGGCTGAGAAAGATTTTTAGTAAGTTTGGAGTTACTAGGGCAGAAGCTTTTAGTAGAAAACTATGGGAAGGAATTCAGGAAAGAAAAAAAGGCATAATCAGAGACAAGAAATGGATAGATCAGATCCAAGCATTGATTGATGTCTCTAGGGTAGCAGAAAATGAGGGATGGACATATAATCAACAGAGTAAAAAGTGGTGTATTAGACCCGCAGGCTGTGGAGAAAAACAAAATGTGGAATCTAAAAATACCCCACCCCCATACCTTAACCCACATGCCCCATCTTTTCTCCAAACACCACCTCAAAGTTTAGCCGGACCAGGAGGATGGGTATGTCCGCACTGTGGACAACAAAATCCAGACTGGAGAAATGATTGCCTAGCCTGTGGTACATCTAGACATGGCACTGTACTTGCCCCTGTTAGGGTAGTACCAAGACCCTTTAGGGAACCTGGTGCTGACGGAGTAATGGGAACTAGATACCACCAAACTCAACAATATTTCCCTTGGTCCCCCGCTGAAGGCATGTCTCTCTTGCATAACGCACCAGATCCCACCCAGTGTCCAGTTAGATTTGCACAATATATACAGCAAATTATGCAGACTCACGCAGGAGTTTGGGCAGATGGAGAAGAATTATGTAGAATGAAAATGACTCCTGGACTCTTCCAGGAGCTATTAGCAAATCTACAGGTACATAGGCCCCAAGCAGGAGATGGTGCCTTACAAACTATAGAATCAGGTACGCAATTTGTAGATCACTTAATGGTTTTCATGAGGGAGAGACAGAGGCAGAGAGGAACAACGGGAGTGGTGGCTCAGAAATCTGGACAATCAGTAGACGAATATTATCTAAGTGTAGAAAATAATTTCAGAGATGAAGGCATGGATCTAAACGCTCCAGGAATGATGAGGTTAGTTACAAAAACCTTTATAGATGGATTGTCTCCAAAAGTGAAGGAAAAGCTTAAGGCCGCAACCCCTGATTGGAGAACCTTGGAAGACCCACACCTGGCTAGACAGAAAGCTGTAGGGATAGAAATGGACTTAAGAGAAAATTCTAAGCCAGTAAGAATTGCACAGGCTAATACTGGCTCTGCTAATCAAAAGTTTACTTGTCATTACTGTAAGAAGCCAGGACATTTCCAAAGGGAATGTAGGAAGAGAAAAGCAGATATAGATTCAGGAACTTTTGTACCCAAAAATAGGATAAATAACCCAGTGCCTGATCAAACAGACAGCTCAGAATGACTGAAAGTTATGCAGGTCTCTCTTCCTTCTAGAAGACCAATAATACAAGTTGAGGTTGAGGGTAAAAATGTACCTTTTCTGATAGATACGGGAGCAACATCCTCCATTTTAAATCAGGACTTTTTACCATATCCTGACAATATATCCTCAAAGGTTACATATGCAGAAGGGTATGATGGTAAAATTCAGGCGTTGCCCTTTACAAAACCTTTAAATGTGAGCTTTGGCCCTAAAACTTTTGTATCCAAATTTTTATTTGCTAAAGGTGCACCTACCTGCTTGTTGGGTACTGATGTCTTAAGTAAAATGCATGCAAACATCCATTTTAGAGAAGATGGCACAGTTATGCTGACCATCCCTGAAGATGCAGAAACTCTGGAACCATATGTTAGAATACAGGCAATGGAGGATTTTCCCGAAATTTACACTCAACAACCAAAAATTGACTTGTCTCGGGTTCCTGACAGCCTATGGGCAAAAGGAGACACTGATGTAGGATTTTTATCAGTAGCTCCTATACTGTTAGAAACTGCTCCGGGAACCATTTTACCTCAGCTTAGGCAATACCCCATCAGCGCCCAGCAAGAACAGGCGATTTCTCAACAAATTCAGGATTATGTGTTACAAGGTGTTTTGGTAGAAATCAGGTCACCCGCCAATACACCCTTATATCCTGTTAAAAAGAAAGTGTCCTCCAAAGAAACTATGGTGAAATATCGCATGGTGCACGACTTACGGGAAAACAATAAGGTTTTGGCACCGGTCACCCCTGTGGTACCGAATCCTCATACCTTACTGTCTCAAATTCCCAGCACTGCTGCATATTTTACGGTAATTGACTTATCAAACGCATTTTTTTCTGTGCCACTACATAAGAACTGTTGGCATTTGTTTGCCTTTACATTCAAGGGTAAACAATTAGCATGGACAAGATTGCCACAAGGTATGGTACACTCACCAACTTTGTACTCTGAAGCAATGCAGACCGTGCTAAAAAATTTCATCCCAGAACCAGGAGTAGTCATTCTACAGTATGTAGATGACTTACTTATTTGTTGCCCTGATGAGCAGACGGCAGTTACCTCAACTGTTAATTTCTTAATTTTCCTAGCGCAAGAAGGCTGTAAAGTAAATAGACAGAAACTCCAGGCTTGTCAACAAACAGTCGTGTTTTTAGGTCACTGCATATCACAGGGCATCAGACACCTCACACCTCAACGTACGGAAGCCATACGTAACATGCTTGAACCCAGGAATCACAAACAGCTGCGTGCTTTCCTAGGTATTGTTTCACACTGTAGACAGTGGATCATACATGCAAGTCAACTCATGCAGCCTTTATATGACTGTATTGCCAACACACCATATTCACTCAGTGAAGAGGCTAAACAGTCATTTTCCTCTTTGAAAACAGCACTGGTATCAGCTCCGGCTTTGGGACTCCCAGACTACACTAAACCTTTTCAATTGATGGCAGCTGAGATATCCTCACATGCCACAGGGGTGCTCACACAAAAACATGGAAACAAACAGAGACTGGTGGCATACATATCAGCTCATCCTGACCCTGTAGCTAGAGCCGCACCTTCTTGTGTAAGAGTAGTAGCCGCAATTTCACTGTTATTAGATAAAGCTTCTGAGATTGTTCTTGATCACCCACTTCTAGTTCAGACAACTCATGATGTACATGGCATTCTTAACCAGGTCCAACCTAAACATATTTCTTCACTATTTCAATGGCCAGACACCTCCGTCTCCAATGTTCCCTACTACTGCCGCCCAACATTTCCTTTGCCAGGATTCAGACTCTTAATCTCGCGTCTTTGCTCCCTTTAGAGTCTGAGGGGGGTACCATACCTGAGGAAACTGCACTCTCCAACTCCTTTGACCCATCAAAGTCAATGCATGATTGTGTACAATTAATGGAACAAGAGACTCAGGGCTTATGTAATGTACGTGACAAGCCACTCTGTAATGCTACATTTGAACTTTTCATAGATGGCAGTAGATATGCAGATATGAATGGACAATTTCATACAGGTTATGCGGTAGTAACTCAGCATGAAGTGCTGAAAGCAGAACCTCTCCCTGCTAATCAGTCTGCACAAGAAGCAGAACTTACGGCATTGGTTGAAGCTCTAAAAATAGCCAAAGATCAGACAGCAAACATATACACTGATTCTAGATATGCACATGGCATTATTTTCGATTTTGGCGTAATATGGAGAGCCAGAGGTTATATGACTGCTTCAGGCCAACCTGTTAAACATGCCTCCCTCATTAGACAGATTCTGGAGACAGCACAAGAAACTAAAGAGATAGCGGTGATAAAGGTAGCTGCACATGTGAGACTCGACACCGAGGAAGCCAGGGGTAACGATAAAGCCGACAAGGCAGCAAAACAGGCAGCACGTAAACCCTTACATCATGCCCACACACTAGATAGCTCTGAAGATGATGAGGAGAGATTGAAGGAAGCTCAGAAACAGGTAGACGACGAAGAACGAGGGCAGTGGCAGAAAAAAGGGGCAGAAGATCAGCAAGGATTATGGAAAAAAGGAACTTTGTTGTGTTTACCCAGAGCCTGGTACCCCGCAGTGGCAAGTGACCTCCACCTACCCACGCATGTGTCGGCAAATGGTATGACGCTCAAGGTAAAAGAAAGGTGGTTGGCTCCAGGCTTTGGTAATTTTGCTCGGAACATGTGTGCTGCATGCGCTATATGCCTGGCACACAATCCAGGTCAGACCATTAAAACCCCAACCAAGCATCATGTAAGACCACTGTATCCCTTTCAAAGACTCCAGATCGACTACATCCAACTTCCTAGGTACAATGGATACGAATATGTGCTTGTGTGTGTGGACATGTTCTCAGGGTGGCCAGAGGCTTATCCAGTTCGTAAAGCCTCAGCAAAAACTACTGCCATTAAAATAGCACATGAACTGATACCCCGTTACGGCATGCCTGAGGTGATCGAGTCAGATAGGGGTACCCATTTTACTGGGGAAATATTCCAGAATGTTATGAAAATGTTGGGAGTAGAAAACCAGTTTCACACTCCGTATCACCCACAGAGTTCAGGTAAAGTGGAAAGATTAAATGGAACAATAAAATTAAAAATCCAGAAGGCCATGGCAGAAACAGGAAAGCCTTGGACCGAGTGTCTACCACTTGCCCTGTATTCCATCCGAAACGCCCCAAGGGGGAAGGCTAAGCTGTCACCACATGAGATTCTTTTTGGTAGAGCAGCAAATTTGGGTTGTTATTTTCCACAACAACTGATGTTGAATACTGAGACTTTAACTGCTTATGTACAAGAATTACAAAAACGTTTAACTAAAGTGCATTCGCAAGTTTTTGCTTCCCTTCCAGATCCAGAAAATCTCGAAGGAGGCCACAAGTTGGAACCTGGTGATCAAGTCTACGTGAAAAGACACACCAGAAAGACTCTGGAACCAAGATTTGACGGACCTTTCCAAGTCCTGTTAACAACTCCAACAGCAGTCAAGCTTGAAGGAAAGGCATCATGGACACATGCAAGCCATTGCAAAAAAGCAGTATAAGACTCATGATATTGATGTTAATAATGTTAACACAGATGTGGGATAAATTAGTTAGAGCCACGGATTATCTAGATGACCAGATTTGGGATATATTGGACATATTAAATACTAGTATAGCTGTACAGAATCAGCTTATAATAGTCACTAACCAACATACCCTGGTATTGGATTACCTAACTGCCTCACAAGGGGGTATGTGTCAAATCATCGGACCCACCTGCTGTCATTATATAGACCCAAATAGTACTATGAGTATGAGATTTAAATTAGAAGACGTACAACGACTCAGGGATCAGTATGACAAAGACAATGACCAAAATAAGGATAGCTGGTGGTCAGATACCTTTTCTTTTCTTAACCCGGCCAATTGGTTCAGAGGGATCGGTGGGTGGGTTACCGGGATTATGCAAAGCCTAATACATACAGTTATGGTTATTGTAATTATATATGTATTATTCAAGGTTGTACTCAAGGGTATCTCGGTATGCACAAATAAATTTTGTGTAATGGATGCGAGAATATAAAGTTTTTTTTTTTTTTTTGTTGTAATATCACAAAAAGAATGACTAAAATGATCGTCTATATGACAAGGTTTTGAATGGAATATGTCAAAGGGGGGATTGTGAAGAGCAGAACAAAAATGGTTACCTCAATGAACCACAAAAAAGAATTTGTGATAAATATTGACCTGTCCATTCAAGGACATTTTAGCTATAGTATGAAATCCTGTTTTTCTTGTCTGTGGAATTGCCTTTGTACTGTTTGTTGTGAAACTGCCGCCCACGAAACTGTTTTTTTCTTTCTTTCCTGTTTTGTCTCTTTGTTTAAACATGCAAAACTTGTATAACCACTGAACCTACCGATACAACTATATAAAGAAGGGATAGCACATTGAAGGCGGGCGTGCTTCAGAGACTTCCCAGTGATACACTATACAAGACGTGTCTTGTGTATTATTTCTGGTGATTCCCCACTTCCAAAGGCTGCTCCGACTGAGTGTGATCCTGACAACCTTTTAACCTTCTCAGATAAGACATTATTTGTGCTCTATCCTTCAACAGTTTTCATACCATTCATCAAAATTGAAATTTTGACCCATCATGGTCAACATATGTGGTTCCAACCTCATGAATGATCCTGCCACTGTCCATGCTCTCCGGTCTCCTGTTACATCTTTATAAAATGCCTGACTCAGTTTCAGATGATATCCCTATGTAGATTATTTTTAGGAAGTCAGAGACATGCCCCCACCTTGCTGACCTTTGATTGACTAGTAGGGACTGGATGAACAAGTTATTATTCAAAAGTGCATTGTCCCCCTAGTTATTGACAGCATAGACATAGTCCTTACTTTTTGGACGTTTGTGTATGTCCAATCTTCGGATCATCAGACCCTAGCTGAACTTGCCTGACTAATTAGAGAAGATAATGAAAAGGAGGGGTGGCCATGCATGTAAGTAACTTGTCCCATGTACTCCTATAGGTATTAGGAAAAGCAATGACCCCAGCTTGTTGACTATTGATTCACAAATAGAATCTGCTGCTCCTTTGCAGCATTTCTCCTCTATATTATCACTGGATCCTGTTAAGCACAGAGCAGATCAGGCACTCCATATGGGCAGATTGTGGGTGTTGGAGGCCACAAAAATGTGTCAAAGTCTAAAATGAGAGCAGCACTGCAATACTGTAGTAGAGTAATGTCCTGGGCTTGCAACTAATGCACACTGCATATGGGCAGGGGCATAACTACCGAGGTCCCAGGGGTCGCAGATGCGATGGGGCCTGGAGTGCTTAGGGGCCCACCAAGCTCTGGGCATTCATGTCCTCCTTTGCTCAAATTCCAAGCGCGCTCCTGACGTTTGAAATCTGTGTGGTGTTTATTCCTGGTGTGACGCGCATACGCGTAATTTCCGGTCCTGTGCATTATGGGGCAGTCACTCTATGTGCCTGCAGACATCTGAATCCTCACAGTGTGTGCAATGCATGCTACTAGGATTCTCCTTTGGTGGTATCCAGAGTTCAGCTGTCATGGTGACTGCAAGTATGTGTGCACATTCTTCTCACCACATTCCGACTAGATGTGTTGCCTCGATGATAGTATGTGAAGGCAAAACCAACAGCTCTCATCGCTGACACCAGTCAAACCTGACGATAAACGCCGATCTGACGACCAAATAAAGTTCTGAACTTTATTCAACGACCAGCGACATCATAGCAGGATCCTGATCCCTGCTGCGTGTCAAACTAAAACGATATCGCTAGCCAGGACGCTGCAATGTCACGGATCGCTAGCGATATCGTTTAGTGTGAAGGTACCTTTACAGATAGCACAGTCTGGAAAAAATCTGGCTAGCATTGCATTAAAAGTGACATTGAAATTTATCAGAATCCTAGTTAAAAAGGTAAAGAAAACACCTGTATTAGTTCCAATGCAAATCCTCTGTCCTGACAATGTAAATAGGAGCATAGATTACATCTGTTTATATAAAGTTAAACTTTGGATTTTGTACAAAGCAAAGCAGAGGATTAGCAGTCATTTACAGAAATCACACATGCTTCCAGTAAAATGCTTCAGCCTTATTATCTCAAGATCTCTGGGCCAGTATTTCAACACCAGGCAGAAAATCACAGAGATTGAGCTTCCACATGATTGTGAAAGGAGAGCAAATACCAGAGTATTGATAGCAAGGGCAACTTGCTACAACTTTAGTAAGAGATTGTGAATATTTAGGATAATCCTTTTTCTTACTTAAATGCTTACTTTTTGGTGAAACAAAATCTTAATTTGCTTTCATTAAAAATATTTCATTGTTTTCCTTCTAAAACCTCTATTGCACTGTATATTGCTTGCTTCAAAATTAGTTAAAAAAGACCTGTCACTTGCTCAAAAAAAATTGAGTTAAACACTTTGTAATAATTCCTGAGCTCCCCAGATTCGGCCACTTTTTGTCATTTTGCACTGCATTGCTGCATTGCACAGATATTCACATGTATTGCTTTTGAAGTACAGCATGTGAAATCTCTGCTTTGTAGTGCAACTGGGGGTTTATTTAGGGTCTTTTTTGGGGTGTGTGTTTCACCTCTCCCTTCTTGACTCTGCCAACCATAGTTCAGCAGTTCACCTAGCAGTCTCAGGCACAGCCTAGCTGTGATTGGCAGTATCTGGGAGGGAGGAGTGAAAACGCACCTACTCAAAGAACACTCTGAAGAAATGCCCAGTTGCACTACAAGCAGAGATTTCACATAATGTGCTCCAAAAGCAACATATGCAATAGAGCAATGGAGCTTGGGAATTTTTACAAAGTATGTTACTCAGTTTTTTTGAGCAAGTTACATAGGATGTAATTGAAAGCTTAAAAAAATCCAAATTCATAGTAAGAAATATGTCAGTGAGATATACATTTACTGGAATGCGTGTGTATCTTACTGTATCTCTATTTAGCTAATAAATAAATAAAAGAAAAAAAAGGCGTGGGATCCCCCTTATTTTTATTACCCACCTGAGGGAAAACAGACTGCAGGGGGCTGGTGTTATTATTCTGGGAAGAGGGCAATAAACATGGAGCTTCCCAAGCTATTTATATCAGCTCACAGCTGTTTATGTAGCCTTTACCAGTTATTAAAATGGGTGTATCCATAAGAAAATGAAGTGGGTTCCCCCTATTTTTAATAGCAATCAAAGGCTAAGCAGACAATAGAGGGCTGATATTACTAGGCTGGGAAGGGGTCATGGATATTGGCACCCTCCCTGACTAATAACACCAGCCCTTAGCTGCCCTAAAATGGAGAATCCATTAGATGCATTAATTCTGACACTTAGCTCTAGCTTACCCCTTAGCAAGTGGTATAATAGTTGTGGGGTTGGTGTCAGCTGATTTCAAGCCCAAGGATTAGTATTTATTATATTTTTCTTATAGCGCAATCACATTTTGCAGCAGTTTACATACATTATCATTGCTTTCCCCAGTGGGGATCACAATCTAAATTCAGTATGTCTTTGGAATGAGGGGGAAACTGGAGTGCCCAGAGGAAACCAACACAAACATGGTAAGAACATACAAACTCCTTGCAGATATTGTCCTTATTGGGATTTGAACCCAGGATCCACCGTGAGCCACCGTGCTGATAGTAGCGGAGATGCATCAGTTACACCCCCCCATTATTAACCCTCTATTCAAAAGTAATAAACACACACAGAGAGAAAATTCCCTTAATTGTAAAAATCAGTTCTGACAATTACCCTCTTTTACCCATTTATTACCATACAAATAAAATTAATCCTCACCCGTTGGCCATAAATCCATAGTAAGAAGTTCACTCAATGATCCCCGACTCAGGAATGTGACCAATCACCACTGCAGCCTAAAGGTACCTTCACACTAAGCGACTTTACAATGATAACGATAGCGATCCGTGACGTTGCAGCGTCCTGGCTAGCGATATCGTTGTGTTTGACACGCAGCAGCGATCAGGATCCCGCTGTGAGATCGCTGGTCGTTGCTGAAAGTCCAGAACTTTATTTCGTCGCTGGATCTCCCGCTGACATCGCTGAATCTGTGTGTGTGACACCAATCCAGCGATGTCTTCACTGGTAACCAGGGTAAACATCGGGTTCTGGGTTTTCCATGGTTGTCTACACACAACCCGGTGATTGACTGGAAAACTCAGGACATAATCCAGTAGAGTGATTTCTGTCAGGAGAATTGCCTGGCCACATGTGTGTCCACTGTGACTTCAAGCGTTCCTGAGTCACTTCAGGATTATGCGGATGTGTTCTCTGAGAAGGGTTGTTCAGAGTTGCAGCCACACCGCTCCTATGACTGTTCTATCAGATTTAAACCAGGGGCCAAGTTGCCTAAAGCAAGGATGTTCAACATCTCCGGTCAGGAGAGACAAGCGCTCAAGGATTACATTTCTGAAAGTTTGAGCAAAGGGCACATCAGGCCGTCATCCTCGCCGGTGGCAGCAGGGTTCTTCTTCGTGAAGAACGATGGCGGATTACGCCCGTGTTTGGATTTCAGGGAGGTGAACCAGATTACGGTTCGTGATCCATACCCTATGCCACTGATACCTGACTTGTTCAACCAGGTGGCAGGTGCTAAGTGGTTTGCCAAGCTTGACCTCAGGGGGGCGTACAACCTCATAAGAGTCCGTCAAGGTGATGAGTGGAAGACGGCTTTTAATACCCCTGAGGGTCATTTTGAAAATTTGGTGATGCCTTTTGGGTTAACTAACGCACCTGCAGTGTTCCAACATTTCATCAATGATGTGTTCTCGCATGTTTTGGGGAAATTCGTTATCGTGTACCTAGATGACATCCTCATATATTCTTGCGACCGTGATGCTCATTTAGATCATGTCAGGCAGGTGTTACAGCTTCTCAGAGAGAATAAGCTGTATGCTAAACTTGAGAAATGTGTATTTTCTGTTCAAGAGTTGCCTTTCTTGGGTTATATTGTGTCTGCTTCTGGTTTTAAAATGGACGCCGCTAAGGTGCAAGCGGTGCTGCATTGGGAACGTCCTGATAACCTGAAAGCACTTCAGCGGTTCCTTGGGTTTCCTAACTACTATAGGAAATTTATCAAGGATTTTTCCATCATTGCTAAACCGCTAACTGACATGACTAAAAAGGGTACCAATTTCTCCGTTTGGCCTGAGGCTGCTGTTCGCGCATTTGAATTTCTCAAGAACAGTTTTGTTTCAGCCCCCATTCTTGTGCAGCCAGATGTATCTAAACCCTTTGTCGTGGAAGTCGATGCGTCTGAGGTTGGTGTGGGGGCGGTACTATCTCAAGGCTCATCCTTGAGTGGTTTGCATCCGTGTGCCTATTTCTCAAAAAAACTGTCGTCCGCTTAACGTAACTATGATATCGGCAACAGGGAGTTGTTGGCTATTAAGTTGGCCTTTGAGGAATGGCGACACTTTTTGGAAGGGTCGGTACATCAGGTCACTGTTATTACCGACCATAAGAATCTGCTGTATTTGGAGTCTGCCAAGCGTCTGTCTCCCAGGCAGGCTCGCTGGGCATTGTTTTTCACGCGGTTCAACTTTGTTGTCACTTACAGACCAGGGTCTAAAAACACTAAGGTGGATGCTCTGTCCAGGTGTTTTCCGGGGGGAGAACCTCAGGAAGACCCAGTACCCATTCTCCAAAAGGGTGTTGTGGTTTCAGCCCTCACTACCGAGTTTGAGGCTGAGATTTCCGAGGCTCAGGAGGAGGTACCATCTGAGCTTCCCATCAACAAATCTTTTGTACCGCTTCATCTCCACCTAAAGGTGTTGGCGGAGCATCATGATACTGTCCTGGCTGGCCACCCAGGGGTTAGAGGTACTTTGAGGTTGGTGTCACGTCGGTTTTGCTGGCCCAAAATCCAACAGGACGTGGTCTCATATGTGTCAGCTTGCACCACGTGCGCTAGGGCGAAGACGCCCCGCTCCCGTCCTGTTGGCACACTACTTCCTCTGGAGGTACCTAGTAAGCCATGGATGGAAATTTCCATGGATTTCATCACTGATTTGCCTCCCTCAGCTGGGAACACGGTCATTTTGGTGATTGTGGATCGGTTTTCAAAAATGTCGCACTTTGTGTCTTTGCCTTCTTTACCTAACACTAAGACTCTTGCTCAGGTGTTTGTGCAGGAGGTGGTCAGGCTTCATGGAGTTCTGTCTGACGTCGTGTCAGATAGGGGTACTCAGTTTGAAGCAAAATTTTGGAAAGCATTTTGCTCACGGCTGGGGATCAAGTTGTCTCATTCGTCTGCGTTTCATCCCCAGTCAAATGGTCAGACCGAGCGTATGAACCAAAATTTTGAGCAGTACTTGCGCTGCTTTGTCTCTGATAACCAGGAGGAGTGGTCTACCTTTCTTCCTTTGGCTGAGTTTGCCATCAATAATCACCACCAGGAGTCGTCTGGGGAGTCTCCGTTTTTTTGTGTTTACGGGCTACATCCTCAGTTTTGTACGTTGAGTCAGAGAAGCTCTTCCGGCGTTCCGGAGGAAGACCAGTTAGGAACACAATTGTCATCAGTCTGGAGGAGAGTGAAACAGCGCCTGTTGAGTGTGGGTGCTAGGTACAAACGTGTGGCTGACAGTAGGCGTGTGCCAGGTCCGGACCTGAGTGTGGATGACTGGGTGTGGTTATCCACAAAAAACATAAGACTCAAGATACCATCCCTTAAATTGGGTCCACGGTTTATTGGTCCAATTAGGGTCACCGCCGTCATTAACCCAGTAGCGTACCGACTGGAGCTCCCTACGGTGTATGAAATACACAACGTGTTCCACAGGTCTCTTCTTAAGAAGGTGGTGGGTTCTGTGGATGCGGCGCCTATGCCACCTCCAGTCTTGGTGGATGGTAACCTAGAATTTGAAGTCTCCAGGGTGGTTGACTCTCGTGTGGTGCACTACATGTATCTTTGAGACTGGCGCCTTATCTTGCCTCAGAGCAGAACCCCAAAGGATAGGCAGCCCCCCACAAATATTGACTGTGAGTATTAGAGGGAAGACACACGCAGGCAGAAAACAGGATTTAGCAAAAGAGGCCACTCTAGCTAAATAGGAAAGGATAGGACAGAATGCTAAGCGGTCAGTATTAAAACCCTGAAAATATCCACAGCAGATAATACAAAAATTCCACAATCTAACTAAAGACATAGAACGTATATCTGCATCTCCTGAGAATCCAACTTGACTGAAAAAATCCTGACACAGTCTAAGGCCATGTGCACACGTTCAGGATTTTTCGCATTTTTTTTTTCGTGTTTTTTCGCTATAAAAACGTGATAAAAACGCAAAAAAAATGCTTACATATGCCTCCCATTATTTACAGGGTATTCCGCATTTTTTTGTGCAAATGTTGCGATTTTTTCCGCAAAAAAATCGCATCGTGGAAAAAAAAGCAACATGTTCATTAAAAATGCGGAATTGCGGGGATTCCGCACACCTAGGAGCCCATTGATAAGCTTACTTCCCGCACGGGGCTGTGCCCACCATGTGGGGAGTAAGCAGATTATGTGCGGTTGGTACCCAGGGTGGAGGAGAGGAGACTCTCCTCCACGGACTGAGCACCATATAATTGGTAAAAAAAATAATTAAAATAAAAAATAGTCCTGTACTCACCCTCTGATGGCCCCCGAAGTGTTCCCACCTCTCCGGTGCATGCTTTCTTCTCCATTTCTATAGATGGTGTGGTTCAGGACCTGTGATGACGTCGCTGCCTTGTGATTGGTCGCATGACCGCTCATGTGACTCACGCGACCAATCACAAGCCGCGACATCATCGAAGGTCCTGAACCACACCGGCATCTATAGGAACGGACGCCGCTGAGGAGATTGGCTGTCTGCAGAGGGTGAGTATAACCATTTTTTTCTTTTTTTTATTATTTTTAAACATTCTATCTTTTACTAGCATCTATATATATATATATATATATATATATATCTAGCAGCATCTATAGTAAAAAGTTGGTCACACTTGTCAAACACTATGTTTGACAAGTGTGACCAACTTGTCAGTCAGTTTTCCAAGCGATGGAAAACTTTAGCATTCTGCAAGCTAATTACGCTTGCAAAATGCTAAAAAAAGCGAAAAAAACGGAAAAAAAACGCAAAAAAAAAATGCGGATTTCTTGCAGAAAATTTCCGGTTTTCTTCAGGAAATTTCTGCAAGAAATCCGGACGTGTGCACATACCCTAAGCTGGACAAGAAAAAACAATGAATAGCACTGATTTGTAAAGCACACAGCATGTGTGCTGAAGAAACAAAACCCAGACACTTATCTTTGCTGATTTGGCAGCAGAGCAGGGGGAACCAGACTGAGATCCATAACCTCCAAGAACAATGGACAACTGGCAAGGACTAATGAATCCTGCAACCTTAAATACCCCAGTCAGAACTGCAATCAGCAGGGACACCTGTCCAGGACTGCAACCCAGGGACAACTGCACTACCACCAACAACCACCGGAGGGAACCCAAGAGCAGAATTCACAACAGTACCCCACCCTTGAGGAGGGGTCACCGAACCCTCACCAGAGCCCCCAGGCCAATCAGGACGAGCCAGATGAAAGGCACGAACCAAATCAGCAGCATGGACATCAGAGGCAAAAACCCAAGAATTATCCTCCTGGCCATAACCCTTCCATTTAACAAGGTACTGAAGCCTCCGCCTCGAAAAGCAAGAATCCAATATCTTCTCAACCACATACTCCAACTCCCCATCAACCAACACAGGGGCCGGAGGATCAACAGAGGGAACAACGGGCACCACATATTTCCGCAATAAAGATCTATGGAAGACATTATGGATAGCAAAAGAGGCCGGAAGCGCCAATCGAAAAGACACCGGATTAATAATCCCAGAAATCCTATAAGGACCAATAAACCGAGGCTTAAACTTAGGGGAAGAAACCTTCATAGGAACATGACGGGAAGACAACCAGACCAGATCCCCAACCCGAAGCCGGGAACCAACACACCGACGACGGTTAGCAAAACGTCGAGCCTCCTCCTGAGACAACACCAAATTGTCCACCACATGAGCCCAAATCTGCTACAACCTGTCAACCACCAAATCCACACCAGGACAGTCAGAAGGCTCAACCTGCCCTGAAGAAAATGAGGATGAAAACCAAAATTACAAAAGAAGGGCGAAACCAAAGTAGCCGAACTAGCCCGATTATTAAGGGCGAACTCGGCCAATGGCAAGAAAGCCACCCAATCATCATAATCTGCAGACACAAAGCATCTCAAATAAGTCTCCAAGGTCTGATTAGTTCGCTCGGTTTGGCCATTTGTCTGAGGATGAAATGCGGAAGAAAAAGACAAATCAATGCCCAGCTTAGCACAAAAGGCCCGCCATAACCTAGAAACAAACTGGTAACCTCTGTCGGACACAATATTCTCCGGAGTACCATGCAGACGGACTACATGCTGAAAAAACAATGGAACCAAATCTGAAGAAGAAGGCAATTTAGGCAAAGGCACCAAATGAACCATCTTAGAGAACCGGTCACAAACCACCCAGATAACCGACATCCTCTGGGAAACCGGAAGATCAGAAATAAAATCCATAGAAATATGCGTCCAGGGCCTCTCAGGGACCGGCAATGGCAAAAGCAACCCACTAGCATGGGAACAACAAGGCTTGGCCCACGCACAGGTCCCACAGGACTGCACAAAAGAACACACATCACGTGACAAAGAAGGCCACCAAAAAGACCTACCAACCAAATCTCTAGTACCAAAAAGACCAGGATGGTCAGCCAACACAGAACAATGAACCTCAGAAATCACTCTACTAGTCCATCTGTCAGGAACAAACAGTTTCCCCACTGGACAGTGGTCAGGTTTGTCAGCCTGAAATTCCTGAAGAACCCGTCGTAAGTCAGGGGAAATGGCAGAAAGAACCACCCCTTCTTTCAGAATGCCGACCGGTTCAAGGACCTAAGGAGAATCAGGCAAAAAACTCCTAGAGAGGGCATCAGCCTTAATATTCTTAGAACCCGGAAGATACAAGACCACAAAATCAAAACAGGAGAAAAACAGGGACCATCGAGCCTGTCTAGGATTCAGCCTTTTGGCAGACTCGAGGTGAATCAGATTTTTATGATCGGTCAAGACCACAATACGGTGCTTAGCTCTCTCAAGCCAATGTCGCCACTCCTCAAACGCCCACTTCATAGCCAACAATTCCCGATTGCCGACATCATAATTGCGCTCAGCAGGCGAAAACTTACGGGAAAAGAAGGCACACGGTTTCATCAAGGAACCAACAGGATCCCTCTGATACAAAACGGCCCCTGCGCCAATCTCAGAAGCGTCAACCTCAACCTGAAACGGAAGAGAAACATCCGGTTGACGCAACACCGGGGCAGAAGTAAATCGGCGTTTAAGCTCCTGAAAGCAGAGACAGCCGCAGAGGACCAATTCGCCACATCAGCACCCTTCTTCGTCAAATCGGTCAAGGGTTTAACCACGCTGGAGAAGTTAACAATGAAACGGCGATGAAAATTAGCAAAGCCCAAAAATTTCTGAAGGCTCTTCACGGATGTGGGTTGAATCCAATCATGAATGGCCTGAACCTTAACCGGATCCATCTCTATAGATGAGGGAGAAAAAATGAAGCCCAAAAAAGAAACCTTCTGCACTCCAAAGAGACACTTAGACCCCTTCACAAACAAAGCATTACCACGAAGGATCTGAAATACCATCCTGACCTGCTTCACATGAGACTCCCAATCATCAGAAAAAATCAAAATGTCATCCAAATATATAATCAAGAATTTGTCAAGATAAGTCCGGAAGATATCATGCATGAAGGACTGAAAAACAGATGGCGCATTAGAGAGTCCGAATGGCATCACAAGATATTCAAAATGGCCTTCGGGCATATTAAACGCAGTTTTCCATTCATCACCCTGCTTAATACGAACAAGATTATATGCCCTCTGAAGGTCAATCTTAGTAAACCAATTAGCCCCCTTAATCCTAGCAAACAAATCGGAAAGCAGAGGTAAAGGGTATTGAAACTTGACCGTGATCTTATTCAAGAGGAGATAATCAATACAGGGTCTCAAGGAGCCATCCTTCTTAGCAACAAAAAAAAATCCCGCTCCCAATGGTGAAGAAGATGGCCGAATATGCCCTTTCTCCAAAGACTCCTTAACATAGCTCCACATAGCGGTATGTTCAGGCACAGACAGGTTGAAAAGTCGGCCCTTAGGAAACTTACAGCCTGGAATCAAGTCAATAGCACAATCACAGTCCCTATGCAGTGGAAGGGAACTGGACTTGGGCTCATCGAATACATCCTGAAAATCAGACAAAAACTCTGGAATTTCAGAAGAGGAGATTGACATTAAAGGAACGTCATTATGAACCCCCTGACAACCCCAACTAGTCACAGACATAGACTTCCAATCCAACGCAGGATTATGTACCTGCAACCACGGAAAACCCAGCACGATAGCATCATGCAAATTATGCAACACCAGAAATCGACACTCTTCCTGATGGGCTGGCGCCATGCACATGGTCACCTGTGTCCAAAACTGAGGCTTATTTTTAGCCAAAGGTGTAGCATCAATGCCCCTTAAAGGAATAGGGTTCTGCAAGGACTGCAAGGGAAAACCACAACGCCTGGCAAACTCAAAGTCCATTAAGTTCAAAGCGGCGCCTGAATCCACAAACGCCATGACCGAAAATGATGACAATGAGCAAATCAAGGACACAGATAACAGAAATTTAGGTTGTACAGTACTGATGGTAAATGAACTAGCGATCCTCTTGGTACGCTTAGGGCAGACTGAAATTACATGAGAAGCATCGCCACAATAAAAACACAACCTATTCTGATGTCTGAATCCTTGTTGTTCCGTTTTAGACAGAATCCTATCACACTGCATTGGCTCAGGCATCTGCTTTGAGGACAACGCCACAATCCTAGACACCTCGACACAACCTGAGGACTAAATACCCCTATGGATGGAAATGGGAATCCTATCTTGCCTCAGAGCAGAACCCCAAAGGATAGGCAGCCCCCCACAAATATTGACTGTGAGTATTAGAGGGAAGACACACGCAGGCAGAAAACAGGATTTAGCAAAAGAGGCCACTCTAGCTAAATAGGAAAGGATAGGACAGAATGCTAAGTGGTCAGTATTAAAACCCTGAAAATATCCACAGCAGATAATACAAAAATTCCACAATCTAACTAAAGACATGGAACGTATATCTGCATCTCCTGAGAATCCAACTTGACTGAAAAAATCCTGACACAGTCTAAGCTGGACAAGAAAAAACAATGAATAGCACTGATTTGTAAAGCACACAGCATGTGTGCTGAAGAAACAAAACCCAGACACTTATCTTTGCTGATTTGGCAGCAGAGCAGGGGGAACCAGACTGAGATCCATAACCTCCAAGAACAATGGACAACTGGCAAGGACTAATGAATCCTGCAACCTTAAATACCTCAGTCAGAACTGCAATCAGCAGGGACACCTGTCGAGGACTGCACCCCAGGGACAACTGCACTACCACCAACAACCACCGGAGTGAACCCAAGAGCAGAACTCACAACAGGAACTGTATCTGCAAGGAAGAATGGCAGAGGGTCCCCAAATCCAGATGTGATAAAAATGTTGCATCATTCCCAAGAAGACTCATGACTGTACTAGCTCAAATTTCTACATTTTTGTTTTTTTTCAGTCAAGATGGGGTGCACAGTGTACAATAATGTAAAAAATTAACATTTTTGAATTTACCAAATGGCTGTAAGGAAACAAAGAGTGAACTATTTAAAGGGGTCTGAATACTTTCAATACCCACTGTATATTAGCGCAAAAAAGTGTTTAAACTGAATAATAATATGTTTGTACAATATGGAGGACAATTAAAATGTAGTAAAGTGTAAATGCTCAGGGCTAGCATGAAAGATGAGTGACCTATATGGTCCCTAGTTTGTTGATTAGTCATATTTTCGGGCTCAATTTCTGTACTTCAATTCTGGCTCTTAGCCTAGCTCTTCCCACTGCATGGGGACATCTCTGTTTTTGATAACCAGCCAAGATAAAGCTGACAGCTGAGTGCTACAGCCCAGGCTTTCAGCATTACCTGTGCTGGTTATCAAGAATAGATGAGACCCCATGTCTTTTTTGCCAAATTTAAGCATTTTGTACATGTTTTACCACCGGCCAATCACAGCCATGCCAATATTTGACATGGGTGTGATGGGAAGTGTCCAAACAGGAAAAGCATGCTCATTGGCTGAGCTGCAGCCTTTCAACAAGCATTGTTTGGGCTGCTGAACCCAAACAGTAACATAGACTTCCAGGTAAAGTCCATGCTCTGGATTCATGCAAGGACACTAGGAGTTCAGTAAAGAGAGCAAAGTTTACCATTCAGGTTCAAGCATCTTTATTAATAATTACAGAAAAAGCAGCAACACTTACTAATACCTGGTCACATTAATATTACACTGCATGATGCTGCAGGCCCCATGATAAAAGGTGGAGGCAGCACAAATGCAGAATAATGCTGCATAAATATTCACACAATTATCATACATGATGGTTGTTAGTATTACAAATACACATGGATAAGCCTATAACTGTTATGACTGAGAACAAGGGATTTCAAAGGTACAAAACACATAAAAGCTCCCATGTCTAATAGACCTGTCAGGATTCAAACCCAGCAGCTCTTGCGCTCCAGGTGGCAGCTCTTCCTTCAGAGCTATTCAGCTCACTGGACAGATATGTGCTAACCCAAATACTTGTACCTGTGTTGTTCCTGATTGTCTCCACCCTGAGTTCCTGACTGGCTTCATCCTAATTGAACACCCTATTTAAACCTGGCATTGCCCTTCTTTCCTTTTGAGATTATTGAGCTACCAGCCTCTAGTCAATCTTCCTTTCACCTGATCTTTCATTCTACAATTAAATTGCTGCTCATGTGTACTGACTCTTGGCTGTCCTTCACTACACTATGTGCTGCTCCTTTAAACTACATTGCTGCTCCTGTGTATCAACTCCTTTGCTATCCCTGACCATGTTACCTGCCGGTGCTGCCCCTAGTGGTTGCAATACTATTACTCCAACCCAGGTCAGTCAATGGCAAGACCTCCCACCTAATCTTTTTATATAAAATGCACTTATTGAGATGTTTTCAGCAACTTTAGAATTAACATTGATTTTATCCATTAATGTGTGCTGGATCTCGTCCCACTTTGTAACCTTCTGTGTGGGATTGACTCTCCTGAGGTCTCCTAAGCACCATGTATCCTCTGATATCTGATAGGAGAATTCCTGAATATTTTTTTTCTCTTTCTTATGGATAAGGTTTGAATAAGGCGCCATTCTCACAGATACATGTAGTGCACCCTGCCATATTACAGCCTATTGATAATGCCCATACTATTAGTACTCTATAAGTACACCCCACAAGGACAGATACGGTAACTCAATTTCTCACAACAATACTGGGTGCATCCTGCCAAGACTAAAAAAATAGAGTAGATTTTAGGTAATCCTTTGGCCAAAATAAGGAAGCACACAACCCACCACAAAGTTCCACATTGTCAGAACAGTCCCTATACTAAAAGAAAAAAAATCACATCAAAAGGACATTAATCGTCACATAAAAACAACCATACTTTCCAATATCTGGTCACATTACTAATGCACTGTGGGATGCAGCAGACCCTCATTATAAAAGACCTCATATACAGTATTTTTTCATATTTCTGGGAAATGTTGGTGTGAGGAATTTTGTGGTCTGTCCTTAGGGGTGTATTTTTATAGATCTACCTCTCTGGCCCAGACATCACCTCTCTGCTGTCCAGAATCCAGGAGTGGCTATCAGCCGTATCCTCCTTCTTCTCCTATCGCTTCCTCAAACTCAATGTGGACAAATCTGAACTCATCATCTTTCCTCCATCTCACAGATCTTCCTTACCTGACCTATCTATTGCAATTAACGACATCACGCTTTCCCCTGTACCGGAAGTCCGCTGCCTCGGAGTAACCCTTGACTCTGCCTTGTCCTTCAAACCACACATCCAAGCTCTTTCCACCTCCTATCGCCTCAGCTCAAAAAAATCTCCAGAATCTGTCCTTTCTTCAACCATCAATCTATTAAAATGCTTGTGCATGCCCTCATCATCTCCCGCCTTGACAACTGCAAACATCCTTTTCTGTGGCCTACCTGCTAACACCCTTGCACCACTCCAGTCCATCCTTAACTCTGCTGCCCGAGTAATTCATCTCTCTCCTCGCTACTTCTCCACTTCCCCCCTCTGCAAATCTCTTCACTGGCTCCCATTCCCTCAGCGTATCCAGTTCAAATTACTAATACTAACCTACAAAGCCATCCATAACCTGTCTCCTCCATATATCTCTGAACTAATCTCCTGATATCTTCCCTCATGTAATTTCCGGTCCTCCAAAGACCTCCTTCTCTCCTCCACACTTATTCGCTCCTCACCCAACCGCCTCCAAGACTTCTCCCGAATATCCCCCATCCTCTGGAATTCTTTGCCCCAACACGTCCGACTATCAACCACATTAGGATCCTTCAGATGGAACCTCAAAACCCACCTCTTCAGGAAAGCCTACAGCCTGCACTGACCCCGCTGCTTCCTCACCACTTCCAGAGCTACCACCTCACCAACACCAGAGCTCCTGCAACCCTCGACCTACTGTCTCCTTCCCCACCATCCTGTAGAATGTAAGCCCACAAGGGCAGGGTCCTCGCCCCTCTGTATCAGTCTGTAATTGTTAGTTTGCTTACTGTAAGTGATATCTGTAATTTGTATGTAACCCCTTCTCATGTACAGCACCATGGAATCAATGGTGCTATATAAATAAATAATAATAATAGTGCTGGGAAACAAGCATGATCAAAAAGTACGGGTGTGACCAAAAGAATGTAAGCTGTGTGTTACACTTATCTGTTTGACTAGCAACTTAAACTAGCAGTAACCATGTATATTTGTAATACTAATGAACCTGGTCAGGTGCATCATGAAGGACTTTAATAATGTGACCAAGTATTGCTAAGTATGGCTACTTTTTTCTGTGATTTTTAATTTATGTCCTTTTTCTGTAATTTGGTTATACAATAACAGCTATTATTTTATTATCCTTCTGTTTATTAAGAAACAAAATTAATTCTTCTCTGCATCTATTAATGGCTCCACCAATGTAGAAATATTACTGTGCATTTTAATAAGTGTTCTGGGCACAAATATGTACAATTACATATGATACATGTTATCAATAAAGCCAGTAATTGACTTACCAAGTAAAGATGAGACATAACAGAGTTGATATTAAAATTAAAACTTGATTAAACATTGCAGACTGTGTTCTTTGTATTGCTCGGTGAAGATCATTCTGAAATATGCCAGAAAACAATAATTATACCAGAATCAACATGATATTAATCTGATTCTATGCACAACTTCTTGTAATTATAGGACCAGATCAGGTCAGCGGTTACCGGTTTACACAGGGTGAGGATGGTGCAGGTTTTAATATTAGTCAGTGTAGGACCATCCTGATCAGAGTTACCTTGTCATGGTGGGATGGCTTTTGTGCTATTTTTGATCAAAAACAGTATTACTAAAAACTCTGTGTTATTTAAATGCACTTTTTGCTTTTATTTACTTAGTTACAGCAGGGTTTTTGCTCATTTTGTCTCTTGTAGGTTTTATACGTTTTATGACCTACGTGAACGTGCGCTTATGTGCTGCATGTGTACCAACTCAAGTGAAGCTCAATTTTTGTGTTTTTTCCTTTGTATTGTTGCATTCTGTGCAAGCTGGGATGTGGTCTCCCTGTTTCTGAGCTAGAGATTGTATATAAGGCTTTCCCAGACTGGTGTATCACTGGCTGGAATCGGTCCGTTTGTCTGCCCTTATTCACACTGAGATCAACATTGACACATGGTAAGGTTTTAATGTTAGACAGTGTAGGACCGTCCCGATCAGAGTTACCTTGTTGTGGTGGGATGGCTTTTGTGCTATTTGTGATCAAAAACAGTATTACTAAAAACTCTGTGTTATTTAAATGCACTTTTTGCTTTTTATTTACTTAGTTACAGCAGGATTTTTGCTCATTTTTTCTCTTGTAGGTTTTATATGTCCACATAAATGGCAGCCCATTATGCTACTTAGCTTAACCCCCACAACACTTAGTGTGCTGAAGAAAAACTCTGGGTTTTATATTACTAACACCATTAGGCAAAGTGAAATATATCTCTCCTCCAGTCCTTTACCAGTGACTTTGTCACAATACTTTATTTTTTTTTAACTTTAGCCTTTTACATCATAATATAAGTATGTCTCTACTTTCCTTGTAGAATTGTATCTTTTTTCTTCATTTGGTTTTTTATTCCAGTGCATAAACCTGGACAGATGAACCAACAGTAGACTTTATAATGTTTATATTACAGCACTTTACTTCCTTTATCCCATTTATGCATTGTATTATTATTATTGCTGTGTTATTTTGCTTTCTAGATCTGTTTATTACATTTCATTTAAAAAATTGTATTAGTGGTATTATTTCAGATAAATAGAAGACTATAATGTCTCATATATAAAACTTACAATCATATTCTCTAAGGCATGTTTTGCCAGCCAACAATTCAGGAAAACAGGAACAAATAAATCCCTTAAAGGAGGCCAAAAGATCTGCCAAAAAAAACAAAGCAATGTTTAATTTATTTTTATATGCATGTAGAGACAAATGAAAAAAATATATAAGTGATCAATCAGAATGTCAAATATGGACAGTTCGGTAGTATCGAACAGAACATTTCTGAAAAATGTTAAATATACTTCACACTAAAGCTCTATAGCATATATGATACACTATGTATGCTGATACTACCAGTTTTCCATCATTCAATAGTGGAAAAACACTAGTTTACTATTTATTATGCTTGTTATATAGCACCAACACTTTTCACAGCACTTTACAGGCATTGTTTTAACTCACCATCCCCATTGATGATCACAATCTAAATTTAATTGCCTCAATGCACCACTGCATTTCCTCTAGTTTATTGGCGTGAATTTGAACGCAGGAACACAGTGAAAAGAAACCGTGCTAGCTAGAGATGAGTGGATAGATCTCCAAATGATCAATTTGGAATAGAATTTCCAGAAATTCACAAGCCTTTTCTGATTTGAACACTTTGTGATTCAAAAGTAAAAATAAACGTTCAGCACCATTTCAAACGGTGTTGAAGATTCAGTGAGTGGGCTCATGACATCAAGCATGGCCATATGGGCATTCTCAAAATGACCTGCAGCAACCACATCCCATGGTTTAGCCCAGTCAATCAATATGGATTATTACAGCCAATATATAAGATGGGGGCTGGCCAACCAGTGCCCTTATAGGCTTTTCCAGGGTAGGGATAGGAGGCCAGTGCACACAATTCATATCACTTAAGGATAGAAAAAGGCCTAATCTGATTGTGTGTACTTGTTCATTGCTGATACAGATTAGAAAGGGGTGGCGGTAGCCTTTTATTTTTTGAAAAATAGTCTAAAGTTTGTGATTAGTAATTTAAAGATTTGAGTGATATATGGAAGTGCTGTAACTCTAAATTCACTCAGTGTGACTGTGAATGGATTGATCTTAGATATAACTCAACAGCAGCACTTCAGCAAAAGCATTTTTAGTTTTCACACACTACAAAGAGGACATTTTTTTAACCTCTCAGTGCTTTTTTGATACTAAACAAAAATCCTGAAACCAAGGCTTTTGCAATTGCAAAATTTTCTAATTTTGTGTAAAATTTTTGATATTTTCATAAATGTATGCAAATGATATAAACAAAAATTTACTAGTCACGCGAAGTAAAATATGACATGAAAAAATTATCTCAGAATCACAGGGATCTATTAAAGTGTCGAGAGTTATCACTACATGAACTGACACTGGTCACATTTTAAAAATTTGTCCTAGTCATTAACAA
Source organism: Ranitomeya variabilis (assembly GCF_051348905.1). Taxonomy (NCBI): domain Eukaryota; kingdom Metazoa; phylum Chordata; class Amphibia; order Anura; family Dendrobatidae; genus Ranitomeya; species Ranitomeya variabilis. The sequence continues at coordinate 93,462,172 of NC_135239.1, read as the reverse complement.
CTTTCCGATATCCAGTGTAATAGTATGCCAATGTTGGACTCTCTCCCTTTGATGTGGGCTCCGGCACTGAGCCAACATCTTTTCCGGCACATGTCAGCTGTTTTGAACAGCTGAGATGTGCTTCTAACAGCCGTGGGTGGAATCACGATCCACCTGCGGCTATCAACTAGTTAAATGCTGCTATCAAACTCTGACAGCGGCATTTAACATGCGCTTCCGGCAAGCGTGCTGGAAATCCCACCCATTGGCACCCGTGTCACATGACACCAGAGGTCTCCAGCAGACCTTTATGGTTGTCACTGCCAGATTGCTATGAGCTCCGCCCAGTGGTCAGCGCTCATTGCAAGTGATACAGGAAAGTGAGCAATTCTGCAACATACAGATGATCTGATCATCACCTGTATTTAGCAGAGCCAATCAAGTTATAGCAGCTTCTAGTCTCCCTTGAAGGTTATTGGAGGATGCCAAAATTAAAAGAAAGGTTTTTTAAAAAAATATAAAAGTTCAAATCACCCCCCTTAATAATAAATAATAATAATTGTATTTCTATAACGCCAACATATTCCGCAGCACTTTAAATTTTAGAGGGGACTTGTACAGACAATGGACATTACAGCATAACAATAAACACATAGATGAAAACAGATACCATGAGGAATGAGGGCCCTGTTCGCAAGCTTACAATCTATGAGGAAAAAAGGGAAGACACAAAAGGTGGATGGTAACAACTGCTTTCATTGTTCGGACCAGCCATAATGTAAGAAATTGGGTGATCATGTAATGCTGCATTCAAAATAAAACAATTAAAGAAAATTAAAGAAAATCAAACATACAGTCATGGCCAAAAGTTTTGAGAATGACACCAAATTTATATTTTCACATGATCTACTGCCCTCTGCTTTTTATTAGTGTTTGTCTGATGTTTATATCACATACAGAAATATAATTGCAATCATATTATGAGTACCAATAGGTTATATTGACAGTTAGAATGAGTTAATGCAGCAAGTCAATATTTGCAGTGTTGACCCTTCTTCTTCAAGACCTCTGCAATTCTCCCTGGCATGCTCTCAATCAACTTCTGGACCAAATCCTGACTGATAGCAGTCCATTCTTGCCTAATCAATGCTTGTATTTTGCCAGAATTTGTTGGCTTTTGTTTGTCCACCTGTCTCTTGATGATTGACCACAAGTTCTCAATGGGATTAAGATCTGCGGAGTTTCCAGGCCATGGACCCAAAAGCTCTATGTTTTGTTCCATGAGCCATTTAGTTATCACCTTTGCTTTATGGCAAGGTGCTCCATCATGCTGGAAAAGGCATTGTTGGGCGCCAAACTGCTCTTGGACGGTTGGGAGAAGTTGCTCTTGGAGGACATTCTGGTATCATTCTTTATTCATGGCTGTGTTTTTAGGCAAGACTGTGAGTGAACCGATTCCCTTGGCTGAGAAGCAACCCCACACATGAATGGTTTCAGGATGCTTTACAGTTGGCATGAGACAAGACTGGTGGTAGTGCTCACCTCTTCTTCTCCGAATAAGCTGTTTTCCAGATGTCCCAAACAATCGAAAAGGGGATTCATCAGAGAAAATTACTTTGCCCCAGTCCTCAGCAGTCCACTCCCTGTACCTTTTGCAGAATATCAGTGGGTCCCTGATGTTTTTTCTGGAGAGAAGTGGCTTCTTTGCTGCCCTCCTTGAAACCAGGCCTTGCTCAAAGAGTCTCCACCTCACAGTGCGTGCAGAAGCACTCACACCAGCCTGCTGCCATTCCTGAGCAAGCTTGGCACTGCTGGTAGTCCGATCCCGCAGCTGAAACAGTTTTAAGATACGGTCCTGGCGCTTGCTGGTCTTTCTTGGGCGCCCTGTAGCCTTTTTGACAACAATGGAAGCTCTCTCCTTGATGTTCTTGATGATGCGATAGATTGTTGACTGAGGTGCAATCTTTGTAGCTGCGATACTCTTCCCTGTTAGGCCATTTTTGTGCAAAGATGGCTGCACGTGTTTCTTTAGAGATAACCATGGTTAACTGAAGAGAAACAATGATACCAAGCACCAGCCTCCTTTTAAAGTGTCCAGTGATGTCATTCTTACTTAATCATGACTGATTGATCGCCAGCCCTGTCCTCATCAACACCCACACCTGTGTTAACCCCTTCCTGACATCAGACGTACTATCCCGTCGAGGTGGGGTGGGCCCGTATGACCGCCGACGGGATAGTACGTCATCACCGATCAGCGGCGCTCACGGGGGGAGCGCGGCCGATCGCGGCCGGGTGTCAGCTGCATATCGCAGCTGACATCCGGCACTATGTGCCAGGAGCGGTCACGGACCGCCCCCGGCACATTAACCCCCGGCACACCGCGATCAAACATGATCGCAGTGTACCGGCGGTATAGGGAAGCATCGCGCAGGGAGGGGGCTCCCTGCGGGCTTCCCTGAGACCCCCGGAGCAACGCGATGTGATCGCGTTGCTGCGAGGGTCTCCTACCTCCTTCCTGGCTGCAGGTCCCGGATCCAAGATGGCCGCGGCATCCGGGTCCTGCAGGGAGGGAGGTGGCTTACCGAGTGTCTGCTCAGAGCAGACACTTGGTAAGCCTGCAGCCCTGCACAGCAGATCGTCGATCTGGCAGAGTGCTGTGCACACTGCCAGATCAATGATCTGTGATGTCCCCCCCTGGGACAAAGTAAAAAAGTAAAAAAAAAATTTTTCCACATGTGTAAAAAAAAAAAAAAAAAAATTCCTAAATAAATAATAAAAAAATATATATATATTATTCCCATAAATACATTTCTTTATCTAAATAAAAAAAACAAAACAATAAAAGTACACATATTTAGTATCGCCGCGTCCGTAACGACCCAACCTATAAAACTGCCCCACTAGTTAACCCCTTCAGTAAACACCGTAAGAAAAAAAAAAAAAAAAACGAGGCAAAAAACAACGCTTTATTACCATACCGCCGAATAAAAAGTGGAATAACACGCGATCAAAAAGACTGATATGAATATCCATGGTACCGCTGAAAACGTCATCTTGTCCCGCAAAAAACAAGCCGCCATACAGCATGATCAGCAAAAAAATAAAAAAGTTATAGTCCTGATAATAAAGCGATACCAAAATAATTATTTTTTCTATATTTTAGTTTTTATCGTATAAAAGCGCCAAAACATAAAAAAATGATATAAATGAGATATCGCTGTAATCATACTGACACGACGAATAAAAATGCTTTATCAATTTTACCAAACGCGGAACGGTATAAACGCCTCTCCCAAAAGAAATTCATGAATAGCTGGTTTTTGGTCATTCTGCCTCACAAAAATCGGAATAAAAAGCGATCAAAAATGGTCACGTGTCCGAAAATGTTACCAATAAAAACGTCAACTCGTCCCGCAAAAAACAAGACCTCACATGACTCTGTGGAGCAAAATGTGGAAAAATTATAGGTCTCAAAATGTGGAGACGCAAAAACTTTTTTGCTATAAAAAGCGTCGCTGGTTTCACACTTGCGTTTTTGTCTGCAGTGTTTTTTGCACAAAAAAACGCATGCGTTTTTTCCCTATATTTAACATTGAAAACGCATGCGGTTTTTTTGTACGCGTTTGGTCACGTTTTCAAACGCATGCGGTTTTTTTCTGCATGCGTTCATTTTCAGAAATACAACCTGCAGTATTTTCTTGCGTTTTTAAGCACATGCGTTTGTTTGCGTTAAAAACGCATGCATTTTTATCGAAAAAAAACAGAAAACACACTGAAAAGCCACCCACCACCATCAAGGTGATAAAGGGATCCAAACCCTAACCTTAACTCTACCCCTAACCTCACCCCTAACCGTTTAATGAACATTTTCTGACAGTCATAGTGCCACGTATTTCAGTGCCACGTATTTCAGTGCCACGTATTTCAGTGCCACGTGTTTCAGTGCCACGTATTTCAGTGCCACGTATCACGTATTTCAGTGCCACGTATCACGTATTTCAGTGCCACGTATCACGTATTTCAGTGCCACATATTTTAGTACCACGTATTTCAGTTGCACGTATTTCAGTTGCACGTATTTCAGTGCCACGTATTTCAGTGCCACGTATTTCAGTGCCACGTATTTCAGTGCCACGTATTTCAGTGCCACGTATTTCAGTGCCACGTATCACGTATTTCAGTGCCACGTGTTTCAGTGCCATGTATTTAAGTGCCACGTATCACATATTTCAGTGCCACGTATTTCAGTGCCACGTATTTCAGTGCCACGTATTTCAGTGCCACGTATTTCAGTGCCACGTATCACGTAGTTCAGTGCCACGTGTTTCAGTGCCATGTATTTAAGTGCCACGTATCACATATTTCAGTGCCACGTATTTCAGTGCCACGTATTTCAGTGCCACGTATTTCAGTGCCACGTATTTCAGTGCCACGTATTTAAGTGCCACGTATCACATATTTCAGTGCCACGTATTTAAGTGCCACATATTTCAGTGCCACGTATTTCAGTGCCACGTATTTCAGTGCCACGTATTTCAGTGCCACGTATTTCAGTGCCACGTATCACGTATTTCAGTGCCACGTGTTTCAGTGCCACGTATTTAAGTGCCACGTATCACGTATTTCAGTGCCACGTATTTCAGTGCCATGTATTTCAGTGCCACGTATTTCAGTGCCACGTATTTCAGTGCCACGTATTTCAGTCACGTTTAGGGTTAGGGTTAGGGGTAGGGTTAGGGTTAGGGTTAGGGCTAGGGTTGGAGGTAAAGTTAGGGTTGGGGCTAAAGTTAGGGTTGGGGCTAAAGTTAGGGTTAGGGTTTGGATTACATTTACGTTTGGATTAGGGTTGGGATTAGAATTATGGGTGTGTCAGGGCTAGGGGTGTGGTTAGGGTTACCGTTGGGATTAGGGTTAGGGGTGTGTTTGGGTTAGGGTTTCAGGTAGAATTGGGGAGTTTCCACTGTCCAGGCACATCAGGGGCTCTCCAAGCGCGACATGGCGTCCAATCTCAATTCCAGCCAATTCTGCGTTGAAAAAGTAAAACAGTGCTCCTTCCCTTCCGAGCTCTCCCGTGCGCCCAAAAAGGGGTTTACCCCAACATATGTGTTATCAGCGTACTCGGGACAAATTGAACAACAACTTCTGGGGTCCAAGTTCTCTTGTTATCCTTAGGAAAATGAAAATTTGGGGGGCTAAAAATCATTTTTGTGGGAAAAAAAAGATGTTTTATTTTCACGGCTCTGCGTTATAAACTGTAGTGAAACACTTGGGGGTTCAAAGTTCTCACAACACATCTGGATAAGTTCCTTGGGAGGTCTAGTTCCCAATATGGGGTCACTTGTGGGGGGTTTGTACTGTTTGGGTACATCAGCGGCTCTGCAAATGCAACGTGACGCCTGCAGACCAATCCATTTAAGGCTGCATTCCAAATGGCGCTCCTTCTCTTCCGAGCTCTGTCATGCACCCAAACAGTGGTTCCCCCCCACATATGGGGTATCAGCGTACTCAGGACAAATTGGACAACAACTTTTGGGGTCTAATTTATCCTGTTACCCTTGTGAAAATACAAAACTGGGGGCTAAAAAATCATTTTTGTGAAAAAAAAAAGAATTTTTATTTTCACGGCTTTGCGCTATAAACTTTAGTGAAACACTTGGGGGTTCAAAGTTCTCAAAACACATCTAGATAAGTTCCTTGGGAGGTCTAGTTTCCAATATGGGGTCACTTGTGGGGGGTTTGTACTGTTTGGGTACATCAGGGGCTCTGCAAATGCAACGTGACGGCTGCTGACCAATCCATTTAAGTCTGCATTCCAAATGGCGCTCCTTCCCTTCCGAGCTCTGTCATGCGCCCAAACAGTGGTTCCCCCCCACATATGGGGTATCAGCGTACTCAGGACAAATTGGAAAACAAATTTTGGGGTCCAATTTATTCTGTTACCCTTGTAAAAATACAAAGCTGGGTGCTAAAAAATCATTTTTGAGAAAAAAAATAAAAATTATTTTCACGGCTCTGCGTTATAATCTGTAGTGAAACACTTGGGGGTTCAAAGCTCTCAAAACACATCTAGATAAGTTCCTTAGGGGGTCTACTTTCCAAAATGGTGTCACTTGTAGGGAGTTTCAATGTTTAGGCACATCAGGGGCTCTCCAAACGCAACATGGCGTCCCATCTCAATTCCAGTCAATTTTGCATTGAAAAGTCAAATGGCGCTCCTTCCCTTCCAAGCTCTGCCATGCGCCCAAACAATGGTTTACACCCACATATGGGGTATCATCGTACTCAGGACAAATTGCACAACATTTTTTGGGGTCCAATTTCTTCTCTAACCCTTGGGAAAATAAAAAATTGGGGGCAAAAAGATCATTTTTGTGAAAAAATATGATTTTTTATTTTTACGGCTCTGCATTATAAACTTTTGTGAAGCACTTGGTGGGTCAAAGTGCTCACCACACATCTAGATAAGTTCCTTAGGGGGTCTACTTTCCAAAATGGTGTCACTTGTAGGGAGTTTCAATGTTTAGGCACATCAGGGGCTCTCCAAACGCAACATGGCGTCCCATCTCAATTCCAGTCAATTTTGCATTGAAAAGTCAAATGGCGCTCCTTCCCTTCCAAGCTCTGCCATGCGCCCAAACAATGGTTTACACCCACATATGGGGTATCAGCGTACTCAGGACAAATTGTACAACAACTTTGGGGGTCCATTTTCTCCTGTTACCCTTGGTAAAATAAAACAAATTGGAGCTGAAATAAATTGTGTGTGAAAAAAAGTTAAATGTTCATTTTTATTTAAACATTCCAAAAATTCCTGTGAAACACCTGAAGGGTTAATAAACTTCTTGAATGTGGTTTTGAGCACCTTGAGGGGTGCAGTTTTTAGAATGGTGTCACACTTGGGTATTTTCTATCATATAGACCCCTCAAAATGACTTCAAATGAGATGTGGTCCCTAAAAAAAAATGGTGTTGTAAAAATGAGAAATTGCTGGTCAACTTTTAACCCTTATAACTCCGTCACAAAAAAAAATTTTGGTTCCAAAATTGTACTGATGTAAAGTAGACATGTGGGAAATGTTACTTATTAAGTATTTTGCGTGACATATGTCTGTGATTTAAGGGCATAAAAATTCAAAGTTGGAAAATTGCAAAATTTTCAAAATTTTCGCCAAATTTCCATTTTTTCACAAATAAACGCAAGTTATATCGAATAAATTTTACCACTAACATGAAGTACAATATGTCACGAGAAAACAATGTCAGAATCGCCAAGATCCGTCAAAGCATTCCAGAGTTATAGCCTCATAAAGGGACAGTGGTCAGAATTGTAAAAATTGGCCCGGTCATTAACGTGCAAACCACCCTTGGGGGTGAAGGGGTTAATGGATCAATCACTAAAACGATGTTAGCTGCTCCTTTTAAGGCAGGACTGCAATGATGTTGAAATGTGTTTTGGGGGTTAAAGTTCATTTTCTGGGCAAATATTGACTTTGCAGGTGCAGTAATTGCTGTTAAGCTGATCACTCTGACATTCAGGAGTATATGCAAATTGCCATTAGAAAAAATGAAGCAGTAGACTTTGGAAAAATTAATATTTGTCTCATTCTCAAAATTTTTGTCCATAACTGTACACATATTTGGTATCATCGCATTCAGAACCGATGTATCAATATAAAAAAACAATTTAACCCAATCGCTAAACTGCGCAACGAGAATAAAGACAAATTGGCAGATATACTTTTTCTGGTCGAAACAACATTGCATTAAATTCAATAATGGGAAACTGAAAGATTGTATCTGCACCAAAATAATATCATTAAAAATGTCAGCTTCGCATGCAAAAAATAAGCCCTCACTCGGCTCGAGATCACGAAAAATGGAGACGCTACGGGTATCAGAAAGTGGTGCAATTTTTTTTTTTACAAAGTTTGGAATTTTTTTCACCAATTAGATAAACCTATACATGCTTGATGTCTATGAACTCATAATAACCTGTAGAATCATAATGGCAGGTCAGTTTTAGAATTTAGCTAACACAGTAAACAAGCAAAGCAAAAAATAATTGGGGACTTGCACTTTTTTTTGCAATTTCATCGCCCTTGGAATGTTTTGCCATTTCTCAGTACACAATATGTTAAAACCAATGGTGTTTTTCAAAAGCACAACTCGTCCCCTAAAAAAACAAGCCTTCACATTACTATATTGACCAAAAAATAAAAAAAAATATGGCTCTGGGAAGAAGGGGAGCAGAAAACAAAAATGCAAATACCTTCGTGGGTTAGTGGGTTAGGGTCTAAATTAGCTTCGTCATTAAAGGGGTTAATAAATACAGAGCTATTCAATTTTACAATCCATGGGAAATTTATTTGACAAAAATCTAATATCTAATCTAATTTGTTTTAAAAATTCAGCAGGCCTTGCAAATTTGAATTTCAAATACTCTGCTCATTTCTAAATGTGACCGCTGAACCACATGACAAAAATAGGCCATATTGCAAATAAATATCCTTACAGCTAAAAAAAAATGCAAACATGGTAAACTTATCTTAGCCCCTGGAAGTCCCATGCAGTACATTTCATCATCATGTTTCCTTTCATGATTTTACCTTTCAATAGAGTTCAAACATGACTGGCCTGGTTCGCATTATCTATTTAACCGCTACTAAGTTCGATGGGTTCTAATAGCCCTACGGTGATGTGAGTGAATTTGTTATATCTGTCCCTGCGCTACGACGCTGAAAATATAACTCCATAAATATCAGATTGCTGCAAAACCCCAATATTCATATCTAGACCCTGGAGACAGAATGTCTAAAAGCAATTGTCCAGTTTTCTTTGAAGAGAGGAAACTTTCCATCTCTGTGCAAACAAATCTCAATCTTACTGTCTTTCCTCAAAGCATTTCTCTACTATAATTATCTGGTTACTGCAGGAGGTCCCTGCTTCAAAGGATGTTGAAGTGTTAGCTCTTCCTAAGTTTCTAGCTTCTTTACCTAATTAGTTTCTCTTCTCTCTAGTTGTAATTAGCCCCATATGTTATATGTGAGGTCCTTGCTTCAGTGCAGGTGTCCTATGGATTTTTAATTTTTCTCTATGACATATGGGCTTTGATTACATCTCATAGAATGTACCTATGCCTTTACGAGCACGATTGCTGTAAATAAAGACCATTCGTGTCTGAATTGCATCAGTTGAATGATGTTTCACCAATGAATTTGATGATTTGAAGTTTTTACTTGGGCTAGGTATTTATAGATGCTTTCTGGTGTCAGTTTTCCCCTATTTTGTACTGTTGTTATTGCAGATTGTTGTGATCATGTGCACGATTAAGATAATTGTGAAAATGTTCACTGAACTGAGCTGGCTGAATTTAATTCCCAGTTTTTAGCTTCAATCCTTTGTAAGTTATTTTCATGGGATTTTATAAAATCTAATTTATTAAAATCAAATCCATGTCATGTTCAAAGCAAATACGATATGATATGCTATTGTCCTTGTCACTTCTTTACAAATACCAACATGCTTCTATCCATTGCTCTTACTTCTGCATTTATTCCTTTGTCATTCTTATTCTCTCATAAACTTTCATGTTCAGATTCTTTCTCTAGTGTTAAGTTTTGTTGTGCCACTCTCTCAAATCTTCAAACATTTTTCATTGTCCCATGTCGGGTATGTTTTTTCTTAAGATGTTTTCAATCCTTAAAGTACACAGTTTTTACTAATTGAAAAGACTGGAAATCCTTTGCTAGTTATTTTTTTTTTTTAAATACTATTTTGTGGATCAGAGCTCCATTTTCAAACCTTTTTTTCACACAGCAAGAGAGATAAACAATAAAATTCTGGTTGCCTGCAGGCACCATTAGTGGAGTTTAGTAGTTAAGTGTTGAAAGATTTATTATCGAACCAACTAAATCCTCTCTCTGTACATTTCCCCTCAAGAACAGAATAATACTCCAAAAAATCTTTACTGTATTATAGAAATATTTATAAAAAAAAAATGGAATTCAGTAAATAGAAGCCTAAGAAAAAATAACCAAAGACATATAAGGAGCCAGTCTTGTATACATTTGTCACATCTCGCACAACATAAAACCACAGGGAAATAAGAAATCGCCAGCAGCTAAAGTTGATGAACATAAGAGGGCTGATGTATGGGTCATATTTAACTTGTTGTTTTCTTTAATGACCAAGGGAGTCAACTAATAATGAACTTTGATCTTTTTAAATGTTTCTGTATTTAATGAACATAATATTTTCTCATATCTATCGATTGAGTACAATATAGAAGGATTTCTATATTTATATAGTATTATTATATTTAGAAAGTTTCTGCCTTACATTCATGTAGTATAATATTTCTCAGGCATTCCAAGTAAATTCATATCTAGCCCCTTAAATACTAACTTGGCACTACACATTCGAAAACAATATTCTTTTGCCATTGTTGTACTGACCTCATTGACCCATTTATTGCATTGATACTTTTATTGACATATTTGGCATTTTTCACCATATGATGAAAGCTTTGTTATTTTGGGGATTACCTTTGTGCTGCGTCTCTACTTTCGTTTCTTAACATTACAAGATGGAAAGTCATAGGTTCATTGCCTGTGGTTTTATAAAGCACTGATAAATGACTTGATCATTGGATAAAAGTGTTTACATGTGTTGGTACTCAATGCTTTCAATTATACACGCAAAAAATTTTTTCAGCAAGTAAGAGGACTAGAACTTGCCACCTATTGGATGTCTGGTAAAAGTCAATGTATACCTTTAAACGAGCCTTGCCAGATGACTTAGAATTGGAAGCCAAACAGTTCATTTGCAAACATGTCTCCTTGTGGAGAGTTTCAAGACATTGTAAGGAGACTTAGGGTACCGTCACACAGTGAAATTTCCATCGCTGCGACGGCACGATTCGTGACGTCGCAGCGTCGTATGAATATCGCTCCAGCGTCGTAGACTGCGGTCACACTTTGCAATCACGGCGCTGGAGCGATGCCGAAGTCCCCGGGTAACCAGGGTAAACATCGGGTTACTAAGCGCAGGGCCGCGCTTAGTAACCCGATGTTTACCCTGGTTACCAGCGTTAATGTAAAAAAAACAAACAGTACATACTCACATTCCGGTGTCTGTTCCCCGGCGTTCTGCTTCTCTCCACTGTGTAAGCGCCATAGCCGGAAAGCAGAGCGGTGACGTCACCGCGTCACCGCTGTGCTCGCTTTCCGGCCGGCAGGCGCTCACACAGTGCAGAGAAGCTGAGACGCCGGAGGACTGACACCGGAATGTAAGTATGTAGTGTTTGTTTTTTTTACGTTTACGCTTGTAACCAGGGTAAACATCGGGTTACTAAGCGCGGCCCTGCGCTTAGTTACCCGATGTTTACCCTGGCTACAAGCGAACACATCGCTGGATCGCTGTCACACACAACGATCCAGCGATGTCAGCGGGTGATCAAGCGACGAAAGAAAGTTCCAAACGATGTGCTACGACGTACGATTCTCAGCAGGGTCCCTGATCGCTGCTGCGTGTCAGACACTGCGATATCGTAACGATATCGCTAGAACGTCACGAATCGTACCGTCGTAGCGATGGAAATTTCACTGTGTGACGGTACCCTTATAGGCCATGCTTCTCTTGGAATTTCAATATGCAAATAGACACGGTAAACAGGACTTTTTCAAGTGGACTGGGGTGATTTTCTCTGTTCCTAACCAGGCACATTTTCTTTTCTTTTTTTTTTTTAAACATGCGTTTTTAGCTACTCTAATTTCATTTCTCCTTCGGATATTGACATGATTTTTGCTTCTTTTTTTCATAGAACTTTATTTTATTTTATTTTTATAGTCCTTTTGGGCTGATATCGGGGAAATTTAAATAAAAATAGGATATACGTGTTTATTTTTTGCATTTTTTATTTTTTTTTGCGACCACAAAGGACTACTAGAAACGCTGTCAGAGTTTGACAGTGACATTTAACTAGTTAATGGGTGCGGGCAGATCGCGATTCTGCTCGTGCTCTTTGTGTGCACATGTCAGCTGTACAAAACAGTATGACCAAATCTGATAGCAGTACATGGATGCTGTATGGGTCTGTGCTAGAGGAGCAGTACAGTTGCACTGTTTCAACCATTCACAACAGGAAAATCTTCCATTTTTGCACCTTTGCTTTTCCTTCTCTGTACTACAAGAGCCATAGCCTTTTTATTTTCCCATAAGAGGGCTTGTTGTTTTGCGAGAAGAGTTGTAATTTTGAATAGCACCATTTATTTACCATTCAATGTACTGGAAAAAGTTAAAACAATTCCAAGTGCTGTAAAAATTGCAAACAAAAATGCAATTTCTCCATTTTTGAGGGTATTGTTTTTACATTGTTCACTATGTTCTAAAAATGATCTGGGAATATGATTCTAGAGTTCAATGTAAATTCAACGATGCCAAACTTGTACAGTTTTTTTATTGTTTATTTAAAAGGTGAAAACTTGAGAAATATGTTAGAAACAAAACAAACAAAATAAAACCCCAAAACATTTGGTCAGTGTACAGGACTTTGTTAGGACTATTTTGTTGTATGGAGATTGCTGTGGGGGCCTTTATTTTGTGTGAAGGGCTATGTAGGGGCCATAATACTGTTTGGAGGGTAATGTGGAATCCATCATACTGTTTGGATGGCTTTGTGAAGGCCATTATTCTGTATAAAGGGCTATTAATTTATACAGAGAGCCACAATCCTGTGTGGGGGACTGTGTGTGATTTATCATATTGAAGGCTGTGAGGTCATCATATTCTGGGGAGTACAATGTCAATGCCCTCATACTGTGTGTTGGGAACCACATACTGTGTTTGGGTCACTGTGGGGCATCATACTGTGGCAGTAACATACTGTGGCAGTATCATACCTTGCAGAGAGAGAATTGTAGTGCCAACATACTGTGTGTGTTTGGAGGTTACTGTTTAGGAATTCACTGTGGGGGTGTCATACTGTCCTTGAAGAGCACTTTTGTTGGTATATATATTGTAGTGCAGCGGTATCCACACTATGCAGTGATGAATTAGTGACCCAGGAAAGTTGGAAGCAAATCATCTTTTTAATCTTCAACACAAAAAAAACCACAGCAGACAACATCCTCTGGATCGCAGCCAGGAACCATATCCTCTGGATTGCAGCCAATAAACATGCCAGTCCACCTCCGAGACCAATTTCTGTGGGCGACTGTACCGCAGTGTACACTGTGGGTGCCAGGCCTTTCAGCTCCCTTGGCTGTTTGGCTCCGCTTGCCTGTGTTGTCCCACACAGGTGGAGCTCTGCTGAGCCCTCTGCTCTGCACTCTTGCAAACACCAGACTGACACTGACACTGACACACCCAAACCCTCTGCTTCAGGGGTTTTTACAAGCAACCTGAAAACCGGAAAACCCAACCATGAAGGAAAAAGACTGCCCACTACCATCCTGTAGTCCGTTAAAAAAGTAAAAGCTCAGCAGGTTTTCTTAAATCTGCCTTGGACAAATAGTTTGCCCAATACTAACACTGACTTTTAATCTGGTACGCCTGTGACTGCAATGTACTCCCATGGCCTCAAAACGCCTCCGTGCACTTCCTGTGGGGAATACATAGCGACCATCACATGTAACACCACCCACTGTCCCACTATATATATATATATATATATATATATATATATATATATATCACAGGCTGGGCCATTTGCATGGATACACCTAAATGAAATGGGAATGGTTGTTGGTGATATCAACTTCCTGTTTATGGCACATTAGTATATGGGAGGGGAAAACGTTTGAAGATGGGTGGTGACTATGGTGGCCATTTTGAAGTTGGCCATTTTGGATCCAACTTTATTTTTTTCAATGAGAAGAGGGTCATGTGACACATCAAACTTATTGAGAATTTCACAAGGAAAACAATCCACTTTCCAGGAAACTATTCATGTAGGAATGCTTGGACCTGACACCCATAATGTGGTGGTGCACCATCTTGGGTGTCAGATCCAAGCATTCCTACATGAACAGTTTCCTGGAAAGTGGATTGGTTGTCATGGGCCAGTTGAATGGCCACCAAGGTCTTCTGATCTGACCCCCTTAGACTTTTATCTTTGGGGTCATCTGAAGGCAATTGTCTATGCTGTGAAGATACGAGATGTGCAGCATCTGAAACAACAGATACTGGAAGCCTATGCTAGCATTTCTTCTGCGGTGTTGCTCTCAGTGTGTCAAGAGTGGGAGAAGAGGGTTGCATTGACAATACAACACAATGGGCAGCACTTTGAACACATTTTATAAGTGGTCATAAACTTTTAAATAACTCATGAAAGAATAAAGTTATGTTAAATCCAAGCACACCGTTGATTTTCTTATGAAATTCTTAATAAGTTTGATGTGTCACATGACCCGCTTCCCATTAAAAATATATAGTTGGATCCAAAATGGCTGACTTCAAAATGGCCGCCATTGTCACCACCGGTCTTGAAAAGTTTTCCCTCTCCCATATACTAATGTGCCACAAACAGGAAGCTGATATCACCAACCATTCCCATTTTATGTAGGTGTATCCCTATAAATGGTCCACCTTGTATATACAGTTACATCCATATATATTTGGACAGAGACACATTTTTTCTAATTTTGGTTATAGACATTACCACAATGAATTTTAAACAAAACAATTCAGATGCAGTTGGAATTAAGAATTTCAGCTTTCATTTGAGGGTAACCACATTAAAATTGGATGAAGGGTTTAGGAGTTTCAGCTCCTTAACATGTGCCACCCTGTTTTTAAAAGGACCAAAAGTAATTGGACAGATTAAATATTATTAAATAAAATGTTAATTTTTAGTACTTGGTTGAAAACACTTTGTTGGCAATGACTGCCTGAAGTTTTGAACTTATGGACATCACCAGACGCTGTGTTTCCTCCTTTTTGATGCTCTGCCAAGCCTTCACTGCGGTGGTTTTCAGTTGCGCTTTGTTTGTGGGCCTTTCTGTCTAAAGTTTAGTCTTTAACAAGTGAAATGCATTCTCAATTGGATTGAGATCAGGTGACTAACTTGGCCATTCAAGAATATTCCACTTCTTTGCTTTAATAAACTCCTGGGTTGCTTTGGCTTTATGTTTTGGGTCATTGTCCATCTGTAGTATGAAACAACGACCAATCAGTTTGGCTGCATTTGGCTGGATCTGAGGACACAGTATGTCTCTGAATACCTCAGAATTCATTTAGCTGCTTCTTCCCTGTGTCACATCATCAATAAACACTAGTGACCCAGTGCCACTGGCAGCCATGCATGCCCAAGCCATCACACTGCCTCCGCCGTGTTTTACAGATGATGTGGCAGGCTTTGGATCATGAGCTGTACCACGCCTTCACCATACCTTTCTTTTTCGATCATTCTGGTAGAGGTTGATCTTGGTTTCATCTGTCCAAAGAATGTTCTTCCAGAACTGTGCTGGCTTTTTTAGATTTTTTTTAGCAAAGTCCAGTCTAGCCTTTTTATTATTGATGCTTATGAGTGGCTTGCACCATGCAGTGAACCCTCTGTATTTACTTTCATGCAGTCTTCTCTTTATGGTAGATTTGGATATTGATACACCTACCTCCTGGAGAGTGTTGTTCACTTGGTTGGCTGTTGTGAAGGGGTTTCTCTTCACCATGGAGATTATTCTGGGATCATCCACCACTTTCGTCTTCCATGGGCGCCCAGGTCTTTTTGCATTGATGAGTTCACCAGTGCTTTCTTTCTTTCTCAGGATGTATCAAACAGTTGATTTTGCCACTCCTAATATTGTAGCAATTTCTTGGATGGGTTTTTTCTGTTTTTGCAGCTTAAGGATGGCTTGTTTCACCTGCATGGAGAGCTCCCTTGACCACATGTTTACTTCACAGCAAAACCTTCCAAATTCAAGCACCACACCTCAAATCAACTCCAGGCCCTTTAACTGCTTATTTGAGAATGACATAACGAAGGGATTGACCACACTTGTCCATGAAATAGCCTTGGAGTCAATTGTCCAATTACTTTTGGTCCCATTAAAACAGGGTGGCACATGTTAAGGAGATGAAACTCCTAAACCCTTCATCCAATTTTAATGTGGATACCCTCAAATGAAAGCTGAGAGTCTGAACTTCAACTGCATCTGAATTGCTTTGTTTAAAATTATTAAAATGTTGTCTCTGTCCAAATATATATGGACGTAACTGTATCTATACAGTGGGGAAAAAAGTATTTTGTCAACCAACAATTGCGCAAGTTCTCCCACTTAAAAAGATGAGAGAGGCCTGTAATTGACATCACAGGTAGACCACAACTATGAGAGTCAAAATGAGAAAACAAATCCAGAAAATCACCTTGTCTGATTTGGCAAGATTTATTTTGCAAATTCTGATGGAAAATAAGTATTTGGTCAATTAAAAACATACAATATTTCTGGCTCTCACAGATCTGTAACTTCTTCTTTAAGAGGCTCCTCTGTCCTTCACCCATTATCTGTAGTAATGGCACCTGTTTGAACTTGTTATCAGTATAAAAGACACCTGTCCACAACTTCAAACAGTCATACTCCAAACTCCACTATGGTAAAAACCAAAGAGCTGTCGAAGGACACCAGAAACAGAATTGTAGCCCTGTATCAGGCAGGAAATACTGAATCTGCAATAGGCAAGTAGCTTGGTGTGATGAAATCAACTGTGGGAGCAATAATAAGAAAATAGAAAGCATAGAAGACCATTGATAATCTCCCTTGATCTGGGGCTCCATGCAATATCTCACCCCGTGGCATCAAAATGATCACAAGAACGTTGAGCAGAAATCCCAGAACCACACGGGGTTGACCTAGTGAATAATCTGCATAGAGCTGGGAACACCGTAACAAAGACTACCATCAGTAACACAGGAATGGGCCAACATGCCATCAACAGTGTGTGCCAACCTTGTGAAGATTTACAGAAAATGTTTGATCTCTGTCATTGCCAACAAAGGATATATAACAAATATTGAGATTAACTTTTGTTAATGACCAAATACTTATTTTCCACCATAATTTGCAAAATAAAGCTTGCCAAATCAGACAAGGTGATTTTCTGGATTTGTTTTCTCATTGTGACTCTTATAGTTGTGGTCTACCTATGATGCCGATTACAGGACTCTCATCTTTTTAAGTGGGAGATCTTGCACAATTGGTGGCTGACTAAATAATTCTTTCCCCACTGTATATAAATTTGGGGGAGGGTTTCCAAATTAGGAATTCTGCTATAGTGCCCCATAATTTTTATGTATGTACCTGCAGCCTCTTTTCCCCTCACCAGTACGATGTCCCTTCAAAGACCCTCCACACACTACATGACCGCCTCCCCCATCCCCAATATGGTATGACGACAAGTGTTGAGCGATACCTTCCGATATTCAAAAGTATCGGTATCGGATTGGATCGGCCGATATCCAAAAAATATTGGATATCGCCGATACCCGATACCAATACAAGTCAATGGGACACAAACATCGGAAGCGATCCTGGATGGTTCCCAGGGTCTAAAGGAGAGGAAACTCTCCTTCAGGCCCTGGGATCAATATTCATGTAAAAAATAAAGAATAAAAAAATATGGATATACTCAACCCTCCGACGGAACCTGGACCTCAGCGGTGCAAGCGTCTGCCTCCGTTCCTAAGAATGCAGTGAGTGAAGGACCTGCGATGATGGCGCGGTCACGCGCCGGTCACGCGACCAGTCACAAGACCGCGACGTCATCGCAGGTCCTACACTCACTGCATTCTTAGGAACTGAGGCTGCCGGTTGCACCGCTGAGAGCCAGGGGCCGTCGGAGGGGTGAGTATATCCATATTTTTTATTTTTCTTTATTTTTTACATGAATATGGATCCCAGGGCCTGGAGGAGAGTCTCCTCTCCTCCAGAACCTGGCAACCATATGCACCGCACATGCCGAAGATGACTGGGAACTTATATGAACTTCCGATTTCCGATATCACAAAAAATATCGGAACTCGGTGTCAGAATTCCGATACAGCGAATATCGGCCGATACCCGCTATTTGCAGTATCGGAATGCTCAACACTAATGATGACCCACCAGAACTACCCACCCACTGTCACGGGGAGACTAGGTGGGTGAGAGCTAATAACCTGGGTCCCTGCAATTTCCCACAGACTAGGGAAATGCTGACTGACCCTCTACCTGAAGTTTACACTGATGGTGTGCATATCCAGGCCTTGAACCTCACCCTGCCTCCTGTTACAACCCTAAGCTGAAAACCTCCGCCCTCCACCCAGTGAATGTAATACACCAATACCCACAGTTAGCATAGACAAGGATAAAGGAAAATATACACCACGCCGCAGTCACTCAGGAATACACTATAAATGTGCAGAGCAAAATAAACACAAATATAGGAAGGAGTAAATAAGACAAAGGAAAATACACCACCAGCAACGATTCTCCAACAACCAGCTCTCCACTCCAGACCGAGATAACAACGCAAGACAGAAGCTATAATCGGCGACGCCCAATGATCCGGAGAACTATTTAAAGGCCATGGGCATGGCCCAGCTTCCAGTCTGAGGATCAGGTAAATTAACCCTGGAACAGCTGGACAAAACCTAGCCGACGCCAATGAGCAAATAGTGGTCAAAAGCGGAATTACCGCTGTCTGTCGAACGACCTGGTCTGAACAGCGTCCGACATGACAGTACCCCGCCTTCTACGAGGGACCCCAGGGCCCTCACGGCTTATAGGACCCGGCTTGTCTGGATGGCGACGATGAAAAAACCTGACCAGCCGATCCGCATGAATATCCGAGGCTGGTACCCAGGACCTTTCCTCAGGCCCATAACCACGCCAGTGTACCAAGTACTGTAAAGTACGACGCACTACACGAGAGTCAACCACCTTGGAGACTTCAAACTCCAAATTACCATCCACCAAGACTGGAGGTGGAATAGGCGCCGCGTCCACAGAACCCACCACCTTCTTTAGAAGAGACCTGTGGAACACGTTGTGTATCTTATACACTGTAGGGAGCTCAAATCGGTACGCTACTGGGTTAATGACGGCGGTGACCCTAAATGGACCAATAAACCGTGGACCCAATTTAAGGGATGGTATTTTGAGTCTTAAGCTTTTTGTGGATAACCACACCCAGTCATCCACACTCAGGTCCGGACCTGGCACACGCCTACTGTCAGCCACATGTTTGTACCTAGCACCCACACTCAACAGGCGCTGTTTAACTCTCCTCCAGACTGATGATAATTGTGCTCCTAACTGATCCTCCTCCGGAACGCCGGAAGAGCCCCTCTGACTCAAGGTACAAAATTGAGGATGAAGCCCATAAACACAAAAAAACGGAGACTCCCCAGATGACTCCTGGTGGTGATTATTGATGGCAAACTCAGCCAAAGGAAGAAAGGCAGACCACTCCTCCTGGTTATCAGAGACAAAGCAGCGTAAGTACTGTTCAAAATTTTGGTTCATACGCTCAGTCTGACCATTTGACTGAGGATGGAACGCCAAAGAATGAGACAACTTGATCCCCAGCCGTGAGCAAAATGCTCTCCAAAATTTTGCCACAAACTGAGACCCCCTATCAGACACGATGTCAGACGGAACCCCATGAAGTCTGACCACCTCCTGCACAAATACCTGAGCCAGAGTCTTAGCGTTAGGCAACGAAGGCAAAGGCACAAAGTGCGACATTTTTGAAAACCGATCAACAATCACCAAGATGACCGTGTTCCCAGCTGATGAGGGCAAATCAGTGATGAAATCCATGGAGATTTCCGTCCATGGCTTACTAGGTACTTCAAGAGGAAATAGTGTGCCAACAGGACGGGAGCGGGGCGTCTTAGCCCTAGCGCATGTTTTACAAGCTGACACATATGAGACCACATCCTGTCAGATCTTGGGCCACCAAAACTGACGTGACACCAACTCTAAGGTACCTCTAACCCCTGGGTGGCCAGCCAGGACAGCATCATGATGCTCCGCCAAAACCTTTAGGCAGAGATGAAGCGGTACAAAAGATTTGTTGATGGGAAGCTCAGATGGTACCTCCTCCTGAGCCTCGGCAATCTCAGCCTCAACCTCGGTAGTGAGAGCCAAAACCACAACACCCTTTTGGAGGATGGGTACTGGATCCTCCCGAGGTTCACCCCCCCGGAAAACACCTGGACAGAGCATCCGCCTTAGTGTTTTTAGACCCGGTCTGTAAGTGACAACAAAATTGAACCACGTGAAAAACAATGCCCAGCGAGCCTGCCTGGGGGACAGACGCTTGGCTGACTCCAAATACAGCAGATTCTTATGATTGGTAATAACAGTAACCTGATGTACCGACCCTTCCAAGAAGTGTCGCCATTCCTCAAAGGCCAATTTGATTGCCAACAACTCCCTGTTGCCGATATCATAGTTACGTTCGGCGGATGACAGTTTCTTGGAGAAATAGGCGCACGGATGCAAACCACTCAAAGATGAGCTTTGAGATAGTACCGCCCCCACACCAACCTCAGACGCATCGACTTCCACAACAAAGGGTTTTGATATGTCTGGCTGCACAATAATGGGGGCTGAAACAAAACTGTTCTTAAGAAATTCAAATGCGCGCACAGCAGCCTCAGGCCAAACGGAGAAATTGGTACCCTTTTTAGTCATGTCAGTTAGCGGTTTAGCAATGATGGAAAAATCCTTGATAAATTTCCTATAGTAGTTAGGAAACCCAAGGAACCGCTGAAGTGCTTTCAGGTTATCAGGACGTTCCCAATGCAGCACCGCTTGCACCTTAGCGGCGTCCATTTTAAAACCAGAAGCAGACACAATATAACCCAAGAAAGGCAACTCTTGAACAGAAAATACACATTTCTCAAGTTTAGCATACAGCTTATTCTCTCTGAGAAGCTGTAACACCTGCCTGACATGATCTAAATGAGCATCACGGTCGCAAGAATATATGAGGATGTCATCTAGGTACACGATAACGAATTTCCCCAAAACATGCGAGAACACATCATTGATGAAATGTTGGAACACTGCAGGTGCGTTAGTCAACCCAAAAGGCATCACCAAATTTTCAAAATGACCCTCAGGGGTATTAAAAGCCGTCTTCTACTCATCACCTTGATGGACTCTTATGAGGTTGTACGCCCCCCTGAGGTCAAGCTTGGTAAACCAGTTAGCACCCACCACCTGGTTGAACAAATCTGGTATCAGTGGCATCGGGTATGGATCACGAACCGTAATCTGGTTCAACTCCCTGAAATCCAAACACGGGCATAATCCGCCATCTTTCTTCTTCACGAAGAAGAACCCTGCTGCCACCGGCGAGGATGACGGCCTGATGTGCCCTTTGCTCAAGCTTTCAGCAATATAATCTTTTAACGCTTGTCTCTCCGGACCGGAGATGTTAAACATCCTTGCTTTAGACAACTTGGCCCCTGGTTTAAACCTGATAGAACAGTCATAGGGACGATGTGGTGGCAACTCTGAGCAACCCTTTTCAGAGAACACATCCACAAAATCCAGAAGTGACTCCGGAACGCTTGAAGTCACCGCTGCCACACATGTAGCCAGGCATTTCTCCTGGCAGAACTCGCTCCACTGAATTATGTCCTGAGTTTTCCAGTCAATTACCGGGTTGTGCATGGACAACCAAGGAAAACTCAAAACCACCTGAGCAGGAAGATTCCTGAGCACCTTACATGTAACCCGCTTGAAATGTAGAACCCCAATGTGGAGTTTCACCTCAGCCACAAATTCAGTAATCTCCCCCTGAGAGAGAGGAGCAGCATTGATGGTGACCACACGGATAGGATGAGACAGTTTTTCAATCCTAAAACCTGCTGTGCGCGCAAACTCCTCATCAATGAGATTTGTGGCTGAACCACTATCCACAAAAACAGTAATTGGCAGCTCACTGCGATAAAAACCTTAGCAGGGAGCATGCATTGAGAAACCACCATGGAGGATATACATAAGCTCAGATTGGTCTCCTCCACACCATCTGAGCTTAGAAGTTTTCCGCCGTTGCGTTTTTCTTAGACAGCAGAGGACAGATGTTAATAAAATGACCAATTTTACCACATAAAAAACAGGCTCCCTGCTTCTTGATCTCTGGGGCTCGACGCTTTACATGTGACACCCCTGCGATTTGCATAGGCTCTGTGGGCTCACCTGCAGCAACCTCACGTGAACCTAAACCTTCACCCACAGGCGGTGTCTCATGCTCCCCCTGATGCAGACGGCGATTAATGCGGACAATCAGACTCATAGCGGAATCTACAGAAGCAGGAGTCTCGTACATCAGAAGGGCTTTTTTAACCCTTCCAGAAACCCCATGAATAAACTGACTCCGCAATGCTGGATCATTCCATTGGGTATCGATCGCCCAGCGGCGGAATTCAGAACAGTAATCCTCTGCTACTCGCTCCCCCTGGCGAATGGAGCGTATCTTAGATTCTGCCAGAGCCATTCTGTCAGGTTCATCATAGATTTTCCCAAGAGAAGAACAAAAACTCTCCACAGAGTCAAATGCAGCAGAATCAGATGGCAAAGAAAACGCCGATGCTTGGGGATCCCCGCTTAACAATGACAACACCAGGCCCACACGCTGAGCCTCATTACCCGAGGAGATCGGGCGCATACGGAAATATAGTTTGCAAGCTTCACGAAAAGAAACAAATTTACTGCTTTCCCCAGCAAATTTTTCAGGCAAAGGAAATTTTGGCTCAGCAACTCTTTCTGTCTCTCTAGCTTGCACATTAGATACTGCTAGTCCCTGTTGCTGTACTGCCCCCCTCAACTCTGTGACCTGTAGGGACAGCGCCTCCAACTGGCAGGTTATGTTTTTGTTTTTGTTGGGCCTTTTATAATGTCACGGGGAGACTAGGTGGGTGAGAGCTAATAACCCGGGCCCCTGCAATTTCCCACAGACTAGGGAAATGCTGACTGACCCTCTACCTGAAGTTTACACTGATGGTGTGCATGTCCAGGCCTCGAACTTCACCCTGCCTCCTGTTACAACCCTAAGCTGAAAACCTCCGCCCTCCACCCAGTGAATGTGATACACCAATACCCACAGTTAGCACAGACAAGGATAAAGGAAAATATACACCACGCCGCAGTCACTCAGGAATACACTATAAATGTGCAGAGCAAAATAAACACAAATATAGGAAGGAGTAAATAAGACAAAGGAAAATACACCACCAGCAACGATTCTCCAACAACCAGCTCTCCACTCCAGACCGAGATAACAACGCAAGACAGAAGCTATAATCGGCGACGCCCAATGATCCGGAGAACTATTTAAAGGCCATGGGCATGGCCCAGCTTCCAATCCGAGGATCAGGTAAATTAACCCTGGAACAGCTGGACAAAACCTAGCCGACGCCAATGAGCAAATAGTGGTCAAAAGCGGAATTACCGCTGTCTGTCGAACGACCTGGTCTGAACAGCATCCGACATGACACCCACAATATGATAACCGCCATGCAAGCACCATAGCCTCTACGGCCACCCACAAACAGTATGATGGCACACAGACCCCATCAAATACCTACTGATAAAATAAAAACTACTCAGTCCTGTACACATGATCTGCTGCTGCATCTGTGCAGCATGCGGACTGAGGCTCCATTCAACAAGCACAATCTAGAGACTCGGATGCATAGTCTGAATGGTTGAAGAAGCCAACAGTTTTATTCCATCATTGTATTCAACTGTATCTATGTTCTGAGACTGAAAATACCATATAAATTGTCATGCCTAGCCAAGAGGGTTTTTTAGGGGGAGGGGCACAGTGCCATTTGAGTTCCAGACTGTGGCTAAAAACATTACTAAACACATCATAGCTACAAGCAATGTCTTACGGCTAATTGTGGCAGATCTCAAGTTCATTATGGGGACCATGAGTTGGGGGGATATAGTGGAATCATACTATATGAGGCCTTCATACTGGCTGAGGGCTGTAGGAAAATCATACTGTGTAAGGCGAATGTTGGAGCATCATATTGTATTAGGGTTTTGGGAACATCATACTGTGAGGGTCTGTGGGACCATCATATTATGTCAGAAGATTGTGCTGAGTGGTGGGCTGTAGGAGTATCATACTGTGAAGAGGGGAAGAGGGGTTTATGGTAGGTGCTCCATATTATATGGTGGGTCACAATTAGCCTTATAATGTGCATAAGGGACTGAGGGAATATCATACTGTGTTTTGGAGCAATATGGGGAACACATATCGTGTGGAGGATACTGCATCAGCATCATTCTTTGCTGGAGTGCTGTGTGAGAATTTTGCTGTATCGGAGGTACTGTAAGGGCATCATACTGTCTGGAGGGCACTGTGTAAGGGGAAGTGTAGGAGTATTATATTGTATTGGGGGAATGTGGTGGAGATATTATACTGTGATGACAAAACTATGGGGCATTGTACTGTGTTTGGGGGCACTGTGTCAACATCATACTGTGTTGAGAGCACAGTGAGGGCATAATATATCATCACTATAATAGTATTGTACACTGTGTTGGAAGCATTTTGTTTTTTGGGGGGTATCATACTTATGGCGGCCAAGAAAGGGGTATCATAGTGGGTGAGAATACTAACGGGCTTCAATTATGGCAAAATTATTTTTTAAAGTGCTACTATCTACAGGTGCTTCTCACAAAATTAGAATATCATAAAAAAATTAATTTACAGTTCTTACATATAACAAGTGAAACTCATATATTATATAGTCATTACAAACAGGGTGATCTATTTCAAGTGTTTATTTCTGTTAATGTTGATGATTATGGCATACAGCCAATTAAAACCCAAAAGTCATGATCTCAGTAAATTAGAATAATTAACAAAAACACCTGCAAAAAGCTTCCTAAGCATTTAAAAAGATCCATTGGTCTGTTTCAGTAGGCTCCCCAATAATGAGGAAGACTGCTGACTTGACAGATGTCAAGAAGGCAGTCATTAACACACTCCACAAGGAGGGTAAGCCACAAAAGGTCATTGCTAAAGAAGCTAGCTGTTCACAGATTGCTGTATCCAAGCATATTAATGGAAAGTTGAGTGTAAGGAAAGTGTGGTAGAAAAAGGTGCACAAGCAACCAGGATAACTGCAGCCTTGAAAGGATTGTTAAGTAAAGGCCATTCAAAAATTTGGAGGAGATTGACAATGCGTGGACTGCTGTTGAAGTAATTCCTTCAAGAGCCACAGCACACAGATGTATCCAGGACATGGGTCACAAAATTTGCATTCCTTGTGTCAAGCCACTCATGACCAATAGACAACCTCAGAAGTGACTTACCAGGAGTCAAGGAGAAAAATAACTGGACTGTTGCTCAGTAGTCCAAGGTATAGTTTCCAGATGAAAATACATTTTGCATTTAATTTGGAAATTAAAGTCACATAGTCTAGAGGAAGAGTGGAGAGGCACACAATCCAAGCTGCTTGAGGTTTAGTGTGAAGTGTCCACAATCATTGATGGTTTGGGGAGCCATGTCATCTACTGGTGTAGGTCCACTGTATGACCAAAGTCAGCACAGCCGTCTACCAAAGATTTTTTCAGCACTTCATGCTCCCCTCTGTCAACAAGCTTTTTGAAGATGGAAATTTAAATTACCAGTAGGACTTGGCACCTTTCCACACTGCCAAAAGTACCAATTCCTGGTCTAAAAACAACAGTATCACTATTCTTGATTGGTCAGCAAACTCGCCTGACCTTAACCCCATAGAGAATCTATGGGGTATTGTCAAGAGGAAGATGAGATAAACCAGACCCAACAATGGTGAGACCGGGTGTATGTGTCCAAATCTGTGCTGCTGATAAAGATAAATGGCGGACCATATTCTTCAAAGCTTTATTTCAAACAGGTTAATAGTCCAATAACCCAAAATGTCTCTTTGACACTTTTCATTCCCTACTCAACCCAAGAGTGAAGGCCCCAACCACGGATGTCCGCACTGAAGACCTGGACAATTATTTCAAAGAAAAAATTGACCATATCAGTCAGCAAATTATCTCCCAATTGCCTAATGCCATGCATTATCCTCCCTCCCCTACTGCATCTAGCTCACTCTCTGACTTTGAACCAGTCACAGAAGAAGAAGCAATCAGGCTGCTTGCATCTTCTCGACTAACCACTTGCACCAGTGACCCCATTCCATCACATCTCCTCCAGTCCCTTTCCCCTGCTGTCACCACCCACCTAACAAAAATATTCAACCTCTCTCTCTTCTGGTATCTTTCCCTCCTCATTTAAGCATGCCATCATACATCCATTACTTAGAAAACCAACCCTCGACCAAAACTGTGCCGCTAACTATAGACCTGTCTCCAATCTTCCCTTCATCTCTAAACTCCTGGAACACCTGATCCACTCCCATCTTATCCGCTATTTCTCAGATAACTCTCTTCTTGACCCTCTACAATCCGGTTTCCGCTCTTTACACTATACTGAAACATCCCTTACTAAAGTCTCTAATGATCTACTAACAGCTAAATCTAATGGTCACTGTTCTCTGCTAATTCTCTTGGATTTCTCTGCAGCATTTGACACTGTAGATCATCAGCTCCTCTTCACTATTCTCCGCTCCATCGGCCTCAAGGACAACGTTCTCTCCTGGTTCTCCTCCTATCTATCTGACCGCTCCTTCACTGTATCTTTGCTGGCTCCTCCTCCTCTCATCTTCCCCTTACTGTTGAAGTTCCACAAGGATCGGTTCTAGGCCTCCTCCTCTTCTCTTTGTATATTGCCCCTATTGGCCAAAAAATTAGTAGATTGGGATTCCAGTACCGTCTCTATGCTGATGACACCCAATTATACACCTCTACTCCCGATATCACGCATGCCTGTTTAGAAAATACTAGTGATTGTCTTACCGCTATCTCTAACATCATGTCCTCCATCTGTCTGAAACTGAACCTCCTTGTGTTTCCTCCCTCTACTAATGTGCCTATTCCCGACATTACCATTTCCGTGTGTGGTTCCTCCATTACTCCCCAGCAACAGGCCCACTGTCTTGGGGTCATACTTGATTCAGAGCATTCATTCACCCCCCACCCCCACCACATCCGATCACTGGCTCGCTCTTGTTATCTGCACCTCAAAAACATTTCTAGAATTTGATCCCTTCTTACTTTCTACTCTGCAATAACTCTCACTGTTTCTCTTATTCATTCTCGTCTGGACTATTGTAACTCTCTACTATTCGGTCTCCCTCTTCCCAAACTCTCCCCTTTCCAATCTGTCTTGAATGCTGCAGCCAGAATCATATTCTTCACCAATCGTTACACCGATATCTCAACCTTGTGCTAGTCACTACACTGGTTACCCATCCACTCCAGAATCCAGTACAAACTTATTACCCTCTCCCATAAAGCACTCCATGGCTCAGCACCACCCTACATCTCTTCCCTCATCTCAATCTACCACCCTACCTGTGCCCTCCATTCTGCTAATGACCTGAGGTTAACATCCGCAATAATCAGAACCTCCCACTCCTGTCTCCAAGATTTTTCACATGCTGCGCCAATTCTTTGGAATGCACTACCCAGGTTAATACAATTAATCCACACAGTTTTAAGTGTGGCCTAAAAAATGCATTTGTTCAGTGGCCTACCATCTCAATGCTTTAACCTAACTATTACTATGCTGCCCATTTAAAATTTTTACCATAATCAGATTCCTCGCATCATGTTCTTGTAAACCCCAGGTATCTGGTTGTTACAGTGATGTTGCCTTCCTTCCGGGGAGGGTGATATCATGCTTGGAGGCAAGGAGGATTCCCTTTACCAGGTAACGCACCTACATACAACACATTTTGAACCCAGGCCAGAAGGGGGAGCTCTGAACCCAGATTCAGAGGAGTTTCCCCAGCTTTAAGTATTCTTGTCTGGAGGAGGAGTTAGCTAGTCTGGAGCAGACAGTGGCAGAGAGAGGAAGAGAGGAGTGAGAGCAGACATTGGGGCTGTGCAACCACATGTGAGCTGCAGCTCCAGGAAAGGAAGAGAACCTGAAGGGTTGCGTGTTAGAGAGCATCTGAGGAGCGAAGCACAGGAGAAAGAAAGGAGCTTGGAGGGGAACTGTGATCGGGTACCCTCTGAGCCGAAGCGCAGGTAGCGAGCACCAGGAGCCAGAGGATGTGTTGTACTCCAGGTCGCACGGCAGAACCAGAGGGCATAGGACTTTATGTAATTTGACCGCACCCACACCGGAAGGTGCAGCAGTAAACTAAGAGCCCGGGTCGTGACAGAGACCCTATAAAAAGGCTCACACTGCCCACCATATAGGTTACTGTCCCAGGACAGGAGAGAGAGGACTTTGTATGGAAGCCACAGGCAGCAAGGACCTCGCATACAAGCGCGAGTAAGAAGGCTTACCTCACCTGGGAGAGGGATCCATCTTTGCCTCCAGGCCGGCCGGACCATATCACCACCTGTTTCTGGTACCCTGGACTGTGGCCTACTACCACCAGTAAACCAGGTAAAGACGTTACAACTCTGTATCCTCCATAAATTTTTCGGCATACACCATCCCTGACCAGCACACCGGGAGCCCTGGAGACTCCGCTCCATCTGTGGGAAGCGTCACTATCATTGCTGCAGCAACATCACCACAGAGGACCCCTTTAAGCAGTGTCAGTCCCCTCTGACCGATAACCACAGGTGGTGTCATGAGCACAAACTTTATTACAAATCCCATTCTAAGACTTTTCCTTTTTACTTGGGCGCCCAGGGCCACGGACCGGGACGCAGCCACTGTGACATCCCTTTTAAGTGCGACCGGACCAGGTACCGAGTATCCCCACTGCCCTGGCGGGTGACTCATTCTCACATGCTATATGCCTTTAATAACCCTCTGTGTCTCTATTGTTACATGCTTTTGCTGATAACCGGTTCATACAGCATTACATGAACACCCTATTCTTACACTATGGCTGAGCCAAACAAATAAAGCAATTGTTACCATCCACCTTTTGTGTCTCCCCTTTTCCTTATAGGTGGTAAGCTTGCAAGCAGGGCCCTCATTCCTCTTGATATCTCTTTTGATCTATGTGCTTATTGTTATGCTGTAATGCCTACTGTATGTACAAGTCCCCTCTAAAATGTAAAGTGCTGCGGAATATGTCGGCGCTATAGAAATAAAATTATTATTATTTATTATTATTAATAGTCCCATAGTAGACTGTTGGTTTTAACCATGTTTTAAACCAGTTAACACTATATGTGCTTTATTTGCTCTCCATATTTTCTACTTCTACCAAACTCAACAAGTCAGATGAGCTGAGGGCTGCTATCAAAGCAACCTGGGCTTCCATAACACCTCAGCAGTGCCACAGGCTGACCACCTCCATGCCACACCGCATTGATACAGTAATTGATGCAAATAGAGCCCAAGTATTGAGTGCATTTACTGAACATACATTTCAGTAGGTCAGCCTACCAGAAGCACATGTATATGCAGAAATGCTACAGAAAATCGGCAACACCAAAAACTTACCAATTGCTCATCGTGGGAACAATGTTTAAATGAGTGGTGTTACCTAGTAGAAGCAGCTATAAACCTCACAACCTTTGATTACAATGTGATTATCCTATGACTTTTTTTAATTGCTTTTTCTAACATTATAATTTCCACACTTCTGACCCATAGTTCTATACTTCTGTATGCCATCTTCAAGTCATCAGTTGCTGTTGGTTACTACTCAAGAGATGTAATCTAAAGATTCTCTGCATACAGTCAGTAGTAGGGATGAGCGGACCCTAACTGGAAAGTTCGGAGTTCATACCAGACACTTAGTAT
This sequence comes from Ranitomeya variabilis, assembly GCF_051348905.1. NCBI lineage: Eukaryota > Metazoa > Chordata > Amphibia > Anura > Dendrobatidae > Ranitomeya > Ranitomeya variabilis. The sequence goes on along the minus strand of NC_135239.1, from coordinate 93,432,371 downwards.
CCAGTACCAAACTCTGGACACTGACTTTTACTGTAAGTCTGGTTTCCTGTTTGGGTTTGCCAGTCTAATAAAGCTTGTTGAAAGGCTGCAGGGAAGACAATAAGCAAGCTTTTAGACTGTGAGCACTTCCGAAGCTGTGATTGGCTGGTGCAGCATGTGACCCTACCACCAACTAGTCTAACTAATATTGCAGGACATTTATCTGTTCAGGTTGCCTCCTCCTACTTTACGTCCTCCACTGCCTCCTCATTCAGTCACACAGGAAGACCTGCACCACCAACCTGAGCACAGACAGAAAATGACAGCAAGATATTCCTAAACTCCTGACTAGAAGTATAGAATTAAGAGAGCAAAAAGGACAAAGGAGTATTATGGTTTAAGAAAAAGTATTTTTTATTATTAACTACATATAATAAATCATAAATACAAAATATACCACAGAAAAATAGTAAGGTGCATAAGGATGGAAATATAGGAACACTGGTGCCAGACACCCATCAATAGTCCGTATAATATAGGCAAAGGCACTGATTCAATGAGGGAGGAAAATTAAGGTACATCTAACATCATAGTCTTAGAATAAAGATGCGGATTGCTAAGAACAGCGCTTACCAGTGAATGCGGAGGGTAGGTGGCCCCGGACTGGATCCTGAGAGCCCCAATGCACATCTTGTTTTTTAGTCACTTGCTTTTTCAAGGGGATATCCTTGAGAAAGCAATCGACTAAAAAGCGAAACACACGTTGGGGCTCTCAGGATCAAGTTCGGTGCCACCCACCCTCCGCATTCACTGGTAAGCGCTGTTCTTAGCAATCATTATCTTTATTCTAAGACTATGATGTTAGATGTACCTTAATTTTCCTCCCTCATTGAATCAGTGCCTTTGCTATTTTATTCGGACTATTGGTAGGTGTAAAAATACTTTTTCTTAAACCGTAATACTCCTCTGTCCTTTTTGCTCTCTTGTATACATGAAGTTGGTTATTTCCCTGACTTGGGGTCTACTTGGCACAATTTAGTGCTATTTTTTTGTATTAATTATGTTACCTGGTATTGTTCTCAAGTATAAAATTAATTAATGGAGAATCTCTAGCAATTTATTAGAAGGCATGAAGTGTATATTTTCTATAAATTTTTAAATACATTTTTGGATTGTTGGGTGATCGTCTACTTCTGCTTCTTCTGCTAAATATTCAAATGTTTATTTCTTTTTTATATCCAATAAGGCCAGTTGTTGCATAGGTTGGTAGATTTTTACTAAGGTGCCTGCGTAAAGTAGATCCAAAAATCTAAAGCTTCTTTTTGCATTTTTGCAATCTAGTTGAGAGCAAAACAAGTCTCATTTTGTTGGGAAATCAGTGTAAAGTCTTACATCACTCAAAGTGCAACTATTATGGTGTTGTCAACTTACATTCTCAGTTGAATCAGTGTGCTCTCCCTGTGGTCTATAACACTTAGGATTTGGTCATAGATAAATACGAAAATTGGTTTGTAGCTATTGTAAAAGTAATTTAGAGCGATAGTTTTCAGCAGAAAAGTAATTCTGTATTGCCATGGGGTTACACAATCTGTGTAATTAAAGTGCTAAGTTAAAAACATAGACTTTTGGAGATAAATAGCCAGAGGCAGTAAAATTGTTGCATGCAGTGTTTTATTTGGAACCATTGGAATAAAAAGAAGAATAATAGTTTTTATTGTTCTTGACATGAATTCATGTCCTATATGTCAGACAGGAATAAACTACAGGGAATGTAAAAAAAAACTTCAAAAAAGTCCATAATTATGTATTTATACTCTACGTATCTTCATAGTATTCTTTCATATATCCTCCCAATATATCCTTACAAAGTTACTGGGGATAGGGATGGTAGTGAGAAATGTTTGATTTGACTTTGATGTTATTGTCGGGCAGTTATTCCTTTTATTCCTGGTCCTGGCCTGATCAGTGTTTGCAGTACTAAAGGTACCTTCACACTAAACGATATCGCTAGCGATCTGTGACGTTGCAGCGTCCTGGATAGCGATATCGTTTAGTTTGACACGCAGCAGCGATCAGGATCCTGCTGTGATATCGCTGGTCATTGAACAAAGTTCAGAACTTTATTTGGTCGTCAGACCGGCGTGTATCATCGTGTTTGACACCAAAAGCAACGATACCAGCGATGTTTTACACTGGTAACCAGGGTAAACATCGGGTTACTAAGCGCAGGGCCGCACTTAGTAACCCGATGTTTACCCTGGTTACCAGTGTAAAATGTAAAAAAAACAAACACTACATACTCACCTTCGCGTCTCCCGGCGTCCGCTTCCCACACTGACTGAGCGCCGTAAAGTGAAAGTACAGCACAGCGGTGACGTCACCGCTCTGCTGTTAGTGCCGGCGCTCAGTCAGTGCAGGAAGCGGACGCCGGGGGACGCGAATGTAAGTATGTACTGTTTGTTTTTTTTACATTTTACGCTGGTAACCAGGGTAAACATCGGGTTACTAAGCGTGGCCCTGCGCTTAGTAACCCGATGTTTACCCTGGTTACCCGGGGACCTCGGCATCGTTGGTCGCTGGAGAGCGGTCTGTGGGACAGCTCTCCAGTGATCAAACAGCGACGCTGCAGCGATCGGCATCGTTGTCGCTATCGCTGCAGCGTCGCTTAATATGAAGGTACCTTAAATATAACATTGTTCATTTAGAAGACTCCTCAGTGATGAGCTTAGCACATGGTATCTTTCTGCCTGGATAGCAAATAATTAACTATTTCTAGGAAAGAAGCAGAAGCATAGTAAAATAGGTGAAATGTTTCATTAGTTAAATAAATTAGAGTCTACTAATTAAAATGAACCTAACCTAGCGCTGTGAAGAGAAAATTAACTTTATTTTACCCGGCAGCATTCTGTTCAGTCATGGGGGCGGCACGGGCACTGGTTCAGTAAAGATACCGTCACATTAAAGGGAACCTGTCACCCCGTTTTTTTCCATATGAGATAAAAATACTGTTAAATAGGGCCTGAGCTGTGCATTACAATAGTGTATTTTGTAGACCCCGATTCCCCACCTATGCTGCCGAAATACATTACCAAAGTAGCCGTTTTCGCCTGTCAATCAGGCTGGTCAGGTCAGATGGGCGTGGTGTCTTCCCCCAGACCTTGCTTAGTTTTCCGTTGGTGGTGTAGTGGTTTGCGCATGCCCAAGTCCAGAATCCACTGCACAGGGGAGGGAAAAGAGCGCGATCTGCGCTATTCCCCTGGTAATCGGTGGGGTCGGCCATCTTCCTGTGGCCGCCGCGATCTCCATCTGCGCACGCGCGGCATCCCGCGGCCATTTTCCTGAAGCCCCGGGCAGCAGAGCGCTCAATCTGCGCACGCACGGCCACAGGAAGATGGCCGCCCCACCGATCACCAGAGGAATAGCGCAGATCGCGCTCTTTTCACTCCCCTGTGCAGTGGATTCTGGACATGGCCATGCGCAAACCACTACGCCACCAACGGAAAACTAAGCAAGATCTGGGGGAAGACACCACACCCATCTGACCAGACCAGCCTGATTGACAGGCGAAAACGGCTACTTTGGTAACGTATTTCGGCAGCATAGGTGGGGAATCGGGGTCCACAAAATACACTATTGTAATGCACAGCTCAGGCCCTATTTAACAGTATTTTTATCTCATATGGAAAAAATGGGGTGACAGGTTCCCTTTAAGCGACGCTGCAGCGATATAGACAACGATGCCCATCGCTGCAGCGTCGCTGTTTCGTCATTGTGAGGTCGCTGGAGAGCTGTCACACAGACAGCTCTGCAGCGACCAACGATGCTGAAGTCCCCGGGTAACCAGGGTAAACATCGGGTAACTAAGCGCAGGGCCGCGCTTAGTAACCCGATGTTTACCCTGGTTACCAGTGTAAATGTAAAAAAACCCAAACACTACATACTTACATTTCGGTGCCTGTCGCGTCCCCCGGCGTCCGCTTCCCTGTAAGCGCCGGCCATAAAGCACCGCTGTGCTTTGCTTTACGGCCGGCACTGACACATTTAGTGCAGGAAGCTCTGAGCAGCAGCGGGGATGTGACAGACATCAGAAGGTGAGTATGTAGTGTTTTTTTTTTACTTTTACAATGGTAACCAGGGTAAATATCGGGTTACTAAGCGCGGCCCTGCGCTTAGTAACCCGATATTTACCCTGGTTACCATAGTAAAACATTGCTGGCATCGTTGCTTTTGCTGTCAAACACGATACATACCGATCTGACGACCAAATAAAGTTCTGGACTTTCTGCTCTGACCAACAATATCACAGCAGGATCCAGATTGCTGCTGCGTGTCAAACACAACGATATCGCTATCCAGGACGCTGCAACGTCACGGATCGCTATCGTTATCGTTGGAAAGTTGGTCAGTGTGAAGGTACCTTAATTGCTCTGAGAATACAGAGTGCCAGCTGAAACTGCGCCTCCGGCCATGACTGACAGCCAGCCACAATGTAGAGGGAATGTCAGTCAGGGCCGGGGGAGCGGTTACAGTCAGAAATCTGAATTCTGAAAGCAATGACTGAATCAGCGCCTCAACCATGATTAAAACCGAATGCCGCCGGGGAGAACAGCATTTTTTCCTCGCAGCATTTTTCTATGTGCAGGTGCCATGCATGTTATTAACCCCATTTTTTCAGGCTCGTAGCATTTTTTCTGGTGACAGGTTCCCTTGCAAAGACCAACTCCCACAGGCAAGTAGGTGAAGAGTAAACATGGCGGCTTTTAGCACAGTACTAGCACAGATATGGGTAACAGAATACACAGTTTTTTGCAGAGTGTGCAATCACTATTTGTCTCTCACTCCAGCTGCTTCCTATCCCCACATTAATGAGATCACAATGGTGGCAGCACTCGTGATCTGGCCTTCATACAGGCTGGGTCACATGCTGCACTGGCCAAAGGCAGCAATGCCAATGCTTGGCATGGCTGTGATAGTTCCGAAGTGCCCACAATCTGAAAGCTTGTTGATTGGCTGCTCTGTAGTCTTACAACAAGCGTTATTAGGCTGGGGAACTTGAACAGGAAACTGATGATACAGTAAAAAAATCTGTGTTTGGGGTTCAGTACCAGACACTGGGTGTCACTCATCCCTAATAATAAGCCTTACTGTAGTTACAACAATATATCATGGATAATTATTGCTAGCCATTTGAATTGAGCTCAACTGTAAGCTAGATATGCAAAAACCCATTTAGATTGACCGATAATCATGAAGACGCTTTCCTCGGAACACTCATTTTCAGCTAAACAGGCAGCCAATTACTGGTCAAGTAAGGTAATTTTTAAGCTTGCTTTCTTTATGGGCAACATATCCTCTTGTATAAACAGGAAAGGTGCTGTAGTAGTATCCTATGTTCCCTGAACAATCATATTAACAATTATTTTGTATACAGCTCTGGCAAAAATTAAGAGACCACCACATCAAAACCCTGTCATGGACAGCCCAATCTCCAGACCTGAACCCCATTGAAAACCTCTGGAATGTAATCAAGAGGATGATGTATAGTCACAAGCCATCAAACAAAGAAGAACTGCTTACATTTTTGCACCAGAAGCAGCATGAAAGCCTGGTGGAAAGCATGCCAAGACGCATGAAAGCTGTGATTAAAAATCATGGTTATTCCACAAAATATTGATTTCTGAACTCTTCCGAAGTTAAAACATTAGTATTGCTGTTTCTAAATGATTATGAACTTGTTTTCTTTGCATTATTTGGGGTCTGAAAGCACTGTTTATTTTTAATTTTGACCATTTCTCCTTTTCAGAAAAAAAATACAAAATGTATTGCTTGGAAATTCAGAGACATGTTGTCTGAAGTTTATAGACTAAAAGAACAATTTACATCTTACTCAAAAATATACCTATAAAGAGAAAAATAAGACAAACTGAACATTTTGCAGTGGTCTCTTAATTTTTGCCAGAGCTGTATAGGAAAGTACAATTAGCCTATTTAAACAGATGAATGAATGACCACCATGGTTATGAACATTTAATGGCAATGGGTTGGCCAGTGTAAATGCTACATAATAACGAGTTGGTGCACCTTTTCACAATCTAAAGCCTTCTCCAAATTAACAAGAGTGATATGGAAATCTGGGATAAGCTGTGGTTGATTCACTAGCTCCCTGTCAGGTTATTTGTCCCAATGAATAATTAGTCTACGTTCACATTTGCGGTCTGCGCCGCAGCGTCGGGCGCCGCAGCGTCGCCGCATGCGTCATGCGCCCCTATATTTAACATGGGGGCGCATGGACATGCGTTGCACTTGCGTTTTGCGACGCATGCGTCACTGCGGCGCACGCGTCCGGGCGCAGAGGACGCAGCAAGTAGCATTTTTGCTGCGTCCAATATCAACCAAAAAAAGGACGCATTTGGCGCAAAACGCAGCGTTGTGCATGCGTTTTGCTGCGTTTTTGTTTGCGTTGTGCGTTGCGTCGCCGACGCTGCGGCGCACAACGCCAATGTGAACGTAGCCTAACGCGGTGCAGTTAGGAACCTGTTTAGTAGCAGCAAAATCCCAAAACTGCAAAGCAGTCCAGCACAGAGCGTCTCTTTCATGCAGATATTTCCAATAAGAACAAAATTGCAATAATTATATACATGGCAGGGAACTCAGTGTTTAGGATGATCTAGACAACCAGATATGCTGAGAATAAGATGTATAAAGATACACTCTGCACATGTCACAAATGAAAAAAATGCCATGTACATAACTGCAAAATGGACTCTACTTTTTTAAATGTATCAGTGCATTCTGCAAAGATGACAGCAAGAAAGGTAGGAAATAACAACTAGGATGGCGCAATGAATTTACATACTTTTAACATGGCAAACTTGGATCAGCTCAGCTTTTAAGTTTGGTACAGATTAGCATGCAGACATAAGGTTAATACGATGGTTACTAGTTTTAGGAATGTGCCCAGTCACATTACTGAAAGGGCAGCTCCCAGTAGGAAATTAACTTAATTTCTCCCAGGAGCCGCTAACTTTCCGTCATGCTGGTATTCCGTCATTGGTACAGTAAGCATGTCCTGGCACTTTGACTGACAACCGGCTCTGCAGTGCATCAGTGCACAGCCAGTTGTCAGTTAAAGTGCCAGGGAATGCTTACAGTACAGTAAGCGGTGACAAAAGCACACTTGTATGATTGAAAGCCAGAGGCTCTTGGGAGGAATAACTTTTATTTTCTCCAAAGTGCTGCACTTTCAGTACTGCAGTTGGGCATCTTCCTAACGTTATTAAGCTGCACATTTATCCTACAGCTGCATCCTATATCATTTTTCAACCAGATAGGTTCCCTTTAAATGACAAAAAACATACCGCAGTTATTCATATGTATCTGCACATCCATAATAAATTTAAGGTAGCCCTATTAAAACTTTCCTCTCTTTCTTTAGTCCAGGACATATTGTGACAAAGAAAGGAGTCCTGAGAAGACAGCCTGAGGGCACAGAGGAGTTCCAAGTATACAGCCTGAGGGTGAAGAGGGGTGAGGAGGAGATGGCCTGAAGGCATGAGAGGGGCACTGAAAAGATGGCCTGAGGGCACAGTGGAGCGCCAAAGAGGTGGCCCAAGAGCACAGTTGAGCACCAAGGAGATGGCCTCAAGGAAGAGAGGAGCACCAAGGAGATTGCAAAACAGAAGGAGTGCCAAAGAGACAGCCTAAGGGCAGAGAGTAGCGCTGAGAATATGGTCTGAGGGCAAAGAGGAACGCTCAGGAGATGGACTGAAGGCAGCAAGGAGCAATGAGGAAACGGCCTGAGTGCGGACTGATAGATCAAGGTTAGGTTAGAAATGTGAAGGACACTTGGACAGGACATTGAGTAAGCTAATTATAGCTCATAGGGACAGTTGGCTCTGAACCTGTAATCAGCTGCATTTCTTTGTTCTTCTCCTATTTTGGACATGTAAACAAAAGGTATTGTAGTAGTGTAAACACAGCTCTCAAATGGCTTTCCTTCACTTTCTAATATTTTCCTAATGAGGACAGTTGAAAATTTGGTAAATGGGTGAGACTGTGGGTGTGGTTTTGTGATTAAGAGCGTGACCTAAATTTTTTCCAAGGCTAGGCACTCTGCATATTCTGTCTTTCTCTTCTTCAAAAGTTGACAGCTATGGTTATACAACTGGGTGGCATTACACTCAGTAGCTCAGTGAACTGATTTTCATTCTAGTGTACGAACCTTATTTGTATCTTCTGAGTTTTTTAGCCAAAATATCAACACACACAAGACGCAGCCAAGTTCTGCAATGGTAATGAGTAAAATAGAGTGCTGGCACTTACTTATGGGGTATACATGCAGAAGTGCTGGACAACGTTTCTGATCTTATAGAGTGGGCTCCACTATCAGTTTGTCATACTGTCAATATAAACCCTGACATCACGTCATGGGGAAAAGACTAACTCTGGGCACAGAAAATAGCAATGTGAAATAAAATTCTAAGTATAAACTATTACAATGTTAAATACTTACCGTAACAATGAATGGCACAGTGTTAATAATTTCCAATAGGAAAGGTATTCGCAAAATCTGTTCCCAGATATTTCCCTTTGAAGAAAAAAAAATATATGGTCAAAATTAAAATTCAATTTTGACTAACAATATTTCTCCAAATATTTATATGGTAGATATTCCAAATTAGTAGTAAAGAATGTGGCAGACACAGGCTGAAGAGATACCCCATGCAAGGACAGTGTATGGGCCCCATTGTGTGTCTGTGACAAAAGTTGCTTTCTTCTTTGTAGGTGGAAATGTGCCCTATTCTCGATTGGGCCTCTTAATATGTGTATTAGTGGCAGACATGCCATTGCTCAACCTGTTCAGTCCCACAGTGGCCCTAGAGAAGTAGGAGACCCACTTCCATCTCTATAAAAGCAAGGAATTTCTGCCATAGACACTTAAAGGGGTGTTTTGTAATGAACTAATGGAGTGCAAAGAGTCAATATACTGTTCTTGCATATACAGCTGTGTGAAAAAGTATTTGGCCCCTTCCTGATTTTCTATTCTTTTGCATGTTTGTCACATTTACATTTTTCAGATCATGAAACCAATTTAAATATTAGACAAAGATAACACAAGCAAGCATAGAATGCAGTTTTTAAATGGAGGTCTTTATTACTAAGGGGAAAAGAAATTCAAACCTACTGGTCCCTGTTCGCCAGAGGGAATGCTCTGGAGGAATTTTAACCCACCCATCTTTGCAGAATTATTGTATTTCATCCACATTGGAAGGTTTCCGAGCATGAACAGCCTTTCTAAGATCATGCCACAGCATCTTAATCAGATTAAGGCCAGGGCTTTGACCAGACCATTCCAAAGTCTTAGTTTTGTTTCTCTTAAGCCATTCAGAGGTGGACTTGCTGGTGTGTTTGGGATCATTGTCCTGCTGCACAGCCCAAGTGTGCATCAAGTCATCTTTTCCATGCACAAATACAGTTATATGAAAAAGTTTGGGCACCCCTATTAATCTTAAGCTTAATGTCTTATAAAAATTGTTTTTTTTGCAACAGCTATTTCAGTTTCATATATCTAATAACTGTTGGACACAGTAATGTTTCTGCCTTGAAATGAGGTTTATTGTACTAACAGAAAATGTGCAATCTGCATTCAAACAAAATTTGACAGGTGTATAAGTATGGGCACCTCACCAGAAAAGTGACATTAATATTTAGTAGATCCTCCTTTTGCAAAAATAACAGTCTCTAGTCTCTTCCTGTAGCTTTCAATGAGTTCCTGGATCCTGGATGAAGGTATTTTTGACCATTCCTCTTTACAAAACAATTCCAGTTCAGTTAAGTTTGATGGTCGCCGAGCATGGACAGCCCTCTTCAAATGATTCCACAGATATTCAATGATATTCAGGTCTGGGGACTGGGATGGCCATTCCAGAACAGTGTAATTGTTCCTCTGCATGAATGCCTGAGTAGATTTGGAGCGGTGTTTTGGATCATTGTCTTGCTGAAAGATCCATCCCCTGCGTAACTTCGACTTTGTCACTGATTCATGAACATTATTGTCAAGAATCTGCTGATACTGAGAGGAATCCATGCGTCCCTCAACTTTAACAAGATTCCCGGTGCCGGCATTGGCCACACAGCCCCAAAGTATGATGGAACCTCCAACAAATTTTACTGTGGGTAGCAAGTGTTTTTCTTGGAATGCTCTGTTTTTTGTCCGCCTGTTATGATCCGGTGACCTTGGAGCCGCATGAGACTTTCTCAGGAGTAGGTGGAACCTGTACTGACCGCAAACCCTAAACTGTCACCCCAACTAGAAGAAGCCGTGGGGTGTACCTAACACATCCTAGACACCTCGACACAGCCAGAGGACTAAATACCCCTATAGATGGAAATGGGAATTCTATCTTGCCTCAGAGCAGAACCCCAAAGGATAGGCAGCCCCCAAAAAATATTGACTGTGAGTATTAGAGGAAAGACACACGCAGGCAGAAATCAGGATTTAGCAAAAGAGGCAACGCTAGCTAAATAGGAAAGGATAGGACAGAATACTAAGCGGTCAGTATTAAAACCCTAAAAATATCCACAGCAGATAATACAAAAATTCCACCATCTAACTAAAGACATGGAATGTATATCTGCATCTCCTGAGAATCCAACTTGACTGAAATATCCAAACACAGTCTAAGCTGGACAAGAAAAAACATTGAATAGTACTGAATTGTAAAGCACACAGCATGTGTGCTGCAGAAACAAAACCAGACACTTATCTTCGCTGATTTGGCAGCAGGGCAGGAGGAACCAGACAGAGATGCAAAACCTCCAAGAACAATGGACAACTGGCAAGGGCTAATGAATCCTGCACACCTAAATATCCCAGTCAGAACTGCAATCAGCAGGGACACCTGCCCAGGATTGCAACCCAGGGACAACTGCATTACTATCAACAACCACCGGAGGGAACCCAATAGCAGAATTCACAACAGTACCCCCCCTTGAAGAGGGGTCACCGAACCCTCACCAGAGCCCCCAGGCCGATCAGGACGAGCCAGATGAAAGGCACGGACCAAATCAGCAGCATGGACATCAGAGGCAAAAACCCAAGAATTATCCTCCTGGCCATAACCCTTCCATTTGACAAGGTACTGAAGCCTCCACCTCGAAAAGCGAGAATCCAAAATCTTCTCAACCACATACTCCAACTCCCCATCAACCAACACAGGGGCCGGAGGATCAACACAGGGAACAACGGGCACCACATATTTCTGCAATAAAGATCTATGGAAGACATTATGGATAGCAAAAGAAGCCGGAAGGGCCAATCGAAAAGACACCGGATTAATAATCTCAGAGATCCTATAAGGGCCAATAAAGCGAGGCTTTAACTTAGGGGAAGAAACCTTCATAGGAACATGACGGGAAGACAACCAGACCAGATCCCCAACGCGAAGCCGGGAACCAACACACCGACGACGGTTAGCAAAACGTTGAGCCTCCTCCTGAGACAATACCAAATTGTCCACCACATGAGCCCAAATCTGCTGCAACCTGTCAACCACAGAATCCACACCAGGACAGTCAGAAGGCTCAACCTGCCCCGAAGAAAAACGAGGATGAAAACCAAAATTACAAAAGAAGGGCGAAACCAAGGTAGCCGAACTAGCCCGATTATTAAGGGCAAACTCGGCCAATGGCAAGAAAGCCACCCAATCATCCTGATCAGCAGACACAAAGCATCTCAGATAAGTTTCTAAAGTCTGATTAGTTCGCTCGGTCTGGCCATTTGCCTGAGGATGGAATGCGGAAGAAAAAGACAAATCAATGCCCAGCTTAGCACAAAAGGCCCGCCAAAACCGAGAAACAAACTGGGAACCTCTGTCGGACACAATATTCTCCGGAATACCATGCAAATGAACCACATGCTGAAAAAACAATGGAACCAAATCAGAAGAGGAAGGCAATTTAGGCAAAGGCACCAAATGGACCATCTTAGAGAACCGGTTACAAACAACCCAGATGACAAACATCTTCTGGGAAACCGGAAGATCAGAAATAAAATCCATAGAAATATGCGTCCAGGGCCTCTCAGGGACCGGCAAAGGCAAAAGCAACCCACTAGCACGGGAACAACAAGGCTTGGCCCATGCACAAGTCCCACAGGACTGCACAAAAGAACGCACATCACGTGACAAAGAAGGCCACCAAAAGGGCCTACCAACCAAATCTCTGGTACCAAAAATACCAGGATGGCCAGCAAACACAGAACAATGAACCTCAGAAATCACTCTACTAGTCCATCTATCAGGAACAAACAGTTTCCTGACTGGAGAGTGGTCAGGTTTGTCAGCATGAAATTCCTGAAGAACCCGTCGTAAATCAGGGGAAATGGCAGAAAGGACCACCCCTTCTTTCAGAATGCCGACCGGTTCAAGGACCTCAGGAGAATCAGGCAAAAAACTCCTAGAGAGGGCACCAGCCTTAATGTTCTTAGGACCTGGAAGATACGAGACCACAAAATCAAAATGGGAAAAAAACAAGGACCATCGAGCCTGTCTAGGATTCAGCCGCCTGGCAGACTCGAGGTAAATCAGATTTTTATGATCGGTCAAGACCACAATACGGTGCTTAGCTCCCTCGAGCCAATGTCGCCACTCCTCAAATGCCCACTTCATAGCCAACAACTCCCGATTGCCGACATCATAATTGCGTTCAGTGGGCGAAAACTTACGGGAAAAGAAGGCACACGGTTTCATCAAGGAACCAACAGGATCCTTCTGAGACAAAACGGCCCCTGCCCCAATCTCAGAAGCGTCAACCTCAACCTGAAACGGAAGTGAAACATCCGGTTGACGCAACATTGGGGCAGAAGTAAATCGGCGTTTAAGCTCCTGAAAGGCAGAGTCAGCCGCAGAGGACCAATTCGTCATATCAACGCCTTTCTTCGTCAAATCGGTCAAGGGTTTAACCACACTGCAGAAGTTAGCAATGAAACGGCGATAAAAATTAGCAAAGCCCAAAAATTTCTCAAGGCTCTTCACAGATGTGGGTTGAATCCAATCATGAATGGCCTGAACCTTTACCGGATCCATCTCTATAGATGAGGGAGAAAAAATGAAGCCCAAAAAAGAAACCTTCTGCACTCCAAAGAGACACTTAGACCCCTTCACAAACAAAGCATTATCACGAAGGATCTGAAATACCATCCTGACCTGTTTCACATGAGACTCCCAATCATCGAAAAAAAATAAAATGTCATCCAAATATACAATCATGAATTTATCAAGATAAGTCCGGAAGATATCGTGCATGAAGGACTGAAAAACAGATGGAGCATTAGAGAGCCCGAATGGAATCACAAGGTATTCAAAATGGCCTTCGGGCGTATTAAACGCAGTTTTCCATTCATCACCCTGCTTAATACGAACAAGATTATATGCCCCCGAAGGTCAATCTTCGTAAACCAACTAGCCCCCTTAATCCTAGCAAACAAATCGGAAAGCAGAGGTAAAGGGTATTGAAACTTGACCGTGATCTTATTCAAGAGGCGATACAGGGTCTCAAGGAGCCATCCTTCTTAGCAACAAAAAAAATCCCGCTCCCAACGGTGAAGAAGATGGCCGAATATGTCCTTTCTCCAAAGACTCCTTAACATAACTCCACATGGCGGTATGTTCAGGCACAGACAGGTTGAAAAGTCGGCCCTTAGGAAACTTACAGCCTGGAATCAAGTCAATCGCACAATCACAGTCCCTATGCGGTGGAAGGGAACTGGACTTGGGCTCATCGAATACATCCTGAAAATCAGACAAAAACTCTGGAATTTCAGAAGTGGAAGAAGAGGAGATTGACATCAAAGGAACGTCATTATGAACCCCCTAACATCCCCAACTAGTCACAGACATAGACTTCCAATCCAACACAGGATTATGTGCCTGCAACCACGGAAGACTGCAAGGGAAAACCACAACATCTGTCAAACTCAAAGTCCATTAAGTTCAAGGCGGCGCCTGATTCCACAAACGCCATGACAGAAAATTATGACAATGAGCTGATCAAGGACACTGATAATAAAAATTTAGGTTGTAAAGTACTGATGGAAAATTAACTAGTGATCCTCTTTGTACGCTTAGGGCAGACTGAAATGACATGAGAAGCATCGCCACATTAAAAACACAACCTATTCTGACGTCTGAATCCCTGTTGTTCCGTTCTAGACAGAATCCTATCACACTGCATTGACTCAGGCATCTGATCTGAGGACAACGCCACAGCGCGCACAGTTCTACACTCCCGCAAACGCCGATCAATCTGAATGGCCAGAGACATAGAATCACTCAGACCAAAAGGCGTGGGAAACCCCACCATAACATCTTTAACGGATTCAGAAAGACCCTTTCTGAAAATTGCCGCCAAAGCATCATCATTCCATTTAGTCAACACAGACCATTTTCTAAATTTCTGACAATACAATTCTGCCGCTTCTTGACCCTGAGACAGGACCAACAAGGTCTTCTCCGCTTGATCCACAGAATTTGGTTCATCATATAATAATCCTAAGGCCTGAAAAAAGGCGTCTACATTAAGCAAGGCCGGATTCCCAGATTCCAGGTAAAATGCCCAATCCTGAGGATCGCGACGCAGCAGGGAGATGACAATTTTAACCTGCTGAATGGAATCACCAGAGGATCGAGGTCTCAGAGCAAAAAACAGTTTACAGTTGTTTTTAAAACTCAAAAATTTGGACCTGTCCCCAAAAAACAAATCAGGAGTAGGAATCTTAGGCTCTAAAACTGGAGTCTGAACAATATAATCAGAAATACCCTGTACCCTAGCAGCAAGCTGGTCTACACAAGAAGCTAATCCCTGAACATCCATGCTAGCACAAGGCTCCTCATCCACCCAGAGAAAAAGAGGAAAGAAAAGACAAAGCAGGCTACAGAAAAAAAATGGCTCTTTCTTTCCTTCTTCTGAGATGCATTTAACTCATTGTTGGCCAGTTGTACTGTTATGATCCGGTGACCTTGGAGCTGCTTGAGACTTTCTCAGGAGTAGGTGGAACCTGTACTGACCGCAAACCCTAAACTGTCACCCCAACTAGAAGTAGCCGTGGGGTGTACCTAACACATTTTAGACACCTCGACACAGCCGCGGGACTAAATACCCCTTTAGATGGAAATGGGAATTCTATCTTGCCTCAGAGCAGAACCCCAAAGGATAGGCAGCCCCCACAAATATTGACTGTGAGTATTAGAGGAAAGACACACGCAGGCAGAAATCAGGATTTAGCAAAAGAGGCCACGCTAGCTAAATAGGAAAGGATAGGACAGAATACTAAGCGGTCAGTATTAAAACCCTAAAAATATCCACAGCAGATAATACAAAAATTCCACCATCTAACTAAAGACATGGAATGTATATCTGCATCTCCTGAGTATCCAACTTGACTGACAAATCCAAACACAGTCTAAACAGGACAAGAAAAAACATTGAATAGTACTGAATTGTAAAGCACACAGCATGTGTGCTGCAGAAACAAAACCAGACACTTATCTTAGCTGATTTGGCAGCAGGGCAGGAGGAACCAGACAGAGATGTAAAACCTCAAAGAACAATGGACAACTGGCAAGGGCTAATGAATCCTGCACACCTAAATATCCCAGTCAGAGCTGCAATCAGCAGGGACACCAGCCCAGGATTGCAACCCAGGGACAACTGCATTACTATCAACAACCACCGGAGGGAACCCAAGAGCAGAATTCACAACAGCCGCCATGCATAATGCCTTTTTGTATGACCAAACAACTCAATCTTGGTTTCATCAGTCCACAGGACCTTCTCCCAAAAAGAAATTGGCTTCTCCAAATAAGCTTTTGCATACCTCAGCCGACTCTGTTTGTGGCGTGCTTGCAGAAACGGCTTCTTTCGCATCACTCTCCCATACAGCTTCTCCTTGTACAAAGTGCATTGTATAGTTGACCAATGCACAGTGACACCATCTGCAGCAAGTTGATGCTGCAGCTCTCTGGAGGTGGTCTGAGGATTGTCCTTGACTGATCTCACCATTCTTCTTCTCTGCCTGTCTGATGTTTTTCTTGGCCTGCCACTTCTGGCCTTAACAAGAACTGTACCTGTGTTCTTCCATTTCCTTACTATGTTCCTCACAGTGGAAATTGACAGGTTAAATCTCTGAGACAGCTTTTTGTATCCTTCCCCTGAACAACTATGTTGAATAATCTTTGTTTTCAGATCATTTGACAGTTGTTTTGAGGAGCCCATGATGCCACTCCTCAGAGGAGATTCAAACAGGAGAACAACTTGTAAGTGGCCACTTTAAGTAGCTTTTCTCATGATTGCATACACCTGGCTATGAAGTTCAAAGCTCAATGAGGTTACAAAACCAAAAAAAGTGCTTTAGTAAGTCGGGAAAAAGTAGGTAGGAGTATTTAAAACAAGAAAATGATAAGGGTGCCCATACTTATGCACCTGTCAAATTCTGTTTGATTGCAGATTGCACATTTTCTGTTAGTACAATAAACCTCATTTCAAGGCAGAAACATTACTGTGTCCAACAGTTATTAGATATATGAAACTGAAATAGCTGTTGCAAAAAAAAACAATTTTTATAAGACATTAAGCTTAAGATTAATAGGGGTGCCCAAACTTTTTCATATAACTGTATCCTGTTATAACATATTTTAAATGTTTTGCTCTTAACTCACTCATTAACTTGTGAACGGCCTGATGAAGGAGCCTCTGTACTCTGAAAGCTTGCAAATATAACTTTTCTGGTTAGCCAATAAAGGTATCGCTCCTAGAATACTTTTGTCTTGTTTAGGTATACATGTATTTACATTAATTTTTCTGGCTAACATGGTACCCCAATATGATTTTTGTTATACATCAAACCTTTTTTGCATGGCTTTAAGTAGGGCAATCCTGCATCCACAATCTTAGACATAATTCTTGTACCAGTCATAAGAAAGTAGCATTGCTGTTGTTAATTCTGTGCAATCATAAAATTGTCCACGAGGCAGTGATCCTTAATGTGATATAGATCATTATTATTGAACCCAACCAAGGAAATAATTAATGTTTTTTGCGATGCCCATGAGAATGAATGATTTTACACAATTTCACTGGTGAACCACATAGATATTTGATTATCAGAAATTGGGGCACCTGCAGTCTCCAGCACTATACCAGCTGATTGGGTATACCAGTGGCCTGCCAACTGAAAATAATTGTGACTTAACACAAACTCTAGTTCCTTATGGATGAACTCTTCATAAATTGCATCTGTACCTGCTTTGCTCAGCTGATGTCTGATAGTCTGAACACTGGTGCCCTGTTGGATACAGATGTACAAGCTCTCATTGTTGAAAGTAGCCAACAAATACTCCTCTTGGCACTCAAAATCGGAATTTTTTGAATAAAAATCTCCAATATCCGGCAAATAGAGAGGAGTAATAAATGCTAAAGAGCATAATATCGGATCCGATAGAGGCTCAATAGCTGAGCCTATCCCTGTCATTTGTGGGTGTCCCTGTGAACTGTGCACTGATTTATGGACTTTTGGTAGGAAATATCAGTATAGTTTTTCAGAAAGCTCAACAAGCTATTTCTTTGCAAAATTTTGTGAAAATCCACCCTCTCCGCTCCCTTTCTTAACAGGGATCACAACCACTATTTATGTGAATGGGCAAGATCCATTCACAGTCTTTGACATATCTCACTGTCATTCAATTAGCACATAACTTCATACTCGTAAAATTCATGAGACATCAGTTCACACACACTTTATGAGAGAGAGGTGAGTTATATTATAGGGTTTTTTTTATAGTGACCTAGATTGATATTTACAATTATTTCTTCAAAATAGAGAATCCAAGAGCTCTGCACTGGCACTTTATTATTGGTGAGTTCCATCAATAATAGGCATAATTAATTTGCCACAGTTCTTTCCAGTTGTCTTTATTTCTGTGAATTATATAATAATCAATACATAACATGCAGCAGTACAAATGTGGTATACGAGTGGCTGCCCCAAAATTTAGGTGGGGCTCACGAGAAGAGAATTCAAGATTAGAGTATGTGAACATGTGAGGGACATTAGTGTGGTCCAGGTAGCTAATAACATTACAAACGTAAAAACAATATCACATCACCTCAGAATGCACCATGACTGTGACCCAAAACCTTTAAAGTGCAGGGGATCAACATTATTCATACTGGCATAAGGGGAGGAGATGCAAAGAAGCTTTGGGTGCATTGTGATGGATTGTCGCCTTGGGTACCTTGACCCACTTTGAGTTTTTCATCTTTTCTTTAATAAACTCCTGCTGCTACCTTCCTGCTATCCTTTGATACATCTGTTATTTTTTATTATTTTGTAAAAAATGTTCTTGTTTCATGTCTCTTCTTGATGTTATTTTGTTTTACCTTGCATCTGACCAAATATAACCATGTTTGGAACTGCCTATACTACCCTTACAAAATGTGGGAGAAAAAGTCTGAAATAGCTTGTGACTGTTTGGACCCTGTCACAAATGACAATTAGAATTTAATTATCTGTATTTATTGCAATATATGTGTCTATAATATTGCCCATATCTTTCTATTAATATGTAATAATTACTGAACTTTGCTTTTCTCCCTCCTTTATTATTTCCTTTTTTTTCCTTTTTGTTCTTCCCCTTGTTTCCCCCCCCCCCCTCCTCAACTTCTTTTTCCCCCGGGTGTTTTTCTATTGTATATTGTTGTTGTGATCAGGGCATGATCCTCTGTTAGTATTTTTATATTGCTCCCCATTGTGATTGGGGTGTGCATGTGTGTTTCGCTGCTTTGCATGATTCCTCACATCCGGGCATCTTTATGCTTCTGGGCGCATATCCGGGAGCCTTGGTGACGTATCCTTGCTCCCGGACATGCATGCTGGGGGGGTAAATGAGAGGCGTGCAGCGATTTACTCATGCACCAATAGTCTGATCCTACTGGCTAGCCACCAGCCATGTGACCAAGGTTCAGGGGGTTATAAGGTCATAACTTTCTTCTACAGTTACTTCTGTTTTTGCACCAATAGATTTGTATGGGTGCGAATGATCTGAATATTAGAGCCATTAATGGCATGCTGCAATTGTTTTCTCATGTGGAATTGGCATGAGAAAATAATTGCAAATTTGCACTGACCCATAGTATAAACTTGAGTACTCTGCCATGTTTTACGCCAGTGTGAGCAAGCCCTATACATTAGAATGTCAGAATAGTACAACATGTTATAGGATGATTTTTTCCCGCCGAGGTCACTTTATAACACTAGTATAAATTTGGGTTTTATTTTTTGTACTTATTTATGAGGATCAATGCATATAAATTGTTATTGATCATGT
Organism: Ranitomeya variabilis; assembly: GCF_051348905.1. NCBI lineage: Eukaryota > Metazoa > Chordata > Amphibia > Anura > Dendrobatidae > Ranitomeya > Ranitomeya variabilis. Next base: position 93,413,010 of record NC_135239.1, on the reverse strand, counting down.
TTTCTCTGTGTGGGCTTTTGGATGAAATGTTATTTTGATTTATAATGTACATCACTTATTTTTTGTGTCTCTACGTTTTTTCCCTTCTGTGGTAACTTGTTGATCTAAAAGCACTAAATACTGGTACTATTGAGCCTTCTGTGTTGTACAATGCATAAGGCTTCTCACGTTTTATTTTCAATTCCTTCTTTCTACTCTCTGAGGTCAGTTTATAACACAGATACACACTATCTTATCAGTCCTGGCAGATACAGTTGCTGTAGTTCTGTACCATTACCCACCAAAAACAAAGAGTCAGAGCCATTCCTGCGACATCAAGTTTAGTACATTTTCTCTGTTTATCCTTTTCATTTTATGTGATTGCATGTACTGTATTCTCTTTCTCCCGTTTTGTAACATTTTTAAATATTTAAAAAAAAACTGCCTACTTTTTGGATTAAATATATGAAATGCAATATCTTCATTCTTCTTGCTCTATCATCAGCACCCCTGGAGCCATACTCTATCTGTAACAGGTGTCCAATCAGCCTGCATAAATGATTGGTGGTGGGCGGCAGCTAGTTCATTTTGTTATTGTGGAGTTTGACAGTGACCTTACCAGGCCATGTACATATATTCCATGTGTTGCAATTGGATATGTATATACTATACCCTCACTGTGAGTTCCCCAATAACTGGCCTAGTAGTGGAAGCAGTCATGACCTCGTCCATCACTCATCAGTCAATTATGCAATTGCCGCGACAATGAAAAGAGGGCAACTGTGTTCCCCTAACAAATTTGACTCATATAACTCACCATCTACTAGAAAATACCAGAATCCCTGTAACATTAAATACATTCCTTTGACCCGCACTCTGCCACAGCCTTTCTCTGGAGTGCTGTGGAATGCCCGCTCCATCTGCAATATGCTCCACATCAACCACAACCTCTTTACCTCTTGCAATTTATCCTTCCTGGACCTCAACAAAGCATGGTTGACATACTCTGACATGGATTCCCCTGTTGTTTTGTGTTACGGTGGCCATCATTTCACCCACACTCCACTCCCAGGCAATAGACAAGATGGAGGAGTGGGTCTTCTCCTTTCTAGCAATGTACCTTCCATCTCATCCCACCTCTACCCTCCCTCATCATCCCTTCTTTTGAAGTGCATTCTGGTCATATCTGCTGCTGCTCCAACCTCCAAGTTGTGATCATATACCAACCCCCAGGCTCGGCCACTGCATTTATTCACCACTTCCCCACCTGGCTACACTTCCCCTCTGCTGACAATCCCACCATCATCATGGGTGACTTCAACATCCCTATTGACACCTGCCAGTCTGCAGCCTCCAAACTCCTGTCGTTTGCTTCATCCTTTGGTCTTACTCTGTGGAACTCCACAGCCAACCACACGGACCGACATGCACTAGACCTTAACTTCATCATTCCTCTACTCCCTATCTAACCTCACAACCTCACATGTTCCCCATCTGACCACCATCTACTCACTTTCTTATCACTACCTTCCTTATCTGCCCATGTCCAACAGCACACCTAGACATCCACATGCTCTCTGACTATTTTATCACTTTCCTCCATATCTTCATTCAACAACACTGACAGTGAGTGACACCATTTTCAACAACACCATATCAGATGTGGATTCGGTAGCCCTTTTGGGCATGGCAAAATGCCATGAATCAATAGACAACCCTGGCACACCAACGCCACTAAAATGCTTCAACAAGTGACCTGAGTTGTTGAGCAGCGCTGGAAGAAAATGCACTTGCATGAAGACTACACCATATTCAAGCAAGCAACTTTCATATTCAAGTGATCCCTCACTTTTTCTAAACAAGACTACTTCACCACACTTGTATTTTCCATGTCCCATAATCCCAAACAGGTATTTAACACCCTTAACTCCCAGTTGTGCCCTTCACATCCCCCTCCGACATCCCTCATCTTTGCACATTTCAAATATATGATCCACCAATCAATTAAATCTTTACTGCCCATCAACCATAATCACTATGTATAACAGGCCACTGCCCTTTCCAAATAAGCTTCCTCCTCATCATCACTGAAGGAGAGATTAATCATCTTCTCTTCAAAACACACCTCACCACTTGTGCACTCAACCTCATTCTATACTACCTCTTCCCAAACCTCACCACCACAATTATCCTGGCCCTAACCCATCTTTTCAACCTATCATTAACTTCTTGTACCTTCCCTTTTGCATTCAAAACATGCCACGATCACACCTATCTTAAGAAGCCATCCCTTGACCCGACCTCAACATCCAAATATCACCTCATTTGGCAGTTTCTGTTAATCTTCAAACTACTCAAACAGCATGTCTGTTACGAGTCGAGTTCCCGCTGCTGCACAGGGGGAATCTCAAGCCATGTCTGCTGCGGTCTCCCATTCTGCATCGGTCGAAGTGGAGCCTGCTCAGCGGAGACGTCGGTCCCAGCATCTCACTGAGTCTGATACTGTGCAAAGCGTTACTGCTGTCTCTCCAGGCTCTGCTATTGTACCCTGCACTGATCTGCGGCAAGCAGGCTTTTCTGGGACTAAGTCCTGCTTTGCACACACTGAGCATGCCCACGGTAAGATATCTCAGTGGAGATCAAGGGTCACATGCTCAGGTACTGCAGCAACTTCCATTGGTCTTCCAGGAAGGTCCTGTACCTGATCAAGTTCTGTGGCAGCCTTCCATTGGTCCTTCTTGGAAGGTCCTGTAGGTGCTGCAGCTATATAAGTTTCTCATGACCGCACGGCCATGCGCTAGTGTCAAATATGTACGAGCTCAGCGCCAGTGTGGTTGTGTGTGTAGTCAGGGACCCGGCTGAAATAAGCCCCTAGAATGCTGGCACCTCTGGCGAGGAGTTTATGTGTGAATTCAGGGCTGGCTAATAGCCAATAGAATTCCGGCTCCACCGGAGCGGAGCTGCGTGTTGGTTGGACTGCATGACCACTGTCGGCTCTACACAGTAGCTGTGTCCCCTGTGAGCTAAACAGGGCACAGCATTCTCTTTATTACGGGCTCTGTGAAGTAACAGAGTTTGTTTATTCTAATTTGCTTTGCCGCCTTACTTAGCAGCAGGTTCTTTCCTGCACGGTGGATCTCAGGTTGCGAACGCACCTATCCCATCTAATAAATATATTCGGTGTGTTCCGCCAACCCTAACAGTGTCCATGTTTAATTTTTATCCAATTTCTCTTCTAACTCACTCTTTGACAACATACAATCTGGCTTCTGTCCTCACTATTCTACCGAAACTGACCCGACCAAAATTACTAATAACTTGCTTCCAAAGCTAACAGACAATTCTGCATATTACTCTTTCTAGACCTGTCCTCTACCATTGACACAGTCGACAACTGCCTCCTACTACAAATCCTCTTTTCCCTAGGAATCAAAGACCTTGCCATCTCATGGATCTCTGCATACCTCTCCAGCCACACATTCAGTGTCTCCCACTCCCACATTACCTCTTCATCTTGCCCTTTCTCAGTCGGTGTCCCTCTGTCCTGGGACTCTTACTTTTTTCAATCTATACCTTTGACCTGGTGCAACTCATAAAGTTCCATGGCTTCCAGTACTACCTATAGACCGATTATACTTTGATGATATTTTGATCTACCTTTCCAGCCCAGATGTCACCTCCTTGCTGTCCAGAATTCCAGAGTGTCTATCAGCCATACTCTCCATCTTCTCGTCATGCTTCCTGAAGCTCAATGTGGACAAAACTGAATTCATCATCTCCCCTCCATCTCACTTCACCTCCTACCTGATCTTTCTATAACAGTAAATGTTGTTATGCTTTTTCTGTACCAGTAGTCCGCTGCCTTGTAGTAACCCTTGACACTGCCCTGTCTTTCAAACAGCACATCCAAGGTCTTGACACTTCTTGCCACCTCCAACTCAAAAATGTTTTCAGAATCCATCCTTTCCTCAAACTTAAATCTATTACAATTTAGTGTATGCCTTCATCATTTCCCGCCTCTACTACTGCAATATTCTCCTCTGTGGCCTGCCAGCTAACACTATTGCACCTCTCCAGTCAGCAGTCCATCCTTAACTCTTCTGACTCACTAAACCATCTTTCTCCTTGCTACTCTGCTTCTCCCCTTTGAAAATCACGTCATTGGCTTCCAATTCCCCAACATATCCAGTTCAAACTGCTAATACTGACATAAAAAAACTGTCCATAATTTGTCTCCTCCATTTATGTCTGAACGAATCTTCTGGTATCTTCCAACACGTAACCTCTGGTACACTAAATACCTCCTTCTCGCCTGCAAAATTATATGCTCCTCATTCAATTGACTCCAAGACGTCTCCAGAGTTTCCCCCATCTTCTGGAATTCCATGCTACAATATGTCTGATTATCCACCACATTCAAAACTTTCAGACTGAACTTCAAAACCCATTTCTTCAACCTTACCACCACTGAAACTGCTGCAAACCTCCCAACCTACAGTCTCATTCCACATTATCCTGTAGAATGTAAGTCCTCAAGGGCAAGGTCCTCTCCTTTCTGTATCAGTCTGAATTTGTAAGTTTGTTCTCTGTCATCTATATTTGTATTTTATATGTAACCACTTCTCATGTACATTTCTCATGTAAAGCACCATGTGATCAATGGTGCGCTATAAATAATAATAATAATAATAATAATAATAATAATAATAATAATAATAATAGATTTATATTCTCTTGGTTAATTTACAAAGTATTCCTTTGTAAGTGTATTTATGGTTTTTTTTCCTTTCCAACTAGAGGATAAAATGTTTCTTCACTCGCAAAATGCTTTGTTTATTGTTTGTGCCCATTTTTTCTCTTTTTTGGTTACTGGTTTAACGATTAGCTATAACTATCGATATAGATATGGAAAAGTAGTAAAAAAAAGATTGCTTTCCTTTTCTAACCAGTCCTGTGTGTATCTCACTCTGACACTGTGCATGCAATGTCTTCTTAGGATTTCCGGTCATCTAGCTGGACCAGGCCTTGAGGATGCACTTTAAAAGTTCTAAACATTCATTTTGATATCAGAGGGCTACTGTCAAGATGCTGGATGAGCCACAGTAGATGTGTTGCGCTTTCCATCTGGTCAGAGGACTGAATGGGGGATTGTATTTGCAGGACAGAGGAGCAGCAAAGTAAGTCTCTTTTAATTCATCCTGCATTCATTAACCCCTTTCTGCCATTGGACGGAGTAGTATGTCCAATGGCAGATCTCCTGCTTTGATGCGGTTTCCGGCACATCAAAGCCGGGACATGTCAGCTGTTTTGTACAGCTGACATGTGCTCACAATAGAGGCAGGTAGAATCGCGATCCACCAGCTGCTATTAACTAGTTAAATGCCGCTGCATATGCTGACAGTGGCATTTAACAAGCGCTTCCAGCCACCGGGCCGGAAATGCGCGCACCGGTGACCCCCGTCACGTGATCGGGGTCATCGGTGCATTGGCATAACAACCAGAAAACCTCTATGGTTGTTGATACCAGATTGCTGTGAGCGGCACCCTGTGGTCGTCGCTTATAGCAATACAGTAAATCTGCTACATAGGAACGATCTGAGCATCGCTCCTATTGTTAGGGCTGGCTGAACGCACCAAATAATTATAAAGGTGGAATAAGGTGCGCACGCAGCCCGAGGTCCACCGTGCAGAGATGATACCTGCTGCTAGGAAATGGCGGATAGTAAATTGCGGTATAATGAAAACACACACGGGTTAGCTACACCCGGTATAAAGGAAGCAAACCCTGTTGCGTCACAGGTCTGCAATACCGCAGAGGAAACACAAGTATAGAGTCACAGAACTCTCTGCCCCTAGACGCGGGGTTAGAGTCCCTCTAGAAAAATAAATACAAAATAGATTTAACCCACTGGGTGCATGCAGCGCCTCTCTGGGGAAACCACTAACCACCCTAACTAGGGACAGGCAAACGCACTGGTTGCGCACGGTGCCGCACTGGCTAAAGCTGCTGATAGACGCTATTAGATTGTGCCTGGTGCTGGATGGCACTAACTGGCGCTAGACAGCTCCAACATTCGCAAATATTTCTCAACACTAAGGATGGGTTTGATTCAGAACTTTCACCAGAACAGGCATACATCCACACACACATAATAACAGATTTATACTAGCGCATGGCTGTGCGGCCATGCAAACTTTTTATAGCAGAAGTTCTCCAGGACCTTCCTAGTGGTCCAATAGGAGCTGCTACAGGACCTGAGCATGTGTTTCTCGACCTCCAATGAGATATCATCCCTTGGGCATGCTCAGAAGAAGAAAAGCAGGACTTAGTCCCAGGAGCACCTGCTCGCCGCTGATCAGTACTGGTTACAATGGCTGAGCCTGGAAGGACAGCAGTAACCAGCTGCATAGTATCAGCTTGAGCGAGACACTGGGATCGACGTCTCTGCTTAGCAGGCCTCCACTGTGGCAGGAGGAGAATGGGAGACCGCAGCGGAGATGGTTCGAGATTCCCCCTGTGCAGCGGCGGGAACTCGACACCTAACATTACCCCCATTCTAGGTCCCCCCTCTTTGGGCCTTGCTATGCTCGAAGGCCGCAATGTGCTCAGCAGGCTCCCAGGACCTGTCCTCTGGACCATGACCCTTCCAATCCATGAAATAGAATCTTTTGCCACATACCACCTTACACCCCATGATGGCGTTCACCTTATAATCATCCGTGGATGAACGCGATGTTCTGGCAGATGACTCAGAAAACCGGGACACATGATCGGGCTTTAGGAGGGACAAACGAAAGGTGTCAGTGATGCCTAGGCATGGAGGAAGGGCCAGATGGTAGACCACAGGGTTAACCTGTTCCAGGACCTTGAAGGGACCCAAGTAGCGAGGTGCAAACTTGGTAGACTCAACTAGGAGCCTGATATTACGGGCGGAGAGCCACATCAAGTCACCAGGAGCAAAGAATTGAGCAAGGCGCTGTGATGTGCATTGGCGGAGGACCTAATTTTCTCCTTGGAGGCCAGGATGGCATCTGTGTGTGGTCCCAAATGCCACATGCCTCCACAGCCCAGTCTGCCACCCTGGAGTCGGTGGAAGACACAGGCATGGGCACAGGAACCTGCGGATGCTGGCCATTATTAAGGAGGAATGGGTCTGTCCAGTGGAGTTGGTTACAGTGTTGTTGAATGCAAACTCTGCCAACGGTAGCAAGGATGCCCACTTGTGATCCAGCTTTTATACTGGCCGGGTCACGCATTGCGCTGGTCAATTATGGCCATGCCAATAATTGACGTGGCTGTTATGGCTCTGGAAGTGCTCACAGCCTAATAGCTTTTTGATTGGCTGCACTGCAGTCTTTCAACAAACATTAAGCGCCACCAAACCAAAACAGTAAAATGGACTTCGGGGAAAAATAAAAGTTTCTTTCTGCTAAAAGTCTGTATTCGGAGTTCGGTATAGTACACTAAGTGTCCGATATGAACCCCAAACGTTACAGTTCAGGTTCATTCATCCTTACTGGCCAAAACTGTTCAAAGTATGATAATCTATACAGTAAGATGTCATATCTACAGGTCGCTATGAGGACGATCCAGTAGCAATGCAAAATGATGGTAGCCTCCTCTCTGATGCTTTGGCAGCGTGGGAAGTGATGACAGGCATGTTATTTTTGTGAGCCAGAAAGAGAAACTCACAATGTTTGAATTCACAAGAAAATGCAGATTTCAGGAAACCAAACTTGAAATTAATCCTTCAGTGATTGACCCACTCAACTCTATTTGCTATTGATTTCTTATGTTTTTATTGAATTACTTGCATAATAAATACACAAAATAAAAATAAATTATTTTAAAAATGGCATTGAACAATAAATGGACATAGAGCAACTTTGAACAGTCTTCAACTGGACCAGGGACAATGTGATACTTCAAATCTAACTCTAATTGTTGCCAGATCCAAAAGTGCATCATGAGAGTCTGCAGCGACTCATTAACATAGCTAATGCACTGAGACATTTCACATGGAGCTGCAGCCATTCTGCTTAAGACTATCTGTGGCTATTGTTTATCATTCATCAAAAAAAGTGATGAGTAGTACATAAAAAACTTGAATTGCACTTTCTAAATATATTCTTTATTAATTACTAGATGGCAGCCCAATTCTAAAGAATCGGGAGTCTAGAATCCATATATACTTTATTTATTCAAATGTAAGAATAATACAATTAATAAATAATAGTAAGAAAGAACAAAAAATGGCTGCACTCACCAGCTCTTGACAATTCTTGACAGTACGGCACATTTCTGACTGGTCGCTCGCGGCAGGCGGCAACCAATCAGAAAAGTGTCGCGCACCACGAAGGCATATATCTTTGTCCACCCTGAGCGGGTGTAGGACGCTGGTGACGTCACTTATCTCCGGACATTATCTCCGGACAAAGCCACGGAAGTTGGCACAAATTGCCGGAAGTAGTATTCTAGGCAATTATATATTAGATTTTAATGTTATCAGTGTTTACCTTTGAACGTTTATATTGTATTGTCCTGTCACCAGCCATGTGTACGATTATCGGCCGAAAGCCTCTCTGGAACCAATAATCACCCCATGTAAAGGTATCTTTATAAGTTAAAGATTCAGAATACTATGACTTTTATCATATCCTGAACAGTCAAGTTTTTTATGAACCGTTAAGGTTTTCTGGTTGAAGTAAAAAAAACTCTGAGTGTTTACAGTTTGAAACCATAAAATGTTGAAAAATTATGTCATTCTTGAGTATATCACTCAATGGTGCTCATAAACGTGTCAAATTTGATCTATAATATACTTTAATATACGTTACTTTAATCTTTAATATACTTAAGAACAGGGCCCCAGACATCACACAGGGGGTCTTAAACACCGCACAGTGGTCCAAAATATCGCTGTGCTCTGCCTGGGGCCCCATATGCTGCCTGGGGCCCCTGTGCTCTGCCTGGGGCCCCATATGCTGCCTGGGGCCCCTGTGCTCTGCCTGGGGCCCCTGTGCTCTGCCTGGGGCCCCATGTTCTGCCTGGGGCCCCTGTGCTCTGCCTGGGGCCACTGTGCTCTGCCTGGGGCCCCATATGCTGCCTGGGGCCCCTGTGCTCTGCCTGGGGCCCCATATGCTGCCTGGGGCCCCTGTGCTCTGCTTGGGGCCCCATAGGCTGCCTGGGGCCCCTGTGCTCTACCTGGGACCACTGTGCTCTGCCTGGGGCCCCATATGCTGCCTGGGGCCCCTGTGCTCTGCCTGGGGCCCCTATGTTCTGCCTGGGGCCCCATGTTCTGCCTGGGGCCACTGTGCTCTGCCTGGGGCCCCATAGGCTGCCTGGGGCCCATGTGCTCTGCCTGGGACCACTGTGCTCTGCCTGGTGCCCCATATGCTGCCTGGGGCCCCTGTGCTCTGCCTGGGGCCCCATATGCTGCCTGGGGCCACTGTGCTCTGCCTGGGGCCCCATATGCTGCCTGGGGCCCCTGCGCTCTGCCTGGGGCCCCATATGCTGCATGGGGCCCCTGTGCTCTGCCTGGGACCCTGTGCTCTGCCTGGGGCCCCATGTTCTGCCTGGGGCCCCTGTGGTCTGCCTGGGGGCACTGTGCTCTGCCTGTGGCCCCATATGCTGCCTGGGGCCCCTGTGCTCTGCCTGGGGCCCCATGTTCTTCCTGGGGCCCCTGTGCTCTGCCTGGGGCCACTGTGCTCTGCCTGGGGCCCCATATGCTGCCTGGGGCCCCTGTGCTCTGCCTGGGGCCCCATATGCTGCCTGGGGCCCCTGTGCTCTGCCTGGGGCCACTGTGCTCTGCCTGGGGCCCCATAGGCTGCCTGGGGCCCCTGTGATCTGCCTGGGACCACTGTGCTCTGCCTGGGGCCCCATATGCTGCCTGGGGCCCCTGTGCTCTGCCTGGGGCCACTGTGCTCTTCCTGGGGCCCCATATGCTGCCTGGGGCCCCTGTGCTCTGCCTCGGTGTAGGACACTGGTGACGTCACTTATCTCCGGACATTAGCTCCAGACATTAGCTCCGGACATTAGCTCCGGACATTAGCTCCGGACATTAGCTCCGGACATTATCTCCGGACAAAGCCACGGAAGTTGGCACAAATTGCAGGAAGTAGTATTCTAGGCAATTATATATTAGATGGGCATTTCCTGAAGGAAATACATGGTGCTTGAACAGCGCTACCAGCTTTACAGCAGCACTTTTCACACACGGGACTGGGGGGCGCGCTTACTTTTGCACCCGGGGCCGGGGGCGCGCTTACTTTTGCACCCGGGGGCGCACTTACTTTTGCACCCGGGGGCGCACTTACTTTTGCACCCGGGGGCGCACTTGCTTTTGCACCCGGGGGCGCACTTACTTTTGCACACGGGGGCGCACTTACTTTTGCACCCGGGGGCGCACTTACTTTTGCACCCGGGGGCGCACTCACTTTTGGGGCCGCACTTACTTTTGGTGGGCGGGGCTCCTCGCCCTCCGATTTGGTTGGTGGGGCCCCTCGTCCTCCGATTTGGTGGGTGGGGTGTTATGGTTTCCAATGGCAAGGAAACATCAGAAGCATAGAATAAACGGACAAGCTCTCGGGTGATGGAAACTAGAGCTGACCGCGATGCTAAACCTACACACCACACTAGAAGTAGCCAGGGGGCATTCCTGCGTTGTCTCTAGATGCCGCGCGCCAGCCGGAGAACTAACTACCCCTGGTAGAAGAAAACACAGTCCTGGCTTGCCTCCAGAGAATGTCCCCACAGGAGATAGCAGCCCCCCACATATAATAACGGTGAGAGCAGATGAAAAGACACACGTAGTATGAAAGCAGATTTAGCACAGAGAGGCCCGCTAACTAAATAGCAGAAAGATACAACAGAGGACTTTGCGGTCAGCTGCAAAACCCTTCAAAACACCATCCTGAAATTACCTTAACTCATGTGACAACTCATGCCACTGGAGTGGTAATTTCAGCCCAACAAGAGCTTCCAGCTGCAGAGATTCACATAAGTGCAAACTGGACAAAACATACAAAAATAGACTTAAGGACTAAAGTGTCCAACTTAGCTGAGCAGAAAACTGGGAGCAGGAACATGCAACAGAATCACTCTGGATACATTGATGGCCAGCATTAGAATGACTGAGGAGCAAGGTTAAATAGGATACTCCCACATCCTGATAGGAACAGGTGAACTGAGAAGGCAAAGCTTGCAGGACACCAGTACCACAAGAGACCACCGGGGGAGCCCACGAACCGAATCACAACAGTGGGGACCCTCGGCCTCCGATTTGGTGGGCGGGGACCGGCCTCCGATTTGGTGGGCGGGGACCCTCGGCCTCCGATTTGGTGGGCGGGGACCCTCGACCTCCGATTTGGTGGGCGGGGACCCTCGGCCTCCGCTTTGGTGGGCGGGGCCCCTCGGCCTCCGATTTGGTGGGCGGGCTCCCTCTGCCTCTGATTTGGTGGGCGGGGACCCTCGGCCTCCGATTTGGTGGGTGGGGTCTCTCTGCCTCCGCTTTGGTGGGCGGGGCCGCTCGGCCTTCGATTTGGTGGGCGGGGCTCCTCGGCCTCCGATTTGGTGGGCGGGCTCCCTCTGCCTCCGATTTGGTTGGCGGGGCCCCACGGCCTCCGATTTGGTGGGTGGGGTCTCTCTGCCTCCGCTTTGGTGGGCGGGGCCGCTCGGCCTTCGATTTGGTGGGCGGGGCTCCTCGGCCTCCGATTTGGTGGGCGGGGTCCCTCTGCCTCCGCTTTGGTGGGCGGGGCCACTCGGCCTTCGATTTGGTGGGTGGGGACCCCCGGCCTCCGATTTGGTGGGTGGGGACCCTCGGCCTCCGATTTGGTGGGCGGGGACCCTCGGCCTCCGATTTGGTAGGCGGGGCCCCTCGGCCTCCGATTTGGTGGGCGGGGACCCTCGGCCTCCGATTTGGTGGGCGGGGACCCTCGGCCTCCGATTTGGTGGGCGGGGACCCTCGGCCTCCGATTTGGTGGGCGGGGCCCCTCGGCCTCTGATTTGGTGGGCGGGGCCCCTCGGCCTCCGATGTGGTGGGCGGCGCCCCTCGGCCTCCGCTGTGGTGGGCGGGGCCGGGCCCCTCGGCCTCCGCTTTGGTGGACGGGGCCGCTCGGCCTACGATTTGTTGGGCGGGGCTCCTCGGCCTCCGATTTGGTTGGCGGGGCCCCTCTGCCTCCGATTTGGTTGGCGGGGCCCCTTATCCTCCGATTTGGTAGGCGGGGACCCTCGGCCTCCGATTTGGTGGGCGGGGACCCTCGGCCTCCGATTTGGTGGGCGGGGCCCCTCGGCCTCCGATGTGGTGGGCGGGGCCAGGCCCCTCGGCCTTCGCTTTGGTGGGCGGGGCCGCTCGGCCTTCGATTTGGTGGGCGGGGCTCCTCGGCCTCCGATTTGGTTGGCGAAGCCCCTCGGCCTCCGATTTGGTTGGCGGGGCCCCTCGGCCTCCGATTTGGTGGGCGGGGACTCTCGGCCTCCGATTTGGTGGGCGGGGACCCTCGACCTCCGATTTGGTGGGCGGGGACCCTCGGCCTCCGATTTGGTGGGCGGGGACCCTCGGCCTCCGATTTGGTGGTCGGGGACCCTCGGCCTCCGATTTGGTGGGCGGGGCCCCTCGGCCTCCGATTTGGTGGGCGGGGTCCCTCTGCCTCCGATTTGGTGTGCGGGGACCCTCGGCCTCCGCTTTCGTGGGCGGGGCCCCTCGACCTTCGATTTGGTGGGCGGGGCTCCTCGGCCTCCGATTTGGTGGGCGGGGCTCCTCGGCCTCCGATTTTGTTGGTGGGGCCCCTCGGCCTCCAATTTGGTGGGCGGGGACCCTCGGCCTCCGATTTGGTGGGCGGGGACCCTCGGCCTCCGATTTGGTGGGCGGGGACCCTCGGCCTCCGCTTTGGTGGGTGGGGCCTGTCGGCCTCCGCTTTGGTGGGTGGGGCCCGTCGGCCTCCGCTTTGGTGGGTGGGGCCCGTCGGCCTCCGATTTGGTGGGCGGGGCCCCTCGGCCTCCGATTTGGATGGTGTGGACCCTCGGCCTCCGATTTGGTGGACGGGGACCCTCGGCCTCCGATTTGGTGGGCGGGGCCCCTCGGCCTCCGATGTGGAGGGCGGGGACCCCCGGCCTCTGATTTGGTGGGCGGGGCTCCTCGGCCTCCGATTTGGTGGGCGGGGACCCTCGGCCTCCGATTTGGTGGGCGGGGACCCTCGGCCTCCGATTTGGTAGGCGGGGCCCCTCGGCCTCCGATTTGTTGGGCGGGGCCCCTCGGCCTCCGATTTGGTGGGCGGGGACCCTCGGCCTCCGATTTGGTGGGCGGGGACCCTCGGCCTCCGATTTGGTGGGCGGGGCCCCTCGGCCTCCGATTTGGTGGGCGGGGCCCCTCGGCCTCCGATGTGGTGGTCGGGGCCCCTCGGCCTCTGCTTTGGTGGGCGGGGCCGGGCCCCTCGGCCTCCGCTTTGGTGGGCGGGGCCGCTCGGCCTTCGATTTGGTGGGCGGGGCTCCTCGGCCTCCAATTTGGTTGGCGGGGCCCCTCGGCCTCCAATTTGGTTGGCGGGGCCCCTCGGCCTCCAATTTGGTGTGTGCTCTGCCTGGGGCCACTGTGCTCTGCCTGGGGCCCCATATGCTGCCTGGGGCCCCTGTGCTCTGCCTGGGGCCCCATATGTTGCCTGGGGCCCCTGTGCTCTGCCTGGGGCCCCTGTGCTCTGCCTGGGGCCCCATGTTCTGCCTGGGGCCCCTGTGCTCTGCCTGGGGCCACTGTGCTCTGCCTGGGTGTAGGACACTGGTGACGTCACTTATCTCCGGACATTAGCTCCGGACATTAGCTCCGGACATTAGCTCCGGACATTATCTCTGGACCTTATCTCCGGACAAAGCCACGGAAGTTGGCATAAATTGCAGGAAGTAGTATTCTAGGCAATTATATATTAGATACTTAAAAATCTGTAGACCGTACAGCAAAAATAATAATAGCCTGATAGGCACCCCTGGGATTCCAACACAAATTGAAGGTGTACACCCTAGTACGAAAATCAAAATAAGGGGCACGGGGACATTACAATGTTACTTACCCTGTTCTGTCCCTAAAACAACTCTGCCTTACGCGGAGGTTGGCATTATATAATGCGCAATTGGCACCCCCACTCACCGAAGGTTGGCCATATAGTACCCTGAGGTTACGCAATTATTCCACATCTGATATATTAACCCTTACATCCAATAAAGACCAATCAAAATTCAAAGAGATTATTTTAAACAGTCCATTAATATGAACATGCGTTTTTTCATGGAAAATGGAAGTAAACACAAAAAATGACAAAGAATTAGGCCTCTCTTAGTGGCTACTAAGAACATAACATTTGTAACAACCTTGAACAGGAGGACTTTTTGGTTACCCTTTTCCGTTATCATAATTAATTTTTTAGCATTGCAGCACATCCAAAAGCCATGTACGGACAGGAGAAGGGTATGGTAATTATAATCAGCATGATCTGAGTTATGAGGACACAGGTATGTGATGCTCTTGTGTAAAGAACCTCATAATGATTACAGTTAAAAGGAGGCATAAAGCTGGATGGCCACAGTCAAGGGACAGCACAAATTGATTTATAGTAAACAACAATGAAATACATGTCTCGTTTTTAACTGTCGACATTTGAAAGAATATCTAGTGAAGTCTGTAATGTTGCCCTGTGGGTTTCTCTCAGAAAGAATGTTTTCATTTCTCCCCATAACGTTTGTAGAGATTACAATATTGGCGGTAACTTGTTCCTTATAAGAAGGTCTCTCAGGTGTTCCACATTTGTATATATTTTACTTTGAAAAAAAAAGTAATCCATTTAGTTTTTATAATACATAATTTGCCAACATGTTATATTACTTGTTATACATACTAGTTTTATAAAGTCATGTTTTGTTTCAGCTAAATGAAACCCAGTCTAAGCCTGTAGATAATGTAGGAATGTCCTGTAAGATGTTGTTCCAGAGATAAGATATTCTTACAGAAACGTCCAAGTCTTTTATGACAATGATCTTTGAAAACTTAAATTATTAAAGTTTGCCATATTTAATTATTTCTGGTGTACAACATTTTTTGCTTTGAGCAAGTACAGAAAGCCAAAGGCTGTTAATTTTAATATTGCACCCTTTCTAACCACGGCAGATCCCTCTCAAAAATTCATAGGGAAGCATAAGCATTTTATATCTTATATTATATTTTATCTCTGTCTATGTCTTGGAAGATGAAAGCTTTTGTCTGAAATTCAGACTTTCATACCAGCTGGTGGAGAATGCGGGCAGGAGTCTTGATTCTCTTGGTAGATCAACCAAAATAGGAAAAACTCCAGGACAGATGAAAACGGCCACAGGTGAGATGTCTCACCAGTCTCTCCTCCTGCTTTGCGGGTCTTTTTGGGGGGGCTTTAGCTACAGGATTTATTACCTCCTCTCTCACAGGTGACTTTACCTTTCCCTTAAATGTTTGTACAAATATAAGTCAAACTGCACAATATGCGCCATTTCTTACACCAAAGAAGCCAAGTAGCCAGACATGAACACTAGAAGGTATTTAAACAAAATATATCCTTTATTGAGCAATATAAAAAAATAAACATACAAACAATAAGATAAAAACAGTTGTCTCTTGTGTAAGGAACGCTATACAGTACAGACCCGGTGTATAGAATTGTAGTAACCAGGTGCACCTATATAACGTAGTAAGTGTTAAATTTTGTACAATTGTGGATTATTGGTTTTGTCTTATGCCACTGGTTGCAAAATGTGAAGTTGGGACCTCCATACTGTGGCTTTCACAGACAAGCAAAGAACGTGTCCCAAGACTGTGTTTAGAAAATCAGTTCCAGGCACAGTGTACTAACTGTTTGACCATCAACAGTTATTCTTTGCGAGCAAACTTTTAGCATGGTTAAGCTAGGGCATATTTGGTCTCCAAGGTAGATTGGTACTCCAGAGAAAATGGAAGAATCACCTGGTTACTTGGTTGTTCACATAAAAAAAATAAAAGAGGGCATGGGAAATAACTGGTATACGTTCGTGGCAAAAGTCCCAGAATAGGTCTAGGACCGCAGGTGTCAAAATTAATGAAGCTGCCTCTGTACATCCACCTATCACTAGGAGTAAAGAAGGTGTTTTACACTCGGGAGTAGTGAGATGTCTTTAGACTGTACTCGTACTACCGAAGGAAAAAGCAGACGGAAATACTGAAGATGAAAGGGTTAAGTTAGCTAATGGAGCATTTCTGTAACTGCATAGGAGAACCCGCAAGCTAGGAATTACACTTGATGAGGGTCTCATTCAAGACAGGTAATATATGAAGTTTCTACAAAAAACAGCTATAACAATTCCCAGAGTTCTAGAGTGAACACCAGAAACATCACTTGCCAAATTGGCTGTACAACAATTGACTGGGAAAAAGGGTGGAGGATACTGAATTAAGTATATTTTAGTAAAATAGCAGTCCCTCGAAAGCACCTTTTATACTGGTCAAGTATTAATTGCTTTAATAGAAAGAGTTGGTGCCATATTTATCCAGAACCAGAGAGCCTCATGGTTGACCAGTGAACTAAGGGCCATAAGGAAAAAACTCCTCCTCCTTGATAAAACACATATGGTTTTGAAAAATACTGTATGCATCTGCCACAACCCCAACTGCACAGACCTGACTGTAGTACTTGGGACACTTTTTGGCATAGCAGATTATCACCCCTTAATGGATTTAAAGGGTTGGGTGGCAGGTGAACAAGTAGACCCTAAAACACGTTGACAAGGATAGAGACACCATGTCACAAGATAGGAGAGATTTTCCCACTATTTCCCATCATATCAGGTTATTCAGGGACAGTATCTGAATTCACTGACACATGAGGATCCTAAAGAAATAGACAAACAGCAGCCATGTGTGTAGCAGCATATACTGTACAACCAGGGTGACTGCTAGCGACAATGAGACCGTGAGCATTGCCCAAGAGCGTGAAGCGTTACTGTATCACTACTCACTTTCTCAGGGCTAGACTGAAATGAGCTAACCTTTCGGTTTTTCATCAATGAGTCAACTTTTTCTGTGTAGTGAGCAGATGAGTAGTGAACAGTAATACAATGTGACCTGGCCTCTAACCTATCCATAACTGGCACGCACGTGCCTGGGGTTGGCATCGATACAATGGTAATCTTGTTTACAGAGACATAACAGCTGCCTCCACAAATAGCAGTGTTTCTTCTCAGTGATATGGTGTTACCTAATTTACTGAGATGAGATTTACTCTATACATTAAATTTTCACATTGTGTGCAAACATTGCGTGCAAACATTGTGTGCAAAAAAGCATTGTATGCTTTTAAAATATAAAAAAAATCCCCCAAAACATGCAGAGGAGTTTGAGAACTTTACCCAGTTGGCTGCCTCATATTTCCTCATGACTGTCAGCGCTCCAGACACAGAATTAGGTGCAGTACAAGAATGCACTAGAAAATTTCAGTCAGACTTAGGACCACTGACAATACTTTTGTTGGTATCATAGAGATTTATGCTCATACCACAGGAGAAGACGTGTGTCAACTCCTTGTTGAACAGAATGTAAATCAGCATGCCTCCTACCCAGATCGCTGGTCATCTGCATCGGCAGCAGGACACAGCCCTTAGGAGAAGGCACCGGTGTTCCTCTCCGACTCAATTGGAGAATAAACTACTGGAATACTGCTGATTGGCATCTGTTGGCTCCCCGTACCTGGCTGTGATGAGACATGGTTTGATGTGTGGCTCAAAAGGATGAATGATTGAACTGATATAGCATTATTGATTTCCTCCTGGATTCACCTCTGTTGCAGCTGCCAAATGTCAATCTTGTCTAATATGCCTAAAATTTATTGCTAAAAACTTGTATGTAAACAGTCTATAACAGTGATTTTAGCAAATGTTTCTGAGGAGCTTTTACAACTATCAAAGTGTGAATTGCATGAGTATGAGAGAACTGTATGTGTGTGAGGATGTCATTTGTAGGTAGGAACAAGATTAAAAAAAGCCCAAGCTTCTGTAGAAGTTACTGTATCAAGTTGTTAATAGATTGGGGGTACCAGATATAATTTATAGTAACCAAAGCACACATTTCATTGGGCAAATAATACAGATATGCTATGTGAAATTTTCAACAAACAGCGATAAGGTTAAATGAAATAATTTAATTCTAAAAAAAAAAAGTCTACAATTTATGAACAAGCAGAGTTAGAAAATGGACTCTTTGAGTTTGGCACTTACTTCTTCGCAGAACACAACCCAGGATCATGACACCGGCTGAGATACTCTTTGAGGAAGTTCTTAAGACTGGATTATATCTTCTTCATGTCTCTGAATATCTTTGGATCATGGGAATTTGATTGATTTTTTTGTGCTGTTACATTAGACACTAACTGATTTACAAAAGCAGGTGTTTACATCTGGACCTGGACTCAACTGTGTCTCCAACTGATGATTGGGAATAGTTGAAAGACACCTGGATATCTGCAGCCTTGATGGGTAAGACTTTACTAGATGTGCAGGCTAGACAAGCCAAAAGGCAAGACCACCTGGATCCAAGCTTCCCACTGCAAAACAGATCACCCCCTTGGCTGCTCAGAGGCCCCCTCAGACCAGAAACCTGCCATATGGAAAAATTAACTCATTTCTTGATCTAATTAATGTGGAGGTAGTGGGATCATAAAAACATCCAGCATCTCTGACAGCGTGGGACCCACACTCCAAACAGAGACACAAAGTTATTACCCAGTGAACAATGTTTTAGATCCCATCATAACTGGTTGCCTTCTGGAATAAAAGAGTAGGATTGGGTTATCTGGTAGCCTTCCATCAGGTGAACTTTAGAGTCTCCCTGCTTAATTTTATTAAACTGCACTCCATCGCCATGTTGAAAGTAAGATACCTAAACCTATTTGACTATTGAGTGTGTAACCAAGTGTCAATCTTTGCTGTTTGAAGGCATCCCATGAAAGGGGTTCCCTAGTGTTATTTTGAAATGCTTTTTTATTTGTATAATAAAATTCTTTTACTAGAAATTTTATTTGGTCATAGAAGAATAAAGATGTTTTATGTAGCCAATTTTTTATTTGAGTTGGGTTTTAACATTAGGCTTCAAAGTCACTATAGAGCTATAGATGAATGTCCTGATATTTGTTGCACATTAATCATGTACTAGAATAAGTTAGATGACACATTGTTTTCATCATTTTGGCAGAAACACAACACATATTCTTTATCATTTCACTAGCTGAAGAGCCCAGCCTTTCTTGGGCATAGTAACTAGCTGTGGTTAGTTATAACAAATTTTAATGATTATATTGCACATAAAAACATTTCACATTATATATTCAACACTACAGATTTGCAGCACACATTATTTAAATGATTACCCAAGTATTGATAGCATTTTATTTTCAACTCATTCAAGAGCCTTTTGATAAACAACATTTTTTGTTTTCCTTCCGGAGCAAAGATGCACAGATTTTTGGCAGTTCCAACTCTTGAACAGGCCACGTAAAGTTGACTATGAGAAAAGCATGGAGATTGCAAATCAATCCCTACTACTTTCAATGACTGAGCCTTGTTAATGGAAATTGCACATGCCAGTCAAACTGGAAACCGGAGGTGATACTATCTGCTGAGCTGTGTATCTAATCCTATCCTGAGTGATACTGTGTGCTGAGATGTGTATCTAATCCTATCCTATGTATTACTGTCTGCTGAACTGCGTATCTAATCATATTCTGTGTGTTACTGTATGCTGAGCTGTGTTTCTAATCATATGCTGTGTGATACAGTCTGCTGAGCTATGTACGTAAACATATCCTGTGTGTTTCTGTCTCCTGAGCTGTGTATCTAATCCTATCCTGTGTTAGGGCTAGCAGAACACACCGAGTATAGGTAGGAAGCAACAAGGTGCGTTTGCAGCCCAGGTGTTGTGAATTCTGCATTTGGGTTCCCTCCGGTGGTAGTAGGTGGTAATGCAGTGGTCCCTGGGTTGCAGTCCTGGTCAGGTGTGTCTGCTGATTGCAGTTCTGACTGGGGTATTTAGGTGTGCAGGATTCATTAGTCCTTGCCAGTTGTCAATTGTTGTTGGGAGGTGTTGGACCTCTCCTGTTCCTCCTGCCTTTCTGCCAAATCAGCAAAGATAAGTGTCTGTTTTTTTTTTCTGTGGCACACATGCTGTGTGCTTCATAATCCAGTGCTATTCTTTTGTGTTTTCTTGTCCAGCTTAGATTGTGTCAGTATTTTCTCAGTCTTGTTGGATTCTCTGGGGTTGCAGATATTCTTTCCACGTCTTTAGTTAGATTGTGGAATTTTTTGTATTATCTGCGGTGGATATTTTTGGAAGGGTTTTTTACTGACCGCCTAGTATTCTGTCCTATCCTTTCCTATTTAGCTAGAGTGGCCTCTTTTGCTAAATCCTGTTTTCAACCTGCGTGTGTCTTTTCTTCTCCTACTCACAGTCATTATTCGTGGGGGGCTGCCTATCCTTTGGGGTTCTGCTCTGAGGCAAGGTAGTATTCCTATTTCCATCTATAGGGGTATTTAGTCCTCCGGCTGTGTCGATTTGTCTAGGGTTTTGTTAGGCACACCCCACGGCTACTTCTAGTTGCGGTGTTAAGTTCAGGATTTGTGGTCAGTACAGTTTCCACCTACTCCAGAGAAAGTTTCATGCGGCTCCAAGGTCACCGGATCACAACAGTACAACTGGCCCATAATGAGTTAAATGCATCTCAGAAGAAGGGAAAAAGGTGTTGAGACATTTTTTTTCTGCAGCCTGCTTTGTCTTTTCTTCCCTCTTTATCTATGGGTGGCTGAGGAGTCTTGTGCTAGCATGGATGTTCAGGAATTAGCTTCTCGTGTAGACCAGCTTGCTGCTAGGGTACAGGGTAATTCTGATTATATTGTTCAGACTCCTGTTTTAGAGCCGAAGATTCTACTCCTGATTTGTTTTTTGGTGACAGGTCCAAATTTTTGAGTTTTAAAAACAATTGTAAACTGTTTTTTGCTCTGAGACCTCAATCCTCTGGTGATTCCATTCAGCAGGTTAAAATCGTCATCTCCCTGCTGCATGGCGATCCACAGGATTGGGCATTTTCCCTGGAATCTGGGAATCCGGCCTTGTTTAATGTAGATTCCTTTTTTCAGGCTTTAGGATTATTATATGATGAACCGAATTCTGTGGATCAAGCGGATAAGACCTTGTTGGCCCTGTCTCAGGGTCAAGAGGCGGCAGAATTGTATTGTCAGAAATTTAGAAAATGGTCTGTGTTGACTAAATGGAATGATGATGCTTTGGTGGCAATTTTCAGAAAGGGTCTTTCTGAATCCGTTAAAGATGTTATGGTGGGGTTTCCCACGCCTTCCGGTCTGAGTGATTCTATGTCTCTGGCCATTCAGATTGATCGGCGCTTGCGGGAGTGTCGAGCTGTATGCGCTGTGGCATCGTCCTTAGAGCAAAGTCCTGAGCCAATGCAGTGTGATAGGATTTTGTCTAGAACGGAACGACAAAGATTCAGACGTCAGAATAGGTTGTGTTATTATTGTGGCGATGCTTCTCATGTCATTTCAGTCTGCCCTAAGCGGACAAAAAGGATCGCTAGTTCATTTACCATCAGTACTGTACAACCTAAATTTCTGTTATCGGTGTCCTTGATCTGCTCATTGTCATCATTTTCTGTCATGGCGTTTGTGGATTCAGGCGCCGCCTTGAACTTAATGGATTTTGAGTTTGCCAGGCGTTGTGGTTTTCCCTTGCAGCCTTTGCAGAACCCTATTCCTTTAAGGGGGATTGATGCTACACCTTTGGCTAAAAATAAACCCCAGTTTTGGACACAGGTGACCATGCACATGGCGCCAGCCCATCAGGAAGATTGTCGATTTCTGGTGTTGCATAATTTGCATGATGTTATCGTGCTGGGTTTTCCGTGGTTGCAGGTACATAATCCTGTGTTGGATTGGAAGTCTATGTCTGTGACTAGTTGGGGTTGTCAGGGGGTTCATAATGATGTTCCTTTGATGTCAATCTCCTCTTCTTCCTCTTCTGAAATTCCAGAGTTTTTGTCAGATTTTTAGGATGTATTTGATGAGCCCAAGTCCAGTTCCCTTCCACCGCACAGGGACTGTGATTGTGCGATTGACTTGATTCCAGGCAGTAAGTTTTCTAAGGGACAACTTTTCAACCTGTCTGTGCCTGAACATACCGCCATGCGGAGTTATGTTAAGGAGTCTTTGGAGAAAGGGCATATTCGGCCATCTTCTTCACTGTTGGGAGCAGGTTTTTTTTTGTTGCTAAGAAGGATGGCTCCTTGAGACCTTGTATTGATTATCGCCTCTTGAATAAGATCACGGTCAAGTTTTCAATACCCTTTACCTTTGCTTTCCGACTTGTTTGCTAGGATTAAGGGGGCTAGTTGGTTTACGAAGATTGACCTTCGGGGGGCATATAATCTTGTTCGTATTAAGCAGGGTGATGAATGGAAAACTGCGTTTAATACGCCAGAAAGCCATTTTGAATACCTGGTGATGCCATTCGGGCTCACTAATGCTCCATCTGTTTTTCAATCCTTCATGCATGATATCTTCCGGACTTTTATTGATAAATTCTTGATTGTATATTTGGACGATATTTTGATTTTTTCCGATGATTGGGAGTCTCATGTGGAACAGGTCAGGATGGTATTTCAGATCCTTCGTGACAATGCTTTGTTTGTGAAGGGGTCTAAGTGTCTCTTTGGGGTGCAGAAGGTTTCTTTTTTGGGCTTTATCTTTTCTCCTTCATCTATGGAGATGGATCCGGTTAAGGTTCAGTCCATTCATGATTGGATTCAACCCACATCCGTGAAGAGCCTTCAGAAATTTTTGGGTTTTGCAAATTTTTATCACCGTTTCATTGCTAACTTCTCCAGCGTGGTTAAACCCTTGACCGATTTGACGAAGAAAGGCGCTGATGTGGCGAATTGGTCCTCTGCGGCTGTCTCTGCCTTTCAGGAGCTTAAACACCGATTTACTTCTGCTCCGGTGTTGCGCCAACCGGATGTTTCTCTTCCGTTTCAGGTTGAGATTGACGCTTCTGAGATTGGGGCAGGGGCCGTTTTGCCTCAGAGGGATTCTGTTGGTTCCTTGATGAAACCATGTGCCTTCGTCTCCCGCAAGTTTTTGCCTGCTGAACGCAATTATGATGTCGGCAATCGGGAGTTGTTGGCTATGAAGTGGGCATTTGAGGAGTGGCGACATTGGCTTGAGGGAGCTAAGCACCGTATTGTGGTCCTGACCGATCATAAGAATCTGATTTACCTCGAGTCTGCCAAACGGCTGAGTCCTAGACAGGCTCGATGGTCCTTGTTTTTTTCCCGTTTTGGTTTTGTGATTTCGTATCTTCCGGGTTCTAAGAATATTAAGGCTGATGCCCTTTCTAGGAGTTTTTTGCCTGATTCTCCTGAGGTCCTTGAACCAGTCGGCATTCTGAAAGAAGGGGTGGTCCTTTCTGCCATTTCCACTGATTTACGGCGGGTTCTTCAGGAATTTCAGGCTGATAGACCTGACCGCTGTCCTGTGGGGAAATTGTTTGTTCCTGATAGATGGACTAGTAGAGTGATTTCTGAGGTTCACTGTTCTGTGTTGGCTGGTCATCCTGGTATTTTTGGTACCAGAGATTTGGTTGGTAGGTCCTTTTGGTGGCCTTCTTTGTCACGTGATGTGCGCTCTTTTGTGCAGTCCTGTGGGACTTGTGCGCGGGCCAAGCCTTGTTGTTCCCGTGCTAGTGGGTTACTTTTGCCATTGCCGGTCTGTTGTGATTCGGTTCGTGGGCTCCCCCGGTGGTCTCTTGTGGTACTGGTGTCCTGCAAGCTTTGCCTTCTCAGTTCACCTGTTCCTATCAGGATGTGGGAGTATCCTATTTAACCTTGCTCCTCAGTCATTCTAATGCTGGCCATCAATGTATCCAGAGTGATTCTGTTGCATGTTCCTGCTCCCAGTTTTCTGCTCAGCTAAGTTGGACACTTTAGTCCTTAAGTCTATTTTTGTATGTTTTGTCCAGTTTGCACTTATGTGAATCTCTGCAGCTGGAAGCTCTTGTTGGGCTGAAATTACCACTCCAGTGGCATGAGTTGTCACATGAGTTAAGGTAATTTCAGGATGGTGTTTTGAAGGGTTTTGCAGCTGACCGCAAAGTCCTCTGTTGTATCTTTCTGCTATTTAGTTAGCGGGCCTCTCTGTGCTAAATCTGCTTTCATACTACGTGTGTCTTTTCATCTGCTCTCACCGTTATTATATGTGGGGGGCTGCTATCTCCTGTGGGGACATTCTCTGGAAGCAAGCCAGGACTGTGTTTTCTTCTACCGGGGGTAGTTAGTTCTCCGGCTGGCGCGCGGCATCTAGAGACAACGCAGGAATGCCCCCTGGCTACTTCTAGTGTGGTGTGTAGGTTTAGCATCGCGGTCAGCTCTAGTTTCCATCACCCGAGAGCTTGTCCGTTTATTCTATGCTTCTGATGTTTCCTTGCCATTGGAAACCATAACAGTATGGCCAGCCCAAATGTTTAATCTATAGGCTGAAGCAGGAGAGAAAAGGAACTGTGTGAAACCTTTTTTTTTTTTTTTTTTCCTTCCTCTGAAGTTGCACTCCAGCTCTAATTGCAGTCTCCTGTTTTCCTCTCCTCTTAACCCCTGAATGGCTCAGACTTTATCTGTTGAAATATGGATCCCCAGAGTCTGGCTACCAATTTGAATAATCTTGCCTCTAAAGTTCAGAATATACAAGATTTTTTGTTACATGCTCCTCGGTCTGAACCTAAAATTCCTATACCGGAGTTTTTTTCTGGAGATCGATCTTGTTTTCTAAATTTTAAATACAATTGTAAATTGTTTCTTTCGCTGAGATCTCATTCTGCTGGAGATCCTGCCCAGCAAGTAAAAATTGTTATTTCTTTACTGCGGGGTGACCCCCAAAATTGGGCATTTTCATTGGCACCAGGGGATCCTGCGTTGCTCAATGTGGATGCATTTTTTCTGGCTTTGGGGTTGCTTTATGAGGAACCAAATTTGGAGATTCAGGCTGAGAAAGCCCTAATAGCCCTCTCTCAGGGGCAAGATGAAGCCGAAATATATTGCCAAAAATTTTGAAAATGGTCTGTGCTTACTCAGTGGAATGAGTGCGCTCTGGCGGCAATTTTCAGAGAAGGTCTCTCTGATGCTGTAAAAGACGTCATGGTGGGGTTTCCTGCGCCTACTGGTCTGAATGAGTCCATGACAATGGCAATTCAGATTGATCGGCGTTTACGGGAACGCAAACCTGTGCACCAGTTGGCGGTGTCTTCTGAAGAGGCACCACAGAGTATGCAATGTGATAGCTTTCTGTCCAGAAGCGAACGACAGATTTATAGGCGCAAAAATCATTTGTGCTTCTATTGTGGAAATTCTACTCATGTTATATCAGCATGCTCTAAACGAACAAAGAAAGTTGATAAATCCTCTGCTATTGGCACTTTGCAGTCCAAGTTTATTTTGTCTGTAACTCTAATTTGTTCGTTATCTTCTATTGTTGCGGATGCGTATGTGGATTCTGGCGCCGCTTTGAGTCTTATGGATTGGTCCTTTGCCAGGCGCTGTGGGTTTGATCTAGAGCCTCTGGAAGTTCCTATACCTTTAAAGGGTATTGATTCTACACCATTGGCTAGTAATAAACCACAATACTGGACACAAGTGACTATGCGTATGACTCCAGACCATCAAGAGGTGATTTGCTTCCTTGTACTGTATAATCTACATGATGTGTTGGTGCTGGGATTGCCATGGTTGCAAACTCATAACCCAGTCCTTGACTGGAAAACAATGTCTGTACTAAGCTGGGGATGTCAGGGAAATCATGGGGACACATCTTTGGTCTCCATTGCTTCATCTATTCCCTCTGAAATTCCTGAGTTTTTGTCTGATTATCGTGAGGTTTTTGAGGAATCTACTCTTAATTCTCTTCCTCCTCACAGAGATTGCGATTGCGCCATAGATTTGATCCCTGGCAGTAAATTTCCTAAGGGTCGTCTATTCAATCTGTCTGTACCTGAACATGCTGCCATGCGAGAGTATATTAGGGAGTCCTTGGAAAAGGGACATATTCGTCCTTCTTCGTCTCCTCTTGGAGCGGGGTTCTTTTTCGTAGCTAAAAGCGATGGTTCTTTGAGACCTTGTATTGATTATAGACTCTTGAATAAGATCACAGTCAAGTATCAGTATCCTTTGCCATTGCTGACAGATTTATTTGCTCGCATTGAGGGGGCGAAGTGGTTCTCTAAGATTGATCTTCGCGGTGCGTATAATTTGGTGCGAATTAAGCAGGGGGATGAGTGGAAAACCGCATTTAATACGCCCG
This sequence comes from Ranitomeya variabilis, assembly GCF_051348905.1. Classification (NCBI taxonomy): domain Eukaryota; kingdom Metazoa; phylum Chordata; class Amphibia; order Anura; family Dendrobatidae; genus Ranitomeya; species Ranitomeya variabilis. The sequence goes on along the minus strand of NC_135239.1, from coordinate 93,386,654 downwards.
AGGGCCATTTTGAGTATTTGGTGATGCCTTTTGGTCTGTCAAATGCCCCTTCGGTCTTTCAGTCTTTTATGCACAATATTTTCCGTGAATATCTGGATAAATTTATGATTGTGTATTTGGACGATATCTTGATTTTTTCGGATGACTGGGAATCTCATGTTCAACAAGTTAGGAGGGTTTTTCAGGTTTTGCAGACCAATTCTCTGTTTGTTAAAGGTTCAAAGTGTGTTTTTGGGGTTCAGAAGATTTCTTTTTTGGGGTACATTTTTTCCCCCTCTTCTATTGAGATGGATCCTGTGAAGGTTCGGGCTATTTGTGACTGGACGCAACCGACTTCTCTTAAGGGCCTTCAGAAATTTTTGGGCTTTGCTAACTTTTATCGTCGATTCATAACTGTTTTTTCTAGCGTTGTCAGGCCTTTGACTGATTTGACTAAAAAGGGTGCTGATGTTGCAGATTGGTCTCCTGCTGCTGTGGAGGCCTTTCGGGAGCTTAAGCGCCGTTTTTCTTCTGCTCCGGTGTTGTGCCAGCCTGATGTTTCTCTTCCTTTTCAGGTGGAAGTTGATGCTTCCGAGATCGGAGCGGGGGCGGTTTTGTCGCAGAAAAGTTCAGATTGTTCAGTGATGAGACCTTGTGCGTTCTTTTCTCGAAAATTTTCACCCGCCGAGCGAAATTATGACGTCGGTAATCGGGAGCTTTTGGCGATGAAGTGGGCATTCGAGGAGTGGCGTCATTGGCTTGAGGGTGCTAAACATCAGGTGGTGGTCTTGACTGATCACAAAAATTTGATTTATCTTGAGTCGGCCAGACGTCTGAATCTTAGACAGGCGCGCTGGTCGTTGTTTTTCTCCCGGTTTAATTTTGTGGTTTCGTATCTGCCAGGTACTAAGAATGTGAAGGCGGATGCCCTTTCTAGGAGTTTTGAACCTGATTCCCCTGGTGATTCTAAACCTACGGGTATACTTAAGGATGGGGTGATATTGTCTGCTGTCTTCCCAGACCTGCGACGTGCTTTACAAGAGTTTCAGGCGGATCGGCCTGATCGTTGTCCGCCTGGTAGATTGTTTGTGCCGGATGAGTGGACCAATAGAGTCATCTCGGAGGTTCATTCTTCTGCGTTGGCAGGTCATCCGGGAATTTTTGGTACCAGAGATTTGGTGGCTAGGTCCTTCTGGTGGCCTTCCCTGTCTCGGGACGTGCGTACTTTTGTGCAGTCTTGCGATGTTTGTGCTCGGGCCAAGCCTTGTTGTTCTCGGGCTAGTGGGTTGTTGTTGCCCTTGCCTGTTCCTAAGAGGCCTTGGACACACATCTCTATGGATTTTATTTCTGATCTCCCTGTTTCTCAGAAGATGTCCGTCATTTGGGTGGTGTGTGACCGCTTTTCTAAGATGGTTCATTTGGTGCCCTTGCCCAAGCTGCCTTCCTCATCTGAGTTGGTGCCCCTGTTTTTTCAGAATGTGGTTCAGCTGCATGGTATTCCGGAGAATATCGTTTCCGACAGGGGATCCCAGTTTGTGTCCAGATTTTGGCGGGCGTTTTGTGCCAGGATGGGCATTGATTTGTCTTTTTCATCTGCATTTCATCCCCAGACAAATGGCCAGACGGAACGTACTAATCAGACCTTGGAGACTTATTTGAGGTGTTTCGTGTCTGCTGATCAGGATGACTGGGTCTCCTTTTTGCCGTTGGCTGAGTTTGCCCTTAATAATCGGGCCAGTTCTGCCACTTTGGTCTCCCCTTTCTTTTGCAATTCGGGGTTCCATCCTCGTTTTTCATCTGGTCAGGTGGAGTCTTCGGATTGTCCTGGAGTGGATACCATGGTGGATAGGTTGCATCGTATTTGGGGGCAGGTGGTGGACAATTTGGAGTTGTCCCAGGAGAAGACTCAACGTTTTGCTAATCGCCATCGTCGTGTTGGTCCTCGTCTTCGTGTTGGGGACTTGGTGTGGTTGTCCTCCCGTTTTGTCCCTATGAGGGTCTCTTCTCCTAAGTTTAAGCCTCAGTTCATCGGTCCTTATAAGATTTTGGAAATTCTTAACCCTGTGTCTTTTCGTTTGGACCTCCCAGCATCCTTTGCTATCCATAATGTCTTCCATCGGTCATTATTGCGGAGGTATGAGGTACCACTTGTGCCTTCTGTTGAGCCTCCTGCTCCTGTGCTGGTTGAGGGTGAATTGGAGTACGTGGTGGAGAAAATCTTGGACTCCCGTGTTTCCAGACGGAGACTTCAATATCTGGTGAAATGGAAGGGCTACGGTCAAGAGGATAATTCTTGGGTTACAGCTTCTGATGTTCATGCTTCTGATTTGGTCCGTGCCTTTCATAGGGCTCATCCAGATCTCCCTGGTGGTTCTTGTGAGGGTTCGGTGCCCCCTCCTTAAGGGGGGGGTACTGTTGTGATTCGGTTCGTGGGCTCCCCCGGTGGTCTCTTGTGGTACTGGTGTCCTGCAAGCTTTGCCTTCTCAGTTCACCTGTTCCTATCAGGATGTGGGAGTATCCTATTTAACCTTGCTCCTCAGTCATTCTAATGCTGGCCATCAATGTATCCAGAGTGATTCTGTTGCATGTTCCTGCTCCCAGTTTTCTGCTCAGCTAAGTTGGACACTTTAGTCCTTAAGTCTATTTTTGTATGTTTTGTCCAGTTTGCACTTATGTGAATCTCTGCAGCTGGAAGCTCTTGTTGGGCTGAAATTACCACTCCAGTGGCATGAGTTGTCACATGAGTTAAGGTAATTTCAGGATGGTGTTTTGAAGGGTTTTGCAGCTGACCGCGAAGTCCTCTGTTGTATCTTTCTGCTATTTAGTTAGCGGGCCTCTCTGTGCTAAATCTGCTTTCATACTACGTGTGTCTTTTCATCTGCTCTCACCGTTATTATATGTGGGGGGCTGCTATCTCCTGTGGGGACATTCTCTGGAGGCAAGCCAGGACTGTGTTTTCTTCTACCAGGGGTAGTTAGTTCTCCGGCTGGCGCGCGACATCTAGAGACAACGCAGGAATGCCCCCTGGCTACTTCTAGTGTGGTATGTAGGTTTAGCATCGCGGTCAGCTCTAGTTTCCATCACCCGAGAGCTTGTCCGTTTATTCTATGCTTCTGATGTTTCCTTGCCATTGGAAACCATAACACCGGTCCCTGAGAGGCCCTGGACGCATATTTCTATGGATTTTATTTCTGATCTTCCGGTTTCCCAGAGGATGTCGGTTATCTGGGTTGTTTGTGACCGGTTTTCTAAGATGGTTCATTTGGTGCCTTTGCCTAAATTGCCTTCCTCTTCAGAGTTGGTTCCATTGTTTTTTCAGCATGTGGTTCGTTTGCATGGTATTCCGGAGAATATTGTGTCCGACAGAGGTTCCCAGTTTGTTTCTAGGTTTTGGCGGGCCTTTTGTGCTAGGCTGTGCATTGATTTGTCTTTTTCCTCTGCATTTCATCCTCAGACAAATGGCCAGACCGAGCGAACTAATCAGACTTTGGAGACTTATTTGAGATGCTTTGTGTCTGCTGATCAGGATGATTGGGTGGCCTTTTTGCCATTGGCCGAGTTTGCCCTTAATAATTGGGCTAGTTCGGCTACTTTGGTTTCGTCTTTTTTTTGTAATTTTAGTTTTCATCCTCGTTTTTCTTCTGGGCAGGTTGAGCCTTCTGACTGTCCTGGTGTGGATTCTGTGGATGACAGGTTTCAGCAGATTTGGGCTCATGTGGTGGACAATTTGGTGTTGTCTCAGGAGGAGGCTCAACGTTTTGCTAACTGTCGTCGGTGTGTTGGTTCCCGGCTTCGGGTTGGGGATCTGGTTTGGTTGTCTTCCCGTCATGTTCCTATGAAGGTTTCTTCCCCTAAGTTTAAGCCTCAGTTTATTGGTCCTTATAAGATTTCTGGGATTATTAATCCGGTGTCTTTTCGATTGGCGCTTCCGGCCTCTTTTGCTATCCATAATGTCTTCCATAGATCTTTGTTGCGGAAATATGTGGTGCCCGTTGTTCCCTCTGTTGATCCTCCGGCCCCTGTGTTGGTTGATGGGGAGTTGGAGTATGTGGTTGAGAAGATTTTGGATTCTCGTTTTTTGAGGCGAAGGCTTCAGTACCTTGTCAAATGGAAGGGTTATGGCCAGGAGGATAATTCTTGGGTTTTTGCTTCTGATATCCATGCTGCTGATTTGGTCCGTGCCTTTCATCTGGCTCGTCCTGATCAGCCTGGGGGCGCTGGTGAGGGTTCGCTGACCCCTCCTCAAGGGGGGGTAGTGTTGTGAATTCTGCTTTTGGGTTCCCTCCGGTGGTAGTAGGTGGTAATGCAGTGGCCCCTGGGTTGCAGTCCTGGTCAGGTGTGTCTGCTGATTGCAGTTCTGACTGGGGTATTTAGGTGTGCAGGATTCATTAGTCCTTGCCAGTTGTCAATTGTTGTTGGGAGGTGTTGGACCTCTCCTGTTCCTCCTGCCTTTCTGCCAAATCAGCAAAGATAAGTGTCTGTTTTTTTTTTCTGTGGCACACATGCTGTGTGCTTCATAATTCAGTGCTATTCTTTTGTGTTTTCTTGTCCAGCTTAGATTGTGTCAGTATTTTTTCAGTCTTGTTGGATTCTCTGGGGTTGCAGATATTCTTTCCACGTCTTTAGTTAGATTGTGGAATTTTTTGTATTATCTGCGGTGGATATTTTTGGAAGGGTTTTTTACTGACCGCCCAGTATTCTGTCCTATCCTTTCCTATTTAGCTAGAGTGGCCTCTTTTGCTAAATCCTGTTTTCTACCTGCGTGTGTCTTTTCTTCTCCTACTCACAGTCATTATTCATGGGGGGCTGCCTATCCTTTGGGGTTCTGCTCTGAGGCAAGGTAGTATTCCTATTTCCATCTATAGGGGTATTTAGTCCTCTGGCTGTGTCGAGGTGTCTAGGGTTTTGTTAGGCACACCCCACGGCTACTTCTAGTTGCAGTGTTAGTTCAGGATTTGCGGTCAGTACAGTTTCCACCTACTCCAGAGAAAGTTTCATGCGGCTCCAAGGTCACCAGATCACAACACCTGGGGTCCACCGTGCAGAGATATCTGCTGCAAAGTAATGGCGGATAACCTCTGAACTCACACGTGGGCTAAGCTTCACCCCGTGTGAACTGAAAGTGATCTCTGTTGCCACACAGAGTCGTGCTGTACAAAAAAACTATAGCCCTAACTAAGGTTGTGCTTGCAAGCAAGCCAATGGCTAATTGCCCCCACTGACGCTAACTGCCTGCCTGAGTGTACAGTCCCAGCGTTATAGTCTCACACCACATATATATATAAAGAGTGGTAAAGTATCCACTGGCATAAGCCAAATACGTTTGATACTAGCGCATGGCCGTGTGGCCATGCAAACCTTTTATAGTTGCAGCTCTTTCAGGACCTTCCTGGAGGACCAATAGGAGCTGCTACAGGGCCTGAGCATGTGACTCCCGACCTCCAATGAGAGGTCCTTCCGTTGACATGCTCAGTGTGTGCAAAGCAAGACTTAGTCCCAGAAAAGCCTGCTCGCCGCTGACCAATGCTGGCTACAAAGGGAGAGCCTGGAAAGGCAGCAGTATCCCTTCACACAGTATCAGGTTAAGCCAGATGCTGGGACCCACGTCTCCGCTGAGCAGGCTCCACTGCAGCCGATGTAGAATGGGAGACCAAAGCAGACACAGCTCGAGATTCCCCTAGTGCAGCGGTGGGAACTCGACACCTAACATCCTGTGTGATACTGTCTGCTGAGCTGTGTTTCTAATCCTATCCTGTGTGACACTGTCTGCTGAGCTATGTATCTAATCTTATCCTGTGTGATACTGTCTGCCGAGCTGTGTATCTAATCCTATCCTGTGTGATACTGTGTGCTGAGCTGTGTATTCCTATCCTGTGTGATGCTGTCTGCTGAGCTGTGTATATAATCGTATCCTGTGTGTTACTGTCTGCTGAGCTGTGTATCTAACCTCTCTCATGTGATCTAGACTGCTGAGCTGTGTATCTAATCCTCTCCTGTGTGACACTGTCTGCTAAGTTGTGTATCTAATCCTATCCTGTGTGACACTGTCTGCTAAGTTGTGTATCTAATCCTATCCTGTGTGATACTGACTGCTGAGCTGTGTATCTAATCCTCTCCTGTGTGATATTGTCTGCTGAGCAGTGTATCTAATCCCATCCTGTGTGACACTGTCTGCTAAGTTGTGTATCTAATCCTATCCTGTGTGATACTGACTGCTGAGCTGTGTATCTAATCCTATCCTGTGTGATACTGTCTGCTGAGCCTTGTATCTAATCCTATCCTGTATGATAGTCTGCTGAGCTGTGCATGTAATCCTATGCCGTGTGATACTGTCTGCTGAGCTGTGTATCTAATCCTTTACTGTGTGCTAGGCCAGGTCACACTTGCGAGTGCAATGCGAGAAACTTGCGCGAGTCTCAATATATAAAAACTATATATATATATATTTATATATACATATACTGTAAATATGCAGCCGGGTACTGGGGCGAGTTTCTGGCACTGCAATCACAAGTGTGACCTGGGCCTTAATGTCTGCTGAGCTGTGTATGTAATCCTATCCTGTGTGATACTGTTCGCTGAGTGGGTGGGTCTATTTGGAGTGGGCGTGGCTTGATACACACACACTGTACACTATACTGTAGATTTGTTATACTGCAGATACGTCCTTTGTAACTTAAAGTAGCCTGGCAATATAGTTTTGAAGAAATAGCCAAGAACGCATTTATTTTTTCAGATATGTAAACAATATTATTCCAAAAAAGTAAAAAATGTTCTAGGAGCAATAACTTTACTGGCACAAAATTAAGTCAACTACAGAACATTTTGGTATGGGGTGAATGGGATGATGACCTCTTTGATGACGTAAAATAGATGAAAATGTCGCTATTTCTGCATTGGGAGAATAAATTGCTTTTTGATATGCTATCACCCAGTTTAGTCATTATCTATCATTTTTGCTTTTGCATTGTTACCAAGTGTTGTTCATTGGCTATGGACTTGGGGTTCCTCTGTAAAGGGAGTACTGTGGGCAACATTTTCTATTATTTGATACCAAGTGTGTCTTGTGCATGTCCCATGTCTTAGGCGAACTGAAGACCGCGCACACGAGGTAGATTTAAGGTGGTTTATTGAAGCCTACGCGTTTCAAGAGCTATCTTGCTCTCTTCTTCAGGGCATATAGTACAAAACACAAATATGGGGTATATTTATACAAAAAGGAAGGGGAGGGGCCCCAAGGCCCTTGTACAATGATACATAAACACCTAATAAAACACATATTTAATAACATATAAAAACATTATTCTTTATTATTTATAACCTAGGAACATTATTTGATATAAATAAAAAATAAATTTAAAATATAAAATTTAAAAATGTAAATAGGCCCTGAAAAAAATAAGTAACCTACTGGGTGTTCGAACCGGGGAACTCTGTATAGAATTGTATTGTTTAAGCTATTCTAGTCCTTGCGCCACAGAATACTGGTAAGTTCCTTATCAATTTCTCTTGTGGAGATGAAAACATCTAAAATGTTCTTATGGGCAAAAAAGCAAAATATTGCAAAACGAACAATATATGCCGTTATAAATTACTTAAAAAATTACATGGTGTTATATTTATTATAAATTATATATAGTTATAAAAATATTAAAATTGTTACAACATGAGTGGTACTAGAGCCATCCCATGGGACACAAAGAAAAATTGTTATTTGGAGTGAGGCTTAATGATAGGAACCACACTTCAATTAGAGAATTTATTCAGTCACAATAGGTCTGATATTACATTTAGCCCTTCAGGCTCCAGAGAGTTCAAGGTATATATCCAAAAAACCTCTTTCTTATTAAGTGACTGTGTGCGATTAGGGACATGTGCAGGAACGTGATCAATGGGGTGAACATGAAATAGTGAAGGATTACTATTATGTGAGATGCTGAAGTGTTTGGAAAGACCATGTTTGAGGTAACCTATTTTAATGTTGTGTCGATGAGAATTCATACGGAGGTGAAGTGGTTGTGTTGTCCTGCCAACATATATCTTGTTGCATGGACAAGTAATAATATAAATAACATAGGAGGTGGTGCAGGTGAAATGGTGACTGATTGGAAAAGGGTGAGGAAAAGAGGAGTGTTTAAATGCTATACTGGTATGTGCAATGATACCACAGCACAAACATTTCTTGTGAGAGCATTTGAATATACCTGGTTTTAGTAAAGAAGATGATTTTTTTTAAATATCAGGGAGTCTGCTAGGTGCCAATTTATTTTTCAAGCTGGGTGCTCTCCTAAAAATAATTTTAGGATGTTGTGGCACCAGCTTACCTAGTATCTTATCCTCTCTTACTATGTGCCACAACTCATTGATGGATTTTTTAATGAATTTGTGGTCTGTGCTGAATGTGGTTACAAAACTACAGGTGTATTCTTCTGGGCTGGCTGCAGGGTCAGCTTTTTCTTTTTTTAGTAACAAATCTTGATTGAAATTTTTATAAACATGCTCAAGTGCTCTATTCACCAACTCTCTGGGGTATTTTTGTGCTAAAAACTTATTTTTTAAAATCTCAGATTGGTCCTTAAAATCACTATCAGAAGAACAATTTTTCCTAATACGCATGAACTGGCTTTTTGGAATGTTACAGAGCCATTTGTCAAGATGGTCGCTATTGTAATGGACATAGCTGTTACTATCTACTTTTTAAAAAAAGTTTTTTGTATGAATCTTTCCATCCACAATGAAAAATGTCACATCTAGATAGTCAATGGCAGTTTTGTTAAAAACAGAAGTAAAACCAAGACCCCAGGGGTTGTTATTGAGCTCTGACATTAAATATTCTGGAGGTTTAAAAGTTGTGTCCCAAATAAAAACAAGATCATCAATATAACGTCCATAAAAAACAATGCAATCAGTAAAAGCACTATTATAGATAAAAGAATTCTCAAAGTGACGCATAAATAAATTAGCATATGTAGGCGCTACCCGAGATCCCATCGCTGCACCACGTGTCTGGTGGTACAGTTCACCCAAAAAAGTAAAATAATTATTTTTTAAAATGAACTCCATTCCTGACATTAAAAACTGTTTTTGTTTATCCAATAATCTCGGATCTGTATCCATAAATGATTTCATACTTGCAAGTCCAATTTCATGTTTGATATTTGTATATAGGGAGCACACATCAACTCTAACAAATATATAACTATCTTTCCATTTTATATTTCTAATGAGTTTAATTGCATGTGCAGAATCCTTAATGTAGCTCCTCAATTGGGTAACATGTAACTGCATGATGCTATCTATATAACTGGATAGATTTGAAGTTAGGGAACCAATACCCGAGATAATGGGGCGACCAGGGGGATTTTTAAGACTCTTGTGAATTTTGGGAATATGATACATAAATGGTACACTTGGATTTATTATAGTAAGATACTTGTACTCATTCTCATTTAAGACCCCACTGTCAAAGGCATCCTTAATCATGGAATTGTAAACTTTTTGCATTTCAGAAAAAGGTTCATTGATTATTTTGGAATAGAACTCATGGTCAGACAAAATGTTATAGGCTTCTTTGATATAGTCACCTCGGTCCTGCACCACTATACCACCACCCTTATCTGCGGTTTTGATGACTATCTCCATGTTATTTTTAAGTTTTGAAAGAGAAGCTTTCTCACCTGGTGTTAAATTCCCACTTTTTTGCGGTTTTGCCTTGGAATTTTTTTCAATATTATTAAATTTTTTTAGTAATAGATTGGAGAATGTTTCCAAATGAGGACCCTTGCTGTCTATCGGGTAAAATTTGCTTTTTCTTTTAACATCCAAATGTAACCCTGTGGTTTCAGGTGTATTAGAAAGTCCTTCACAGTCACTAGTATTATGGACATGTTTTTTAATTTCATAATGTCTCTTTAGAGTGAGTTTTCTCACAAAGCTGTGCACATCAAGAAATACTTCAAGATTCTTACTACCTGAATTAGGGCAGTATGAGAGACCTCTAGATAAAAGAGTTAAATCGTTTGTGGTCAGTGCCAAAGAGGAAAGGTTAAAGACATTGTTAGGTGTTATTGAGGATCGTTTTTGCCTTTTTTCCTTCCCTTTTCCTCTTGACCCTCTATATTTACTTTTCTTTTTAATTGAGCCTTGTGAAAAAAATGAGGGATAGTTTTAGAAATGGTAGTACTATTTATATCAAGGGAGGAAATGGAAGTAGAAGGAATTGAGTTATCAACCCTTGGAAGAAAAGGGACAGCTGCTGAACATCCTGCTCCTGAATTGTCAATGATGACAGGTGTACACTTGATAGGGGCAGTTGCAGCTGGGGTGGTGTCAGATGTCTTATGTATTAGATTTGTACTAACATTATTATTATTATTACCAATGTTAATGGTTACATCGTCTAAATAAATCAAAGGTTCTTCTGATATTGAAACTTCGTGAATGGACAGATTTAATAGATTCTCATCAATATCATTTTTACATACATCATTAGCATCAGCAGTTTTTATCTCTGGGTCAAAAAGCGGTAATGTGAAGGAAGCTGACTCCCTTCTGTTTTTTAACACTAATTCAGCTGATTCAGATAAGGGTTTAGAAATTTTGTTCTCAGCAGATTTCTCAAATTTTTCAATATTACTGTCAATAATTTTGTTTAGATCTGCAGTGTGATCATTACTGCTTCCCAGATTTTTATTATTATTATTATTCCTACTATAATTTTTTGCACTCCCTGAATGGGTTCCCCTTTGAGAATATTTGTTACTATTAACAAAGGTGCGTGTATGATTATTAACCAATGAAGGGGTTAATACGGCAGGCGTAACCTCCATACTTTCCCCCTCACTATGAGTAGGTTCACTCAAAGTGAGACCAAAATCAATTCGGTCTCTGGTCAGTTTTTTAGACTTCCTGATAATAGCATCATGTTCAATTTTGGTTACATTTGTAGAGATACTAGAATTAATATTTCTATATAAAGGATGATTATTAAACCTTAATAGTTCATTGCTGATTTTCTGCACCCTCATGGTTGCTTGTTCAGCAAGGAAGGTTCTTTTTTTATATAGGCAGCCTAAAATTCTATGCATACAATCAGATAATATTGTGCTCCATTCATTATTTAAATCTTTGTCCGTGGGGAACGGACATCTGAGGTCTATACGTAATTTCCGTGGACATAAATGTTCATCTATATAAATATCAAGAAACCTTGCATCCAGACTTTGATGTATTTCTTCTTTAATGTTCTCCTCCAAGTTGTGAAACAATTTCTTCATAAGATTGGTATCTTCCTCTGAGTAATCCTGGGTAATATTTTTTAATATATTTTATTTGGGACACAACTTTTAAACCTCCAGAATATTTAATGTCAGAGCTCAATAACAACCCCTGGGGTCTTGGTTTTACTTCTGTTTTTAACAAAACTGCCATTGACTATCTAGATGTGACATTTTTCATTGTGGATGGAAAGATTCATACAAAAAACTTTTTTTAAAAAGTAGATAGTAACAGCTATGTCCATTACAATAGCAACCATCTTGACAAATGGCTCTGTAACATTCCAAAAAGCCAGTTTATGCGTATTAGGAAAAATTGTTCTTCTGATAGTGATTTTAAGGACCAATCTGAGATTTTAAAAAATAAGTTTTTAGCACAAAAATACCCCAGAGATTTGGTGAATAGAGCACTTGAGCATGTTTATAAAAATTTCAATCAAGATTTGTTACTAAAAAAAGAAAAAGCTGACCTTGTAGCCAGCCCAGAAGAATACACCTGCAGTTTTGTAACCACATTCAGCACAGACCACAAATTCATTAAAAAATCCATCAATGAGTTGTGGCACATAGTAAGAGAGGATAAGATACTAGGTAAGCTGGTGCCACAACATCCTAAAATTATTTTTAGGAGAGCACCCAGCTTGAAAAATAAATTGGCACCTAGCAGACTCCCTGATATTTTAAAAAAATCACCTTCTTTACTAAAACCAGGTATATTCAAATGCTCTCACAAGAAATGTTTGTGCTGTGGTATCATAGCACATACCAGTACAGCATTTAAACACTCCTCTTTTCCTCACCCTTTTCCAATCAGTCACCATTTCACCTGCACCACCTCCTATGTTATTTACATTATTACTTGTCCATGCAACAAGATATATGTTGGCAGGACAACACAACCACTTCACCTCCGTATGAATTCTCATCGACACAACATTAAAATAGGTTACCTCAAACATGGTCTTTCCAAACACTTCAGCATCTCACATAATAGTAATCCTTCACTATTTCATGTTCACCCCATTGATCACGTTCCTGCACATGTCCCTAATCGCACACAGTCACTTAATAAGAAAGAGGTTTTTTGGATATATACCTTGAATTCTCTGGAGCCTGAAGGGCTAAATGTAATATCAGATCTATTGTGACTGAATAAATTCTCTAATTGAAGTGTGGTTCCTATCATTAAGCCTCACTCCAAATAACAATTTTTCTTTGTGTCCCATGGGATGGCTCTAGTACCACTCATGTTGTAACAATTTTAATATTTTTATAACTATATATAATTTATAATAAATATAACACCATGTAATTTTTTAAGTAATTTATAACGGCATATATTGTTCGTTTTGCAATATTTTGCTTTTTTGCCCATAAGAACATTTTAGATGTTTTCATCTCCACAAGAGAAATTGATAAGGAACTTACCAGTATTCTGTGGCGCAAGGACTAGAATAGCTTAAACAATACAATTCTATACAGAGTTCCCCGGTTCAAACACCCAGTAGGTTACTTATTTTTTTCAGGGCCTATTTACATTTTTAAATTTTATATTTTAAATTTATTTTTTATTTATATCAAATAATGTTCCTAGGTTATAAATAATAAAGAATAATGTTTTTATATGTTATTAAATATGTGTTTTATTAGGTGTTTATGTATCATTGTACAAGGGCCTTGGGGCCCCTCCCCTTCCTTTTTGTATAAATATACCCCATATTTGTGTGTTGTACTATATGCCCTGAAGAAGAGAGCAAGATAGCTCTTGAAACGCGTAGGCTTCAATAAACCACCTTAAATCTACCTCGTGTGCGCGGTCTTCAGTTCGCCTAAGACTATTACCTCCAGCATCCCTTTGGATTCTTGTGGAGACCTGCTGCTACGATTATGCCTTCTTGGGAGTTGTGACCCAGTTTCACAACACCAATAGGTGAGCACATTCCCTACAAAGGACTGTATGTGTGTTTTTTAAACAGTGTGACACATTGGGGGCGCCTTGTTTTTTCTCTTTGTGCATGTCCCAAAAATACAAATGCAGCTGCATATTACTTTACTCATTTAAGGTCCTCCAGAAATGCACTCGGTTATAGTGACATGCCCTACACAGACATACAGTCTATGTGCTCAGGCACGATGTCCCTTTACATGTATAGTAAACATACGGTATGTAAAAAAAGGCAGTTAAACAGTAAAAACACATATGCATAAGCAATGCATAACCACAAATACATGATTTCTGTATCAATCAAAAACAGACAGACTTGCAATGGGATCCCATCTATTTGTGAAAAAAAAATTTCAACCTGTATATGTTAAAGTGGTTATTTGGGACTTTGCTTATATTCCTATGCAGGGCTAAGAACTTACAGCCAGGTGATTGCTAACTACCTGTCTGTTTCACTCGTTGCCATTTTCTGAAGGCTCATAGAGGTCATGGACCGATCCTGTTGGTGAATCTGCCACATCTGTTGACATCACGCTGAAAGAATAACTTGTCTGTTCTGTTGATGGGGTATTACTGCCAATGTCATGCTGATTGACAGCTGGCTCCCTGCTGCCTAACTGCGGGAATGGTGCTGTCAATCAGCATAGTGTCAGCAGTGACCCTCAGTTCACAGAGGAAAACAGTAGAGGAATGGTCACGTTGTTGATGTGAAGTCAAATGAAGTAGCAAAATCGCAGATATTAACTACCCGACTCTAAGTTCTTAGCCCATAGGGAAAAATAAGCCAAGTCCTGGATAATTCATTCAAAGAAAATGTACAATTCTTAATCTAACAAGCATACTGTGTGTTAGGGCTAGTGGAATGCACCAAGTAATAGAGAGATTGATACGAGGTGCGTTCGCAGCCCAGGGTCCACCGTGCAGAGATACCTGCTGTAAAGTAATGGCGGATGGACACTGAGCTCACACGTAGGTTAAACTTCACCCCATGAGAAATGAAAGCAAGCTCTGTTGCCTCACAGAGTCGCGCTGTACACAGAGAATAATACCCTAACTAGGGTTGTGCTTGCTCTGGAACTCTTCTGTGCTAACCGCACACATAAAGGAACCAGATGCTAAGCCAAGGCTTATTGCCCCCACTGAGGCTAGCTGCCTGCCTGAGTGTACAGCCCCAAACTAAACAGATTCACACCACATATGAACTGAGTGGTAGCGTATCCACTGGCAACAGCCAAACACAAATGATACTAGTGCATGGCCGTAAGGCCGTGCAAACCTTTTACAGTTGTAGCTCTCCAGGACCTTCCTAGTGGACCAATAGGAGATGCTACAGTACCTGAGCGTGTGACCCCTGTCCTCCAATGAGAGGTCTTCCCTTGGGCATGCTCAGAAGGAGAAAAGAAGGACTTAGTCCCAGGAGCTCCTGCTGGCCGCCGAACAGTACTGGTTATAATGGCTGAACCTGGAAGGGCAGCAGTAACCAAACGTGCAGTATCTGTCCGAGCCAGGCTCTGGGACCGATGTCTCCGCTGAGCACGTTCCACTGCAGCTGGAGAAGATTGGGAGACCACAGCGGACATGGTTTGAGATTCCCCCTGGGCAGCGGTAGGAACTCGACACCTAACACTGTACACAGGGTGGGCCATTTATATTGATACACCTAAATAAAATGAAAATGGTTGGTGATATCAACTTCCTGTTCTTTAGTATATGGAGGGAAAAAACGTTTCAAGATGGGTGGTGACCGTGGTGGCCATTTTAAAGTCGGCCATTTTGGATGTAACTTTATAAATGGCCAACCCACGTGTATCCATATAAATGGCCCACAATGTACAATGACGAAAATAATATAAACACCAGCTCATGCAATTTTTGTTTAATAATTTATTCCTGTGAGTTAGCTAATTTTTTGTTTGCAATGGATTTTTTTTTACCTGAGATAATGAGCTATCTAGGGAAACCTTTTCACACAGTTTTTAGTAGGTTTTTGTGAATGAGTCATTTAATCCAAAAGAGATATTGTCATGTTCACATGTACAAAAACACTTCTTTTTTCTTTTTTTTACTCAATATTCCACACCAAATTAAGCAATAGCAATCTGTTATGATTATTGCATTTTTGATGCATTTTTTAATGCATGATCCCTTTTATACTTTTCTTTTCACACAGATTTGAAAAAGTGATTCTTAAAATGCCTTGCTTTAGAGCAGAAATGCTGGCATTTTGCTCTTAAGAAATCAACTGCATGTTTGTATGCATTTTTTCAGGCTCCTTGTAGATGTGTACAGGAAAGAAATGCCTTCAAAAATGCACCTTTCAATTGTTTAAATGCACAGGGTGCATGAGTTAAGGTACCTTCACACTGAACAACTTAACAACGATAACGATAGCGATCTGTGACGTTGCAGTGTCCTGGCTAGCGATATCGTTGTGTTTGACACGCAGCAGCGATCAGGATCCTGCTGTGATATCACTGGTCGGAGCTAGAAGGCCAGAACTTTATTTGGTCGTCAGATCGGCGTGTATCGTTGTGTTTGACAGCAAAAGCAACGATGCCAGCAATGTTTTACAATGGTAACCAGGGTAAATATCGGGTTACTAAGCACAGGGCCGCGCTTAGTAACCCGATATTTACCCTGGTTACCATTGTAAAAGTAAAAAAAAAAACAGTACATACTCACATTCTGATGTCTATCACGTCCCCCGGCGTCCGCGCTGCTGCGCAGAGCTTCCTGCACTGAATGTGTCAGTGCCGGCCGTAAAGCAAAGCACAGCAGTGACATCACTGCTCTGCTTTAGGGCCGGCGCTTACACAGTGCAGGGAAGCGGATGCCGGGGAACGCGACAGACACCGGAATGTAAGTATGTAGTGTTTTTTTTTTTTTACATTTACACTGGTAACCAGGGTAAACATCGGGTTACTAAGCGCTGCCCTGCGCTTAGTAACCTGATGTTTACCCTGGTTACCCGGGGACTTCGGCATCGTTGGTCGCTGGAGAGCTGTCTGTGTGACAGCTCTCCAGCGACCACACAGCGACGAAACAGCGACGCTGCAGTGATCGGCATCATTGTCTATATCGCTGCAGCGTCGCTTAATGTGACGGTACCTTTACTCATGTCCCAGTATGACTAAACTCTAGCTCTTTATTTAGTATAGATAATTGTTTGCTTAAGACCAGCTTGGCTGAGATAAGGAATTCTTAGTCCTCCCTGTTGACCTAACATAAGTCTGTGTCTTTGCTAGGCCCACACTCCTGAGATCCGGAATCCATCTGCCACTTAATCCTTCGTTTCCTTCAAAACATGCAATCCGATATGGTGATGTTCCTTGGCACACAAAGACCCATTTACATGCAGGTTTGTGAGCAACTAGACCATAGTTCTGTTCACTTCTCAATACTTTCCCTAGCTCACTATTCTACATCTGCTTGTGCCCACGTAACTCCTCCCATCCTGGGCTAGTCCCAATAATAGTCCTGGCTGCTACAGACTCACTGTTGCTGGCCTCAAAATAGAAAAAATGACAGTTAAACAAAGCAATGCATTTTATAAACATAAGGTTTTCAAGGGAGTGTCCTTTACATTCTGTAATTGTTGATTATACATATTACTGCAACAAAGTACAATAAAAAAATTGCATACCTTGTAGCTGAGGTAACTGAGCAAGATTGTTTCTAAAAGGCTGATGAGAGCCACTGTCACCTGTAAAGATGAAGAAGGTAGAATTTGTAAAAAGAAATATCACTGACAACAGAAAGCTACTGTACATTAGGCCCCTGTTGTGAACTCTGTTCTCGAGCTCCCTCCTGTGGTCAGGAATGGTATTTCTGTGAGTTCTGTCCGTGGGTTCCCTCTGGTGGCTGAAAGTGGAGCTGCTGGTCTGGAGGTGGCTTCCTCAGCTGCATCGTTTAAGACTGGGCTGGTTCCTCTATTTAACTCTGCTCAGATCGTTACCTGATGCCAGTTGTCAATGTATCTGTACTGGTTCAGATCTCACTTGGATCTCCTGATGACCTGTCTACTTCAGCAGAAGCTAAGTCCATGTTAAGCTCATTTGTTGTTCATTTGTGTGCTGAATATATTTCTGAGTACCTGCTAAGTTTTGTCCAGCTGGCTATCATGATATTGTCTCGCTAGCTGGAAGCTCTGGGTTGCAGAGTGGCACCTACCGCGCCGTGAGTCGGCGCGGGGGGTTTCTTGCTCACTCTGCGTGGCTTTTTGTAGTTTTTTGTGCTGACCGCAAAGATCCCTTTATCTATCTTCTGTCTATTTAGTATGTCGGGCCTCCTTTGCTGAAACCTGTCTCATTCCTGTGTTTGTGCCTTCCTCTTAACTCACAGTCAGTATATGTGGGGGGCTGCTCTTTTCCTTTGGGGAATTTCTCTGAGGCAAGGTGAGGCTATATTTCTCTTTAGGTGTAGTTACTGTGTGTAGCAATTGGACTAAAATGTAACTTTTAATATACACAAATTAAAAAAGACTAACTGTGAAATCTTCACCATGTGATAATAACACACAAGGGACTTAAAAAAGGGGGGATTGGCGTACCCCCTCAGGACACAAAAGGTACGTAGGAAAAAACAAACATATATGTGCTGATCCGTTCATACAAAGATCCAGCAACATACATTGGTTCTATATGATAAAGATAGCAATGCTAGCGAGTCAGACAGGCACGGGTACATATGCACAGTGGTGAAATATATAATGTCTATAATAAGTCACCATAGGGTTTCAGACCCCAATTATCCTTGTACATGCACAGTACCTACAACCAAAGTGCTCATTCAGTCCTTTAAACTGTCAACCTAGCCATATGCCATAAACCAAATGTAAACATATATTAAGCAGCAAAAAAACACAGTCCTGACTGGAATAATCAAAAGAGTACATGCATATTGTGGAATAATTGCATACCCATATCATGGGTTTCCACCTATACCGCAGCAATGATATTTTAGTCAGTCAAGATGTAAATTCAACCATAGCGCCTATATCACAGGCGACTTGGAGTGATCTCACCCATTTGATGTATTATGGAGAGAGAGTTTGTAGGTGGCAGATAGCGTCTCCCGACGCGTTTCGTCCTATCCAGGACTCATCAGGGGAATGACAGGGAACCTGCGGGGCTGCGTTACCTGACGTCCGCTTGTGCCTCCCTTATAAGCGATGTGATAGGGACCGCGATACATGGCACGCTGTTCTCAGCGTGCGTGCCACTTCCGGTCCTCATGACCTCACTTCCGGTTTTGTCAGTGCTCAGTTTGCGCATGCGCTGGTTTGGAACGCATAAGCACCACGCGTTGAACCGCAAACATTATGTTCTATAATTATCATCCTACAAGATGACCCGGAACTTATTATAATGAGGACGTAATACTTAAAGGTAGACCTCTCCAGAAATGTAATTGCGGAGGAGTTCTACCCGTAAGGTTGTTCATGGAGTATACATTATCAATGTTGAAACAACCTCACTTGTTGGAACCAACTTGTTTTTAGAAAATTATACAAAGTTGTTCCATTAATCCATGGGTATGGTCCGGATTTTACCCCGGTGTTAGACAATACCAAAATAGGTGTAGTTACCTCTCAGGCTGTGTAGAGTCGTCTAGGCAGAGTCAGGTACGATCCACGGCTAATTCTAGTGTGTGTGATAATAGATTAGGGCTGCGGTCATCAGAGCTCCCACTTCCCAGAGCTCGCTCTATTTTGCAGTTTTGACTATCAGGTCATTCCCAGTGCTCCTAACCACCAGGTCCAGCCATAACAGGCCCCTTCAAACATCCATTTTTTATCTCTCTATGGGGTCCGGTTTTTAAGGACTGCAAATACAGACACACGCACACCCAATGTATTCAATGGTGATGCGCACATGTCAGGTTTTTTATGGCTGCGGAAAGCAACTATCATCATTGTTGGCTGCTGAAGGCAACTGTCATCATTGTTGCCTGGCCTCCCTGTGATCAGCACAACAAGGCAGCAATGATATGAGTTCTACTGTGTAAAATTACCTCCTGTGTATCTTCTGTGTAAAATGATATTGATATTGTGATATTTGGAAGGTTTTGAAGAGATGCAGGTGCCAATGACAGTGTCCCTGCATCTCTGATTGTTAGTGCAGCGCCCCAGAGTCCTGGTCGTTGCAGTACTGTGGCTCCGCCACTATGGGGAGCTACGGTGCGTCCGATGGCACTGAAGGAGTTCATCTGATCAGGTATCACAGACACCAATACATTTCACAGCAGGGCCTCCGGGGGGAGCTAAGGGTGCTATTCATTAGGCCACTCCCACCATAGTGGGTAAACCGGGGGTCAGGCAGGAAGTTAGATCAGAAAGCTGACTGGATTGGACGAAGCAACACCTAGTGGCAGAGGGTGTTGTGGAGGAAGAGACAGTAGGGTCTCTGTCAGGGGTGGGATCCTGACAGAGGCTTGGCATTGGAAAGAACGTAACGGGTCCGCGCCAGCTCCGGGAAGCGGCGGGGCCCAAGAAAGGACTAGAAGCGAGATAGATTGTGCTGAGTGAGAAACGAGATCAAGCAATAGGAGAATTCCAGTAGGGGTCGTGCTGTAAGACCGGAGCAACACCCTACTGAGGCGCACTACCGGTGGCCGGAACGCCGAGGGAGTATTATAACATTCAGCTTCAAGCAATACTCTAAACAGCGGCAGGACAGTCAGTTTAAGGCGGGCTGTCTAACACATATCACCTATGAAGTCTTGGGAGGCAATTGCGGGAGAGGGGCGTCTCTAGGGTCCCGGAAGAACTCCAGGCCTACCGACAAACGGGTGCCGTTCTAACTGTAACATCAGGAAGGGACGGACGATTAGAAGAACATCATTTAATCGAGTTGTGAGGGAACTTAAGAAACAGACACAACAGTTGTGGGGTACTTTCCGTAAGCACAGCAGGGAAGGACTACAACACATAGCGCTAAGAAGGAAGGCACCGATTTCCACCTGGGAAGTGAACTCTGGAGGTGCCATTGGACCGGCCGGACTTGCGCAGCCTGGTGAACCATATTCTGGACTGAGGACTCAGAGATCTCCAGTAAAGAGGTAAAGAGACTGCAACCTGGTGTCCTCGTTATTTACCGCGACCTGCACCCCACAACTGCACCACCAATATCTACACCACATATTGCACCGGACGTTCCCCCACTGACAGACAGGGCCACGGACCGGGTCTAGCCACCGTGACAACCCCAGAACTGAGACTCAGAGACCCGGCTCCGGGTACCCCTCGGCCCTGCGGCGGTGTGGGGGCGCTCCAAACTTGGCGTCACGAACAGGATCTACTTAAGCCTGAAGAATCAGGTCATGTGTGCCTTGGAACTGTGATTTACTGTGCTTGGACTGTACTTTATTGCAAGGACTGTGCTGCGCCATTTGCCGCCAAAATCCGCCGCCATTACAGCGCTGAGGAGAGCGCAGGAAGAGAAGAGGGGCGTGGAGTAGGCATAGACAAGCTAGAGAGCGCGAAGGGCAATGGCCGCCCAGTCTAAACATTTCCTGGTCCTGAGGACGTGTCCGTCAATGGCCGAGGTCCGCCTCCTGATCCTGTTTGGAGGGTGGAGACCATGGAGACGGGGCCGCCCACGAAAGAGACAGCGGGAAGAAGACATTGGAGGAAAGGCAAAGATGGCAACACCAGGAGCACCGCGTGGGGCTGACCCGATCCGGCCTGAGGCTGCACAACCTGACACAGCCCCAGAAGCGCCAACGCTGCGAGGTCTGACCCTCACGGAACCACCGATGGGCCGACCCCCTTTTCCGCTGGCTGAAGAGTGTGTGGCTGCAGCCGAGGCCCGACAGCTAGCCCGCCGGCTGAAGGCTGATGCCCGCGTGCTTACTCGGCTGGGCCAGCCCACGGAGGTCCGGTTGTCCCCAGTGTCCCCTGTTCCCTCCCACCTGGCCGCGGCTGGAGGTACGTTACAGGCGCCGGACCTGAAGATCATGCCGGACGCCGAACATTTACGGCGTCTGATGGCAGCGTGGCGGAGCCGGCCCCAGCCTGCAGCGCCGATTGACTTGGTCAGAGCTCCAGAGATCCCGCCGTCACACTGGGGTGTGGTAGTGTCTTTTAACTCCCGGCACGGAAGAGGAGTTATCCAGGAGATTGGAGAGCCGCTGCAGGTCCGTGTCGATCGGGAGGAGGTGGAGCCCTGCAGCATGAGGTTCGCTCGTGATCTGGAGCCGGGCGACGCTGTAACCTACACGAGGTGGAGGAGGGAAGCTGGTGAGACGGGCTGGATAGCCCGAGGCGTACAGCGATGCATTGCCGTCCAGGCTGCTGCCGGAACACCGGAAGAAGAAGATCCCGTGAAGGAGGCAGCAGAGCCCGGCCCTGCGGAACCTCGAGAAGCCCGGCCTCGCCGTGCCCCGGAGGGACGTGTGCGCCTGCCAGCGAGAAGGGCCTCCCGGCGAGGGATCTTAGCGTTGCTGGGACCAGAACCGCGTCCTGGCTCACCAGTGCGAGCTGTGGGCCTGGTGAGACCGGATAGGAGACCACCACAGTAAGATTTTACTGTACTTCTTTTACTTGTAAATAATTACTGTTTTATTGCTTTTATGATTGCTAACACCCGTTAAGGGTAAACTCTTAAGGGGATCCTTCTATGGACCTGGGATCCCTATTGTTTGTTTTGTTTCCAAAAGTTTTGCACAAGTTTTAAAAAACTGCTGAATCATGAACAGTGCATGATCCGAACTCTTTTGTATATAGTTTGCACCTTATTAAAGGCGCTCCCTACTGGTTTTACTTAAACAAGGACTCTTTGCGAAGATACCGCACTGGAACCTTTGATGAGTATAGACTGGTAGCTTGAGAAGATGTGCTACCTCACAGAGATTTGGTCCCCTCTTAAAGGGGATGTTCATTTGTTGCACGTAAATGGTGATATTGCTTTAAGACCGGTAGCAATAATGTCAATGGAAGAAAATGATGATAATATTTACATGTAAAAGTTATATGTATGCCATTAGTTAATTATAAAGGAATGCTGATAATGTTCTCTGAAAGAAAAAGTAAAAGGAAGTAATGAGAAAGTTTAATATTGTGAAAAGAAGATAGTTGATAAGAAAAGGGGGGGGATAGAAGGTAAACCCTGCATTCCCCATCGAAAGTTAGTAATGTGTTACTAAGGACAGAAAGTGAACCCGTAAGGGTTAGTGGGTGAGTCCTTATAGGAGCCAAGTAGAGCCGGCTCAGTGTTCTCAAACTGAAAGAAAAGTTATGTTCTATACTGTGTATAGTAGTTGAAAAGGCAGTAGGCCCTGGCTGAACGGGGCGGTCCTGTAACAGAAAGGAGAGGCAGTAGGTCTGGTGCCGATAGGACAGGCGGTCCTGCAGATTTAAAGAAGGAGAATGAAAAAGTTAAAATGCCTTATAATGTGATAATAGGAAGGTCTTTAGTGGATTAAGAGTGTATGTCCTTAAAGGCAAAGTTAAATTATTGTTCAACAATTTGTTTGCACTTAGTAGAATACCCGGTTGGGTAAGAAAAGTTAATTATAGCATGTTGCTATGATATTTTACCATGTTTGTAACGTTCAAGTGTCCTTACCTCCCATAAAGGGAAGCCTGTTCAAGTATACTTATTGTTATTGCACTCAACAAAACTGTATGTCTTTTTGCTAACTTGTAGGGTTGAGCGACTTTCATTTTTTTAAGATCGAGTCTGGTTTTGTGAAACCCGATTTAGTCCAGAGTCGAGTCGAGTGAAGTCGGCCGATTATCGCTAAAAGTCGGGGATCGACCGAAACACGAAACCCAATGCAAGTCAATGGGGAAGCATAGCCGGCAGTGAGTGGAGGCCAGGAAAACACCTACAGTGCACATTTTACTGCCAAAAACATCCATTCTTGTTTTCTGAAGCTTGTCAATCTTAATTAACTTTATAATAATAGTTGGGCACTGGAAATTGGGGGTCATTTGGCAAAAGTTGTGGGGGTAGGGCTGGTTCAAGGTTTTAGTGGGCCCAGGAAACATGGACTACGTCATGGCGGTGGAGCAGGGAGAGGTAAGTATTTCAACGTTGCAAGTGCTGTGATCCTGAGCAAGCAGGGGGGGCCCACTCGTTCGCATTGGCACTGGCACAGGGCCCCTCAAAGTACGGCGGTGTGTTTGCATGGCGGGGGCGCCTCCCACCAGCAGCGACACTTTTGCGTACTCTGAGTGGCCCTGTGCCAGTGACGTCGCCAACGAGTATGCCCCCCCACCTGATGAAGGAACCTGCACTTTCATCTGCACCTTCCTCTTTGTCCCTGTGTAAGGTGGTATAATATGCAGGAAGGGGAACCTTACTTTCAGCAGGGTCAGATTCTGGCTGTGTAGAGTACAAGGGGAATGTAGTGGTCTAGGTCAATGTACCAGCAGACTCATCTAGCAGTGGCTGGGCAATGGACAGGATGATGAGGAAACAGATATAGGGCCAAAGAATAAAGTAGGCTAAATGCAGATCAAAATTGGTAACAGGACTAAACAGGCGGCATTGCTTTGTTCAGTGGAGTAGCAAACCCAAGAGCAGCAGACACTGTTTCAAGGGCCTAACCACACTAGTAGGCCAAATGCAGTTTAATATCTGATAGTATAGGCCGAAAGCCAGAATGTGGAAGCTCAGCTTTGTTCAGTTGAGGACAACACCAGGGAGGGGCAGACACCGTTAGTAGGCCGGAACCACCATTTTGTTTAAAAACAGCAGTTAATCAGAGCCGGAAGGTAGAAGCTCAGCTTTATTCAGTTGAGGGCAACACCAGGCAGGGGCAGACACCGTTAGTAGGCCGGAACCACCATTTCGTTTTTTAAAAAACACTTAATGAGAGCCAGAAGGTTGAAGCTCAGCTTTATTCAGTTGAGGGCAACACCAGGCAGGGGCAGACACCGTTAGTAGGCCGGAACCACCATTTTGTTTTTTAAAAAACACTTAATGAGAGCCAGAAGGTTGAAGCTCAGCTTTATTCAGTTGAGGGCAACACCAGGCAGGGGCAGACACCGTTAGTAGGCCGGAACCAGCAATGTGTTTAAAAACAGCAGTTAATCAGAGCCGGAAGGTAGAAGCTCAGCTTTATTCAGTTGAGGGCAACACCAGGGAGGGACAGAAGCCGTTAGTAGGCCCTAACCACCATTTTGTTTTTTAAAAAACACTTAATGAGAGCCAGAAGGTTGAAGCTCAGCTTTATTCAGTTGAGGGCAACACCAGGCAGGGGCAGACACCGTTAGTAGGCCGGAACCACCATTTTGTTTTTTAAAAAACACTTAATGAGAGCCAGAAGGTTGAAGCTCAGCTTTATTCAGTTGAGGGCAACACCAGGCAGGGGCAGACACCGTTAGTAGGCCGGAACCACCATTTTGTTTTTTAAAAAACACTTAATGAGAGCCAGAAGGTTGAAGCTCAGCTTTATTCAGTTGAGGGCAACACCAGGCAGGGGCAGACACCGTTAGTAGGCCGGAACCACCATTTTGTTTAAAAACAGCAGTTAATCAGAGCCGGAAGGTAGAAGCTCAGCTTTATTCAGTTGAGGGCAACACCAGGGAGGGGCAGAAGCCGTTAGTAGGCCCTAACCACCATTTTGTTTTTTAAAAAACACTTAATGAGAGCCAGAAGGTTGAAGCTCAGCTTTATTCAGTTGAGGGCAACACCAGGCAGGGGCAGACACCGTTAGTAGGCCGGAACCACCATTTTGTTTTTTAAAAAACACTTAATGAGAGCCAGAAGGTTGAAGCTCAGCTTTATTCAGTTGAGGGCAACACCAGGCAGGGGCAGACACCGTTAGTAGGCCGGAACCAGCAATGTGTTTAAAAACAGCAGTTAATCAGAGCCGGAAGGTAGAAGCTCAGCTTTATTCAGTTGAGGGCAACACCAGGGAGGGACAGAAGCCGTTAGTAGGCCCTAACCACCATTTTGTTTTTTAAAAAACACTTAATGAGAGCCAGAAGGTTGAAGCTCAGCTTTATTCAGTTGAGGGCAACACCAGGCAGGGGCAGACACCGTTAGTAGGCCGGAACCAGCAATGTGTTTAAAAACAGCAGTTAATCAGAGCCGGAAGGTAGAAGCTCAGCTTTATTCAGTTGAGGGCAACACCAGGGAGGGACAGAAGCCGTTAGTAGGCCCTAACCACCATTTTGTTTTTTAAAAAACACTTAATGAGAGCCAGAAGGTTGAAGCTCAGCTTTATTCAGTTGAGGGCAACACCAGGCAGGGGCAGACTCCGTTAGTAGGCCGGAACCACCATTTTGTTTTTTAAAAAACACTTAATGAGAGCCAGAAGGTTGAAGCTCAGCTTTATTCAGTTGAGGGCAACACCAGGCAGGGGCAGACACCGTTAGTAGGCCGGAACCAGCAATGTGTTTAAAAACAGCAGTTAATCAGAGCCGGAAGGTAGAAGCTCAGCTTTATTCAGTTGAGGGCAACACCAGGGAGGGACAGAAGCCGTTAGTAGGCCCTAACCACCATTTTGTTTTTTAAAAAACACTTAATGAGAGCCAGAAGGTTGAAGCTCAGCTTTATTCAGTTGAGGGCAACACCAGGCAGGGGCAGACACCGTTAGTAGGCCGGAACCACCATTTTGTTTTTTAAAAAACACTTAATGAGAGCCAGAAGGTTGAAGCTCAGCTTTATTCAGTTGAGGGCAACACCAGGCAGGGGCAGACACCGTTAGTAGGCCGGAACCACCATTTTGTTTTTTAAAAAACACTTAATGAGAGCCAGAAGGTTGAAGCTCAGCTTTATTCAGTTGAGGGCAACACCAGGCAGGGGCAGACACCGTTAGTAGGCCGGAACCACCATTTTGTTTAAAAACAGCAGTTAGTCAGAGCCGGAAGGTAGAAGCTCAGCTTTATTCAGTTGAGGGCAACACCAGGGAGGGGCAGAAGCCGTTAGTAGGCCCTAACCACCATTTTGTTTTTTAAAAAACACTTAATGAGAGCCAGAAGGTTGAAGCTCAGCTTTATTCAGTTGAGGGCAACACCAGGCAGGGGCAGACACCGTTAGTAGGCCGGAACCACCATTTTGTTTTTTAAAAAACACTTAATGAGAGCCAGAAGGTAGAAGCTCAGCTTTATTCAGTTGAGGACAACTTGAATTAGGGACTGCATACAGACTTAGCAGGCTGTCCCCTGTGTGGACCATGCATCCAATACATTAACCCATTGAGCCACAAAGGACATGTAACCTTCCGTGGCCATGCCTACAGGTCCATGTGTCTGTTGTCAGGTGTACCTTTGTCAGTGTAGGCCTATTGGAAGGAGGGACCGCAGACAGGCTTCAAAGGCCTAACACAATAAAATGGGCTGGCTGTAGGCACTTTAAAATTGGTTCCAGGGGTACACGGGCAGCAGTGGTCTGGTCAGTGGAGGCCTAGTGGAAGGAGGGACCGCAGACAGGCTTCGAAGGCCTAACACAATAAAATGGGCTGGCTGTAGGCACTTTAAAATTGGTTCCAGGGGTACACGGGCAGCAGTGGTCTGGTCAGTGGAGGCCTAGTGGAAGGAGGGACCGCAGACAGGCTTCGAAGGCCTAACACAATAAAATGGGCTGGCTGTAGGCACTTTAAAATTGGTTCCAGGGGTACACGGGCAGCAGTGGTCTGGTCAGTGGAGGCCTAGTGGAAGGAGGGACCGCAGACAGGCTATCAAAGGCCTAAAATAACAAACAATAGGCTCATGGCAGTTTTACAGCGGTTACATGGATACACGGGCAGGCAGCTGGTGATGAGTGGAGGAGTATTTAAAGTAGGGACCGCAGACAGGCTATCAAAGGCCTAAAATAACAAACAATAGGCTCATGGCAGTTTTACAGCGGTTACATGGATACACAGGCAGCTTGGTGGTGAGTGGAGGAGTATTTAAAGTAGGGACCGCAGACAGGCTATCAAAGGCCTAAAATAACAAACAATAGGCTCATGGCAGTTTTACAGCGGTTACATGGATACACGGGCAGGCAGCTGGTGATGAGTGGAGGAGTATTTAAAGTAGGGACCGCAGACAGGCTATCAAAGGCCTAAAATAACAAACAATAGGCTCATGGCTGTTTTACATCGGTTACATGGATACACAGGCAGCTTGGTGGTCAGTGGAGGAGTATTTAAAGTAGGGACCGCAGACAGGCTATCAAAGGCCTAAAATAACAAACAATAGGCTCATGGCAGCTTTACAGCGGTTACATGGATACACAGGCAGCTTGGTGGTGAGTGGAGGAGTAGTGCAAGGAGTGTCTGTCCCAGTAGTCCCAAAATATAAATAGATGTTAATGTCTCGCAAAACAACCAAAACAAAAAAAAAGGTGGCATACTTAGGTACAGGGGTGGGCTCATCTACTGAGTTTCTGACATAGTAATTTGGCAGTAACTATTTAATGGTGCCAATATAGGACACAGACACAGACTACTTTAAGTTGCATCATAGATGTCTACAAATTTGTATTGTCAGTGCCAGACATTGAATGATGTCAGCGAATAGACTAAAGATTGGTGGAGCTGTGCGACATAATTTTGCACGTGGTAGAGCACATTTTGAGCTGGGGTAGGGGGGAACTCTCTTGAGGCCGGCGGGACCGCCCCAGGGCCCCTCATGTTACAACGGTGTGTCTGACGTTGGGTGCGCACCGCCACCGCCAGAGACACTACATTGTACTATGAGGGACCCAGTAGCAATGCCGTCAACCAAAAGCGAGCACACCCACCTCTTCAGACAAACAGCAGTCTCACGGGTGCTTGCGCCAAGTCGCGATACCACGGCCCCGTGTGGGGAGTTTTGCCATTTAGGGAGGTGTAAACATGTCGTATGCTGTACAATCAGCTGCAGCAAATTAGACATTAGAAAAGTAATTCACAGGCAAGAGCTTTTCATAGGAAAGCTAGGTGTCGGCCGGGCAAGGTGGGGCAAAAGATTTCGAAATCCAGTTGTGGTTCATTTTAATGAATGTTAGATCGTCAACATTTTGGGTAGCCAGACGAGTCCTTTTTTCGGTTAATATTGAACCTGCAGCACTGAATACTCTTTCTGATAGGACACTTGCTGCCGGGCAAGCAAGCTCCTGCAATGCATATTCTGCCAATTCTGGCCAGGTGTCTAATTTGGAGGCCCAGTAATCAAATGGGAATGACGGTTGAGGGAGAACATCGATAAGGGATGAAAAATAGTTAGTAACCATACTGGACAAATGTTGTCTCCTGTCACTTTCAATTGATGCAGCAGTACCTGTCCTGTCTGCGGTCATAGCAAAATCACTCCACAACCTGGTCAGAAAACCCCTCTGTCCAACGCCACTTCTGATGTGTGCACCCCTAACACTCCTAGTCTGCTGCCCCCTGGAGCTCGTGTGAGAACGATCACGTGCGCTGTGTGCTGGGAATGCCTGAAGCAAACGGTCAACAAGAGTTGATTGTTTGGTTGCTAATATTAGTTCCAAGTTCTCATGTGGCATAATATTTTGCAATTTGCCTTTATAGCGTGGATCAAGGAGGCAGGCCAACCAGTAATCGTCATCGTTCATCATTTTCGTAATGCATGTGTCCCTTTTTAGGATACGTAAGGCATAATCCGCCATGTGGGCCAAAGTTCCAGTTGTCAAATCTCCGGTTGTGATTGGTTGAGGGGCAGTTGCAGGCAAATCTACGTCACTTGTGTCCCTCAAAAAACCAGAACCCGGCCGTGACACGCAACCAATTTCCTGTGCCCCCGGGAAAGGTTCGGCATTAAAAATATACTCATCCCCATCATCCTCCTCGTCCTCCACCTCCTCTTCGCCCGCTACCTCGTCCTGTACACTGCCCTGACCAGACAATGGCTGACTGTTATCAAGGCTTTCCTCTTCCTCTGGTGCAGACGCCTGCTCCTTTATGTGCGTCAAACTTTGCATCAGCAGACGCATTAGGGGGATGCTCATGCTTATTACGGCGTTGTCTGCACTAACCAGCCGTGTGCATTCCTCAAAACACTGAAGGACTTGACACATGTCTTGTGTCTTAGACCACTGCACACCTGACAACTCCATGTCTGCCATCCTACTGCCTGCCCGTGTATCCTCCCACAAATAAATAACAGCACGCCTCTGTTCGCACAGTCTCTGAAGCATGTGCAGTGTTGAGTTCCACCTTGTTGCAACGTCTATGATGAGGCGATGCTGGGGAAGGTTCAAAGACCGCTGATAGGTCTGCATACGGCTGGCGTGTACAGGCGAACGTCGGATATGTGAGCAAAGTGCACGCACTTTGAGGAGCAGGTCGGAGAACCCAGGATAAGTTTTCAATAAGCACTGCACCACCAGGTTTAAGGTGTGAGCCAGGCAAGGAATGTGTTTCAGTTGGGAAAGGGAGATGGCAGCCATGAAATTCCTTCCGTTATCACTCACTACCTTGCCTGCCTCAAGATCTACTGTGCCCAGCCACGACTGCGTTTCTTGTTGCAAGAACTCGGACAGAACTTCCGCGGTGTGTCTGTTGTCGCCCAAACACTTCATAGCCAATACAGCCTGCTGACGCTTGGCAGTAGCTGGCCCATAATGGGACAACTGGTGTGCAACAGTGTCATCTGCCGATGGAGTGGTTGGCAGACTGCGTTCTGTGGAAGAGCTGTAGCTTCTGCAGGAGGACGAGGAGGAGGAGGAGGAGGGGGTGCGAACGCCTACAGCCAACTGTTTCCTAGACCGTGGGCTAGGCACAACTGTCCCTAAATTGATGTCGCCTGTGGACCCTGCATCCACCACATTCACCCAGTGTGCCGTGATGGACACATAACGTCCCTGGCCATGCCTACTGGTCCATGCATCTGTAGTCAGGTGCACCTTTGTACTCACAGATTGCCTGAGTGCATGGACGATGCGCTGTTTAACATGCTGGTGCAGGGCTGGGATGGCTTTTCTGGAAAAAAAGTGTCGACTGGGTAGCTCGTATCGTGGTTCAGCGTACTCCATCAGGGCTTTGAAAGCTTCGCTTTCAACTATCTGGTAGGGCATCATCTCTAACGAGATTAGTCTAGCTATGTGGGCGTTAAAACCCTGTGTACGCGGATGCGAGGATAAGTACTTCCTTTTTCTAACCAGAGTCTCATGTAGGGTGAGCTGGACTGGAGAGCTGGAGATCGTGGAACTTTCGGGTGTGCCGGTGTACATGGCAGACTGAGAGACGGTTGGAGACGGTATTGTTTCCGCCGGTGCCCTAGATGCAATATTTCCTCCTACAAAACTGGTGGTTCCCTGACCCTGACTGCTTTTGGCTGGCAAAGAAACCTGCACAGATACTGCCGGTGGTGCGGAAAATGGTGGCCTTACAGTGACGGAAGGGATGTTGCGTTGCTGACTAGCTTCATTGGCCGAGGGTGCTACAACCTTAAGGGACGTTTGGTAGTTAGTCCAGGCTTGAAAATGCATGGTGGTTAAGTGTCTATGCATGCAACTAGTATTTAGACTTTTCAGATTCTGACCTCTGCTTAAGCTAGTTGAACATTTTTGACAGATGACTTTGCGCTGATCAGTTGGATGTTGTTTAAAAAAATGCCAGACTGCACTCTTCCTAGACTCGGATCCCTTTTCAGGGATTGCAGACTGAGCTTTAACCGGATGGCCACGCTGTCCTCCAACAGGTTTTGGCTTTGACACGCGTTTTTGGCCAGATACGGGCCCGGCAGATGGAACCTGTTGCGATGTTGATGCCTGCTGCGGCCCCTCCTCCACCTCCGCTTCTGAACTACTGCCGCCTGCACCCTGTTCCCCCAATGGCTGCCAATCGGGGTCAATAACTGGGTCATCTATTACCTCCTCTTCGAGCTCGTGTGCAACTTCGTCTGTGTCACTGTGTCGGTCGGTGGTATAGCGTTCGTGGCGGGGCAACATAGTCTCATCAGGGTCTGATTGTGGATCTGTACCATGAGAGGGCAATGTGGTGGTCTGAGTCAAAGGAGCAGCATAGTACTCTGGCTGTGGCTGTGCATCAGTGCACTCCATGTCAGAATATACTTGTAATGGGCATGGCCTGTTAAATGTTTCACTTTCTAAGCCAGGGACGGTATGTGTAAAGAGCTCCATGGAGTGACCCGTTGTGTCGCCTGCTGCATCCTTCTCTCTTGTTGTAGTTTTTGCTGAGGAGGACAAGGAAGCGACTTGTCCCTGACCGTGAACATCCACAAGCGACGCGCTGCTTTTACATTTACCAGTTTCGGAAGAGGAGGCAAAAGAGCTAGAGGCTGAGTCTGCAATGTAAGCCAAAACTTGCTGTTGCTGCTCCGCCTTTAAAAGCGGTTTTCCTACTCCCAGAAAAGAGAGCGTTCGAGGCCTTGTGTAGCCTGACGACGAAACTGGCTCCACAGCTCCAGACTTAGGTGGAATATTTTTATCCCCACGACCACCTGATGCTCCACTACCACTACCATCATTACCAGCTGACAATGAACGCCCACGACGACCTCTTGCACCAGACTTCCTCATTGTTTTAAAATCTTAACCAAAGTAACTTTATTTGTTGCTGTCAAACAACTTACACGGTGAGCTATAACTTCAGTATGATTTCAATATCCCTTAACAGGTTGGTGAGACCACAAGGAAAATCAGGCACAATGTTACACACTCTGTTTTCTGTGGCACAAAATCACAGAGATGACACACACGCAGGACTGTCACTCAAGCACTAATGTCAATATTAATCTCCCACCTAATTTATTTTTTTATTTTTCTCAGGGAGACTTTAGAAACCAAATAATATTTAAAAAAAAACAAAAACAAAAAACAAAAAAAAAAAGGCTTTCTATGGCCCACAATTAGAGAGAGAGAGGTGGCACACCCAGGAGTCAAGACTGGCGCACAAGCTGAAAGGGCAATATTACTCTCCCACTGTTTTTTTAATTTTTTTTTTTATTATTTTCAGGGAGACTTTAGAAACCAAATAATATTAAAAAAACCAAAAAAATAAATAGCCTTTCTATGGCCCACTGAATGAGAGAGAGAGGTGGCACACCCAGGAGTCAAGACTGGCACACAAGCTGAAAGGGCAATATTACTCTCCCACTGTTTTTTTATGTATTTTTTGTTTTTTAAGGGAGACTTTAGAAACCCAATAATATTTAAAAAAAAAAAAAAAAAAAAGGCTTTCTATGGCCCACAATTAGAGAGAGAGGTGGCACACCCAGGAGTCAAGACTGGCACACAAGCTGAAAGGGCAATATTACTCTCCCACTGTTTTTTTATGTATTTTTTGTTTTTTAAGGGAGACTTTAGAAACCAAATAATATTTAAAAAAAAACAAAAAAAAAAAGGCTTTCTATGCCCCACAATTAGAGAGAGAGAGGTGGCACACCCAGGAGTCAAGACTGGCGCACAAGCTGAAAGGGCAATATTACTCTCCCACTGTTTTTTTAAGTTTTTTTTTTTTTATTTTCAGGGAGACTTTAGAAACCAAATAATATTAAAAAAACCAAAAAAATAAATAGCCTTTCTATGGCCCACTGAATGAGAGAGAGAGGTGGCACACCCAGGAGTCAAGACTGGCACACAAGCTGAAAGGGCAATATTACTCTCCCACTGTTTTTTTATGTATTTTTTGTTTTTTAAGGGAGACTTTAGAAACCCAATAATATTAAAAAAAAAAAAAAAAAAGGCTTTCTATGGCCCACTGAATGAGAGAGAGAGGTGGCACACCCAGGAGTCAAGACTGGCACACAAGCTGAAAGGGCAATATTACTCTCCCACTGTTTTTTTATGTTTTTTTTTTTTCAGGGAGACTTTAGAAACCAAATAATATTAAAAAAAACAAAAAAATAAATAGCCTTTCTATGGCCCACTGAATGAGAGAGAGAGGTGGCACACCCAGGAGTCAAGACTGGCACACAAGCTGAAAGGGCAATATTACTCTCCCACTGTTTTTTTATGTATTTTTTGTTTTTTAAGGGAGACTTTAGAAACCCAATAATATAAAAAAAAAAAAAAAAAAAAGGCTTTCTATGGCCCACTGAATGAGAGAGAGAGGTGGCACACCCAGGAGTCAAGACTGGCGCACAAGCTGAAAGGGCAATATTACTCTCCCACTGTTTTTTTAAGTTTTTTTTTTTTTATTTTCAGGGAGACTTTAGAAACCAAATAATATTAAAAAAACCAAAAAAATAAATAGCCTTTCTATGGCCCACTGAATGAGAGAGAGAGGTGGCACACCCAGGAGTCAAGACTGGCACACAAGCTGAAAGGGCAATATTACTCTCCCACTGTTTTTTTATGTATTTTTTGTTTTTTAAGGGAGACTTTAGAAACCCAATAATATTTAAAAAAAAAAAAAAAAAAAAGGCTTTCTATGGCCCACAATTAGAGAGAGAGGTGGCACACCCAGGAGTCAAGACTGGCACACAAGCTGAAAGGGCAATATTACTCTCCCACTGTTTTTTTATTTATTTTTTTTTTTTCAGGGAGACTTTAGAAACCAAATAATAAGAAAAAAAAAAATAAATAAATAAATAGGCTTTCTATAGCCCACTGAATAAGAGATAGCACACACAGCAGTGACACACAAGCCCTGACTGAGGCCAATATTTTTCTACCACTGATTGATGTAGTGTTTTTGTGTTGAGGTAGAATTTAGAACACAAATCACGGAAAAAATAAATAGGCTTTCTATGGCCCACTCAGTGAGAGATGGCACACACAGGGATGGCACTGTAGCAGAAATGCCAATCTTAATCTCCCACAAAAAAAACAAAAAAAAAACAGGGACTGTCCTACAATTACTATCTCCCTGCAGTAATCTAAGCCAGGTATGGCAGGCAGCAATAGGAGTGGACTGATGCACAAATTAAATAAAAAGTGTGGACAAACAAAAAAGATAGCTGTGCAGAAAGGAAGGAACAAGAGGATATGTGCTTTGAAAAAAGCAGTTGGTTTCCACAGTGGTGTACACACAGCAATACAGCTATCAGGGAGCCTTCTAGGGCAGCCCAATGAGCTACAGCGCTGAGGGGAAAAAAAAAATAAAATAGCTTCCACAGTCCCTGCACACCGAAGGTGGTGTTGGACAGTGGAAATCGCTGCAGCACAAGCGGTTTGGTGGTTAGTGGACCCTGCCTAACGCTCTCCCTGCTTCTGACGAAGCGGCAGCAACCTGTCCCTAAGCTCAGATCAGCAGCAGTAAGATGGCGGTCGGCGGGAACGCCCCTTTATAGCCCCTGTGACGCCGCAGACAGCAAGCCAATCACTGCAATGCCCTCTGCGTTCACCTTCATTGGCTGAGAAATGGCACTTTTCGCGTCATTGAAACGCGACTTTGGCGCGAAAGTCGCGTACCGCATGGCCGACAAGCACAGGGGTCGGATCGGGTTTCATGAGACGCCGACTTAGCCAAAAGTCAGCGACTTTTGAAAATGATCGACCCGTTTCGCTCAACCCTACTAACTTGTATTGTTGTTTTCTTCCCAGTCCCGGAGTACTGTGTTTAACCAGGGGGGAGTGCAGCGCCCCAGAGTCCTGGTCGTTGCAGTACTGTGGCTCCGCCACTATGGGGAGCTACGGTGCGTCCGATGGCACTGAAGGAGTTCATCTGATCAGGTATCACAGACACCAATACATTTCACAGCAGGGCCTCCGGGGGGAGCTAAGGGTGCTATTCATTAGGCCACTCCCCACCATAGTGGGTAAACCGGGGGTCAGGCAGGAAGTTAGATCAGAAAGCTGACTGGATTGGATGAAGCAACACCTAGTGGCAGAGGGTGTTGTGGAGGAAGAGACAGTAGGGTCTCTGTCAGGGGTGGGATCCTGACAGAGGCTTGGCATTGGAAAGAACGTAACGGGTCCGTGCCAGCTCCGGGAAGCGGCGGGGCCCAAGAAAGGACTAGAAGTGAGATAGATTGTGCTTAATGAGAAACGAGATCAAGCAATAGGAGAATTCCAGTAGGGGTCGTGCTGTAAGACCGGAGCAACACCCTACTGAGGCGCACTACCGGTGGCCGGAACGCCGAGGGAGTATTATAACATTCAGCTTCAAGCAATACTCTAAACAGCGGCAGGACAGTCAGTTTAAGGCGGGCTGTCTAACACATATCACCTATGAAGTCTTGGGAGGCAATTGCGGGAGAGGGGCGTCTCTAGGGTCCCGGAAGAACTCCAGGCCTACCCGACAAACGGGTGCCGTTCTAACTGTAACATCAGGAAGGGACGGACGATTAGAAGAACATCATTTAATCGAGTTGTGAGGGAACTTAAGAAACAGACACAACAGTTGTGGGGTACTTTCCGTAAGCACAGCAGGGAA
Source organism: Ranitomeya variabilis (assembly GCF_051348905.1). NCBI lineage: Eukaryota > Metazoa > Chordata > Amphibia > Anura > Dendrobatidae > Ranitomeya > Ranitomeya variabilis. The sequence goes on along the minus strand of NC_135239.1, from coordinate 93,351,233 downwards.
GGACTACAACACATAGCGCTAAGAAGGAAGGCACCGATTTCCACCTGGGAAGTGAACTCTGGAGGTGCCATTGGACCGGCCGGACTTGCGCAGCCTGGTGAACCATATTCTGGACTGAGGACTCAGAGATCTCCAGTAAAGAGGTAAAGAGACTGCAACCTGGTGTCCTCGTTATTTACCGCGACCTGCACCCCACAACTGCACCACCAATATCTACACCACATATTGCACCGGACGTTCCCCCACTGACAGACAGGGCCACGGACCGGGTCTAGCCACCGTGACAACCCCAGAACTGAGACTCAGAGGCCCGGCTCCGGGTACCCCTCGGCCCTGCGGCGGTGTGGGGGCGCTCCATTATGATTGGATAGTAACTGTAAATATCCAATCACAGCAATATATATTTAATGATGGGAATAGCAAATCAGCTCCATTTTGTCACTTTGTGACATTGTTACAGATCGAAGCTGTGCTGCTATTAGAAAGTGTCAAATCGACAATTAATTTCCTATCTCATTCCTAGTATCACCCCAGATTACCTCTTGCTCCTTCTCCCATCTTCTGTGTCATTTTTTTATCTATTATTTTTCAATATCGATTTTTTTTGTCCATCTGTCCATCCATCCATTGCTAGATAGCTTTAGTTAGGTGTAGGGCGCTAGTTAGGGGGGACACTTAGTTTAGAAATATTTAGCTATGGGTAGTGTTAGCGTACGGGAATTCACATTAGGTATAGGTTTAGGGACTTTGTATTTTCAAAAAAAAATATGAAAAGTAAAAAAAACTTTCTTATATATATATATATATATATATATATATAGTTGGATGTATATATATATATATATACAGCAGATGAGGCTTACACCATAGTCTGCTCAGATACAGAGTGCCAGTGAGACGGATGACAAGTTTTTGCTGATGTCGTGGTTGTCAGCTAGTTTTAGCAATGACGATTCCCAGCAACAGTGCACCAGGTTAGAACACGATAGCGCTAGTGCCACTGAAAGAGACTGGGTGCCCACGGAGTCCTACACTGAGTGCGTGCCAGAATTTATTACTGCCATGGGAGTCCATGTGGACACTACAGAATATAGGGAGGTCGATTTAAAAAAAAAATTCTCTGAATAACTATTAAAATTAATGGTTGAGCAGAACAATTTGTATGCAGCTCAATTCATTGACGGCCACCTCACATTCTATTACTCCAAAAGTAGTAACTGGAGCCCTGTTGATGTGGCAGATATTTTAACATTTTTTGGCCTGCTTCTGAACACGGGTCTGATAAAAAAAAAACCCATCAGATCTTATTGGTCATCTGATGTTCTGAACGACACCCATATGTACAAAGAAGTAGCGACCCAGCAACGATTTGAGAGCATTCTATAATTCCTACACTTTGCAGAAAATGCAAATTGCTCCTTTCCCAATGGCCCCGGCCATGACCAAATTTACAAAGTCAGGTCCCTAGCAAAATTATTTTGATGGTAACTTTTCCCACACATATGCCCATCAAAAAATATCTATGTGGACGAGTCTCTGGTCCTTTTCAAGAGCAGCCTGCATTTCAAGCAATATTTGCTGAATAAAAGGTCCCAATTTGGACTGAAAGTATAAAAGTTGTATGAAAGTGACTCTGCTATATATACAAATTCAGGGTGTATAAGGGGAAAGACACCCAAACTGTTCTTCCTGAATCTTCCCCTCACTAAATATAGCTGGAAAAATTGTCTGGAACCTGGTGCATCCCCTTTTTTGTAAGGTGTACAACTTGTACATGCATAATTATTATGGAAATGTACCCCTGTTCAGGTGCTTGTCTGCAAAGAAAATTGTGCACTGTGACATCATACGCCAAAATCAAAGAGTGCTGCCCAAGACCCTTGTCACCCAGAAATCAAAGACAGGAAAAAATAAGGTGCTCTGTAATGAGGACATGATGCTTATCAAAATTTGTCACAAAAAAGATGTCCAAATGTTAACATCAATCAATGCTGACAGAAGCAGCCAAATGTATGTATGCGTTCTAGTATCCAGAATCTGTCTGCATACAAGACTACAATAAGTTTATGGGTGGCGTGGACCTTGCAGACCAGATGCTGCAGCCCTACAGGGCTGTTTGCAAGTCTCGCGTATGGTACAAAAAACTTGTGGTACACCTAACCCAAGTGGCCCTTTATGATTCATTTGTACTGTACCAAAAAACTGGACACCAAGGATCTTACCTTGAGTACCAAGAACAAATAATAAAACATCTGATATTAGGAAACCTTTTTAGATTCCTTTGTACTTTACCAAAAAACTGGACTCCGGCGATCTTACCTTGAGTACAAAAAAAAAAATATATTAAAACATCTCATATTTGGAGACCAAAGAAGTTTGGGGGGAGAATTAACTGTTGAGACCAGCAGAATTGTCCCCAGTCAGTATTTTCCCTCACAAGTGCTACCTACAACCAAAAAATGCCGACCTCAAAAAAGATGCAGGGTGTGTTACAAAGATGGAGCTAGAAGGGAAACCAGTTACCAGTGTGACTCACTGTCCTGATAAACCTGGCCTCTGTATTAGGGAATATTTCCATCCCAACACACATTCCTAGAATAACTGGATTTACTTTTCATTTTTACCTTTGCCGCCTTCTGTCATTTGTTATTTATTCACTTTTTATTTCTTCATCTCCAATTTATAAATTGGAATTAAAAAAAATCCCACAATGAAAAAGTGAATGCTCACTATACCCTTAAATGAATACTGTGAGGGGAATTTGCTGAAACAGCATACAGTTTTTTATTCACCAGTTTGACTATGCCGTGACATCTAAGGCCGGTTTCACACGTCAGTGGCTCCGGTACGTGAGGTGACAGTTTCCTCACGTACCGGAGACACTGACACACGTAGACCCATAAAAATCAATGCATCTGTGCAGATGTCATTGATTTTTTGCGGACCGTGTCTCCGTGTGCCAAACACGAAGACATGTCAGTGTTCGTGGGAGCGCACGTATTACACAGACCCATTAAAGTCAATGGGTCCGTGTAAAACACGGACCACACACGGACCTTCTACGTGTGCAGTCCGTGTGGCGTGCAGGAGACAGCACTACAGTAAGCGCTGTCCCCCCCACATGGTGCTGAAGCCACGATTCATATCTTCCCTGCAGCAGCGTTTGCTGCATAGAAGATATGAATAATAGTGTTTAAAATAAAGATCTATCTGTCCGCCGCCCTTCCACCCCCTGTGCGCCCCCCCCGCTGTTCTGAAAATACTCACCCGCTTCCCTCATTGGCTGTCGATGCTTCCTGGTCTGGCCGCCCCTTCTACTGTATGCGGTCACGTGGGGCCGCAGATTAGAGTCATGAATATGTGGCTCCACCTCCCATAGGGGTGGAGCCGCCTATTCATGACTGTAAATGAGCAGCCCCACGTGACCGCATACAGGAGAAGATGGGGCCAGACCAGGAAGCAGCGACAGCCAACGAGGGAGCGGGTGGGTATTTCCAGAACAGCGGGGGGGGCGCACAGGGGGTGGGAGGGCGGCGGACAGATAGATCTTTCTTTTAAACACTATTATTCATTCTTCTATGCAGCAAACGCTGCTGCACAGAAGATATGAATCGCGGCTTCAGCAGGATGCAGTGTACCACACGCTCCGTGTGGTACCCACTCGGCACACGGGCGGCACACGTGTGCCGCACGTATGGCCTACGTGAGCTCACGGGCACACGGACACGGATAACTCCTGTACCGTTTTTTTCCGGTACCGGAAATATCTGGACGTGTGGGACAGCCCTAAAGCAGTCATTCTGAATCTTTCTACGTTTGGTGTTATAGCCATGGCGGTTTTTCATGGAGGATACCTACTATATGAGCTATTCCTGGTCTATATAGAATGAGTCCTCATATCATTTTATTTGGGTATTATAAAACCTGTTACAGCTGCTAAAACTTTCTAAATGTACTTTGGTATACTACCTCTTTATACTTTATATTCTGTAAAAGGATGGGTTGTTCTGCCATCCTGGTGGTTCCTACCTTACTGGGCAAGGACCTGTTATAGTGTACCAGCGTCACATGACTAGTGTTGAGCGATACCGTCCGATACTTGAAAGTATCGGTATCGGAAAGTATCGGCCGATACCGGCAAAGTATCGGATCTAATCCGATACCGATACCCGATACCAATACAAGTCAATGGGACTCAAGTATCGGACGGTATCCCTGATGGGTCCCAGGGTCTGAAGGAGAGGAAACTCTCCTTCAGGCCCTGGGATCCATATTAATGTGTAAAAGAAAGAATTAAAATAAAAAATATTGCTATACTCACCTCTCCGACGCAGCCTGGACCTCACCGAGGGAACCGGCAGCGTTCTTTGCTTAAAATGTGCGCTTTTACTTCCTTCCGTGACGTCACGGCTTGTGATTGGTCACGTGCCGCCCATGTGGCCGCGACGCGACCAATCACAGCAAGCCGTGACGTAATTTTCAGGTCCTCAATGCCTAATTCTAGGCATTCAGGAATTTAAAATTACGTTCCGGCCTGTGATTGGTCGCGTCGCGGTCACATGGGCGACGCGACCAATCACAAGCCGTGACGTCACGGGAGGCAGGAGACGCGCGCATTTTTAAAATTACGTCACGGCTTGTGATTGGTTGCGTGCCGCCCATGTGACCGCGACGCGACCAATCACAGCAAGCCGTGACATAATTTCAGGTCCTGATGCCTATTTCTGCATTGAGGACCTGAAATTACGTCACGGCTTGCTGTGATTGGTCGCGTCGCGGTCACATGGGCGGCACGCAACCAATCACAAGCCGTGACGTCACGGAAGGAAGTAAAAGCGCTCATTTTAAGCAAAGAACGCTGCCGGTTCCCTCGGTGAGGTCCAGGCTGCGTCGGAGAGGTGAGTATAGCAATATTTTTTATTTTAATTCTTAATTTTACACATTAATGTTGTTTCGATACCGATACCCGATACCACAAAAGTATCGGATCTCGGTATCGGAATTCCGATACCCGCAAGTACAGGCCGATACCCGATACTTGCGGTATCGGAATACTCAACACTACACATGACACATCTGTCCCTCATATAGAGATTGATTGTGTTACAGACGCTGTACAACTAGTCCCTATTTAAAAAAAGAAAAAAAAGGAAAAGACCTGGATGTTTAGTACTCCTGTGAACGTGCAACATTGTTACACTCTTCCATTTTGAAACCTCATTCCTTTCTTTCCAATGCAATTTTTTCCAGCTCTAATGAAATAACAGTGGCATGCTTTGTCAGCACGGTAGAATCATATTTACTGGCAAATGTGATTCTGAGGACAATGTACCCCAAATATACAGGTCCTTCTCAAAAAATTAGCATATAGTGTTAAATTTCATTATTTACCATAATGTAATGATTACAATTAAACTTTCATATATTATAGATTCATTATCCACCAACTGAAATTTGTCAGGTCTTTTATTGTTTTAATACTGATGATTTTGGCCTACAACTCCTGATAACCCAAAAAACCTGTCTCAATAAATTAGCATATCAAGAAAAGGTTCTCTAAATGACCTATTACCTTAATCTTCTGAATCAACTAATTAACTCTAAACACATGCAAAAGATACCTGAGGCTTTTAAAAACTCCCTGCCTGGTTCATTACTCAAAACCCCCATCATGGGTAAGACTAGCGACCTGACAGATGTCAAGAAGGCCATCATTGACACCCTCAAGCAAGAGGATAAGACCCAGAAAGAAATTTCTCAACAAATAGGCTGTTCCCAGAGTGCTGTATCAAGGCACCTCAATGGTAAGTCTGTTGGAAGGAAACAATGTGGCAGAAAACGCTGTACAACGAGAAGAGGTGACCGGACCCTGAGGAAGATTGTGGAGAAGGACCAATTCCAGACCTTGGGGAACCTGAGGAAGCAGTGGACTGAGTCTGGTGTGGAAAGGCGTGTGCAGGAAATGGGCTACAGGTGCCGCATTCCCCAGGTAAAGCCACTTTTGAACCATAAACAGCGGCAGAAGCGCCTGACCTGGGCTACAGAGAAGCAGCACTGGACTGTTGCTAAGTGGTCCCAAGTACTTTTTTCTGATGAAAGCAAATTTTGCATGTCATTCGGAAATCAAGGTGCCAGAGTCTGGAGGAAGACTGGGGAGAAGGAAATGCCAAAATACCTGAAGTCCAGTGTCAAGTACCCACAGTCAGTGATGGTGTGGGGTGCCATGTCAGCTGCTGGTGTTGGTCCACTGTGTTTCATCAAGGGCAGGGTCAATGCAGCTAGCTATCAGGAGATTTTGGAGCACTTCATGCTTCCATCGGCTGAAATGCTTTATGGAGATGAAGATTTCATTTTTCAGCACGACCTGGCACCTGCTCACAGTGCCAAAACCACTGGTAAATGGTTTACTGACCATGGTATTACTGTGCTCAATTGGCCAGCCAACTCTCCTGACCTGAACCCCATAGAGAATCTGTGGGATATTGTGAAGAGAAAGTTGAGAGACGCAAGACCCAACACTCTGGATGAGCTTAAGGCCGCTATTGAAGCATCCTGGGCCTCCATAACATCTCAGCAGTGTCACAGGCTGATTGCCTCCATGCCACACCGCATTGAAGCAGTCATTTCTGCCAAAGGATTCCCGACAAAGTATTGAGTGCATAACTGAACATTATTATTTGATGGTTTTTTTGTTTGTTATTAAAAAACACTTTTATTTGATTGGACGGGTGAAATATGCTAATTTATTGAGACAGGTTTTTTGGGTTATCAGGAGTTGTAGGCCAAAATCATCAGTATTAAAACAATAAAAGACCTGACAAATTTCAGTTGGTGGATAATTAATCTATAATATATGAAAGTTTAATTGTAATCATTACATTATGGTAAATAATGAAATTTAACACTATATGCTAATTTTTTGAGAAGGATCTGTATACAGCTCTGGCAAAAATTAAGAGACCACTGCAAAATGTTCAGTTTGTCTGATTTTTCTCTTTATAGGTATATTTTTGAGTAAGATGTAAATTGTTCATTTATTCTATAAACTTCTGACAACATGTCTCCGAATTTCCAAGCAATAATTTTTGTATTTTTTTCTGACAAAGAAAAATGGTCAAAATTAAGAAAAAAAACAGTGCTTTCTGACCTCAAAAAATGCAAAGAAAACAAGTTGATAATCATTTAGAAACAACAATACAAATTTTAGTTTTAACTCAGGAAGAGTTCAGAAATCAATATTTTGTGGAATAACCATGATTTTTAATCACAGCTTTAATGCGTCTTGGCATGCTTTCCACCAGTCTTTCACAATGCTCCTGGAGCAAAAATTTAGCAGTTCTTCTTTGTTTGATGACTTGTGACTATCCATCATCCTCTTGATTACATTCCAGAGGCCTTCAACGAGGTTCAGGTCTGGAGATTGGACTGCCCATGACAAGTCTTTGATGTGGTGGTCTGTAAGGGTACTTTGACACTGGCGTTTTTTGTCCTCCGTCGCAATGCGTCGTTTTGGACAAAAAACGCATCCTGCAAAAGTGCTTGCAGGATGCGTTTTTTCTCCATAGACTAACATTAGCGACGCATTGCGACGCATTGACACACGTCGCAACCGTCGCACGACGGTTGCGTCGTGTTGGGGCGGACCGTCGGCAGCAAAAAACGTTACATGTAACTTTTTTTGTGCCTACGGTCCGCCATTTCCGACCGCGCATGCGCGGCGGAACTCCACCCCCTCCTTCCCGCTCCTCACAATGGGGCAGTGGATGAGTGGAAAAACAGCATCCGCTGCACCCGTTGTGCGGCGCAAACAACACTCTGCGACGGGCCGAGTACGACGCTAGTGTGAAAGTAGCCTTAATCTTTGCCAGAGCTGTATATATGATTTTTAGTATCTAAAAAGACACTGGGTGCCCCTTTTGGGACCGATCTTCAATCAAACTATACTAATGGTGTTACGTTTGAGCACAGGAGAAAAAGCTTTATAAATTTTGAGGTCCATTTCCTCACCTCTCACTACTATGGACTAAAAATGCGTCCTAAAAATAACACTTTTGTTAAAAAAAATGTAATAGTATTTTTTCACATTCATTTTGAACTACAGTAAATCATTTCATAAAATGTGGGCTCAAAAGACTTATTACACACATAAATGAATTCTTTAGAGGGTGCAATTTAGAAAATGGGACCAATTGTGGAGTTCTTCTTTTCTTGCATGTCAATAGCTCTATATCAGCTAAATTTGTGTTCCAAAATTCAAACAGTGCTTTTTCTATTAACCTCTTCATGACCCCAGCTTTTTTCGGTTTTGCGTTTTCATTTATCGCTCCCCTCCTTCCCAGAGCCATAACTTTTTTATTTTTCCATCAATATGGTCATGTGAGGGCTTATTTTTTGTGGGACAAGTTGTACTTTTTGAACGACATCATTGGTTTTACCATGTCGTGTACTAGTAAATGGGAAAAAAATTCAAAGTGCGGTGAAATTGCAAAAAAAGTGCAATCCCACACTTGTTTTTTGTTTGGCTTTTTTACTAGGTTAACTAAATGTTTAAACTGATCTGTCACTTTGATTCTCCAGGTCATTACTAGTTCATAGGAATCAAACATGTCTAGGTTCTTTTTACCTAAGTGGTAAAAAAAATTCCAAACTTTGCTAAAAAAAAATAAAAAAATTGTGCAATTTTCCAATACACGTAGCGTCTCCATTTTTCGTGATCTGGGGTTGGTTTAGGGCTTATTTTTTGCATGCCAAGCTGACGTTCTTAATGATACCATTTTGGTGCAGATACATTCTTTTGATCACCCGTTATTGCATTTTAATGCAATGTTGCGGCAACCAAAAAAAGTAAATTTTTCGTTTCAAAATTTTTTCTCGCTACACTGTTTAGCGATCAGGTTAATCTTTTTTTAATTAATAGATTGGGCAATTGTCTTTGTTTTATTTTGAGTGGGGTGAAAGGGGGGTGATTTAAACTTTCATTTTTTTTTTTGTTCACATTTTTTTAAAACTTTTTTTAACTTTTGCCATGCTTCAATAGCCTCCATGGGAGGCCTGAAGCTTGCATAGCCTGATCGGCTCTGCTACATAGGAGCGATGCTCAGATCGCTCCTATGTAGTAGATTTACTGCATTGCTATAAGCACCGACCACAGGGTGGCGCTCACAGCAATCCGGCATCAACAACCATAGAGGTCTTCAATAGACCTCTGGTTGTCATGCTAATGCATTGCTGACAGCTGATCAGGTGACGGGGTCAGCGATGCGCGCATTTCCGACCTGATGGCAGGAAGTGCTAGTTAAATGCCGCTGTCAGCATTTGACAGTGGCATTTAACTAGTTAATAGCGGTGGGTGGATCGCAATTCCACCTGCTGCTATTGCGGGCACATGTTAGCTGTACAAAACAACTGACATGTCCCAGCTTTGATGCGGGCTCACAGCCGGAGCCCGCATCAAAGCGGGGGTTCTGACCTCGGATGTACTATCCCGTCCGAGGTCAGAAAGGGGTTAAGAACCATGATGTTTGTCCAGTGTTTTTGACCACATATGGAGTACCACACCAAAGACAAACTTCACTTGAGGCAAAAATATAAAACAAACAACTTTATTGAATTACAATGATAAAAATCAATCAATATCCAAGTGGCCTCCTAAAGCACAGAAACATGGAGGACAACCAGCAAACACTCGTGTAAATACAATAGTCATAATACATACACTGCTAAAGTGGTAATAATTCAAAGTGTTAATGGTCATGTGCAAATGAACAAACAATACATACTGTCACAATAGAAATATGTAGATAAAGAGTAAAGGTATAGTTACCAAAAGAGAGCGCTGCTGGATGCCCACCAACACCCGACGCGCGTTTCGCACTGAAATGCTTCGTCTGACGAAGCATTTCAGTGCGAAACGCGCGTCGGGTGTTGGTGGGCATCCAGCAGCGCTCTCTTTTGGTAACTATACCTTTACTCTTTATCTACATATTTCTATTGTGACAGTATGTATTGTTTGTTCATTTGCACATGACCATTAACACTTTGAATTATTACCACTTTAGCAGTGTATGTATTATGACTATTGTATTTACACGAGTGTTTACTGGTTGTCCTCCATGTTTCTGTGCTTTAGGAGGCCACTTGGATATTGATTGATTTTTATCATTGTAATTCAATAAAGTTGTTTGTTTTATATTTTTGCCTCAAGTGAAGTTTGTCTTTGGTGTTGTTTTAGTTACTTCATGGCTATACATTGTGGATATTAATAGGCGTTGTGTGCACATATGGAGTACCACCACACTCATATGAAAGTGAGTAACAAGCTGAGTGGTCCACTTTTTATGTTACCTCTTACAAAAGTGGAAAACAAAATAAGGCTAAAACATTTTCATGAATAAAAATGAAATATTTCTCTATAACAACCTAATGTTAACACATTGTGGGTAGTACCTGAGGATTAAAAATCCTCACTATACCCCTAGATTAAATCGTTGAGGGGTGTAGTTTTTAAAATGGGGTCATTTGTGGTGGGTTTCCATTGTTTAGGTACATGAGAGGCTTTGCAAATGCAACATGGCAACCGCTAATTATTTCAGCAAATTTTGCATTCCAAAAGATGAATGGTGCTCCATCCATTATGAGCCATGCCATGCATCCAAACAGCAGTTTTCCACATCACCTGAGGTATCGGCATATTCAAGAGAAATTGCACAACAAATTGAATTGTGCATTTTCTCTTTCTATTCCTTTGAAAAAAAATTAATTTGGACCTAAAACATTTTTGTGGCAAAAATATTAATTTTTGTTTTCTCGGCTCAACGTTATAATATTCTGTGAAGCACATGGGGGTTATAGGTGCTCATCACATATCTAGATAAATTCCTTGAAGTGTCTAGTTTTCAAAATGTGGTCACTTGTGGGATTTTCCAGCCAATTTTATGTTCCAAAATCCATTGAATGGTTCTGCTTCTCTACCGAGCCCTGCCATGTGTGTACAAACAATCGTTTTCTACCACATATACTGTAGGTTATCAATGTACTCAGGAGAAATTGCATTTTCTCTTCTTACCCTTCTAAAAATGCAAAATTTGGGTCTAAAGTAATATTTTTGTGGGAAAAAGTAAAATTTTTATTTTTTTCTGCTCACATTGCTTTAGTTCCTGTAAAGCACTTGAAGGGTTAATACACTTCTTGAATGTGGTTTTAAGGTCTATAAGGGGTACAGTTTTTAGAATGGTATCATTTTTAGATATTTTCTGTAACATAGGCCACCCACAGTCACTTCAAATGTGAGGTGGTCACGAAAAATGGTTTTGTAAATTTTACTGGAAAAATGAGAAATCAACTTTTCATCTTTCTAAACTTCCTAACAAAAAATGTTTAAAAAATTATTCACTATCTGGTTTAAGGGCATAAAAATTCAAAATTTGAAAATTGTGAAATGTTCACATTTTTGTAAATTTTTTATATTTTCATAAATAAACACAAATAATATCGACCACACTTTACCACTTTCATGAAGCACAACATATCACAAAAAAAATCTGAGAATCAGTGGGATCCATTGAAGCATTCCAGAGTTATTACCACATAAAGTGACATTGGTCAGATTTAATGAGGCTGAGTTATTAATGTACAAAATTGCTCGCTCCTTAAGGAGTGTCATGGTTGCAACAAAATCTGCAGTATTTATTACGATTTTTGTGTATTTCCCTGCACATATTTGGTTTGATGCCTACAGCATAACGAAACCATGTCATATCAGCTGTAAAAAGGCCAGGTTTTGTGCATCTGCCTATAAAAGCTGAACTATCTAGCAGTTTGATGACTTTCAATTCACCACTGTATTTTGTTAACAGCAAGAGGTTACTCAGTACATGTTTGAATAAACCCATCAAAGAAATGTCTGTCAAATTATTATAATGAAATAATGAATGACACTAATGATGGCATTTCTACCAGCTTTATTATTAAACTAGTCTTATGGGGATGTCATTTTTCCTTTCCTAAATCAAAAGATTTCTTTTAAAGATAATTTACATGAATTCAAATAAAATGCACTATAAGAAAAAGCAAAATACTTGCATTAGGCTTAAAGAAATATTCAGCATTTTAATGGTCCAGCCTGTAATGCTTTGAGTACAAGCTTTCCTACACAGGTGTAAAAAATTATCTAAATGAAAACCAACTTGGATTTTGTTTTGATAAAATGTATATAGTACTGCTCAAAAGTTTACATACCCCAGCAGAATTTTTGCTCTCTTGGCCTTTTTTAGAGAATATGAATGATAGCAACAAAACTTTTTCTCCACTCACGGTTAGTGGTTGGGTGAAGCCATTTATTGTAAAACTACTGGGTTTTGTCTTTTGAAATCATAATGACAACCCAAAACATCCAAATGACCCTGATCATAAGTTCACATACATTTCTTCATACAGTGTATTGCCTCCTCTAACATCAATGACAGTTTGAAGTCTTTTCTTATAGCTGTGGATAAGGTTCTTTATTTTCTCAGATGGTAAAGCTGCCCACTCTTCTTGGCAAAAAACTTCCAGTTCCTGTAAATTCCAGGGCTGTCTAGAATGAACTGTTTGGATCATTGTTATGTTGGAACATCCAAGGACGTCCCATGCTCAACTTCCTGGTTGATGAGTGCAAATTTGCCTCCAGTATTTGCTGATAACAAGCTGCATTCATCTTTCCTTCAACTTTAACCAAGTTTCCTGTGCCTTTGTAGCTCACACATCCCCAAAACATCAGCGATCCACCTTTGTTCTTAACAGTAGGAAAGGCGTTCCTTTCATCATAGGCCTTGTTGACCTCTCTTCAAATGAAACGTTTATGTTTGTGGCCGAAAAGTTCAATTTTGGTCTCATCACACCAAATTACCTTGTTCCAGAAGTTTTGATGCTTGTCTCTGTGCTGTTTTGCATATTGTAGGAGAGATACTTTGTGGCATTTGTGCAGTAATGGCTTTCTTCTGGCTATTCGACCATGCAGCCCATTTTTCTTCACGTGCCTCCTTATTTTGCATCTTGAAACAGCCACACCACTAGTAAAGCCCAATATTTCAGCTGATGTTATTTGTGGGTTTTCTTTGCATCACGAAATTTTTTTCCTGGCAGTTGTGGATGAAAGTTTTGTTGGTTTACATGACTGTGGTTTTGTTTTTACAGAGCCCTAGGTTTTCCAATTATTAATCACAGATTAAACGCTGCTGACTGGCATTATCAATTCCTTCGATATCTTTTTGTATCCTTTTCCTGTTTTATGCAATTCAACTACCGTTTCCAGTAAATTTGTTGACAATTCTTTTGCTTTTCCCATGACTCACAATCTAGAAATGTCAGTGGCTGGATGAAAGATGCAAGAGTCTGTCTGGATCCCAGAAGCTCACTCAGCTTTTATGCACACACACTGATTACAAGCAAACAGGTCACAGGTGAGGATGTTACCTTTAGTAGCCATTCATACCAATTTGTGTATGTTAGGCTACTTTCACACTAGCGTCGTGCACTGCACGTCGCTATGCGACGTTGCGGCGCACCGACGCTAGCTGTGAATGCGCCGCACAACGGGGGCAGCGGATGCAGTTTTCCAATGCATCTGCTGCCCCATTGTGAGGTGCGGGGAGGCGGGGTCGGAGTTCCGGCCGCTCATGCGCGGTCGGAAATGCTGCAGACGACGCACCAAAAAGCATTACAAGCAGCGTTTTTTGGTAGCGACGGTCCGACGCAACACGACGCAACCATCGCATGATGGTTGCGACGTGTGTCAATGTGTCGCACTGCATCGCTAATAAATGTCTATGGAGAAAAAACGCATCCTGCAAGCACTTTTGCAGGATGCGTTTTTTTCTGCAAAATGACGCATAGCGACGTGCAGTGCACGACGCTAGTGTGAAAGTAGCCTTATCAGGCCAAAATCACCAGGGTATTAAAACTTTTGATCAGGGTCATTTGGATGTTTTGGGTTGTCATTATGATTTAAAAAGAGAAAACACAGTAGTTTGACATTAAATGGCTTCACCCAGCCACTAGCCATGAGTGGAGAAAAAGTTTTGATATTATCATTGATTTTCTATGAAAAAAAGGCAAAAAAAAATTCCGACAGGGTATGTAAACTTTTGAGCACAACTGACTGTATATATATATATATATATATATATATATATATACATATATATATATATATATATATATATATATATATATATATATATATATATTAGGGCCGTGGGGTACTCAAAACTGGGTTGGACGATTCTTAAAGGGGTGGTCACAGCAACAGTGACCCTGTCCATGGCCCTGGGAGCGCAATGAAGGGGATGAGGGGATTTCACATGACGCCACCTGTGGTGTTCGGCTAGACCACTGACGCTGCTTAAGGGGACCGATGGGGCCATTGGTGTTGCAGCTGAGATGGTTTGACTCCCCACAGGTGGAGCGGGCCCCAGAGCTACTAGAACAGTCTATGAGGGGTTGTGGATGTTGGGGTGCAGGAATGATTGGAGGACACAGGGACTGTAGCTTCTTTATCTTTAATTGCAGGTGCAGTCCACGGCACTGGTGACAGGTGATCATGGAGGTCCGGGCATCCTGGAAGCATTTCAGGATCCTCCTATGCAGGTGGATTTGGAGGCCTTCCCTTGGTGCTGCTCCCTAGGTCCTTGATGCTTTAAGCTCTCCACAAGTCCCTATTGCTATCTGTCCATAAAATATAACATTCCCTGCATGGCAGGCAGCTTGAGCCTGTTCCAGATGTCACTCCCTCTTAGTGACTCCGGGCTTTCATCTGCTGCTGTGCCTCAGGGTGTCAGTTGTGGTCAGGAGACCTGCAATCTCCTGTCCTCCAGATTCAGTTCCTGGGCCTGCAGTCCCCACGCAACCATGGACTCCGGTGTCCGGTTCTTTGGCGCTCAGTCCTGGGGTGAGCTCAGTCACAGCTCCAATCCCTCAGGTTCTCCTTTCTCTTGCTTCCTCATCCTAAGACTAGTTCTGACTGACTGACTAACCCTGTCTACAGGCCAGAACTTATAGGGCAGCTCCACTGAAACTGGGTTTAGAGCTCCCCCTTCTGGTCTGGAGTCAGGAAAGTGTTGCATGCTAAGGGGATTCCTTCTTGCTTCCAGTCATGACATCACCCCCTGTGAGGGAGGCAATGCCACTGTGGCAACTGGACTTATGAGGTGCCACATATGCAATTTCAAAGTCCTATTATTTTATTCCTATATATACAGTATATTATTTTATTCCTATATATATAGGTGCGCCCTCTCTGACTTAAGAACAATATTCAACAACCAATTCCTAGGTATGAGTATGGACAAGGAATAAAGGGGTACAAAAAGCAAACCAAATAATTTTAAAATGTACTTTTTATTGATAATGAAGTAAAAAAAATAATTAAAAATTCCAAGAAAAATGCAGAAATAGAGAAAGGAGGGACATGGAACACAAAAAATTAACAGCTGCCACATTGTCAAGATAGGACTGTGTCACAGTTGTGCTATGCTTAATAAGGATTTATAAAGAGACCACTGGTATACAACAAATTAATTTCCAAAAAAATCATAAATAAAAAATACATTTCCAAAAACAATTTCCAACAGAATCAAATACTGATATAATTACTAAAGTGCTCAAAGAAAAATACATCTATTCAATAGTAATTAAATAAGCTGGTAGCTGATATCATCAGAATTATTTGTTTTATAAGTATATAGACATGTGATAGCTTAACCACTATTAAAACATTATATATATGAAAAGACAAAGACAAGTACAGGATGGCCACCTGAAAACAATGTTCCCATTATTAGGAAGTTGGTACTCCCATACTGTTTGCTTATGCATTGCATGCAAGGCCTGCCTTGCATCAAATTTAAACGCACCCCAATATACCTTTGAAGAGCCATACAGGATGGTCACCTGAAAGAAATGTTTCAATTATTAGGAAGTTGGTACTCCCATATTGTTTGCCTATGCAGTGAATGGAAGGCCTGCCGCAAACTTAGACGCACTCCAATATCCCTTTGAAGAGCCTCTCAGGAGGCCACCTGAAAGCATTGCTCCCATTATTAGTAATTTGGTACTCCCATGCTGTTTGACTATGCAGTAAATTGTTGATCTTGAAGAACCTACATTGGAGAAAGTCAGTGTTGAGGATGAAGACCTGGCATTGGAGCATATCAGTGTTGAGGCTAAACACCCAGCAGTGGAGCATTTCAGTGTTGAGCCTGAAAAACCTGCATTGGAGAATTTCAGTGTTGAGGATTGAAAACCTGCAGTGGAGAATTTCAGTGTTGAGGCTGAAGAAACTGCAGTGGAGAATTGCAGTGCTGAGGCTGAAGAAACTGCAGCAAAGAATTGCAGTGTTGAGGATGAAGACCCGGCATTGGAGCATGGCAGTGTTGAGGCTAAATACCCGGCAGTGGAGTATTTCAGTGTTGCGCCTGAAGAACTTGCATTGGAGAATTTCAGAGTTGAAGATGAAGACCCGGCAGTGGAGAATGTCAGTGTTGAGGCTGGAACACCTGCAGTGGAGAATTTCAGTGTTGAGGCTGAAGAAACTGCAGTGGAGAATTGCAGTGTCGAGGCTGAAGAAACTGCAATGGAGAATTGTTGTGTTGAGGCTTAAGAACCCGCATTGGTGAATTGCAGTGCTGAGCCTGAAGAACTAGCAGTGGACAATTGCAGTGTTGAGGATGAAAAAACTGCAGTGGAGAATTTCAGCATTGAGGCTGAACACCTGACAGTGGAGCATTGCAGTGTTGAGCCTGGAGAACCAGCAGTGGAGAATTACAGTATTGAGGATGAAGACCAATCAGTGGACAATTACAGTGTTGAGGCTGAACACTCGGCAGTGGAGCATTGCAGTGTTGAGCCTGAAGAACCAGCAGTGGAGAATTGCAGTGTTGAGGACGAAGAACTGGCAGTGGAGAATTGCATTGTTGACCAACCAACAAAGTTCACAATATTAGGAAGCGGGTCTTCCATACTGTTTGCCTATGCAGTGACTGCAATGCCTACCCCAAAGTTGGATGCACCCCAATACCCCTTGGAAGAGACGTGGAGAATGGCCTCCTAAAAATCTCTTCCCATTACAAAGGAGTGGTTCTCCTATACTTGTAATGCCCATGCAGTAAGTGTATGGGATGACAAACATTTCCCCCTGGGGAGTGTACAGCAACATACTGTTAAAAATTTTTGTTTACGGGCATCATAAACACCGTTATAAGCAATAACATGGGTGTTGCATCACAGACCATGGTCACCCTGGTGATCTAGTGGTAGTGGGTGAAGATAGGTGGAGGAGGGCCTCCTAAAAATCTCTTCCATTACAAAAGCAGCGGGTCTCCTATACTTGTAATGCCCATGCAGTAAGTGTATGGGCCGCCAACCATTTCCCCCTGGGGGGTATACAGCAACATACTGTCAAACATTTTTTTGTTTACAGGCATGATAAACACCCTTAAAAACAATAACGTGCGTGTTGCATCACAGACCACGGTCACCCTAGTGATCTAGTGGTTGTGGATGAAGTTACATGGAGGAGGGCTTCGTAAATATCTCTTCCCATTACAAAGGAATGGGTCTTCTATACTATGCCTATGCAGTAAGTGTATGGGCTGAGAACCATTTCCCCAATGGTGGGTATACTGCAACATACTGTCAAAAAAATTTGTTTATGGGCCTCATAAACACCCTTAAAAAAAATACATGGGTGTTGCATCACAGACCACGGTCACCCTGGTGATCTAGTGGTGGATGATGAGGATGAGGAGAAGGAGGAGGACAACAGCAAATAGGCTAAATCAGGAAGCATATACCCATGTGTGGTTGTGAAGAGGTGCATGGGAATAGACCTCACAAAAAAAGACACTGGATTTGAGTTTATGTTACTCTGCTATCATTTGCTGGTATTGAGAAGTCTGGCCCAATCCAGACCTTGTTCATTTTTATAAGAGTCAGCCTGTTAGCATTTTATGTTGACAGGCGGATGCGCTTATCAGTTATAATTCCACCAGCGGCACTAAAAACCCGCTCTGACAAAATGCTAGTGGCAGGGCAGGCCAGGACCTCCAATACAAAGAGAGCCAGTTCATGCAACATGTCCAGCTTGAATACCCAATAATTATAATGCACAGAGGGATCATGGAGGACGTTGGTATGGTCAGCAAGATTCTACCTTAGCATCTTCCAAAACTTTGCACCCCTTGTGATAGTACCCCGTGCCTCAGGGCCTGTGCGATGGGAGGGTCTGAGAAAAATCTCTCAGTACTTTGCCAGTGTTACAGTGCCTCTGCTGGATTGGAGTTGTGTCTCTCTTGCCTTTACTCCTCGGTTGTCCAATGAACTGTGACCTCTACCGCCAGCGTTTTCATATGGGAATTTTTTTAATAATTCTGCAACAAGGGCCCTTTGTTACTGTACCATTTTAATACACCTGTCCGGCTCTGGAAAAAGAGATAGAAAGTTCTCCTTTTAGCGTGTCTAGAAGTGTCACCTACCAGTAATGACTGTCACCAAAAATGTTGAGAACGCGAGGGTCATGGGAAAGGCAGCCATGCCAGGCAGGGTAAACTCAGCCATGCGTGTCAGACTGCTAACAGGCAAGACTTCTGCGTCCTTGCCAAGAGGAAGACTGACCATGCTCTCTTCCTCCTCCTCCTCCTCCTCTTCCTCCCTGTCCTCAGGCCATTCACTCTGAAAAAATGGTATGACAGTTGTGCTTGTAGTACTGTCTATAGTGCATGAAAGTAGCTCCTGTTCTTCCTTCTCCTCCTCCTCTTCCTCATTGTCACCCAATCCACGTTGGGACAAGATAATTCTAGGCTGTGTGTAATCACCCTGTATGGTTCTTTGCTCCATCTCATCATGATCCGCCGGCAATGCATACTCTTTGATTGTGAGCAGAGTGTTTCAGAACTTAGAGAAGTGGAATGGTGATGCTAATTATGACGTTATTGCCGCTCACCATCTTGGTGGAGTCCTCAAAGTTCTGGAGCATGGTACATATGTCTGACATCCATGTCCATGCCTGAGGTTTTATGTGTGGAGTCTGAACTGAACACCGATGGCCTTGTTGATACTGGTAGTCAAAAACTGCCCTCTTCTGCTTTCAAATCCTTTCCAAAATCTGCAGTGTAGAGATCCAATGCGTGGGGACATCCCACAACAGTCGGTGAGCTGGAAGCTGCAATTGGTGCTGAAGCACAGCAAGGGCGGCCGAGGTTACAGCTGACTATCTAAAATGAGCACACAGGCAGTGCACTTTGACAAGCAGATCCAGCAGCTTCAGGCAGCTTTTGAGAAACTGCTGAACAACGAGGTTAAGCACATGGGCCAGGCATGGTATGTGTGGGAGCACGCCTTGCCTCAGAGTCATCACCAGGTTCCAGTCATTGCCACACATGACCATGCCTGGCTGTAGGTTCAGCAGTGTCAGCCACAAATTTTCCTGCTCTTTCACAGTTGTCCACAATTATTCAGAGTTGTGCAGTTTGTCAGCTATGCATATTATCTTCAGAATAGCCTGTTGCCGCTTGGCTGAGGCAGTGCTGCAGTGCTTCCAGCTTGTGACTAATGTCTTCATTTTGGAGATGGAGGCTGAAGAGGAGGAGGAGTTGGAGGAGGTGCAGGAGCTGTAGGTTGTGGGGGCAACCCTGATTGATGTAGCACAATCCTCGGTATCGGGAGGACGTGTTCCTTCCCAAGGTCCCACTTGGTCCCGTATTCCACTATGTTAACCCGATGTGCCATCAACAAGATGTACCATTCCTGCCAACAAGCACTTGTCCTTGTGTCTGTGGTGTCTGTGGTTAGGTGGAATTTCCCAGTAACAGCATTGTTGATGGCACGGCAATGTTGTGTAATGCGGTGATGGCACACCAGGAGAAATAGTGGGGGTGGGGGACCAAGTACCTTGGGACGGCCGCCGCCATCAAGTTGCAGAAAGCTTCCGTCTCCACAAGTCTAAAAGGCAACATTTTGAGCACAAACAGACAAGAAATGTGTGAATATAATAGTGTGGCCTGTGTGGCATTGGCAGCATATTTCCACTTCCATTCCAAGTACTGGGGTATGGACAACTGAACGCTGCTCTGGGATAGGGATGTGGACGTGCTTGATGATGGTGCTAGTTGACTGTGGGCAACAATAGGTGAAGGGCATGAGGCATCTTCGCATGCACCGTGGACAGGGGATTAGCCTGCACTCACAACAGTGGAAGAAGCAGAGGTGTCACCTACAGACACTGTTCCGGGAGCCTAGGGTTTGGCCCACAAAGTTGGTTGCTTTGCTGCCACGTGCCTGATCATGCTGATGGTGGTCAGGCTGGTAGTTTTGCTACCCTTGCTGATGTGGGCATGGCAGGTGGTGCAAATGGCCTGTTTGGGGTTATCGGCAGAGTCTTTAAAAAACAACCAGACTAGTGAAGTGAAGACCTAACAGTTGTACTGCCAACTTCCATTGTGTTGGTGTTATGGGGTATTGTTGCCTGCCTTCTGTCTGTTGCCAACATACTGCTTCTTCCTGCCTGTTAGGGTGCTACGCCTCCCTCCCTATGTGTGCTGCTGTCCTTGTTCTGCATGTCCTTCTGCAAGGTTGGGTCAGTTACTATATCATCCACCACCTCGTCTTCCACCCTGGTCCTCTTCCTTACTTTCTGGCAATTGTGTCTCGTCATCGTCCACCTCTTGTGACATGTTCACACCGTCATCTTTGTGTGAACATGGCTGCTCAAATATTTGGGCATCTCTACATGCGATCTCCTCTTGCCGCGCTTCAAGTGGATCAGGAGAGAGGCCCGAATCTCTAAATGGAAAAGTGAACAGCTCTTCAGTGTGTCCTAGTGTGGGATCAGTTGTCTCCAGCTACTCGGCATGGTGGGAGGAAGGAGGATCAGAGTGAGGCATATGCAATCCAAGCTCACGGCTACTCAGGCTTGACCATGTGGAAGACAGGGTGGTGGTGGCAAAGTGACTGGAAGCATTATCTGCTATCCAACCAACAACCTTTTGACACTGCTCTGTGTTCAATAGTGGTGTGCTGCTGTGGTCCCCTAGTAATTAAGACAGGAAAGTCGAGCGAGAAGATGTGGGTGTTTGTTGTGACCCAATTTCAGCTTGCCCACGGCCTCGGCCTCTGCATGCACCATCACCATCACGTCCATTTCCCCATCCCTTGCACTTCGCCTTGACCAGTTTAGATGGAGTACAATATTTTCACGTTCACTACAAATGGCTGAATTTGGAGTGAACTTATATGTGATCCATGTGCGGGAAAACCACAGTTTAAAATACCTGGCCTGTAGCTAACAAGCTTTTTTTCAACAAACTGGTGTCAATAACTAGGCTGAGACACAGTAAAAGCAGTTCAATAGAGGCCTCAAAATGCCACAATTTTTAGCACACTGATAGGTGAGGCGTGTGATGGAGATACCCCACTTTAAAATATCTGGCATGTATTTGTTTTTCCAGCAAACTTGTGTCATTAACTAGGCTAAGACACAGCAAAGAAAAATTCAATAGAGTCATCAAATAACACAATTTTGAGCACAGAGATATGTGAGGCATGTGATAGAGAAACCCCACTTTGAAATATCTGGCTGGTATTTTTTTCCCAGCAAACTTGTGCCAATAACTAGGCTAAGACACAGCAAAGAAAATTCATGGAGCCCTCAAATGCCACAATTTTTAGCACACTGATAGGTGAGGTGTGTGACAGAGAGACCCCACTTTAAAATATCCGGCCTGTATTTTTAATTTTTTTTGCAGCAAAATGGTGTCAATGACTAGGCTAAAACACAGCAAAAAAAATTCAATGGAGGCCTGAAATGGCACAATTTTGAGCGCAATGATATGCGATCCATGTGGCAGACAAAACCCAGTGTAAAATATCTGCCCTGTAGGTAAATTTGTTTTTCAGCAAACTGGTGTCAAGATCTTGTTTAAGACATCAAAATTTTACAGAATTTAATTTGCACTCAGATGTGATCGCTGTGACGGCTAAACCCCTGTTTAAAACATCTGGATTTTCACGCTGTATTATGGAAAGAATCTGGCTGTATTCTGCAGTGCCAACAAACAAATGGAGAAAAAAGCATGTGCTCTGGATTGCTTTTGAATAAAATAATCAGGATTAAGATGCAAAAAAAAATTATTCCTGGCCACTGATACCTGTGGTTATGTATACACCGTTAATATATGTAATAGACAGCAGCTGCAGACAATAATGGAATGGAATGGACCCTCTTGCTGTATGCAATGAAGTTTGCCACATACAATGCTTGCCTGCCTAGAACTGATATCTATATACCCACATATACATCATCATGTAGCAATTTCAGATATCCAGTGGCATTGAGGTTTCCATTGATGAAGAATGGTCCCACTATCTTTGTACCCCATATACCACACCATATAATCAATTATGTGTGTCAGGTCCGAGCATTCCTACATGATCAGTATCCTGGAGAGTGAATTGGTCATCATGGGCCAGTTGAATGGCCACCAAGGTCTCCTGATCTGACCCCCTTAGACTTTTATCTTTGGGGTCATCTGAAGGCAATTGTCTATGCTATGAAGATACGAGATATGCAGCATCTAAAACAATGGATACTGGAAGCCTGTGCTAGCATTTCTTCTGCGGTGTTGCTATCAGTGTGTAAAGAGTAGGAGAAGAGGGTTGCATTGACAATCCAACACAATGGGCAGCACTTTAAACACATTTTATAATGGTGTGCATGATACAATTAAGTTTGGGGGTCACTCCGAATGGAGCTCCTCCTCTGCTACCTCAGTAGCTATGCTACTGCTAGTAAATAATATTCAGAGAAAGAGAAACTAAACCTTTATATTGATTCTTAATGAATAGTATGGTATACTATTCAATATAACTGTACACAAAAGAAAATGCTAGCATAATTACAAATCTTTTGCAAAAATCATTAATAGTAGACTATTTCTACCCTTCTTCCGAGAGCCATCACTTTATTATTTTTCCATTAATATAGCCATATGAGGACTGTTTTTTTGTGGGCAGAGTTGTACTTTTGAATAACACTATTCAATTTACCACAAAAATCCAAGTGAAGTGAAATTGCAGAAAAAGTGCAATTCCACATTTTTTAGAGCATTTTTTGTTTACCATGTGCACTATATGGTAAAACTGACCTGGCAATGTGATTCTCCCGGTCAATAGTACTCAGATACCAAACATGAAGAGTGTTTTTTTTTTTTTTATTTAAGTGGTGGGGAAAAAAATCTGAAATTTGTAATAATTTTTTTGCTTTTGTTTTCGAGAGAGCCCTGGCCCTGCACACTGCAGCACTTTGCTCTGCCCTCAACAGGGCAGATAAGTACACATGCACAGGAGTGCAATGCTGAGAAGACTTCTGTGGATGACTCAGGGATGCTTCATGCACACGAACCAGGAACGAGGATGGCATTGTAAGAAGATGAGAGGCGTCGGACCAAGAAGAGCGACCTACTTTTGACAGGTTTACTTTAAGATGTGCATGCCACTTAAAGATTTTGGTTCTTCTTCTTAGAAGCATGAAATTCTGCACGCCTTCTTTGAAATGTTACTCCAAATTACACTTTTGCTGATTTTGATAGATAGAAAAAGTGTTTTATACTAGTTTTCTGGTGTAAAATTATAATAAAATTATATATTTTCTGGGCTTTAATTTTAAGGAAGATTATGGATATTTACATAATGGTCAATTAAAAACTATTGGAAATTCTGAAACACAATTCAAGAAGCACCCATTAATGGAAGGAAACAAAGCACTGAGAGTTCTGAAGGGGCAATGAGTCTGAATCGAAATCCTATTGAACACCTGTGGAAAGATCTTAAAATGGTAGACAGCACCTTTCAAATGTGAGAAGCCTGGAGCAGTTTACATAAGAATTGTCCAAAATTCCATTTGAGAGGTGTAGGAAGCTTGTTGATTGTTACAGGAAGTGATTGATTGCAGTTGTTATTCCAAAAGGCGTGCAACCAAATATTAAGTTGAGGGAGCACACAATATTAACCTGCTGGTTATTCAGATTTTGTGTGAATTTATGTCCAATTTGCCTTTTTTTCTCTTTTTTTTTGTGTTGTTCAAATACACATACAATGGAACCAAGATGTGGATACCAAAACGTGTAATTGCAATTATCTTCTGGGAGAAATATTTTTCAAGAGTTCGTGTGTGTGTATGTTTGTATGTATGTATGTGTATATTCCAAGCAAGTTGCAGTAAACAAAATCACACTTGGTCAATTTTCTGCCCATAGACAAAAGTCTCAGAGGTATTTCCACCTCTTCAGAAAGGTTCTAACATGGTCTGAACAACATACATACGTTTTTTTCTCTTTTGCACACACAGACCCTTGTGAACAACTCAGCTGTCCTTGTAAATCAGCTGCACCTATCAGATTGGAAGATGGGAATGAGTGTTCTCATCCCTATTACCCATTCCTGAAACCTGGACCTTTTAAAATAACTCTCTCAGCACTAATGGTGCTGGAATCTGCTTTTTTGATCTTGGCATCACCAAGACTAACCCCCTAGGTGACACATATCTCTCATCTAGGACCTGTGTAGATGAATCCTTACAAGATAAATACATAAAGTTTCTACTCACTCAGTTGAGCTTGAAGTAGAAACATGGAACGGTTTAAGTAAAAACGGCAAAGCTGGTTTATTGGGACTCCTTAAACCATGCCAGAAACAAAGGAAATAAATGGCATGTCATTGCAGACAAAATAAAACAAACTAAACAGTTCAAATAATGACACTTTGGTGTTGGTCTGGCACACTCTTGCTGGATAGCACCCAGTATGCTAACTCAGACAGGAGTCATCACACAGGAGGCCTTCTTACCTCCACACACTGTGCAATAATGATACAACTGGAATTCCTTATATCTGCCATACCATTCCCCAGGTTGGGATATGTGAGCAACCAGTCCCACCTACATATCTTGCTCTTAAACCCCAGCCTTAGCCATGCCCTATTATCACTCTCAGCTCTATATGTCCTTGAGCTTGCTTTCGGGCTTACATCACTGAGGCTATCCACGTTTGTGATACATACAGTAAAGTTTTGCATTGTTTTTAAAAGTGTGATTATTTCTGTGATGCCATTATCCTATTTTAGTAAACCGGAAGTAAATGGATGTCAGCTATAAGGATGAAAATTGTGTTCGACATCATTTTATCCCTTTTTGTGTTAGATGTCAACATTTTCTGAGCCAAATGTTTTGCATATTTTGTCATGGGTAGTCGAATTTGGCTACATTTTTTTTGTTGACGTGTTTTTTAGTTAAAAAATGGCAAAGACGAAGCCAAATTTATCACCAGATAAATCAGGAAGCTTATTATTCTGAGAAGAAAGTCAAGCAAAAGCCAAAAAGAGGAGCTATGGAATTCAAGTGCTCTTAGAGTCAACTGTCATGAATAATAAAGGAAGAAAATGACGGTTATGGAACAGCTGACAAACCTCAAAGTAGATGACCATGGAAAACCTCCTCCAAAGTTGATCATGTCATTAAGAAAAAGTCAGTATTTGATGTCCATAAAAGTGATGTACAGATTTTGCATGAAATGAACGAAGAATGTGTGGACAAAGTGAGTTACCAAACTGAGGCGCTACACCTAAGAGCAGTAGGGTTGAATGTACGAGTTCCAGTCAAGAAACCTTTCATCTCCGCAAAGAACTGGAAGGTCCGACTTGAGTTTGCAAAGAACACTGCCAATGGAAAGAGACAGATTGGTCTAAGGTGTTGTGGTCGGATGAATCCAAGTTCAACTTGTTTGGTAGTGATGGCAAGCAACTATATATGATCATGATTTGGGGCTGCTCATCTGCATCTGCCAGTGGCCCTCTGCATAGAATTGACAGAAATATGAATGATACCATGTACAAGGACATACTGGAGAATGTAATGCTGCCACATAATAAAACAAAAGTAGGCAGGGGCTGTAAATTCCAGCAAGACAATGATCCTAAAAACACATCCAATTTAGTAAAAAATTAATTAGCAAAGAAAAATGTTCACCTGTTGCAATGGGCATGCTAATCACCCGATTTAAACCCTATAGAGCCCCTTTGGAATAAGTTAGGGTGACAAGTTGGGGCCCGTGCCATAGCATTAAAGATGAATTGTTTGCAGATTTGCAAATGGAATGGAATAAGATCCCTCAGGATGTCTAGAGTACCCCAGTGACTTCAATGCCCCGTTAGTGTGGTGTAGTAATTAAAACAAGAGGTGATGCTACAAAATATTAAGTTATGGAATTTTAAGCAATTAATTATTCTCTATGTTGTGATCAATAAATAGTATGTGCAAAACCATTGGTAGTCAGTTTTATTTAATTAATACCTATATTCTAAAGAGTTTTGATTAAAATTAAGATCTCGCATGATGACAACTTCATCCACTTTCAATTCATCACCTGGAAAATGGCATCACAACAACCAGACAGAAGTAATCACATTTAAAAAAAGGAAAACTTTTGTTTGCCACTGTATCTCCCTTCATATATGAATGATAAAAAGATTAAACAATTTTAAGAAAAATATATTTTCTATAAAAGAAGCTTTATTGCTTTACTACAACTAGCATAGTAGCATGGTATCTGGATTCCACAATGGAAAGTCAAATTAAAAACTAACAATGTAAATGAAGTGATGAGGAAATATCAATTAATGAATAAGTTACCTGTAATCCCCACAGTGGCAAACTTCTCTCCACCCATATTATAGAAGACCTGTAATAAAGCACATAAGACAAGTCATAAAGCTATTTTGGTAATTTTGCATCAGTTGTATGCTGTATCAGTTGTATGCTGAAATAACATACTGATACATGTTATTAATACGTAAAAAAAAAAATCTTAGGTTTTATTAATATAGCACAAGTAAAAAGATTATGTGAAATTGGTTTTCTAGCCTTTACGAATCCTGTTCTTAAGAAAACAGGAGCTTTGCATAATTCCCCAGTATTGTACTTGTTATGAATCGAAATTACCTGGTTTAAGTCATTTCACTCAGTAGGTCTCAAGGGTACTCTGATATTTTCCCTTTCACCTTTATACAAGTTTCTGGTCTTCCTTGCACAGGCCCATAAAATGGCTGCTGGCTGTTGCAGTGAATTGAGATGTCAGCAAGCTAATTCTCAACCAGAAAAGTGAGTACAATCGCAAAATTTGATTCCAAAAGTGTAGCCAAAGGATACCTGAATTCAAGTCCTAACAGTCAAAAGATTAAACTGACAGTCTAAGGTCAATATAGAAAGGTATGTAACAGAGAGTAATGAAGGAAAAACAGCTGGGTCAGTAATCAAAGGGTGAATCCACAGTAGCACAACACAGTAAACAATGCAATAACAGGCGTAGTTATCACATACAGCGCTAACCCCTACTCATGGGAAAAAGGAATCAATATCACCATTACACACTGAACAGGAAACCACTGGGTAAATCTGACATGGAGAAGGACTTGGGGAGCCTAGTTAATGATAAACGTACCTGGAGCAGCCAGTGCTAGGCAGCGGCCGCCAAGGCAAACAGGATCATGGGCTGCATTAAAAGAGGTCTGGATACACATGATGAGAGCATTATACTGCCTCTGTACAAATCCCTGGTTAGACCGCACATGGAGTACTGTGTACAGATTTGGGCACCGGTGCTCAGGAAGGATATAATGGAACTAGAGCAAGTACAAAGGAGGGCAAAAAATTAATAAAGAGGATTGGGGAACTACAATACCCAGAGAGATTAGCAAAATTAGGATTATTTAGGGGTGATCTAATGACCATGTATAAGTATATAAGGGGACAATGCAAATATCTCTCCGAGGATCTGTTTATACCAAGGAAGGTGACGGTCACAAGGGGCATTCTCTGCGTCTGGAGGAGAAAAGGTTTTCCACCAACAGAGAATTCTTTACTGTTAGGGCAGTGAGAATCTGGAATTCCTTGCCTGAGGAGGTGGTGATGACGAACTCAGTCAAGGGGTTCAAGAGAGGCCTGGATGTCTTCCTGGAGCATAACAATATTGTATCTTACAGTTATTACGTTCTTTAGAAGGAAGTAGATCTGGAGATTTATTCTGATGAAAGATAGGCTGAACTAAATGGACAAACATCTTTTTTCGGCCTTGCTAACTATGTTACTATGTTACTATGTTACCCCTAAGCCTGTTTTCACCTTCATGACCAGGAAAAATTTTACAATTTTGACCCATGTCAGTTTATGCTTGAATAACTGTGGAACGCTTCAACGGATCCCACTGATTCTGAAATAGTTTTTTGTGACATATTGTACTTCATGATAGTGGTAAAATTCGTTGAATATGACTTTCGTTTATTTGTGAAAATTTTCAAAATTTCAATTTTTATGCCCTTAAATCACAAAATAATGTCACACAAAATAGTTAATAAATAACATTTCCCACATGTCTACTTTACATGAGAACAATTTTGGAAACATAATTTTTTCGTTTGGACATTGTAAGGCTTAAAAGTTGACCAGAAATTTCTTATTTTTACAACAAAATTTGCAAAAATATTTTTTAGTGACCACCTCATATTTAAAGTGACTTTGAGAGGTCTATATAGCAGAAAATACTCAAAATTGACAATATTCTAAAAACTGCACCCCTTAATGTGTGCAAAACCATCTTCAAGAAGTTTAATAATCTGTTCATTAACCCTTCAGGTGCTTCACAGGAACTGAAGCAATGTGGACGGAAAAAATTAACATTTAACTTTTTTTCCCAAAAATGTTACTTTAGATCTATTTTTTTTATTTTCACAAGGGTAACAGGAGAAAATGGACCCCACAATGTATTGTGCAATTTCTTCTGAGCATGCCGATGTCCCATAAATCATAAAATGTGTTATGCAAATTATCCTGAGTACACCGATACGCCATATGTTGTTGAAAACTATTTTTGAGGCACAGTGTAAAGCTCAGAAGGGAAATGGCACCATATTGGATTTCAGATTTTACTGGACTGGTTGGAGGGTGCCATGTCACATTGGCAGAGCCTCTGAGGTGCCACAACTGCAGAAAAACCCCATACTTGACATAATTTAAGGAACTACACCTCTCACTGAATTCCTCCAGGGGTACAGTAAGCATGTTGACACAACATGTGCCTCACAGACATTTATACCATTGCACAGTGAAGAAGGAATAATTATGTTTTTATACCTAAAATGTTGCTTTAGCCCCTGATTCTCCTGATTGCACTAATACTCTACTTGTAATTGGAAACTACTTTTAAGGAACAGCTCAAAACTCAGAATGGAAGCAGAGTAATAATTTAATGCAGATTTTATTGTTTTGGTTTGCTATTGTTTGAGGTGCCATGACACACTGGGAGAGCCCCTTAGGTGTCAGAACAGCAGAAACCCTGAAAAGTGACCCCATTTTAACAAAATACACCTCTCAATAAATTCACCTAATAATGAAGTGATCATATTGACACCACAGGTATGTCACAGAATGTTATACCATTGGATAGTGAAGAAAATATTACATTTTTACCACAAAAATGTTGTTCTTGTTACAGATTTTACATTTTCACAAGGAGAAATGGGTAAAAGTGGCACCATAATGTGTCACACAATTTTTGCCGTACTTGGAAATACCCCATATGTGGCTGTACTGTACTGTTTAGCCACATGGTGAGACTCTGGAGGGATGGTGTGCTATTTTCCTCCTGGAACCCAGATTTTCCATGAATAGTGGCAGGCTCCATACACAGAGCCCCTAAGTGCTTGAAAAGCATAACACCACTCTAAAGTGATCCCATTTTTGATATTATACCTCTTTGGTAATTTATATATGAGTGTAGTGATGATTTTGACTCCATTGGTATTTTTCAGAAACAAGTAGCAGTGGAAGTTGCTGAGTGAAAATTACAAATCTGCTATTGTAGTGCCTGTACATTGTAGTGCCCAGTACGTTGTAGTGTCCAGCACATTATGCACAGCTAATTCTTCTAGAGACATGAATCCATAAATTAATCAGGCTCTCATCGCTACAGAAATGCTAAACATGTGAATGCTAAATGTAATTTAAACAAACTGTGGGGCTCAGATGGGAGGGGGGCATTTGGATTTGAGAATGCAGAATTTGCTTTATTTCTATTGGGGGGCAAGGAGCCATAGTGCTTTTCCAGAGCTTTTGTACTACCAGTAACGTGGAAGCCCCCTATATTTCTATTAACCCGTTAACAGATAATGGACCTGAGTGGGGACTTGTTTTTTGTGTGTATTGAGTTAAAGCTTTTACTGGGAACATTTTACATAGCATTTAGTACTTATTTATCTGGTGGTCTACACTGGGCACTTATATCAGGGTTTCCATCTAAATTGCTGAATGATGTGATTGAGATGAAACCACGACGGAGTCATTCACTATAATGAGGTAGCAGAGTTACTTTGGACTATGTCTGGCCTCTGTTCAGCGGTGTCCTTCTTTGCTGAGGTGCACAAAACTGTGGCTTTCCTTATTTTTCTGTATGCCTAAAAAGGCAGACACTACCAGATCAAAGGCCAGACGGCATCCATAATGTCTCCATTTGCTTCACTGTAGGAAATATTCTGCAAAGGGGTCTATCTGAATCATGCATTTCAGAAATTTACATGGAAACCCAGGTGTAAGCGCTCAAAGCAGAGCGCAGGACAAATGTGACCAGAGGTTTACTGCAATCTTTGGGAGGCAAATTAACAAATTAACAGCAGGTCAAGAATTGGTTTTATTTAATTTTTAATGCTGTTCCTTGAGGGGGTATAAGTGATTAGACATCTTGATTCTTCAGGTCGGTGCGATTACAGCTATATCAGATTTATATAGTTTGCTTGTTTTTATTTGCAAAAACAAGTTTTTCGCACCGCCATATTTTGACAGCTAAAATTCTGCTAAAGTTCTGATGACAAAATCATGTAAGGGCTTGTTTTTTGCAGGACAAGTTGATATTTTTATTGGTACCATTTTCCGACACATTACTTTTTTTGATTGCTTTCTATTGTGAATTTTGGGAGGCAGAAAGAACCAAAAATTGTCAGCAAAAGTACCTCATTTATCATGTTCCTTATTATTACATCTTTTTTTAAAAGTCTAAAAAAATCACGTTAAAGTAGCCGAAATCTATTACATTTTTCCAAGTAGAAAAATACATTTATTTACATCTATTCTTTTACACTTGATTATAGTTGGCAATCTTTTAACTATCTTTAAAATAAAGACTGTAAATGTTATTACAATATTGACCAAATGTCACAATTCTTTCTTTGGAGAAGCTCTAAGAGTATCAATCATGTTCCTGATATATGACGGATAGCAAATATTTAAACACACTTAATATTTCCGTGAGCGTACAAGAAGCCATTCATGTAGACTTCATTTCAGTTTTTGTTTTTAATTAAACATTTTTTCCAAAAGAAAAACATTGATGTCACTTTAGATGCTTGTTTTTTTTCTAATGAGCAGTTTGTTTTGGGAAAGGAGTGTGACTGAGAGGTGGTGAGAATTTACAGTCTGGTTTGAAATGAAACTGGCAAAATGAACACTGTTAGTAGTCATCTGCAAATTAGTGGAAAGTAAATACAAATTAACCAATTTCAAGATCATCACACATACAAAATAATATATAACTGCATAAATCAAAAAGAGAGTATGGTGTACCTGGCACATTTAGCTACAACTAAGATTGACTTTACACAGAACCAAAAATCTAAATAGACAAACATTGCACTTGATGAGCACCAGTGATTGTACTGGGGATCACTGCATGCAAAGTTATGTTTCAAAAAAGAAAATAGAACATCTAAAACAGGCTGTAAGTATGCAGAGCCCACTCCCAAAAATAGAGTCCAGGCATTTCTATCTCATTACTTTTTCTTCAGGGAAATCCTAGGTTAATTTGAAACTCATCAGTTTGTGGCCTCACCGAGGTCCCGTAGCTTTTCTGTCAGTGATGTCACACCACTGGCTCATGCTGCAGTGCAGCAATAGTGCTTCTGGCCAGAACGCTCTGCTGTTTACCATCTTTTTGGACAGGCACAGGAGAAGGTCAGATTCGTGAGGACACTCCTACAACATTTCTACCTTGCCAGAGGGTCCTGCCATAGTTACTACCATGGAGTGAGAGCTGAAGGACTGTTAACCAATTTCATTGAATAGTAAGTGTTGTATCCATTTGACTACTTGCACCAACGGACCTGACCAAAACCAGTGCAAATGAACTTAGCAAGTCTCCCTGTGGTGGAACAGGGGATGCTCTGACTATTGATCCCTGAATCCAACATTACTTCCACTATATCACATTGTGGGCACAAGTTACTTTCCACTGTTGGGGAAGGTCCCTATGAACTATTGGGCTGTGATAGCACGGTAGTATATATTGGTGTCTCCTATTGTTCTTAATTAACATTTTATAATATTATACTGTTGTCTTACCAGGCTTCTTTGTTGGTTTTTGAGTTATCCAACAGGACACGGATTATATACAGCATACAGCTTAGAAGTTTGAGGGAAAAATTGAACAGCCGAATTCGAAGACCTAAAAGAGAAGAGATAAAAGAGGTCACATAAGCCTGTTCTTTTGGCATTGGACATAAGTTTATCCATACCATAGCTGGCATGGCTTTACTAAAGATTTCCTTGTAAATTATAAAAGTAAACATTTAGCCTCAAAATTCTAGAGACTAAAACGTACACTCTGGCAGATGTTTCGGATGTCTGGTTGAGATGGAAGATTATTGTCATCCAAGATCATATCACCTGCATTTACTGTAGACCACGGTATCTAAGCAGCTAACAAGTCTACAATCCTGTGTAATGCATCAGGATGCCAGCTGTTGTGAATTCCGTCTGGGCTCCCTCTGGTGGCCTTTAGCGATACTGCGGGTCTGGAGCTGGGCTCAGCTGCCTCATTTCCTGCTATGCTGGTTCCTATTTAACTCCACCTGGACCTTTACTTGTTGCCTGCTGTCGTTTTATTCAGTACTGGTTCTGACCTCTCCTGGATCTCCCTGGTTACCTGTCTCTTTCTGAGAAGCTAAGTCTTGCTAGTTCTTTTTGCTCATTGTTTCCTTGAATATGTTTCTCAGTATATGATTTGTTCAGTCCAGCTTGCTTATATGTGATTTTTCGCTTGCTGGTAGCTCTGGGGTGCAGAGTGCGCCCCTCACATCGTGAGTCGGTGTGGGGGTTCTTGTACTTTCTGTGTGGATAGTTTTTGATAGTTTTTGTACCAACCGCACAGATCCCTTGCTTTCTTCTGACTATTTAGTGTTAGCGGGCCTCATTTGCTTAAACCTGTTTTTCATTCCTACGTTTGTATTTTCCCCTTAACTCACCGTTATTATTTGTGGGGAGCTGTCTAAACTTTGGGGTTATTTCTCTGAGGCAAGTGAGGCTTTGCTTTCTCTCTAGGGGTAGCCAGTTTCTTAGGCTGTGAAGAGGCGTCTAGGTTTTTAGGTAACGCTCCACGGCTGCCTTTAGTGGAGCAGGATTGCGGTCGGTATAGTTCCCACATTCCCGGAGCTTGTCCTACAATTCAGGTTTACCTATCAGGTCAGTTTTGTGATCCTACCACCGGATCATAACAGTACAGCAGGCCTATAAAGAGTTAATGCATCGCAAAAGAGGGATAAAAGAAATCCTGAGTTCATTTTTTTTTCCTCTGCAGTTTGTCTAGCCTCTCTCCTCCCCTTAATCTCTGGGTGGTTCAGAATTCAGCTGCAGCTATGGACCTTCAGAGTCTGTCTTCTAGTGTGGATCATCTCACTGCTAGGGTACAAGGCATTCAGGATTATGTAGTTCACAGTCCTATGTCAGAGCCTAAGATACCTATTCCTGAGCTGTTCTCCGGAGACAGATCTAGGTTTTGAACTTTAAAAATAATTGCAAATTGTTCCTTTCTCTGAGACCTCGTTCCTCTGGTGATCTGGTTCAGCAAGTTAAAATAATTATTTCTTTGTTGCGTGGTGACCCTCAAGATTGGGCATTCTCTCTGGCGCCAGGAGATCCCGCATTGCAAAATGTGGATGCGTTTTTTCTGGCGCTTGGAGTGCTTTATGAGGAACCTAATCTGGTAGACCAAGCAGAAAAGGTTTTGCTGGCTCTCTCCCAGGGTCTGGATGAAGCAGAGGTTTACTGTCAGAAGTTTAGGAAATGGTCTGTGCTCACTCAATGGAATGAGTGTGCCCTGGCAGCGATTTTCAGAAAGGGTCTTTCTGAAGCCATTAAGGATGTTATGGTGGGGTTTCCCACGCCAGCGGGTCTGAATGAGTCAATGTCTTTGGCCATTCAGATTGATTGGCGTTTGCGGGAGCGCAAACCAGTGCACCATCTGGAGGAATTTTCTGAGCAGAAGCCAGAGTCTATGCAATGTGACAGGATTCTGACCAGAATTGAACGGCAAAATCACAGACGTCAGAATGGGTTGTGCTTTTACTGTGGTGATTCTGCTCATGTTATCTCAGATTGTTCTAAGCGCACAAAAAACTTCGCTAAGTCTGTCACCATTGGTACTGTACAGCCTAAATTCATTTTGTCTGTCACTTTGATTTGCTATCTGTCATCCTACTCAGTTATGGCTTTTGTGGATTCAGGTGCTGCCCTGAATTTGATGGATTTGTCTTTTGCCAGGCGCTGTGGTTTTATCTTGGAGCCTTTGCAATTCGCTATTCCACTAAAGGGAATTGATGCCACGCCATTGGCCAAGAATAAACCTCAGTACTGGGCTCAAGTGACCATGTGCATGACTCCTGCACATCAGGAGGTGATTAGCTTTCTTGTGTTACATAATTTGCATGATGTTGTCGTGTTAGGTCTGCCATGGCTGCAGGCTCATAATCCAGTCCTGGATTGGAAAGCAATGTCTGTGTCAAGTTGGGGTTGCCAGGGAATTCATGGCAATGCTCCTTTGGTGTCAATTGCTTCTTCTACTCCTTCTGAAGTCCCTGAATTTTTGTCGGACTACCAGGATGTATTTGATGAGCCCAAGTCCAGTGCCCTACCCCCTCATAGGGATTGTGATTGCGCCATAAATTTGATTCCTGGTAGTAAGTTCCCTAAGGGACGACTTTTTAATTTGTCTGTACCAGAACATGCCGCTATGCGGAGTTATATCAAGGAGTCTTTGGAGAAGGGGCATATTCGCCCGTCCTCGTCCCCTTTGGGTGCGGGGTTCTTTTTTGTGGCCAAGAAGGATGGTTCTCTGAGACCCTGTATAGATTATCGCCTTCTAAATAACATCACGGTCAAATTTCAGTATCCTTTGCCACTGTTGTCCGATCTGTTTGCTCGGATTAGGGGGGCCAGTTGGTTCACCAAGATAGATCTTCGTGGAGCGTATAATCTTGTGCGTATAAAGCAGGGCAATGAATGGAAAATAGCATTTAATACGCCCGAAGGCCATTTTGAGTACTTGGTGATGCCTTTTGGGCTTTCTAATGCCCCTTCTGTGTTCCAGTCCTTCATGCACGACATCTTCCGAGAGTATCTGGATAGGTTTATGATTGTGTACCTGGATGATATTTTGGTCTTTTCTGATGATTGGGAATCTCATGTGAAGCAGGTCAGGATGGTATTTCAGGTCCTGCGAGCCAATGCCTTGTTTGTGAGGGGCTATAAATGTCTCTTTGGAGTCCAGAAGGTTTGCTTTTTGGGCTTTATTTTTTCTCCTTCTACCATTGAGATGGATCCAGTCAAGGTCCACGCTATTTATGACTGGACTCAACCTACATCGGTAAGGAGTCTTCAGAAGTTCTTGGGTTTTGCTAATTTTTACCGTCGCTTCATCACTAATATTTCCAGTGTGGTTAAGCCTTTGACGGATTTGACCAAGAAGGGTTCTGATGTGACGAATTGGTCTCCTGCGGCCGTGGAGGCCTTTCAGGAGCTCAAACGTCGGTTCTCTTCAGCTCCTGTATTACGTCAGCCGGATGTCTCTCTGCCCTTCCAGGTCGAGGTTGATGCTTCTGAGATTGGAGCAGGGGCTGTCTTGTCACAGAGAAGCTCTGATGGCTCTGTGATGAGGCCATGTGTTATGATCCTTAGTGGTTGAGGATCACAAAATACTCCAGCTAAGTAACAAAACATAGGACAAGCTCTAGGGAGGTGGTAAACTGGACTGACCGCAAATCTGAACCTATCCAACACACTAGAGGTAGCCGGTGAACGTGACTAAAATCCTAGACGTCTCGAGCCAGCCTGAGGAACTAACTACCCCTAGAGAGAAAGAAAGACCTCACTTGCCTCCAGAGAAATAATCCCCAAAGATATAGAAGCCCCCAACAAATAATAACGGTGAGGTAAGAGGAAGGCACATAAACAGGGGTGAAAGCAGATTCAGCAAATGAGGCCCACTAATACTGGACAGCAGAAAATAGAAAAGGGGTCTGTGCGGTCAGTAAAAAACCCTTACAAAATATCCACACTGAGATTTCAAGAACCCCCGCACCAACTAACGGTGTGGTGGGAGAAACTCAGTCCCCTAGAGCAACCAGCAAGCGAGGAAATCACATTTTAGCAAGCTGGACAAGAAACATGATGAATGCTGCTAATCAAAAAATAAACAAACAAAAACTTAGCTTGTCTTGGAGAGACTGGGAGCAAGGTAGTCACAAGGAATCTGAAGACCACTGAATACATTGAGAGCAGGCAAGGAACTGAGTATCCAGGTGAGCTAAATAGGAAACCAACCAAGGATAACGAACCAGCTGATGCTGCCAACCTGCAGAAAGACAACACTACACAGTACCGCTTGTGACCACTAGAGGGAGCCCAAAAATAGAGTTCACAACAGTACCCCCCCCTTGAGGAGGGGTCACCGAACCCTCATCAAGACCCCCAGGGTGATCAGGATGAGCCGCGTGGAAGGCACGAACCAAATCGGCCGCATGAACATCAGAGGCGACAACCCAGGAATTATCCTCCTGACCATAGCCCTTCCACTTAACCAAATACTGAAGCCTCCGTCTAGAGATAAGAGAATCCAAAATCTTCTCCACCACATACTCCAATTCGCCCTCGACCAGCACCGGAGCAGGAGGCTCAACAGAAGGAACCACAGGTACCACATACCTCCGCAACAAAGACCTATGGAACACATTATGAATGGCAAACGATGCTGGGAGATCCAAATGAAAAGACACCGGGTTAAGGATTTCCAAGATCTTATAAGGACCGATGAAGCGAGGTTTGAATTTAGGAGAGGAGACCTTCATAGGAACATACCGAGAAGACAGCCACACCAAATCCCCAACACGAAGTTGGGGACCCACACCGCGGCGGCGGTTGGCAAAGCGCTGAGCCTTCTCCTGTGACAACCTCAAATTGTCCACCACATGGTTCCAAATCTGCTGCAACCTATCCACCACAGAATCCACCCCAGGACAGTCAGAAGGCTCAACCTGACCCGAGGAAAAACGAGGATGGAAACCAGAATTGCAGAAAAAAGGCGAAACCAAAGTAGCAGAACTAGCCCGATTATTAAGGGCAAACTCGGCCAATGGCTAAAAAGTCACCCAATCATCCTGATCAGCAGAAACAAAACATCTCAAATAAGTTTCCAACATCTGATTAGTTCGCTCGGTTTGGCCATTAGTCTGAGGATGGAAGGCCGGCGAAAAAGACAAATCAATGCCCATCTTAGCACAAAAAGTCCGCCAAAACCTGGACACAAACTGGGATCCTCTATCAGACACAATATTTTCAGGAATGCCGTGCAAGCGAACCACATTCTGAAAAAATAGAGGAACCAAATCGGAGGAAGAAGGCAACTTAGGCAAGGGCACCAAGTGGACCATCTTGGAAAAACGATCACACACCACCCAGATGACAGACATTTTCTGAGATACTGGAAGATCCGAAATAAAATCCATGGAAATGTGCGTCCAAGGCCTTTTCGGAATAGGCAAAGGCAAAAGCAAACCGCTGGCACGAGAACAGCAAGGCTTAGCCCGAGCACAAATCCCAGAAGACTGCACAAAGGAACGCACATCCCGCGACAAGGAAGGCCACCAGAAGGACCTAGCCACCAAATCTCTGGTACCAAAAATCCCAGGATGACCCGCCAACACCGAAGAATGAACCTCGGAAATAACTCTGCTGGTCCATCTATCCGGGACAAACAGTCTCTCTGGTGGACAACGGTCAGGTCTATCCGCCTGAAATTTCTGCAGCACTCGTCGCAAATCTGGGGAAATGGCAGACAAAATCACTCCCTCTCTGAGAATACCAGCCGGCTCAGAAACTCCTGGAGAGTCAGGCACAAAACTCCTAGAAAGTGCATCAGCTTTCACGTTCTTCGAACCAGGCAGGTATGAGACCACGAAGTTAAAACGGGAGAAAAACAACGACCAACGAGCCTGTCTAGGATTCAGGCGCTTGGCAGATTCAAGGTAAATCAGATTTTTGTGATCAGTCAAGACCACCACACGATGTTTAGCTCCTTCGAGCCAATGTCGCCACTCCTCAAATGCCCACTTCATAGCCAACAACTCCCGATTACCAACATCATAATTCCGCTCGGCAGGTGAAAACTTTCTTGAAAAGAAAGCACATGGCTTCATCACAGAGCCATCAGAGCTTCTCTGCGACAAAACAGCCCCTGCTCCAATCTCAGAAGCATCAACCTCGACCTGGAAGGGGAGAGAGACATCTGGCTGACATAAGACTGGAGCTGAAGAAAATCGGTGCTTCAGCTCCCGAAAGGCCTCCACGGCCGCAGGAGACCAATTAGTCACATCAGAACCCTTCTTGGTCAAATCCGTCAAAGGTTTAACCACGCTAGAAAAATTAGCGATGAAACGACGGTAAAAAATTAGCAAAACCCAAGAACTTCTGAAGACTCTTAACAGACGTGGGCTGAGTCCAGTCATGAATAGCCTGGACCTTGACTGGGTCCATCTCCACAGTAGAAGGAGAAAAAATAAAACCCAAAAAGGAGACCTTCTGTACTCCGAGGAGGCATTTTGAGCCCTTCACAAATAAAGCATTAGCACGCAGGACCTGAAACACCATCCTGACCTGCTTCACATGGGACTCCCAATCATCAGAAAAGACCAAAATGTCATCCAGATAAACAATCATAAATTTATCCAGATATTCTCGGAAGATGTCATGCATGAAGGACTGAAACCCAGAAGGAGCATTAGAGAGTCCAAAAGGCATCACCAAGTACTCAAAATGGCCTTCAGGCGTATTAAATGCTGTTTTCCATTCATCTCCCTGCTTAATGCGCACAAGGTTATACGCACCACGGAGATCCATCTTGGTGAACCAACTGGCACCCTTAATCCGAGCAAACAAATCAGACAATAGTGGTAAAGGATACTGAAATTTGACTGTGATTTTATTTAGAAGATGATAATCTATACAAGGTCTCAAAGAACCGTCCTTCTTGGCCACAAAAAAAAATCCTGCACCAAGAGGGGAAGAGGATGGGCGAATATGTCCCTTCTCCAAAGACTCCTTTATATAACTCCGCATCGCGGCATGCTCTGGTATAGACAGATTAAAAAGTCGTCCCTTAGGGAATTTACTACCAGGAATTAAATTTATAGCACAGTCACAATCCCTATGAGGGGGCAGGGCACTGGACCTGGGCTCATCAAATACATCCTGGTAGTCAGACAAAAACTCAGGGACCTCAGAAGGAGTGGAAGAAGCAATAGACACCAACGGAGCATCGCCATGAATTCCCTGACAACCCCAACTTGACACAGACATAGCTTTCCAATCTAAAACTGGATTATGAGCCTGCAGCCATGGCAGACCCAAAACGACAACATCATGCAAATTATGCAGAACAAGAAAGCGAATCACCTCTTGATGTACGGGAGTCATGCACATGGTCATTTGCGTCCAACACTGAGGCTTATTCTCAGCCAATGGTGTAGCATCAATTCCCCTCAGAGGAATCGGAAATTCCAAAGGCTCCAGGACAAAACCACAGCGCTTGGCAAACGACAAATCCATCAGATTCAGGGCAGCACCCGAATCCACAAAAGCCATAACCGGGTAGGATGACAAAGAACAAATCAAAGTAACAGACAAAATAAATTTAGGCTGCATAGTACCAATGGTGACAGGTTTAGCGATTTTTTTTAAGCGTTTAGAGCATGCTGAGATAACATGAGTAGAATCACCACAGTAAAAGCACAACCCATTTTGACGTCTATGACTTTGTCGCTCAATTCTGGTCAGAGTTCGGTCACATTGCATAGACTCAGGTCTCTGTTCAGAAAATACCGCCAAAGGATGAGCAGATTTGCGCTCCCACAAACGCTGATCAACCTGAATGGCTAAAGCCATAGAATCACTCAGACTTGTAGGGGTGGGAAACCCCACCATAACATTCTTAACGGCCTCAGAAAGACCTTCTCTGAAATTTGCAGCCAGGGCCCACTCATTCCATTGAGTAAGCACCGACCATTTCCGAAATTTTTGACAATACACCTCTGCTTCATCCTGACCTTGAGAGATAGCCAGCAACGCTTTTTCTGCCTGATTCTCAAGATTAGGCTCCTCATAAAGCAGTCCAAGAGCCAGAAAAAATGCATCTACATTAAGCAATGCAGGATCTCCTGGCGCCAGAGAGAAAGCCCAATCTTGAGGGTCGCCACGCAACAAGGAGATAACAATTTTAACTTGCTGAGCGGAATCACCAGAGGAACGAGGTCTCAGAGATAGAAATAACTTACAATTATTCTTAAAATTTAGAAACCTAGATCTATCTCCAGAAAACAACTCCGGAATGGGTATCTTTGGTTCTGACATAGGGCTATGAATAACAAAATCCTGAACACTTTGCACCCGTGCAGCAAGATGATCCACACTAGAAGCCAGAGTCTGAACATTCATGTCTGCAGCTGAGCTCAAAACCACCCAGAGTTCAAGGGGATGAAAGAAGCTAAACAGACTGCAGCAAAGGAAAAGCGAGAAGAAAAAAAAAATGTACTCAGGTCTTCTTTTTATCCCACTTCTGCGATGCATTAAACACTTGTTGGCCTGCTCTACTGTTATGATCCTTAGTGGTTGAGGATCACAAAATACTCCAGCTAAGTAACAAAACATAGGACAAGCTCTAGGGAGGTGGTAAACTGGACTGACCGCAAATCTGAACCTATCCAACACACTAGAGGTAGCCGGTGAACGTGACTAAAATCCTAGACGTCTCGAGCCAGCCTGAGGAACTAACTACCCCTAGAGAGAAAGAAAGACCTCACTTGCCTCCAGAGAAATAATCCCCAAAGATATAGAAGCCCCCAACAAATAATAACGGTGAGGTAAGAGGAAGGCACATACACAGGGGTGAAAGCAGATTCAGCAAATGAGGCCCACTAATACTAGATAGCAGAAAATAGAAAAGGGGTCTGTGCGGTCAGTAAAAAACCCTTACAAAATATCCACACTGAGATTTCAAGAACCCCCGCACCAACTAACGGTGTGGGGGGAGAAACTCAGTCCCCTAGAGCAACCAGCAAGTGAGGAAATCACATTTTAGCAAGCTGGACAAGAAACATGATGAATGCTGATAATCAAAAAATAAACAAACAAAAACTTAGCTTGTCTTGGAGAGACTGGGAGCAAGGTAGTCACAAGGAATCTGAAGAGCACTGAATACATTGAGAGCAGGCAAGGAACTGAGTATCCAGGTGAGCTAAATAGGAAACCAACCAAGGATAACGAACCAGCTGATGCTGCCAACCTGCAGAAAGACAACACTACACAGTACCGCTTGTGACCACTAGAGGGAGCCC
Organism: Ranitomeya variabilis; assembly: GCF_051348905.1. NCBI lineage: Eukaryota > Metazoa > Chordata > Amphibia > Anura > Dendrobatidae > Ranitomeya > Ranitomeya variabilis. Next base: position 93,309,452 of record NC_135239.1, on the reverse strand, counting down.
AAAAATAGAGTTCACAACAGCCATGTGCTTTCTTTTCAAGAAAGTTTTCGTCTGCCGAGCGGAATTATGATGTTGGTAATCGGGAGTTATTGGCAATGAAGTGGGCATTTGAGGAATGGCGACATTGGCTTGAGGGAGCCAAACATCGTGTGGTGGTCTTGACGGATCACAAGAATTTGACTTATCTCGAGTCTGCTAAGCGGCTAAATCCTAGACAGGCTCGATGGTCGCTGTTTTTCTCCCGTTTCGATTTCGTGGTTTTATACCTTCCAGGTTCGAAGAACGTGAAGGCTGATGATCTTTCTAGGAGCTTTGTGCCTGACTCTCCAGGAGTTTCTGAACCGGCTGGTGTCCTCAAAGAAGGGGTGATTTTATCTGCCATCTCCCCTGATTTACGACGGGTACTGCAGGAATTTCAGGCCAATAGACCTGATTGTTGTCCACCGGAGAGACTGTTTGTCCCGGATAGATGGACCAGTAGAGTCATTTCTGAGGTTCATTCTTCGGTGTTGGCGGGTCACCCTGGGATTTTTGGTACCAGGGATTTGGTGGCTAGGTCCTTTTGATGGCCTTCCTTGTCGCGGGATGTGCGTTCCTTTGTGCAGTCCTGTGGGATTTGTGCTCGGGCCAAGCCTTGCTGTTCTCGTGCCAGTGGATTGCTTTTGCCTTTGCCTGTCCCGAAGAGGCCCTGGACGCATATTTCCATGGATTTTATTTCGGATCTTCCAGTCTCTCAGATGTCTGTTATCTGGGTGGTTTGTGATCTTTTTTCTAAAATGGTCCATTTGGTGCCCTTGCCTAAGCTGCCTTCCTCCTCCGATTTGGTTCCACTGTTTTTTTCAGAATGTGGTTCGTTTGCATGGTATTCCTGAGAATATTGTGTCTGACAGAGGATCCCACTTTGTGTCCAGATTTTGGCGGTCCTTTTTTGTTAAGATGGGCATTGAATTATCTTTTTCATCGGCCTTCCATCCTCAGACGAATGGCCAAACCGAACGAACTAATCAGACCTTGGAGACTTATCTGAGATGTTTTGTTTCTGCTGATCAGGATGATTGGGTGACTTTTTTGCCATTGGCTGAGTTCGCCCTCAATAATCGGGCTAGTTCTGCTACTTTGGTTTCACCTTTTTTTTGCAATTCTGGTTTTCATCCTCATTTTTCCTCAGGTCAGGTTGAGCCTTCTGACTGTCCTGGGGTGGATTCTGTGGTGGATAGGTTGCAGCAGATTTGGAACCACGTGGTGGACAATTTGACGTTGTCACAAGAGAAGGCTCAGCGCTTTGCTAACCACCGGCGCTGTGTGGGTCCCCGACTTCGTATGGGGGATTTGGTATGGTTGTCTTCTCGTTTAGGTTTCCTCTCCTAAGTTCAAGCCTCGTTTCATCGGTCCTTATAAGATTTTGGAAATCCTCAACCCTGTGTCATTTCGTTTGGACCTCCCAGCATCATTTGCCATTCACAACGTGTTCCATAGGTCATTGTTGCGGAGATATGTGGTGCCTGTGGTTCCTTCTGTTGATACTCCTGCTCCGGTCTTGGTCGAGGGAGAATTGGAGTATGTGGTGGAGAAGATCTTGGATTCTCGTGTTTCGAGACGAAAGCTTCAGTACTTGGTTAAGAGGAAGGGCTATGGTCAGGAGGATAATTCCTGGGTTGTCGCCTCTGATGTCCATGCGGCCGATTTGGTTCGTGCCTTTCATTCGGCTCGTCCTTATCGGCCTGGGGGCTCTGATGAGGGTTCGGTGACCCCTCCTCAAGGGGGGGGGTACTGTTGTGAATTCTGTCTGGGCTCCCTCTGGTGGCCTTTAGCGATACTGCGGGTCTGGAGCTGGGCTCAGCTGCCTCATTTCCTGCTATGCTGGTTCCTATTTAACTCCACCTGGACCTTTACTTGTTGCCTGCTGTCGTTTTATTCAGTACTGGTTCTGACTAGGGTTGAGCGAAACGGGTCGATCATTTTCAAAAGTCGCCGACTTTTGGCTAAGTCGGCGTCTCATGAAACCCGATCCGACCCCTGTGCTTGTCGGCCATGCGGTACGCGACTTTCGCGCCAAAGTTGCGTTTCAATGACGCGAAAAGCGCCATTTCTCAGCCATTGAAGGTGAACGCAGAGTGTGGGCAGCGTGATGACATAGATCCTGGTCCCCACCATCTTAGAGAAGGGCATTGCAGTGATTGGCTTGCTGTCTGCGGCGTCACAGGGGCTATAAAGGGGCGTTCCCGCCGACCGCCATCTTACTGCTGCTGATCTGAGCTTAGGGAGAGGTTGCTGCCGCTTCGTCAGAAGCAGGGAGAGCATTAGGCAGGGTCCACTAACCACCAAACCGCTTGTGCTGTAGCGATTTCCACTGTCCAACACCACCTTCGGTGTGCAGGAACAGTGGAAGCTATTTTTTTTTTTTTTTCCTCAGCGCTGTAGCTCATTGGGCTGCCCTAGAAGGCTCCGTGATAGCTGTATTGCTGTGTGTACGCCACTGTGGAAACCAACTGCTTTTTTCAAAGCACATATCCTCTTGTTCCTTTCTGCACAGCTATCTTTTTTGTTTGTCCACACTTTTTATTTAATTTGTGCATCAGTCCACTCCTATTGCTGCCTGCCATACCTGGCTTAGATTACTGCAGGGAGATAGTAATTGTAGGACAGTCCCTGTTTTTTTTTTTTTTTTTTTGTGGGAGATTAAGATTGGCATTTCTGCTACAGTGCCATCCCTGTGTGTGCCATCTCTCACTGAGTGGGCCATAGAAAGCCTATTTATTTTTTCTGTGATTTGTGTTCTAAATTCTACCTCAACACAAAAACACTACATCAATCAGTGGTAGAAAAATATTGGCCTCAGTCAGGGCTTGTGTGCCACTGCTGTGTGTGCTATCTCTTATTCAGTGGGCTATAGAAAGCCTATTTATTTATTTATTTTTTTTCTTATTATTTGGTTTCTAAAGTCTCCCTGAAAAAAAAATAAATAAATAAAAAAACAGTGGGAGAGTAATACTGCCCTTTCAGCTTGTGTGCCAGTCTTGACTCCTGGGTGTGCCACCTCTCTCTCTAATTGTGGGCCATAGAAAGCCTTTTTTTTTTTTTTTTTTTTAAATATTATTGGGTTTCTAAAGTCTCCCTTAAAAAACAAAAAATACATAAAAAAACAGTGGGAGAGTAATATTGCCCTTTCAGCTTGTGTGCCAGTCTTGACTCCTGGGTGTGCCACCTCTCTCTCTCATTCAGTGGGCCATAGAAAGCCTTTTTTTTTTTTTTTTTTAAATATTATTGGGTTTCTAAAGTCTCCCTTAAAAAACAAAAAATACATAAAAAAACAGTGGGAGAGTAATATTGCCCTTTCAGCTTGTGTGCCAGTCTTGACTCCTGGGTGTGCCACCTCTCTCTCTAATTGTGGGCCATAGAAAGCCTTTTTTTTTTTTTTTTTTTTAAATATTATTGGGTTTCTAAAGTCTGCCTTAAAAAACAAAAAATACATAAAAAAACAGTGGGAGAGTAATATTGCCCTTTCAGCTTGTGTGCCAGTCTTGACTCCTGGGTGTGCCACCTGTCTCTCTAATTGTGGGCCATAGAAAGCCTTTTTTTTTTTTTTTTTTTTAAATATTATTGGGTTTCTAAAGTCTCCCTTAAAAAACAAAAAATACATAAAAAAACAGTGGGAGAGTAATATTGCCCTTTCAGCTTGTGTGCCAGTCTTGACTCCTGGGTGTGCCACCTCTCTCTCTCATTCAGTGGGCCATAGAAAGGCTATTTATTTTTTTGGTTTTTTTAATATTATTTGGTTTCTAAAGTCTCCCTGAAAAAAAAAAACATAAAAAAACAGTGGGAGAGTAATATTGCCCTTTCAGCTTGTGTGCCAGTCTTGACTCCTGGGTGTGCCACCTCTCTCTCTCATTCAGTGGGCCATAGAAAGGCTATTTATTTTTTTGGTTTTTTTAATATTATTTGGTTTCTAAAGTCTCCCTGAAAAAAAAAAAAAAAAAAACTTAAAAAAACAGTGGGAGAGTAATATTGCCCTTTCAGCTTGTGCGCCAGTCTTGACTCCTGGGTGTGCCACCTCTCTCTCTCTAATTGTGGGGCATAGAAAGCCTTTTTTTTTTTGTTTTTTTTTAAATATTATTTGGTTTCTAAAGTCTCCCTTAAAAAACAAAAAATACATAAAAAAACAGTGGGAGAGTAATATTGCCCTTTCAGCTTGTGTGCCAGTCTTGACTCCTGGGTGTGCCACCTCTCTCTCTAATTGTGGGCCATAGAAAGTCTTTTTTTTTTTTTTTTTTTTAAATATTATTGGGTTTCTAAAGTCTCCCTTAAAAAACAAAAAATACATAAAAAAACAGTGGGAGAGTAATATTGCCCTTTCAGCTTGTGTGCCAGTCTTGACTCCTGGGTGTGCCACCTCTCTCTCTAATTGTGGGCCATAGAAAGCCTTTTTTTTTTTTTTTTTTTAAATATTATTGGGTTTCTAAAGTCTCCCTTAAAAAACAAAAAATACATAAAAAAACAGTGGGAGAGTAATATTGCCCTTTCAGCTTGTGTGCCAGTCTTGACTCCTGGGTGTGCCACCTCTCTCTCTCATTCAGTGGGCCATAGAAAGCCTTTTTTTTTTTTTTTTTTAAATATTATTGGGTTTCTAAAGTCTCCCTTAAAAAACAAAAAATACATAAAAAAACAGTGGGAGAGTAATATTGCCCTTTCAGCTTGTGTGCTAGTCTTGACTCCTGGGTGTGCCACCTCTCTCTCTCATTCAGTGGGCCATAGAAAGGCTATTTATTTTTTTGGTTTTTTTAATATTATTTGGTTTCTAAAGTCTCCCTGAAAAAAAAAAAACTTAAAAAAACAGTGGGAGAATAATATTGCCCTTTCAGCTTGTGCGCCAGTCTTGACTCCTGGGTGTGCCACCTCTCTCTCTCTAATTGTGGGGCATAGAAAGCCTTTTTTTTTTTGTTTTTTTTTTAATATTATTTGGTTTCTAAAGTCTCCCTTAAAAAACAAAAAATACATAAAAAAACAGTGGGAGAGTAATATTGCCCTTTCAGCTTGTGTGCCAGTCTTGACTCCTGGGTGTGCCACCTCTCTCTCTAATTGTGGGCCATAGAAAGCCTTTTTTTTTTTTTTTTTTTTTAAATATTATTGGGTTTCTAAAGTCTCCCTTAAAAAACAAAAAATACATAAAAAAACAGTGGGAGAGTAATATTGCCCTTTCAGCTTGTGTGCCAGTCTTGACTCCTGGGTGTGCCACCTCTCTCTCTAATTGTGGGCCATAGAAAGCCTTTTTTTTGTTGTTTTTTTGTTTGTTTTTTTTTTAATATTATTTGGTTTCTAAAGTCTCCCTGAGAAAAAAAAATAAATAAATTAGGTGGGAGATTAATATTGACATTAGTGCTTGAGTGACAGTCCTGCGTGTGTGTCATCTCTGTGATTTTGTGCCACAGAAAACAGAGTGTGTAACATTGTGCCTGATTTTCCTTGTGGTCTCACCAACCTGTTAAGGGATATTGAAATCATACTGAAGTTATAGCTCACCGTGTAAGTTGTTTGACAGCAACAAATAAAGTTACTTTGGTTAAGATTTTAAAACAATGAGGAAGTCTGGTGCAAGAGGTCGTCGTGGGCGTTCATTGTCAGCTGGTAATGATGGTAGTGGTAGTGGAGCATCAGGTGGTCGTGGGGATAAAAATATTCCACCTAAGTCTGGAGCTGTGGAGCCAGTTTCGTCGTCAGGCTACACAAGGCCTCGAACGCTCTCTTTTCTGGGAGTAGGAAAACCGCTTTTAAAGGCGGAGCAGCAACAGCAAGTTTTGGCTTACATTGCAGACTCAGCCTCTAGCTCTTTTGCCTCCTCTTCCAAAACTGGTAAATGTAAAAGCAGCGCGTCGCTTGTGGATGTTCACGGTCAGGGACAAGTCGCTTCCTTGTCCTCCTCAGCAAAAACTACAACAAGAGAGAAGGATGCAGCAGGCGACACAATGGGTCACTCCATGGAGCTCTTTACACATACCGTCCCTGGCTTAGAAAGTGAAACATTTAACAGGCCATGCCCATTACAAGTATATTCTGACATGGAGTGCACTGATGCACAGCCACAGCCAGAGTACTATGCTGCTCCTTTGACTCAGACCACCACATTGCCCTCTCAGGGTACAGATCCACAATCAGACCCTGATGAGACTATGTTGCCCCGCCACGAACGCTATACCACCGACCGACACAGTGACACAGACGAAGTTGCACACGAGCTCGAAGAGGAGGTAATAGATGACCCAGTTATTGACCCCGATTGGCAGCCATTGGGGGAACAGGGTGCAGGCGGCAGTAGTCCAGAAGCGGAGGTGGAGGAGGGGCCGCAGCAGGCATCAACATCGCAACAGGTTCCATCTGCCGGGCCCGTATCTGGCCCAAAACGCGTGTCAAAGCCAAAACCTGTTGGAGGACAGCGTGGCCATCCGGTTAAAGCTCAGTCTGCAATCCCTGAAAAGGGATCCGAGTCTAGGAAGAGTGCAGTCTGGCATTTTTTTAAACAACATCCAACTGATCAGCGCAAAGTCATCTGTCAAAAATGTTCAACTAGCTTAAGCAGAGGTCAGAATCTGAAAAGTCTAAATACTAGTTGCATGCATAGACACTTAACCACCATGCATTTTCAAGCCTGGACTAACTACCAAACGTCCCTTAAGGTTGTAGCACCCTCGGCCAATGAAGCTAGTCAGCAACGCAACATCCCTTCCGTCAACTGTAAGGCCACCATTTTCCGCACCACCGGCAGTATCTGTGCAGGTTTCTTTGCCAGCCAAAAGCAGTCAGGGTCAGGGAACCACCAGTTTTGTAGGAGGAAATATTGCATCTAGGGCACCGGCGGAAACAATACCGTCTCCAACCGTCTCTCAGTCTGCCATGTACACCGGCACACCCGAAAGTTCCACGATCTCCAGCTCTCCAGTCCAGCTCACCCTACATGAGACTCTGGTTAGAAAAAGGAAGTACTTATCCTCGCATCCGCGTACACAGGGTTTTAACGCCCACATAGCTAGACTAATCTCGTTAGAGATGATGCCCTACCGGTTAGTTGAAAGCGAAGCTTTCAAAGCCCTGATGGAGTACGCTGAACCACGATACGAGCTACCCAGTCGACACTTTTTTTCCAGAAAAGCCATCCCAGCCCTGCACCAGCATGTTAAACAGCGCATCGTCCATGCACTCAGGCAATCTGTGAGTACAAAGGTGCACCTGACTACAGATGCATGGACCAGTAGGCATGGCCAGGGACGTTATGTGTCCATCACGGCACACTGGGTGAATGTGGTGGATGCAGGGTCCACAGGCGACATCAATTTAGGGACAGTTGTGCCTAGCCCACGGTCTAGGAAACAGTTGGCTGTAGGCGTTCGCACCCCCTCCTCCTCCTCCTCCTCGTCCTCCTGCAGAAGCTACAGCTCTTCCACAGAACGCAGTCTGCCAACCACTCCATCGGCAGATGACACTGTTGCACACCAGTTGTCCCATTATGGGCCAGCTACTGCCAAGCGTCAGCAGGCTGTATTGGCTATGAAGTGTTTGGGCGACAACAGACACACCGCGGAAGTTCTGTCCGAGTTCTTGCAACAAGAAACGCAGTCATGGCTGGGCACAGTAGATCTTGAGGCAGGCAAGGTAGTGAGTGATAACGGAAGGAATTTCATGGCTGCCATCTCCCTTTCCCAACTGAAACACATTCCTTGCCTGGCTCACACCTTAAACCTGGTGGTGCAGTGCTTATTGAAAACTTATCCTGGGTTCTCCGACCTGCTCCTCAAAGTGCGTGCACTTTGCTCACATATCCGACGTTCGCCTGTACACGCCAGCCGTATGCAGACCTATCAGCGGTCTTTGAACCTTCCCCAGCATCGCCTCATCATAGACGTTGCAACAAGGTGGAACTCAACACTGCACATGCTTCAGAGACTGTGCGAACAGAGGCGTGCTGTTATTTATTTGTGGGAGGATACACGGGCAGGCAGTAGGATGGCAGACATGGAGTTGTCAGGTGTGCAGTGGTCTAAGATACAAGACATGTGTCAAGTCCTTCAGTGTTTTGAGGAATGCACACGGCTGGTTAGTGCAGACAACGCCGTAATAAGCATGAGCATCCCCCTAATGCGTCTGCTGATGCAAAGTTTGACGCACATAAAGGAGCAGGCGTCTGCACCAGAGGAAGAGGAAAGCCTTGATGACAGTCAGCCATTGTCTGGTCAGGGCAGTGTACAGGACGAGGTAGCGGGCGAAGAGGAGGTGGAGGATGAGGAGGATGATGGGGATGAGTATATTTTTAATGCCGAACCTTTCCCGGGGGCACAGGAAATTGGTTGCGTGTCACGGCCGGGTTCTGGTTTTTTGAGGGACACAAGTGACGTAGATTTGCCTGCAACTGCCCCTCAACCAATCACAACCGGAGATTTGACAACTGGAACTTTGGCCCACATGGCGGATTATGCCTTACGTATCCTAAAAAGGGACACACGCATTACGAAAATGATGAACGATGACAATTACTGGTTGGCCTGCCTCCTTGATCCACGCTATAAAGGCAAATTGCAAAATATTATGCCACATGAGAACTTGGAACTAATATTAGCAACCAAACAATCAACTCTTGTTGATCGTTTGCTTCAGGCATTCCCAGCACACAGCGCACGTGATCGTTCTCACACGAGCTCCAGGGGGCAGCAGACTAGGAGTGTTAGGGGTGCACACATCAGAAGTGGCGTTGGACAGAGGGGTTTTCTGACCAGGTTGTGGAGTGATTTTGCTATGACCGCAGACAGGACAGGTACTGCTGCATCAATTGAAAGTGACAGGAGACAACATTTGTCCAGTATGGTTACTAACTATTTTTCATCCCTTATCGATGTTCTCCCTCAACCGTCATTCCCATTTGATTACTGGGCCTCCAAATTAGACACCTGGCCAGAATTGGCAGAATATGCATTGCAGGAGCTTGCTTGCCCGGCAGCAAGTGTCCTATCAGAAAGAGTATTCAGTGCTGCAGGTTCAATATTAACCGAAAAAAGGACTCGTCTGGCTACCCAAAATGTTGATGATCTAACATTCATTAAAATGGACCACAACTGGATTTCGAAATCTTTTGCCCCACCTTGCCCGGCCGACACCCAGCTTTCCTATGAAAAGCTCTTGCCTGTGAATTACTTTTCTAATGTCTAATTTGCTGCAGCTGATTGTACAGCATACGACATGTTTACACCTCCCTAAATGGCAAAACTCCCCACACGGGGCCGTGGTATCGCGACTTGGCGCAAGCACCCGTGAGACTGCTGTTTGTCTGAAGAGGTGGGTGTGCTCGCTTTTGGTTGACGGCATTGCTACTGGGTCCCTCATAGTACAATGTAGTGTCTCTGGCGGTGGCAGTGCGCACCCAACGTCAGACACACCGTTGTAACATGAGGGGCCCTGGGGCGGTCCCGCCGGCCTCAAGAGAGTTCCCCCCCTACCCCAGCTCAAAATGTGCTCTACCACGTGCAAAATTATGTCGCACAGCTCCACCAATCTTTAGTCTATTCGCTGACATCATTCAATGTCTGGCACTGACAATACAAATTTGTAGACATCTATGATGCAACTTAAAGTAGTCTGTGTCTGTGTCCTATATTGGCACCATTAAATAGTTACTGCCAAATTACTATGTCAGAAACTCAGTAGATGAGCCCACCCCTGTACCTAAGTATGCCACCTTTTTTTTTGTTTTGGTTGTTTTGCGAGACATTAACATCTATTTATATTTTGGGAGTACTGGGACAGACACTCCTTGCACTACTCCTCCACTCACCACCAAGCTGCCTGTGTATCCATGTAACCGCTGTAAAGCTGCCATGAGCCTATTGTTTGTTATTTTAGGCCTTTGATAGCCTGTCTGCGGTCCCTACTTTAAATACTCCTCCACTCATCACCAGCTGCCTGCCCGTGTATCCATGTAACCGCTGTAAAACTGCCATGAGCCTATTGTTTGTTATTTTAGGCCTTTGATAGCCTGTCTGCGGTCCCTACTTTAAATACTCCTCCACTCATCACCAGCTGCCTGCCCGTGTATCCATGTAACCGCTGTAAAACTGCCATGAGCCTATTGTTTGTTATTTTAGGCCTTTGATAGCCTGTCTGCGGTCCCTACTTTAAATACTCCTCCACTCACCACCAAGCTGCCTGTGTATCCATGTAACCGCTGTAAAACTGCCATGAGCCTATTGTTTGTTATTTTAGGCCTTTGATAGCCTGTCTGCGGTCCCTACTTTAAATACTCCTCCACTCATCACCAGCTGCCTGCCCGTGTATCCATGTAACCGCTGTAAAACTGCCATGAGCCTATTGTTTGTTATTTTAGGCCTTTGATAGCCTGTCTGCGGTCCCTACTTTAAATACTCCTCCACTCACCACCAAGCTGCCTGTGTATCCATGTAACCGCTGTAAAACTGCCATGAGCCTATTGTTTGTTATTTTAGGCCTTTGATAGCCTGTCTGCGGTCCCTACTTTAAATACTCCTCCACTCATCACCAGCTGCCTGTGTATCCATGTAACCGCTGTAAAACTGCCATGAGCCTATTGTTTGTTATTTTAGGCCTTTGATAGCCTGTCTGCGGTCCCTACTTTAAATACTCCTCCACTCACCACCAAGCTGCCTGTGTATCCATGTAACCGCTGTAAAACTGCCATGAGCCTATTGTTTGTTATTTTAGGCCTTTGATAGCCTGTCTGCGGTCCCTACTTTAAATACTCCTCCACTCATCACCAGCTGCCTGTGTATCCATGTAACCGCTGTAAAACTGCCATGAGCCTATTGTTTGTTATTTTAGGCCTTTGATAGCCTGTCTGCGGTCCCTACTTTAAATACTCCTCCACTCATCACCAGCTGCCTGCCCGTGTATCCATGTAACCGCTGTAAAACTGCCATGAGCCTATTGTTTGTTATTTTAGGCCTTTGATAGCCTGTCTGCGGTCCCTACTTTAAATACTCCTCCACTCACCACCAAGCTGCCTGTGTATCCATGTAACCGCTGTAAAACTGCCATGAGCCTATTGTTTGTTATTTTAGGCCTTTGATAGCCTGTCTGCGGTCCCTACTTTAAATACTCCTCCACTCATCACCAGCTGCCTGCCCGTGTATCCATGTAACCGCTGTAAAACTGCCATGAGCCTATTGTTTGTTATTTTAGGCCTTTGATAGCCTGTCTGCGGTCCCTACTTTAAATACTCCTCCACTCATCACCAGCTGCCTGCCCGTGTATCCATGTAACCGCTGTAAAACTGCCATGAGCCTATTGTTTGTTATTTTAGGCCTTTGATAGCCTGTCTGCGGTCCCTACTTTAAATACTCCTCCACTCATCACCAGCTGCCTGCCCGTGTATCCATGTAACCGCTGTAAAACTGCCATGAGCCTATTGTTTGTTATCTTAGGCCTTTGATAGCCTGTCTGCGGTCCCTCCTTCCACTAGGCCTCCACTGACCAGACCACTGCTGCCCGTGTACCCCTGGAACCAATTTTAAAGTGCCTACAGCCAGCCCATTTTATTGTGTTAGGCCTTCGAAGCCTGTCTGCGGTCCCTCCTTCCACTAGGCCTCCACTGACCAGACCACTGCTGCCCGTGTACCCCTGGAACCAATTTTAAAGTGCCTACAGCCAGCCCATTTTATTGTGTTAGGCCTTCGAAGCCTGTCTGCGGTCCCTCCTTCCACTAGGCCTCCACTGACCAGACCACTGCTGCCCGTGTACCCCTGGAACCAATTTTAAAGTGCCTACAGCCAGCCCATTTTATTGTGTTAGGCCTTTGAAGCCTGTCTGCGGTCCCTCCTTCCAATAGGCCTACACTGACAAAGGTACACCTGACAACAGACACATGGACCTGTAGGCATGGCCACGGAAGGTTACGTGTCCTTTGTGGCTCAATGGGTTAATGTATTGGATGCATGGTCCACACAGGGGACAGCCTGCTAAGTCTGTATGCAGTCCCTAATTCAAGTTGTCCTCAACTGAATAAAGCTGAGCTTCTACCTTCTGGCTCTCATTAAGTGTTTTTTAAAAAACAAAATGGTGGTTCCGGCCTACTAACGGTGTCTGCCCCTGCCTGGTGTTGCCCTCAACTGAATAAAGCTGAGCTTCAACCTTCTGGCTCTCATTAAGTGTTTTTTAAAAAACAAAATGGTAGTTAGGGCCTACTAACGGCTTCTGTCCCTCCCTGGTGTTGCCCTCAACTGAATAAAGCTGAGCTTCTACCTTCCGGCTCTGATTAACTGCTGTTTTTAAACAAAATGGTGGTTCCGGCCTACTAACGGTGTCTGCCCCTGCCTGGTGTTGCCCTCAACTGAATAAAGCTGAGCTTCAACCTTCTGGCTCTCATTAAGTGTTTTTTAAAAAACAAAATGGTGGTTAGGGCCTACTAACGGCTTCTGTCCCTCCCTGGTGTTGCCCTCAACTGAATAAAGCTGAGCTTCTACCTTCCGGCTCTGATTAACTGCTGTTTTTAAACACATTGCTGGTTCCGGCCTACTAACGGTGTCTGCCCCTGCCTGGTGTTGCCCTCAACTGAATAAAGCTGAGCTTCAACCTTCTGGCTCTCATTAAGTGTTTTTTAAAAAACAAAATGGTGGTTAGGGCCTACTAACGGCTTCTGCCCCTCCCTGGTGTTGCCCTCAACTGAATAAAGCTGAGCTTCTACCTTCCGGCTCTGATTAACTGCTGTTTTTAAACAAAATGGTGGTTCCGGCCTACTAACGGTGTCTGCCCCTGCCTGGTGTTGCCCTCAACTGAATAAAGCTGAGCTTCAACCTTCTGGCTCTCATTAAGTGTTTTTTAAAAAACAAAATGGTGGTTAGGGCCTACTAACGGCTTCTGTCCCTCCCTGGTGTTGCCCTCAACTGAATAAAGCTGAGCTTCTACCTTCCGGCTCTGATTAACTGCTGTTTTTAAACACATTGCTGGTTCCGGCCTACTAACGGTGTCTGCCCCTGCCTGGTGTTGCCCTCAACTGAATAAAGCTGAGCTTCAACCTTCTGGCTCTCATTAAGTGTTTTTTAAAAAACAAAATGGTGGTTCCGGCCTACTAACGGTGTCTGCCCCTGCCTGGTGTTGCCCTCAACTGAATAAAGCTGAGCTTCAACCTTCTGGCTCTCATTAAGTGTTTTTTAAAAAACAAAATGGTGTTTAGGGCCTACTAACGGTGTCTGCCCCTCCCTGGTGTTGCCCTCAACTGAATAAAGCTGAGCTTCAACCTTCTGGCTCTCATTAAGTGTTTTTTAAAAAACAAAATGGTGGTTAGGGCCTACTAACGGTGTCTGCCCCTCCCTGGTGTTGTCCTCAACTGAACAAAGCTGAGCTTCCACATTCTGGCTTTCGGCCTATACTATCAGATATTAAACTGCATTTGGCCTACTAGTGTGGTTAGGCCCTTGAAACAGTGTCTGCTGCTCTTGGGTTTGCTACTCCACTGAACAAAGCAATGCCGCCTGTTTAGTCCTGTTACCAATTTTGATCTGCATTTAGCCTACTTTATTCTTTGGCCCTATATCTGTTTCCTCATCATCCTGCCCATTGCCCAGCCACTGCTAGATGAGTCTGCTGGTACATTGACCTAGACCACTACATTCCCCTTGTACTCTACACAGCCAGAATCTGACCCTGCTGAAAGTAAGGTTCCCCTTCCCGCATATTATACCACCTTACACAGGGACAAAGAGGAAGGTGCAGATGAAAGTGCAGGTTCCTTCATCAGGTGGGGGGGCATACTCGTTGGCGACGTCACTGGCACAGGGCCACTCAGAGTACGCAAAAGTGTCGCTGCTGGTGGGAGGCGCCCCCGCCATGCAAACACACCGCCGTACTTTGAGGGGCCCTGTGCCAGTGCCAATGCGAACGAGTGGGCCCCCCCTGCTTGCTCAGGATCACAGCACTTGCAACGTTGAAATACTTACCTCTCCCTGCTCCACCGCCATGACGTAGTCCATGTTTCCTGGGCCCACTAAAACCTTGAACCAGCCCTACCCCCACAACTTTTGCCAAATGACCCCCAATTTCCAGTGCCCAACTATTATTATAAAGTTAATTAAGATTGACAAGCTTCAGAAAACAAGAATGGATGTTTTTGGCAGTAAAATGTGCACTGTAGGTGTTTTCCTGGCCTCCACTCACTGCCGGCTATGCTTCCCCATTGACTTGCATTGGGTTTCGTGTTTCGGTCGATCCCCGACTTTTAGCGATAATCGGCCGACTTCACTCGACTCGACTCTGGACTAAATCGGGTTTCACAAAACCAGACTCGATCTTAAAAAAATGAAAGTCGCTCAACCCTAGTTCTGACCTCTCCTGGATCTCCCTGGTTACCTGTCTCTTTCTGAGAAGCTAAGTCTTGCTAGTTCTTTTTGCTCATTGTTTCCTTGAATATGTTTCTCAGTATATGATTTGTTCAGTCCAGCTTGCTTATATGTGATTTTTCGCTTGCTGGTAGCTCTGGGGTGCAGAGTGCGCCCCTCACATCGTGAGTCAGTGTGGAGGTTCTTGTACTTTCTGCGTGGATAGTTTTTGATAGTTTTTGTACCGACCGCACAGATCCCTTGCTTTCTTCTGACTATTTAGTGTTAGCGGGCCTCATTTGCTTAAACCTGTTTTTCATTCCTACGTTTGTATTTTCCCTTTAACTCACCGTTATTATTTGTGGGGAGCTGTCTAAACTTTGGAGTTATTTCTCTGAGGCAAGTGAGGCTTTGCTTTCTCTCTAGGGGTAGCCAGTTTCTTAGGCTGTGAAGAGGCGTCTAGGTTTTTAGGTAACGCTCCACGGCTGCCTTTAGTGTGTGTGGATAGGATCAGGATTGTGGTCGGTATAGTTCCCACATTCCCGGAGCTTGTCCTACAATTCAGGTTTACCTATCAGGTCAGTTTTGTGATCCTACCACCGGATCATAACAGCCAGCTATATGTTACATCCAGCACCTTTTTATTTTTTTATTATTATTTTCTCTTAAATAGCACTTTCTTATTCCACTGCGCTTTACATACATCATCATCGCTGTCCCCAATGAGGCTCACAATCTAAATTCCTTATCGGTATGTCTTTGGAGTGTGGGAAGAAACCCACACAAACACGGAGAGAACATACAAACTCCTTGCAGATGTTGTCCTTGGTGGGATTTGAATCCAGGACCTGAGCACTGCAAGGCTGCTGTGCTAACCACTGAGCAACCATGCTACCACCTGCTGTTAACGTGACAGGCAAGATTCCTGTTTCTGTGCCATGCATAAGCTAATTCATTATGTCCAGTAGCATTAAAATTCCTGCAGTTTGGATAATTAATTCTGTTAATCACCCTAAGATAAACAGTTGAAAAAACAATTCGGCCTCAATTCATCAAAATGATTGTGTCAGAAGTCTGGCTTAGGACGTTTAGAAAAGTTGACAATTATTTTGAGCAACATGAAATTTTGTAACTTTTGACAGTTTACTTCTCTGACTAAAGTAAGAGTTGTGGATTGGCACATGAGTTTGCTTGCCACTTTTAAGATTCGTCAAAGTTTTTATTCTCTTAATATATTGCAGTCATCACATTATACAGCAATGTGCACTTACACTTACTCATTTTACCTTTCTACCCAATAAATTCATCTATTTTCTCTGCTCTTTGTAGAAACAGGAAGTCTCTTTACTCTGCATAAATCATTTCCGTCTTTATCTCCTGACCCTGCTGCTCCTCCCCCTCACGCCACGCCTTCCAGGGACTTTTGCAGTGACTGATGACTTATACAAGGAAAATTAACTTCTTATTTCTACATAGAGCTTAGAAGGTTTCAGCTAGTAAGTTTTTAATCATGTCATGTCATAGGCCTAATGGAAGAGAACTTAATTAACTGGGTAGAAAAGCAAAATGAGCAATTGTAAGGACACAGTGCTATATAATATGCTGACTGCAATATATCAAGAGGATATAAACTTTGATGGGGGTGTTTCTTTAAATAAAGGAGTGCGTGTTTCATTATTAGCATAACCATCCATAATGGTGCATTAAGAAGTGCCGATTTTGGCTAATCAATACTGTTGTGAATTCCGTTTTCGAACTCCCTCCTGTGGTCATGAATGATACTTTGGCGAGTTCTGTCTGTGGACTCCCTCTGGTGGCTGTGAGTGGAGCTGCTGGTTCTGAGGTCGTTTCCTCAGCTGCCCTCGTTTGCGGCTAGGCTGGCTTCTCTATTTAACTCCACTCAGATCGTTACTCCATGCCAGCTGTCAATGTATTAGCACTGGTTCAGATCTCTCTCGGATCTTTCTGATGACCTGTCTACTCCAGCAGAAGCTAAGTCCCTGCTAGTTCATTTGTTGTTCATTTTGTACTGAATATATTTCTTAGTACTTGCTAAGTTCTTGTCCAGCTTGCTAACATGATATTGCCTTGCTAGCTGGAAGCTCTTGGTTGCAGAGTGTCACCTCCGCACTGTGAGTCGGTGCGGGGGTCTTTTTGCACTCTCTGCGTGGCTTTTTGTAGTTTTTTGTGCTGACCGCATAGATCCCTTTCCTATCCTCAGTCTATTTAGTAAGTCTGGCCTCCTTTGCTGAAACCTGTTTCATCCCTGTGTTTGTGACTTTCCTCTTAACTCACAGTTAATATATGTGGGGGGCTGGCTTTACCTTTGGGGAATTTCTCTGAGGCAAGGTAAGGCTGATTTTCCTATCTTTAGGGGTAGTTAGCTCTTAGGCTGTGAAGAGGCGTCTAGGGAGAGTTAGGTACGCTCCACAGCTATTTCTAGTGTGTGTGTTATAGGATTAGGATTTGCAGTCAGCAGAGTTCCCACTTCCCAGAGCTTGTCCTGTCTTCTAGTTTAACCATCAGGTCATTCCAGGTGCACCTAACCACCAGGTCCATAACACAATACATTTTAATGAAGGACAATTGACAATATATAAGTCAATCAATGCTTTTTTTCTGGTCTGGTTACGTAAGCCAAGGAGGAATACTGACAGGAACACACGGATCTTCAATACAATTGTTCTATGCACATACAACATCATGGTATCAGCAGCACATCAACTGTTTACATGGGGTGACATGCTGATAATAATGATGATTTCTATGCAGGCATAAGGCCTCCAGTCACTCTATGAACAAGTGTTTGGCTTATCAATTGATCACCTGCATGTTTACTTGGACCTATAAAAAGAGAAAAAACAAGGCGCCCCCAATGTGTCACACTGTTTAAAAAACACACATACAGTCCTTTGTAGGGAATGTGCTCACCTATTGGTGTTGTGAAACTGGGTCACAACTCCCAAGAAGGCATAATCGTAGCAGCAGGTCTCCACAAGAATCCAAAGGGATGCTGGAGGTAATAGTCTTAGGCGAACTGAAGACCGCGCACACGAGGTAGATTTAAGGTGGTTTATTGAAGCCTACGCGTTTCAAGAGCTATCTTGCTCTCTTCTTCAGGGCATATAGTACAAAACACAAATATGGGGTATATTTATACAAAAAGTTGTGTCCCAAAAGTAGATAGTAACAGCTATGTCCATTACAATAGCAACCATCTTGACAAATGGCTCTGTAACATTCCAAAAAGCCAGTTTATGCGTATTAGGAAAAATAGTTCCTTAAAATAGTGATTTTAAGGACCAATCTGAGATTTTAAAAAATAAGTTTTTAGCACAAAAATACCCCAGAGAGTTGGTGAATAGAGCACTTGAGCATGTTTATAAAAATTTCAATCAAGATTTGTTACTAAAAAAAGAAAAAGCTGACCCTGCAGCCAGCCCAGAAGAATACACCTGCAGCTTTGTAACCACATTCAGCACAGACCACAAATTCATTAAAAAATCCATCAATGAGTTGTGGCACATAGTAAGAGAGTATATTGTTCGTTTTGCAATATTTTGCTTTTTTGCCCATAAGAACATTTTAGATGTTTTCATCTCCACAAGAGAAATTGATAAGGAACTTACCAGTATTCTGTGGCGCAAGGACTAGAATAGCTTAAACAATACAATTCTATACAGAGTTCCCCGGTTCGAACACCCAGTAGGTTACTTATTTTTTTCAGGGCCTATTTACATTTTTAAATTTTATATTTTAAATTTATTTTTTATTTATATCAAATAATGTTCCTAGGTTATAAATAATAAAGAATAATGGTTTTATATGTTATTAAATATGTGTTTTATTAGGTGTTTATGTATCATTGTACAAGGGCCTTGGGGCCCCTCCCCTTCCTTTTTGTATAAATATACCCCATATTTGTCTTTTGTACTATATGCCCTGAAGAAGAGAGCAAGATAGCTCTTGAAACGCGTAGGCTTCAATAAACCACCTTAAATCTACCTCGTGTGCGCGGTCTTCAGTTCGCCTAAGACTACTTGGACCTATAGACAGGATCAAGTTTTCTTATGACCTCTTGTTTAACCCCTTCATGACCTTGGGATTTTCCGTTTTTCTGTTTTCGTTTTTCACTCCCCTCCTTCCCAGAGCCATCACTTTTTTATTTTTCCATCAATTTGGCCATGTGAGGGCTTATTTTTTTGGTGGAACGAATTGTACTTTTGAACGTCATCATTGGTTTTACCATGTCGTGTACTAGAAAACGGGAAAAAAAATTCCAAGTGCGGTGAAATTGCAAAAAAAGTGCAGTCCCACACTTGTTTTTTGTTTGGCTTTTTTGCTAGGTTCACTAAATGCTAAAACCTGCCATTATGATTCTCCAGGTCAGTACGAGTTCATAGACACCAAACATGTCTAGGTTATTTTTTATCTAAGTGGTGAAAAAAATTTCCAAACTTTGCTAAAAAAAAAAAAATTGCGCCATTTTCTGATACTCATAGCGTCTCCATTTTTCATGATCTGGGGTTGGTTGAGGGCTTATTTTTTGCGTGCCGAGCTGGCGTTTTTAATGATACCATTTCAGTGCAGATACGTTCTTTTGATCGCCCGTTATTGCATTTTAATGCAATGTCGCGACGACCAAAAAAACGTAATTCTGGCGTTTAGAATTTTTTTCTCGCTACGCCGTTTAGCGATCAGGTTAATGCTTTTTTTATTGATAGATTGGTGATTCTGAAAGCGGCGATACCAAATATGTGTAGGTTTGATTTTTTTTTATTTATTTATTTATTTTGATTGGGGCGAAAGGGGGGTGATTTAAACTTTGATATTTTTTTATTTTTTTCACATTTTTTTTACTTATTTATTACTTTTGCCATGCTTCTATAGCCTCCATGGGAGGCTAGAAGCCGGTACAACGCGATCGCCTCTGCTACATAGCAGCGATCTGATGTTCGCTGCTATGTAGCAGAAATGCAGATGTGCTGTGAGCGCCGACCACAGGGTGGCGCTCACAGCTACTGTGGATCAGTAACCATAGATGTCTCAAGGATCTCTATGGTTACAATGATGAAGCATCGCTGACCTCCGATCATGTGACGGGGGTCGTCGATGCGATCATTTCCGGCCGCCCGGCCGGAAGCGGTAGTTAAATGCCGTTGTCTGCGTTTGACAGCGGCATTTAATTAGTTAATAGGCGCGGGCAGATCGCGATTCTGCGATGCCTATTACGGGCACATGTCAGCTGTTCAAAACAGCTGACATGTCCCGGCTTTGATGCGGGCTCACCGTCGGACCCTGCATCAAAGCCGGGCTTCTGACCTCGGATGTACTATCTCGTCCGAGGTCAGAAAGGGGTTAATAATTATCTAAAAGCCCTGAATCAATATCACTAGTGATGAGCGAATGTGCTCGGATAAGTTAATATCTGAGCACGCTCGTGTGCTAATGGAGTATCTTCAATGAACTCGAATGCTATGTTTGAGTCCCTGCAGCTGCATGTCTCGCCGCTGTTAGACAGCCTCAACACATGCCAGGGATTGTCTAACAAGCAGGCTACATATGTATGTGTTTCGGCTGTTAAACAGCCATGATGAGACATGCAGCTGCGGTGACTCAAATATAGCATTTGAGCATGCAAAAGATACTCTATTAGCACACGAGTGCGTTATCCGAGTACGTTCGCTCATCACTAGTTATAACCATAATAGTGAACAGACACAAAATACACTGATACCTATCATCTTCTCCACTGCTTTTTTTATCTGCTTATACAGTGTATACATTTTCTGTAAATTGCAGCTTGAGTAACCTTTCATATAGTCATAGCGCACAATTCGGCTGTTAGATTGCATTCTGACAAACCATGCTTTGAGAAAAGAATATTTGTTAGGAGAAAACAACTGTGGTTTCTTGTCACAAAAACAATTCCAAATGTTACATTTCTCAAAACGCTGCCGTGCAGTCGTGTCGCGAGCGGGGGGCGTGGCTGAGCGGTGACATCACCTTTCCGTGTGATGGACACTAGGGACGGTTGGGCCCTGGGAGGGTAGGCCCCTGCTAGTGTCCATCACACGGAAAGGTGACTTCACCGCTCAGCCACGCCCCCCGCTCGCAACGTGACTGCACTGCAGTGCCATCGGCCGAGGCTGCCTGCCGACGAATCCAGCTGCGAGCATGAAGGGGACTTTTCTATTCACGGGAGGACGCTCCCTCTGTTCTGTGGACTGTCAATGCCGCCTTCCTCTCAATAGTGCGGAAGGCACAGTTACAACAGAAGTTAACTTCTTATTCGGTGGATACACCAGCCACAGCACTTTGAGGTAATTAACTATTAACTTTACAGCTACATTTGTTTTACCCCCATTCCAGTGTGGCATCCCATTTGGGACTGTTTGGCATTGTTATTTGCACATGGTTCCAAGTGATGACTATGAAAGGATGAAGTGGGGAGAGCACCTTATCGGCGCGCACACCGGTGACTAGACAATGCCTGGGCAGAAGATCCCTGAATTCAGTGCCCACAGAAGGGAGGAAGAGGTATGTATTGTGGAGGGATAGCAGGGTGCAGTCGAAGGATTCCAGGGCCATAACTGACATGCAATGGATAGGGGTAGTATTACAATGAAGACAGGAGGCAGGGATTTCTTCTAGGCACCCCAAGGCCCGGATCCTGGAAGAAATCATTAGCATAAAGACAGAATACAATAATTCTCAACAACAAGACTGTTAATATCAGGCAGACAGGGAAGACTAGTTTAACATTTTTATTATCTGCATGCCCATATTAATAGGTCATATATGTCCCGTGGGTGACAGATTCCCTTTAAGCAACTCACTGTCTATGGACTTTGTACACAGGGAGTCTGGTGTGGGCGGGGGCAGCTTTCTCAGCTCTGCTTCATGCTAAATCTAAAAGCTCTGATTGTATCAGAATGACTGCACCCAGTAATCTAAGTGATACATCGTTGGATTCAGTTTATTTTTGTCTACATCATGCTGGTCTCAGATGACGCAACAATAACCTGCTGACTGATTCCCTTTAAGGGTGTACGTACCTGGTAGTTATTCGTGCAGGGGAAGAAAGGGAATTAATTTAGCAATTGACAATTTATCATAACAGAATTGTGTATATATTTTGGTATTCCTAATAATAACAAATAAAATCTTGCAGATTCATCAATTAAAAGGTTGTTATACTCTTAAAGTTTGAGGTAATTCTATACACTTAATTCAGAACAAACAAGTTAAAATAGTAATAAAAAGTATGCATTTTCCGGCGTATAAGACGACTGGGCGTATAAGACGACCCCCCAACTTTACCAGTTAAAATATAAAATCTTCTTAAAAGTCGGGGGTCTTCTTATACACCCTATGTCGTCTTATAGGGCCGGTGAATATGTGCCTTTTGGGGGGGGGGGGGAGTGATCCTGATGCCGAGGGGGCGTCTCACAGGAAAGTGAGTATCCCCCATTACCTTATCGTAGCGGTGCAGCGTGGGGGTCTCAGTGCTGGGAGTGGCGGCGGCGGCTGCTGTGCTCTGGTGCGGCGGCTGCTGTGCTCTGGTGCGGCGGCTCCTCTTCTGTGTGGGGCCTCTGTGCTGTGAGGTGGCGGTGGCGGCGGCATATCTTTATCCAGTTGGGGCTCCTCCGGCATCTCCTTAGCCCTGGAGGCCCCGCCGCAACTCCATCGGTGCAATGCAGCGGCCATTTTCCCGGAGGCAGCTCAATAGGTGCGATGCGGTGGCCTCCGGGAAAATGGCCGCTGCTCAGATTCAGATCTCGTCCCGAAATCTCGGGACACGAGATCTGAATCTGAGCAGCGGCCATTTTCCCGGAGGCCACCACATTGCACCGATGGAGTTGCGGCGGGGCCTCCAGGGCTAAGGAGA
The DNA here is from genome assembly GCF_051348905.1 of Ranitomeya variabilis. Lineage (NCBI taxonomy): Eukaryota > Metazoa > Chordata > Amphibia > Anura > Dendrobatidae > Ranitomeya > Ranitomeya variabilis. Next base: position 93,287,240 of record NC_135239.1, on the reverse strand, counting down.
TGCCGGAGGAGCCCCGACTGGATAAAGATACGCCGCTGCCGCCGCCACCTCACAGCACAGAGGCCCCACACAGAAGAGGAGCCGCCGCACCAGAACACAGCAGCCGCCGCCGCTCCCAGCACTGACACCCCCACGCTGCACCGCTAGGATAAGGTAATGGGGATTACTCACTTTCCTGTGAGACGCCCCCTCGTCATCAGGATCACTCCCACTCCCCACCCACCATATACACCGGCGTACACGACGATTCCCGGCGTATAAGACGACCCCCGACTTTTAAGAAGATTTTCGGGGGTTAAAAAGTCGTCTTATACGCCGGAAAATACGGTATTTATATCCAGGATATACTGTATTATAGCTAATATATGTACATAAATTGTCTAATTTTTTTTTAGTCATTGGCTATTGAAGTATAAGAACTGTCAAATGATGTAAAGAAAAGCTGTTTAACTTTAAAGTTAAAGAATGAAAAAATATCCAAAGGTTTCAAAATTCTGATCAATGAGTGCTGGTGATACTCAGCCATGATCAGCTAGACTAAAAATGATTTGAAACACAACTGACATAAAAATTTCTCAAATGCAATAGAAAACCCATATAGAAATTCATCTGAAATGACAGCTTCTCTAAAACAAAGAAATAGAGCTACTTAACTAAATATGGTCCATAAAAAAAGCCAATAATCTTTCCTCCATCTCACATAACTCCCCTCCCTGATCTATCTATTACAATAAATTACATTGCACTTTCCCGTGTATCACAAGTCCACTACGTATAAGTTGCCTTTGATTCTGCCCTGTCCCTCAAACTACACGTCCAAACCCTTACCTCCTTCAGTCATTTCCAACTAAAAAGATTTTCAGAACTCTTCCTTTCCTCATCCCTGAATCTACTAAAATGTTAGTGCATGCCCTCATCATTTCCCACCTTGACTACTGCAGTAATCTGTTCATAATATGTCTCCTCCAAACATCTCCAAAATAATCTACCAGTACCGTTCCACACATCATCGCCAGTCCTCACAAGACCTCCTCTCTTCTCTACTCCTGTATGTTCTTCACCCAATCGTCTCACAGATTTTTTCCCAACATCCACCATCTTATGGAATTCAGTGCCTCAGAATGACCGATTGTCTCCCACATTTGGAACACTCAGAGGCAACCTGAAAACTCATCTCTTTAGGAAAGCCTCTAGTGTGCGATAACCTCTCACAACCACCACTCTTTCCCTATGACCCTGTAGATTGTAAGCACTCCCTCTCAGTAACAATCTGTCAGTTTCTTTCATTTTTTTAATGTTTGCACTATGTCTGTAATATACATGTGATCACTTATCACATGTATGGCATCATAGTATTAAGAGTGCTTTAAAAATTAATAATAGTAATAATAAAAATAACTTGTACTAATCTAACAAGCACCAGACACAGTGTCTGCTATATTAACACTTCTTAACTTCCATGAAAAACATAATTCAACAATGAAGAAGACAACAGATGCCATAAAAACAGCTGCCATAGGACTGGAGCAACATGTCAACAATGCATTTCAAACCTAGTTTTCAAAGCTTGAGTTCTTTACTGAAATACTATAAAAGAGGTTTTATGGTTTTACGTCTGTACAGCTAGTTTAAGTATTATACGGTAATCTTCCTGAGAGGTTTATTTTGATAGGTACAACTTTTAATTGATTGGCTATCAACATACATTTTGTGATATTTTATTAATCGTGACCAAAGAAGTAGAGGTGAGTAGATCTTTTGAAAATCAAATTTTCTAACGTTGCCAAATTTTCACCAAAAATTTGATTTTCCGCAAATAAAATTTTTACGTATTTAAATTCTGGAAAGCTTGTAATTACTCATAAAATGCAGTGGTGGGATAGAAAGAGAACTTTACAGACTGAAAGAGCTGACACTTCACAGCAAGAAAGAGTGTGAATATGTTGACCATCAGGGCTTACATTGCGAATTTGTGTGAAACCATCAACTTCAGAAAATTTGACTAAAACTCAATCCTCTTTTATTATCAAATCACTTAAAATATTATAGTTTTAGACTTTAGCCTTATAGCTTGAAAAACAATATAAATACATGTAAATATATACTATATGTATCATTTCGATATACTTTTGCACTGCAAGTAGGGCAGCCCTGATAAGGTATGCAAGATACCGGCAACATTAGGGTCATAAATGCTGTTATTGCTCAAATATAAAACCAAGGATAGACCAAGGATTGCCAATTTCATCTAGGAATGCTTTAGGCCAGCAACTTACTGGTAGCTTTCACTAATAAATGTTATTTCATAATGTATCTTTAAGCTCAAAATCTACCTGATTTATTTGCAGGGAAATGTATTAGATTCTTTTATTGCTTTATGGTTAAAAAAAGACCCAATTTCAGTTATTATTTTCTCTAGAGAATTCTGTGCTCATTCATAAATCACAGCTAAAATACAGTGTTTGCTATAAACAGAGATGATATCAGGAATATCAATCTGAATGTCAGCGCAATGGGTTTGTGAGTGTTTAACCTGTTTATATGGAAAAGCGTGACCTCATTTTGTACTATAATTTTCACGTAGCTAAAAATGGCCTTCATATTTACAAGTGCAAATGATTGCCAAGTCTCAAAAATGTGAAGATAACACAATGGCTAATAACCCAATTGTATTGTCTCCGGCATAGCTCATTTCCTCAGCCACAAACGCATTCTTCACATGACTCTACAGAATAAAGTATGGTGGAGATGCACATATGTTCCTCCAATGGTAATGGATTTACTGCACAGCATGCTAAACATACAACAGTACGCTGGATGAATTTTCTTTGACATTGCTTAATTTTTGCTTCCAGATTTTTTATTTTAGTAAGTTCAAATGTGAAATGTTTTCTTTCATTTTAATGCTCAATAAAACAAGGCCCAAAGTCTATGTAAATGTTAGGTGTTAAAGATAGGGGGGGCACTATACCGGGTGTTTACAATGACAACACCTCATTACTGTACGTTAGATATTCAGCAGAAAATTTGCCAAATTCTCCATATACTGGAAAGCTAGGATTAACGTTCCGATGGTCTCTATGAAAAAGTTGCTGCCAGACTCCTCAGGAAACGGCTCATCTCCCTATCGATCACAGGGATCCAATGACCAAATCCTTTTCTCCCTCAACATCATATTGGGGACAGTCTAGAGGTCCCCATGCATAGTAGACTGTTAGGTTATCCAAATAGTAGTATTCGTTAAAACAGCTTAGAATCTTCTTCCTCAACATTTCCCCGGTCTCCCATCAGGTCTCTCTTTACTGAGAGCTCCACAGACTGACTCCACTGACCATGCTGAAGCTGCTTTCTCTTTTTTAACTAAATATAGTATATAGATATTATTGATATACTGGTGTTTTGAAATAACTGGAGCAAAAACTGGACCATTGTTAATATGTTTTATAAAAAATTTTTATGTATTTATTTTAAATAACGTTCGTTTTATTTCCCGACCTACTGTCTTCTTCCCCATTATCCGGTGGACTATAAGCCCCCAAGGACACGGCCCTCTCATTTCTGTACTAGTCTGTCATTGATAGCTTGTTCTCTGTAATTTATATTTGTATTTAGTATGTTACTCCTTCTCATGTACAGCAGCATGGAATCAATGGTGATCTAGAAAGAAATAATAATAATAATAATTGTAATTCTTATTTATTCACAGTCTTCATTGTCAGTATCAGTCATTGTAGCCATTATATCCTCAGTATTTCGGAAACTTCAGCGTGTTTGCTCAATCTTTATTGCATAATTAATGAAAACAAACCCTGAAAGGTTTATGAAGTCATCACTGTACTAGCACATTGACTTGGCGTGGGACCATGATAGTAACTTTTCGGAAAATAATCAGGTCTCTCACCTCTTTTTCTTTCAGGGTGAAATTTAATAAGGAAATTGCATGAGAAAAACAGGCATCCGTAAAAACAAAAACTGGCAACCAACCAAGAAACACACAAAACGGTTTGTCTGGTCATCGCTCATTAAATATATTTATTTTGCAGCAATATATTTGAGTATGGTGTTTTATCTCCTTTTCCAGAAACAGGAATTACAAAAAAAAATTTGAAAAATCACAGCACTCGGGAAAATAAAATAGGTTGTTGTTACTCATCCAATCCTGTCAGTAAAAGTCAGTGACATTTGTATACGACTATTTCTGGAATTACTGGCCTGGAGCCTGACACCAGGAGAGCTCCAGCTATACAGCCATGTTCTCATTTTTTTCCAGAAACAGAGCCACAATGTAAGGAAAAGGAATATACCAAAGTGTCCCGATTCCTCACATTTTTAGAAATGCAGTTAATTTTTTTTTACTTGTCCTGAAAAAAGTAGAGAAATTATAGGAATATGTTTAGACATACTGTATGTTTAATTTAGAAGATTTCAGAAGATGATTTTACGAATTAATTAAAGGGGATCTGTCAGCAGGTGTTTGGCTATGTATGATGTAGGAACAGAGACCCAGAATCCAGCAATGTATCACTTAGTTTACTGGGTGCAGCAGATGTGATGGAATTCTCGTTTCCTCTGCAGCAGATCTAGCAGAGCTCAGATGTTGAGCGGTGTCTAACCTCACCCACACCTCTGATTGGCAGCTTCCAGTATAGAAAATATGGTGACAGAAAGCTGCTAATTAGTGGTGGGAGTGTTGTTGGACTAGGAGGCACAAGTCACCTAGTTCTCTAGTGACAATTTCCTGCTGATAAAACACTGATTTTATTGAAACAGCAAAACACTTGAATCAAAGTCTCTGACCTGATATCATGCTGTTCTCAGATTACATATAATCTCAAATAGTTATTCAACCTTGTAAAGTGATGAAATATTTCATACTAGCTGAAGAGCCCGGCGGTGCCTGGGCATAGTAAAAATCTGTGGTTAGTTATAGCACCTCACTTCTCTTATTTTCCCATCACACCTCTCATTTTCCCCCTCACATCTCTCATTTTCTCCCTTACACCTCTCATTTTCCCCCTCACTCCTCTTATTTTCCCCCTCACTTCTCTCATTCCCCCCTAACACTTGTCATTTCGACCTCACATCTGTCATTTTCCGATCACTCCACTATTTTCCCTCACTTCTCTCATTTTGCACTCACACCTTTTCATTTTCACCTCACATGCCTCATTTTCTCCTCACACCTCTCATTTTCCCCTCAGTATATACATGTTTGTCATCTCCCTTATATATAGTATACACCTGTATGTCATCTCCTGTATATAGTATGTACCTGTATGTCATCTCCTCCTGTATATAGTATATATCTGTGTGTCATCTCCTCCTGTATATAGTATATACCTGTGTGTCATCTGCTCCTGTATATAGTATATATCTGTGTGTCATCTCCTCCTCCTGTATATAGCATATACGTGTCTCATCTCCCCTGTATATAGTATATACCTGTGTGTCATCTCCTCCTGTATATGGTATATATCTGTGTGTCATCTCCCCTGTATATAGTATGTACCTGTACGTCATCTCCTCCTGTATATAGTATGTACCTTTATGTAATCTCCCCTGTATATAGTATATACCTGTGTGTCATCTCCCCTGTATATAGTATATACCTGTGTGTCATCTCCCCATATATAGTATGTACCTGTATGTCATCTCCCCTGTATATAGTATATACCAGTGTGTAATCTCCTCCTGTAGATAGTATATATGTGTGTGTGTGTCATCTCCTCCTGTATATAGTATATACCTGTATGTCATCTCATCCTGTATATAGTATAAACCTGTGTGTCATCTCCCCTGCATATAGTATATATGTGTGTGTCATCTCCCCTGTATATAGTATGTACCTGTGTGTCATCTCCTCCTGTATATAGTATATATCTGTGTGTCATCTCCTCCTGTATTAGACCTCGTTCACACATTATTTGCTCAGTATTTTTACCTCAGTATTTGTAAGCTAAATTGGCAGCCTGATAAATCCTCAGCCAAAAGGAAGCCCCCCCCCCCCCCCCGGCAGTATATATTAGCTCACACATACACATAATAGACAGGTCATGTGACTGACAGCTGCCATATTTCCTATATGGTACGTTGTTGCTCTTGTAGTTTGACTGCTTATTAATAAGATTTTTTTTAAGGATAATACCAGACTTGTGTGTGTTTTAGGGCGAATTTCATGTGTCAAGTTGTGTGTTGAGTTGCATGTGGCGACATGCATGTAGCGACTTTTGTGAGATGAGTTTTGTGTGGCGACATGTGTGTAGCAACTTTTTGTGTCGAGTTCCATGTGACAAGTTGTGTGCAGCAAGTTTTGCACATGGCGAGTTTTGCGCGTGGCGAGTTTTATGTGTGGTGCATTTTGAGTATGTGCAAGTTTTGTGTGAGGCAACTTTTGCATGTGTTTCAACTTTTGTGCATGTGGCAATTTTTCCGCGTGTGCAAGTTTTGCGTGTGGCGAGTTTTCCATGAGGTGAGTTTTGCACGTGTGGCTAGATTTGCGTGAGCCTAGTTTTGCGCGTGGCGAGTTTTGCACGTGGCGAGTTTTGCGCGGTGACTTTTGTGTTTCGACTTTTATGTGGCAAGGTTGGTATATGTGTGGTGAAATGTGTGCTGAGAGTGATATGTGTTCAACCACGTGGTAGTGTGTGGCGCATTTTGTGTGTGTGTTCATATCCCCGTGTGTGGTGAGTATCCCATGTCGGGGCCCCACCTTAGCAACTGTACGGTATATACTCTTCGGTGCCATCGCTCTCACTCTTTAAGTCCCCCTTGTTCACATCTGGCAGCTGTCAATTTGCCTCCAACACTTTTCCTTTCACTTTATCCCCATTATGTAGATAGGGGCAAAATTGTTTGGTGAATTGGAACGTGCGGGGTTAAAATTTCGCCTCACAACATAGCCTATGACGCTCTCAGGGTCCAGACGTGTGACTGTGCAAAATTTTGTGGCTGCAGCTGTGATGATGCAGATGCCGATCCCTGACATAAACACACACACACACACACACACACACACACACACATTCAGCTTTATATATTAGATTGTAATTAGGGATGAGTGCGCACTAAAATGCTCTGGTGATTGTTGCTTGAATCAAGCAATTCCTCATACTCGCATGCTCTTTTCGAGTAACGCGTATAATGGGAGTCCAGCTTTTTTCCAGCAGACCCTACAAAGAAGTCTGGGGGCAGTGAAAATGTTTAAATGAATGAGAAAAGTGCTGAATGGAAGGAAAACAGCATGGGGAAGACCCCTGGGAGCAACTCTGACTCTCAGATCGCTGCTGGGTAAGCAATATAACACCGATACATTTTTTAACAAGTTTCTGGAGGTTTTTATAGGAATGAAATATACCAAAGAAGATGTAATACCCTATGGGTAAGCAATATAATACCGATTAATTTTGAATACGGTTTTTGGCGGTTATATGCAAACAAAATGTAATCCAGACCATGGATACCCTATGGGTGAGCAATATAATAACAATAACATGTTTGGAGCATTTAGCATTTTTTTAGGTTTATATAGCAGCAAAATATGCTCCAGACTACAAAGTAGTCTATGGGTAGTCAATATAATATTGATAACAATTTGAACATGCTTTTTGATTGTTATATAGCAACAAAATGTGCCCAAGAAAACGTAATGCCCCATGGGTCAGCAATGTAACACCGATCAATGTTTTGCCAAGTTTGTGGAGGCCTTCATAGCAACAAAATATAGCAAAGAAGATGTAATACCCTATGGGTGAGTAATATGAAACCAATAAATTTGGATCAAGCTTTTGGAGGCTTATATAGCAACTAAAGCTTTGAGACTCAATAGTTGAAAGTCTCAGCAGAATTAATGAGTACGCTGGTTTGGTCTGCCTGGTATTGCTTGACCATTTTTAAAAACCTTTTCCTGAGTCCTTATCAAAAATCATGGCCCTGGGCGCTGGGCTTGTGTCATGGAATTTGGCCCACACTTTTGACAGTGTACCACGGCCTCTGCTGTGTGTCTCACTGCCTCTCCTCCTTGGTTTGGCTAGGAAGCTTGTAACGGGACCAGGGTGGTAACCCTGGCAACAAGGGTTAGCGTTCCCTCACCCTGGCACCTCACAGGTGAAACACAAAGTTCCTTCAGCTGCACATGCAGCATAATACTTATGGCTTCTACCATTCTGGCTTCAGTATTCCAAGTTCCAAGAATCACTGCAGAGTCACAGTCCTTTCCAAACATTTTAACTTTTCTGGAAACACAGGCACATAACACTTTGTCAGTATATTTCAAACAAGGTTTTGCTTCCTGTCCTTTCCCTGGCTTCCAGGCAAACTTCAATACTCATGTGACCTCTCCTTCCATTCTCTCAGTAATCCTAGCTGCATCTGTGGACACTTCTTGTCCCGTCTGTCTTTTCTGCATCACCAGCTCCCTGTAATCCCCTTGTCCAGTTTCCATAGGAAAAGGTGCAGAGAACACTGTTATAGATGCTCTCGTCCTGGTCATAGACCCCGGATCTTTCCTGGAGATAGTTCCACTAAGCTGGTGCCCCTTCCCCTCTGACACAAGGCCTAAGGCCCCTCTTCTCCATAGCAGCTCTATCTTCACAGCCTGAGGCTGTCCCATAAGCAGTATGCTTCCTGCCCTTGGGAAAGATGCCTGAGCTTTAACTGCCCCTAACCAGGAAGTGTCTCTCCTATATCTCCCTGCTCTGTGCTGCTCTGCTCTGTAGCCGCTCCCAACTAATTAACCTCTGTGCTGTTCCTCGCTCTAATATGCCCCCCTCTATCCCAACTTTTGCTCTTTGCCAATTTCTATCCTATCTTACCCCTAATCTTAGACATGCTGAATACATCACATTACAATGCATGACATACATTAATAAACAGTAGAGAGCCGTACATTGCATTAGTATTGCTAAAACATCAGGATGCCACACTTGACACGTGTAAATGTTCAAAGGAGGGGAGGTACATGACGGGTCGCCCCCTTACAAGCTTGCCTCTGCCATTAGCATTGTCTGTTTGGAATTTTTCCAACATATTTTCCACAATGGCCTTCTGGTATAGCACCATTTTACACGACCTCTCCACTAGTGATGAGAGAGTATACTCATTGCTCGGGTTTTCTGTTATGACCCCAATGGCAGAGGGTCTCAGAAATAAATACCAAGTCTGCAAACACAAAAAACCAGCTCATAAGGCAGTGGTAACTGGGCTGACCGTATATCTAATCCTAGCACCACAAATAGCAGCAGCCGGGGAACGTGCCTACGTTGGTTCTAGACGTCTCGCGCCAGCCGGAGAACTAACTAACTAACCCTAGAAGGGAAAAGATAGACCTTTCTTGCCTCCCGAGAAAAGACCCCAAAAGTTGGATACAAGCCCCCAACAAATAATAACGGTGAGGTAAGAAGAAAAGACAAACGTAAGAATGAACTAGGTATTTTAGCAAAGAGAGGCCCACTGACTAATAGCAGAATATAGTAAGATGACTTATACGGTCAGCAAAAACCCTATCAAAATTTCCACGCTGGATATTCAAGAACCCCCGAACCGTCTAACGGCCCGGGGGGAGAATACCAGCCCCCCAGAGCTTCCAGCAAAATCAGGAATCACATTTAGTACAAGCTGGACAAAAAATAAGAGCAATGCAAATAACCAAAAAACAAGGAAGCAAGACTTAGCTTAATTTTGCAGGAACCAAGACCAGCAGACAGGAGCAAACAGAAAGGACTGATTACAACGATGCTGGGCACCAGACTGAGAATTCAGGAAGTTCATATAGCAACACCCCTGGACTAACGACCCAGGTGGGTGCCAAACTGAGGAAAGACAATCCCAGAGTCATATCACTAGTGACCACAAGAGGGAGCCAAAAAAGTCTAATTCACAACAGTTTTCCCAAGCATGCTCGGGTGGTCTTTGAGTATTTGTAAGTGCTTAGAGATTTAATTTTTGTCGATGCAGCTGCACGATTTATGGCTGCTAGCTAGCCTGAGTACATGTGGGGGTTGCCTGGTTGCTAAGGAATCCTCACATGTATTCAAGCTGTCTAGCAGTCGCAAATCATGCAGCTGCGTCAACAAAAACTAAATCTCTGAGCACTCACAAATACTCAGAGACCACCCGAGCATGCTTGGGAAAACCTGAGCAACGAGTATACTCGCTCATCACTACTCTCCACCTCAGGAAGAACATATGCAAAGTTCTCTTTTTAGCATGGGTCTAGCAGGGTGAACAAGAAGTACTCTTTTTTGGCCTAGATGAATATAATGCAAGGGTTATGGGAAAGGCAGCTGTACATAAAGTAGGCCATATATGCCAAGCTTCATACAACAAACATTTCCCTGTCTCCACTATGTTGATTACTCTCCATCTCTTCCTCCTCCTTCATATTTAATTGTGAGCTGTGACTGTTTAAATAGGCACAGAAGCGGGATAGTTGCATGACCTATGGCATCATTACCACTCATCACTTTTGTGGAGTCCTCAAAGTCTTGGAGAACCAAACAAACGTCAGACATCCATGCCCACTCTTCAGTTGTTATGTGTGGTGACAGATCAGAATATTGAGCATTTTGGAGTTGGTATCCAAGTATATTTAACATCCAATCACTGGCCTCTTCTGCTGACAAAGCCTTGCCAGCATCTGCAATGTGGAGTTCTAGGGTGTGGTGATGTAGCACACCAGTCATTGAGCTGGCACTTTTATGTGCTGCTGCTGCACTTCCAGAGTGGAAGCAGCTGTAGTCTACTTATGAAAATGGGCATGGATGTGGCAAACCATGATCAGAAGCTATGGCAAATCTGTATAGGTTTTCAGAAACAAACCACTGAACTACCACGTTTAGCACATGTGTCAAGTATGGTACTCTTCCAGTTCCTGCGACTCTCCCTCCCTAGGCTAAATGCATTTTGTATGTTCTATAAATGATTAGCCCTTAGAAGAGCTATTAATATTATGACTCAGCTTCAGCACCAGTATCAACAATACTGGCTTTTGATTTATTATACTGTGCACACACTGGCCTAAACAAGCACCCTCTCCTTCCGACATGAAGTGTCACTGAGCTGTGCAATGGCGTTAGTGTGCCAAGCTAGGTGGCGCCTGTCATTTTATAATTTCTGATGATGTCAGATGGCCAGCCAGTCACAATATAGCCCCAACCGAGATGGTTATGGCATTATGTGACCGGTGCTGGGATTCGAGTCTGAACTCGAGCACAGCCCATTGCTCACTGAGTAACAAGATCATCCGAGCACCGTGATACTTGAGTGATATCCGAGTATCACAGACCACATTACCTGAGCACTAATTACAATGACTTTATAATCAGTAGAGGTCTACTTGACTTCTGGGACTTAAATAATCGTGAGAATGATGAAGCTATGGCTGTGATTTTGCACTCTTTCTATATTTCCACCCATATAGCTATATGAGGACTTGTTTTTTCATGGGAACAATCTTACATTCTTATTAACATGTAATGTACTAGAAAATAGGAAAAAAAACAAATAAGGTGAAACTGCAAAAAAAGCATAATACCGCTTTTGTTTTTTGGATTTTGTTTTTATGGCATTTACTTTGCATTAAAAATGACCTGGACATTTGATGCTCCAGGTCATTATGATTACGTTGATATCAAATTTGTTTATTTTAAATGGGGAACAGAGAATGATTCCAATTTCCATGCTTTTCTCATTTTTAATATTTTGTAAAACCTTTTTTTCCCACATTTTAGTATATATTAGTCCTTCTGGGGATCACTTGTAATACATAGTGGAATATAGAAGTATTGTTGCATACTGAATAGTACAAATCATGATCTCTTAAAACCACCAGCAAGAATTTGGCAGTTACAGAAGCACCAGCATGACATGCATGGGGTTTTCAGCAAACTCCTGGCCATCAAGGCAACACTTCAGCACCCTTCCATCACAGTAGCACTGATGAGCCATTAGAACAGTGCACCCCACCAACATGCATACTGTAAATGCTGCTGTCAGAGAATGAGAGCGGCATTTAACAGATTAACAGCCGAAGGTAGAGGTCAGCTCAGAGTGAGATGATGGCTGAATGACTCAGCCACCTGTTGCATTGTTTGGTTGATGAAGAAACTTTTGAGAGTAGATTACATGGGGTAATTCAACTTTCATCTACACAGAATATGAGGCACATGCATCAGCTTCTTAATACAGCATAACAGGAAGTCTGAACTACCTTTAAGTGAAATCAAAGTACAAGTATATGCATTACATTCAACTAAGCATATAACAGTAACAACATTGCCATCTACTGTCAGAAAAGTGTAAACTCCTCCTGCACACAAATAAGTCTGTATCTGTTGCATATCTGCCAACACCACCATCTACCAGTTAATGGGAGGGCTCAGCTCCTGAGCCCTTGGCATTCATTGTCTGCAGATGAGTGGCTACATATGCGCCACTGGTTCTTAAGTATTTTTTATACTCAGCTTCAGAAGACTTTTTGATTGGATTTTATTACATTTTTTTGTTTGGCGGTATGATGCAAAAACATAGTTTTTTCCACTATCTATTTATAGTGTTCACTGTAGGGGTTAAATAGTGCAACTTTTTTACAGCAGGTTGTTTTACAAAAAAGAATATATAATTTTTTTTTGTTTATGCTTGTCTTTACATAAATATGCATATTTCTTGGAGCAATATTTATATTTATACTGTATATATATTTTTTGTTTTTACTTATTCCCTTTATTTATCTTTAACTTTTGCTTGTATGATCACTAGTCTAATGAATTTTAATACACATGCACTGCAATGCAATAGACCTGATAGACTACACAGGCAGAATGCCAATTAGACCCTGCTTATGGCAGGGTCTAACAGACCACTCTACCTAGCAGACTAGGAGATCATTGTTTAACCTCCAGGTGCCATAACAAATATTGGCTCCTCCAAAAACAAGAAAAAGACAGTACATATGAATGAACATACAAAAGTTTATTCAGAAACAAAGATAAACATCTATAAACATTTAAAGCCATATACTACCATTGTAACAAACCCTAGACAACAATAGGCCAATAATTAGCACCACAATTCAAAACAATTAATATTAGAGAATGAATACATCAGCCAGGTTCCTAGTGTTATGATATTGTAAGTAATAATAATATTCAGAGGCAAGGATTAATGCAAAGCATGCATATATAGAGAGGCATATGTATTATTATAAATCAATGTGCAATACATGCTGTTAACTGTCCATGGTGCAGACAACATAACAACCCCTAAATAAAGCAACTGACTGGTGAACAAACAAAATATATAACACATCAGTCAAGAGGGGAACAAAGTACGAAATATGCCCAAGTGAATAAGAAAGTTGGCTAGATCAATTGGTCTGATGCATTGTCTGATCAATCACATGCCTGGCTCATGAGATACAGGGAGAGACGAGCCTCTGACAGTGGAAGTCATGTAGGGCATGAGATAGGGTAGAGCATTACCTGCCAGGACTTAATGGTGCGTGTGTGTGAAATGGAGAGAACAGGAAGTATCACTGAGAGAGTATGTACAAGCGCACATGCTCTCTATGCTATGTCCTTGTCAGCCTACACAGTAGACAGGTGGACGGTCAAACATAGCAACTGCTAGCAGCAGTTGGGATTAGAGGGGAGAGGAGGAACTAAAGTCTGAGAGATAAGTTCTTGTTTAGGATGTGTGGGCCAACATTAGTGTAATTTGCCGCAGCTAGGAATAAGTGATATTGAATATTACATGTAGCAAAATAGTAAACAGCAAAGCCACAAAAACAGGACTAAAAATCCTCCAAAGATTCAAAAAATCAAAAACAGCAGAAAAAGGCAGTGATGTTTACCAGCCCAGGCCTCCAAAGAAATGCACTATCGGGATGCAGCGTACCCATGTAGTTAAGATGGCAGCAACACAGGTGCAAAAATACCAATTAAACAATCAGTCACAGCCTATTAATCCATGGAGGGGGTGGTTGCTTGGTATATCTAATTGCTGGCCCATACCTTGATACATCATGCATTGCCCATGGCTAACTGCTGCTGTAACATTATTCAATTTCTACTGTAGGTGAATTGATCAGTCAACTGATCTGTTACTATCAGTCAACCTATGTTACTACCCTTATTTTTTTTACATTGCTGGTATTCCAAGCTGATATTTTTGCCACCTGAATTTAGCTAATTAAAAAAGCAGTTTGAGTTTACACCTCTCCCTCACCTACCTAGTCTTAATTTAAACTTAAACTCAAAGCTGTAAATTGTGACCCAGACCCTGATACCTCATGCATGGTCCATGGTTGACTGCTGCTGTGTCATTACCAAATTTCTGCTGTTGGTAAATTGATCAGTCAACTACCTGTGTGCTACTATCCTTACATTTTTGTACCAATAGTAGTCTATGAAACTGATGTTTGTGGCACCTGAGTTTGGCTCAGCTGAAAAGCAGTTTGAGCTGTTGCATGAGGTATCTGTTTATTCAGACATGGTAGAAATAAAAGAAGGAATGTTTTTGTCAGAAATCATCCAAAAATGTCCCTTTATTTTTGGAGGACAAATGGGTGTGCTGTCTTGAAATTGACAAACTTTTATGATAATTACAAGAAAAAAAGTATCCCTTTTTTATCTGGCAAAGGTTTGCTATTCTCAATTGTTTAAGCAATAACAAAGGTTTGCTTTTTTATCAAGGTGCCAAAAATTGTCTCTTTTTAGGTTAGATAAACAGGCTAGCTTCAAAGTGAACAAGGAGTGGCTTGTCAATTAACTTTTTCAAACATGAGTCTATATTTTGGAAGTTTTTTCATGTTTGTGTATCCTGAATAAAGTATATTTCCCAGGATCAGTACTGTTTAGCATACAAAAACACAGTGTAAAAACAAGATGTGTGGCTGTCATGGCTGTGTATTGGCAATGACAGAAGCCACATGACATATAGTTGAGACAAGGAAGGAAAGATGTGTAGCAGCATAAGGAGAGGAACCGCAGCCCCGACAGCAGCAGTCTAGTCTAGCGCTTTTAGATGTAATGTAGGGGGTAGTCAGGAAATGTGCAATAGAATTTGTCCTGGAAAAGTAAAGAGATATGAAGCAGTGTATGGCCAGCAATGACAACTCTGGAATCAGCAGTATTGCCTAACATTATAAAACACAGTCATCAAACAAAGCATATATTGGTAGTGTGATTTTTAAAGTGAACCTGTCAGCAGTTTTGGCCGATGTAAGATTCGGCCATCACCTTTCAGGGCTTATATACAGCATTCTATAATGCTGTAGATAAGCCCCCGATCTGACCTGCTTATAAGAAAAATAAGTTTTATTATACTCACCCAGGGAAGCGGTCCGGTGCAATCCGGTCAGATGGGTGTTGCAGGCCCGGGTCCGGCTCCTTCCATCTTCTTACAATGCCACCCTCCTGCTTGCTTCATCGCTCCCTGGCAGCGCGTTCTTGTGCAGGCATACTTATCTGCCCTGTTGAGGGCAGTCCAAAGTACTGCAGTGCGCAGGTCAGATCGGGGGCTTATCTACAGCATTATAGGATGCTGTAGATAAGCCCTGAAAGGCAGTGGCACGGCTATTTCATAAAATATTATCACCTAAAATATCTTCCATTGAGGCCATATGCTATTCTTTCACAAAAGGAAGTACACTCCAAGTGGTTTGGCATCAATTACGGCAAATTTCGACATGTGGGTGTTTAGTTTTCATACAAATGAACCACTGAGTGCTTGTTTATTAGAAACATAAAATACTAAATGACAATTCAAAAGAGAGGAGGAAGATTAAAGAAGTAGATGAGGATGATGATGGGGCTGAAGACAATGGCTAAGCAGTGCTTGTGATGAGTACTGGTTACATAAAAGACGATCACAAGGAGAAGGGCAGCTTGTTAGTTTGTTTTCCCTACATGAGCAGGTGAAGCTTTTTCTTGTGCTGATGGTGTGACATACAGTAGGTGAAATAGGTTTTCAACATGTCACCAATTTCCTATGTAAATATGTTTCTAAAGGTGCTATTGAGATAAAATTCTAACCAGATTTCAATAACAACAAATGCAATCCACACAGGCAAATAAATCAAACCACAGATGCCTATAAATTAAGTTATGTGAGAGATGACATAGGGAAAAGCTATTGAAGACATGAAGAAAGAGAGGTGAAAAAAGCAATGGGAAGTCATAGCACTAGTTGAAATTGACTTGTTATTAGAAAGTAATCTTGCAATTTAGTAATAATAATATTAGCTGGTTCAACTGACGGCCTATAAAAAGGTGTCTAATTTACAAGGTGCCATATAACAAACATCTCATGATGGGTAAAACCAGTGAGCAATCTCAAGACCTTTGTAACCTTATTGATGCAAAACAAACTGATGGCATTGGTTAGAGAAGAATTTCTGTAAATGCTTATTTCACAAGCTGTTCATCTTTGTTCATTGATAATGCAAAATTTGGGTTGAACATATCTTTTGGATACAAGTATAATGTTTAATTCATTTAAAATAACATTTTACCATACTTATCCAAACACTGTAAAAATATGGAATTAACCACAAATGCTAGGAAGGGTTCTTGTGATGGTGAACTAGGCTTAGACCAATAGCAGCTTCCCTCTGAGCCAACTTTATATTTTACTTTGTGATCTATCATGAAAATGTACAACAAAGTTTGTTAACCAGTTAAAACTGAGAGACAAAAATTTGTAATTGAAAGAGAAGATTTTTGTATCATTTTTATTTAATTCCAGCATATTTACAATTTTCATGTCTTGACATGTTCTCCATTACAATTTATAACAAATTAAAGGGGAAACGAAAAAACTATCTCTCAGTCTTTAGTTCCGATGAAAGCACATAATTGTGTTTTCTTCTAAATCTAATCCTTTATTTTCTGAGCAGATAATCTGAATTTCCTTGCTGTGCTTGGTACAAGTTAAATTCTATAACACATGGCCTTATTATCTGGCTCGGTGAAGCGCATTGAGACTCAAAGGCCAGTAAAGCATATTGCTGTGTATTTTCACCAAGGCTGAAGTTGCTCATAATTTAGTCAGGATAGTAAATGCTATGCTGCTCTTTAAAAAAATACACCTAGAATCAAAATCTTGAATCCAGAGTCCCATTCTTGGGATTGCTGGGATCCCAGCAGTTGGATTCCCAGTCATGAGTAAGTTATCTCCCATCTTATATATAGTATATCACTTAAAAGGGTAATCCCATCTCGAAGATTATATCCCAATATGTATTAGGTGAAATAATAATATTAGCAAATATCTTGAATAAGAAATATAGCATATTTCTCCTGATTTGCTTAATACATGTGCAAGGCATTGAAGAAGCAGGTATCCATGGATATGACCACTAACAACTATCTGTCACTATGAGTGGCCATAACCATGGATATCTAAGCTACTGCAATGCCCTGTACATGAGGTAAGCAACATAGCAAATCCAAAGAATATTTGCTAACACCAGATGGAGAACGGATGCTATCACATCGGGAGGGTGGTAATGTCACTATGGGGGCAAACTTTGCAGCGTTGAGAATCTCTCCCCGCATGTGCTCACCAACCTATCCACTCTCTCTTTCCCCATGTGCTGACTTCTCCCGTCTATGCTCTCTTTCATTGTCGTGGGCGTACTTTTTGAAGGAGCCATGTTGGCATTGATATTTGCTTTTTAAAGGGGTTTTCCCACGAACAAAAGTTCATTTTAAAAATTGTCTGTGTCTGACCATGTACAGAACATACCACAGCTCCTGGGCAGGGGAGGAAGCAAAAGACAATACTGATATTACAGCAGGAGATCGCAGAAGATACATTTTGTGAGGTAAAATATTGCTTAAAAACAGTCAGTGAAATATTTTACCTGACAAAATTAATCCTCTACGATCCCCTGCTGTAATGTCAGTATTGTCTTTTGCTCCCTCCCCTGCCCAGGAGATGTGGTATGCTCTGTACACGGTCAGGCACAGACAATTTTTAAAATGAACTTTCGTTTGTGGGAAACCCCTTTAATGTGACCGGCTTCCTCTACCTGTAGACACGTCGCGCATCTGTCACCGGGATCAGCCAAATGATTCACTGCACCTGCACGGAATTCACACAGGCACAGTAAATCAGACCGCCACCCTCTTTGGACAGACAGATAGTGGCAGTCACACTAAAACTGCGCATGCACTCCTCCTGTACAAAAATGGTGGCGGTCAGAGAATCATTCTGCTGATCCTGGTGGTGGCGTGTTCGCAAAAGTGTTCTGCTGGTGGTTTATTTAGAATTAAAGAGACTGTGTATGTCTTTCAATTAAATCACTTTATTCCAGCTGTGTATTTTTTACAATATGACTATGAGGTTAGTAATGGGGGTGTATTATAGTTGCTTCTCCATTACTCACCTGTGGGCTTGATGTCAGCTGACATTACAAAGCTGACATCAACCACACAACTATTAATTACCCCACTTGCCACCGCACCAAGGCAAGAGGGAAGAGCTGGGCAAAGCAACAGAATAAGCGCATCTAATAGATGCATCTTTTCTGGGGCAGATGCAGGCTGCTATTTTTAGGCTGGGTAGGGCCAATATCCATGACTATTTCCCAGTCTAAGAATACCATCCCCCAGTTGTCTGCTTTAGCTTAACTTGTTGTCAAAAATGGGGTGGACTACACGTCATTTTTTAAAATTATTTATTTAAATAATTTAAAAAATATGGTGTGAGGACCCTTCTATTGTTCATATCAAGCCAATATAAAGATGACTTCTGAGGGACCACAGCCCGCAGCAATCAGTTTTAGCTGTGCTGATTATCAAGAAAGAAGGGGACGGCATGTCTTTTTTAAAAAAAAAATATGCCAACATTTGTCATAGCCTTTCAACAAACTTTTGTTCAGGCTGCCCAACCTGAACAGTAACATGGATTTCTTAGAGAAGTCCGTGTTCATGGTCCATGCATGGTCAGTAGGTGGCCCGTACATACCTCGAACTTCACCATTCGGATTCACATATCCCTAGTAAACGGCATAAGGAAAAAAAATTATAATGTCAGAATTACTTTTTTTATCTGCCACAACATTGCTATAAAATGCAATACGAGGCAATAAAAACATCATACATACCCCAAAATAACATTAGTAAAATATCAGCTCAAGGTGCAAAAAATAAGCCCTCACACAGTCCCAGACCCGGAAAAATGAAAATGTTATGGATCTTGGAAAAAGGAGATAAAAGCAAATTTATTTTTTTCAAAATTTTTAATTTTTTTCCACCACTTAAAGGAAGCCTGTCATCAGAAGAAAGGCTGTTATCCTGCAGATTTGGAATTAAAGGGACTCTGTCACCTGAATTTGGAGGAAACAATTTTCAGTCATATGGGCGGGGTTTTCGGGTGTTTGATTCACCCTTTCCTTACCTGCTGGCTGCATGCTGGCTGCAATATTGGATTGAAGTTTATTCTCTGTCCTCCATAGTACACACCTGCGTAAGGAAAGATTGCCTTGTGCAGGCATGTACTACGGAGGACAGAGAATGAACTTCAATCCAATATTGCAGCCAGCATGCAGCCAGCGGGTAAGGAAAGGGTGAATCAAACACCCGAAAACCCCGCCCCTATGGCTGAAAATTGTTCCCTCCAAATTCAGGTGACAGAGTCCCTTTAACCAAATGTTGGAGGGAGAAAATGTACCTCATTATTTTCAGCTGCATTCAGTTTCAGTCATGGGGATGGCTCTGGCACTGCTTCAGTCACCACACAGTGGTGGCAATAGCCATGCTCCTGGCCCATACTGACATGGGCCCTGCACTAGGGCAGGCTATTAATCATGGCCGGGGGAGTCAGGTTACAACTGCCGCTCTGTATTCTCAGAGCAGTGACTAAACAAGATCATTTGCTGTACCCGTGACTGAAAGCGAAACGCTGCCATTGAGAATACATTAGATTTTCTCCCTGCTGTGTTCAGCTAAGTGCAGCACCGAGCAGGTTATTAATGTTATTAACATGCAGAGTAACCCCATATCTGCAGGTCAATAGTGTTTCTTCTGGTGACAGGTTCCCTTTAAATTAAAAATAAACTATACATGTTTGGCATATGTGTACACATAGTGATCTGGAGAATCATATTGCCAGGTCATTTTAACCATGTAATGAACATGTAAGTAAAAAAAAAAACAGCAATTGCGGAATTACCATTTCTTTGCCATTTCAATGCACTTAGATTTTTTTTCCAATTTTCCAGTACACTGTGTGGTAGAATGAATAGTGTCATTCTAAAGTACAGCTCATTCCACACAAAAAAAGCCCTCATATGGTCATGTGGATGGAAATAAAAGTTTTCCATCCAATAAGGATAGGGAAAATCCAAAACGAAAAAAAAAAAAAAAAGGAAAGCTGCCTGGTCATGAATGGGTTAGTCCAATGTAGCTTGTGAATTTGAAATTCAATAGATTAAATTGTTTCTAACCTGATATGTAGAATCGTAGAATTTGGAGAAGGTGTACCAATTTATTTTCATGCCTGTATATGCGAAATATTAATACCATGAAAAATGAGTTCTATTTTCCAACTGAACAGTGACAAGGAGGATGGGATCACAGAGGGACATGTATAAAAGTCATCCAAACTATATACTCCAATTGATAATCACAGAGAGTACAAAAAGATGTTCTGTGTTCTGAAGGGATTTCTTTTTATGAGCCAAAATTCAGGTCTGTAAGAATAACGCCCATTGTTGTCAGAATGAATGGCCATCATGACCTCACTTGAATATTACTGTATATCTAATGTACCCTATATACTTGAGTATAATAAGCTGACCCAAGTATAAGCTGACCCCCCTAATTTTGCCACAAAAAACTGGGAAAACCTAATGACTCGAGCATAAGCCTAGGGTGGGAAAGCAGCAGCTACCAGTAAATGTCAAAAGTAAAAATAGATGCCAATAAAAGTAAAATTAATTGAGACATCAGAAGGTTAAGTGTTTTTGAATATCCATATTGAATCAGGAGCCCCATATAATGCTCCATAAAGTTTATGATGGCCCCATAAGATGCTCCATAGACACATTTGCCCAATATAATGCTGCACAAATGTTGACTATGGCCCCATAAGATGCTCCATAAAGATATTTGCACCATATAATGCTGCACAAACCTTGATTATGGCCCCATAAGATGCTCCATAAAGATATTTGCCCCATATAGTACTGCACAAATGTTATGGCCCCATAAGATGCTCCATACAGACACTTGCCCCTTATAGTGCTGCACAAACGTTGATTATGACTAGTGTTGAGCGATACCTTCCGATATTCTAAAGTATCGGTATCGGATTGGATCGGCCGATACCGGCAAAATATCGGATCTCGCCGATACCGATACCCGATACCAATACAAGTCAATGGGAAGGTATCCTGGATGGTTCCCAGGGTCTGAAGGAGAGGAAACTCTCCTTCAGGCCCTGGTATCCATATTCATGTAAAAAATAAAGAATAAAAATAAAAAATATGGATATACTCACCCTCGGACGGCCCCTGGCTGTCACAGCTGCAAGCGTCTGCCTCCGGTCCTAAGAATGCAGAGTGAAGGACCTTCGATGACGTCGCGGCTTGTGATTGGTCACGTGACCGCTCATGTGACCACTCACGTGACCAATCACAAGCCGCGACATCATCGCAGGTCCTACACTCACTGCATTCTTAGGAACGGAGGCTGCCAGTTACACCGCTAAGGTCCAGGGTCCGCCGGAGGGGTGAGTATATCCATATTTTTTATTTTTATTCTTTATTTTTTACATGAATATGGATCCCAGGGCCTGAAGGAGAGTCTCCTCTCCTCCAGACCCTGGGAACCACACACTGGGAACTTCCGATTCCGATTTCCGATATCACAAAAATATCGGTACTCGGTAGCAGAATTCCGATACAGCGAATATCGGCCAATACCCGATATTTGCAGTATCGGAATGCTCAACACTAATTATGACCCCATAAGGTGCTCCATACAGACACTTGCCCCATATAGTGCTGCACAAACGTTGATTATGGCCCCATACAGACATTTGCCCCATATAGTGCTGCACAAACGTTATGGCCCCATAAAAGGCGCCATACAGACACTTGCCCCATTTGCTGTTGCTGAGATAAAAAAAAAATCACATACTCACCTCTCCGTCACTCAGGCCCCCGGCACTTGCTATATTCACCTGCTCCTCGTTCCGCCACCGCTCCATCTTCAGCATCTTCTGCACTAATGTTCAGGCAGAGGGCGCGCACTAACCATGCCATTGCGCCCTCTGACCTGAGCGTCACTGCAGAAGACGCAGAAGATAGAGCGGCGGCTGGAACGGGGAGCAGGTGAATATCGCGCAGCGCTCCCTCCCCGTATACTCACCTGCTCCTGGCGCAGTTCCTGCTTCCCCGACACCGCAGCTTCTCCCTGTACTGAGCGGTCACCGTTACCGCTCATTACAGTAATGAATATGCGGCTCCACCCTTATGGGAGGTGGAGCCGCATATTCATTACTGTAATGAGCGGTATCATATGACCGCTCAGTACAGGAAGAAGCTGGGGCACCGGGCAGCCAGGGACCTGCAGGGACTGCACCAGGAGCAGGTGAGTATAATTAGACAGCCCCCGCTCCCCCTCATCTGCCAACCCCTGGGTATGACTCGAGTATAAGCCGAGAGTGGGACTTTCAGCCCCAAAAAATGGGCTGAAAATCTCGGCTTATACTCAAGTATATATGGTAATTGCTGGGAGTAAGAAGAAGGAATAGCACAATTACTTATCTTCGGGTGCAAGGCCCCCAGGCAACCTGTCCAATGATTGCCTCAAATGTATACAAATTCAAAAATGAAGGCAGCACTCCATATCCTTGGTGAAAAATGTGCAGGATTTATTCAACCCACATGTCTGGATGACATTTCGACTCTAAATGAGCCTTTCTCAAGCCAGGGCCACATTGACCAGCTCATAACAGAGCAAATTATATTTGAATGAGCATTGTATTCAACCAACAAATGTATCCATAGTAAATTACTTCTAGCAAGAATATATCATATTCTTTTTTTAAAAATAAATAGCTTTTTTAACATTTCCAATGCTACTTGCTACATTTAAAAATTGTTCTAAGACTTTGAATTTTTCCCACTTGCTTGCTACCAACAGCCTGACAATTCCTACTCTGAGATTACATCACATCATTCTTACTATCATCCCAGGCAGGTTCATGTTGAAGGGTAATTAAACACCCGCTAGGGCCATGGGATACTCAGTATCAGGTCGGCACAGTTCTTAAAGGGGATGTGTCATGGCAGCAACTGACCCAGTCCGTGGCCCTGGGCATGCAATAAAAGAGATGAGGGAAACATTTATAGGGGATAGGGAAAGTGTTCGTGACGCCACCTTTGGTACTTAGCCAGGGATGGCCGATGCTGCTTAAAGGGTTCCACTGGGGTCGATGGTGATGCAGCTTTGATTGTTTTGCTCCAGACAGGTGGTGCAGAGGCCCCAGGGCTACCAGGACAATCTATGAGGGGTTGTGGATGTGAGGGTGCAGGAATCAATGGACGACACAGGGACTGTAGTTTCTTTACCTTTTAATTGCACTTGTAGTCTGGAATACTGGTGACAGGTGATCTTGGAGATCCGGGCAGCCTGGAAGTGGTTCAGAATCCCCCTAGCCAGGTGGGGTTGGAAGCCTTCTTTCTGAGCTGAATTCTGGTTTCTTGATGCCTTAGCATTCCTCAAGTCCCTCCCTCAATCTGTCCCTCAGGTGGAACACTACCCGCATGGCAGGCAGCTCAAGCCTTTTTCAGACGACCCTCTCTCTTGGTGACACCGGGCTCTAGTCTGCTGCTTTGCCTTCAGGTGTCTGTTGTGTCCAGGAGACCTGCAATCTCCTGCCCTCCGGGTTCAGTTGTGGGGCATGCAGCTCCCACACAATCTCAGACTCCGGTGTCCGGTTTCCTGCGCTCGTTCATGGGTTGAGCTCAATCGCAGCTCCACTCCAAGTTTCTCTCCCACTTGCTTCCTCTCCCTTCACTGTCTCACACAGACTGACCTCTAACTCCTCCAAGCCAGAACTTATACAGAAGCTCCCCTGAAACCAGTTTTAGAGCACCCCCGTCTGGCCTGGAGTCAGGAAAGTGTTGTATGCTAGTGTTACCTGCTAAGGGGATTCCCTCTTGCTTCCAGGCATGGCATCACCCTTCAGGGAGGCAGGCGATACCACTGTGGCAACCAGACTCCTGGGGTGCCACAGCAATATTTCTATTGTATATCTGGAGCAGGAGATCACAGGGTCAACTATTAACAAAAGGTGATGGACTCAGCTCACCTCCTCCACCTCCCTGCACAGTGACCTCCATAAAAGTTACATTTTAGAAGTCAATGAATCACCTCCTCCATGCATGTGGAAGCTGTAAAAATTACTGTAACCCTGGATTGCTGTAAAAATAGATTACACAAGTTGGAAGCTACAACGATCTACAAAATCTAAAACAAAATAATGTACAATCACGAAATATAAATATATCAGAATAAATAGGTGAACTTTAGCTGCTGAACAAAATATTGGTTTCCTCTGAGCTTTATTCCATCGTTAGTTCATAATTGGCTTACCCGTGATTAGTGTTGAGTAGGGTTGAGCGACTTTTGATTTTTTAGGGTCGAGTTGGGTTTTGTGAAACCCGACCTTCTCGAAAGTCGGATCTCGTGAAATCGGCCGATTCTACTGTAAAGTCGGGCTCCGGACCGGAACACGAAACCCAATGCAAGTCAATGTGGATTCTTATTCATATATATATATATATATATATATATATATATATATATATATATATATATATATATATATATATATATATATATATATATATTTTTTTTTTTTTTTTTCTTCTCTCTCTCTCTCTCTCTCCTCCGTGCAAAGCATGTGTTGTGTTTGACTGCGGAAATCACTGCAGCCCGAACGGTAATATGGCTCTATGACGCCGCAGAAACCAGGCCGGAACCTATGTCATCACGCTGCCCACACTCCTTAATTGGCTGAAAAAATGGCGGGGAAGGCGTCATACAAAACGCGACTTTGGTGCCAAGATCGCTGACCACGTGGCCGACCCCACGCTGGAGTCGGGTCGGGTTTCACGAAACCCGACTTTGCCAAAAGTCGGCGACTTTTGAAAATGAACGATCCGTTTTGCTCAACCCTAGTGTTGAGCATTCCGATACCGCAAGTATCGGGTATCGGCCGATATTTGCGGTATCGGAATTCCGATACCGAGTTCCGATATTTTCAGTATATCGGATACCGGAATCTGAAGTTCCCATAATTCAAAGTGCCAGAATTCAGCCAATGAGGAATGATTAGAAATGTGGGCACATCCTGTTCTGCATGGTGGGCATGTAACTACTGGCATGGCTGTGACTGGCTGCTGAAATGATGTCATGATGCACTATAAAAGTTGCTGCCGCCATTTTGGGCTCACTCTGCTGTGAATTCAGTTAGGGACAGGACGCTGTGTTCTGACTGAGGGCCAGTTTAGAGATAGCGATTTGCTTCATTGTGCTTTACCCAGGCTAATTTAGCAACCACTGTGTGAGAACCTTGCTTTTGCCTTGCAGCGCTGTTCACAGCTGTCTGCAAGGTCTCTCTGTGTGTGAGTGCACATCGCTCTGTAGTCTGTCCGCAGCCACAGCGGGTTGTAGTCAGCTCAGGGTGTGTCACTGCCTCATACTGTTCTATCCATTGTCGTTTTTTGCAATTAGTGCAGCCTGCTGCACATTTTTTCAAATATTTCCTATTAGTGGCTTTCCATCCGTATCCAGCTAAATTGTGGAAAAACACTACATAGGATAACATAGTGGAGTTTTTTTTGGCCTTGCAGCGCCGTTTATGGCTGTCTGCACGGTCTCTGTGTGAGTGCACATCGCTCTGTAATCTGTCCGCAGCCACAGCCGGTTGTAGTCAGCTCAGGGTGCATCACTGCCTCATACTGTTCAATCCATTGTCCGTTTCTCAGTTAGTGCAGCCTGCTGCACATTTTTTTAAAATTTATCCTATTAGTGGCTTTCCACCCGTATCCTGCTAGATTGTGGAAAAACACAATGTAGGATTACATAGAGGAGTTTTTTTTGGCCTTGCAGCACCGTTTACGGCTGTCTGCATGGTCTGTGTGTGAGTGCAGCTCGCTCTGTGGTCTGTTCTGCCGCCACAGCCGGTTTGTAGTCAGCTCAGGGTGCGTCACTGCATCATACCGTTCCATTGCCCTTTTTTGCAATTAGTGCAGCCTGCTGCACATTTTTTCAAATTTATCCTATTAGTGGCTTTCAATCCATATCCTGCTAGATTGTGGAAAAACACTAAATAGGACTACGTAGAGGAGCTTTTTTTGGCCTTGCAGCGCCGTTTACTGCTGTCTGCACGGTCTGTGTGTGAGTGCAGCTCGCTCTGTAGTCTGTTCTGCCGCCACAGCTGGTTGTAGTCAGCTCAGGGTGCGTCACTGCCTCATACCGTTCCATTGTCCGTTTCTCAATTAGTACAGCCTGCTGCAGATTTTTTTAAATTTATCCTATTAGTGGCTTTCCATCCATAACCTGCTAGATTGTGGAAAAACACTATATAGGATTACGTACAGGAGCTTTTTTTGGCCTTGCAGCACCGTTTACGGCTGTCTGCACAGTCTGTCTTGAGTGCAGCTCGCTCTGTAGTCTGTTCTGCCGCCACAGCTGGTTGTAGTCAGCTCAGGGTGCGTCACTGCCTCATACCGTTCCATTGTCCGTTTCTCAATTAGTACAGCCTGCTGCACATTTTTTCAAATTTATCCTATTAGTGGCTTTCCATCCGTATCCTGCTAGATTGTGGAAAAACACTATATAGGATTACATAGAGGAGGATTTTTTGGCCTTGCAGCGCCGTTTACGGCTGCCTGCATGGTCTGTGTGTGAGTGCAGCTCGCTCTGTAAACTGTTCTGTGGAAAAAAAAAGTTTATAAAGTTCACCAAACACTCCACTTTAGAGTTGTGTAGGCCACATTAGGTCATATTAAAGTCTAGTCCACACTTGATAAAATTAGTGTTCCTTATACCTGTTAGCAGCTGTTCAGGAATAAGCACACTAAGCCTCTAGTACTTTTCTGCCTATCTTTATCAGTCTACCAAGATGAAGAAGGCAGGGAGTAAGGCATGTGGGCGTGGGCATGGAGCAGGGAGAGGATGTGGGGATTCTGTGCCTACTGTGGGCACCGGTGAATCATCATCCCCCAGTTTTAGCAGGGAACAGTCCATCATGTGCAGCTTTGTAGGAGCTCACCGTACCCCGCTGCTGCGGGACGAATAAATTGAAGCCGTTGTCGGATGGATGGCAGCTAACGCATGGACTTCAATTAGTGCCACATCCTCCCAGGCACAGAGAACACTGAAGAGCACCCATCTGTCTCTTCACCACCTGCCAAATTGCCCAGGCAGTCAGAGAGCCCAGGACAGGAGCCATCTCTACTCCTGTTCGCTGAATCTCTTGGCTTAGAAACAGGGGGCCAGCCAAGCAGCAATGGAGAAATGGAAGAAGAGGCAGTGTGCAGTGATGCCCAACAGCTTTGTCTCTCTGACTCTGAAGAGATGGGTGGGCCAGTGCCTCCGGTCAGCACACCTCAGTACGCATCTGATGATGAGACTCAGGTGCCACTTTCAGGTGCATACTGTGCAGCTGAGACTACCCAGGAGAAGCAGTTGGTGGAAGAGGGGAGTGTAGATGATGAGGTCCTTGACCCATCATGGTGTGAGGTACAGGAAGGTGGTGGGAGCAGCTCTGAGGAAGAGATTCCTCGAACGGCCCAAAGAGGGAGAGGGAGGGGGAAGACTGCGGAGCCTGTAGCCTCCACTTCGGCACCCGTTAGGAGCATGCCTCTTCTAAAAGCCAAAACGGGCACTCCCAAGACTTGCAGTGCCTGGTCCTTTTTTGACACAGTTGCAGATGACATTTGCTTTGTCAAATGCAAGGTGTGTCATCAGAAAGTCAAAAGAGGGAAAAATGTCAACAACCTCAATACCACAAATATGTGGAAACATGTGCGGACCAAGCACGCGGTGGAGTTACAAAAACACACTGAAGACCTAGGCCAACCAACTCCGGCACCTACCACCTCTTCAGCTCGTGTTGTTGCCTCTCCCTCCAGCTCACACACAGCTGGTTCGGCTTCCTCACAGAATCGCCATGGAAGAACCTCTGGCACTGTTGTCCAGAGACCCAGTGTAATTCCACCCACAGCACCACGTTCCCAGTCATCCTCACACTCCCTGCCAAGTCTACAGCCATCGATAGCACAGGCTTGGGAGAAAAGGTGGCCAATGTGCCCAGCCTCTTTTATTTCAGCAGGCAAGCCATCTCTGCCCTGCACAAGCATGTGGAGGGACACATAAAACACGCATTACTGAACGCCGTCAGTAGCAAGGTCCACCTCACCACCAGTGCGTGGACCAGTCACCATGGATAGGGGCGATACCTTTCCCTCACTGCCCATTGGGTTAATGTTGTTGAGCTGGATACAGATCATGCGAGTGGCACAGGACGTGTTCTGCCAACTCCAATGATTGCAGGAATCCAGTCTGTACGCATTGACTCCTCCTCATACTCAAGTTCCTCAGAATTATCGCTGCAGGAGCCATCACAGTCCACCTCCACATGGACCCGTGAACGTTTACCTGTTACGACTGATATGAGCACAGCTGTGGCCAAACGTCAACAGGCCGTCTTGAAATTAATTTCTTTGGGGAATCGAAGCCACACAGCGCAGGAGCTCTGGAATGCCATCAAGCAGGAGAGCGACGTGTGGTTTGTGCCAGCGAATCTCCAGCCAGGCATGGTAGTGTGTGACAATGGCCGAAATCTGGTGGCAGCTCTGGGCCTAGGCAATCTCACTCACATCCCATGTCTGGCAGATGTGCTCAACTTGGTCGTGCAGAGTTTTTTGAGGGACTATCCGAATCTTGATGAACTACTGCGCAAGGTCCGCCTAGAGTGTGCTCACTTGCGGCGTTCCAGCATGGAAAGATCGCGCATTGCAGCTCTGCTTCCGGAACATCGCATCATATGTGACCTACCCACCAGGTGGAATTCCACGTTACATATGTTGGAGCGGTTATGTGAGCAGCAGCAAGCAGTGTCATGTTCTCAATGGCAAGAGAACATAGCATAAGCATATATAGGGACTAGCTCTTGGAAGATGGGAACTAAGCTGACCATGAACTAAACCTAACGCACAACTAGCAGTGGCCGGGTAGCATGCCTACGTTGATTCTAGATGCCCAGCACCAGCCGGAGGACTAACTAATGCTAGCAGAGGAAAATATTAGTCCTAGCTCACCTCTAGAGAAATACCCCAAAAGGAGACAGAGGCCCCCCACATGTATTGGCGGTGAATCAAGATGAAATAACAGACGTAGTATGAAAATAGGTTTAGCAAATTTGAGGTCCACTTACTACATAGCAGAAGACAGAAAGGACACTTTCATGGTCAGCTGAAAACCCTATCAAAACACCATCCAGAAATTACTTTAAAACTCTGGCATTAACTCATAACACCAGAGTGGCAATTCCTGTTCACAAGAGCTTTCCAGACACAGTAACGGAACTTCAGCTGTGAACTGGAACAAAAATGCAAAAACAAACATGGACAAGAGTCCAACTTATCTAGTAGTTGTCTAGGAGCAGGAACAAGCACAGAGAGGCTTCTGATAACATTGTTGACCGGCAAGCAACTAACAGAGCAGCAAGGTTATATAGCGACTCCCAAATCTTGATGGGAACAGGTGAACAGAGAAGATGACAACACCAGTTCAATTCCACCAGTAGCCACCGGGGGAGCCCAGAATCCAAATTCACAACAGTACCCCCCCTCAAGAAGGGGGCACCGAACCCTCACCAGAACCACCAGGGCGATCAGGATGGGCCCTATGAAAGGCACGAACCAGATCAGAGGCATGAACATCAGATGCATTCACCCAAGAATTATCCTCCTGGCCGTATCCCTTCCACTTGACCAGATACTGGAGTCTCCGTCTGGAAACACGAGAGTCTAAGATTTTCTCCACAACGTACTCCAACTCACCCTCAACCAACACCGGAGCAGGAGGCTCAACGGAAGGCACAACCGGTACCTCATACCTGCGCAATAATGACCGATGAAAAACGTTATGAATAGAAAAGGATGCAGGGAGGTCCAAACGGAAGGAAACAGGGTTAAGAATCTCCAATATCTTATAC
Organism: Ranitomeya variabilis; assembly: GCF_051348905.1. Classification (NCBI taxonomy): domain Eukaryota; kingdom Metazoa; phylum Chordata; class Amphibia; order Anura; family Dendrobatidae; genus Ranitomeya; species Ranitomeya variabilis. Next base: position 93,257,000 of record NC_135239.1, on the reverse strand, counting down.
GGGCCGATGAACCGAGGCTTAAACTTAGGAGAAGAGACCCTCATAGGGACAAAACGAGAAGACAACCACACCAAATCCCCAACACAAAGCCGAGGACCAACACGACGGTGGTGGTTGGCAAAAAGCTGAGTCTTCTCCTGGGACAACCTCAAATTGTCCACCACCTGCCCCCAGATCTGATGCAATCTCTCCACCACAGCATCCACTCCAGGACAATCCGAAGTTTCCACCTGACCAGAGGAAAATCGAGGATGAAACCCCGAATTACAGAAAAACGGGGACACCAAAGTGGCAGAGCTGGCCCGATTATTGAGAGCGAACTCCGCCAATGGCAAAAAAGCAACCCAATCATCCTGGTCAGCAGACACAAAACACCTCAGATATGTCTCCAGGGTCTGATTAGTCCGCTCGGTCTGGCCATTCGTCTGAGGATGGAAAGCGGACGAAAAAGATAAATCTATGCCCATCCTAGCACAGAATGCCCGCCAAAATCTAGACACGAATTGGGTCCCTCTGTCAGAAATGATATTCTCAGGAATACCATGCAAACGAACAACATTTTGAAAAAACAGAGGAACCAACTCGGAAGAAGAAGGCAACTTGGGCAGAGGAACCAAATGGACCATCTTAGAGAAACGGTCACACACCACCCAGATGACAGACATCTTCTGAGACACAGGCAGATCTGAAATAAAATCCATCGAGATGTGCGTCCAAGGCCTCTTAGGAATAGGCAAGGGCAACAATAATCCACTAGCCCGAGAGCAACAAGGCTTGGCCCGAGCACAAACGTCACAAGACTGCACAAAGCCTCGCACATCTCGTGACAGGGAAGGCCACCAGAAGGACCTTGCCACCAAATCCCTGGTACCAAAAATGCCAGGATGACCTGCCAACGCAGAAGAATGAACCTCAGAGATGACTCTACTGGTCCAATCATCAGGAACAAACAGTTTATCAGGTGGGCAACGATCCGGTCTATCCGCCTGAAACTCCTGCAAGGCCCGCCGCAGGTCTGGAGAAACGGCTGACAATACCACTCCATCCTTAAGGATACCTGTGGGCTCAGAGTTACCAGGCGAGTCAGGCTCAAAACTCCTAGAAAGGGCATCCGCCTTAACATTCTTAGAACCCGGTAGGTATGACACCACAAAATTAAACCGAGAGAAAAATAATGACCAGCGCGCCTGTCTAGGATTCAGGCGCCTGGCGGTCTCAAGATAAATCAAGTTTTTGTGGTCAGTCAATACCACAACCTGATGTCTGGCCCCCTCAAGCCAATGGCGCCACTCCTCAAAAGCCCACTTCATGGCCAAAAGCTCCCGATTCCCAACATCATAATTCCGCTCAGCGGGCGAAAATTTACGGGAAAAGAAGGCACAAGGCCTCATCACGGAGCAGTCAGAACTTTTCTGCGACAACACTGCCCCAGCTCCGATCTCAGAAGCGTCGACCTCAACCTGAAAAGGTAGAGCAACATCAGGCTGACGCAACACAGGGGCAGAGGAAAAACGGCGCTTAAGCTCCCGAAAGGCCTCCACAGCGTCAGGGGACCAATCAGCAACATCAGCACCCTTCATAGTCAAATCGGTCAATGGCTTAGCAATATCCGAAAAACCAGCAATAAATCGACGATAAAAGTTAGCAAAGCCCAAAAATTTCTGAAGACTCTTAAGAGAAGAGGGCTGCGTCCAATCACAAATAGCTTGAACCTTGACAGGATCCATTTCAATGGAAGAGGGAGAAAAAATATATCCCAAAAAGGAAATCCTCTGTACCCCAAAAACACACTTAGAACCCTTCACACACAAAGAATTAGACCGCAAAACCTGGAAAACCCTCCTGACTTGCTGGACATGAGAGTCCCAGTCATCCGAAAAAATCAGAATATCATCCAGATACACAATCATAAATTTATCCAAATAATCGCGAAAAATATCATGCATAAAGGACTGGAAAACTGACGGAGCATTTGAAAGACCAAAAGGCATCACTAAATACTCAAAGTGGCCCTCGGGCGTATTAAATGCGGTTTTCCACTCATCCCCCTGCCTGATTCGCACCAAATTATACGCCCCACGAAGGTCAATCTTAGAGAACCACTTGGCCCCCTTTATGCGAGCAAACAAATCAGTAAGCAACGGCAGTGGGTATTGATATTTTACAGTGATTTTATTCAAAAGCCGATAATCGATACATGGTCTCAAAGAGCCGTCTTTTTTTGACACAAAGAAAAAACCGGCTCCTAAGGGAGATGACGATGGACGAATATGTCCCTTTTCCAAGGACTCCTTTATATATTCTCGCATAGCAGCATGTTCAGGCACAGACAGATTAAATAAACGACCCTTTGGGTATTTACTACCCGGGATTAAATCTATGGCACAATCGCACTCTCGGTGCGGAGGTAATGAACCAAGCTTGGATTCTTCAAAGACGTCACGATAGTCAGACAGGAACTCAGGAATTTCTGAGGGAATAGATGATGAAATGGAAACCACAGGTACATCCCCATGAGCCCCCTTACATCCCCAGCTCAACACAGACATAGCTTTCCAGTCGAGGACTGGGTTGTGAGATTGCAGCCAAGGCAATCCTAGCACCAAATCATCATGTAGATTATGCAGCACCAGAAAGCGAATAATCTCCTGGTGATCCGGATTAATACGCATCGTTACTTGTGTCCAGTATTGTGGTTTATTATTAGCCAATGGGGTGGAGTCAATCCCCTTCAGAGGAATAAGAGTCTCCAAAGGCTCTAAATCATACCCACAGCGTTTGGCAAAGGACCAATCCATAAGACTCAAAGCGGCGCCAGAGTCGACATAGGCGTCCGTGGTAATAGATGACAAAGAGCAAATCAGGGTCACAGATAGAATAAACTTAGACGGTAAGGTGCAAATGGAAACAGATTTATCAAGCTTTTTAGTGCGCTTAGAGCATGCTGATATAACATGAGTAGAATCACCACAATAGAAACACAACCCATTTTTCCGTCTAAAATTCTGCCGCTCGCTTCGGGACAGAATTCTATCACACTGCATACTCTCTGGCGACTTCTCAGTGGACACCGCCAGATGGTGCACTGGTTTGCGCTCCCGCAAACGCCTATCGATCTGAATAGCCATTGTCATGGACTCATTCAGACCCGCAGGCACAGGGAACCCCACCATAACATCCTTAATGGCATCAGAGAGACCCTCTCTGAAAGTCGCCGCCAGGGCGCACTCATTCCACTGAGTAAGCACAGACCATTTACGGAATCTTTGACAGTAAATTTCCGCTTCATCTTGCCCCTGAGATAGGGACATCAAAGTTTTTTCTGCCTGAAGCTCCAAATGAGGTTCGTCATAAAGCAACCCCAAGGCCAGAAAAAACGCATCCACATTGAGCAACGCAGGATCCCCTGGTGTCAATGAAAAAGCCCAGTCTTGAGGTTCGCCCCGGAGCAAGGAAATCACAATCCTGACCTGCTGTGCAGGGTCTCCGGCAGAGCGAAATTTCAGGGACAAAAATAATTTGCAATTATTTCGAAAATTCTGAAACCCAGATCTATTCCCCGAGAAAAATTCCGGCAAAGGAATTCTCGGCTCAGATACAGGTGCATGACAAACAAAGTCTTGCAAATTTTGTACCTTCGTGGCGAGATTATTCAAACCTGCAGTTACACTCTGAAGATCCATTACAAACAGGTGGACACAGAGCCATTCAAAGATTAGAAGGAGAAAAAAAAAAAAAAAAAAAAATTCTCAGCAGACTTCTTATTTCTCTCCTTTCTCAGCCAAGGATTTTAACCCTTTAGTGGGCCGGTCAAACTGTCATGTTCTCAATGGCAAGAGAACATAGCATAAGCATATATAGGGACTAGCTCTTGGAAGATGGGAACTAAGCTGACCATGAACTAAACCTAACACACAACTAGCAGTGGCCGGGTAGCATGCCTACGTTGATTCTAGATGCCCAGCACCAGCCGGAGGACTAACTAATGCTAGCAGAGGAAAATATTAGTCCTAGCTCACCTCTAGAGAAATACCCCAAAAGGAGACAGAGGCCCCCCACATGTATTGGCGGTGAATCAAGATGAAATAACAAACGTAGTATGAAAATAGGTTTAGCAAATTTGAGGTCCACTTACTACATAGCAGAAGACAGAAAGGACACTTTCATGGTCAGCTGAAAACCCTATCAAAACACCATCCAGAAATTACTTTAAAACTCTGGCATTAACTCATAACACCAGAGTGGCAATTCCTGTTCACAAGAGCTTTCCAGACACAGTAACGGAACTTCAGCTGTGAACTGGAACAAAAATGCAAAAACAAACATGGACAAGAGTCCAACTTATCTAGTAGTTGTCTAGGAGCAGGAACAAGCACAGAGAGGCTTCTGATAACATTGTTGACCGGCAAGCAACTAACAGAGCAGCAAGGTTATATAGCGACTCCCAAATCTTGATGGGAACAGGTGAACAGAGAAGATGACAACACCAGTTCAATTCCACCAGTAGCCACCGGGGGAGCCCAGAATCCAAATTCACAACAAAGCAGTAATGGAGTACCAGCTGCATCAGGCGCAAAGAAGTCACACTGCGCGCCGTTCAGACTTCACATTTACAGAATGGGCCACTTTGAAGGACCTCTGCCAGGTTTTGCGTACCTTCGATGATTCCACGCGGATGGCGAGTGCAGATGATGCACTAGTCAACATTACTGTCCCCCTTATCTGCCTGCTTCAACAAACACTGCAAGTGCTAAGGAGGAGTCAATGGAGGAGGAAGACATCGGTTCAGAGGAGGGAGTTACACAATTCTCCAGTAGTCAGTGTGTAGAGCGAGGGTGGGGTGATGCAGAGCAGGCAGAGATCATGCCTCAAGCAGGGGGCAGCGTGTCTTGGCCAGTTGGCAGTCTGCAGCACATGGTTGATTTCATGCTGCAGTGCCTGAGAAACGACCACCGCATCTCCCACATTCTCAACACGGCTGATTATTGGGTGTTCACCCTCCTAGATCCTCGATACCGGGACAAATTACAAAGCCTCATAACACCGTTGAAGCGGGAGCGTAAAATGTGGGAGTACCAAGACAAACTGGTGAATTCCATCATCTTCTCCAGGCTCTTCCCCCTTCAAGTTTTGGGTCTCTAAGCTGGATACATGGCCAGAGCTAAGCCAGTATGCATTGGAGGTGTTGGCTTTCCCTGCTGCTAGTGTATTGTCGGAACACGTCTTTAGTGCTGCAGGTGGTGTACTAACAGACCGTCACATGCGACTATCCTCCGATAACATTGACCGGCTTACATTTCTGAAAATGAGCAAGGCCTGGATCTCGCAGGAATTTGCCACTCCTCTTCCAGATTAAATAATTGGTTGGCTACAGTATCCATGTCTCCTGTTGCGTTCATGTTTCTACCACCTGAACTGTAATCCCTGGGATCCAACACCGCCAGTTGATGCCCAGAAGTGGCTTCTGCTCAGTCAAAACACATGACCCAGTGTTATTGGGTTTCAGTAACGTCAGCTGATCCCCAGCTGTGTATCCGGCAATGTGTCCTGCGACACAACAACTGAAATTAAAGGGAAACTGTCCCCCCCTCTGCAGGCGTTTGTTACTGGAAGAGCCACCTTGTGCAGCAGTAATGCTGCACAAAGAAAAGGTAGCTCTTTTAGTTTTGCTCCTTGCACACTCTGAACTTAATACTTATAAAATGTGTCCCCTGATACAGTAAAACCGTCCCGGAGGTGGGACTTTCCTTCGTAATGGGATGCAGCACAGCCGTCATCCCTACCCCCTTGGCACCGTGCGCCACCTCCTTAGCGTTGTTTCAATCTGTCCCGTAGCCTGCGCTTTTATGTTCAACCTTGGCCATGCGCATTTACCGCTGCCCATCTTCTGACATCATTTGGTGTCAGGCGGACTGGGCCTGTGCGGCCGCGCTGCCCGAGATCCCGCCTCGCAGTCTCTTCTGATTTAATCATACTGCGGGCCTGGGATCCATGGACATGCACAGTGCATATCTTCACCTCAGGATCTCACTCATCTCCCTCCGCCTTCTTCAGACGGTGCGCCATCAGCTGATCCCTAATAGCATGCCACGGCCGAGACGCCACACAGTCTGAAGAAGCCGAAAGGATGTGAGTGAGAGGCGAAGATATGCACTGCGCATGCCCATTGATCCCAGATCCCATCAAATGATGTGAGAAGATGGGCAGCGCTAACAGCGCATGGCCAATGGATAACATAACAGCGAAGACTCCGGTACACAAAAAAGCAACGTTCAGGAGGCTGCGCCCAGCGCCAAGGGGGTATTTTTTACAGCTGTGCTGCGTCTCATTAAGAAGGAAAGTCCCTCCTCCATGACGGTTTCACGGTATGAGTGGCACAATTTTATAAGTGTTTCATTCAGCGTGTGCAAGGAGCATAATTAAAAGAGCCACCTTTCCCTTGTGCAGCATTACTGCTGCACAAGGTGGCTCTTCTAGTTACTAACGGCTGGGGGTTTAAAGGTTCACTTTCAATTTGCTCCAATTAGTCCTCAGCCTACACTCTGCTTCTCCTGCTGACCCTGGGTTCCAACACCGCCAGTTGCTTCCTGGAAGTGCTGTTTGCACAGAGAAAAACACTTGCTCCTGTGTTAGTGGGGTTCAGTAACGTCTGCTGCTCCCCTGCTGTGTATACGGCAATGTGTCCTGCGACCGCCACGCTGACACATCAACAGATATTAAACTGCCTTGAGTGCAGGCTTCGGCCGACACTCTGCTCCTCCTGCTGACCCTGGGCTCCAACACTGCTAGTTGCTTCTCGGAAGTGCTGTCTGCACAGAAAAAAACACTCGCTCCTGTGTTAGTGGGGTTCAGTAACGCTGCTGTGTGTGCGGCAATAAGTATAGCCTTCTCCTCCTGCTGTCCCTGGGCTCCAGCACTGCCAGTTGCTGCTCGGAAGTGCTGTCTGCACAGTCAGCAGTTGCTCCTCTGTTATTGGGGTTCAGTAACGCCAGCTGCTCCCCTGCTTTGTTGCGGCAATAACTCTATCTTGCTCCTCCTGCATTCCCTGGGCTCCAACACCGCTAGTTGATGCTCGGAAGTGCTGTTTGCACAGTCAACACTTGCTGCCGTGTTATTGGGTTTCAGTAACGTCAGCTGATCCCCAGCTGTGTATCCGGCAATGTGTCCTGCGACCACCACGCTGACACAACAACATATATTAAACTGCCTCGAGTGCATGCTTTGGCCTACAATCTGCTCCTCCTGCTGTCCCTGGGCTCCAATACCGCTAGTTGCTGCTCGGAAGTGCTGTCTGCACACAGAAAAACACTCGCTCCTGTGTTAGTGGGGTTCAGTAATGCCAGCTGCGCCCCTGCTGTGTTGCGGCAATAACTCTAGCCTGCTCCTCCTGCTGTTCCTGGGCTCCAACACCGCTAGTTGCTGCTCAGAAGTGTCTTTGGCACGGGTACTCCCTCCTGCCCAGCCCGGTTATAGCACGCCAGCTGTTTCCGGGTAGTGTCAAGGTCACTTGGCCTCCAATACCTTGCCCTGTCGGGTTGAGGTCGGGTTAGCTGACTCTATGGTGCCTGCAGTTTAGGTGCTTCCTATGTGGGCTGCGGGAACTGGCAATCAAGGCTGGTTCCATAGTGCCAATAGGACAAGCTCAAACTGTAGGACTGTGGATTTTCGATAATCATGGCTGGCTCGCGGCCTAGCAACTTTTGTTTTTCCTGTGGACCTTCTGCTGTCTATCTGAGTTCCAGCACCATTAGCTGGTTCTTAGTAAGACAATCTTGAATAGGTCCCCCTGGTTCCAATACCGTCAGCTGGTTCCGGGCAGAGCCTTTGGCTTAGGTGCCTCCTTCTGGGTATCCGAGTTCCATCAATGTCATGTGGTCCTTGGTAGTGCTTTCTGGTATGGGTACCTCCTGCTTAGTAACCAGGTTCCAGTAACGTCAGCTGGTCCTCGGTAGTTCCATTGGCTCTTGTACCTTCTGCTACCCATCCGGGTTCCAGTACCATCAGCTGGTTCTCGGCAGTGTCTTTTGCTCTTGTACCTTCTGCTCCCCATCCTGATTCCAGTACCGTCAGCTGATTCCGGGCAGAGCCTTTGGCTTAGGTGCCTCCTTCTGGGTATCCGAGTTCCACCAATGTCAGGTGGTCCTTGGTAGTGCTTTCTGGCAAGGGTACCTCCTGCTTAGTAACCGGGTTCCAGTAACGTCAGCTGGTCCTCGGTAGTTCCATTGGCTCTTGGACCTTCGGGTAGCCATCCGGGTTCCAGTTCCATCAGCTGGTTCTCAGCATTTTTTCAGCCTTTTTGTACCTTCTGCTACATTTCCAAGTTCAGGACCCTAAAGACGACGACCCTGAAGACCACCCCTAAGATGATGATGACACCAGAGATGACAACCCCTGAGACGACGACCCTGAAGACTACCCCGATGATGACGACGACCCCGGAGACGAGGACCCTGGAGACGACGACCCGGAAGACCGAGAAGCAGAAGAACAAGAAGCTGCAGAACAAAGAGCAGAAGAACATTAAGCATAAGACTAAACATCAGAGCAAAAGATATTATCTAAATTATAAGCAGAAGAAGACTAAGCAGTTTATGAGGGTGAGTCCGTTCCTCCTCGTGGTGCCTCTGGAAAAAGCCTGCTGCTGCAGGCCTAACTGAACGCGGACAAATCCTGTTGTAACTCTTTTGTGACAGGCAGAACGGAAGGTGTAATCTTCAAACTTTTATAGATAACAACTACAGGAATGTCTGTCACAAATAAGAATATGATGAAGAAGTAGAATATGAAGAAGAATAATAGTTGACTAAAAAGAATATGAAGAATGTAACAAAAAAAGAATAATAGGAAAAAGGTGAAGAAGAAGAAGATGAATAAGGTGAAGAAGAAGTTGATGTAAAAGATGCTGTTGCTGAGGATGATTTACAAGAAGGTGTCAGAGAAGTAAAAAAAAAGGTGAAGAGTATGGAATTAGTGAAACATCAATATCTGACAAAATAAAAAAAATCTTAACAGTCAATATCTTTGTAACTCCGAACGTCTTAAAAAAAAAATAATTCCTGCTATTCCATTTGATTGGGCTCAACCTCTATGCCTTTAATGTCTCCTCCACGTCCCCCAATACTTCCTACATTATTCTTAGTTGTTTTCCTTCATGTTGAATGAACCTACAAGGAAAGAAAGGGTTTATTTTAATTCCGATATTTTTGTCCCATTGACTTGCATTGGTATTGGGTATCGGTATCGGCGATATTTTTAGAATATCGGCCGATCCAATCCGATACCGATACTTTTGGATATCGGAAGGTATCGCTGAACACTACCCGTGATACCATGAAAACTTTACTTCAAGCAGACTTACCAGTTCTTTGACATTCTGTTTAGAGACCTTCAAGTTGCAATTTCCTGCGAATAGATTATATTAGCCAACAACTCTGAAATTTCAACAGTTTTTTTAGCTAGATCACTAGCTGCTAAAAATGAATTTAGATTGCGAGGCATGGTCTCGGTTGTAAGTCTGGCTTATGGTAGATTTCGAGTATTACAGTTGCTTAGACAATCAAAACTGAATCTCTCCCGTCTGCATCTCACTAACAAAATACCAGCTGAAAAGCCTTGTCCACCAAAAAGCCATGTTTTTAATATGAATTTGGCATTATGTATTCAATTAAGTTAGCAGGCGAAAAAGCCATGAAACACCATCTTCACTATTAGAAGCTATAGTTGGTCGTGTAAATTTCTTTATCACTAATTCCAAGGCTATGAAAAGCAGCTATACCGTAACATTTTTTCTTTCAAAATCATTCAAGGTAAACTTACTTGATCTTTGGTTTTTAATGAAGAAAAGTTTCAGTCTCTCTTTGAAAGTGTTCTCATTTACATAAAATTCAACTTGAACTCTGCGAAGAAAGCAGATATTAAAATATGTTAATTAGTAGCCTGTTAGGAAACATATGGCATACTACAACAGATTTCCTAATATCAGGCTGTCATTCTGTAACAAATTTACTTGAAACATGGCACAGCAATTTCTGTGGATGCAAAAGGACTTGAGTTTTACATTTTAAAATAGTTTAAACCAAAGGCATAAAACATAATACATGTATAACACGTGCATGCAATGGCGGATAGTCACAGTTAGGTGATAAAATAGCTATTCTTTTACTTAAAGCGTAACCGTTGCTTTATTTTTTTTATTTTTTCATAAATCAAAACTAGATCTGCTTCTACTCTGTCAGGACCGACCTTTCATTCTCAAAATTTTCAATCCACATGAAAAAAAATGTTGATATAGGAGATGGATGCTGGTGCTTTATGGAAAACTTTATCAATTGTTTCCTGAGAACTTGCAGCAGAAAGTCTCAACTCAACTCTTAACTATAATTTCTGTAATGGAAAAATCTGTCCTCACTAAATATAGATTTTGAAGATTTTACCCATGTTCTGTTGGAGTTTTTCATGGAACCAAAGACTTGACTATGAAACTTTCATCCATGAATCAGATTAAAATCACACGTCTTAATTTTTTGGTGAACACGTAGTCATCAAAAAATGTTGAATAATTTAATAAAAACTAAATTATAAAAAACGGTGCTCCTAAAAGGACTGTCAGCAATTAATTTATTTCTCAAGAAAAACATACTTAATCTTTAAGGGGGATGGCCAGTGACATAATGTTTATGACTAGTGATGAGCGAATATATTCATTACTCAAGATTTCTCGAGCATGCTCGGGGGTCCTCCGAGTATTTTTTAGTGCTCAGAGTTTTAGTTTTTCTTGCAGCAGCTGAATGATTTACATCTGATAGCCAGCATAAGTACATGTGGGGGTTGCCTGGTCGTTAGGGAATCCCCACATGTACTTAAGCTGGCTAACAGATGTAAATCATTCAGCTGCAGCAAGAAAAACTAAAACTCAGAGCACTAAAAAATACTCGGAGGACCCTCGAGCATGCTCGAGAAATCTCAAGTAACGAGTATATTCGCTCATCTCTATTTATGACCTATCATTAAGATAAGTTATAAATATTGGAATGGTATGGGTATTGGATGTGAGACCCCTAACTACCTCATTTTGATGTCCTCTCTTAAGAATTACCTCCAAAAGTGGATGAAGGGGCATAAAGCAACTTGTAGGCCATGCAATTCTGTTAACAGAATTTAAATATGCAATTAATTTCTTCAGAGAAGAAAATGACTTGAGCGCTAGGGGCAGGGACTTCCCTGTCATATGGGATGTATCGCAGGAACTTTTTGTTTCTCTGGTCTCCCAATCAGGTCCGGCCGCTGGGTCTGCTGCTTAGTGCAGACGTTGTTCCCAGCATCTTGCACAGGATCCTGTTATACATTTGGTTACTGCTGACTCTCCAGCTAAAGTCTATGGTAACCAATGGTATACAGAGGCAACCCAACTCTCTGGAGTCTTATCACTTACAGAGCATGTCTGTAATGTGGCGACTTGTCATTGGTGCTTGGATGCTTTCTGCTCTGGTGATGTGGGAGCTCCGGATTGGCCAATGGTTGACGCCCCATCTGACTGGACGTGAGTTTTGGAGTGGAGCCTGGCGCATAATGGGCTTTCAGTGAAGCACATGGGTGTGCTAGCATCAATTGTGTTTGGTGTGTGTGTGGGTGTATATGCTGCCAATCTTTATGTGCGTTTTGCGTGCTTTGCACCGTATCAGCTACCAGTGGGACGTCAGTTATCTTTGTCAGCATGTGTTCAGGGCTGGTCCTGTGCCATTAGAATTCTGACACCTCCGGAGAGGAGATTGGCTGTGAGAGTTCAGGGCTGGCATCAAGCCATTAGAATTCCAGCTCCTCCAGAGGTTTGCTGCGTGTTTTTGCTGACTGAGTTTTTGCTATAATTTCCCATCCCGTGTGTATGCTATAGTTCCCTGTGGGGTTAACAGGATATTGCACACAGAGCAAGCTCTACCCACACGTCCGGATGTGTGCATTAAGATCCGTCACAGAGAGTAATTACACTCATTAGGGCTTACTAAATATGTGGATTAAGTGAAGCCATAATAGTTTGGTGTGTATAAGCTGAGTACGTGAATGTCTTTTAGCTCTTTTGTGTTTTGCGCTAACTGAAGATAACCTTGCATTTGGTGTTTATTGGTTATCGATTACATGTGGCAGGAGGACTGGAATAGCTACGTAAAATATGGTCAACAATAGACTGGTGGGTCTGAGGTTGGATTCTAGTCTGTAGGCTGGGTCCACACACTGAATTAAATATTGTTTACAACAGACCAGCAATTCTAAGGTTGGATTCCAGCTTTTGTACTGGGTCCAAGCACTGAGTTATAGCGCAATCCACATATTGTATTGTGTTTGTACGTTTTATGCACTCTGCACTTTGTTTTGGTGATTATTTTTGGTAAATTTTGTGCCTTTTAAGTATTGTAGTAAAGGTTATGTTTTAATCCTATAGGCTTATACCTCTAAATAGTTGGATTACGCCACAGGCTAAGTACAGATTAAAGATACAGCATTTCTAAACCTGGTTTTAGTAGCAGATTAAAGTAAATTGACATTAATATTATATTAGTTAAATTATAATACATAGAATGGTATTGGGTATCCTCTCCTCCTTTTGCATCAAAGACCTCACCCTATCCTGGATCTCCTCATACCTTTCCAACTACACATTCAGCATCTCCCACTTTCATACTACCTCCTCACCCCACACTCTCTCTGTTGGAGTCCCCCAAGGTTCTGTTCTAAGACCCTTACTCTTCCCAATCTATACACCTGGCCTGGGACAACTCATAAAGTCCCATGGCTTCCAGTACCACCTGTATGCTGATGACACTCAGATCTCCCACTCTGACCCAGACATCACCTTTCTGCTGTCCAGAATCCCAGAGTGTCTATCAGCCATATCCTCCTTCTTCTCCTCTTGCTTCCTCAAGCTCAATGTAGACAAATCTGAACTTATCATCTTTCCTCCATCTCACAGATCTTCCTTACCTGATCTATCTATCACAACTAATGACATCAAGCTTTCCCCTGTACCGGAAGTCTGCTGCCTCGGAGTAGCCCTTGATTCTGCCCTGTCCTTCAAATCGCACATCTAATCTCTTTCCACCTCTTGTCACCTTCAGCTCAAAAACATCTCCAGAATCCATCCTTTCCTCAACCCTCAATCTACTAAAATGCTTGTGCATGCCCTCATCATCTCCCGCCTTGACTACTGCAACATCCTTTTCTATGACCTCCCTGCTAACACTCTCGCAAATCTCCAGTCCATCCTTAACTCTGCTGCCCGACTAGTTCATCTCTCTCCTCGCTACTCCTCCGCTTCTCCCCTCTGCAAATCACTTCACTGGCTCCCAATCCCTCAGCATATCCAATTTAAATTACTAATACTGACCTACAAAGCCATCCATAACCTGTCTCCTCCATATATCTCTGAACTAATCTTCCCTCACGTAATATCCGGTCCTCTTCTCTCCTTCACACTTATTTGCTCCTCAACTAACCACCTCCAAGACTTCTCCTGAATATCCCCCATCCTCTGGAATTCTGCGCTCCCACATGTCTGACTATCAATCACATTTGGATTCTTAAGACGGAACCTAAAAACCCACCTCTTCAAGAACGCCTACAGTCTGCATTGGCCCTGATTCCTCCTCACCATTAACGAAGCTACCACCTCACTAATACCAAAGCTGCCGCAAACCCCCAACCTACTGTCTCCTTCCCCACCATCCTGTAGAATGTAAGCTCCCAAGGGCAGGGTCCTCTCCCCTCTGTATCAATTTTTTATTGTTAGTCTGTTTCCTGTAATTTGTATTTAACCCCTTCTCATGTACAGCACCCTGGAATCAATGATGCTATATAAATAAATAATAATTATAATAATAATAATAATTAGGGCTCAGAAATAAGTTGAGTGTTCAGTGGAAAGTATAAGAGCCCATACTCCAATCTGCAATGGGGCTCATAGACTATTAAAAAAAACAAATACAATATAGGATTAGATACACTTTGAAATGTAATCATTTTTTATGTGAAAATGTAAGTATAAATATGAAAATGTATTCTGCATTACAATCCCTCAGCTCGGTGCCTCATTTCCTCCTAAGTGCAGATTAGAGCTAATTAAAGAGCTCACCTTCTTATCACCTGTATGTTGCTGTTCTGGAGTCAGCCACGATTATGGAAAAGGCATGTCTAATGCCCGCAGGGATAAATAAAACATTATAAGCGATAATCTTACAGCAGGGAAAGTGTTGAAATATTGTCAGGATCTGAAATGGTAAGCCCAACATTTCCTCTCTAAATGGTTCAACAACAAAGTCTGCTTGAGAGCGAGCCACGCTTCTTAGTATTACAATGTGTCGGGAAGTGGAAGAAACAAGTGATGGCCATATGTGCTGCTAATTATCTGATGTGATCATCTTGAGCCATAGCATTGAAATAGTACAATTTTATATTAGTCTATTAATAAGTTATTGTTAAGTATGTTTTTAAAAGAGAATAATTTCCCAGGCAGAAAAAGGTTAAAGGGGTATTCCCATCACCAAGATCCTATTAAAATATGTAGTAGATGTAGTAATAATAATAATAATAATAATAATAATAATATCAGATACCAACAATTAGAAATGTAGTATGTTCTTCTGATTATCTATGTTGATTGCCCCATGTGCAGGGCATTCCAGTAGCTTTTCCACTTAAAAACCATAGCATTTCCCACCATATGGATTTGGCCAAAGGCTACATTCACACATGTTTTTCTTATCAATGTACTGAGCTATAGAGTTAAATGAAACCAAGAACACAGCCATTTTCAAAGGATCCATGTTTCTGTTCCATTAAAATCAGCGTGTGACCTATTCTCATTCATTTTTGTGGATGAGACTAGGCCATTCAAGCCTATGATCTGCAAAAAACAGATGATAAATGAAAGACATCCATTTTCTATCTGTTTATCACACATTTTTAATGGATCAATTGCCAAGTGTCAAAAAATGGAAAAATGGAAAAAAATGTTCCGTTTACCTGATTCATTTATTTAACACAGATGAGACATAAGCAGATGCAAAATGGAGGCAAAGCAGATGACACATGGTGATTTTTTTTTTTGCATGAATGTAAAAACAGAAACAGATTTTTGATTGTAACCAAAAGCTATCATTTGATCAGGAGGATATTTGTTTTTTCCCTTGCTAGTCAAAAACATAACATTTAAATCAAATTTTCAAATTGAGTAATGTTTTTGTTTTTTATTTTATTTTTCTCTCCCAAGAAATTTTAATTGCAGAGCATATATACATAATGTCTACCTACTTTAGTATGTATTATTATTTTACTTTGATTTCTCTTGGGTAATATAATGTATTTTCTAATGTATTAAATGATGCTACATAAGCATTTACACAATAGTAACATCTGTTTATAAATCACTTCGGCAAATTCCCTAAAAAATTATCACTTTTAATGAAGACATGTTTCAAATAATTGAGAAAATATTTTGTCCCAAGAGATGAGAGGTTATTTAATGGTAATTTATGGGCCAAATCTAAAGGTACAGCCATTGAAGCTTTATATGTAGCACCATGAAAAGCTAGCTTGGATTTCAGGGAAGATTTACATATCAATAGCTGTCATTAATTATGCATTATGCATTCCCCATTGTCAGTGAGATTTACGCAGATGCATTTTAGTTTCAAGATTAAATTAGTCAAATACAACATGATATTCAGTAAGTGAAATCAAATGCACTCAGTGTCCTGGTTGTAACAGAATTTTTTATCGAAGTCAGTTGTTTGATCTTTCTACTATTGCTGGAATTTTCACTATTAAATGCGTTACAATTTTCCTATGTAAGTCAATCAGAATTTTAATACATCTCAGTGGATTATTTCTCAGTGTTCAGCTTTTCACCTATCTCCTGAACGTAAGGCCAAGTTAAGATGCTCAGTATTTTGTCAGTATTTCACATCAGTATTTGTAAGTCAAAACAAGAGTGGAAGAATCAGATGAATAGTATAATAGAAACACGCCGCCACTTCTGCATTTATCACCCACTCCTGGTTTTGGCTTACAAATACTGATGTAAAATACTGACCAAATACTGATAGTGTGAACAGAGTAATGTGCATAAGAGGTAATGTTTCACAATTTTTTTCTTGCAGAGGAATATCCTTAAGAGGAAACATTTCACAATTTGTATTTCTTTTAGTAATAATTATTAATTACATAAAGTTTTATTTAAAACAAAAAAATACTATGTTAACATTTTTTTATTAATATTTTCATCAGCCACTCGGGGCATTCATTTATATTTGATGATGTAAGTGTCCACTCACTACACATACTGTACACACAGCATAAATATGGCTATCTTCATCAATGGAAAAATAAAATTGTAATAGGTCTCAGAAAATCTTGATAGAAACAAAATGTATTCACATTTTTCAAGATTAAATAAAAAGAAAAACAAGGATCGCGATGACAGGTCATTTTGATCATACAATGAACAACATAAATGAACCTCCTAAAACTTGAGTAGCTGTGTTCATCTAGTGCATTTCTATTGCACTACAGGGAGGGGCGCCATTTCAATTTTTGCTTCAGTTACCAGAAAAGTCAGGAAATTTTCCCACAGTGCTTAATAGTTGATAATATCAAAGCTTTTCAAATAGTTTTTAAATTTTTTTATCATTAAAAAAATAATATTGTTAAAAAATTAATACATTGACACATTACATTTTTTAAATTGTTGAAAAATTCTATGAACCATTCTATTTTAAGTGACGCTATAATCTGAAATGATCTGTTAATTAAATCAGGCTTTTGTATTAAATTCTGTTCTGAAAAAATACTGGCATTGTTTTCTCTACAAATAATAAATACAACTCTTGCAATTTTTACACTGGCCACTGGGGTTTTTTAGACTCCAACTTGTATTGTTTCAGGATATAGCACATGTACATCACTTTTCGTGATTGGTGGATCTTATGTTATTATTTGAGTATAAAGTTGTTGCTTGTCAATGTAATCCTGGGTCTACTGATAAGGAGGCTCCGGAGATCTATTTAGCAAAGAAAAGGAAGTATGAGTCTAAAACGCCTTAGTGGCCTGTTTGTAAATTGCAAGACTACATTTAGTTTTTAACCCCTTACTGCCATTGGACAGAATAGCACGTCTTATGGCAGAATCCCCGCTTTGATACGGGCTCCAGCGGTGAGCCCGCATCAAAGCTGTGACATGTCAGCTGTTTTGAACAGCTGACATTTGCCCGCAATAGGCGTGGGTGGAATCATGATCTTCACGTGCCTATTAACTAGTTAAATGCCGCTGACAAACTCTGACAGAGGCATTTAACAAGTTTTTCCTGTCATCTGTCTGGAAATGTGCTCATTGGTGACCCTCGTCACATGATCTAGGGTCATAGGTGCATCGGCATCACAACCAGAGGTTGGCGCTCATAGCAAGTCTGTAATTCAGCTACATAGGAGCGATCTGAGCATTGCCTCTATGTAACAGAGCCAATCAAGTTGTGGCAGCTTCTAGCCTCCTATGGAGGCTATTAAAGCATGCTAAAAGTAAAAAAAAATGTTTTAAAAAATATGAAAACAATAAAAAAATATAAAAATTCAAATCACCCCCTTTTGCCCAATTCAAAATAAAACAATAAAAAATATCAAACCTACACATAATTTGTATCGCCGCATTCAGAATTGCCTGATCTATCAATAAAAAAAGGATTAACCTAATCACTGAATGGTGTAGCGATAAAAAAAAGTCAAAACGCCAGAATTACGCTTTTTGCTCTCCGCAACATTGCATTAAAATGCAACAAGGGGCAATCAAAAGAACATATCTGCATCAAAATGGTATTACTAAAAACGTCAGCTCGGCATGCAAGAAATAAGCCCTCACCTGACCCCAGATCACGAAAAATAGAGATGCTACGGGTATCGGAAAATTACGTTTTTGTTTTTGTTTAGCAAAGTTTGGAATTGTTTTCATCACTTAGATAAAATATAACCTACACATATTTGGTGTCTATGAACTCATAATGACCTGGAGAATCATCATAGCAGGTCAGTTTTACCATTTAGTGAACCAAGCAAAAAAGCCAAACAAAAAACAAATGTTGGATTGCACTTTTTTTTTTGCAATTTCACCGCACTTGGAATTGTTTTCCCATTTTCTAGTACATGACATGGTAAAACCAATGGTGTCATGAAAAAGTACAACTTGTTCCCCCAAAAATAAGCCCTCACTTGGCCATATTGATGGAAAAATAAGAAATTATGTCTCTGGGAAGGAGGGGAGTGAAAAACGAAAGCTCAAAACAAAAAAAAGCTCTGTGGATTAAGAGGTTAAATAGAGATTGTAAAATGGAAAAAAAATTGCAATCTACAAAAAAAAATACATGTGACACAAAAATCTGATTTAAACAATATGTCATTTTGTGACCGAAAATTCCCTGTATGGCTAAAAACTTTAGAAAAATATCTGCAGTGGGACCTAGAAATAAGCACATAACTCTCCAGAGTCCACAGTCATACCTTTCACTCATTTCATCTGAAAAAGTCTACAGCAAGGTCGGAGACAGAATCCACTGCGGATTATAATTTCGAAAAATCATTTCCCAAAATGTGTGCTGCTTTGTGGATCCTCTACCTATGGGATTGGCAGCACTAAATTTATCCACAGCAAGCTGGAATCATTTACAATATCTTGTCAATGTCTTCAATTATACTGCAGTTTGTTTTTAAACTTAGAAATTAAGAAAATTGAAATGTATGAAAGCGAACAGATTGTTCAGCATAATTCTGGCAGTAAATGCAGTCTCATATCACTTTTTGGAGCCACTGTACACACTGACACTTCTGTTCCCTCTCTATGGACACATTTCCTATAAATATTCATTAAAAACAAATAACGGTAATATTTCCGAATAAACAGCAAACAATTGCTCAGTTATCATTGTGGATTTAACCAGTAATTGTTAACCTTTTTTTAGCTGTGCGTTTTTAAATTAGTAATTTTGTTTAAAATGAAGATTTCCTCCTTTTTATAGACTAGACGTTACTGTTACAAATCATATAGTACAATTTTGTATATTCATTCTGTGGCTTACAGCTTATTTACATGTGTCTAATTAGGCCATAATTACACTGTACTGGAACACCTGCAATGCTGGCAAATGAGAGTGTTTATATGATTTTGGAATTAGTTTGGTACTTCATGCTGACAGTTTCATTCATGGGGACATCTGTTCTTGTTTTGAGTGAATCACTGCTAAGCCCTTTTAAGAGGCTAATCTCTAACACTCCTAAAACTACAGCTTTGTTGGTAAAATTCAAAATGATTGAACAGCCTCAGCAATGTTATATTTTTTTGTAGACCACATAAATCAACTGAATTAGAAATTCCTAAATCATAGATCTTATAGTATAACTTTATTATTATTGATTCATTAATAATTTCCCAGACCCTGTGTCTTGAAGTTTATGTAGATTTTTCATTTAATTTTTCTACATATCAATTTGTAGAGATGGCAGGATTAAGTGAAGAGAAGAAAATAACTGTCTTGGGTTGAATTTCCTCAAGTTTGAAAGACTTCGAGAATTTGAACACTCTATAAAATGACTGATGATGATAGCAAACAAACTAAAAAGCATTTCCACAGTTTAAAAACTGGAAGAGAGTTCTATTGATGTCACACTGGCATTACAGTAATGCCTGTCAGTTATCACATCACATAGTCTACCCCATCCAATCATGGGGAATATCACAGCCATTATTAAATATAACAACCAGCCAAGCAGCACAATTTTAGGATTTTACACCATAGAGATATGTGGCCAGTAGTGATGAGCGAGTGTACTCGTTGCTTGGGTTTTCCCCAGCACACTCGGGTGACCTCCGAGTATTTGTTAGTGTTCGGAGATTACGTTTTCTTCGCCTCAGCTGAATGATTTACAGCTATTAGCCAGGCTGAGTACATGTGGGGGTTGCTTGGTTGCTAGGGAATTCCCACATGTAATCAAGCTGGTTAATAGCTGTAAATCATTCAGCTGCCGAGATGAAAACTAAATCTCCGAACACTAACAAATACTCGGAGGTCACCCGAGCGTGCTCAGGAAAACCAGAGCAACGAGTACACTCGCTCATCACTAGTGTCCAGAGGTGTGTGCTGCATAATATAACCCTCTTTCTGACCTTCAAAAGTTGTGAGGTATGGTTGTTTCAAACTATGTTCCTGTTTGGCCCTCTCCCAGCTTCTCATTAAGCTGTACTCAAATGCAGGACAAAGCTTGTATTGCTCTATCTGAATTCCTATCTGGTGGAATTTGCTTTCTTTCTGGCTTAAGGTACCTTCACACTGAACAACTTAACAATGATAACGACAGCGATCCGTGACGTTGCAGCATCCTGGATAGCGATATCGTTGTGTTTGACACACAGCAGCGATCAGGATCCCGCTGTGACATCGTTGGTCGGAGCTAGAAGGCCAGCACCTTATTTCGTCGCTGGATCACCCACTGACATCGCTGAGTCGGCGTGTGTGACGCTGATTCAGCGATGTCTTCACTGGTAACCAGGGTAAACATTGGGTTACTAAGTGCAGGGCCGCGCTTAGTAACCCGATATTTACCCTGGTTACCATTGTAAATGTAAAAAAAAAAAAACACTACATACTTACATTCTGGTGTCTGTCGCGTCCCCCGGCGTCTGCTTCCCTGCACTGTGTCAGCGCCGGCACTTACACAGTGCAGGGAAGCGGACGCCGGGGAACGCGACAGACACCAGAATGTAAGTATGTAGTGTTTTTTTTTTTACACTGGTAACCAGGGTAAACATCAGATTACTAAGCGCGGCCCTGCGCTTAGTAACCCGATGTTTACCCTGATTACCCAGGGACTTCGGCATCGTTGGTTGCTGGAGAGCTGTCTGTGTGACAGCTCTCCAGCGACCACACAACGACGAAACAGCGACGCTGCAGCGATCGGCATCGTTGTCTATATCGCTGCAGCATCGCTTAATGTGACGGTACCTTTATGCTAACTATGCTGTAACTATAGGATCTTTGGTATACCAGGCATCTACAGTATCTTATATCGCTGAAGACCTTCCCAGAGCTTCCCAGTAATTACTAACCGTTTGTTATCCAGAACTCGTTCAGCTAGCACTAATTTTCACAGTACACTTTTAAATTATCAAAGCAACTGAGAAATGCATCAACGTAACACTTTACAATTATCATATGATCTTCAGGGGTGCTGATCATTCTTCAACTCCCCTACAGTTTTAACACTTCTTTTATCTTTTTATATATTGCAAATGGAAGTATCAAGCGCCAGGAAATAATTACTGCTAACACGGGCAGTTTGGGGGTGAAAGCTTCTAGGAATGTGAAGGATTCTCTTTTCTGTTGCAAAGGCATCCATCCATAGAGTATTAGGGCTAAAAAAGGGAAATTATTAAGCTAATTGTGCCAGAAGTCAGAAGAAATATGTGTAAAAAAAACCCTGTCTTTCATGACCTGTGAAACATTTATTATGTGTTTTATGCAATTTCTCTACCTTCTTCAACAAGGGGAGTGGCCTCATTGAAAAGGGATGTCATCTACCTTGTAAAACGGAACACCATAAAATGGACCAATATTGTGCTAAAATTCTAGCAAAAAGTAAGCCAGCTAATATCTGCTGCAAACTCAGGCTAGGCAGTCTAACCACAGTGATCCAGTATAGTACTGTCTAGTCTAGGGTTCACTGTTTGATATTAGAATGCTTTGATAAATATGCCCCAATACTTGCCTTGACTGATGTGCGCACAGTAGACAATATCTACAATAGAACCAAAAATGAAGTGATTTTTCAACTGCTTTGACAGTGGCATGTATTAGTTTGGGTATCCCTGCTTCATTGTGAACAGTTAAGCAAGTTGAATATGAAATGATCTCTAAAAAGTCTAACGTTAAAGATAACACATTGCCTTTGTATTTTAGGCAAAAAAAAAAATATTTTCATCTTTTACATTTTAAAAATTACAAAAAGGTAAATGTGCAGATGCAAACGTTTGGACACACTGCATGAGTAGTGCCTAGTAGCACCTGCTTTTGTAAGTCTCAAATCTTATGAACGCCTCTTGTAGCCAGACAAGAGTCTTTCAAGTCTTGTGTGAGGGAATTTCATCCACTCTGCCTTGAAAAATTCAATATGTCAATATGATCACTGCACCACTTGGTGAATTCATGGAGAGGTATAGTTTGTAAACTTATGTGGGGGTTCTGCTGTTCTGGCACCTCGGTGGGTCTGCCAATGTAAAATGGCACCCTCAAACCAGTCCAGCAAAATGTGAACATCAATATGGTGATTCTTCCCTTCTGAGCTTTGCACTGTGTCTCAAAAGTAGTTTTCGACAACATATGGAATATCGGCGTACTAAGGAGAAATTACACAATACATTTTTGGGTCCATTTTCTCCTGTTATCCTTGTGAAAATGAAAACAATTGTAAAATAACATTTTTGTGAGGAAAATGTTTTTTTTTTAATTTTCACTGCTCTACATTAAAAACTTCTGCGAAGCAGTTGGGGGATTAAGGTGCTCACCAGACATCTAGATGCATTCCAAGAGGAGTCTAGCTTTTAAAATGGTGTCACTTGTGGGATTTTCCACTGTTTAGGAACATCAGGGGCTCTAGAAATGAGACATGAGTCATGACACCAGCAGAACATTCCATCAAAATATGTATTCCAAAAAATCACTCCTTCTTTTCTGAACCCTGCTGTGAGCCTAAACAGTATTTTAACCCCACATATGGGGTATGTGCGTACTCAGGAGAAATTGCAAAACAAATTGAATGGTGCCATTTCACAAATCATTTTTGTGAGGAAAATTTGATTTTTTTTATTTTCACAGCTCAATGTTATAAACGTCTGTGAAGCAGATGTGAGTTCAAGGTGCTCACCACACATCGAGATAAGTTCCCTGAGGGGTCTAGCTTCCACAATGTTCTCACTTGGGGGAGTGGTTTCCACTGTTTAGGCACATCATGGGTTCTCCAAATGCGACATGGCATCTCCTAATTATTCCAGCAAATTTTAAATTCAGAAAGTCAAATGGCACTCCTTCCCTTCCAAGCTCTATAGTGCGCCTAAACAGTAGCTTTCTCCCACATATGGGGTATCCGCATACAGAAGAGAAATTGCACAACAAATTGTATGGTGCAATTTCTTCTGTTACCCTTGTGAAAATGGAAAATTTGGCGCAAAAAAATAGTTTTTAAGGAGAAAATGTGATTTTTTTATTTTCACGGCTCAATAATATAAACTTCTGTGAAGCACCTGGGGGTTAAAGGTGCTCTCCAAACAAATAGATAAGTTCCTTGAGGGGTCTATTTTCCAAAATGGTGTTACTTGTGAGCATTCTCCACTGTTTAGGCACATTGGGAGTTCTCCAAATGCAACATGACATCCACTATTAATCCAGCAAATTTTACATTCAAAAAGTCAAATGGCACTCCTTCCCTTCAGAGCCCTGCCATGCACCCAAACAGTAATTTTTCCCCATATATGGGGTATCGGCATGCTCAGGAGAAATAGCACAACAAATGTTAGGGTCCATTTTTACTGTTACCCCTGCGAAAAGAAAATATGTTGGGACTAATAGTTGAATGTTCATGTTTATCCTTCAAAATTCTAAAAATTGCTATGAAGCACTTGAAGGGCTAATAGATTTGTTGATTGTGGTTTTGAGCACCTTGAAGGTGCAATTTTTAGAATAGTGTCACTTTTTGAGAATTTTATTTCAAAGTCACTTGAAATGTGATATTGTCTCAAAAAATGGTTATGTAAATTTTGTTGAAAACTGAGAAATCACTTGTCAAATTTTAACCCTTATAACTTCCTGACAAAAATGTATGTTTCAAAATTTGTGCTGATGTAAAGTAGACATATGGTAATGTTATTTATTAACTATTTTATGTGACATAACTCTCTTTTTTAAGGCCATAAAAATTAAAAGTTTGAAAATTGCAAAATTTTATAAATTTTCACCAAATTTCCGATCTATTCACAAATAAATGAAAGCCATATCGAATAAATTTTACCACTATCATGAAGTACTATATTTCATGAGAAAACAGTTTCATAATCTGTGGGATCTGATGAAGCATTCCATAGTTATTACCACATAAAATGACATTAGTCAGAATTGTACAATTTGGCCTCGTCATGAAGGTGAAAACAGGCTCAGGGTGGATGGGCTTAATGGTTGGCAAGATGTTATTTTCCTGAAATTATGTGCTTTTTTTTCTCCACACATACCTTTAATCATTGTGGCCAAAGAGTCTTGTTTTAACTTCATCTGTCCACAGGACTTGTTTCCAAAATACATCTGGCTTGTTTAGGTGCTCTTTTGCATACTTATGATGCTAAATTTTATGGTGATGCAGGAGAGGCTTTCTTTTGAGGACTCTTCCATGAAGGCAATATTTGTGCAGATGTATCTTATCAGTAGAATAATGTACCACAACTCCAGTGTATTCAAAATTTTTCTGAAAGACTCTTGCAGTCAACCTGGGGTTCTGATTTGCTTCTTTAGCAATCCTACGAGCAGCTCTCACTGAAATTTTAATTGGTCTTCCAGACCTTATCTCAACCTACACTATTACTTTTTATCACTATTACTTTTCTTAATTACAATTCGAACTGAGGAAAGGACAATATGAAAATGCTTTGCTCTCTTCTTATAGCCTTCTCTTGCTTTGTGGGTAACCACCATTTTCATTTTCAGAGTGCTACGCAGCTGCCTAGAAGAACCCATGGTTGCTGTTTTTTTTGGCACAAGGTTAGAGAAGGTTGGGTTTTTATAAAGCTGGACAATTTGCATCACCTTTCCTTTCCTAATGATGATAGTGAACAAGCTATTTCCCTAACAGGTTAATTAAGATCAGAAACCTTGTTTAAAGTTATCTGAGTGCACAAATCTCCAGGGGTACCCAAACTTTTGCATCGGTCCATGTTCCTTTTTTTATTTAAAAAAAATAAAATCAATACTTTTTTTGCTGAAAATGTAAAGGAAATGTGTCATCTTTAACTTTAGGCATTTTAGGGATTATTTCATTTTCATCTTGCTTAACTGTTTATAATAACATTAATTTTGACCATGGATGCCCAAACTTTTACATGCTGCTGTATACATTTCATCCATTTACAGACTTCTGTGTGTTTACCTTATAATTTCTTTTCCATTTAAAGAAGACTTGTTAACAGGAAAAAAGTAGCCAGCTTTGTTCATATTTTACTCCAACTGCACCTTGAACACTCAGATTTATTGTTAAAATCCACTGAACAGTTCAAGAAAATTATTCCATTTTATTTAGTGCACCCAAAATCCTAATATGGCAATACTTAAGGTATATACAGTATGGTCTGTTTAAAAAAATCTGTTTTCCTTAATAGTACAATGCTGTGGAACAAAGGTCACACATGCATAGGTTCTAATTTTGATCATGAGAATTGTATGCATTTTTATGGAGTTTTTCATTCACAGATTATGCAAAATATAAAAAATATTACAATCACAGAAAAGTGTATAGGATTTACATGAATCTTATGCCCACTGTTCTTATGTGGCAGAAATTGTATGGTTTTGCAATCTGCAGCTTGTTCAATTCCCTTATAGCAAAAATGAGGGGTTTTTTTCATATTTTCACCATAGGCGAATGAGTTGTTGAAAATCTGCATAAAAAAAACCCTATGCATTTTATTAGCACTTTTATTTTTTAAAGTCTATATACTTTGCTGCATTTTTTCCAGATATGCTTAAAGGTTTATATTTGATCTTTTTCTTTGTAATGTTTCCAATGAGATGGTAATGTTGGGGAGAAAAGTCAAGGTGACCATGCCCAAAACCCATCCATTCTGGCTTGAAGACAGAATACATTGTCTTAAGCATGTCCAAATTTCTGCTTTTTGAGTTGTTGTCTTCTGGTTTCCAGAACATTTGCAAAGAAGTTGGGTGTACTTCCCTTAACTTCATCAGCACAGTGCATATGTGCCGAAACATGTTAAATGATTTTGTTGTATGCTTCTGAACTTAAGAGATAATGGTGTGTGAGAAGGATTTTGTAAGGACTTGAAATAATACTTCCTATTCTCATGACTATCAATCAGGGCGAGTTGAGCAGGTTTTTGGACAGGGTTACTGGGGCACTTCTTAAGCATCTCTACCTGCTTGAAATCTAAATACATAATGTGCAGGGATTAAATGTACTATTTAATCAATCCTTTGGATATTAAAAGTTCTAAAATAACGGTAATGGTGGTGCTCATAAAATCAGCTTACAAGTCAGTTTTAATGAATTTTATCAAATAGGTTTAAAATCATACAATGACAGATGTCATAATCTATCTTTGTGCAGGTCAGAATACTAGTTTTATAAATCTAGACCTGTAAAAACACTCTTTCCTCAGCACAAAATCAGCAGCCATCACTAGAGGAAAACAAATGAAGAAAGACTTGTACTACTTTTTATTAGCTTTAAAACTAGTGGGCAGAATGTTCTATCTAATGGCAGGTGCATGTAGAACTTGATTATTGATGCAGGTGATATGTACCAGAAAACGATGTATTTTAGATTATAAGGTTGCCGCATTGTAAAACAAAGTTAAGATTGCTAATAGATCTCTATAGATTATTTTCCCAGACTTAATCTCCTAACTAGGTATATTATTAAACTAGAAGGCCAAGGTTGAACTCTTTTTACATCAGATTTCTGTATTCTCAAAAAAATACAACATAGTGATCATGGGAGATTTTACCTATCCAGATATTTTTTGAAAACCTTTCTCAAGCAAAAAGTACTGGGTCCAGAAAATTCTTATCTCCTCTTGCTGACTGCTTTATCTTTCAAAAGGTAGAAGAGGGAAGAAGAGGATCTGCAATAATGGACCTAATTCTTACCGACAGGTTGGAATTGGTTGAGGTAGTGAAGGTGGCTGGGAACTTAGGAGGCAGCGATCATGCTATACTCGAATTTTGGATTACAAGAGGAAGAAGACCAGCGAGGACTCAGACATTAAGGTTGGACTTCAGAAAGGCAGATTTTAATGGACTCAGAAAGAGGGTAGCAAAGGTCCAATGGCTAAATGCTAAATGAAACTCTCACCAAACAATCGGTAAAAATCCCGAAATGTAGGAAGAATTGGAAGCATTAAGAAATGTACTGTATATCAAATGGAAAGAGGATAGCATGTCTAAAGAAGAATATAATGCTGCTTGCAGGGAATGCAGGGCAAGAGTTAGAAAAACTAAAGCCAGTAATGAACTAAGGTTTGCAAGGGAGACCAAAAGCAGTAAAATAGTATTTTGAGGGTATGACAAAAGCAAAAGAAAAGTCAAAGATGCTATAGGAATTTTACAGGATGAAAAGGTTGAAGTGGTCAAAAATTATGTTGAGATGGCCGAACGTTTACATTCCTATTTTGCAGTGTCCTCTAAGAAATCAAATGCAACATCAACTGATCTTCATGGTGCCATGGAAGGAATAAAATAATCCACTCTACTCATAAACAGAGAGATGGAGAGGGAACATTTAGCTAATTTAAATGAATTTAAATCTCCTGGTCATGATCAATCACATCCTATAGTACTGAAAGTGTTAGCAGAGAAAATTGCACAACCACTAGCCAGAATCTTTAAAAAAAATCATGGAAATTAGGAGAAGTCCCAGAGGATTGGAGAAGGGCAAATGTTGTCCCTATCTTCAAAAAAGCAAAGAAGATGGATCCAGGAAATTGCAGGTCAGTGGGTCTTATTTCTATACAAGGAAAGATATTTTAACAAATTATCAGCATGTGTGTAAGTACTTGGATAAGAATACAGTAATTAACCAGAGCCAGGATGGACTTGCAGCAAGCAAATTATGCCAGACTAATTTAATTTCCTTCTTTGATGGAAT
This sequence comes from Ranitomeya variabilis, assembly GCF_051348905.1. Lineage (NCBI taxonomy): Eukaryota > Metazoa > Chordata > Amphibia > Anura > Dendrobatidae > Ranitomeya > Ranitomeya variabilis. The sequence goes on along the minus strand of NC_135239.1, from coordinate 93,229,059 downwards.
CACTGACTGGGTGGATCAGGTGAATTTGGATCTATAGTATATCTTAACTTCATCAAAGCATTTGATAAAGTATCTTATACTATCCTTATTGAAAAAATGGTCAAATATGGGATTAACAAGGCTACAGTTAGGTGGATTCATAACTGGCTCAGTGATCATACTCAAAGAGTGGTAATAAAACATTGCAAATCCAATTGGAAAAGTGTTTCAAGTGGGGTACCACAAGGGTCTGTTCTGGCCCCAGTGTTGTTCAACATTTTTTATAAATGAGCTAGATAAGGGAACTGAAGGTAAGCTAATCAAATTTGCAGACGATGCAAAGCTAGGAGGGATAGCTAACACTAGAGAACACAGAGAAAGTATTCAGAAGGATCTATATTAGCTTCAACAATGGGCAGCAACTAATAGAATGGTATTAAACAGTTAGAAATGCAAGATTCTTTATCTGGGCAAGAAAAACAAAAATTACATCTATGGAATGGGAAGAATAGAAACAAGCAAAAACACGTGTGAAAAAGACTTGTGCATACTAATAGATCACAGACTGCATAAAATTCAACAGCGTGATGCAGCAGCAAAAAGGCAAATACAATTCTAGGATGAATTAAGAAATGCATAGTCTAGATCATGAGAAGTAATTATCCCCCCTCTACTCCACCTGGATCAGGCCTCATCTGGAATACAGTGTCCAGTTCTGGACACCAAATTTTAAAAAAGACATTGGAAATCTGGAGAAAGTTCAGAGAACAGCTACCAGGATGATGGGTGGACTGCAAAATATGTCCTACGATGAACGGTTAAAGGATTTGAGAATGCTTTACTTGCAAAAAAGAAGGCTAAGAGGAGAATTAACAGCTGTCTATAAATATCTGAAGGGATGTCACAGTGTTGAGGGATCATTATTATTCTCATCTGCACATGGAAACAAAAGAAGCAATTTAATGAAACTGAAAGGGAGAATATACAGATCAATGAGTGGAACAGGCTGCCACGAGAGGTGGTGAGTTCTCTTTCAATGGAAGTCTTCAAACAGAGGAGGGACAGACATCTGTCTAAGATGGTTTAGTGAGTTCTGCATTGAGCAGACGGTTGGACATGATGATACTTGCGGTCTCTTCCAACTCTAACATTCTATGATTCTATTATTCTATGCCTGCAAACGCAACATTAAAATTGCTGCAACATATTGCAAAATCGAATGTAACGATTTCCTATGATGTTGTGTTGCAATCTGTGACACAGCCGCAAAGGCTTCAAAATGTGTTGGATTTTCTGTTACTGGCTGCAAGTTGAAGGCGACACACTTAGCACAGACTTCAATACATATGGCTTGTCTGCAACTTGGCTGCTTTATTTACAGCAAAACCAAATCTCTAAATTGGTCGACTGCTGCAAGTCACACACAAATTGCACAAAAGTTTCTGTAACATGATTTTTCAGAGAATTGCTATTGGGAGAAACATGTAGCCTAGATATTACAGGGAAGTATTTACCGTATTTTTCCAGTTATAAGATGCACTTTTTTCCCCTCAAATTTGGGGAGAAAATGGGGGTGCATCTTATACTGTAATGCGAATGTACCTTACTGGTACAGTTGCATCAGGCCGCAGGCTGGGATGAAGGGATGTCCGGTGGTTCTGTGGATGTCTGGCGCTGCCACCCAGTGGTCTGCGGGTGTCTCCGGTGCCCGGTGGCGCTGTTGGGGTGTCCGGCACTTCTGCCTGATTCTCTGATGGTGTCTCCCATGCTGTGGGTGCGCTTCCGGCACTGTCCGATGCTCCTGCGGTGATCTAAGGTGCTGCCAGGGCCCACCCCGGCAGTCCCATGGTTTCCTTAGTGGTGAAGTCCGGTAAAATGGCCACCATGTGGGGCGGTGCATGAGCAGATGGAGTTCTCGGCAGGCACTGAAATCTCATCTCCGGAGATCTCGGTGCCGAGATCTCAATCTGCGCATGCGCCGCTCCCCCCTGGCGGCCATTTTCCTGGAGTCCTCCACACAGTAAATCATAGGACTGCCGGGGCTCTTGCTTTTCACAAAATGTCGGCAGAGCAACGGCAGCATCAGAGACTGCCACAGCAGCCCCGGGCAGCGCCGTCCAGTCACCCACAGCACCAGAGACACTAACAGCATCGGCAGCAGCACCGGACACATGTAGCAGGACCGCCGGACACCTCCCCACAGCACCACTGGGCACTGGAGACACCCGCAGAGCACCAGGCAGCAGCAGACACCAGCAGCATCCCAGCATGTGGCCTGCAGCATCACCCCACTCCTGCCTCCTCCAGCAGCAACCCTGGGTCCCCGCTTCACCGCAGCCACCACTCCTGGTAATCAATAAGACACATGGATTATAAGAAGTGCCATCATTTTATTAAAAAAAATGTTTTCCTATTTTTCTCCTTTAAATTTGGGGTGCGTCTTATAATCCGGAGCATCTTATAAAGCGAAAAATATGGTAACATTACTTTTAACATGTCACTGAATTCAATTTGAGCTTGCTATTTTATAAAATTGAGACAATTGTTTACTTCATCTAACGTTCTGGTCCTGTGATAACTCTATATAATATGTGATTAAAAACCAATCCAGAATGATCCCATATGTTGCAAGGAAACTTGAATAATTATGTCACTCCTAGCCTTCTGCTATTGTAGATAAGAGAATCAATTTCTGATTAAAAAAATCATTGCCATTATATGTACTGCTGCAAAATGAACCTTAACTTTAAGATAACAGCTTTATAATCCTTGGACCAACACAATGGCGATGAGTTTCTAGAGGCATAATTTTAATAGTGTCATTTTAAAAAACTCTCTAAGCATCCTTATCATAAGTCTTGTTCATTGTAATATAATAATACAGAATGTCAAATGTAGAAATGAGCGCTAATTTTTTTTTAGTCCCTTGAATAAAATTGACAATGATTGTGTTGGCACATAAAAAAGAATGATGACTTTTGGTACTCTCCATATCTCATCACCCACTACTGCTTCCAATGTGAGACTACCATCATTTTATAGATCATCTTGGCTATCTCATACATAAATTTGACTTGTAAATACATATTTATCATAAGATTAGTTAAGCATATTTTTATCAAGTCACTGCACTGTTATTGTGTCAGGACTCTGAACATTTTTATTACCTTTTGTGCATTACTGCCCTTTTCCAAGATGGCGTCTTTGGTCTCATGTGCACTGTGTCTTCCTGCTATAAAACTCCACTCCAGCCTTCAGTCTGTGCTAGAGTATTCTGCCTTGCATCCTGCTCCTGACTCTGGTGACTCCCTGGCTATATACCTGCTCCTGTGAACCTGTGTGGTTATCCTGCTACTCTGCTCTGAGTTCCTGCTGCATACACCAGTTTCTAGTAATCCTCCTTCATCTGCTGCTCGTGTTTACTTCCATCTGCATTTGCTGGACATGTAAGCTGTTGCTGCTCTGCAAAAACCTGAGCTATTAACCAGGCCTCCCTGGTTGTGCTAAGATATTATTTGAACTGCCTTATAAGCTTATCTATCTGTGTTTGGACTAAAACAAGGACTTATTCGTGTCAAGTATCCTCAAGAATAATTGTGCTTCATAGACTTTCTGCTTGATTGCATTTTCCTCTGAAGTTTCCTATAGACTGTTAAGCTGCGTTGAATATTTACACCAAGTGTTGTGGACTTGAGTTTCTCTCTGCACCTGTTTGAATCACCGGGTGATAATATAGACTTTACCACTTATAAAACTGTGTCCTGTAGTTGTCTTGTTCCACGCAAAGAGTCTCCTGAGTTATTCCCTATAATTATTACATATTGTTTTGCTCCTAAAAATCTAAATTTTCATTTTTATTATATTGTAGTAATTTTATAAATATATTTTGGTTTTCAACATTGTCTGAATTCCTCTGGGCATGCTCTAGATCAGATTCAAGCATGCTTAGACCAATATTTGATTCCATGTCTCTTCTATACGTTCCCAAAGTTTTGAATACCGGTCAGCTTACTTGGCTATGTATACAGCTTTTTCTTCAACTCTACCCACAAATGTTCAATTGGGTTGAGGTCTGAGGACTGTGGGAGTCAATCCAGCACCTCTGTTTCATTGCCATTTTTTTCCATTTATTTGCCAATCTTGACCTGTGATTTAGGTTGTTGTCCTGCTGGATTAATATGTTGTCCATTTCATACTCATAGTACTTAGTATGAAGTACCGTATATACTCGAGTATAAGCCGACCCGAGTATAAGCCGACCCCCCTAATTTTGCCACAAAAAACTGGGAAAACTTATTGACTCGAGTATAAGCCTAGGGGGAAAAATGCAGCAGGTACCGGTGAATTTCAAAATTAAAAATAGATGCTCCATACCGTTCATTATGGCCCCATAGATGCTCCACATAAAGCTGTGCCACATATAATGCTCTGCACCGTTCATTATGGCCCCATAGATGCTCCACATAAAGCTGTGCCATATATACAATGCTCTGCACCGTTGCCCCATAGTTGTGCCACATATATAATGCTCTGCACCATTGCCCCATAGCTGTGCCATATATATAATGCTCTGCACCATTGCCCCATAGCTGTGCCATATAGTGCTCTGCCCCATAGCTGTGCCATATAGTGCTCTGCCCCATAGCTGTGCCATATAGTGCTCTGCCCCATAGCTGTGCCATATAGTGCTCTGCCCCATAGCTGTGCCATATAGTGCTCTGCCCCATAGCTGTGCCATATAGTGCTCTGCCCCATAGCTGTGCCATATAGTGCTCTGCCCCATAGCTGTGCCATATAGTGCTCTGCCCCATAGCTGTGCCATATAGTGCTCTGCCCCATAGCTGTGCCATATAGTGCTCTGCCCCATAGCTGTGCCATATAGTGCTCTGCCCCATAGCTGTGCCATATAGTGCTCTGCCCCATAGCTGTGCCATATAGTGCTCTGCCCCATAGCTGTGCCATATAGTGCTCTGCCCCATAGCTGTGCCATATAGTGCTCTGCCCCATAGCTGTGCCATATAGTGCTCTGCCCCATAGCTGTGCCATATAGTGCTCTGCCCCATAGCTGTGCCATATAGTGCTCTGCACCGTCCATTATTGCCCCATAGCTGCTGCTGCAATAAAAAATAATAAAACACATACTCACCTGTCTTGCAGCTCCTCGGCGCCATCTTCCCGGCGTCTCCCCGCACTGACTGATCAGGCAGAGGGCGGCGCGCACACTATATGCGTCATCGCGCCCTCTGCCTGAACAGTCAGAGCGGAGAGAGAGACGCCGGGAAGATGGCGCGACGCCCGGCGTGTGGAACCAGGATAGGTGAATATGCGATACTTACCTGCTCCCGGCGTCCCGCTCCTTCCCCCGGACAGCTGGTCTTCGGTGCCGCAGCCTCTTCCTCTGTCAGCGGTCACCGGCACCGCTGATTAGAGAAATGAATTATGCGGCTCCGCCCCTATGGGGGGTGGAGCAGCCTATTCATTTCTCTAATGAGCGGTCCCACGTGACCGCTCAGGGGAAGAGGCTGCAGCACCCGGAGACAGTGTAACAGGCAGGGGGAGCGACAGGAACGCCGGAACTAGGTAAGTATATGACAGTGCTCACCCGCCGACCCCACCACCGATCATGACTCGAGTATAAGCCGAGGGGGCACTTTCAGCCCAAAAATTTGGGCTGAAAATCTCGGCTTATACTCGAGTATATACGGTAAATTGTCTTGTAGAATACTCAGCATTGAGACCATCATTGATCCTGGTCAAGTATCTAACGCCTTTGGCTGTGAAAAAAACCCTTATCAACAGGTTTCTTCATTTGAACTTGTCAGTTCCATCAATTTCTCGATCCATTAGCCTCTTTTTCCGTTGTTTATTCCAGACCAATCAGAGCCTAGTTGAATTTAATATCATCCCTCCAAATCACCTGTTTCCAATCTTCTACTGTAAACTTTTCATATCTTTTTTAAAACTCGAGGAGACGCTTCTTATGGTGATATTGAAGTCCAGCCTTCTTCATCAAGTCTTCAGGCCACCATTCCAGACTTGTGTAATGTGCATCGCACAGTGCTAGCTTGGATTCCTGTTATCTTACTATTACAAAGCATACAAGCCACCTCCACTGCCGTGTTTGTCACACCAGAACTGATGGACGTTTTGATCAGCCAACTTGTTGACTCCAATATTTTGCCTGGACAACCACCTATTAGCTTTTGGATGGATGGTCGTTTCACGCTTACATTGCGCTTCAACAGGTCATCTATGACCTGTTGAAGCGCAATGTAAGCGTGAAACGATCATCGTCTGTATTTGCTCCACTGTTTTATCTGCCTGCTGTTGGTATGATGATGCCAGAATAAAGGATTTTGTTGCACGGGATGGTATGTGCCAATGCACTTTCTTTTCTATGGACATTCAGTTTCTCTTTCTTTGGAAGTGGCACACGCAATCCCTGGTGCATGTGCAGTTTCATCAACCTGAGGTCATACAGCTGTGTCTTCGTCCTGCAAATGTGATTTGGATGGATGGACAGACTTCATTTTGTATTCTTCTAACTGTCATGGCACTCACATGATGCAGTTTGACAATTTCCTTGGCTGAGAGACAGTTATCAATGAACTGGACAATGTTGCTTCCCTTTTCTTGGGAAATCTTCTTCATGGCTGCTCCTTTCGCTTGTAAATCAACCTAATAACACCACACTGAGCTATTAGGGAATGTGAGAACAGGTTTTAATTTGTAGCATACAGGAAGAAAAAGATATTTCCACCACCAGGAGCAAAACAGTAACAATACAGTAACATAGCAAGAATCTGCATTGATAATCATATGCTAAACGGGTGCAAGTCAAATTTATGTATGAGATAGCCATGATTATTGCCAATAAAATGATGGTAGTCTCATGATAGAAGCAGTAGTGGATGGTGAGATATGGAGCCTGAAAGTCAAAAGTTCAAAACAATGTTACCCTTTTGCTTGTCAGTGTATGTACAAAGGAGGTGAGATTGAAGCTCAAACAGATTAGCTAGGGGGCTTACATGGAACAATAATGTCACGCGAGCCCCAGGTGACAGGTGATGAAATCACTGGAACAGCACCCACACTGGAGTTGAGTATAGCTGCTGCTTTTATGAGGTAAATATACAGATTGAGTACTGGACAACCCCTTTAAGTTCATCTCCATTGATAGTATAATGAATAATAAATGAAAGCAAGGCTTCAGTTTAATTACTCAGTACTGCTACATATATCTATTAGCCCTATACAGAGTAGAGATACCTTGTGGCTGTTTGAACACACGTTATCTTAAAAGGAATCTGTCACCAGGTTATTGTTACCTCATTTGAGAGAAGAACACTGGAGGGAAAGAGACTCTGATTTCAGTGGGATATCACGAGGCTGCCTTTTGCAGTTTTAATTAAATCACTGTTATATTTATTGTAAGTCTAGCAGTTCTGCAAATGATGAGCTCTGTATAACCTCACCCATACAACTAATTGGCAGCTTTCTATGTGTGCTGTGCAGAGGCAGAAATCTGACAATCAGTGGTGGGGGCTGGGTTAGACAGAGATCATGAATATGATTAACTACATGGCAGCAGGTCTACTAGTCCTCTAGTGAAAATCCCCTAATGACAAAGCAGTGATTTTTAACCCTTGGTGTAACCCTTGACTCTGCTCTGTATTTCAAACCACATATCCAGGCTGTTTCCACCTCCTGCCAACTCCATCTCAAAAATATTCCTTACATTCCTTAAGCAAGAATTTGTGAAAACCCTAGTCCATGCCCTCATCATTTCCCGCCTCGTCTACTGCAACCTCTTGCTCTGTGGCCTCCCCTCCAACACTCTTGCACCCAATCTATTCTAAACTCTGCTGCCCGACTAATCCACCTGTCCCCCGGCTATTCCCCGGCCTCTCCCCTCTGTGAATCCCTTCACTGGCTCCCCATTACCCAGAGACTCCAGTACAAAAGCCTAACCATGACGTACAAAGCCATCCACAACCTATCTCCTCCATACATCTGTGACTTCGTCACCCAGTACTTTCCTGCACGTAACCTCCGATCCTCACAAGATCTCCTTCTCTACTCCCCTCTTATCTCCTCTTCCCACAATCGCATACAAGATTTCCCCTGTTCCCCTAATCAGTAACTCTCTACCCCAACATACCAGGCTCTCGACTACTGTGGAAACCTTCAAAAGGAACTTGAAGAGCCACTTTTTCCATCAAGCCTGCAACCTGCAGTAACCTTTGACCAGCTCTACCCTCACCTACTGTATCCTCACCCATCCCTTGTAGATTGTGAGCACTCACGGGCAGGGTCCTCTTTCCTCCTGTACCACTTGTATTGCTCATGAGTATTGTACTTGTTTTTTATTATGTGTACCTCTTTCACATGTAAAGTGCCATGGAATAAATATCACTATAATATTAAATATTAATAAAAATATTTTCTAAATACTACAGCAAGCAGCCCAATAAGTGACATTATGCTGCTCTCAGTTTAAGTGGAAAAAACCTGCTGACAGATTTCCTTTACGTGCTTATTCAGATAAGCATATTTTCAGACTGCAAATGGACAGAACATGGACAGTAGCACTGCACACAGAAGAAGGAAGTGCCTGTACTAGACCGCGATGAGCACAACATGTAGCCAATCATGTCTGTGAATTTAATACAACAGTCAGAGTCAGACAAATAAAAACTTTATCAGATGATATTGGTCACAAGTGCAGCAGATGAAACCCCCAATAAAATTATCACAAAAGTAAACTGCACATGATTACAGGAGAAATGCATTAGTATTTATATGATGTAGAGCAGAGCGTCTTCTTTGTCAGTTTTTAACTTTGGATCGAGCAGTTGGTCCAAAGAAGGTGTCATGTCGGACGCTGTTCAGACCAGGTCGTTCGACAGACAGCGGTAATTCCGCTTTTGACCACTATTTGCTCATTGGCGTCTGCTAGATTTTGTCTAGCTGTTCCGGGGTTAATTTACCTGATCCTCGGATTGGAAGCTGGGCCATGCCCATGGCCTTTAAATAGTTCTCCTGTTCATTGGGCGTCGCCGATTATAGCTTCTCTCTTGTGCGTTGTTATCTCGGTCTGGAGTGGAGAGCTGGTTTGGAGATTCGTTGCTGGTGGTGTATTTTCCTCTGTCTTATTTACTCCTTCCTATATTTGTATTTTTTTTGCCCTGCACATTTATAGTGTATTCCTGAGTGACTGCGGCGTGGTGTATATTTTCCTTTATCCTTGTCTGTTCTATCTGTGGGTATTGGAATATTACCTCTTCACTGGGTGGAGGGCGGAGGTATCAGCCTAGGGTTATTACAGGAGTTAGGGTGATGTTCGAGGCCTGGACATGCACACCATCAGTGTAAACTCCAGGTAGAGGGTCAGTCAGGATTTCCCTAGTCTGAGGGAAACGGCAGGGGCCCGGGTATTTAGCTCTCGCTCACCTAGTTTCCCCGTGACAGAAGGTGACCGCTTTTCATGACATTTTTCTTTTTCATCTGCCTTTGCCTGTTTTATTATTTTCTAAAGAGAAATTATTTTTAGATAACATTGGAATATGGAATGTGCTGCAAAATTCATAGTTCTTGAGATTGATACAGTATGCAGTCAGATGATCATAGCTTTCAGAAGTTCTTCTATTGTCATCATGGAAAAATCATTAGCAAGTTTGGAAAATCCTTGTGCACATAGCAACGGACAGTCGCTTTCTAAAATCAAATAAGGCTTGTTTGTTTTCGATTGCATGTGGCGATGATAAGGGACATATTACTAATGATGCGCTTAAAATAGACCACTAATTAGATAGCGCCATAAAATATGAATGTCCTATTATATTAAAAATGCAAATCATTCAGTGGTGATGTTCCTTTTCCATAAATCTATTCAGCACAGTTTCCTTAGAGATTGTTTTGTAGCTAAAAGCTGTTTTTCTCAGGAAGTTATTTCAATATATACCAGGTAGAGTTGATTGATTTGAACCCTAACAAATCAAATTTGTTACGAATTTCCCCTAAATTTCAGATTATGGTGAATCCAACATTTTCCAGAATCAATTCACATTAATCCATTAGAATGGTGAACTGGCAGCTGCAATTTTGCTGGATTCCTTTGGTGGCTGGAAAGGGGTTAAAAAGCACTATCATCAAAGTTTTTTTATTCTCTTAATATATTGCAATCATCATATTATACAAAAATGTGTACTTACAATTGCTCATTTTGCCTTTCTACCCAGCTAGTGCCATCAAGTCTATGACATCACGTGATTAAAAACTGACTAGCCGCTATGTAGAAACAGGAGGTCAATTCTCTCTGTATGAGTCATTCTATGCCTGGGTGTCAAGCATTTTTAAGGGTACATTTCCAGCACCATTTCTTTTACGACACTTTGTCTGCACATTCACATATACAGTGTCTTCAATGAAATGGTGCCGTATAGTGAGATATGCGCACGCGCTGACCCCAGCTCCATTATATTGAAGGAATGTACTACAACGTCAGCACAGCAGTGCGCACACGCCGACCATAGGGATAATGGACATGCATGCGCACTGCTATGTTGTCATTGTAGTACATTACTTCAATTTTAATGGCACCAGAGTCAGCACGTGCGCATACTGCACCATTTTATTGAAGGCACTCTATATGCGAATTCGCAGACACAGTTTCTTAAAAAAAATTGGTACCCGATAGAGCGGTATGCTCATGTGCTGACTCTTGCGCCTTTTAAGTGAAGTAATGTGCTACAAAATGAAAAGGAAGTTTGTCATCAGAAACAACAAGATATACAGTTAATCTGCAGGTTAATAGTGTTATCATACTGCATGGTGCCTGCACACAGCCGAATGCAGCGGGGAGAAAATGAACTTTATTCACCCTGCCAGCATTCGGCTTCCATCATGGTGGTGGGGTTGGTGCTCTGATCATGCAGTTACAGCGGCCCCTCTGTATTCTGAAAGTGATAACTGACCAGTGCCGTCCACCAACCCCATGATTGAGACCGAATGCTCCCCCATCCTGGTATATGGACCTCCATCCTATTATATGCTCCCCAATCCTGGTATATGTTCCCTCCATCCTAGTCCCCCATTCTGGTATATGCTCCCCCATCCTGGTCCCCCGCTCTGGTATATTGTCCCCCATCCTGGTATATGATCCCCCATCCTCGTGACCCATCCTTGTATATGTTCCTCCAGCCTGGTATATGCTCTATCTTCCTGAAATCTGCCCCCCCATACTGGTATATGCACCCCATACAGGTCCCCCATCCTGGAATATGCTCTATCTTCCTGAAATCTGCTCCCCCATACTGGTATATGCACCCCATACAGGTCCCCCATCCTGGTATATGCTCCCTCATCCTGGTATATGCTGCACATCCTGGTATTTGCTATACGATCGTGGAATATGCTTTCCATCCTGGTATATGCTCTTCCATCCTGGTATATGCACTCCATTCTGGTCCATAATCCTTATATATGCTGCTCCATACTGGTCCCCCATCCTGGAATATGCATGTCAATCCTGGTATATGCTCCTCCATCCTGGTGCATGCTCCCCCATCATAGAATATGCTCGCCCATCCTGAAATACATTCCTCCATTGTGGTCCCCCATCCTAATATATGCTCTTTCATCTGGGTATATGCACCCCATGCTGGTATATACTCTCCCACCCTGGTTTATGCCTCCCATTTTGATCTATGCACCCAATTCTGGGGCTCCATCCTGATATATGCTCCTCCATTCTGGTCCCCCATCCTAGTATATGATCCCTCATCCTATTATATGCTCCCCAATCCTGGTATATGCTCCCCCATCCTAGAATATGATCCTCTATTCTGGTTCCCCATTCTGCTATATGCTCTTCCATCCTGGTATATGCTCCCACATCCTGGCATATGCTTCTCCATTCTGGTCCCTCAAGCTTTTTTATGCTTCCCCATACTGGAATACTCTCCTGTATCCTGGTCACCCATTCTGAAATATGCTCCCCCATCCTGGAATATGCTCCCTCATCTAGGTATATGCTCCCCTATCCTGGTATATGCCCCTCATCCTGGATCCCTATCCAGCTTGCGATGCTGTTGATCCATCCATCCATCCATTCATCCATAGGTAGATACATATATACATGCAAAAAAGCAAAACACTTCTACTCACCTTTCCCGACTCCCCTACAGCATATCATCGACATTATTTAAATAAAATGGCACTAGAGTCAGCGAGTGTGCATACTGCGCTATCCGGCGCCATTTTGTTGAAGACACTGTGTGCAAATTTGTCTTCAACAAAATATAGCCGGAGTTCACACTATGCACAGGCGCTATCTCCGGTGCCACATTTCTCCTCCAGCCTCGCCGGAGATCGCAGTAGGTATGTCCTCATGGCTCCGGATATTGCGGTATGCGGTCAGAGCCTATGCACACTGTGATCTCCTGCACCACACTCCTCAATCCCCATCCTCCTCCCTGTCACCGCTGGATGTGTCCTTCTGAGTCCGGGCACAATGCGCAGGCACAGTCAATGGAGGCTTAGGACAGAAGGATGCATCCAGCATTATATCATAGATGCCTGGAACATACAGTAGGGGAAATAAGTATTTGATCCCTTTGCTGATTTTGTAAGTTTGCCCACTGACAATGACATGAACGGTCTATAATTTTAAGGGTAGGTTAATTTTAACATTGATAGAATATCAAGAAAAAAGTCCAGAAAATCATATTGCATAAATTATATAAATGTATTTGTATTTTGCAGTGAGAAATAAGTATTTGATCCCCTACCAACCATTAAGAGTTCTAGCTCCTTCAGACCAGTTGGATGCTTCTAATCAACTTGTTACCTGCATTAAAGACAGCTGACTTACATAATCACCTTTATAAAAGACTCCTGTCCACAGACTCAAACAGTCAGACTCTAACCTCAACAACATGGGCAAGACCAAAGAGCTTTATAAAGATGTCAGGGACAAGATCATAGACCTGCACAAAGCTGGAAAATGGGCTACAAAACCATAGGTAAGATGCTGGGTGAGGAGACAACTGTTGGTGCAATAGTAAGAAAATGGAAGAAATACAAAATAACTGTAAATCGACATCGAAAAGAGCAAAGACAAAGAACCAGAATTGGAGTATCTCATGTGATGTGCCATTCCTGTGGTGGCTGCAGGCTGGAATTATAAAGGCTGGGAATGGCCCAATAACAAGGAACCTTCCCAGCCAGATAATATCAGCTCTCGGCTGTCTGCTTTACCTTTGCTAGTTACTAAAATGAAGGCGACCCCGCATAATTGTTTTCATTTATTTATTGATTTATTAGGTTAATATATGTACAATGAGCTATACTTGTAAGACACAAATTGTAAATCTCATGGATATTGATTCATCTATCTATCTATCTATCTATCTATCTATCTATCTATCTATCTATACAAATAAGGAAGCAGCACACCATAACATAGTGCAAAAAAGCTTTGTATAATGGTCCATTGTGTGATGTTTCGCCTTTGTGTGTGAGCCTTCTTAAAGCTCGGATGACACAAGGATGGCATGCGAATGGTACACGTACACATGGACGGCCAAGAGAAAACCACATGGATAGTACAAATCGACCATATCAAGTGGACTTTTTCAAGTGGAAAAGTGAAGGGGGCCTTAGGCATGGTCTAATAAGGTTCTATCTATGAACCAATAGATAATAATGCAATCTCCCTCTGTCACATTCCTGACATGCGGCTGTCACTATTGATCTGAGCATGTAAAGAATTAATTGAGTCTCTGCAAATACTGATACTGCTACCTACCCTCTGCTGTGTTTCTGCCACTGTTATTCAGTGGAAGACCTGGGATCACCGGGGGCTGAAGGTATGCTGGCTTTTCACCTCTTTATTATAAAGTGCAAAGTCTATTAGTACGTGAAAGCCAGTGAGTGAATGGGATGTAGTTAAACTGTTGACAAATTGTAAGTTTTATTGCATTGAAATTCACTATTAGAATTGTTGTTCGAGAAATTAATCTTAAGGTACCTTCACACTAAACGATATCGCTAGCGATCCGTGACGTTGCAGCGTCCTGGCTAGCGATATCATTTAGTTTGACACGCAGCAGCGATCAGGATCCTGCTGTGATATCGCTGGTCGTTGAATAAAGTTCAGAACTTTATTTGGTCGTCAGACCGGCGTGTATCGTCGTGTTTGACACCAAAAGCAACGATACCAGCGATGTTTTACACTGGTAACCAAGGTAAACATCTGGTTACTAAGCGCAGGGCCGCGCTTAGTAACCCGATGTTTACCCTGGTTACCAGTGTAAAATGTAAAAAAACCAAACAGTACATACTCACCTTCGCGTCCCCCGCCGTCCGCTTCCCACACTGACTGAGCGTCGTAAAGTGAAAGTGAAAGTACAGCACAGCGGTGACGTCACCGCTCTGCTGTTAGGGCCGGCGCTCAGTCAGTGCAGGAAGCGGACGCCGGGGGACGCGAATGTAAGTATGTAGTGTTTGTTTTTTTTACATTTTACGCTGGTAACCAGGGTAAACATCGGGTTACTAAGCGCGGCCCTGCGCTTAGTAACCCGATGTTTACCCTGGTTACCCGGGGACCTCGGCATCGTTGGTCGCTGGAGAGCGGTCTGTGTGACAGCTCTCCAGCGATCAAACAGCGACGCTGCAGCGATCGGCATCGTTGTCGCTATCGCTGCAGCGGCGCTTAATGTGAAGGTACCTTTACCTACTGTAGAGACATTTTGTAATTATTTGATAATGGAATTCAAAGAGAAGCTCCAAGCCATATCTCAAATAATTAGCAAAGTTACAATCTAACTATGATCCCAGGAGATGCATGAAAACATTGTATTTCACTAGATTTTTATGGAATTTCTAAGAAAAAAGGCACAAAAATGTAATTTTACAAGTGAAGCTATCTAACTTCCCTAAATTAAACTATGAAAAAGTCCATTACTAGCAAGGTGCCTCCTGTGGAGATTGTACTGGGACATCTCTACGAATTTCTAATTTAATTTAAAAATGAAACTTGAGAACTTTCCACAGTTCTCCTTTGTCTCTCCTCATGTTGCAAAGTTACTAAAGAAGAGATTAATTTAAAGTGAATTATGTTTATGTCCATGATGACATGTTCACATACTGCAATAACACTGTGTTTTTTGTTCCGGATTTCCAAAATCATGGTAAAAACATGCCAATTTTACAGCAATTTAAAAAAAAATTGCAAATGCATCCTGTGAACTTGACGTAACAGATACAACTTTGATATCAGCTGTGGCACGCTCCTGGATTCCTTGTGTAGATTATGTTCTCAAGTATCAGAGACATTTCTGCAATTGCTCCTATCAAATTTTTGGAGATGTCAGATTACAATTTTTTGCTGGCAAAACAACCGTATTCAAAGACGAGTTCCGAACCCTACATCTTGTTCAAAATGCTTATTATGGTGACTGGCACTGAGGATTAATATTATTTTTCTAACAACTTTCAACTTATTTATACAGAAAGAAGGAACAATACTTTATCTTTTTTCTTTACGAAGGTTTGTACTATGCATGCACTGACATGCAGAGCAAACAGTCATGAGCCGGGACTTGGTCAAGTTGCATGAAGAAAGAGAGGAACTACAGTCATCATTATTCTGATGCCTTTTACTCTTGTCCCATCCTGAG